>NC_138355.1:11733742-13125409 GCF_046562875.1 Panthera onca | reverse complement strand
ACGGTTTACTGGTTTCTGACGGATTATTCATTCTTGAGTCTGCAATGAATCAGAGGTGAATGAGGTTTTTTAAAAATTGGGCATGTGGTTAGGGAGGCAAAAGTGTGGCAAAGGAAGGGTTTCAGCATACTGAGTGATGTTACAGTCCTACATTCAAAGGCAGGCAGTGTCATCACTAAAACATTGGAAATTATCGTGAAAGTTTATCTGAGAGAAATTCTGGACTTCCCTTAACCCTGATGCAATCCACAAATAAACTGTCTTTCTAAAGAATTTTAACATTCTTCTAACAAAGACAACAGACATCTAACCTGAAAAAAGTTATAATAGAATTTGACATGTAAAAGAAGTAAATATAATACGAAGCCTAAAATACGTTAAAGAAACAAAGCTGGGGCAAAGTGCCTTACAAAGTAAAACACGTTATTCTCAAAATTTTCTTTTTCCATAAGCAAAGGTATTTGTTAATCAAACCAAAACAATCTGTTGGTAATCTTCGTAACAGGCTGGCAGTAACTCAACCTAGCAGAATAAAAGGAAAGGGTGTCTAAGAAAAATATCTCCGTATTTACTCCCCGTCCAGACAAACTAACCATGTGTTAAAGTAAGAATATGTCAAATTCATACCTCAATCATAAACCACTACAAGAAGTTGTACCACAGGGCGTAACAGATATATCTAACAATTTCAAAATTGAATCACAACCACACCCCTCTAAAAATTATACTACCTATCTGATATCACATATGAACCTGCTGACATGGGTTTATTTCCCTAAGGGTTATCTCTTTAATGAAGGTTTTCACAGTAGAAAGTTTTCAGCCAGCAATATTAGGTATCCCAGAACAGCTGCAAGACACAAGAACAAGTCTGCTTTTCTCCCGCTTTTCAACAGAGTAAAAACTAAATATACATTTAATATACACCTTATTCTATTTCTACTGTAAACCCAAACTTTGCGTATTTGTAATCAACTGAGTTTACTATCCAGCAAGTTCCCCCTTTTCCCCTACTGGGCTAAGAATCACTTAACTCTAATTATTAGGTGAGAATAAATAAATGATGTGATATTTGGTTTTTTTTTTTTTTTACTGAAAAGTACATTTTGTCATCCATTTCAATGTTTAACTAGGAAATCAGTCATCACAAGTCCCAACCATGCTGTCCATGGTTGCTTTATCCAAATGTGTAAGTGACGAGAAAGAATCAAGAGTCCTCCTGCCATAAATTTCATCTCCAGCCTGGAAGACATGTAATAGTTTTTCTAGTAAGTTTTTAAAACGGATGCTGGTCTTACGGTTTTCAGGCAGTTCTAGCACATCTTTGGTTTTTCCCTCTGATGTGTAAAGGATTCAAATTCACAATCTGTGGTCATAAATGAGACTGGTTCTACAATTTCCTCACCCCTACTGCCCAGAAAAATTTAAATGTCACCGAAGGCATACCAGGGTTTGAAAGGAACAGGTGTACAACTTAGTGAAAATCAGCTTTCTGAATGACTTAAACAAAATCTTATGAAAGTCAGCAAAGATCACAACAAATGTTAGCAAACCAAAATGCTTCCTTTAGAATGTATGTTAAAAAAAAAAAGTGGAAAAATATGAACCAGTTCACATTCAGAAGAGGGTAACAATGTTTCCACGTATCTTTGTACAAAGAAGTAGGCATAATTCTTAACAAGTCAGGAACCTGTCCCTGTGCAATTCATACCCTAATTTCCACGTATCTAAATTAAAGATGATGTCACAGGTATTCTGTTTGAATCTTCGAAGCATCTTCTATTGAATTGCAAAGAGCTTCAAAGACATTTAACAAAATCACGTTACACATACACATACAAATAAAATTCTGACTTAGCTGCACAACAATGTGAAGACTGTGCAAATGACAGTTACTGTTAATTACAAATAATAGAGGTACAATTTCTAATTCTAAAATACAATGCTAAAGATATTTCAAAAAGGTATTTTCCTTTCCTTCCTTGAGTTCCCAATTTAGCAGATTTTGTAAAAGAGCAAATCCAAGTTCTTTTCTTGATATCTGAAGTTTTTTTTCTCTCTGGGCACACTGAGCTGTGCATGAGTCTAATAACAGTTTACAAACTGCTCTGGGATTGGACTGAATTCTTGACATCAGTTTTTTGTTTTAATTGTGGTTTTTATTGTGCTTTACAAATATTACTACTGCCTTGAGTTTGGGCCATTCCTTCTGCCTGAAAGTATAAACATTGACAGAACTATCATTTAATTTTATCCTCAGCAACTGTGAAGGAGATGGGCAGGGGGTGGGGGTGGGGCTCAGTTTTTTAAGTGAGAAAAATGACAGAGAGAAAAAAAAATCACTTGCAAAGATTTTAAACCGTGAGTTATCAAAGTCCTGGAGTTCGTGTCATCTGACTGTCCAGGTGACCAGAGTGACCCGGAGAGGTTTCAACAACTGTGTGCACACAGACAAAACTCAACACAAAATAGGGCCACCCCGTGAGCCACAGTGTGTCTCAAAACCAAAGTGCCTCAATCTATTTTAAATCTCGGTTACCAAAGACAGTTTATATAATCAAGCCGCACATCCCCCTCCCTAAAAGGCTTGTTGTTCTATAGAGAAAACTTTAAAATAGGCTTTCCAGCACTTAACATTGTTTTCTGAAGAAGAGAAGTTGATTTTTTAAAAAATAAGGAAAGGCTGATATTTGCCAACATTTGAAAAGTTGACAGTTCCTCAAATCTGGAAACTGATCAACAGTCCCACTGCAGCAACCACCGCAATTACCCTCTGCATCAGTATTTCTGGGAGCCATTCTGCACTATGGCTCCACCTTATTTTTCACTATGCACTTTGGTTTTTATAGAAGACATTCGCCCTTAGGTTGTAAAGCATTTTTTATTAATATGTACATATTATTTAGGCATACTTTATACCTTGTTTCCGAGTTAGAGTGTTTTTAGAACTACATGAAATGCTCCCAACAGATACTTCCAAAAAGCAAAAATGTCCTCCGTTCAAGACGAATTCCAAATCCACACTATTTACAGAAAATGTCCTCTGAACCAGGAGAGCTAGTGGTAGGGAGGGACCTACTGCAAATTCAAGTATGCTCCTGCCCTGCAAATGCTTTCCTCCTTCTCCGCTCAATCCACCTCTCCCCCTCCCCCCGAGGTGGTTGCATATGCGATTAAGCATTTATGCATAGTCAACCCCACACGCGCTATTTCCATATTAAAGCTTATAAGAAAGAACTGTGCTGGTACCCACCTAGAACATAGTCACTGCAGTCCAGCATTGCTGTGAAATCTTCTAGAGGTTCAGACAGTCCAAAGCAAGGAAGAAACAGGTAGCAGTTTGGGGTGGGTGAAAGAAGGTACTACTATTTCTAACAAATCTACACTATGTTCTTCAGAGAACAAGGGTGGGAGGTGGAAAGTGGATTAGGGGGAGAAGGAAAATACAACTTCAGTTACACCATAGCAATCTTCAACTGAATAAGGAAACTTCAGTTGCTCAGAGGAGTTTTAGTCTCTCCTACCAGCTAGGACTGACATTGTCAAGGCAACTGAAGCATGAAAAGTTCCCCTTTTTGTAATAAAATAGAAACAAAGATTGCAGCTGGCAGTTTCCATAATGAAGCTTAATCAGTATGCGTGTGATTAGGGCCGTATGCAAATCTCTCCTCGTTAGCACAGCAGCCAGCACTTTGAAGTCCACGAACAATTCATTTACAGAACACACTGAAAGCACTCCCTGCATAATTTAAATCATTGCATAAATATTTATCAGCCCATTTGCATATTAATTGGCAGTGCATGAAGGGAAAAATTATCTCCTGAGTGCCAGCATAATAATTAGGAGGATAAAATGAGATTTCTTCCAATGGCCTGGCTCCTCGGACCTAACTTGAGATAGTACCGGGGGAGAAGGGAGAGACAAGAGACAGAGTTCTGTTAAAATGGCACTGAAATGACACGTACAAATTAGAAACAACTCTACAGACTTAAGCACCTTTAATCTTATTCCTGCTGGCAACAATGACTTCAGTAATAAGAGGATTTGCAAAAAGCTTTCTACACAATCCAAATAATCCCAAGGAAACAATTAGCAAGGTAGAAGCAGAACATAGGGCTGTCACGATGGTGCTAGCCCACTGATAGGGAATTTTCCAAATATTAACATACGCTGTCTGGGGAAAGTCCTGCTTTAAAACAAGGCAACAATATAAATCCAGAAGCAGTGCAAGAGCTGTAAAATTATTTTCAAGAGTATGGAAATTCACTATCTATAAATATCTTCATACTATCAAATTCACAGAATAGATTAGCCAAATGCTGCCCGTTGTGCGGTGTCCTTCCTCCATCAAAATCAATCTAAAGTAGAAGATGGTTTGTTATTTACAATATCAATCATCAAAAAAATAGATCATATAAATTATGAAATTAATTAGTATTTAAGTAAATTTCACCAAATGTATATGAATATACACACTTATTCTCTTTGCTGAAGAATGTATCTATTCAATTTAAAGTGAATTTACAAGGCAAACATCAGCCCCAAGCTTTTGAGGCATTACAATATGACATTCCACTGTAATCACCATAGACAACTCAGCAGAAGATTTATAAAAAAAATCCCATGAAGTAGGTATTACTACCCTCTTTGGGGGGGGGGGGGAGGAGAAAAAGGAAACTGAGGCACAGAGGGCTAAAGCACTTTACACTAATTTACACTATTTACACTAATAATTTGGAGTCAGACTTTAAAACCGGATTTCGCTGACACCAGAATCTGAGATCTTGGCTGTTATTACACATTGTGGCCAAGTTATACCTTCATGGAGGTGGTAGGCATGGGGGCGGGGGGGAGGCTTGAATAAGGCAGCAAATTAAAATGGCTTGTTTTCAATGTAGTGAGGAAACTAATAATTGGTGGCAAAGATTTTGTGTTTAAAAGTCAAGTATGTCCCGATACACGGAAGAGTGCACTACAACTGAGGAGAGTTCTCCAGGGTATTATCCCATTAATAACTGTTTTTATTTAGAACTAGTCTTCAAACATGCCGAGTGTCTGATTTTTAAAAATCTGTATGTCCCTTTTTCCAACATTCAGGTTGGAATTAAACTCAACCCGCATATGTGGAAATGCAAGACGAGACTTCTATTAGGGACCTTTAAAAGGATTTCTTTGAAAGTCAATAAATTAGCTAGGACCAGAACCAAAAACTTTCTTAACTTTTCGATATGCACTCTGTTTCTATTGTCAGTTTTTCTGTTTCACAGAATCACAAAATCCACATGAGGAAAGAGTTTAGGGGAGAAATTTAACAATGCCATTCAGTACCAGTGAGATTAAGTTCGTTCCCTTTTTGAACCCTAATTTTCTCACCTGTAAAATGATAGTCTTTTTCATGAGGTTGCGGTGCGGATGAACGTGCTTGTGCCTCTTAGACTAGATCATGGATTGGAGCACGAGGCAGCTGTGCCACTGGGGGGGTGGGGGGGGTGGGACATCGCAACACAGGATAAACATGCTACATCTTTCAAGAGCACCAATTTCATTCGATGACAATTCGCAACACTTTGTAGTAAAACAATCAAGAATACATTATACAAGAAAATATGAAATTCAAATGAGTTGTGAATGCATTGGGCTCTACACAAGTTCTACTTGGTGAGAAAATATTAGAAGCAATGATGAATGTGATTGGAATATAGTAGATAGCAGTATATCTTTCTTTCTCTCCTCTTCTGCCTTCATAAAATTTTACATTTACTGCCTGTACTTACTATATAAGATCGCTTCAGGTCACCATCTACTTTTCATGCTGTATGCGGCTAACACCTCTAAACTACCTTTCTTATACTAATTTGGCCTTTCGTAAATCAGCTAAGCCGGACTTGGAGCTACAGCCAATCACTTCCAACTAAGAAGTGTTCCCTGGAAGGTACCCTTGCAGGGGCAGGACCCTGGTAGCGCAAGAACCAAGCACCAACCCCCCTTAGGCCAAGAGAGTCCCACAGGGTCTCTGTGTAGCAGGGGGCGTAAGGCTCACCAACTCACATGGGCTGCTACCCAGAGAGGGACCCCTTTCCCCTCTACTGCAAAGGCCACCGTCTTCACTCCAGGAACAGGAAGGGGGGGCAAAAGCAGGCTGCACTGAGATGCAGCTATCCAGAGTGACACGAAGCCTCGCCCACGCAGTGGACTTTGTTACAATGGGAAGGACAAGAAAACTCCTACTTGCCACTCTTGATATAGGTACTCTGCACCTTCTAAAAGGCAGGTTTAAATACTAGAAGGTTGTCTAGGCCTCTACAGATGGAGTGGGGGAGGGGGGCCACCATCTATCTCTCCCCTGCACTCCCCCAGTCATGGCACAGTTAGATCCAAAAGAAGACAGCTTTTCCCCCAAAGCTCAAATGTTCACTTTATTTGGTCCTCTGTCCGAAATATCAAATTAAAACTAAAAAGAATACCCTTTAAAAAAAAAAGAAAAGAATTTCTGGGAAGTCTGTAGGGCTGTCAGTCATTCACACTTCAGCATAAATTAATCCAATTCAACTGCTTTCCTTTAACACCTCATTTAGTTGATTAGTGTGGTAATAATTGTTCCCACTGGAAAGAGTCCAATAAATACTCGTATAAGAGAAATGCTGGTTAGCCTACCTGGCCTCAGGGGACAGGGGTGGGCACACAGGGATCACAAAGGTAGAAAAGAATAGAAAACATCAGTATGTGGAAGTATAAAAAGGAGCTGAAAGGGCAAAGTTAAGATTCACACTGTTTCAAAATTATGCTTAAAGCTGAGTATTTTTCATTCTCCTTCTCATTTTAGTAATTTGTGCACTCTTCATGGGGCTCAAACTCATGATGCCAAGATCAAGAGTCCCATGCTCCTCCAACTGAGCCAGCCAGACACCCTGGAGCCCTTTCTTTAAAAAGGAGAAGAAATGCTCTTCCAGGACCCAGAGGTCATGGCTAACACTATCTGTATTAGAGTAATCTTTTACTCATGATCTCACGGGCCAGTCTCGGTCTCATTAGAAAGGCAACTGAGGACAATGACAACTCAACTACAAACTAGCTTTTTAAAACACATCCTTTGTGTATGAGTGAACTGAGGTCGGCCTGTACTCCACCTACCAAAATCATCAAGTTCCAACCTGGTGACATTCCGGAGGAGCAGCTATTTGTACAGGTTGTCCTCGACACCTGTATACCTAGTCCAATGCGGGAGGGAATGTCCAACTCAGCAACCGTTCCCTCGCACCTCGTGTCTGCCTCTCCGGGGGATTTTTCATTTCCTAGCTCCACTGCTTTCACTCCTAGGCAATCTCAGTTGCACACCAACAGCCTTTTTCGTCTTCACCTCTTTCCAAAATCCACCGCTACTTGAGTCGCCTTACTAGCTTGTTTACAGAAAGCAAGGACACTGCTTCAGCAGATGCTCGGTAGTAAAAATACCTCAGTATCTCAAGAATGATAAATTGTTACCTTATCAAGAAAAACTCATCCCCAAACCCATCACCCACAGACAGCCTAAAATAATTTACTAAGGCCCAAATACAAGAGAACACTGAGGATCTGAAAATTTCTTCGATCCAGAATCAAGTGATGGGTATGAGCACCGCCACTGCCACTATTCTTATGTACTGTATTTCACAGTATATGTGAATGGTGCCCCCTAAGGTTGCAATATGGAGATTTTAGTGCTTAAGAAAAAAAAAGATTTAAGAAAATGGCATGTCTGCTATTTCCTAAAACTCTAGATGGACAAACACCGAGACAGAAGTTATTTGATCAATTTGGCAAGTAAGCACCGCTAAACAACAAGAGATCTGAAGGATAATCTTAGTTCCTAAAAACCAAACTGAGGCCTAGAGAACGACTCTTAGGTCACACCAGTAAGTGGCAAAGAAAGCAGGGGGGAGAAAGACATAACAAGGAGGCATGAGAGGAAAAGAAGTAAAATAAAATATGCTGAAACTCATACCCATGATACAGAGATTTGTAGTTGGTTAATTAAAAGGATCAACTTAAAATAAATATCATGAAACCATTATATACATACCTTAAACATTTCATGCTACCAGAAAGTACTTAAATATGTATTCATTTACCAATCTTTTGATGGTGGACCAAAGCCTGATGCTTTAAAATCAGAATCCACTAATTTGGGTTTTCTCTTCTTTTTGGGTAAATCATGTCCTTAATACTTGCTCTAGTATTTCCAGTTTCAATTTCTTACGCTTTGTTTTTCAAGCTTTGCACATTTCACATAAATATTAAGAATACAAAAAACTCAAGAAAAATTTCACAAAACAATGCTCCTTCCTAGATGTAATGCAATCTAATAGGCTTTTTTTTTTTAACTGCTGATTTCAACCTACGACATTGACTTCATGACCCATAGATTGAAGAGCTTCTTTAAACGTAAGGCGGGAACGTAAAAGAAACACCAAGCACTTTGAGTACAGAATCTTTTTCTTTTTTTAAAAAGAATAATTCATCCCTAATATTTTACAGCTCTTTTTTTCACATCCAATTTAGCAGTATTTTTTAGTAATTGCCCTTTATCTAATCTTTTCAAAACATTCGACTTAAGTTTTCATAGAAACATCATCTCCTCCTGTTCTTCTCCTTAGTTTATATAATAATGATTCAAACCGTGTAACTAAAATAAGAAACGCGACCAGCCTGAACAGGCTTGGGAGCACAAGCGCGTAATGATCCTGATGACCACGGCCACTCGACTGTAGCAGCGGATATGCACAGACATACTGAAGGGCATTCGGCATGCTGCAGGGCATCAGACAGTGTGTTTCAAGCAGGGATCCTCAAGGCATCGGTTCATCTAATGAGTCATTGAAGTGCTGGCTTGTTAAGAAAGCTACCACACTAGAGAGCGGCTAGTATTAAGTGGCTGGTGCTTCTGCGCTCTTCCTTAACCCCTGCCAACATACATTGCCACGGTCATCATCGCGGCTCCTCTAGTGCTCCATTTAACACCCTGGCATCCTTTAGGGAACATACCATCACAATTCAATCCTGAATTTCTTGGTTGTAAAGCTTTAACGTCACGTTGCTCTAATAAAGGTGTGCCGTCATACTCAATGTGTCTGTCTAGGGGCGCCTGGGCGGCTCAGTCGGTTAAGCGTCCGACTTCGGCTCAGGTCATGATCTCGCAGTCTGTGAGTTCGAGCCCCGCGTCGGGCTCTGTGCTGACAGCTCGGGGCCTGGAGCCTGCTTCGGATTCTGGGTCTCCCTCTCTCTCTGCCCCTCCCCTGCTCATGCTCTGTCTCTCTCTGTCTCAAAAATAAATAAAAACATTAAAAAAAAATTAATGTGTCTGTCTAGTCTATCTTATCATCCTGTTTCTTTTCTTCTATAACTGTCTTTTCTTTGTTCTAGTTTCAACAGTTTTTGCAAAGTTACTGATTTCATGCATGAGCACATTCAACAAATATTTACAAGGTGCTGCCAGGCACTGGGATAGGAACTGGGGATACAATGCTGAGCCACAGAATGCTTACAATTGAATGGAAAGAAATATGAAGCGATCATCCAAAAACATAATCACCAAGTATGGAAATTCCATGGAATAAAAAGAACAGGTGGCTATGCAGCTTTAATACAAGCCTATAATTTGTCTTGACATCTTTGGCTAATATTAGAGCTCTCCTACTTTAACAACTGCAATGTAACTTTTTCTCTGATTCCATTTCTTAAATCCATGAGATACAGGCTTTGTTTTGCTCAAAATCACACGCTGCTTTATTATTCCCATCTGTCCTTTGAACCATTATGTCTCATTTATGGTATTGGTAATTTCGTCCTCTCTTTTTATGTCTCTCTCACTCTCAGGTTTCATAAATTTATGTGAAAACACAAGGGTAACAAGTATCCCAGAGTCTAAGTGAGATATACAATTTAAAGACACATTCTCCCACTGAACTAAAATGTTCTTCCGACTAACTGGATGTTATTAGTATGTTTTATTTATTTATTTTATTTTATTTTTTTTAATGTTTATTTTTGAGACAGAGAGAGACAGAGCATTAACAGGGGAGGGTCAGAGAGAGAGGGAGACACAGAATCTGAAACAGGCTCCGGGCTCCGAGCTGTCAGCACAGAACCCGACGCGGGGCTCGAACTCACGGACCGCGCGATCATGGCCTGAGCCGAAGTCGGACGCTCAACCGACTAAGCCACCCAGGCGCCCCTAGTATGTTTTAATAATATCAACATTTACTGACTTTCAATCTGTCTAAAATATCTCTCATCCCTGTATCAACTCTTGAGAAGTCTACCCATCCTCTAAAGACAGGTTCAAAAACTGACCTCAGATCTTCCATTCTCGTCAAGGAACTATTTGTTCTCTGAAATCCTATAGCAATGATAATCTCTCTCTTTTGTTCTTAACTGTGTTTACGTCTTACAATATGCTATCAAATCCAGGCGAATGACATTGACATAAAAGTCAATGTATGTATAGTTCAATGACATGTATAGTTCTATGTCACTTTACTGTCATATGTGTAGGTGGGTCACATAACCACCACTGCAATCAAAACACAGAACTATTTCATCACAAAGAACTCCTTCCTGCTACCCCAGTTATAGGCATATCCATTCCTCTTCCTGGGGCTATTCTGAATCCTCGACAACCACGAATCTGTCATCTAACTTCATAATTTTGTCATTCTGAGAATACTGTACAAATGGAATCGTGCACTATATGACCATTTGAGGGTAGCAGGTTTTACTCAACATAATAACCTTGCAAGATTACTTGGTTGTTTCCAGTTTGGAGTTATTACTAAAAAAGGTGCTATAAACACTCATATTTGGGATGTACATTGAATCACAAGCTTCACACTGGGAGAGAATACTTGCAAAGGACATGTCTGGTAAATGACTCTCATCTGTAATATGTAAAGCATAGTTGTGTATATATTTTTATGTGGACAAATTTTTATTTATTTCTCTGGGATAAATGCATAGAAGTGATATTGCTGGGGGCACCTGGCTGGCTCGGTTGGAAGAACATGGGACTGTTGATCTTGGGGTTGGGAGTTTGAGCCCCATGTTGAGTGCAGAGATTATTAAAAAAAAATAAATAAGTAAAAACTTTAAAAGAAGTGATATTGCTGGGTCACATGCTAAGTGCATATTTAGTTTTTAAAGAAATTTTGAAATATTTTCCAAAACGGCTATGCCATTTTAGGTTCCCACAATGTATGAGGGGTCTAGTTTCTTCAAATCTACACCAGCACTTGATATTGTTACTTTTCATTTTAGCTGTTCTAACAGATGTGTAGTGATATCTCAGGATGGTCTTAATCTGCATTTCCCAAATGGCTACTAATAACAAAACATATTTTCATATGCTCAATTAACCATGTGTATATCCTCTTCAGTGACATGTCTATTCCATTCTTTTGGACTCTTCTAGAACTCCACAAAAATCTCCCTTTTCTAATGAAAAGAGAGAAATTTTAGATTTCTCTCTTAGATTAGAAAAGATTAGAAAAATCTCCCTTTTCTAATGTTCTAATGAACATTGTGTGTGTGTGTGTGTGTGTGTGTGTGTGTGTGTGTGTGTGTGTTTTGAGTACACTTGACACACATTACGTTGGTTTCAGGTATATAACACAGTGATTCAACAGCTTTCATGTTATGCTATGCTCACAAGTGTAGCTACCATCTGTCACCATTCAACGCTACTACGATACCATTGACAATATTCGCTATGCTGTGTCTTTGATTCCTGTGACTTGCTTACTCCCTAACTGGAAGCCTGTTTCTCTCGCTCCCCTTTACCCCTTTGCCTATCCTCCCGCTCCCTCTGCTCTGGCAACCATCAGTTTGTTCTCTGTATTTATAGGTCTCAGTCTGCTTTTTGTTTATTCGTTTGTTTCGTGTTTTAGATTGCACGTATAAGTGAAATCATACAATATTTGTCTTTCTCTAACTTATTTCATTTAGCGTAAGACCTTCTTGGTCCGTCCGTGTTTTCACTAGTGGCAGGATCTCACCCCTTTTTAAGGCTGAGTAATATTTCATTGTGCGTATATACACCACGTCTTCTTAATCCATTATCAACGGACATTTGGGCTGCTTCCATATCTTGGCTATTGCAAATAATGCTGCAATAAACACAGGGGTGCATATATCTTTTTGAATTAGTGTTTTTGTTTTCTCTGGGTAAATACACAGTAATGGAATTACTGAATCATGGTAATTATGTTTTTAATTTTTCAGGAACCTCCAAACTGATTGCTGCAGTGGCTGCATCAATTTACATTCCCACCAAGAGTGCACAAGGGTTCCTTTTTCTCCGTAGGGTTGAGTTTTGAGAGTTCTTTACATACCATAGATAATAGTCCTTCATCAGATACATGCTTTGCAAATATTTTCTCCCACTGGGAACTTGCCTTTTCATCCTCTTTTTTTTTTTTTTAATGTTTTTTTATTTTGAGAGAGAGAGAGAGAGAGAGAGAGAGAGAGAGAGAGAGAGAAGAGAAGAGAGTGGGGTAGGGGCAGAGAGAAAGAGAGAGAGAAGCCCAAGCAGTTTCCTCATTCAGCATGGAGCCTGTGGGGCTCGAACTCACAAACTGTGAGATCATGACCTGAGATGAAATCAAGAGTTGGACACTTAATGGACTGAGCCAGGTGCCTCCCTCTTTAAAAAAAAAAAAACAAAAGTTTATTTACTTATCACACTCATGCACATGAGCGACAAAGGGGAAGAGAGAGAATCACCTTTTCGTCCTCTTAAAGAAGTTTTAGCACCCAGCAAAACTTTAATTTTGATAAAATCTAATTTACCAATTTTTTTCTTTTGTAGGCTGTGTTTCTGGTGTTATTGTTTTTTAAAAGATTTTATTTTTAAGTCATCTCTACACCCAACATGGCTCAAACTTAAAACCCCAAGAAAAAGAGTTGCATGCTCTACTGGCTGAGCCAGGCTGGCACCCCTCTGGTGTCATGTTTAAGAACTACTCACCAAGTGTTGGGGCACCTGGGTGGCTCCGTCGGCTAAGCATCCGACTCTAGATTTTGGCTCAGGTCATGATCTCATGGTTCGTGAGATCAAGCCCCATGTCAGGCTCTGCGCTGACAGTGTGGAGCCTGCTTGTGAGTCTCTCTCTCTGCCCTTTCCCAGGCCATCCCCCTCCCTCTCTTTCTCTCTCTCTCAAAAGAAATAAACATTAAAAAAATTTTTTTTAATTTTTTTTTTTAACATTTATTTATTTTTGAGACAGAGAGAGACAGAGCATGAACGGGGGAGGGGCAGAGAGAGAGGGAGACACAGAATCTGAAACAGGCTCCAGGCTCTGAGCGGTCAGCACAGAGCCCGACGCGGGGCTCGTACTCACGGACCGTGAGATCATGACCTGAGCGAAGTCGGACGCTTAACCGACCGAGCCACCCAGGCGCCCCTAAAAATTTTTTTTTAAAGAACTATTCATCAAGTCCTATGTCCTAAAGGTTTTCCATGTTTTTCACTAGTGTGAGGATTAAATGTTTTTTTTAATCACTTGTCCAAAATATTATCCTTCCTCTGTTTACTCCAATTGCTTTTGTACCTTAGTCACAAATTAGTTGGCTACACCTGTGCAGACCTATTTTTGGGTTTTATATTCCATTTCAAAGACTAATATGTTAATTTCTCAACCAATATCCTCAGGCTTGATTCCTGCAACTATATAACATGTCTTGAAATTATAGAAAATGATTTTTTTTCCTCTTCTTTTTCAGAATTTTGCTAGCTATTCTAATTCCTTTGCATTCCCACATTAATTTTAGAATAATCTTGTCTGCTAAAAAAAAAATCACAGGGGGAATCTGATAGGAATTACATTTAAACCTGTATATCAATCTGGGGAGAAGTGATCTTTCCTATGTTGAGCCTTCTAACCCATGAATGCAGTAGATCTCTCCGTTTCTCTGTGTCGTCCTCTAGTTCTCCCACCAGCATTTTGTAGTTTTTGGTATACACAAGTCCTGGATATGTTGTGTTGGATTTAAAACTACATAAGTCATTTCTTTAGCCATTCTTTTATGACACCTTTACTGGAGACGAGTTTGCTTTGTTTTCCTTCATCTAAAAAGGTCTTGATTTCTCCTTCATTCCTGAAGAAGGCTTCTGTTAAATACAGTACTTGGGATTTTGAGCTCTTTCCGAATACTTAAAAAACGTCATGCCGCCGCCTCCTGGCCTCCATGATTTCTGAGGAGAAATCCATTATCTCTGGAATTATTTTTCCCCATAGAAAAAGGTGTCATTTCTCTCTTGTTATTTTCAAGGTTCTTCCTTTGCTCTTAGTTTACCAATGTTTTACTATTGCTTCTTCGGGTTTACCTTGTTTGGAACTTGCTCAGCTCCTTGAATCTGTAGGCCTATGTCTTCTAACAAGTCTTCTGGAAGTCGTCAGCCAGTCTTTCTGCGAGTACTTTTTAGCTCAGTCCCCTTTCTCCTCTCCTCCTCCTTGTGGTCTTTCTGTCATAGTCCTACAGGTCCCACAGCTCTGTTCATTTATGTGTTCTATTTCCTCCTTGTTCAGATAGGGCAATTTCTATGTTCTGTTCTCCAGTTCACTCTGTCCCCCTTTACTCTGCTGTGCGGCCATCCGGTGGGCTTTTGTTTCGGTTCCTGTAGTTTTCAGTTCTAAAATTTCTGTTTAGTTCTTTACATCTTCTACTTCTTTACTGAGGCTTTGGTTTCTAGGCTAAGACTTTATATTTTATTTTTCCTTTTACTGTTTCAGTGAAGAAGTTAGTAGTGAAAGTGCTTTAAAAATGATGGGAAAAATGATGAGCCTGGGTGGCTCAGTGGCTCAGTCAGTTATGTGTCAGACTCTCGATTTTGGCTCAGGTCATTACCTCACAGTTTGTGAGATCGAGCCTGCGTCAGGCTCTGTGCTAACAGTGCAGAGTCTACTTGGGAGTCTCTTTCCCTCTCTCTGCCCCTTCCCCGCTCACACGCGCACTCTCAATAATAAAAGTTTAAAAACTAAATAACGTATTTAAAGTGTTGAACACTTTTTAAATGTTGTACTTATAAACATTTTTTTTTTTTTTTAAATCGTGGACTATGTGGAAAAGACGCAGATGCAAGTCTGAATGGTCTCCCGTTGACCAAATTTTGGGTAACACGAAGAAAATAAATTACAAAAATAATAAATTGTAACCATTTACTCATGACAGCTTATGAGTCCATTTGATATAAATCAACAGGGGGAAGAGAAAGATTTTCCTTACAGAATGCCAAATAATAAATATAGAAAGTCGGTATTTGGAAACCATTGTAATAAGTTCAGTCGAAATGCTAAATCTAGTGGGCCAAAATTTGATGATGAAAAATGTACAGTTTCTCTACAAAATATTAAGCAATTACAAAGGGAAGATGTAACTTTACAGAGGAGAAGCTTGGTGAACGTCACCTTAATCAGGTGTTCAAAGATAACATCACTAGTCAAGGAACAAATCAAAACTGCGCACTATCAGAAAAGAGGAGTTGAGAGCACAGCATCACTTCCCTCTGATATTCCTGCCATAGATGCATAACCTGAATCTAATCATGAGGAACTATCAGATAAACCCGAGTTCACAGACACTCTACAAAATGTATTTTTCCAATACATAGTCTTGAAACTCAAGGAAAGGCTAAGGAACTGTGATTGGAGAACACTAAAGAGATAGAATAATTACATGCTACGTACGATCCTGGATTAGGTTCTTTTGTTATGAAAGGCACTATGGCAACAACCAGCCAAATGTGGATCAGGTCTATGGATTAGTTGACAGGAAAGTAATACTGTTAATTTCTTGCATCTTATGTCTGTATTGTAGCGATGTAGCAGAGGGCCCTTATTTGGTAGGATTACTCACTAAAGTACTGAGAGTGTTTTGAAGTCAAAATAAAAAATAGCAAAGAAAGAAAAGAAAAAAGGGTGTGGGGGGGAAGCAGCTCAACAAACTGCCAGTATTTTATGATTATTCTAGTGGGGCCCTGCCCTCCTCATGCCACAACAATCTGTGATCACAAGGTGCACAGTAACACTGACAACACAACAATTCTTAAAGAATCGGGAAATTATGTACAGTCAGAATGCACTTGAAACCATTTGAACAGTATTCTGATGGACATCTCAAGACATGGAGGGGCACACAGTTTAAAGCTCTACCTTACAAATCATGAAGTTCAGATTTGAATCCGGACGAAAGCACTGAGGACCAAACACCCTTCCACAGCTGGTATATCACTGACTTATGATCCAAAGTAAAAGAGCTTGAAACCCATCACAACACAAAATTTTACTATTTTATTTATTTATTTTTCAAGTAAGTTCCATGCCCAATGTGGGGCATGAATGAACTCACAACCACGAGATCAAGAGTTCCATGCTCTTCTGAATGAGCCGGCCAGGCGCTCCTCTAATTAAACTTTAGAAACTCGGTTAATTTTAAGTAAAATCTACGCAGACAAAAGACAGTATTAGAAAATTAATTTTAAGTTGGTATTATAGAGGGGCGCCTGGGTGGCTCGATCGGTTGAGCGTCCGACTTCGGCTCAGGTCATGATCTCACGGTCCGTGAGTTCGAGCCCCGCGTCCGGCTCTGTGCTGACAGCTCGGAGCCTGGAGCCTGTTTCAGATTCTGTGTCTCCCTCTCTCTCCGCCCCTCCCCTGTTCACGCTCTGTCTCTCTCTGTCTCAAAAATAAATAAATGTTAAAAAAAATAAAAATTTCAAAAAAGTTGGTATTATAGATACACCGTTACGTTCTTCTGAAACTGATTTTAGTGGCACTACAATGTGATGGGTCTAACTTTCCTACTTAAGAGACGTTGAGCAAAAGACTTAACATCCTCTATGGGTTGAATTGTGCGTCTCAAAAGCTGTTAAAGGCCTAACCCCAAGGATCTGTGAGTGTGACCTTTTTGGAAACAGGGTCTTTGCAGATCAAATTAAGAGGAGGTCAGGAGCGTGGGCCCCAATCCAATACTACTGGTATCCTTATAGAAAGGGAACATTTGCACACAGAGACAGATACGTACAGAGGGAAGACAAGAAGATATGAAACAGATTCTCCCTCACAGCTTTCAGAAGGAACCAATCCTAATACCTTAATCTCAAATTTCTAGCCTCCAGAACTATGAGGTAAGAAATTTCGGTTCTCTGAGCCAGCCAGTCTATGGCATCCCCAGGAAACTTCACATGACATCTGAACCTTAACTTCCTCATTTGAAAAATGGGGCTTATGCCATCTCTCACGTTCATTCTAAAAATTAAAATCGGAACATAAATTATTTTTAAAATGATCAAGAATTATAAAAATGATAATGGTATTATTATTATACTCTTGATAATTTAAAAAATATCACTGTCAAGATTTTTCTCCTGTTACAATAAAAAATTTTAAGTGATGCTCTCAAACATTTCTATGTACCTTAACTAATTTTTAATCCACAGGCCCCAAATCACCTTTGCTGTACACGTAAGAACAGAGTCTTAATAATGTTACCAGTATCTGAACATGGCTGATTTCTTCCTTTTTCTCATGTTTTAATCCTTAAATAACATTTAAATGCAGATTTTCTCTTTTGAACTCTTTTTGAAAAAATTTTATTGAGTTATGATTGACCTACATAAAGCTGTACATATTTAATGTATACAATTTGATAAATTTAGAGATAAGTACAAACAAGGCCATAAACTTGTCCATCACCTCCGTTTCCTCCCCTCCTTCTTTTTCATTAAAAAATCTTTGTGTGTGTGGCAAGAGCCCTTGACGTAAGATCCACCCTCTAAGAACAATTTTAAGTGTGTAGTACAGTATTGTTAACTATAGTTTCCCGCAAATTCAAAATCTGATGCCCTCCCCGGCAAAAAAATCAAAAACTGACGCCCTTCTGGCCACATAAGCACGACAACAGCAATCCCAGGTAACTGTGATTCAGCCCCCTGGACATCACCACCAGCATTTGATGCTGCCAAAAGCAGATGATGACAGAATATGGGAGGTGAACAGGCCGACCATCCAGACAAAAAGCAAGGCCGCATTTTGCACATTGTGCTTTCTTTGTCTCTTGGCTCTACTTCTCGTACTTCGACACCCCTACTAAAAACGAGAGCACAAATGTGGATGTGTCCAGCAGATACCCTACAGAGCAGGAATTCAATCCACACTAGCTGCCCCAGCCCTGCCTGACCCTCCTTCCTTGCTACTCAGGTGACAAGTATCTGCAAGTGATATTCAGGGAGGTGAGTAGCTTCGTAATCTTCTCAAAATGTCATAGTACCGATACGAGTCACACCATCTTTGTAAGCTCCAGTTACAAAGAACTTAACTAAAAAATCATAAAATTTGTCAACGTATCTCACCTTTTACAAAGGCCTAACGTACGACTGCCTAAAACAGAAAGACACCAGGCAATCTAACGTACATTTCTCATTTTGAATGGTAGAGATTAAAATGCACATAAGTTATATTTCACGCTACCAGAAAAAAAAGTTACTTCCCATGAGCTACTAATAAAATGTTATTTTTAGTATCTCACTACCTACATTCTATGCATCCCCACCCTCTTTTGGTCAGGCAGGTGATGGTGGTAAATCAGTCAAAGACTGGGGGGGAAAGGTGAGTTTCAGGGGCTGGGTCAGGTTTTAAGGCAAAGATACACCTGGTTTTGGCGAACTCTGATACTCTGGGTACTTTACTAAATAAAGAAGAAGGAATTTTCTTTATATCTTCATCATTACAATTCCATTTAACATGGTAACTTTTTATTTATCCCCAAGCCAGACACTTGAAATGTATTAATTTTTGAATGTAACACCAATTTCTTTCATCACTTAACTAATTTTGAAAAATCTGTTTTAAAAATACTTTACAAAAATAATCATTCCTCGATGATCGACTATACTAAGTAAAAACACGGGAGACAAATGTTCAGTCACACAAAAATAGACCTTTGGACCTGCTCAAATTAGTTCACTTTAAGCATATGTTTAGAATATACAAATATTTTATAAACGCCTTTCTTTTTTAAAGGGGGTATAAGACCTCTAACTTGCAATTACATTATAAATATAGCTAATATGATTCCTATAATTAAAATCATTACAGAGGACGAAATGGTTTCTCCCCTAACTACCTCCATATGTCCCTAAAATGCTGAGATTTTTGAATGGGTGAATTAGGAGAGGAAATTATTCCATAATCAGTATCCGTTAACATGTGATAGGCTGGACGATCAAGTTTTAATTCCTCAGGCTTCACCGCTGAGTCATGGGCTTTGAAGTCAAAGAAAACTGGGTTTAAACTCCACTTCTAATATCCTAAGCTATAGCACTCTCATTCTAAGCCTCATTTTCCTCTTCTGCAAAACAGGTACAAAATATGCCCAAGGATTCTCCTCACGCTTAAATAAAGTGTATCTAAAAGATTTAATAGTACCTAGTAGCTAAGTTAATACTGTTAATAGAGAAAATACTTTATGTAGCATAAATAAATCCATTCTATCTTCTCTGATCCTACATTAACATTCTAAGCTATACAAAAGATCCATATGAAATGTCACTATGGTTTGTTTACTCCCTTGGGCATGTTAATTCTTACTTAAGGTACTTAAAAAACGAGGATTTTTTAAAGGTCCTAGAGTAGGAATCAAAATATGTAGCCTCCGATCTAGATTCTGACCTCAGGTCTACACTGGCTAGTTGAATTTTCTTCAGCAAGTTATTTGATCTCTCTAATCTTCACTTAGGTCATGTGTCAAGTGGTAAAAGGTAGGCTTAATATTCTGATTACTAGATTAATTTTATAAAACTATTATTGACAAAGTACTTCTATTAAACTACCACGTAGGGAATATTGCTAATGTTATATCATCTGAGTAAAGAGGATACTCAGTAATATATTTATGTACCCTATTTGCATTAATTTCACAACCTTTCCCCCCCAATAAACCGAACAGAGCCTAATCTAAGTACCAGGGCCAATTCTAGACTAGCTTCTGTTGCTGGCTAGGGCACAGGCATTCTAGGCATCACTCCACCATAACAATAATATCAAATAAATTTCAGAGTTAGTATCATATATATGATAAGTCATTTTTTATAGTCATCCCACAAAATTAAAGGTAATCATCATAAACACCTGGATTTATCAGAGGCTACTAAGTTAATAGCTTTTATGAGCAGAAAATATTTACCAGGTATAGAAAGACTGCATTCTTTCTTTGAATTGATTCATTGAAAACTGAGAGTAGTTTGGTAATTAAAAAGGCAGGAAAGCTCTTCTTACTTTTCCAGTCTATGAATACAAAAAGAGAAAAAGGCAACACTGAGTAAGCCGTATAAAATAACCTAACACTTTAAGAGGGAACAATTACACATAGTGGGCAACGCTGAACTACGGGTGTGTTTAACTGCGTAAACATAAAGTGATTAATAAAGGCAGGCACCTCTCTTGTGCCTATTTTCTTATCTACAAAACAGGGACACTAGCACCTGCCCTTACTTTAGGAACATGGAGGTGAATCAGAGAATTCTTGGAACATGTATTAGAAGGTGCTACTCTTTCGTGAAACTGAATAACACAGCCTACCTAGTATTTCCTTTAAAGAGTATATTTCACTAATATTAAAAAATCCCCAACTCCCTGTTACCTCCTTCCAAATTTACAAGCATCTACTTCAATATATATATACACAGATGTGTGTGTATATATATATATATATATATACACGTATATATATATATATATACACACACACATAGATGTTCATAGATGATAGACTGATACATATCGCTATCACCGTAAAATATTCGGAAAAAAGGTACAAGACTACATTCTGACTTAGAAGATAAGAAATGTCAATATTTGGCGCACACAAGTATGGAAATTCACCATCACTGGCTGGCCACCACACTCTGACAGAATATCTTAGAACCTTGATCAGTAGAAAGTCCAAGCAGCCTTAACTAAGGAGGAGGAGTTGGTATGCGTGCTCTTATTGGCCATATACCTATACTATGTAGCTATTTGTGAATTAGCCTAATTACTCCGACTAGGATAAATTCGTACAACTGACTGAGTAGCATAACTTATTAGTAATAACCTCTAAGTTTTATATAACTGTACTCGGTGCTCATGTAACTAGTCCATATAGTTGTTTTCTATACATTCACTGTTGGTCCTAACCATTTATGAAACTCTGAAACAAAGGCTTAAGCTCAGTGGTGCAAACAAAGTCAAATACGTAAATAGTTCAAACTGCCTTCTTTTTAGAAAAAGTTATGTTTGTGAGAGAAGGGGTTCACAGTAGCTCCTAACACTTGCAAAGTACAGATCAACATAAACTTCTTCCATAATTCTGCAACAGTGGTCAAAAACTAAGACATTCTATTGCATTATAACTGGAAAGCAATGAAAATTCTTTGAAAAAGAGTCTGATCTACATGTACTTTTCTTTAAGAGTCTGATCTACATGTACTTTCTTTAAGAGAATTTTAAAATCATTAGGTTAGGATATTTAAATAAGGACATAAATTAGGATATTTAATTTAAAGAGATATTCCTAAAACAAAAGCAAAAACAAAACAAAAACACAATGACACAAATAAATCCACAAAACAAATAGAGACGTTAGCATGCCCACCAAAGCCCTCCAGAAACATGAACTATAGTAAGGGATACCCACCCAAGTCTTCCTCTTTAGTTAGACCAATATGATGGTTACAAACTGACAAGCTCTTTCTGGCTGTCCATTGACTCATCTACAGACCTTTTATTCTTTTGAAATCTCCCCAATTTAAACTGGATGCAAATAAGCCAGGTATGGTCCTTACAACAGTAATCCTGCTAGACCCTATGGAGTTTCCATGGAAACACGCACAGCTGGCAATGGCAAAGGAGTTGTACTGGCCTTAGACTGGTTAAAGTCTCAATGCTCACTGAATGAAATAATTATCGTATCTTAGTAAAGAACAAATACAAAAAAAAAAAAAAAAATTCCCACCTTTGGGATCATCAAGCAAAATAATGCAAAGTATTTTCATCTAGGCCAAAAGTGGCTTTTGGCCCAGCAGCAATAGTCATCTGTGAAAAGTTAAGAGATGCCAATTACCAAATGGTAAATACGCTTTTACTAAAGAAATATAATTCAAGAGAGTACTCCCTGTGGGTCACTTAATGTAACAGCTGACAACCAGAGAGAGAAAAACAATACAAAGTCTAATCTAAACAGTAATAAATAGCATGTACTTTTCCTTAAATAAATTCAGTATGACTGTTCCTTGCTGTATTAAAAGTAAGTGTTTTCAGGGTGCCTGGGTGGCTCAATCAGTTGAGCGTCTGACTTCGGCTCAGGTCATGATCTTGTGGTTGGGTCTGTGAGTTCAAGCCCCACCCTGGGCTCTGTGCTAACAGAACAGAGCCTAGAGCCTGGTTCAGATTCTGTCTCTCCCTTTCTCTGCCCCCTCTCCTGCTCATGCTCTATCTCTGTCTCTCTCTCTCTCAAAAATAAACATTAAAAAAAAAAAAAAGAAAATGTTTTCACAGCAGTGATTCTCAAAGGGCAGTACCTACCTGGATCAGCATCATCAATGTCATCTGGAAATTGTTAGAAATGTAAATTCTCAGGCCCCATCCCAGACCTACTGAATCAGAAACTTCGGGGATTAGAGGCCCACCAACTGGTGCTTTCACAAACCCTCCAGAAGATTCTGATGTATGCCAGAACTCGAGAACCACTGATTTACAGTGTCAAACCTGAGAAGAGACTGATGTATGAAATAGGAAATGGATTGTTTGGGGCACCTGGGTGGCTCATTCAGTTGAGCATCCGACTCTTGGTTTTGGCTCAGGTCATGATTTTACAGCTTTATGGGTTCAAGCCCCATATCAGGCTCTGCACTGACAGCGTGGAGCCTGCTTGGGATATTTTCTCTCTCTCTCTCTCTCTCTGCCCCTCCACCATTTGCGCTGTCTCCGACTCCCTAAAAATAAATAAACTTAAAAAAAAAAAAAAAGAAAAGAAAACACAATGCTTTATCTCACTCCTTGGAACTAAGTGAAGCTTAGTAATAAAACATAAAGGAGAACTCACTGGCCTCAACTGAGTACGTTGGCTAGTATCTCACTGCCTATAAAAAAGATGCAGAGACTAGCAGTGGTTCATCATGCCTATCCTTCCTATACGTGTCAAGCCAAAGTAAAAATTACAAGGGTCTGTTCATGATTACTCAAGGAGAGGAGGGTCCTCGTACCTAAGACACTCAATTCACTACCATTCATAGTCTATTACCAATCATGACTCATTTCTAATCACTGATGTCTTCAGACACAGGTTAGCAAACTTTACCCTTTATTCCTTTATAATAAAAGAATAATAGTTTTTCCAAGACATCAAATCAAATATGCACGTAGGGAGAAGTCTGAAGTTTGAGTCATGAATTTTAACATTCCTCACTCCTTGTAAGAACTTAAAAAAAAAAAAGCATACTCGGATGCAGTTCTTCCTTAGTATCTAACACTTCGATCATTCATGTACTACAAAACACACATTTCATTTTTCCTTTAACTTCAGGATACATTTATAATTCCTTCCCTATTTCAAGATAATGGGCAGCACTCCAAAGAAACAGCCATGGTAGTGACATTAAAGTGACCAGAGACTAACAGAGAGATATAATGGAGAAAAACCACTGGGTAAATCAAATATGAAATAGGCTGTTAGAATTGAAGAAATAAGAGCAAACGAATAGCCTTCTGAAGCTCATAATTAAAAATAAATACAGAATAAATTTAAGTAGAAGACTGATTCACAGGCTCTGCGTTCTCTTAGGGTCTGTCCTCAGTCCACTCTCACTATACACCAGTGATGGCCAAGTATTGTCTTTGTGCTACTAGTGGGTCGGAACCGATCCCAAAATGCTAATTATTATTTAAATTGTTTTTCATTTTATTTTAGAGAGGGAGAGGGAGAGGGAGCGGGCAGAGAGGGGATGGAGAGAGGGAGAGAGAATCTCAAGCAGTATTTCTATTTTTCATTTTTTGAGGAACCTCTATAACTACTTTCCACAGTGGGTGCTAATTCCATTCACTTCGATGTGTCACTTCTGACTACATACTAATAGTCCAAAGGGGTGCCACTCCAACTCTCCCCATTTGGATAAGGGCAGTGCCATTTAGCAAATGACCTTGGCTCAAGGGAAAGAGCTGAATGATTCATCTCAACCCCCGAGCTATCGACTTATTCAGGACTAGACTGTAACCCAGAACATTCCTCAATTCTAGCCTGTGAAATCCAGGAGAGCTCTCCCGGACCTTTCCGGGACAGTTATTCTCACCTTTAGAGAACAGTAAGGAGCTACTATCCATCTCTAGACTCAAACAAGGAAGCACACTTCCTGGCTGCTGCTAGCAGCTCTTTGGCAACCACCAGGGAAAGGACCCGAGGGCAAAGCAACACGGACAGCCCAGTCCTGTGTCCCCAGTCCTGCTGTCCCCGAAGCTTCAGGTCTCAGTCCTGTGAGCCGAGCCAGCTCCTTTGTGCTTAAAACAGACTCAGTTTCTGTTATCTGAAGCTGAAAGCAACCTACCAATAACATATCTGTAAGTGATTAAGCGTTACTAATCTGGCGCTCATAAATTAAAATTAGCTATTGGAGTCTGCTAATTAATGTGGTTGCCACCTAATGTTAGGCAACTCTGTAAAATTCCTAACGTACATGCACATGACATACAGGTTGGGATTTCCAAAATTTGGTCTTGTTACGTGTGCACGATCAATATTAAGTTATAGGTTTTTCAGTCTCAATTATTCTTTCCTATTTTGATCAATTTAGACATACGCTTGCATATTTGCATTGACATTTCTAGGTTATGTTCCAAAAAATTAGCCTTCATGACAGAAGTCAGTAAAGTTCAAAGAGTTTCCATATTTCACAGTAAAGTGCTTTGCATATAAACAGGAATGTTAGATGAGTTCTATGCATGATTCCACTTTTATCTATACCTAGAGGCATATATATATGCACATGGAAAAAGGACTATTCAGGTTTGTAACACATGGTTAATATTCAGCATGCATATCTCTGGTTTTTGGTTTCAACTGATAGAGTTTTTGTAAAATTCTTTTTTATTATGAAACAATTTTTAGCTAAATTACTCTTTTAATGCATCTGACAATACTAGTTTTAAATATAAAGATCTGTTATGAGAAAGCTCTGCAATTAAGAGGGAACAGGCACATACAAGGAAGACTTTCCAAAACAAAGTTCAGGTTGCCTAGAGATAATATCAAAAATATAAAAATACAAATCCTATAAAAATAATAATATAAAACTATAAAAAGGATTCTTTTTGACCGTTTCTACACTTGGCCTGAATTTATTTACCTAAATGCAAAAAAGCTAATCGAAGTAACTTCCACAATGCTGCCCTACCTCTGAATCTCCTACAATAATCTACTTCCTTCAGTAGGGTAAATTCTTTGTCAACTCATGACTAAACTACACAAGAAGGAAACACAATCTTCTACTTGTACAGTTTGAGACAAAATAAAAATGCTAATAACTTTTTAATGGTATGGCAGCCCCTACAGACTCTTTCTGTACTATTTTTAGTAGAGAGCAGTAGCTCCACAACATACCTCTATCATAGGTCCTACTTACTTCACAAAGTCACTCATTAGCAAATCACAATAAAAATTAACAGTGACCCTTCAGGGGTTCGAAGCGGCAGACAGAGAGGCCTTCTGGTCAACATGGTAGAAAGACCTTCTGTACAGTCCGTACATCCTATAATCCTTCTACACATCACGCTGGTTACGGTCACACCAAGCAACTGATTCCACTGAATGCCATTAAAAAACACTTTATTACAATTTTGGCCTCTGAAGTAACGTTCATACTCCACAAAAATGACGACAGGAATTTCTAAAGCCTTAGATGAAACTCCTAAAGCCGTTAACCTATCAGCAGATGATTCTATAACCCAGTTTAACTCAGTGCTTCCTCCAGACAATAAAGCCAAGGTATGTCAGAATTGCCAATAACTTTTTTTAAAATTTATTTTTATTTTTTAATTTACATTCTAGTTCGTTAGTTAGCATATGATGATTTCAGGGGTAGAATCCAGGGATTCATCTCCTGTGTATAACACCCAGTGCTCATCTACCAAGTGTCTTCCTTAATGCCCCTTGCCCATTTCGCCATCCCCCCTACCCAGAACCCCTCCAGCAATCCTCTGTTTGTCCTCTATATTTAAGAGTCTCTTATTT
This sequence comes from Panthera onca, assembly GCF_046562875.1. Lineage (NCBI taxonomy): Eukaryota > Metazoa > Chordata > Mammalia > Carnivora > Felidae > Panthera > Panthera onca. The sequence continues at coordinate 13,099,122 of NC_138355.1, read as the reverse complement.
TTTGTACCCCTCCCTGTTTTTATTTTTTGCTTCCCTTCCCCTACGTTCATCTGTTTTGTATCTTAAACTCTACACGTAAGTCAAGTCATATGATATGTCTTTCTCTGACTAATTTCACTTAGCATAATACCCTCTGGTTCCATCCACATTGTTGCCAATGGCAAGATTTCATTCTTTTTGACTGCCGAGTAATATTCCAGTGGTGTTTGTTTGTGTGTGTGTTCCATTCATCTGTTGATGGACATCTGGGCTCTTTCCATACTTTTGAGTTGCTAGTAACTTTCAAAATAGAAAGTCAGGATAAAAATTCCAAGCAATGGGGAATGGTTAATGATTATTAGAAACAGGATCAATAAATAGGGGACATTTTAGTTAAATTTAGATCAAGATCCTGTCTTGGGGCACCTGGGTGGCTCGGTCGGTTGGGCATCCGACTTCGGCTCAGGTCATGATCTCACAGTCTGTGGGTTCGAGCCCCACATCGGGCTCTGTGCTGACAGCTCAGACCATGACCGACGCGGAAACCAAGAGTCAGACGCTTCACCGACTGAGCAACCCAGGCGCCCCGGACACACGGTTTTCTGACGTGAATTTGGAAACAAACAACAGAAAAACCCAAGTTGAGACAGTGTGACGGGCCGGATCTGAGCAGCTCCAAGCCAGCAGCACTTCTATAGGGCAGCCAGACTGCACTCTGTCCACGACAAAGGAAGAAACGCGAGCACCTCTAGTAATGTCACTCAAAGAATACAGTACCTCACACTGTTTGGGAGACCAAATGAGGCTATTAAAATTCTCTATCCTGGGGCGCCTGGCTGGCTCTGTCAGTGGGGTATGTGACTACTGATCTTGGGGTTGTGAGTTCGAGCCCCATGCTGGGTATACAGATGACTTAAAAAAAAATTCTCTAAGCTTGAAAACACTATTAAACAGATTTTGTTTTCACTTTAGAAAACTTCCTCAACGATATACTGACGTGTGTAAGAGAGAATGTTATGCTTGATATGAAAGAGAGAAGTACCTAACACCTCCGCCCACACTGAAAATACACGACCTTAAAAAAACGTGCTGTATGGTAGACCGGCCCCTACTTAGAAATCACCAACTGTCCAGACATCTTTTTGTCTGTTTGTACGATCCAGACATTTTACCATACTGACTGACCCCCTTCTTACAAACGTACCACTTGTTTGTACTAAAATAATCTCAGTACTAAGAGAAGAATCGGGTAGATGAGGAGTACAGGCCATTAAAGTACAGGCAGTACAAGTGGCACAGTTAATCATAACAGAACACAGTATGCATGCTACCACTGAACCTTTTTCAGTGTCCTTACCTTTTAACAAGACGAGCTGAAGCACCCCTGTCCTGTATCATTAGATTTAGAATCAAATCTAACATAAAAGGCAAACTTCACCTCTCCTGGCTCTTGCAAATATCAAAGGATAAAAAGCACAGGGTTTTAGAGCAGAGAGAGATGCTAGCAATAATCAATCCAACCCCTTCACCGTACAAACAAGGAAATCACGTGCAAGATTGCCTGATTTATTTCAGGACGAACTGAGTGATGCCTCAGCTAAAATTCAGATCCGTTTTCTGATTCTTAGTCCATATGAGCGAGCGCTCTACACAACGGCCACCTCCCCTTCAGAAAAGCTTACATTTTCCAACAATATTATAAAGGCACTTCTTAAACAGTGATCCATGTTCCGTCAATCTTTTTAAGCATACTGACTACTGGTACCTATTCTCCAGAGATAAGTTCATAATAGATGTTCACATATTCATTCCTTCGTTCATTCAGGCACTCAAATAGTTTTAAGAGATTGGTATGTATAAGGAACTGTACTCTGCTCCATGGGGCCAGAAAGATGAATCAGACATGATTCTGATCTTGAAAAGCTTCAGTCTATAGACTGAAAAGCTAGAATAGACATCAGAACGCTCCAATTTGAGTAATAACTAAGAAAAAGTTTTTACTTAAACTGTGCCTGAGTGGCTCAGTCGGTTAAGCGTCTGACTCTTGATTTCAGCTCAGGTCATGATCTCACCATGTCATGTTTGTGGGACAGAGCCCCGGGTGCTTGGGATTCTCTCTCTCCTTTTCTCTGCCCCTCCCCAGCTTGCGCTGTCTCTAAAAATAAGTTAAAAAAACCTTAAAAAACGAAGTTTTACTTTTTGACAAAAAGGTACAAATATATGCATCATTCAACACACAGGAGAAAGTGTTTTCATGTGATTTTAAGGATTTCTTACTTACATAGAAAAATCATAAATAACTAGATTTTATGAAATAAGGTATATTCTAAAGAAAACAGACTAATGCTTAAATTCTATGACATATCTTCAGCTTTCAGGTACTGCCTTTAAAGTTTCTTCCATATCTAACACGCTATGTATGATCTTTGGCCATTCTCTCGTCTCCCTACGTAAAAAACTAGATTTCTAATTCAACTAATTTTAGCAAATATTTTAATGTTTTTATATTACAGTGAGGTCACTAAAAACTGTCCAAATGAGACGGACCACGAGCCAGCAAATAAATCAAACATCTCCAACCAAATGTTACTGAGTTCACTGGCTGAATACAGAATAGGGCAAAAATTAGGGTAGCTTACAACCCTTGAGTCAGGAAAGGATATGAATTTAAGTGATACTAATCTGGTGTGATTTTTATACCATTATAAAATCAAAATTAATTTCTACAAGATGTAAGGTCATTTTAAACCATCACAAGGATATCCTCTCTCAGCACTTAAAATACCACAAACGCCAAGCTCACATGGGCCTTACAGCCTTTGCCATTTCTGTTCCTTCAGCCTAGGACACCTCTGCTCAGGTAGCTTCTTACTATTACAGGTTCTGATGGTCATCTCTCGAAGAGGCCTTCCCTGACCATTCAACCTAAAACACACACACACACCCATTACTATCATGTCACCCTATTTTAGTCTACATTCTTTTGATAATTTTAAAACTTGTTTACTTGCTTCAGTAGAAGGCAAGCTTCTTGAGCACAGGCACCTTATGAACCTTGTTCACAACCTTAGTGCAGGAGAGAACCTGACAGCTGCTCAAAAGTATTTGTTAAGCAAATGAATAGCACCCAGAAAGTCTAATAAGTAGTAGATCAGGGATATCAACTTAAGTCCACAAAACTCGCTAATGAAACCATTTCAAAACCACAAAAACTATGTGCTGAGAGAATTCATCTATTAATTTTGGCCCTCTTAACAAAATCCTACTCTAAGTATACTCCTGATAGTGTATCTGAATTTCAACAGAAAAAATTCTGTCTGGCAAATACTTCTTTATTAAAAAATACTTTTAATGTTTATTTGAGAGACAGAGCATGAGTGGGAGTGAGGCAGACAGAGAGGGAGACACAGAATCTGAAGCAGTACCAGGCTCTCAGCTGTCAACACAGAGCCCGACGTGGTGCTCAAACTCATGAACCGTGAGATCATGACCTGAGCTGAAGTCGGACGCTTAACTTACTGAGCCACCCAGGTGCCCCTAGCAAATACTTCTTTTTTCAAGTCAGGAGAAACAGCAGTTTCTGGTTTGTGATATTCTTGGCCATTTAAAGAGTATCAAGTTTATTTTATTTATTACATTTATAATGTTTTCCCTAGATTATCAGACATGGGTTCTCAGAGACAATAAATTTAGAACTGTCTTCTAATTAATGGATGTGAAATCTGAGAACATTTGAGTAAATCAAGACCGACATTTAGGATCTTGGTGAACAGGGGATAAAGTTAGTTAATACGCAAATTAAAATTTGCTCAGCAGCCAATAAACAGATACAAATCTTTCAAGAAACTTAGCCATTCCAAATCACATCCACTGACTGTGCCTCTTGATTTTATAAAATAAGACTACTTGTGTTGGGAGTCCTGTTGAAATTCTAGCTTCTCTTTGGAAAATTCTGAAATAAGCAGTCGATTCCTCTATTTGCCATGGTTGAACAAGAAAGCACACTATTTCAGGAAAACTGATGAGCCAATTATGTTAATCAAGCATTTACTGCGTATCAAGTTCTTAAAGCAGGTGTGTAGAGTTTACTTAGATTTACCCACATTCCCAACTTCTTGGTCTTTCCATCTGAGTTCAATTTCCTTCTTTAAGTACATCCTAAAAAGTTCCTTTAGTATGATGGGAGTGAATTCAGTTTTTGATTTGTCCACTTCATCTTTATTCTTGAATAAAAGTTTAGCTGGGTAAAAATTTTAAGGTTGGTAGTTATTTTCTCTCAGCATTTTATACTTTCATTGTCTTCAGGGTTCCACTCCTGCGATTGAGTACTGTGAAATTTGGGCCTTTTATGAGCAATTATCTATTCTTCCTGTCCCTATTAAAGATCTTCTCTTTGTATTCAATTTTTGGCAGTTACACTATAATACATCTAAGGATAGAATTTTTATCTATCCTGCTTGGGGTTTCATTGTGCTTCCTAAAGCTGAGAAATCATGCCTTTCATCAATTCTAGAACATTCTCAGCCAGTATGTAGTATTTGAATTGATAATAGCTGCGAACTACTTCTATTCTGAGTTCCAAAATTAGATTCATTGTAAACCTTCTCATCCTATCCTCCAGATCTCTTACCTTCCATTCCAGTCTTTCATCTATAACCACTAGTATTGCATCTGCCCTGATCCTTATCTCCAAAGTCACAGTGGAGCACCCCCCCCACCAAAATGATCTGCTAATTCTTATCTTCTTGTAGCCAAAGCAGGAATCACTAAAGCAATGTCAGTGCTCATGTGTTTCCTTGGATTGCTGAACATTCAGAATGTTTGCTGAAATCAGGGCAGGGAGGGGCGCCTGGGTGGCTCGGTTGGGTTGAGTGGGTTCAGCGTCAGACTTCTGCTCAGGTCCTGACCTCACAGTTCCTGGGTTCAAGCTCCACGTCCAGCTTTGTTCTGACAGCGCAGAGTCTGCTTTGGATTCTCTATCTCTGTCTCTCTCTCACAAAAATAAATAAACATTAAAAAAAAAGAAAAGAAAAGAAATCAGGGCAGGGATATGGTCAACCGCAGTGACAAGGTGGGGTAAAAGAAGAGCAATGACGAGTGTACAATCAGAACATTTATGGCACAAAAACAAACACTCAGATCAATGGAACAGAATAGAGAACCCAGAAATGGATGCACAAACATATGGCCAACTAATCTTTGACAAAGCAGGAAAGAATATCCAGTGGAATAAAGACAGTCTCTTCAGCAAGTGGTGCTGGGAAAACTGGACAGCAACATGCAGAAAAATGAACCTGGACCACTTTCTTACATTACCCATAAACATAAACTCAAAATGGATGAAAGACCTAAACAAACGTAAGACAGGAAGCCATCAAAATCCTCGAGGAGAAAGCAGGCAAAAACCTCTTTGACCTTGACCGCAGCAACCTCATACTCAACACATCTCCAGAGGCAAGGGAAACAAAAGCAAAAATGAACTATTGGGACCTCATCAAAATAAAAAGCTTCTGCACAGCGAAGGAAACAATCAGCAAAACTAAAAGGCAACCAACAGAATGGGAAAGATATTTGCCAACGACATATCAGATAAAGGGTTAGGATCCAAAATCTATAAAGGACTTATCAAACTCAACACCCAAAAAACAAATAATCCAGTGAAGAAATGGGCAAAAGACAAGAATAGACACTTCTCCAAAGACATCCAGATGGCCAACCGACACATGAAAAAATGCTCAACATCATTCATCATCAGGGAAACGCAAATCAAAACCACAATGAGATACCACCTCACCCCTGTCAGAATGGCTAACATTAACAACTCAGGCAACAACGGATGTTGGCAAGGATGTGAAGAAAGAGGGTCTCTCTTGCACTGCTGGTGGGAACGCAAACTGGTGCGGCCACTCTGGAAAACAATATGGAGGTCCCTCAAAAAATTAAAAATAGAACTAGCCTATGCCCCAGCAGTTGCACTACTGGGTATTTATCCAAGGGATACAGGTATGCTGTTTCGAAGGGGTACGTGCACCCCAATGTTTATAGCAGCACTATCAACAACAGCCAAAGTATGAAAAGAGCCCAAATGTCCATCGATGGATGAATGGATAAAGATGATGTGACACACACACACACATACACACACACAATGGAGTATTACTCGGCAATCAAAAAGAATGAAATCTTGTCATTTGCAACTATGTGGATAGAACTGGAGGGTATCGTGCTAAGTGAAGTTAGCCAGTCAGAAAAAGACAAAAATCATATGACTTCACTCATATCAGGACCTTAAGATACAAAACAGATGAACAAAAGGGAGGGAAGCAAAAATAATATAAGAACAGGAGGGGGACAAAACAGAAGGGACTTAAATATGGAGAACAAACAGAGGGTTGTTAGGGGGGGTTGCAGGAGGGGGGATGGGCTAAATGTGTCAGGGGCATTAAGGAATCTACTCCTGAAATCACTGTTGCACTATATGCTAAGTTGGATGTAAATTAAAAAAAAAAAAAATCAGAACATTTATTGAAAAATGGAATGAATCTGAGTATATCACTTCCAGGTAACATTTTCTCTGTATTTCATTTGATGGGTATGAGGAGGTCAAGTTACAGACTTCTAGGATCTGGCCGCAATCTTTTCCAACCTTACCTTACACTATTCCTTTACCTCGCCCTAATCTCTGATTAAATGGAAGGACTCAGATTCACGATTTTCTGTGGCTGCCCTCTATCCTTTCCTCTGCTCCTCCTACTCCTGTAGTCAGAAACCCCTGTAAACAGTTAGATTCTACTCCTCTCTCAAGATCTAGCTCCACTACCAGGTCTTCAACAGAGCCTGTCCTGAGCAATCTCCTTCAGGAGAGTGTCTGTGCCTTATTCAACTCTGCGGCTTCCTGAAAATCTACCAACAGCGCCCTGTCTGACGAAGAAACTTAACAGAAACTGAGAAATTAACACTTGATAGGGATACTAGAGAAGGAATTAAGTTCTTATGAGGAGGCTGGGCTTGAACTCTGATATCCCCTCTAATTGTAAGGTTTTGTGATTCCATAAAACCTCTAGTAAAAGTCTTAAGATATACCGTTTGTTTTTTAATCTGGTAAACACTTATTAAACACTCTTCACATACCAGATACTGTGCTAGGGAGGCTTAATGTGATCCCATTTAATCCTAACAAAACTCTGTGAAGCAGTTACTCTTTTTTTCTTTTACAGGTGAGGAAATCTATGCACACTGTCCTAATACAAATGCTATTCAAGTGCCAGAGTCAAGGCACAAACTTGATCTTTCGACTTCAAGCCTACTGCTCTTATACTAACATCACAGCTGACAACTGATTCAGAGTATTGTTTCATTTCTACATTACAAATAAGAAAAAAAACATTGAAAATATCATAGACAAGCATGAACCCTGTATAGATAGCAAATAACCCCAAGTTATTCTTTTATATTGCGGCGGAAATTTTTTTCACTAAAGCAAAGCAATTCATCTACTCAGCAGGTTCAATTCAACATTTACTGTGAGAGGCATGGCTGGCATTCTAAAAGAAAAAATCCAAGAAAACTATTAAAGCAGAGAGTCTACCATTGTAACTATTAGAGCTCATGGTAGCATGGAGGAACATTTTATGGCTTAACACTAAAGATTAAACATCAAGTTATTCCCCATTTTTTGGTTAAAAAATCCCTTTTAAGAGAGAAATGTAACCGTATATTGACATAAAATCTTTTCCACAAGGCAGTGTTCTAGAGCAGGGTTTTTCCTCCAAATCAGAATATGGAGGTGAGAACTATATATTAAAATGCATCTATCTCAGTTCCACCAAATGGCACCCATTAAGCCAGGGGGGCAGGAGATGCAGTGCGGTCTACCAGAAAGCAAAACCAGCGGATGCCAGAGTGCTGGGCTTCCACCTCTCACTGTACTAAGTACCTCTGTGATTTTAAGTAATTGACCAATCTGTGGCATACTCTCTGGAACTTTCAGATTAGAAATACGCAAATGGTTAGGGCGCCTGAGTGGCTCAGTCGGTTAAGCGTCCGACTTCGGCTCAAGTCACAATCTCTCGGTTCGCGAGTTCGAGCCCCGCGTCGGGCTCTGGGCTGACAGCTCGGAGCCTGGAGCCTGCTTCCGATTCTGTGTCTCCCTCCCTCCCCCCCTCCCCCACTCACACTCTGTCAATCTCTGCCTGTCAAAAATGAATAAATGTTAAACAAAAAATTTAAAAAAAAAGAAATATGCAAATGGTTGCAATTAACAACAACAACACATTTTTAGAAGTCAGTATTATAATTTGGACATTAGCTTTAAGACATACACTATGCAGAGTAAACAGAAAATTGAATCATTAAGGAAATGAAAAGGAAAAGAGGGGCGCCTGGGGGCTCAGTTGATCAAGCGTCCAACTCTTGGTTTCAGCTCAGGTCAGGATCTCACGGGTTCGCGAGTTTGAGTCCTGCTTGGGATTCTCTCCCTCTCTCTCTGCCTCTCCTCCACTCTCCCTCTCAAAATAAATAAACTTAAAAAAAATTTTTTTAAGGGAAATAAATTATTTTCTGTTTATGTCACTGAAACCATTTCTTTCCCTTTTTGTTTCCTCAATTAGAGGGTAAGCTGTTTTGGCCAAAGTCCCTAAGAATGGTGAAAAATAAATATTAAAGAATCTGGTTTTAACTTAGTATTTCTCAGCCTGCTCTATTTCCACCAATCTACACAGGCAAAATATATGAAGCCAGTTAAATCCAAAAGTCAGTATTTACTATTAGTTTCCTACCAGCATGGACGCTGAGGAATGCCTCATGGAAAACACAGACTTCTTCTAACTTTCATCCTTACAACCCACAGGGGCTGGTGAATTCTCGTCTTCTATCACACGTTGATACCTGGGCATTTGAACAGCATTCTTGTGCCCAACTTTTCAAACACAACAGAAAGATGCAGGCCCTGAAAATCATGTCCCTACACAACAAACAGACAGGCTAGTCCCATATCACCAGATGAGAGAGCAACTATTTTGGACTCTCCGTTGACTTTCACATTTTCACAATACGGCTGCCACTTCTCACAAATAGTCACCAATATCCACAATTCTGATCTTTCTAACCTGCTCATGTATCTATCCACCATCCCACGGGTAGCATCAGTCTCTCTGGCATCTAGCTCAGACATGAGCAAATGGTTTCCGTGAATAAATACATCAGAGGTGGTAAATATCTTAGGCTTTGTGGGCCCATAATCTTTATTCACATACTCTTTTACCTGTGTTTTTTTTTTTTTTTTTAAACAACCCTTTTAAAATGTAAAAACCATTCTCCTAGTTCATGGGCCTGACAAAAACAGGCCACAGTTTGTACTCAGCCAACTATCCCTGACTTAGTGGATGCCCAATAAATATATTTTTTAAAGATTATTTATTTTTGAGAGAGAGAGAGAGAGAGAGCACGTGTGTGAATGTGAGTGGGGGAGGGGCATACAGACAGCAAGAGAGAGAACCCCAAGCAGGCTCCACACTGTCAGCACAGAGCCCGATGCAGGGCTTGATCTCGTGAACTGTGAGATCACGACCTGAGCTAAAATCAAGAGTCGAGGGCTTAACCAACTGAGCCACCCAGGCTCCCCCAATAAGTATTTTTTGATGAAATTAAAGTTGAGTATAATTTAGTTCCTTCTCTCAAAAAAGTTCACAGTGCAGTAGAAAAGGGAACATGTCAGCAGATAGTATCTGCTATGAATGAGGTATGCATAAAATAATAACGGGTTAATGCTCACTAAGTGTTAACATGTGCCAGGTACTACTGTACATGTTTGACCTATTAACTAATTTGCTCTCACAAGAACAAGCCTATGAGGTAAGTTCTATTATTACTCCCATTTGATAAGAGAAAACTGAATGATAGAGAGATATTTAGCCAATTGCCCAAGGAGACCTAATCAGCAAAGAGCAGGGCTGTTTTGAACGTGGACAGTCTACCTCTGGAGCCAGCCCTGCATTTAGCCTCTCCACGAGGACGCTAAAGGGGCAGAGAGGAGATGCAACATCTAGATCAGAGAACAAAGGCAGACCAGGCTTCCAAGCAGAAGCAAGTGAAACAGAATATTGGGTAGACAAGTACAGAAAAAGCAGAACATTTGTGACTACACTCCAACTTAATATAAAGGGGGGAAAAAAAAAAAAGAAAAGAAAAAGTCGAACACAGGAAGGGAAAGAGATGTGACAGGCACGACACGTCCAGGAAGTGGCAAACACACGAGATGGTCAGAATGAAGGGTGAGGAGGGGGCAGGAGGTAAGGAAAGAGAGGTGGGCAGGGACAGTATCATCAACTTCCCCAAATTTAACTTTCAGCTCAACTTAACGTTTAAATTTTGTCCTTAAAGCAAAACTAATATAATAAAACAAACCAACCTTTATATATATATAGTTTACTTGGTATCTGCATGAATACAGGTTCCAGGGGCTAGGTCTGAAAACTGAACCAACACATGAACCCAAGGCAACAGTGGAGGCCAGAACTAAGGTAGCAGCCAAGAGAACAGAGAAGAAACAGGTATGAAGAATATTACGAAGGAAGGTTTGGTACTTGCTCTAAGTGCTTGGGTAAGTGAAGGAGATGAGCAGAGTGACTGCCAGCCTCAAGCTGGAGCCCTGACTAGGCGGTGGAAAGAGGAAAACGAGCATGAGAAGGAAACATGTGAGAGGGAAGGGGAAAAGAAGGACTTTGGATACGTCTAAGTTGATGTGCCTATGGCAGAGTTTTAGCAAACAGTTGAATTTACAGAGCAAAGGTCCCTATCTTCTTCTTCCTGATCAAACGATTTTCCTCAACACACTGCCTCCCTCCCCAATGATTCCACACACCAGGCAATCCCCCATTTCACTTACAAACTGTCATCTCTATCTCTCATTCTAACCATATTGCAATTCTGTTAAACCTCCAGAGTGACTTCAGGAGCCATCCCTACAGATGAATGTCAAGGATCCCTGTGTCTTCAAGCGTGGACTTTCTTTATTCAACCACTAAAGTGAACCTTCCTTATTCACTGTTTTTTAACCAATCACCTTGCCTGGTGTACAAAAAAAGCAAATCCCGGGGACGTGCAACAAAAAAAGACCTAGGAAAAAAGAGATAGTTGCTAACAGTTTTACTGCAATCTCTAATCTAAGCAAATGTCGATTACATTTTTTTCCCCCCGCTAGGATGGGGAAGGATGACGTAGAGTATGGAGGTTTTAGCAAGGATACAGTCATTTTAGTCTCCAGATCGCATGGTAAAAGACAATGTTGCACTCAACAAAGGAAACAATCAACAAAACTAAAAGACAACCTAATGAATGGGAAAAGATATTTGCAAACGTGATAAAGGATTAGTATCCAAAATATATAAAGAACATATCAACTCAACACCAAAAAAACAATAATTCAATTAGAAAATGGGCAGAAGACACGAATGGACATTTGAAGACGTCCAGATGGCTAACAGACACATGAAAAGATGCTCAACATCACTCATCATCAGGGAAATGCAAACCAAAACCACAATGAGATATCACTGCACACCTGTCAGAATGGCTAAAATCCAAAAACATAAGAATCAACAAGTGTTGACAAGGATGTGGAGAAAAAGAAACCCTCGGGCACTGTGGGAATGCAAACTGATGCATCCATCGTGGAAAACAGTATGGAGGTTCCTCAAAAAGTTAAAAATAGAATTATCATCTGATCCAATAATTCCACTATTGGGTATTTAACCAAAGAATATGAAAACACTAATTACAAAAGATACATGCACCCCTATGTTTACTGCAGCATTATGTACAATAGCCAGATTACAGAAGCAACCCAAGTGCCCATCCATAGATGAATGGATAAAGATGTGGTGTGTGTGTGTACACACACACACACACACACACACACACACACACACACACACACACACTGGAATATTACTCAGCCATAAAAAAGAATGAGATCTTGCCATTTGCAACAACATGGATGGATCTATGGATCTAGTGGGTATAATTCTAAATGAGATAAGGCAGTCAGAGAAAGACAAATACCATATGATTTTGTTCATATGTGGAATAAGAAATGAACAAAGAAAAAAAAGACCAACAAAAAGACAGACTGTTAAATATAGAGAGCAAACTGATGGTTACCAGAGGGGAGGTGGTGAGGGGGGTGGGTGAAATAGACGAAGGGGATTAGGAGTACACTCATTGTGATGAGCACTTAGTAATCTATAGAATTGTTGAATCACTAGATTGAATACCCGAAACTAATATAACACTGTATGTTAACTACACTGCAATTAAAAAACAAATAACTATGCAGAACACGTAGCCAGCCGTCCGGCACTCTAGAAATTTCAGTAAAATTAGTTACTAGCTGTTAAAAAACAAAAAGACAAACAAAAAACCCTGAAATCAAAGAAGACAGAGCTGGAGACACAAATTTGAGAGTTAAGTTGTAGATGGTATTTGCAGCCAAGAACATACCCAGGGAATGAGAGTAAAAAGAGAAAAGGTTTGATTGTGAGTCCTGGGCACTCTAACATTTAGAGGTCACAATGATTAAGGAAGATCCGGCAGTGGAAACAATTTAAAGCTACAAACTGGCGTTCTTGAGCCTGGTTTATAGGAGTTCTATCTAAAGACATGTACTGATAAATGGGATTCTGAACCTGTCAGGCTGGAGACTAAATCTTGGGCTCTGGCATATTAGCTTGGATAACAAAAAACATCTTGTGAGGCTTCTTCCAGAGAGCCCCCACCACTCTGGCCAATCTGTTTCCATTTGAATTTCTGCACTTAACTCATTAATCTTTATATCAACTCTGGACATAACTGTTATTACACTCCTTTTATAGATGAAAAAACAGTACACTCCTTTTATAGATGAAAAAATTGGGGTGGGAGTGCTCAGAAAAGCAAGGGAATTTGCTTGATGTGACGTGGGGAATTAACAGAAAAGCTGGGATTAGATCCCTGATATGTTTTATCTAAATTTCTTATTTTCTTCCATTGGGAATAAAGTGATCTACTGGAGAAAAAAAAAAAAAAAAAAAAAAAAAAAAGAAGATAATGTTGACAGCAAGGTGGCCAGTTTAAGGAGGTGTGTGTATGTATCACAGGGAGTCAGATTAACCTGATCTAAATCTGTACTCACATTTGTTTTATGGAGGGAAAAGCGGAGATAAAATTATAAATGTAGGCTTCTACTGCCAGGTGGCCTTTATTACACCCTGTCCCGGAACACGGTCAGCACCATGTCATTTTGGGCAGGTCTCTGCTGTGTGGACCATCTTGTGCCCTGTAGGCTGTTTAGCTGCACCCCAGGCCTCTAATTATGAAACGCCAGTGGCGTGTCCTTCTCCTCCAACTCAGGGCAATAAAAAACGTCTCCAGGGTCGAATGTCTTCGGAGGGGCAAGGGGCGAAAGTGTCCACATTTGAGAACATTGATCCAGACCCGTACAAACTGATTCAACATCCTCTTTTCCGTGCTTGGAATGCTCTTCCACATTCAGCAGGCCAATCTTTTACCGAACAACCCTTACCACCCCCTTCTAGTAAATCTCAAGCACCGAGGCGCCTGGGTGGCTCAGTGGGTTAAGAGACAGACAGGCTTTTGATTTCAGCTCAGGTCATGACCTCACGTGAGATCGAACCCTGTGCTGAGTTCTGCGCTGTCAGCCTGGACTCTGACTGGGACTCTCTCTCAGAGTCAACAAATAAACATTAAAAAATAAAATAAATCTCACGCACCATAATCATATCTCAGGATTCTAAAAAGGTGAATATTTACATGCTACTGGAAGGCCTTCTCCATTGGATCTGATCTTCGGTTTGCCAGCAAATTTGTTTAAGAACATGCTGATTAATTGTGGAGGTGCTTTACATTTTTCATTTGTCTAATATCTGGTTGTCCAAATCTTTGAGAAGTTCTAGTGTTCTTCAAATTAATAGCTACCATTTAGTAAGCAATAACTGTTCTCAACACTTTGTATACATTAACCTCAAAAAAGCCCAATTTATAGATGAGGTAGCCAAGATTAGACCCCTGACATGTTTTATCTAAATGTGTTGTTATTTTCTTCCATTGGGAATAAAGTGATCTATTGAACAACAACAACAACAACAACAACAACAAAGATCATGTTGACAGCAGGGCGGTCAGTTTAAGGAAGTGTGTGCATGCATCACGGCGAGTTAGATTAACCTGAGCTAACCCACATTGGTAGTAAGCCCAAGACTCAAATGTAGGTGTAGTCTGGCCCTAGAACCCCATTCTCAAACCCTACTCTACCCTGTGTCCCAAATGTTGATTGAAAAAAAACGCTGCCATCTATTCCACCTAAGTCAAGATTTTAGAACCTGTGATCATAGGTTTGTGTTTTATTTCTTGTTCTTTTATTTTCCCATAACATCAGAAGCAAAATTAGTGACATAGTTTGCACAGACCAGTGATATCCTGACAAAGGCAACAAAGAACATTTTCTGAGTCCGGCACAAGGCCTAGAACACTGTTGTTCCTCAATAAAAAATTGCTTGAATGAATGCCTAAAACATCTTCAAGTTTTTTTAATAATCTAGACTGAAGCCCTGCAACTGTTTTGTTTTTCTGGTCCTCTTCTGACCTTCCTTCTTTGCTGAAGCAATGTGCCCAAATCGATCGATCAATTGATATCTCTATACGTACACAGATTATTCTGGTATAAGAGTAAAAAAATATTTTGTTTCCAATAACCTTTCTTTTGAAATCCAGAACTAGTCTTTTGGTCACAGTACATCAATCTGCTATTTTCAATAATAATAAAAAGTAATTTTTAATTACTTTTTCAAATGTTTATTCATTGAAAGAGAGAGAGAGAGAGAGAGATGGGGAAGGGGCAGAAAGAGAGACCGGGGCGGGGGGGGGGGGGGGGAGCAGAGAGAGAGGGAGACACTGTATCCAAAGAAGGCTCCAGGCTCCAAACTGTCAGCACAGAGCCTGACGTGGGGCTCAAACTCACGAACCTCGAGATCATGACCTAAGCTGGCTTAATCCACTGAGGCACCCAGGCGTCTTAAACAGTAACTTTTAAATTCTCTTCCCTAGCAACAGCTTGAAAACCGTAATCCTACAAGGGTAAACTAGAATATTTTCCCTAAACACATTATTTTAAACTCACACACTATAGCTCTTTTGCCACTTAGACAATCGCAGTCTCAGGCATTTTGCTACTGAGAGAGTACTCCCAAATACTTTATGCACATTTTAAGTAAGACCAGTGTACAAATGGACCTCTGGAGAACTGTATAGCTTACATTTCTTCATCTAAACCAGACCCAAATGAAAACTAAACACTCCACCCTCCTTCTATGGGGATGCAGTCTTAAAGCATTTAAGGCACTTAGCTTGGTGGGATGCTGGTGAAGGGACACTATTTATATGAATGCCTTTGATACTATGATTTGCATTAGTGTTACCTGGCACTTTAAAAGCACTTAATAGACATGAGTCCCAAGAGTTCCTACTTTATTACTATAGAACTTAGCATAGTAGCAAGCACATATGGACACTGAATAAATGCTTTCAGCATGAGGAAGCTGGTAATTCAGCACAATTAATTTCAGGGAAGGGGTGAGAAGAAAGATCATCCTTTTTATGCTAAGCTGGGACTGAAAAATAAAGGTTAAGAGCGGAAAGAACGTGCAAAGGAAACCATTTCAATGAAAAGGGAAGAAAGCCAAACGTTCACAAAAGCCTAATTTAAAATAATTTCAAAGAAAAGCAAAATTGGTTTGTAACAGACTTTGATCCTCACTTTTAAAAAAAGAAAGGGTCAGGGGCGCCTGGGTGGCTTAGTGGGTTAAGCCATTTGACTCTTGATTTCAGCTCTGGTCACAATTCCACGGTTTTGTGAGTTTGAGCCCTGTGATGGGCTCTGCGCTGACAGTGTGGAGCCTGCTTGAGATTCTCCCTCTTTCTCTGTCCCCCACCCATTCCCTACTCGCACTCTCAAATAAATAAGCTTAAAAAAATTTTTTTAAAGAGTCATATAAAAACCTAATGTCAAAGGCAGGCTGCCTAAGACGGTCCATTTTGGCATGAAGCAATTATTTTGACTTAAAAGCAATCCAAACCTAGCAGACCCAGGGGAAGCTCTTTATGCCCCTCAACTGTCTGCTTTCCCAGGAAGCGAGCTAGTAAACAGAGATTCCTCTTTGCAATTTATGTAATAAGGCAGCAAAAAATGTTTTTAGAAAATGTTTATTTATTTTTGTGAGAGAGAGCACGAGCGGGGAAGAGGGCAGAGAGAGAGGGAGACAGAGAATCCCAAGCAGACTCCACGCTATCAGTGCAGAACCCAACATAGGGTTTGAACCCAGGAACCATGAGATCACGACCTGACCCGAAACCAAGAGTCATTCGCTCAACTGACTGAGCCACCCAGGCACCCCAACACCTTTGTTTTCTAAACATCTCCTCAACTTCCTGTTAATGAGCTTTCTCCCTTTTGTACCCTCAGGCCCCTACCCCTCTCCTTAGCTCATATAAGCATGATGTTGCCTCACTCTCTTTGGAATTTCATGTGTATGTGGATTCTTCGTATGTATGCTATTAAATTTGATTTTCTCCTGTTAATCTGTCTCATGTCAACTTGATTCTTAGTCCAGCTACAAGGACCTTAAAGGGCAGAAGAAATTCTTCCTCCCCAACAATACTTTTAAATGATTTGGGCAGATACTGGCACAGAACAAATGACTCTAGAAATTGTGTTGTTGACGGGGAACCTGGGTGGCTCAGCTGATTAAGTGTCTGCCTTCAGCTCAGGTCATGATTTCACAGTTTGTGGGTTCAAGCCCCATGTCAGACTCTGTGCTGACAGCTCAGATGCTGGAACCTGCTTCGGATTCTGTGTCTCCTTTTCTCTCTGCCCCTTCTCCACTTGTGCTCTGTTTCTGTCTCTCAAAGGTGAGTATTTTTTAAAAATTTAGAAATTGTTTTGTTGACAGCCTAACAACATGTTTACTAATGGAAGTGTTCAGGGTTACTGTTCCACATTCTCCAATTGAACAGACCAGCTATAAAATCTCAAAAACAAACAAAAAAATCAAGCTCAAATGTCAAACATCTTTGCTACCTATCATGTCCATTAAAAAAATTTTTTTTTAGTGTTTATTCATTTTTTGAGAGACAGAGAGAGACAGTGCATGAGTGGGAGAGGGGCAGAAAGGGAGACACAGAATCTGAAGCAGGCTCCAGGCTCTGAGCTGTCCACAGAGAGCCCGACATGGGGCTTGAACTCACAAACTGTGAGATCATGACCTGAGCCAAAGTTGGAGGCTTAACCTACTGAGCCACCCAGGTGTCCCTCACGTCCATTTTTATTTTCACAAGACCAACAGAACAGGTTTTATTATTTCTTACATCACAAATTTATACTATGTTTTTAAATACAAATCATTTCATCAGGTTAGAATTCTTAGCATATGTTTCCAATCACAATTCCAAGCAATCACCACCTTTTCTCACTCTACACAGGTGAAGGGGTTCAGAAAGAGCCCCCCCAAAGTCCTTACTCTGACATGGGGATCATCTTGAACCGAAGACTAAAAAGGCCCTAAAGACTCAGGAAGAGGTTTTTGTTCATCTGTTTGTTTTGTTTTTGTTTTTACCTCCCCTGTAACTGCCTTTAAGATAGAGGGCCTGGTCCAGGAAGAGAGCTATCACTAGGGACAACCACAAAGAGCATGGGCTGGGTGTGGTAAGGGGAAGCCGTCCTCACAGGGCTTGCTTATTCAGGTTCTTCTCTGTGTCTGTTGTCTCTGTGTGACATGACAAACATTTGTTTACCAAACGTTCGCTCTTATCTTCCTGAAAAATCGTCTTCCTGTGCTTTGAGGACTCAGGCCCCCATTCCCCTCTTAGGTCAGGATGCATATAAGCCTCCATTGCCTGTTTGCAGCCTCTCCCCTGTGAATCTGTCTTATGTAAATATATAGACAGTCAGAAGAACCTAGAAGGGTAGAGGAAAACTTTTTCCTACCCTATGCAAGAAACCTGCTTGCTAAGCCTTCTACTTGAAGCATTCATCATTACCCAACACCAACCAGTATGGGTTTGTTTCCTTTGAAACATTTATGCTTTAGTTCCTTCCACCAAGAATTACATTTCTGCCCCAACCCTAGATCGTATCTCTTCTCGCCTTTTAAGTATTCCTCAAGCACTTGTAACTAATTTATCAAGTATTTCTATAATTATCTGAGTTGCAAGGGTAGGTCACAGGTTATTCCCTTCATATACGTATACATATACACGTATACATATACATATATACGTATACATATACATACACATATATTCTATCATGGTTGGCAGGACATCTATAAGAAAAAGAAATGGTTCAGTATAAACCTACATTTGTAAACTTGTGACAGCTCTTCGTCTGCATCCCAGGGCAGAAGTCAGTTGTACTATATTTGTAAAACGAGGCACTGAATTGTCATCAAGGTTAAATCTTTTCTTTCCATTAATGACATCTGTTACATACTGCCAACCCCTGCCCAAATACCTGGGAAGTATTCTACACATATAATGTGTGCTCACTAAATGCTGTCAGGCTTATGCTAGAAGGATCAAGTACCATTATGAACACAAGGAAAGAGAAGAACTTAGGGACACAAATCTTATTCCAATATCATTTGAATACCTTTAACATGCATAATTATGTATAAATTAAAGAGAACCTATTTAACTAATTAATCAAGTGAAAAAAATAGCTTCAGGTGAACACTTTATTTATAAAGCACTTTATTTAAAGAATCACACTCAAAGACCCAAATATGTAACTCTGTAAAACAGAGGTCTTGAAAACCAAATCCAAGTTTAAAATTATTTTAAATTCCATTATCATAGAAAGATCAATGAAGGAGAAGTAGCCAATTAAAGTTCTGCAAAGCGTCTGGCATATTTTAGGCCCTCAAATGTTTGCTGAATAAGAGCAAAATCCCGAGGTTGTCATTATCTTCTTTGAGGAAATAGGTCAGGTCAGGTAAAAATGGAGTTCCCAATCTCAACAGATTCAAGACCAATGCAGAAATCGGCTGATCTTACTTATCTTTAGTTTCTAACTTGTGTTGAATGATAAACATAATATTATCCTTATCTTCGAGGCCTAAAAAGATTATGCTGTGCCCTAAGATTTCTTGAAAGTAAAATTTATGGGCCAGTGACGGATACCTTAAATCTATAGAAAAGACAGACTCTAGTCATTTAAAGACTATTAATTACCTACCACGTGCCAGGTAATGGAGATACTGGGAGTTCAGCAATGAATGAAACAAGACAAGTTTCCATCCCTCTTGGGAGTTTTCAGTCTCATCAGAGATATATAATGATAAATTATGATAAATGCTATAAAAGGAAAGCATATATATCAAGAAGCAGTTTTTCTAGGGAAACTCTTTTTGTGCTGAGATCTGAAGAATGAAATGGAACTGACTTGGCAAAAGGAGAACTGACTTGGCAAAAGGAGATGTGGACGGCAGGAGCAGGATACCTGTGAGGACGTGAACAGAGGCCTGGGTGGCTCAAGTGCCAGTTGGGAGAGTGGGAGGGAAGGCTGGAGAAGCAGGCATGCAAGAGGTTAGTTCGTACCCTAACAGCAGTGGGAAACAATTTTAAGCAGGAGAATGACATGACTGGGCTTGTACTGTCAAAAGACCACCCCAGCTTCAGTGTAGAGAATCAGTTAAAGGAAGATTGGAGGGACTGCTGTCACTCTCAAGACAGAGATGCTGCTGCTCCTTCGACTGGGGTAGCAGAGAACACGGCCTGAGAAATGGGCAGGTCTTGGAATTATTAAAGGATACAAAACACACAGACTATGCTATAATAGGGCTTTGGGGGGTGAGCGTGAGGGGCAACTGGGAATGACTCTTAGGTCTTTGACTTGGTATTAAGAAAACACTACTGGTGGGAGCGTGGTCTCTCATCACCAAGCTTACTCCCCAGCAAAGCAACCCCCACCGTGGCCGCTGATGCGTGCACACAGGTGCATTTATTCAGCACGTACTCTGAGCACCTACTGAGCTCTGTTCACTGTTCGGGTGCTGGGGACAGCACAGAGAACACGCCAATACCTACGTCCTCATGGAGCACACATTCCAATACGGGAAACCATGATTCTTAAAAAAATACACATAAATTCTGTGTCTCCCTCTCGCTCTGCCCCTCCCCCGTTCATGCTCTGTCTCTCTCTGTCCCAAAAATAAATAAAAAACGTTGAAAAAAAAAAAAAATTTAAAAAAAAAAAAATACACATAAAAATAAATGTTAAGGAGAAAAACTAATTAAGAAGGAGATGAAGCTATTAAATAATGAGACTGGATTTCTTGTGTGGTTTAATGAGTCCTGTTTATCACAGACATATCCAGGGAAGTTATTAAACAGTAAAATGGAGGCACCTGGCTGGCTCGGTCAGTGAGGTGGCCAACTTTAGCTCAGGTCATGATCTCGGTTTGTGGGTTCGAGCCTTGTGTTGGACTCTGCACTGACAGCTTGGAGCGTGGAGGCTGTTTCTGATTCTGTGTCTCTCTACCCCTCTCCCACTTGTGCTCTTTTTCTCTCTCTCAAAAATAAGTAAAGCTTAAAAAAAAAATTGTTTTAAACAGTAAAATGAAACCCGTGATTTGCAGAAAAAAACCCAGAAACACAAGATATCACTACAAGAATGACAAAATAAAGGGGTGCCTGGGTGGCTCAGTCAATTAAGTGTCTGACTTCAGCTCGGGTCATAATCTTGTCGTTCGTGAGTTTGAGCCCCGCGTCGGGCTCTGTGCTGACAGCTCAGAACCTGACCCCTGCTTCAGATTCTGTGTCTCCCTCTCTCTCTCTCTCTGCCCCTCCCCTGCTCTCACTCTTTCTCTCAAAAATGAATAAACCTTAGGGGTGCCTGGGTGGCTCAGTCGCTTAAGTGTCTGGCTTCGGCTCAGGCCATGATCTCATGGTTCCTGGGTTCCAGCCCCGCGTCGGGCTCTGTGCTGACAGCTCAGAGCCTGGAGCCTGTTTTGGATTCTGTGTCTCCCTCTCTCTCTGACCCTCCCCTGTTCATGCTCTGTCTCTGTCTCAAAAATAAATAAACGTTAAAAAAAATTTTTTTTAATGAATAAACCTTAATAAAATAAAAAAAATTTTCAAAGAATGACAAAATTAAATTAAATTAAAATTAAACTACTCCTCTATGCTCCTTACAAAAATACTGTAATTCCTCTATTAGGCAAACTGATAATGCTCCTTACCACTACTACCTTATTTTCCTCTTGCAATATGTACAAGTACTTCCAAAAGAAAAAAAGAGAGAGAGAGAGGGAAAGAAAGAAAGAAAGAAAGAAAGATAGAAAGAAGAAAGAAAACACTGTTGCTCTCATCATAGTTTTTCTATCATCTATAGTGATTACATTCAACTAAGGTTGAATTAGCCCTGGAATTCATGAGCAGCAAATCTGAGGACTAAAAACAGATGTTCCACATGAGTATCTTTGAAAAGATAAGAAAAAAAGACTGAAAACAAGAACGAACTGTAAAGGAAAGGGGGAAGAGTGCCAATATTCTTAGATGGAGATGCTGGCATTAATAAAAAGGTCACAAGAATTCTTGCAAAAACTGGATTTATAAGAAAATGTAACTTTACCAAATTTCACGGTTTATACAAACATCATTAACAAGTAAGAACCAAACTACTTGAACTCCCCAATCTTTTTGAGAGCACAGGTGAGTCTACAGAGGAGTAATCCTACCAAATGTACACAGAAAATGTATTTACTATGTTAAAACTCAGAGTAGTGGGTAAACTTTTGGTTTCTACAGCGGAGTATAGCACCAAATACATAGCAAACTCTTCAAAAAGCAAGGCCAATAAAATAACAGGAATAGGTAACTTCTTATTTAAAAATCAAATCTGCCTCTTCAATAATCCCGTATCTCCTACACATATTTACCAGAAAAGTATATTTCAGGACTATTATTAGTTCTACAGCCAATGGATTTTTCATTTTCTAGCCAGGCACATTATGATAAAACTCCTTAAACTTTACCTAAAAGGGGCTGGGGGGATGACCAGGAGACAAAAGCCATGGGTTAACTACAAAATATTACCTCCTAGAGATTGCAGTTCTAACAAATGAGGAAAAAGATGTATAATAACTTACACAAAGTATTTTTCTAAATCTTGCATGATCCTGCATAGAGTAATACAACGTGAACCACAAGGAAGTAAAAAAGAAAATATCAACCTTATCATTGCTTAGATATGATTAGAAACAAGAAAACCTAACTGAGGGGAAAATCACTTTGTTTGCGGCTGGTGGTCATTTAGAATAAATCAGGAATTTGATCTGCAATTACTACCTTTGTTTTTTCTACACAGAGATTCGTCACAAACAACGTGCTCATGGTTCAGGCTCAATTATTTACGAGAAGAAATACAAAAAAAAATTAAATAACTTAACTATGACTTTTATAACTTTGTTAAACCCAATAATTTATTTTATTGTGACATTTCAAAATCTCTAATTTTACTGTTCTAAGCATGGGAAGCTGACAGGAGGGAGCAAGGCAGGAAGAGTCAGAGAAAACGGACTATAAGTTCAAATTTTTGTCTGCACTACTCCCTCTACCCAGGCAAATCAGTAAATCATAATGTGGGTCATCCTAGCTTTCCCTACAGAAGCCCAGAGGAGCTCCCAGTTACTTCCCAACAAGGGCCACACTCCTGGCATGTATAACAGGGGAAGCACAGAGAACAAGAGAAAGACAAATCACTATTTTGTTTTACTATTATTTTCTTAATTTAACTTAATTTAATTTTAAGTAAATTCTAGCCCCAACATCTGGGCTCAAACTCATAGCCCTGAGATCAAGAGTCGCAGACTCTTCAGACTGGGCCAGCCAGGCACTCCAAAAAACCAACGTTTTAAAGAACAAGCCTAGGAGTGCCTGGGTGGCTCAGTTGGTTGAGGGTCCAACTCTTGATTTTAGCTCAGGTCATGATCCCAGGGTCACAGGATTGAGCCCCGCGTCGGGCTCTGCGCTGAGCATGAAGTCTGCTTGAGATTCTCTCTCCCTCTGCCCCCTCCCCTTCTCTCGCACTCATAAGCTCTCTAAAATTAAAAAGGAAAAAAAAGCTTAAAAACTAAAGAACAAGTCTATCGTGCGATTCCCTAAATGCATCTTAAAATGCCTGATTTACAAATTTTAGAGGGCCTAAGGCTTTTGAGAAAGATTCATCGCCCATTTCAGTGTTAAGTGGCTCAAGTGGGACGAAACTTGTCTGTGTAAATCTAAGATCTCAAACTTCGCCAAAGAGCAGTGTTAAAAACCACAGGCCCAAAATGGCATCACTTAGGCCAAGTCACCAAACAGGTGCTTAATACCTAATCTGATTGAAGTTTCAACCTCCCCCAGAAACCTACTCTTAACTGGTCAGTCAGGAATTTCTGATCAGCGCTGGGGAGGTAATCTGTCACAAGGGTCCTCTCCATCCCCCAAGGGAAGATGACAGGGTCTGCGCGATAAGACAAGCTGCCGTCCCCCACAAGGAAGAGTTACCTTGTCTGGAACAATCCCCTTCCTCTGCTAGTAACTTTCTTGCTCCATCTTCCTTTCCGTAAAAACCTTCCATTTTTGTACAACTACTAAGAGCTCCCCTCTACTTGCTGCCTGATTCATGAATCCTTTAATAGAGCTATTTAGATCTTCAAATTTCCTTGGATGAATTTTGTTTTTAACAGCAGTAAACAGCCCTCCTGGTGTTCAAACAATAGGGTCTCCCATCCTCCAAAGAAGAGAGAGCAAGCAGCAAAGCTTCACAAACTTGGAAGTTGAGACTGAGTTCTGACTATGGCTCGATCTTCTGAAATCTTAATGAGTCGGGAACATACTAATGAGCCAGAGCAAGAGCACCCCACCCCTAGAACAAGGAGCGTTTTTAAGCAACTCCCCCCAACCAAAAAAAGGTTTGTATTTACTTTCTTGGCATTTTGCAGAATTAATGAAGCAACTCACTAGAAAAAGCATTCATTCTTGATGATCATACACAAGAACACCGAAGACAAAGAGGAATGGCAACCTTAGCAAAAATTCTATATTGTTCACTCTAACATTCTGCAGGCAATCCTTTATTATTATAGCAAACATGTTCTGGAAAGGTCCAGGAAGCAAACACTCTAGTCTTTATGAACCAGTCGATTCACAACTACTCACCTGTGCCACTGTAGCACAAATGCAGCCACCATAGCACAGATGACGCTAAACAAATGGGTATGGTTGTGTCCCAATGAAACTTTACTTATGGATACAGAAATGTCGACTTCATAGAATTTTCATGTGTCATAAAATAGTACGCTTTTTTTTTTCCATTTCAAAATGTAAAAAGTGTCGGGGCGCCTGGGTGGCTCAGTCAGTTAAGCATCCGACTTTGGCTCCGGTTAGGATCTCGTGATTTGTGAGTTCAAGCCCCACATCGGGCTCTGTGCTGACAGCTCAGAGCCTGGGGCCTGTTTCGGATTCTGTGTCTCCCTCTCTCTCTGCCCCTCCCCTGCTCACGTTCTGTCTTTCTTCTCAAAGATAAATAAACATTAAAAAAATTAAAAAAAAAACAACTTTAAAACAAAACAAAATGTAAAAAGTGTAAAACTCATTACAGCCATTATAGCCAGAGGACCAATTATGCCCATCCCTGTGTTATTTGTATCAATATTTGCAGAAACAAAAATTTATAAATGTCCATAAAAAGATTTTCTTTCTTGATCTTTTTTTAATCTCTTTTCTCCCTTCCCAGTTCCAAGCCTTCCACAGAAACTTTCTAAAGTCCTTTATTTCATCGGATTCCTTCCCTCCTTACACATCCCTCTCCCCAGGGTACAGCTTGCTAGTCAGTCCCTTCGATGTTTTTGAATCAAAATCTTACCCATGTCGGGGGAAAAAAAAGTCACCCATCGCCATTTTTTATAAATCCTACTTCCTTCAACTACTGTAAAGCTCCAAATCTTTTCATGCTCAATCTTTCAATAAATATAGGTTTGGCCAATCTTATCATGCCCGGTCTCTTTCAGCCATCATGGAAGTCTGATTCTACACAATGAGACCCTGTGAGGCTGCCGCAGTTAGGCTGTGTTCTTGAGAAGGCAGGTTTTAGTCACAAATACATTTAATGTTTAAAATCTTGCCAGTAACTGTCCAAAGGGCATCTCAGGAAAACAGATGATCTTTAAAATGCTTTTCTCTCCATTTTCCCAGTTAGGTATTCTTTTCTATTTTTAGATTTATTTGCTTTATTGTTTTTCTAACTGCTATCATTGTTATAATAACATTATTAGGATGAGGTTTCAAAACATGTTAAACTAAACACTTACATCTCTTTCAGTTTAAAGCCACAGAGTCCTAAGATGTTAAATTACTTAAATAACTGAAACAGTGTAAGTATACATTAATTGGAGTACAATATTTGAAATATGTTAAAATCAATACTAACTTGGAAAGGTATAATCATGAACCAGAAAGTGTCAAGAAATCGTTAATTTCAGAAGTGTCTCCATATGCGGAAAGTGTAACTGTGTAGTCCCTGATGCAGGGGATCTTTCAGATTAGCATACACATCTGGGCATTAGTGAAAAGCCATGTGCCGGGGCAGAATTGTTTCCCGAAAGGTGATGGGCAGGAGACGGAGCGTTCAGTAAAGAATGAGCCTTCCCTCTCCATCTCTCCCCATTCACAAATAACAACTGTTTAAATGCACCTATATTAAAATGGTTCCCAACGAACTGGGAACAGCGAAAATGCCACAGTTCAGCAATCTGTGTCTGACTGTGAAGTGATTTCTCCTGAAGACAGATGCCACCCTAAGGAACAAAAGCAGAAACACAATCCATCCTATGACCAGAGGCAAAAGCAAGAAAAGATGAGAACTGCAAGTCTCTGTCTCTCTCTCTCTCTCTCTCTCTCTCTCCCCTCTGAGACTCCCTGGCTACATCTTTAGAACATCCTGCGCAGACAACAGAAATGGTAATTTCCTACACAATACAAAGCGAGAAGCCCTTTGCCTTTTATTCTGTCAAGTATATAAACCAAAGGACTTCTTGCAAACTACTGTACCCCAAAAATAAGAAACCAAGGGACACGGTTTCTGAAAAGCAACATTCAGGGTCCATTAAAGGTCAAAATATTTCCTCAAGTAGTTAACACATTTAATTTCAGGTTTGGTTTTGTTTTTTGTTTTTTTGTTTTTTTGTTTTTTTTACTTCAAGTGCACTAGCCAGGTTTTAGTACTAAAAGAAATCCTTAGGATGAAAAAAAAGTGGGGTGAGGGTTGAGTGTACTATGTGCTTTTATTTAGAATGCACGTAGGGAAAGACACAAATACCAAAAATTTCCTCATGAAACTTTCAAGATAAAATGTTACTACTGTTCCCACAAAGGAATTATCTCTTTCATTTTCTTTTTACTCCACTGTAACCCTAAAAAGGCAGACACCCTTACCGAAGGCTGTCACAAGTTGCCCAGCATTAGTTCAACCTCAGATAAAACCCGTCAGAAGTTCTAACCCTGCTCTCCACTATAGTGCAATCTTTAATTTAAAAATACAAAAAAAGGGAAGACTATTCTTTCTTCCCCCATCGTCACTCTCCCTCTTCCATCGTTCTGACAGGCCCTTAAACCCTACCACAAAGCACTTACCATCCAATTTCTCTGAAAGAATAAATATAAATCAAACCATAGTCCAAAACTCTAATCATCAGATACTTCATCTCTGTAGTGAATTAAGGAGGTCTCTGGCAATTTCGAAACACCCGCTAACTTGATAATGCTTTTTCTCAATGAAAATGGCAAAGTACCTAGAATCACGTACTTCCTTACAAAAGCAACCACCTTTGTCATCAACATTAAAGCAACTTGACCGTAAGCAAGCTAAATTACACATACTTAGAACACGAAATTTCACTAATTTTCTCTGAAATTTTAAGTTTGTTCTGCATAGGCCATCCCTTTTGTTATTTCCTACGTAAAGCTTCTTTTTTGTGATTTCTCAGTTCCAGCCCCACGAAAAGTCCTGAAGACAACAAACCTACAGTTAAGCCATCTACGTGACACCAAAGAGCAAACATCCAAGAAGTAGGAACAGATTGGCAAGAGTTCTCATTATTACAAGAACGGTTCTCAGCAATTAAATTTATTCCCATTTGTGTGTTTTGTTACAGAGACAAAGAAAGGAGAGACTAACTCACCAATCTATACGGGAGTGTAAATCAAAGTCATTATCTTAAAAGTGCAGGATATTAAAAGGCACAGAGTGGAAGAATAATAGCAGTGAAATCTTTGGTTCCTTCCACCTGCCCTGGATTCTTGGGTTGCAGCTTCTCTATCAGCTAATTTTCTCTCCGTGTGGGGTTTTACTTGGTGTGCGTCCGTCCGTTGCTCTCCACTTCCATTTCTACCCCTGGAGTTTTTTAAAGGAGATAAAGCAACTGTATAAGAATGCCTAAAGACATCAAAGCCCCAAAGCTTCACTGGTTGTGTGTGGCATAGGAGGAAGAGGAGGAAAACGTGAGGTAATGAGGATCTACTGTATTTACCTTATGTGCAGGGCATGTGGGCGACAATAGAAACCATGTAGGGTGCACGTTTGGTCAAAAAAGAACATGGCAGCCTAATGGGAGGCCTTTGTTCTTCAAAAGGGTCTCCTTTCCCCCTTTTGTGTTTCACCTAATTCATGGCATCTGAGCTGCTCTTGAACTTGACAGACTGAGAGAAAGAGAGGGAGAAGAGTGGGGGAGTTGAACACACAAAGAGGAGAGAAAGGGGGGACTTCAAAGGGAATTCATTTGAAAAAATTAGTTCTCTTGCCAGTTTTGATGAAGTTTTGGAACTTGAAAGGAGTTAGAGAATATCACTCAGGGTTGAAATAAGTTTCTTTTTCCCAGAGACTGTAACAAGTAATAACCTAGATAAATAAGGAACAAAATGAACTGATGTCCTAAAAACCTGCTATAATTGTTTTCTGCTACACTGTAGTTCTTGAAATGATAGTAACAGAACATCTGATTTTCGATAATTACATGAAAGATAGCATTCTACAAGCAGAACCAGTAATTAAATAATTTTCCAGTTTAGGGGAATTTTACTTGAGTGATAAACAGTACCACAGAACACTGCAAAACCAGCAGCACCACCTGCAGGGTAAGTACAGATGAGCATTCTGCAACATGCTTCAAAGCCTAAGATTCTTTAAAAAAAAAACAAAACAATCACACTAACCTTTGCTAATTTCACTTTAAAGTCAAGAATTAAAACATTTTTAAAGATGAGTGAGTAACTTCGGATAAAGAACAAAAGCTCTAGGAACCGTTGGCTAATTTTAGGCATTCATGAATATAAATACAGAAGGGCTCGAAGATCCTTAAATGCAATGTTAATACACAAAACTGCTTCAAAACAATAAACGATCGTGGCTTTAAAACAGATTTATATTTTTCTGACTGTAAAACACTACATTCATCATATAACAACAAACAAGTCTGAAATACTGGAAATCCCACTGTTAGATCTAGCATTTTTTCCTCCGGTTCTTCTATGTATAGCTTACAGACATAACTCTGTATAATTTGTATATACTAGTTTGGGATTGCTGTTTTTACACACCCCTGCCCAACTGAATATATTTGGTACCTCCTTTCAGGTCAGTCGACATATCAAAATTTTTTGGTATAGTAGTAGTCAACTGAAATGACATACTAAGGGTTAATAACCAACATGCTGTTGTTATATATTTGGACTGTTCCTATTTTTTCCACTTTACAAACAAAGCTTTAAGAAAGAGCACTGTAGGTATACCTTTGCTCACCGGTGTAAATGTTTCTATAAATTAATGGCTAGAGGTGGAATTCCTAAGTGAAAGGGTACAAACATTTTTAAATTTCATAGTATGACCAAACTGCTGTCCAAAAGTTTTGCCAAGTTGTCTTTCCAATATTATATGAGAATGTCTCTTTCCCATGATCCTAGACAGTAACGATAAACACAGTTTCTGTTTTAAATCATCTTAAATTTTCCATACCACTTCTCTTTATCTTTATTATTTTTTAAGTTTATTTAATTACTTTTGAGAGAGAGAGAGAGAGAGAGAGAGAGAGAGAGTGTGTGTGTGTGTGTGTGTGTGAGGAAGGGGCAGAGAAAGAGGAACACAGAGAATCCTAAGCAAGCTCCACACACACTGTTGGCGTAGAACCAGACATGGGGCTCGAACCCACGAACTGTGAGATTGTGACCTGAGCCAAAATCAAGAGTCAGACGCTCAACAGACTGAGCCACCCAGGCCACCTCTTTTTTTTTTTTTAAGTTAATGTTGGGCTCGAACTCACAACGTTGGTAGTCATGCGACTACCAACTCTACCAACTGAGCCAGCCAGGTGCCCCACAACTACTCTCCTTCAATGAGAATATAAACATTTATTTCCTAGATTTACTTATGACATATTCTGTTAGAAGACACATTACTTGTAATCTTCAGGGCCAATTATTTCTTGATAGTCATATCTCAACTTCGTCTTACAACCGAATCACTGCACAACCTCACTACTCATCACAGTACGTTCAGAAAGCGCAGTACATCTCAGAAGAAAATGTGGTACCAATAAGGAGATTTAAAGGATTTCCTGCAGGTCGCAAAGGCAATTGTAAAAAAAAGGCAGGATC
Source organism: Panthera onca (assembly GCF_046562875.1). NCBI lineage: Eukaryota > Metazoa > Chordata > Mammalia > Carnivora > Felidae > Panthera > Panthera onca. The sequence goes on along the minus strand of NC_138355.1, from coordinate 13,069,407 downwards.
ACATAAACAAACGAATGACCGCTGCAAGAGAACGATTTTGAAGATGTAGCTTTCAACTGGATTTCAGTACATGAGCACACACGTGTGTCAGTTACAGCATATTTGTTTAAAACTTAAGTACAACCATTCTAATGAAATCTTGTATAGGCAAGAGGTTGTACCAGCCTGTGGATGTAACGGTGTAACTGTAGGTTTGGCACTGACACAAGGTGAAGTTTTAATCCCTGAGGCATGTCTTCTCGACCTCAGCACTAACTGACATTCTGGACCAGATGATTCCGTTGAGGGAGGAGGGCTGAGCTGGCACAGTGTAGGGTGTTTTGCAGCACACCTGGCCTCCAACAACTACTGCCATGAGCAGCACCCTAGAAGCTGTGACAACCAAAAATGTCTCCACACGTTGCCAGGTGCTCCCCAGGGGAGAACCACTACCCTAGGCTGACAACTATCACACACATTTCACTACCGTATGCATGGTCTCACATGTTCAATTTTAAAAGTATACATGTATTTTAAGCACGTGAAAGATTTACCAAATTCTTATTAGCCTTCACCACACTCTGCAGCCATCAGTGAGCAATCAGTGAGCACCATGAGACACAGACTTAAAAAAAAAAAAAAAAAAAAAAGACTCATCTAGTTACTAACATATCACTAGCTAACAATTATGTTTCATGTGCTTTAACGGAAAGAATACTAAATTTGTTAAGGTAAAAACTTGAGTTATTTTAATCATTGCGAACCATCCTGTTGAATCTGCCTCCAAAATATAGCTTGAATCCATCATTTCTCTGCATCTTCCACAACCTTCATCCCAGCCAACATCATCTCTCATCTGGACAAAGAACCTTTAATTGTTCTCACAGCTTCTACTCACCTTTTGCTCTAGACTCTTCCAAACCATTCTCCTTCCATTCATTCCTTCAACTAATACTTACTGAATGTCTGCTATATGCCAGGCACTCTATGCGCTGAGAATACATCAGTGCACAAAATTTGCTTACAAAATCCTTTACCCAGGGAAACTTAGATTCTAATATAGAACATCAGAGGTCAGTAAGTGTTTTGAGAAAAGAGAAAGGAAGGAAGGATGGGCAGGGGTGTGGTCCAGTGCCACATACAGCGGCCAGGGATAGATTCACCAGCTAGATAAAGGCCTGAGGAAGGTTAGGAAGTGAACCATGAGGATACAGGGGAAAGTATCCTAGACAAAGAGAACAGCAAGTACAAAGGCCCTGAGGTAGGAGCATGCCTCTGCCTTTTTACTCTGCATGAAATGGGAAACCACTAGAAGATCTGGAGCAGAGAAGAGTTATGCTCTAATATCTTAAAGGAAAACACTAACACTATGTCAAGAATAGGCCGTAGGGCTACAAGGGTAGAAGCAGAGACCAGTTAATTTATATGAGATTTAGACCAGAGTGGGGTAGTGGAGAGAAGTGGTTAGATTTAGGATGTATTATTATTATTTTTTTTTTAACGTTTATTTATTTTTGAGACAGAGAGAGACAGAGCATGAACAGGGGAGAGGCAGAGAGAGAGGGAGACACAGAATCGGAAGCAGGCTCCGGGCTATCGGCCCAGAGCCCGACGCGGGGCTCGAACTCACGGACCGTGAGATCGTGACCTGAGCTGAAGTCGGACGCTTAACCGACTGAGCCACCCAGGCGCCCCAAGGATGTATTATTAATCACAATATTTTTACAACATAAATTGGACTGTGTCATTCCTCCGCTCAAAAGCCCTTCAATTGCTGCTTTCTTCTCACTGCACTTTATATAAAACGAAAAATCCTTAATATGGCCTAAATGGCTCTATAAGATCTGGTCTCTGCCTAACTTTCCAGCCTCATCCTACTTCTCATTAATCAAAATACACTCTGGCCACACCGGCCTTTCCGGTTCTCTACTACCCCAAATTTTTTCCCACTGGGGGCACCTTCCTGTCTACTGTTCCCTCTGCCTGGAATGCCCTTCTCACGCTGGGCCTTGCCTGCATGACTGCGGAAGCTCTCACATTTCATTTCTCCGCTTATAAAATTCACTTCCTCAAAGAGACCTTCCCCAACACAAGTCACTCGGGATTAGCTTCACCCCCTTGCCCCATGATATCCTCTCCTAGTACCCCAAAGGACTTTTCCTTGATAGGACCTACCCTATTTAGGAGTTATAACATTGGTTTAAATTATACTTGATGGTTAATGTCTGTCCCTCAAGACTGTGGGCTATCAACAGCAGGGACCACTTCTCTTTTGCTTACCATCACGTCCATCCTCAAGGTATGACACAACACCCCGTACGTAGCAAGTGCAAAAAATAATTTTTGAACAAATGATAAGAGCTTTGATCCCAGCTCTGCCAGTCACTTACGTTCTCAGACCTCAACATATTTCCCCCCCTTTTTAATCTTATGACTATAAGTCACAGAAAATAGAGTAAATGGCACAAGAAAAGGAAATCGCAACAGTCTTAAGAAGTTTTCTGAAGCAGTCTGGGAGTGGGAGAGAAAAATGAAGGAGGGCCTTGACTGTCGGGTTAAGTTCGGACTTAGTCGGTGGCCAAATGGAGAGGTGTTGAAGGCTTTTTGAGCTTTACGATGCTTCAAGCAGGACAGTGTATTTGGAAGATTCAACACCCTCCGTGGTGCATAACTAATTGAAGAATCTGAATGCAACAAGTACTTCTGCTCTTTCCGCCATCTTGGAGCCCTCTGGGGGCCTGCTGGGAACAGGGTTCCGGGAAGGCTGTGGTGCAAAGCCATTTTTGCTGGGGATAAGCAGAGTCTCCGGAACCAGAGGGAACACATATCTCTTCTTAAAACTGAAGGTGTTTATGCTCGAGAGGAAAATGAATTCTATCTAGACAAGAGATGTGCTGATGTGTACAAAGCAAAGCGCAGCACAGTGACTCCTCGTGGCAAAATGAACAACCCAGAGTACTCTGGGGAAAAATAACTTGGGCTCATGGAAGCAGTGGCATGGTTCTTGCCAAATTCTGAAGCAACCCAACCTTCCTGCTAAAGCCATGGGCCACAGAATCCGTGTGATGCTTACCCCTCAAGGATTTGAACTTACTGAAAAGTAAATAAAGAACAGGTGTAGATTTGTTCTCTTGTATTTTTGTTAAAAACAAAACAAAATGGGGCACCAGAGTGGCTTAGTCGGTTAAGTGTCCGACTTCTGCTCGGGTCACGACCTCGCGGTTAGTGGGCTGAGCCCGTGAGGGGCTCTGCGCTGACAGCTCGGAGCCCGGAGCCTGCTTTGGATTTTGTGTCTCCCTCTCTCTCTGCCCCTCCCCCACTCGCACTCTGTGTCTCTCTCAAAAAATAATTAAAACACTTAAAAAATTTAAAAAAGAAAACAAAACAAATGCAAGTACTTCTTTTTAAAAAACAGCGTATTTTGACAGAGTGTGCGCGCGCGTGTGCAAGTGGGGAAGCAGAAGCAGCAGAGACAGAGAGGGAGAGAGGGAGAATCCCAAGCAGGCTCCGCATTACAGAGCAGAGCCCGATGCGGGATGCGGGCTCGAACCCATGACCTGTGAGATCGCGACCTGAGCTGAGGTCAGATGTTTAAAGGAGTGAGCCACCCGGGCGCCCCAGCAAGTACTTCTGACAGCGGGGAAGCCCCCAAAGAAATGCCAGCCATAAGAAACTTTTAATTAGAATCCAACAGGTGAATAGGGCCTCAACTAGTTTTAAGAGGTAGTGTGAATATGACAACACAAACATATACATATTTTTCTTACGTATTAATGAAGATGCTCAGCATTATTTAGTAGCTAAATTAAGCTTACGTTTGTTTTAATTATATTCTAAAGAGAAAACAAAAAGGGATCCAACAATGGAAAATACTTTCGTTTTCCCATTCATTCATTACTCACAATGCAACCAGATTAATCTTCCAAAAGCATGACTCAGATCATATTACTCAAAAAACTTTAGTGGCTCCCCACTGTCTACTGAATTAAGTCCAAACACCTTGGCCTGATATTTAAGACCCTACACAAACTGGCCCCAATTTATTTGCTTTTACTCCCCTCCATTCTAGCAAATTGAACTACTTTGGCTCCAACATACTGGCTTTTTGTGCCTCTACCAGACGTAGGCTCACACAGTTCCATCTTTCTGAAAAACTATTCCACCCTCCACTCATAATCCACCTGTCAAAATCCTCCCTTCCTATTTCAGGACCCAGCTCACATGCTACTGTCACCCTCAGTCTCTCTCCAGGCCACCAGAAGTACAAAATGACTTCTCCGTCTTCTGTAGACCCTCTTAGCCCCAGTGCTTTATAACTTAATACGTTCCATCTTGAATGACTTTTTCCTATGTTTGATCCCCACAATTAAATTATAAATAATTTCTAGCCCCTTCCTCTTGTAAAAGGAAGAGGAGTGCTTACTTACACACACAAAATCAAGCAACTGCATTTACAGTCTGTAAACTGTTCTAGGAGCCTATTCCTTTGGAGGGCAGGAATTGTTTCTGATTTATCTTTGGTCTCCTACGATTCTTTGAACAGAGTGTATATTTCAACAACTTTGGTGAATAAAACTCAAAAATTTTAAGTTGAATATAAACTCACCCTTTATCACTGAGGTCTTACTCACTAAACCATATTAAAAGAAAGAACAATTCGTAAGCACCTGCAGTGTAGTTAGCTACTGTACTAAGACACAGTGCAGATTATTAAAAATAACTATAAAATGCCATCCCTGTCCTAAGAAGCTTACAATACTGTTAGGAACATAAGATAATTTCCACAGCAATCAGAAAAATAATAAAAGACAATTCAATTCTCAACTATGAATTTCCAAAGAGCTGGTATAGAGAACAGGTTCCATGATGTCTTGAACAGGAAGACCACAGGGGACCACTAGCCTCCACGAAGAAAGCTTCTCAGAGGCTTGGCGAGAAGGGTAGGAGGAGGCCAGGTTATCCAAAACAACGTGTTCCCCCAGGTTGCTCCAATGGTCATATCCTCCCTACATCTTGGTTTAAAAAATAAGAATAGGGGCGCCTGGGTGGCTCAGTCGGTTAAGCGTCCGACTTCAGCTCAGGTCATGATCTCACGGTCCGTGAGTTCGAGCCGCGTCGGGCTCTGCTGACAGCTCAGAGCCTGGAGCCTACTTCAGATTCTGTGTCTCCCTCTCTCTCTGACCCTCCCCCGTTCATGCTCTGTCTCTCTCTGTCTCAAAAATAAATAAACATTAAAAATAAATAAATAAATAAATAATAAGAATAACCCACAAGAACACCAGATCTCTCACCTGTAAATGTCCTATACTAGCACTCATATGAAAAAAAATCAGAAATTTGATACACAACAAACATGTTCCAAAATATAAAATCATTTTCTACATTTTCCTCACACGCAACGTGAAAGGGGAAGAGGGAAATCTCAGAGACGACCATTTTAGGAGCCAAATTAAAATTTAAAAACAAACTACAATACATCTTTACGGCCCCTACTTGACTCCGATTCTAGGAATCACCTCCTTAAACATCAGTAATGGGACACGTTTTAGATGGGGTATAGTTGACTTGAAGCGACTGTTCAAAGGTTTCAAATGAGAAAAGTCACTTATAAACTCATTCAAATGAGAGATGGTCTAGAGCACAGTGGTTTCAAGTTGAGACCCTGAGACCAGCTGGCCTGGGCTCATAATCCCAGCTAAGTAGGCTTCCTCCGGGCCTCCGTTTATTCATCCCTAAAATGAGAACAAACATAGCTAGCTCATAGTATGGTTATGAGGACCAAATGAACTAATGCATTAAAGCACTGAGTACAGTAATCTAGCATTCAGTAAGCAACCAAAAGACCTACCTATTATTACCCAAAGGAATTAAGGACACTAATTCGGTCAGGACTACTTAAGCAATAAAACAGTGTAACAGTCCCTTCTTACCCATGGCATTCCACCACCCCCAGGAGATACCTGAAGCCTCAAATCATACAGAATCCCTATACATACTATGCTTTTTCTTTACATACATATATACCTATGATAAAGTTTACTTTAAAAATTAGACACAGTAAAGAGATTAACGGCAAAAACTAATAATAGAACAATTATAACAATATAATGTGATATGAAACATAAAAGTTAGGTGAATGTACTCTCAAATATCTTATTGATATCACCCTTCTCGTGATGATATGAGATGACAAAATGCCTACATGATGAGAAGAAGGGAGGTGAATGGCGTAAGCACTGTGATGTAGCATTAGGCTACTAGTGACCTTCTGATGAGAGTCAGGAGGACCATGTGCCTCTGGACCAAGGTTGACTGTGGGTAACAAACCACGGAAAGCAAAACCATGGATAAGGGGAGACTACTGTAGTAAACAAAATGTACCAGCTTCAAAAGTGAAAACTGGGCATTTCTATTGTACGGACCCAGGGCAGGCTGCCCCCAAATGCACCACTTTGGCTAAAGATCATTTCGAGTTAAAAGCAACAAAAATGCAGCAGAGGCAGGATAGGCTCTCTGCCTCCCTCATCATGGCCTAGATTTACACTGGAAGTGAGAGCCTAGAACAGGAAGAGAAGTATTAACAGAGGCCCCCTTTACCTAAGGAACTCCTCTGCATAACAGAACAATTTTGTTTTTCCAAACATCTCCTTTCACCTTCTCGATAATGAGTTTTCTCCCTTTTGCGTCCTCAGGCCCTCACCTTATTCCTTAGCTTTGTGTTGTCTCCTTGTCTTCAGAATTTCATGTCTATGTGGATTCCCTGGACGTACGTCTAATAAACTGGATTTTCTCCTGTTCATCTGTCTTATGTCAACATGATTCTAAGTCCAGCTGGAAGGACCACAGGGCAGAGGAAGGTCTTCCTCCCTGACATTATATATAAAATTAACGTTAAAGGAAATGCAGAACCGATGTACGCATAGACACTCACTGTATGACAGAGCTGAGAGTGCATGAAAACAGAGGAAAGGAAAAAAAATTTCAATAAATTACAATGGGAGAACTACAAATCCATTTATATGTCCTGACCTCACGCCATACACAAAAATAAATTCCCGGCTGATTCACAACCAAAACGTGAAATGACAAACGCTACAACTTTGAGAAAATACAAGATTTGGAACATGGAGAAGGAAAAAAATATTTCCTTAATGACACATAAAAAATACAAACCATGGGGGGAAAAAGGCTGAAAATTCAAGTATTAAAACTAAAAACTTTTGTTAATCAAGAGTCCATTTAAGAAATGCAAAGACAGGGGCGCCCAGGTGGCTCAGTAGATTGAGCATCCAACTTCGGGTCAGGTTATGATCTGTCAGTTTGTGAGTTCGAGCCCCGCGTCAGGCTCTGTGCTGTCAGTCGGAGCCTGGAACCTGCTTCAGATTCTGTGTGTGTATGTCTCTCTCTCTGCCCCTTCCCTGATCTTTCTCTGTCTCTCTCTCTCAAAAATAAACATTAAAAAAAATGCAAAGACAAAACACAGACTGGGAAAGGATATTATAACACATAAAACCAACATTAGAATCCAAAAATTTCCACAAATCGCTGAAAGATAAAAACAATCCAATTAAAAGCGGGTAAGACATACTTAACTGGCAATTCACAAAAGAAACAAAATGGCCAATAACCATATGAAAAGATGCTTATCTCATTAATAATAAAGAAAAGACAAATTAAACCCTCTATGAGATACCGTTTCATACCCACCGGCACTGGCAAAAGTTAAAACCTCTTGGCAAAGATGCGGAGCAGTGAGAACTACACTACCGGTAGGAATGTAAGTCAATCCAGTCACTCTGGCAACATCTAGTCAAGCTAAAAACAGGTATACCCTACAACACAAAAATTTCACTTCTAGCTTATGTAATACATACACATTTTGCGCATGCATACTCTTTCTCTCTCTCTCACACACACACCTTAATGAAACTCTTGCAGCACGTGTACCCAAGGACATGCGTGCGAGATTGCCCACAGCAGCACTGTTGGTAAGTGCCAAGAACTGGAAAAAGAGATATGCATTAATGTGCATGAATAAAAGAATGTGCCAGTTCCTAGCCTAAGTCTCTAGGCCTTGCACTTCCTCCTGTCTCCTATAATCCCACTCAGCTGACAAAATTGGGCTAATATCCTGCAAGATAAAATACGTTAAGCAGAAACAAGCTGTCTCAACCAAAGCATCCTGACCTACCCAAACTTCAACCAACCCAGCAGCTGGTCAGAGACACACACGAGCACGCCTAGCCATGGTCACAGAGTCACCTAGCTGACCTGCAGTCTCATGAGCAATAATGAATGCTTGTTAAATTTTAAGCCGGTAGGTTTTAGGGTTTGTTACAAAGTGCCAGACAACTGGTACATACACGGGTTAAAGTGACACCTATTAATATGAATAAATCTGACAAATAATGTTACAGGTAAAAAGCCGCACAAATGTAAGCTATCATACTAATTATGTATATATACATATAAAAACATAAACATATATAGGCAAGTATACGTGTATGTTTCAAAAGCATTGTTTAGAGGTATACTACCATTAAGTACGAAGAATGGTGGTTACCTGCAGGAGGGACCATCACTAGCCACCCTACATAAAACAGCCATCTTCCCAATACACTCTGTCCTATATTCCCTTTCCCGCTTTATTTTTCTACTTAGCACTTAACGTCGGCTAATTCCATAAAAGCAGGGATTTGTACTGTGTCTGTCACTGCTTCCTCAGCTCCCAAAACAATGACTGGCAGAAATTCTAATTTAAGGCTGCCCGGGTAACTACAATGTGCACCTGGCTGGAGATTCACTGCCTTGGTCAGTTAAGTGCCATGGTGGCAGTTAAGGACAGGAGCTGGCGGTCTGTGGGCAAAACCTGGCCTGCTGCCTGTTCTGTATGGTCCACACGCTCAGAATAGTTTTTACAGAAGAGCATTTGCAACTGCTTGATGACAGGGAACACTAACTTTGAACCTCAATTAAATGAAATGGTATTCTCCCCACCCACCCGAATAATTCTATTATTTTCATTAACAGACCTGTATTACAAAAATTTTTACTCAATTATTACTATATTTTGAATTTCAAGAACTAAAACTGCATGGAAATTTGGTTTCTCTCTGGTTATGCAAGTATCTACATCATATTCTTGAAAGGTCTCGAAAGCTTAAAATATTTACTACCATTTGGCCCTTTACAAAAAAGTTTGCCAGCCTCTAATTAAGAGCAACAGCCATGTTCAATCTTGTGTAAATTTAGGCAAGTTCTTAAACCCTCCATGCCTTAGTTCCCTCAATTGTTATCAATCTGAAAGAGCCGTCAGAAAGAATAATTATGTGAAATATATAGAACACACCTGACCACCAGGAATGGCTCAATAAACACAGGATATTATTAATAAGAAAACAATGCCGTCCAAAAAGGAAACAAAAAAATTAATCCAATTATATAACGATTTGTAATTTATGATAAGTGCTATGAAGGAAAAAAAAGGATAGATAATAACCAGAATGCCAAAAAATGCTTAAGGATTATTTCAGAAAAGGAAGCAATATGAAGGAAATATGATGGGGAGAAGTTGCTGATTCTTGCCCATTAAGTCAACACCCCCAAAAGACAGAGATGTACCCAAGCCATGAGAAATGGCAAAAAATTAGGTAAATTTTCTGTGAGGTCACTTCGGGAGTTACAGCACAACTGAAGGCGGCAGAGCATACTGGTTAAGAGTGGGGCATGGGAATCAGCGTGCCCGCGTTCAAATCTCAGTTCTAGTATTTGCGGCTTCCTCTGGAACCTTGAGCGAGTTGTTCAACCTAAATTTCAGGATTTCTACTCGATAAAATGAGGGTTAGCAACACCATCTGCATCCTAAGACTCCTGTGTATTAAATAAGGTAACACAGGGGCACCTGGGTGTCTCAGTCAGTTAAGCATCTGGCTCAGGTCATGAGCTCACTGTCCGTGAAATCAAGCCCTGTCTAGGGCTCTGGTCTGACAGCATGGAGCCTGCTTGGGATTCTTTTTCCCTCCCTGTGTCTCTTCCCTGCTCGCTCGCTCTCTCTCAAAATAAGTAAACAAGAAAGGAACAAAGAGGGGCGCCTGGGTGGCTCAGCTGGTTGAGCGTCTGGCTTCGGCTCAGGTCACGATCTCGAGGTCTGTGAGTTCGAGCCCCGTGTCAGGCTCTGTGCTGACAGCTCGGAGCCTGGAGCCTGCTTCGGATTCTGTGTCTCCCTCTCTCTCTGCCCCTCCCCTGCTCGTGCTCTGTCTCTCTCTCTCCTTCAAAAATAAATAAAAACATTTAAAAAAATTCTTTAAAAAAAAACAAAAAAGAAAGGAACAAAGGGAGGGAGAGGAAGAAAGGAAGGAAAGAAGAAAGAAGGAAGGAAGGAGAGAGAGAAAGGAGAGAAAGAAAAGAGAAAGCAAGAAAGAAAAAGGGAGAAAAGAGAAAGAAAGGGGCAGAAAAGAGAAAGAAAGGGGGAGGGAAGGAGGAAATAAGGTAACACGGTGAAGCACAGTTCCCGGCACATCATCAGTGATCAGTAAATGATGGCATTATTACAACTAGTTACCAGCCTAGTCTAAATAGATCTCTTAGTATTTCCTTCAAAGCCAATCATTTATAGTCTGTTTTCCATTTTCTCCAATACCCTTCTGCCTCAAATAGTGTTTAATAAAGCTTTTTATTTCACTTCTCAGCAAATTTCTTTAGATTCGAAGCTACTATGTATTCTTAGCCCTGTATATTTCTACCACCTTCAACTGAAAATCAATATGGGGGCTCAAAAGAAAGATATTTTCTAGGGGAAAGAATGATGGTAACTGACACTGGGCCAAAATGCCATCTACTTCTCACCATTTGGACACAGGTATATACAATGTTACTATAGTGCTCTTCCTCGTTTTTATTTTCCATAGAACAAATAAAATAGCGCCAATGCCTCAAAAGAAGTTGTTTTTAAGTTATCTTTCTTCATGCTCATATGAGCATTCGCTGGTTTTTCTGTTTAAATCAGAGAAAAAGTAGTGCCAATGTCAGATTTTAAAGTGAGAGACCATTTGATGCCCAAAATGAGACATGATTCCTCAGCACTACCTATTCTTGTACAAAACAATAAATGGCTCCCTGCAGGACACAGTCTACAGCTCACCTACCCAACTTAATAACAATCTTATCACCAAAAGTACCTTGAGCAATAGATAGCATCAAGAAGTGGCTCTGTTATAAATTTAGGAACAAAATTAAAGGTCCTAGGGAGACATTTTCCACAAGCACATCCAGACAGTGAAAAGGCACTGCCACATTCGAACAGGATTTTACTGCTTTGTAAGTATCTCTCTCCCTGAAGCAACTCAAAATTATGACCGCCTCAAAATAAAGATTTGTGTAGCTATAACCAGTGTGCCCAGACCCTAATACATCAGTAGATATGCAGTGAGGCTCTTTAGAGCAGGAGAGTCATTGTACTGCTATATCCCAAAGAGTTTTCCAAACATCATCACACATGCACCCACAAAAATCACTCTCCCTTTATCCACAGGCAGCTCATCCAAAGACCATCATTTTTTAAAAACTCTTCTGTTAGCGTAAGTCCAATAATACAGTATAAAAAATGACTGAGCTGTCCAAGAGCTGAATTCTAGTCTCCCCTAGTATTTGTCGGGTGCTTGATCTGTAGCAAGTCACTTAGCCTCATTTGTTTTTAACTGAGGAACTCAAAGTTACTTGGTGTGAATATGAATATGCTCACCAAGTCTTCATCTGAAAATTCGTGTTATTGCCACCATTTATTCTCCTGCCTCAACAACAACAAATCGTGATCATTCTCTATCAGTGAAGAATCCTATCAATTTCGAGGGATAGGAAACCTAACACAAACAGATAAGTAAAAAAAGGGGGGGGGGGTTGGGGGGGGAGGATTGATTGGCCCACGTAACTGGAAGAACCAGAAGTAGAGCTTATTGCCAACACTCAAGCAGTATCTTCCAGCCTGATTTCTCTTTCTCTCTCACTCTCTTCTCTCTCCCTCCCCTCCCTCACTCTCTCCCAACTTGTCTCTCTTATTTCTGACTTTATTCCTGGGCTTCACCTGGTAGCCACGTAACTGCAGCCATTCTTGCCTTTTATCAGCCCGGGTTTAAGTCAGGATACTTTCTCCCACGGCTCAAGAAAGAAAGAAAGAAAAAAAAAAAAAAAAAAAAAAAAAAAGCTGTGGTTGGCTTCACTCGAGAAACTGAACTTGCCTGGGGGAACACAATCCTAACTGCTGAGCAACGTCAGCACCACCCATTAGGCAGGGACTAAAAGTAGGAAGGAGGAAGACCCTCCAAGCAAAACAGATGTTCTTTACACCTCTCCTCCCCAAGGTAAATCTCAGGCCCCGTTCCCATTTCCCTCCCCCATCAGCTGTAGCTCCACCCCACTATCTTCTTCCAAAACCCAGTCCCCCCTTTAAACCTTCACCTTGAGATGTGGCACATCGTCCACACTCTCCATCCACATAAGTGAAAAATCACTTTTCCTCATCTCCTAAATCTGATCAGTCACGATTCTCAAAGATTCCACCTCCCTGGCCTCTTTTCTCCAATCTTCTTCCTCCCCAGCTGCTAGCAAGTCCCTTCCCCTTAGTGGAGGCCTCTTCTCCATCGCTCTGGCCCAGTTACTGTGACTGTACCTAACTCCTCGCCCCGCCTCCGGTCTTACTGCTCTGATCCATGCTCCATACTGTCACCTGTATCTTTCTGAAGTTCAAGTCTAATCTTATTCTCTCTACTTTATACTGGTTTTCTTTTTTTTCTCTTTTTATACTTTCTTACATCTCCTTGTTTCTGGCCACATAAAAACCATCTCATTTCTGACCACCTTCCCCTTATGGTTCAATCATGCCAACCACTGCAATTTCCAATATTTAATAAGCTGTTTCTTACCTGTCCTTTTGTTGACATTGTTCTCCATACGGAAATTTACCTGGGCTACTCTTGGATTCAAGGGGCTCCCCCTACTCTAAAACACCTGGGAGAACAAGATTCGGCTAAGGTGTGTCGACTTTTATGAAACCTTTCCTGAGGTACCTGCTAAATAAAACTTCTCTTTCTTTGTGTCCTCACTATACCCAATACAGTTATCTCTCACAGCACCTATAACACTTTATTGCACTCAGCCATTTGCAGGTAAATACGATTCTCAAAAGCAAACATGCTTTAGGATCATCTGAAAAGCTCTGTAAAGAACAGATGCCTGAGCCTACACCACACTAAACATACTAAACCAGAATTAGGGCCCAGGCATGTATACTGTGAAAGAGCTTCAAGATTAATGTTGCCTGCTCCCCCTCTCCAGGTAAAAACCACTTACAGATGATCATCTACTTAAGGAAAACAATCTCTATTAAATATATCCAGTTCTTCAGACTGTTCCTGGCCATAGGGAACCAATGAATGTTATGGAATGTAAGTCTTACACACTGCTGTGAACTATAGTTACCAAAAATCACCCGGCGGAAGAAAAGAAACCACAACATACCGTTTCTAAATAAATTTTTATACACCGGGTGAGGGGGATGGAGAAAGAAACAGATGAAGAAGTTACCTGAACACCTTTCACCTGAACACTCTTGATAATCAAGAACAGAATGTTGTCTTATATGTTCAATTGCTCAAGCTGAGGACAAATGTTTCTGACTCTAGCTTCAAGGTCCTTTATGCTTACGAGTACTTGCTGCTTTTTAATGACGAATAAAACCAATACTGTCTTCTGCATTAGCTTTTTACGCTGCAAGAATCGAGATACATAGGGAACACAGCTCTGGTATGAATTATACTTAGGTAACACTCAAGGAAACAGAATTACCCCTACGTCAAATCCCATTTAATAAATATTTTCCGGGGTGCCTGGGTGGCTCAGTGGGTTAAGCATCTGACTCTTGATTTTGGCTCAGGTCACGATCTCACGATTCGTGAGCTCAAGCCCCGCAATGGGCTCCACACTGACATTGTGGAGCCTGCCTGGGATTCTCTCTCTCTCCCTCTCTCTCTGCCCCTCCCCTGCTATCTCTCAAAAAGAAAAAAAAAAAAAATATATATATGTATACATACACATATATATATACACATATACATATATATAAACATATGTACATATATATACATATACATACGTATATAAAAATATATACATATATATGTATATGTATGTATGAATGTGTGTATATATGTATATATACATATATATTTATGTACATATATGTATACATATGCATTGTGTAATGAACACTGTACTGCAATAAAAAAAGGCCATTTTTTAAAAACCCAATGGTCCAATTAGATTATGTAAATCTGAATTAAATGTATACATAAATCAGTCAATACCCAAAGCTCCTGGCAAAATGCCAGCCGGCAGTCTTTGGCAAGAGAAATATTAGAAATGCTATCCTAGAGGAATACATGCTTTTTTCCCCCTAGTGTCATCACACATCAGAATGAGAGCTATAGTCATCCATGTTAACCTGACACTGCTGTGAGCAAGAAACTATCAAATGCAGTTATACTTTGAAAGAATTCTTTCCTAACCTTTTCTATTGGCCACAAATGCTTTGATTCATTTGGCCACTTGTGGCTCAGTTACGAACATTCTTGGGTTTGGGAGTTTGCAAAAAAGTAAAAAACCAAATCTAATAAAAGCTCTAATTTAACTACACAATTATACACAATATAGATAATTATCTGGTTTGTGCTCTCAAACGATCAACAGTGGAGTTTCTTATGGTGCTAGTTCGCCTTCACGGTGAGAAAAAATTAACACTGAAAATAGACTGGGGATCCTAGGACCCCCTACAAAACTTCGTATTAGCAATTCCTGCATGGCCCTCTCCAATTTGTAAAACTATACAGGAATTAACTTTGGACGGCACTTTGGAAAAGCACACTTGAACTCCTCAAATCTTTCAGGGAGAAACTGGTGGGGACTACTGTTTTGGAGGCATATTCTATGAGGAAACTGCAAACATCTGTGCTGCTCCTCATTTGCAAAGACATAACACATGGAACCTGAACTACTGGTTCTGAATACAGTCTCTCCAGAGGTCTGTTCAGATGATCCTAATAGCAAATAGGATGGCCTTTATTTGTAGAAGCATCCAAAGGGATCCTTTTAGGACATAAAAAGATAAGAAAACACATTTAGCAACCTGGAGAAAACTGCCGACCCTTAGAAAAGAAACACATTTGACTAAAATAATCCATATATAAAGAAAAAACAAAATTTTAATGTTATCTTACATCCTATCTTCTCATCATTGTCTCTTAATGGCAAAATATGGATAATTATTTTACATTATGCATCATGAAGCCTGTCACAACATATAGTCAGTGATGACAAAAATGACAATGGGGTTTTCACTCATTTTGCAAAGCTTACTATGTCAAGCAGGAAATAACCTAGAGTCAGAACAAGCTCAGGCTGTCAAACCAGGAGAATTTCTAAAAAGCATGACTTTTTTTTTTTTTAAGTTTATTCATCTATTTTTAAAGTGAGAGAGAAATAGAGCAGGGGAAGGGCAGAGAGAGAGGGACAGAGAGAGTCCTAAGCAGGCACCACACTCAGCGCAGAGCCAGACGTGGGGATCGATCCCACAACCCTGAGATCATGACCTAAGCAGAAATCAAGAGTGGCTCAACTGACTGAGCCACCCAGGCGCCACTAAGAAATATGATCTTTTAATGGAAAAATGCTATTTTCCTAGTACTGGAGATGGAGAGAACAGGAAAGAAAATCAAAAGGAAAACGTCTCACTAAAATATTGAAACTCTATCTCTAAACTCTATTTCTCTCCATAATCAGGAAAATATTGATAAATATCGGCCCTAATTTACTAAGGTACAAATGAATTCCAGATTAGTGTGAAAGCTAAAACCTCACAGTCTGCTCATGAGACTTTCTTATACCTGTCTGTATCACACACACATAAATCTCACTATTATTATCTGAAACTAGTTGGTTGTTGGTTAAATCTTTACTGATCCCTTGAGGAACACAATTCGGAAACTACTAAAATAACATATTAATATACTTTTACAATCCTAGCAAAATAAAGTCTGTGTATGTGTATTCATTTTTAATCTAATCTAAGCTGCACATAACTAAGGAAGGTAACAAACTTTGAAGAAATAAAATAACTTACAATAAAAGGAGACCAGATGTTATTAAAATATATTTTTTAGATAATGCTCTAGTACCCCAGAATACTGAAGTATGTAATACATTCCAGGTACTTAGATTTCCTCTGTGCATGAGATTACTAGAAACCATTTTTTTAGAGTCAGTTTGATCCACTCTGTTGATTTAAAAAAAAAAAAAAAAGGTGGCGGGGGCAGGGGGCTTCCAGATTCCACTAAAGATAGTTATGCCAAAGTTCGTAGAAAACCAACGGACTACCACCACCTTCGTTGTTTGTGCTCATCAATGTTTAGCCCCAAAGTAGTACCCTTTTAGGGGAAGGCTAACAATAAGCTAATTCTCTCAAACATAAGATTACATTTTTTCCCCTGATGTTCCTGTGGTGACATCCTCAAAGATTAAAAACACTGTACTATGAAGCATCATTTTCCATTTTTACCTAAAATTTAAACACCATAATCCAAATCCTGAGAAGCACCTACAACATTCTAACTGTACACAATTAAAACAAAACAAGCAAGAACAACAAAAGGAAAACAACAATTATTTCCCAAGCCATGATTACTGCTTTCTTTCTATCTGACTCGGGTGGACATTCCCCCAAACTTTCAAACATTCTGAAGTAAAGATGTGTATACATCCACATCTTCACCTCACACCCTTTTCTCCTCTTTGATTTCTGGAAAGAAAATGCCAGAACAGACTGCCCAGAATGACAGATAAGGTCAAAATCCTGCTAACATGAGTACTTACGCTAGGAAATATACAAAAAGAAGACACATACAAGAATCTGATCAGACAAATAATATTCCTTTTCCGTGAAGCCTTTGCATTCATTACTCTATGCAAACAAGAATAAAATGTCAATTACAAAGATAAACACATCCCTGTTAATAAAATGAGTATCTACCATCTAACAGCAAGCAACAGAGATAATAAAGGGCATTTTGCAAATTCTGCATTCTTTCTTTCTTTGGCTCACCACAGTGCTCACTGTACATATAAGGCCCCTCCTCACCCTAGGGGACCGGCATCCTCCGCTCTAATGACTGTCCCTTCAGTCACTCACACCAATGGCCAGATCTTGAACCCATCATCACCTAGAACTCTTCCTCTTCTAATACCTTAAACTCTCCCAATACAACTCCACTCCTCCTGGATCTGTCACTCCCTTAATCCCATTAAAGACCTACCGTTCTCATCCAGTAAGTTAGGCACACCTCCTGGCCTCCATTTTCCCCCAGACCATCAATTTGCTCCTTTCTTCAATTCCATCTCAATTCCACTGAAACCACAATGTCCATTAATGACTTTCTTGTCAATCTTTTCTACCCCCTTGCTTCCTTGTCCGTCTGCTGTACATGCCAACAAAGCCCCCAATCCCGGAGGATCCCACCTGCGTTCTCCATTCATATGCCTTGGGTTTCCAAGCACGGTTAGAGAAATTAAAAATAGCACAGCTCTACAGACTGGTCCTCCACAATCCAGCAAGTTTCCTCATGAATCCCTCTTTAGAACCCAGATTTCAATGGGCTGAGGAGGGAATTAAAGGCATATAGCAGAAGGAGGGAGTTTAGGAGTTTGCATTATGTTCAAAGATGTTTGGAGATAAGGAAAGGCTGGTATGCAGAGGGAACAGAAACAAAGCAATTGGATCATGCTGAGGTATAAGAGGGCTGGTAACTGGAGGAAGAAGATGAAGATGCCCAACGTTCCTCCAGAAGCAGAACAAATGGAAAGAATCCACGGTTTCACATTTTACAAAAATAATATATTTGCTTCAGTAATACAAGTTAATTGAAAGGGTTTATCTGCAATGCAACCCAGAGTTTAACTTCTTGCATAGTAAAAGCCCAAACCGAAATGAGACAGACTGGGTTTGAATTCTGGACCTACCACTTCCTAGCCACGTTGTTTCCTAGACAAGGTATTGCATCCTTGCCTCAGTTTCTTCATCTGTAAAATGGGGATAATTCTAATACCTACATAATAGGGTTGTTGTTTAAATGGGAGGAGTTAATACACACCACGAAGCTGGAATGGTGGCTGGCACATGATATGCACTATATTAAATGTCAGCTATCATTCTGGATAAAAACTTAGCATGCTATTTAAATGCTCTTGTGTTCAGTCCACTACAGAGAATGTACTGGACTTCCCTGACCCCCATACTCTCAACTTAATCCCTACCAGTCTTCTGGGTCTTCTTTGACAAGTCTTCTCTTGCTCTTCTCCCTCCTCCCTGCTAAATAACTGGGTTAAATGAATCTCTTCTATTCTTGCACAGCACACTAGGTTTACGTTCTCACAGTATTTATCACAGGGTATTATACTTTTCATCAATTCATCTGTCTCCCCCTTCCCCAAAACTGAATTGTGAGTTCTTCCAGGATGAGAGCTATCTTTTCTAAAATTTTTTGAACGTTTATTCATTTTTGAGAGACAGAGAGAGACAGAGCATGAGCGGGGGAGGGCCAGAGAGAGAGAGAGAGAGGGAGACACAGAATTCAAAGGAGGCTCCAGGCTCTGAGCTGTCAGCACAGAGCCTGACATGGGGCTGGAACTCATGTATCGGGAGATCATGATCTGAGCTGAAGTCACACGCTTAACCGACTGAGCCGCCCAAGCACCCCAAGAGTGCTCTTTTCTGATTAAACTTCAGGGGGTTTAAGAATAAGTGATGTATGCAACTGATGAATGCATAAAGAAACTGTGGTTTATATACACAATGGAGTACTACGTGGCAATGAGAAAGAATGAAATATGGTCCTTTGTAGCAACGTGGATGGAACTGGAGAGTGTGATGCTAAGTGAAATAAGCCGTACAGAGAAAGACAGATACCGTATGTTTTCACTCTTAGGTGGATTCTGAGAAACTTAACAGAAACCCATGGGGGAAGGGAAGGAAAAAAAAAAAAAAAAAAAAAAAAAAAAGAGGTTAGAGTGGGAGAGAGCCAGAGCATAAGAGACTCTTAAAAACTGAGAACAAACTGAGGGTTGATGGGGGGTGGGAGGGAGGGGAGGGTGGGTGATGGGTATGGAGGAGGGCACCTTTTGGGATGAGCACTGGCTGTTGTATGGAAACCAATTTGACAATAAATTTCATATATTAAAAAAAATAAAAATAAAAAATAAAGTTGCATAGTAAAAAAAAAAAAGAATAAGTGATGTATGTAAATCAGTATACCATCACACTTAATGGGTAACAATAAAGGTTAAAATAAATTAATAAATCAGTTCTTCTAGTCTCAGATGATCGTTCTTTCTTTCTAATTTACTTCCAAGTTAGCATATAGTGCAACAATGATTTCAAGAGTAGATCCCTTAATGCCCTGACCCATTTAGCCCATCCCCCCTCCCACAATCCCTCCAGCAACCCTCTGTTTGTTCTCCATATTTAAGAGTCTCTTATGTTTTATCCCCCTCCTTGTTTTGTATTATTTTTGCTTCCTTCCCCTTACCTTCATCAAATAACTGTTTTACGCAAGAAAGCAAACAAGTTGTCTACTTAGTATCTCTCATTTATAAAATGTGCTGCAGTTAAACTCTAAAGTTAAAAAATGTAACTACCCCCTGAGCCCTTAAAGAGCACTACTGTACCCCAAAGAATTACCACACACATACTTCTGCAATGCTTCCAAATTCAGAATATGCATACACATTTCTCAAGTAACTCCTTCCAAAATAAATCTGGTAACGGCTTAAAAGAAGTAAAACTGTTATCTACTTTGTAAAGCAAAATATTTAACTCCCAAGCACACATCTTTTCCTAAACCACAGATCATCCTATTACCAGAAATTGACACTTCCCCCTCACTGATGATCGGAAACTGACTAGTGTCCATTTCTCTCTCTGCATAAACCTAAAGAGAGAGAGAGAGAGAGAGAGAGACAGAGAGAGAGAGAGAGAGAAAGAAAGAAAGAAAGAAAGAAAGAAAGAAAGAGAAAACTGAAGGCAGCACAATTTATATGACATTCAAAGTATGGGTGGTTTCATTGTGTGGTATAATTACTCTACCTGCACTTTTTGTTTAAGCTAACTTTTCAGAACATCTTTTCAACGTATGCATATGAAACATGTATCAAAGCCAAGCTATTTTTCCTTTTATTTTCCATTTTATATTTATTTTATATAATAAGTCTTAGAGACTTCTTATACTTAACACTACTGACCAACAACAGAATTACTACCCAGAAGTTAACAGTATGGCAGAGCATGTATACCAGATTATCATATATTGGACAGGAAAAAAGAGAACTTAAAAAAAAAAAAATTCCATGTTCCAACTACTAAGAAAATAGAAGCCTAATATGTACCACATAGTTCAAAACTGAAATTCAATTGGAGATGCAGTATTCTCAAAAATTCTGAAATAATAAATGAAAAGAGGGCAAGAAGAAGAGAAAACCTGAAAGAGGGAAATGTGAGAAAAGGAAATTTGGGCAATGATGAAAATTTATGCCCTGTTTCTAAAGGTCCTTTATAAATCCAAACTCATTTTAAAATCTGGGGATATAAAAATTGAATAATGTATATAACCCGACTTACTTACAGACTTACATTTAGCATTAAACTTAAAGCACCACTGTTCAGAGTTATCAATTTACTTATGTCTTTCACGGCAATTAAAGTTATAAACATATCATTGTTTTAAAAAATAGCAACACCTCATTTCTATTAGCCTATGAGAAACAGACAAAACTCTGATGGAAGAAATTATCAACATAAAAGCAGAAGGAAGATAAAGGATATGGTCTTCCTGTCTTCCATACAGTGCTAGGAGATACAGGAATCACTAAATTTCAATATTTTAAAAACCCACTGTATAAAAGCAAACACATTTTATTTGGAAATCTGAAATCGGGAGTCTCTTTTTAACTCTAAGATCTTGGCCAGGTAACTTAACTCCTCTCTAAATGGGGGAGGAGGAGCTTAGGGGCTTCAAATCCCTTCCAGATCTAAAAATTATAGATACTATCTTCTATTCATTCATTTTTTTATATAAATCTTTTTAAATATTTATTTTTGAGAGAGAGAGAGAGAGAGAGAGAGAGAGAGTGTGTGTGTGTGTGTGTGTGTGTGTGTGCGTGCGCGTGCATGTGCAAGTAGGGGAAAGGAAGACAGATGCGGACAGAGGATCCGAAGCTGGTTCCACACTGACAGCAGAGAGCCGGAGGTGGGTCCCGAACTCACAAACCGCAAGATCATGACTGGAGCTGAACTCAGATGCTTAACCGAAGTCGGATGTCCAGAGGCACTCCTCTATTTATTCTTTATTAAATAAATTTTAGGCTTCGCTCCCTCTACGACTCATCTCATAAGGAGGTACCGTGAGAAGTGGCTCCAAGTACAGCTACAGAAATCAGACTCCAGGATTTGGACCCTGGCTCTCCCACCCAGTAGCTGGGTGGTCCCAGACAAGTTATTCCAGCTCCCCGAGCCTGTTTCCTTGTGTACGAAACAGAGTACCTATCCTCATAAGGTTGTTGTGCGGATGAAAAGAGAAAGCACTTAGCACACTCCTGGCACACAGTAAGATGCCTAATTAATGCTAGCCGGCATGATTCTGTTTGGTGGTTTTTAAAAACGGTATTACTCTTTCCATCAAGTAGATACATAATAGTTTACTTAACAATTCCATTTAGGTGGTTTCTAAATATTACCTTCTTTAAATAAAGGAGGAGATAAAACACTTTTGTGCATAAAACCTTTCCCAAACTTAGGGCATTTCCTTAGGATATTTTCAAGAGGTTAAATCACTGGATCAAAATATATGGATATTTTACGGCTTTACAAAGAGACTGTATAGATTTTCACTTCCACATATGAAAGTGTCCAATTCACTTTCATAATTAGTTTCATTTCTAATAATATGATTTAAAATGTTTCTCAATGTTGCTATAATTTTACCATTTGATTATTTGTGAGGCTGAGAAGTCTTTGTTTAAAAATATTTTTGGGGCGCCTGGGTGGCTCAGTCGGTTAAGCGTCCGACTTCGGCTCAGGTCACGATCTCGCGGTCCGCGGGTTCGAGCCCCGTGTCGGGCTCTGGGCTGATGGCTCAGAGCCTGGAGCCTGCTTCCGATTCTGTGTTTCCCTCTCTCTCTGCCCCTCCCCCGTTCATGCTGTGTCTCTCTGTCTGAAAAATAAATAAACGTTAAAAAAAAATTTTTTTTTAAATAAAAAAAATAAAAATATTTTAAGAACAACCTCATCCAAAAATTTTTAAGCAAAGAAAAAAGTAAAACACACAGAAATAAGGAAATTAAAAAGGAGTAGAAGATTAAAACAAGCATAAAATTAGAATGTAAATATGTAAAGTTATTAGACTAAAGCATAATTTGGCACTAAGAATCCTACTGGCTAAAGCCAAGAAGAAAATGTTCTGAACTTTGCTTTGGGAGGGCAGGAGTCAGGGCACAGCAGCCATTCAATTCCTCCAGAAAAACAAGACTTTTTTCAGATATTTAGGATCTGAAAGATATTTCTTAGATGGGTCTTCATGAAAAGGATACAAAATGACTTAAGGACAATACTCTCCACAAGAAATCTGACAGAGGGCTCAATTGTTGTAACTGTATTACCCTTAAATTTTGAAAGTATAAGAAGTAAAGTAACTCACTAAACCTAGTGTTGGTATCTGAAACTCAGTATTCTGGTCATATCCCGAGTTCTTACTGTACCACTGCCTACCATTCCTGCTGTCCCTATACCTCCATGTTGGCAAATCTCCAGAACTGAAGGCCTGACCAAACTGAGACCAGCTTCTCTACAATTTCTCAACTGCTTCTGTTGCTTTATTTTATATATTTGCAAAAACACAGATTTTCTTGCATATACTCTAGAAAGTATATATGAACTTGGGAAAAGCCAAAGAGGGACACACAAAATGGTCTGTCCTTTGCAATAACTGAGGTACATTATTAGTAATGTCATTGGAGGACCTTCCTGAAACCAAAAATCTAACTATATTTTGTAATCCGAAACATTTTTAAGATCTTATTTTTAAGTAACCACTACACCCAACGTGGGCTCGAACTTAAAACCTGGAGACCAAGAGTCACATGCTCTACCTACCAAGCCAGGCAGGCAAACCCTGAAACATCTAAAAAGTATCTTTCCAGGGGTGCCTGGCTGGCTCTGTCAGAAGAGCATGAGACTCTTGGGGCACCTGGGCGGCTCAGCTGGTCCGACTCTTGATGTCAGCTCAGGTCACGATCTTGCGTTCAAGACCCGCAACAGGCTCTGCACTGACAGCTGACAGACAGAGAGGATTCTCTCTCTCTCCCTCTCTCTCAAGATAAACTTAAGAAAAAAAAAAAAAAAAAAAAAAAAGAACTTAAAAAAAAAAAAAAGAACAGCATGCAACTCTTGATGTCAGAGTCGTAAATTCAAGCCCCACAATGGGGGTGGAGATTATAAAAACAAAACAAAACAAAAACAAACTTAAAGAAAAGAATAATAAATGTTTCCAATATCAAATGCTGAAACCTTTCAAATTTTCTAATGCTATAGTATGCATATATCTATATTACTTCTGCTTTTATATGTAAATCTTAAATATTGATAATACGGCTTAGCTGACATTCTTCTCAATTACATATTTGTAAGCAAAAATAAATGTAGGCTTCCAAAAGTATTATTTTATCTTGCCATTTAGAAAGTAATGGATATGAAAAATACAGCTTCTTGCCCAGACTAAATGACTGATATAAACAATTTTACAATAAAATCTTACCACAGTTTTTGTAAATTATTTGGGTCATATAATGGATTTCAGCCATGCTGAAATTTCTCTGAAACATTTTAACAACCATTTTAAAAATTATTACCCCAAACTCCTTCTCTTTGAGAACTGAGTTCTGGAGTTTCCTAAAGGGCAACATACATATAAAGACCCTTAAAAAAAGAAAGTTTGACTTGGCTCTTGGAAGAATACGTTCTTAGTCTTTTCTCCCAGGCCTCTCTAAACTATAGGCATTAAAGCTAAAGAAAATCTGGACGCGAAGACCTGTGATCAAAATCCGGTAATCCTATTTTATGATATGAAGGGCTTAAATAAATATTGTAGCAAAATGAATAGCCTTACTCTATTTATTTGAGTGGGTTCCATCTAAGGGAGAAAAAAGTAACAGGAATGATAAAGGAGGGATGGCAGAAAAGACACTGAAGACAAACGTCATACACTGAAGTTTTGCCTGAAATCACCCCTTACCAAAGCTGCGACCGCTCATTTTCCTTCCCCCAGCACAGGCCATCTTAAGAAATTCTGAAGACAGACAGAACCTTCATCATCTAATCCATGGCTGCATTTTACAGATAAAGAAATTTTTGCCCAATGATATTAAGACCACAGAAGTAGGGGCGCCTGGGTGGCTCGGTCGGTTAAGTGTCCGACTTCGGCTCAGGTCATGATCTCACAGTCCGTGAGTTCGAGCCCCGCATCAGGCTCTGTGCTGACCGCTCAGAGCCTGGAGCCTGTTTCAGATTCTGTGTCTCCCTCTCTCTCTGCCCCTCCCCTGTTCATGCTCTGTCTCTCTCTGTCTCAAAAATAAATAAATGTGGGGCGCCTGGGTGGCTCAGTCGGTTGAGTGTCCGGCTTGGGCTCAGGTCATGATCTCACGGTCTGTGAGTTCGAGCCCCGCATCGGGCTCTGTGCTGACAGCTCAGAGCCTGGAGCCTGCTTCGGATTCTGTGTCTCCCTCTCTCTCTCCCCCTCCCCTGCTCATGCTCCGTCTCTCTCTGTCTCAAAAATAAATAAAAACATTAAAAAAAAAAAAAAATTTAAAAAAAATAAATAAATGTTAAAAAAAAAAAAAATTAAAAAAAAAAAAAAAAAAAAAAAAAGACCACAGAAGTAAACGGTGGCAAAATGAGTAGCGGAACCTTTTCACAATGTGGACAAGAAACCATGCATTCGGGCTTCTCAGGTCCCACAGGATAATAACAAATGTTAGTTAATGCTATTTTTCCATCTCTCAATCAGCCACCCTAAGTACCTGCATTCTTTCTTCCTACTAAGGACATGAAGTTAAAATGACGAGGACAAAATTGTGCTTTGTGTTCTCACAGCAGCTATGAGACGATTCAGATGTTTTGACTTTCATAACATTTGCTATTCTTCCTGTCATGTTTGTGTCATTTCCTAAAAGATGCTGATGGAAAATGGCTACGTAATACATAATATTAAGATCTCCCTCTTCAGAAAATGAAGTCCACAAAAATCAGAGGCTTTCCTCATTTCATTTTCACTCCACAGGCCCAAGGTCTTACTCTAGAAAAACACCTTTTTAGGGATGGGATTGATTCCCACACATATTCCACTAATTTAATATGTTTAGATTAACAGTTCTCTAACTTTATCTCAGGGCCCCTTCATACTCTTAAAAATCACTGAAGGTCCTGTGGGAGGCAGGTTTCAGGTTTCTTTTTTTTTTTTTTTTTTTTTTTTTAAATTTTTTTCAACGTTTTTAATTTATTTTTGGGACAGAGAGAGACAGACAGAGCATGAACGGGGGAGGGGCAGAGAGAGAGGGAGACACAGAATCGGAAACAGGCTCCAGGCTCCGAGCCATCAGCCCAGAGCCCGACGCGGGGCTCGAACTCACGGACCGCGAGATCGTGACCTGGCTGAAGTCGGACGCTCAACCGACTGCGCCACCCAGGCGCCCCATCAGGTTTCTAAGCCAGGTCTTAGTCTTGGTGCCTTTGTGCAGCCTCCTCCTCCCCTTGAGTGTGGGCTGGACAAAGTAATTTACTTCTAACGGGATACCGCAAGAGGGATGGAAGATCACTGCTATGGTTAGGGTATACACACTGATTCCTAATACCTTCTTGACCCTTGAACAACATGGCTTTGAAGTGGGCAGGTCCGTTTAGTTTTGGATTTTTCTTTTAAGAGTTGACCAGCAAAATCCACAAGGCATTTATTTACAACTGCCCACTCTAGTCTCCGCGGGACTGAATTAAAGGCGACTGGCACAGGGGTTACACCTGCTGCCCTCTGAGTACTGGGGAGGCCATCAGCTGCTCCTGGGGCTCCCCCGTGCTAAGTGGGTGATCGGTGAAGCCTGGGGTCTGGTGGGCAGGAGGCGAGGCTAAAGCAGAGAAGCACATGCCCAGACGCAGGTTTGCGCGGGGCAGGGGATCCCCAGTCCCCACCCCAGTCCTCGCAATGGGTCAGGGCAGCCGGGACCCGAACTACTCCCAGCAAGATGTCAAGCCCCAGATGCCAGAGGGCAGCACCCAGCCTGAAGCCTCCCAGCAGCCGGCACACTCACGTGTGGCCAAAGCTGCCACGTGTGGCCGTGGGCTAGTGGTATACCTCCAGGCAGAAGGGGTAGCTGTAGGGTGCCTCCAGGCCCCTATTGCCACAGGCCACCCTCCAGCTGCCCTGCCGAGCCAAGGCCACCAGGCTGCGAAACATCGCTATTCCCTAGCCTGGCCCACCTACGTGTGCATTTTTCTCAATAAATACATACATGTACAGTACTGTAAATCTGTTTTCTCTTCCTTATGATTTTCTTAACATTTTCTTATCTCTAGCTTACTTTATTCTGAAAATACAGTATATAACACATATATAAACTATATACAAATCAACTGTTTATACCTATCAGTAAGGCTCCTAGTCAACAAGTAGACTTACCATAGTTAAGTTTTGGGGGAGTCCAAAGTTATAGGGGGACAGGGCTAGACACCTAGCCCACAGGGTTTTCAAGGGTCACAGTTCTGGCCAACACCTGACTACAGCCTTTTGAGAAACTGAAGCAGAGGGTTCAGCTAAGCTGCGCCCAGATTTCTGACCCACAAAATCTCTCCCTCTTCCTTTACATGCTATCCTCCTACCTAAGAACTATTCCCAATTCCAAACCAGAGCCCATATTATCACACTGCCCCAGCCCTTCACTTCAGTAAGCCGAGCAGAGAAAGGGCTTTTGGTATATGAGACTCAGTGTTCAGGATTTTCAGAGCCAGTATGAATAGGAAATTGGCAATGTGATTTAGAACACGGACCGACCCAGAGAGACTATACTCTGGGTCAGTTACAGAGGGCACATATGGATAAGAGGGCGAAAGAAGAAACGGTTCTACGTGATGGCTGTTAAGATCTGTGTCTTCTACTGTGCCTATTAGTATGGTTTGTTTGTTTGTTTGTTTGTTTGTTTGTTTGTTTGTTTTTTGAGTAGGCTCCACGCCCAGTGCAGAGCCCAATGCAGGGCTTGAACTCACAACCCTGAGATCAAGACCTGAGCTGAGATCAAGAGTCAGACGCTTGACTGAGCCACCCAGGCGCCCCTATCAATGTTTGTGGTGGTGGACGTGATGCTAATTACACGGGACATGGAAAAAGGAGGAATGTCAATCCTGAAACTAATTCAAGAAAATTGTTTAATGAATATTTACTCAATTATCTACTAGAAGCTAAAATGAGGTGCTAAAATGAGGTACTAAGATTAACAAAACTTGGCTCCTATCCTCATGGAGCTCAAAGTCTGACACGTAGACCTTAAGAGTAAAATTACAATCTACTTTGCAAAGAATAAAAATTACACAACATGGTGTTGACTTTGTTGTTTTATTTGATCTCAATAAATGTAGTCTTCCACAGTTTATTGCTTATCTTTTGACATCTTAAAATCAAAGGAGCCTTTTTAAATATGGATAATCATTTGCTTTGTGTGTTTGTAACTTTGTATGACACATTAAAAATTAGAGCATTTGTTTACACTTGCATTTTTACCATGAGGTTCCAAATCATCAAAAGATTTGAAAATAATATGAAGAAAGAGCTTCTATAAACTCACAGGTTCTTGGGACGCCTGGGTGGCTCAGTCGGTTGGGCGTCTGACTTCAGCTCAGGTCATGATCTCACGGTTTGTGGGTTCAAGCCCCACATGGGGCTCTGTGCTGACAGCTCAGAACCTGGAGCCTGCTTCAGATTCTGTGTCTCCTTCTCTCTCTGCCCCTCCCCCACTTGTGCTCTGTCTCTCAAAAATAAATGAATGTAAAAAAAAAATTTTTTTTTTAAATAAAAAAAACTTACAGGTTCTGGGGTGGGAAAAATGTATAGGTTTCAATTTCTAGGCATGTGCTCAGCAATTTATGTGCATTATCATATTTAATCCTATACACAGCTATGTAAGGAAGGATTTTTACAGTGAAGTTCTTAGAGCCTAGGTTTCTCTAAGTACCTAAAATAATATCTGACACATAGTAGCACTGAAGGAAGAAAGTTACTGGGCAGGTATTCAAACATCAATTTGTTAGATGGCTGGGCCAGTGTTCTTAATTACCATGCAATGATGCCCTAAGTTAAAACATGAAATAGAGATGGAGAAGCAGGCGATCAGAAGCAGTTATATAGAGGCACTAAAGAATAATAGATCCTGCCTCCACTAGGAGACATTTCCTCGAAATTCAACTAGTCAAAAAGAAAGAATTCACTTTGGGAGACTAAGGAATGAGAGAGAAAGAGAATATACTCACACGTTTACATATGAATAAGTATGATATACCACCATTTTCTGAATTTTTATTCATGTACAGATAAAATATTTATTCTACTAAAAGCAGATATCATAAATCTGAAGTGCCATTTCATAGCCAAAAAATTATTACAAACTCACGAAGGTTTTTTTCATTTTTTTGTTACTTTGCTAATAAGAACAAGTAACAATTCCAAATCTCAAGAGTTGAGTCCATTTAAGTCAGTTAAGTTGTGGCTCCTGATCTGGATTAATTTTACATCAAGGGTATATAGGCAAAAGTTAAGCTGTGGAAAAAAACATCCCGTTTCTCATCCATTTCAGGACAAAATCCAGTCAATTCTATAGCTTAGACCATCTTGTGAGATGGACTCAAGCATTTACTGTTTCAGCACGTCACCCGCGGAAGAAAGTTCATCTTAGAATCTTTCTGTGATGGGGGCACCTGGGTGGCTCAGTCGGTTAACGTCTGACTTTGGCTCAGGTCACGATCTCGTAGCTCCTGAGTTCGAGCCCCGCGTCGGGCTGTGTGCTGACAGCTCAGAGCCTGGAGCCTACTTCGGATTCTGTGACTCCATCTCTCTCTTCCTCTACCCCCTACTTGTGCTCTGTCTCTATGTCTCTCTCTAAAATAAACAAGCGTTAAAAAAAAAAAAAAATTAAAAAAAAGAATCTTTCTTTGATCTGGGTCCTTCCATCATCAGCTTTTCATCTGTTTTTCAAATACCAGCTTTAACGGTCTTTCAGAATTATCAAGGGCAAGAACCTCTTCGAAGAGGTCCAGAGCAGAGCAACGGCACCCAAATCTTCCCAAAGATGTCCACGTCCGATGGTTTCTCTTCTGTCGCTGTAATGCTGAAAGTTGCATTCACGGCATTTACTCTGTCACTAGACACGCAGGACCACTCGGTCCCGACACCTCAACGCCCAAAACAAAAAGTATTAAAGCTGGTGCTCATTGGTTCATCCACAGTTAACATCCACAATACTTCCTAGAAGTGCAAAGGAGCAAGTAGCACTTAAACGCATAATTATCCCTAAAAATATTTTACCACCCAACAGATAACTTCATTTCCAGATCTTGAAAAAAGCAATTGACTGCTATAAAAAAAGAATGTCTGCTACAACCGTCTTTCCTAACCCATCAAATATGGAAGTCCACTAAAGTTAACTGAAGACTGGAATCAATACACTTAAATCATTTTAAACTAAATTCAACGCTTCCCAGTTATGTTAACTTTGGGAAATGGCATAACTTCCCCGTGCTTTGGCTTCCACATCTACAAAATACAGATAACAGTATGTGTATCGTAGTGTTGAGGTGAGGATTAAATGAGATAATCCACAGGAAGAGTGACTGGCACATGAGCTAAAAACAAACCTGATAAACTGTGATTTTATCCAACCCAGACCATTCTATCTCGAGCTAACACCACCAACTACGGTTGTTATTTAATTTTTCAGCTGAAGCAACAAACCTTGCTGTTATTTACCCATAGCAAATTGTGCTTTACAATTCTTGTAACAGCATCACTTCACCTGCTCAATTAGCTTTGCTGATTATCAGTGTGCTTACAACCCAGAAGTACCTAGAAGGCAAGGGGATCTCTGACTCCTTCTTTTCAAACAAAATATTTCATTATTTCACCTGGCACTAACAGAAAAGATTCTGTAGACCATTTGGAGTCATGCCTGTAAGAAGACAAATAGGTTATAACAGAAGAGATGGCTCCACTAAGGTTATTGCTTTCCACTGGCCAATGAGAAGCAGGTGAGTGAAAGAGGAGAGAAGGAGGAGAGCTGGTTTACTGCTATCTCCTGGGTGACAATTTCATTACGAAACAAGCAGTCTCCTAACTCAAAAGTCCCAGAGTTGAGTTCTGAATCGGAATGGAAGTTCCCATAAACAAGCATAATGAAAAACCTGGGAAGGGCTTTAAACTACCACAAACCAGTACCTTCATCAGGACATGGACACATTTATTAAAGAGGTCTGTGCAGGAACACAAGAAAAGGGGAGTTAAAACAACAGCTGACTTTCAGTTATCTATGAGACACTGATCTTGGAACAAATTAACAATTACCCCACAAGCTCAGGCAAGGCATGAACCCAAATCACTTATCTGTTGTCCCGCATATTAAGTTAGGAATGGCAGGAATCCCTTCTCTACTTAACTATTTCCTGACTTTAAATATTTTTCCCTCCTTTAAAGCAATAAAGGTACCAACTATATAAAAAAACACTCCTAAATTACCTCTAAATAATGGCCAGAATTCATTTCAACTCTATACTTTTTCCACTACCATGTTAATTTCTCCACCACCAACCAAAAGCACACTTCTTCCAATTTCTTCATCCTTTCATTATTTTACCTATTTGGCTTGAAGAAGGCTTTGTCTTTGCAACTGAAAATCTTAATCAGGTTTCATACGTTTATACTCCTAAGTGAATGCCTACTCATACATTTTGACCATTTTCTTTCTTTTTTTGTTTTTAGTTTATTTTTTGAGACAGTGAGAGTGAGAGAGCGCTCTTAAGAACACACGAGAAGGAGAGGGGCAAAGAGAGAGGAAGAGAGAGGATCCCAAGCAGATACCAGGCTGTCAGCACGGAGCCCAACAAGGCTTGAAACTCACGAATCATGAGCTCATGACCTGAGCCAAAATCAAGAGCTGGACACTTAACCAACCGAAACACCTAGGGACCCCTTGACCATTTTTTTTTTTTTTTACTTTTTTAACGTTTTTTTATTTATTTTTGAGAGAGAGGGAGAGAGACAGAGAGAAAAAGAGCACGAGCGGGGGAAGGGCAGAGACAGACGGAGACAGAGAGTCCGAAGCAGGCTCCAGGTTCTGAGCGGTCAGCGCAGAGCCTGACAAAGGGCTCGAACCCACGAAGCACGAGATCATGATCTGAGCCAAAGTCAGATGCTTAACCGACTGAGCCACCCAGGCACCCAGCCTTGTCCATTTTTCTATTGAGATATTTGTCATTTATTTTTGATGTCTAAGAGTATTTAATACATTAAGAAAAAGTTAATTCTTGGGGAGACTGGGTGGCTTAGTCGGCTGAGCATCTGACTTCGGCTCAGGTCATGATCTCAGGGTCCGTGAGTTCTAGCCCCGCATCCAACTCTTTGCCGATAGCTGAGAGCCTGGAGCCGGCTGCTGATTCAGTGTCTCCCTCTCTCTCTGCCCCTCCCCTGTTCATACTGTGTCTCTCTCTCCTCGCCCTCTCTCTCTCTCTCTCAAAATTAAATATTAAAAAAATAAATTTAAATAAATTTAAAAAAAGAAAAAGTTAATTCTTTCATATAGGCTAATATTTCCTCCCACAATATTATATGACTCCATTATATCTGTAGATTCTTTTGGCAGATAGAACCTTCCATATTTACACTCTGAAATCTATCTTTTCCTCTTATGAGTTGTGTGTCATGTCAAAAGGCTTTCCATCCCTAATATTAAATTAAAATTATCCCTACTTTTGTCCCAGTACTTTTCCAAGTTTTCTTTGAAACATTCAAATCTTTAATCCCTCCAGAACTCATTTTTGTGTACGGCATAAAGTATAACTCTGACACACAATTTCTTTTTTCAGACAGACAACTGTCCTAATACCACCTGGTCCCTCTACCTAATGTCAAGTTCAATCATGTCAAGCTCCTAAATTCTGGTTTAATGCTGACAGGAAACTTTCATGTCTGCATTAAAGTGATCACTTTTCAAAGCATATTGTTTCAAGGGGCTACGTATTCTGCTTCTAGCATTCCCAGCACCTGCTAGAATGAAAATAAAAGGGAAGGCTGGGATGGGAGTATCAAATTTGACTACAATGCCAAAATATAACCATTAAGGCACCAGAGCAGTTTATCATGCATGTGTACACCTGCCGTATGCATTAAAATGACCACTTGAACTGCTGCCTATGGACAGCACTTTTATTTACGTTCTTTTACTCTCGCAGGGCAGTGAAAACTATGAAAATAAACATTTTTATCGTATCTGAGAGTGAACTATGTCTTAACAGCACGGCAAACAAGAACAACACGGGAGTGGAGACTCACAGACAATCCAAATACCAAATATCAATCTTCTCCCTTATTTATAACACCTTTTAAGCAGACCGTTCAACCGAGTTTTCTTTGCCAGTGGCAAACAATGTTCTTAGAGGACAGCGCCTGGATTAAGAACAGGAAAGGGAAGCCTGGAAAACAAAAATTTTCAGGATGTGCTTAGCACTGCTCAGGACAAAATATACCTTAGCCAGCAGGAATTATGACCATTATCATAATTAATTAATTTCCTTGGCCTTGACCAAGAGTCATTAAGCTACTCCTCTGATTATAATTTGGCTTCTCCTAAAGCAAGATTACGTCCTGCTGAATGGCCGGCAATTCCAGTCCACTGTGCAACTACACTTCCCATGATGGGTTAACACAAACAAGCGTTGTTTCTATTCCTGTCAATCCTGTATTTGGTTAGCAAGAGTCAGTTCCCTTGAACTCCATTACCTGCCAGTATGATAGCACAATCGAGTTTCTGAGAAGCAGGCCTGCCAAGGAGCCTGACATTGAGGGGCCGCCAGAAGGGCCGCCTAGTCTTCCTGAACAGGGCCATCTTCTCCACTTTCAAAAGTACCAACGAAGAGAATGGCAAAGCCAGTGCAGCCCATATGTATTCCAAAAAGACTTCTTACTGCCAGGAATTCTGTACTTATGTGAGCACAGATATATCTCCTTCCTCAACAAAAAGTTGAGAGAGTAGATATGAAAGACTGGCCAAGGATATGCACTCTAATTATTCCAAAATCTCTTCCTCTTCTAGCTCAGATTGTTTTGAATCATCCACCACTTAATGCCTTTATTGGAGGTACTCTGGTTGATGTGTTTGGCCTACAGAAGGGCATCATGAAGTCTGCTGGTGCATCCATAGTAGGCTACTAACTAGCAGCCCACCGCTCCTTCCGTTTCATGGGGTCCTGTTCAAAGAGGGCCTCAAAGGAGAACTTTCCTTCTGATCTTAGGGTCAAGGAATTGTGCTGTTCTTAAAACAAAAGTGTGTTTGCTTTTAAATGTTATGGACATAAACTGACTAGGTTTCTTTCTTTGCACCATCTAATAGGAAGCTTAGAGAAATACTTGTGCTCCACTGAAAGGAAACATTAGATTTTTATATTAGGCCTCTGATTTTGTTTTATATCTGTATTTTGCATTTCTTACTAGTTTATGAATCTTTATAAACCACCTTAAATTTGGGAGGAGGGGATGAAAAGAAACAAACGGATAGTTTGCATTAATGCATTGTAAGAAATTTTTTTTTGTTTTTAATTTAAGGCGTCAGGAAAAAAAAAGTCACATGAGAAGTCAAGGAAAAGGAAGGATTTAAAGAATAGAATATATGGATTGAAAGAATAAAAATCTTAATTAACTAGGGAAAGAAGGAAGGGAAATTAACATGAAAAGAGGTACAGAGAAAAGATTAGAGAATATCCCAAATAATTTATATAAATTAAACGAATGGCAGTAAAAAATGAGTGTAAACTTAATCAAGTGTACTGTATGGTTAAGGATATATATGATGCTTAGAAATATGTATTATTCCACAGGCATCACTCAACACAGTAAAAACAACACAGTTACAGTGGATAAAGAAAACATTAAACTGCTTGATAAAAATGGTCAAAAGGTACTACCTGGAAAAACACACATACAGATTGTTACTGTAAGCTATGTCTTATCTGAGCTCTCCCCCCCTCCTCCAACTATTAAGAAAAACCCTATGCACTGCAACCATCTGAGTCTACTGAGGTCTCAGCTTTATTAATAACCCAGCATGGTCTAGGTAGTTTAAACTCCCCAACAAGCTTGATCAAGTTTTTGCCAGGTAACCTCTCTCCTTCAAGGCTGCTGTCATCACGCCTAGCCACTAAGAGACTTTACAATGCTGTCACTGCTGTATGTCAACCCGGCTTCATACAGAACACTGTTGAGCCATCTCCACTCAGAAGTTAAATTATTTTTCCCTATTGTCGGCTTCCTTGTATTTCTTTTTCCCCATGCCCCAGAGAACCCCAAGTTTGCCAGAAGGTTAGACCCCAGTTCAATTTAGCACTGAAAAGATTTTAGGTTGGGTCCCATCAAGTACATCAAGTCTAAATAAACTCCTAGACTGCCCAAATGGCATTATCTTTCCATTCCTCCTTTACCCTTCCCCTCCTAAATATCTGATCAAAAAATTAAAATGCCTTAAGAGCACACAGTTAAGAAAATCATGCTCTCTAGTTTCCCTCTGCTGAAAGGAACATCTTATACAAGGGTAGGTATGATTCTGCTCTCCAGTGCCACAGCTGACCAGTCCCTACCCGACCTCTGCAACTGTCCCCTCTCTATGTCTGAACAGCCAAAAGATGCCTAGAAATAGAAAGCATCTGACTACCAAGGTGATAAATATATCAAGCATTTATTGATTACCATGTAGAAGTCAATGAGAGATCACTTAGAATATGTAGATGTTTCTGCTCATCATTTTTATTCTTTCAAAAATGCACTATTTCTTTTAAACTATGGCTAGTCTGCATACCAGCTGGCTCCAGGTTAGTAAGATCTGGCTGTCAAGGAAGCTCTGCTAAGTGGGAGGGAAATCAGCTACAGATCCAGGGGAAGGAGGGCAAAGGCCTAACAGTCACATGGGATACTCCATTAAGACAAGCACTGTGGTTCTTACAATCACAAACTCAGGACAATGCCTTGCAAACTGTAAGCATTCAATAAATATTTGCTGT
Organism: Panthera onca; assembly: GCF_046562875.1. Lineage (NCBI taxonomy): Eukaryota > Metazoa > Chordata > Mammalia > Carnivora > Felidae > Panthera > Panthera onca. Next base: position 13,033,991 of record NC_138355.1, on the reverse strand, counting down.
GCATAAACTTGTTAAGTAAAATAGATTATTCTGTAAAGTACTACAAAGAGGCCAAGTAACTAGCCCATTGGCCCACAGCCAGTAAGTGGCAAAGCCAAGATTCCAACCAGGTTGGAGAGTCCGTGTTCCAGAGTCAGTGCTATTTTCACTTCTGTATGTGCTTCTTATGGGGAGACCAATATACCAAAGATCTCTGGGAAAGTACTCTACTCAAAGGCACAAGATAAACATGCTAGATATCTCTGGAAAGTAAATTTTACTCCAAGTTGAATCATTTTAAGTATTTGATATATAAAACACCAATGCATTACAAAAGAGAATACAGAATCCATAAGTACTAATTTTAGATTACATGGCCATGACATCCTCTCATTTTGTAACAGCCCCAGGCTCTCTTTAAGGATACAAGTTCATCCTCCTCTTCGACTAGACGTACAGATAGCAGAAAATCTGAGAATCAAAACATCACTCCATCCATACTGGGAAGCCAAAATGGGCCCTTCCAAGCATGTGCTGGATCCGAGGAGGAGGAAGCAGTGGAGGTTTGCACACTCCAGCGAGGGCACGGTCAGGGCAGTCAGGACAAGGTCAGGGCGCAGGGTGATGTGCTCGGGTGCTCCCGGCCCCGCCCACCGGGCAGGGCTGGGCCGTAGACCACCAGTTCCTGCGGCAGGCAGGCCAGCCCGCACGGTGCGAACCAAGTCTGCTCCCAGCCGTAGGGGCTGCCCTGGAGTGAGCTGGCCGCCGCTGTGCAGCTCTGAGAGTCCTCACTTCCTACTGGACTGGTGAAGATTCCACATACAAAATCTCAGGTTATCCTCACTGGTCCACTCCACAAGGCTAGGAGAAGAAATCCTGCCACCCAGTGCATCACCTAAGCAGTCCACCAGCACAGGCACATGGGAGGGCTGACACGTGCAGGTGCGAGAGCAGGAGCTAAGGCCATGAAAAGGGCCGCAAGTTCCTCCGCACTGTCGGTGGGTCTCACGGTGCAGCTTGGAGAAGACCAACGCTCTCCAGCACCATATAATATAGGTAATGTCTGTACAATTCTTCCCTAATAAACAATTTAGGACAGTCATATCTTGCTTAAAAGTGTTCTTTGTCTGTTAAAACTAGTTGTCTACAGACTGTTGCATGAATACACTCTCAAATTATAAAAGTTCAAATGCAATAGTAGTTGAAGACTGACGGTGTTATTTCTAAGATAACGCTTTTGTCTTTGCTTTATCTTATTAGGGAATTTATGTCAGTGTTTAAAATGCTGTTTGGTGTAACAAGGGTAAAATTAATTCTATACACGCAGAAAATAAATAAATAAACACAACCTTGCTAAGCACCAAAAACATAGCAAGCAGGTGTTAAATGTCAGGGTAAAATGTAGTCCTGAATCTTACAGAGTTTAAGCTATTCTGAAAAAGAGAAACAAGTTAGCCAATAATTAAATTAAAAGCTAAAATAGATGCTGGAATATCATCTGCAGAAACAGAGAAAAGGTCTCTAACTCTGACTCTGCAGAGTTTGGGGAAATTGGGAAGGCAGTGGGAGAGTTTTAAGAGTTCCCAGTTGGTAACCCAATCTCTTCTCTCATCCCTAAACTGCTTCTCAAAAGACATATAGGCCTTAATTAATGAAAGAAGGGGGAGGTACTCATGTAAAGACAATATGAAAGTTATACATTTTCAGGAAAACCACAAATATTCTGAAAAGGCTAGAACCAGTGCAAAACAACAAGAAAAAAATCATTGACATTTGAAAGATATACAGAAAAAAAAAAATTTAATAAGATGCCCAACAAACAATAAAAATATGAAAACGATAACATATTCATAGACATTCTTTATCAACAAAGCAAAAATTTAAAAGAGCTTGTGGGGAAACTGACATTATTAAGTATTATAGATAAAATATATACTGTAGATAAAAATATAGAATGGTACCTCTCCCAAGGGCAATCTGATAACATGTCCAAAATATTGAAATATGTAACTTTTTTATTCTGTCATTCTTATTCCTAAGGATTTATATTTTAAAAAATATAACACTTTAGGGGCACCTGGCTGGCTTAGTGGGTGGGGCATGTGATTCTTGATCTCAGTATTGTCAGTTTGAGCCCCATGTTGGGTGTAGAGATTATTTAAAAATAAAATCTTAAATTTTTTTTTTTTTTTTTTTAAATCAGGACACCTGGGTAGGTCATTTGGGTAAGCATCCACCTCTTGATCTCAGCTCAGGTCATGATCTCACTATTCATGAGTTTAAGCCCAGTGTTGGGCTCTATGCTGACAGCACAAAGCCTGCTTGAGATTCTGTCTCTCCCTCCCTCTGCCCCTTCCCCGCTTGCTCTCTCTCTCTCTCTCTCTTTCTCAAGATAAATAAAAACTAAAAAAAATAAAATAAAATAAAAATTCAAAAATAAAAATAAAGCACTATAGATGGGATGCTTAGATCAAAAGGGATCAAGTAAATAATTGGTCTATACAATAAAATACTGTGTCATTTGTTATTTATGCCACTAGAAGTCATTCAACTAGATAAAGTTCAGAGATCTTAAAAAAAAAAAAAAAAAAGGAAAAGGAAGGGGGGGAAGTCAGCCTTGAAATTACCCAAAGGTTACTTGCACCTAGCAAATAAATAAGATTGTTTATCTTATTTACCTCAACAAATTCTAAATAGGGAGCCATGAAAAAATTTAAGCAAAGGGGATGGAGGCAAGTCACAAAACATGTCCACTATGATTCCTTTTGTAAATTATGCACACACACATGAGGGGCAGGCCCATCTGGGGGATGAGTTTGGATGTATGGATGCACATAGTCAGGGGCACATTCCAGGAAAGGGGCTCTAACTGAGCCAACATCATATCGGTCCTCACAGCAGTATGCAACTGACCAGACGAGACTGTGGCCTCATGAGCTGGCAATGGCCCTGATACCGGTCCTTACAGCGTATGTAACTGACGTGATGAGACAAGATTCCAACATCATGAGCTGGCAATGGCCCTGACGCTAAAGTCTAAGTCCCTGAAATCACACCATCATTTCTTCCGGCATCACTCATTACATTAGTCTTCCCAGGCGATAGTGATGTTTACAATGTCTTTCATAACATCAGAGGACTTCCACCGATTCCATTCTAACTGACTGGTATATGAATGTGTATGTATTACTCTGCCTAAACAGCATTCGTGGCCAACTGCATGAGAAAGCACCAGGGGAGCGCGAGAGTGGCTCTCAGCAGGGTCGCGTAAAGAAAAATATTTCAGACAACTAAACAGCGTGATGCTGGGCAAGACTAAACAGAGGATACATGATTGAGAACACCAATACTACTAAATGGCTAACTTATCAGAAACAATAATCAACAGTCATGTTTCCTCAACGGAAAGCTACAGCCCTGGTTTAGGAACAGCTTGGTCCGGGGAGCAGGAAACAAATGCATGCTATTTGCCTGTCTACCAATTTTAAGTCACAACTCATTTGAGAAACATTAAAACATTTTAGACACATGTTCATCAAAAGAATACATAACAGTAGAAGTCCTATTTCCTAGGTAGCAAACTAGGTCATGAAAAAATATAAAATAAATGATGCCCCCAATAAAAATTATCTGAATGCTAACATCTGCAAAGAGCTTCAGTTTTAAATACAATTCTTAACAGAAACCCAAAATGTTCAGGGTTCAGCAATCTATACACAGTTTCAAAATATTTCTATAGCCGACATATGGAGATACCTGAAATCTAGGTGAACATTGGATCTAGTAACCAGTTAGACGTCCATCCCTCCAAACTGCAGGATATACAGTTGGTTCTAGACCACGCAATTTGGGCCCGGGTAAGCGCCTGGGAGCTGTGTGTAAGCGCACTAAGGATAAACTCAAATAACAGTTGTTAACATACTTCACCATCAAAGTGACTTGAAACAATTTAATGGTTAAAAGCATGAGAATTCTCTTAATTGCTCGCTGCCACAATCAAAACGGGTCAGAGACCTAGATGTGCCACTGAGCCTCTTTACACTGTCGTCTCACGTGAAAGAAGGGGATGACAAGCACACACACCTCATGGGGCCATTGTGAAGATTAATATGAAAACGCATATAAAGATTTTGTACAGTAACTGGCACAAAGACTTGGTGAATGTTATGTATTATTGCCACTGGAAATTCATACACTTGGTAGAAGGTATGGAATCTCTTCCACAGATTTTGCCTGTGTATTGGGCCATTATAAAGGACAAAGAGCATGAAAATAGCCTCGTAATTTGAAAACCATCTTCAGCTCTTGAGCTAAATCTTACTCTTTCTGGACCACCCAGACCAAACATGAGTTCCCTGAAAGTGCTGTGTTTTCACTGGTTTCAAGAATAATGTATATACTTTTCCTTTTGCTTAGGACATCTGCAGTCCTACTTCCCACTCGGCCTTGGACTGATTAACTTGCAGTCATCCTTCATGTCTCAGTGTAAACATCATTTACTCAGGGAGCCCTTCCCAAGTCCTCCTGTCCAGATTAGGTACCCCTATCTCATGCTTAAGGCCCTATCTTATTCAGAGTACTCTGGATTTCCCGCATTTTACTCAATTAAGTATGAACAGTGCTATTTAATGTATGACTTGCCCAGCCGATTATAAACTTTGAAGGCAAAAACTCTATCTCTCTCACTATTCTATCTCCAACGTTGCGTACGTGGCGAGGAATAAAACAAGCTCTATAAATATTTACTGAATTAAATGAATGCAGAAGGACCAGTCAGGTCGGTTAATTATAATCCAGTTCATGCTCACACTGAGAACTAGTACAGTTCCTGATAAGCTCACTGTCTTTGTTCATTCACATTCTAATAAGATGTTTCCAGTTTAAAATCCCAATGCTACCTTTCTGGACTACCCATCTCACATGATTTAGCTCTGTTGCTAAGATAGGATCAAACCTATCATGCTTTATATTCTTAATAGATTTATTAAAATAGTATTCAGATGAAAGCCAAGCTACTCAAAGTATCTGTGTTTACTGGCCTTCATCCAAAAGATAGTACTGAAGAATTCCACAGCTTAAAAAGAAAAAAAAAAAAAAAAGTATGAAAACAATCCACAATTCATCAGTGAGAATCCTATGGGCTAGAAAATTTAAGTGATTTGTTCAACATCAGAAAGCTATACAGTGCTGGGCGCCTGGGTGGCTCAGTCAGTTAAGTGTCTGGCTTCGGCTCAGGTCATGATCTCATGACTTGTGGGTTTGAGCCCCGTGTCAGGCTCTGTGCTGACAGCTTAGAGCCTGGAGCCCGCTTTGGATTCTAGCTCCCTCTCTGCCCCTCCCCCACTCACGCTCTGTCTGTGTGTCTGTCTCTCTCTCTCTCAAAAATAAATAAACGTGAAGGAAGGAAGGAAGGAAGGAAGCTACACAGTGCTACAGACGGAATAAGGATCCAGGTTTCCTAGTTCTATTGGTCTTTCCACTACAGAGACTTTTTTTGTACATTGAGAACCGCTGTTCAAGATAGTGTAAGCAATGGTCGTGAAATGCAACTATCCTTATTTAAATTGTCCTAATCATTCAATGCTACTGAATCCTTTGTAAAGCTTTTTTAAACTATGCATGCCCAGACCTCTAGTGTATTAGAAACTCTGGAGGTGAGGCCTAGGCCTCTGCATGTTGAGAGTCCCAGGGATGAGTCTTATCCCAGCAAAGATTGAGAACCCCTAATTTAATCAATTAAACATTATCTGCTAAATGTGCACTCCGTCCCCAGGAGCGTGTTCTTGATCTCAAGGCTCTTGGAGACAAGGTTTACTTACATAACTCAATTAGAGAAGAAAATAAGACTGTGTATAATGAAGTGCTGAATTAGCTAAATGAACACAAATTAAGAGCTAACCTCAGAGAAACTAGGACAGTAGCACAGGCTTGAGAGATCAGCTATTTCGGGAGCTAGGGCCTTTATGATCAACAAGGACAACAGCTTTCAAACCATGTGCTGAGCAGGAGTCCTTCAGGATCCTGTGAGAGTGCCTTGAGGGCCACCATGGGAAACAGGGGATGCTTATCCTACCTCTGACACCCAGTTCAATCAGAATTGCTTCACTCTCACCTTTTATATAATAAGCTTCTGCCTCAAATTCATTACAAAAAACTCCAACGGCTTTTAAAAGTGTGAAAACTCTTTTCTTTACAGATATGTAGAAAAAGGAAAAAAGTCAGTGGTGAAGTAACTTGTCCCCAGGTCACAAAGCCAATCAGCGATCCAGAACCCAGGTCTCTCCCTCACTGTACCACATCACACACCCTGACATTCCCAAGGGATGTCAGTGTGAGCACAGGTTCTGACAGAGCATCCCAAGTGCCAGCCTGACCAAAACGGTGGGCTTACTTTCAAACTGGGATGGGGTTGTGCAGCAGGACGGGGAGGGGATGGGACCGGGGTGGGGGGGGGGGTGGGGGGAGGGAAGGATGAAGAGAGCCCAAAGCACCAGAATAAAATACAGCCACCCTCCTTGAACAGCTCTTCAACACAAAGTTTTAGGTAGATTTTTTTTTTATCGTTTTAATAAACTTTTTAAAGTTTATTTATTTGAGAGAGAGAGATAGAGAGAGAGAGCACATGCACAAGCGAGGAAGGAGCAGAGAGAGAGGGAGAGAGACAGAATCCCAAGGAGGCTCTGCACTGGCAGCACAGAGCCCGACGAGGGGCTTGAACTCACAAACTGTGAGATCATGACCTGAGCCGAAATCAAGAGCTGGACGCTCAACCGACTGAGCCACTCAGGTGCCCCTATTTTATTTTTTTTCATGTTTATTTATTTTTGAGAGAGAAAGAGAGACAGAGAGAGAGAGAGAGCGAGCTCATGCGCATGATCGGGGAAGGGGCAGAGAAAGAGGGAGACAGGCCGAAGCAGGCCCCGTGACACCAGCTCAAAGCCTAGCTTGGGGCTCAAACCCACGAAACATGCAATCATGACCTGAGCCAAAGTCGTAGGCAACTGAGCCACCCAGGGGCCCCTAGGTAGAATTTTTTTTTTTTTTTTTTTAATTAAAACCTGGGGTGGCTGGGTGGCTCAATCGGTTAAGCGTCTGACTTCGGCTCAGGTCATGATCTCACAGTTCATGGGTTCGAGCCCCGCATCGGGCTCTGCTTCGGATTCCGTGTCTCCCTCTCTCTCTGCACCGCCTCTGCTCGCACTCTGTGTGTGTGTGTGTGTGTGTGTGTGTGTGTGTGTGTGTGTGTCTCAAAAGTAAATAATAAACATTCAAAAAAAATTAAAACCTGATAAAAGAAACACTGTGTTTGTGGTGGGCTGCTAAGGGTGGAACTGTTGAATCATGCTCTGTAAGGAAGGAGTAGGAGATAAGAATGCATAGGCAGGGATGGGGGCCAGATAACAGAGAACCTTCAAAGTTTCTGTCTGCTACAATGCAACAACTCCATGGGAAAGCTGTCAGAAGAGCACCAGTGGAGTGCATTTCCTCTCCCAAGGTGCTGGCCGCACGCGGAAATGTGTAACCTCAAGTACAATGGCCCACAGAATCGATCTAAAGCTTCTCTACAGCAGCACCAGTAATAAACTTGCTGATTTTACTCTTGTGCTCATGTAAGAAAAACTATTACAGTCCTTAAAAAATTCTTCTGCTATCAATCTGTTACTCACCACGGCATGCCTCTAACACCGGTGTTATCACCATCTGATTGTTGAAAGAAACAACCACAGAAGTCAGGAGCAAAGTCAAAATGAGAGGTCTAGGATTTACAACGCTCAGACTCAGTGCTCAGTCCACACAATGGAGTGGCAGGAGCACAAATCTCAATCCTAATATTTGTACGTTTATCACACATTTAATTCAGTAAAACTGTCTTGATTTTCACAATGAATTTATGACGCAGTAATAGCCACCAACCATGTCTCAAATGACATCTCCAAAGTTGAATTCATTGCCTAGTCTCCAAATGGCTCCCTCTTCCAACCTCCCTGCTTCTGTTTACTTGGCACTGCGCTTTATAATCTAAGCTCAAAACCTTAGCATCCCCCTTGACTCTAATTAGCTGCTCAACACTTAGAATTAAGGGCTTTGATCATGGCTAGTCCAGAACAAAAAAATTCAAAGGATCCCTAGTGCCTAGCAAAAGAAACCCAGACTCGTACACCACCAGCCCAGAGCATTCAGAGCTCTCCAGAACAGAGTCCGTAACCTTCCACCGCTCCCCGCTGTATAGCCTAAGCAATAACCGACCTGGAAGTCCTGCTGTTCCCCAAACACACTTTGTGCTTCCTGAGCACATGACTTTGGGGAAGTCACTTAATCTGGGCTTTATTTTACTCAACTATAAAATGGGTATAATAATACTTGCCTGAAAGGGCCAACTAAGGTAATGAAAATGAGAGGGCTGCTATAAACTTTAAAGTGCTATAAAAATACAGACAGTATCATTATGTTATGGTGATGGTAATTTTATTTTATTTACACCTGCTTTGCTCCAGAAGGGATATAAAGCAGCCCACATAAAACACAAAAGAACAAGAATTTAAAGACAGAAGCTTAAATAAAAGAAATATAAAACAAAAGGTAAGGACATAAAAAGAAACTGGGAATGAGGAGGCTAAGAAAAATGCATACCATAATTGCCTTTCCCATCTTTCAGGTTAATAACTTGGTCTGAACACTGTAGTTTGATTTGAAAAGAAAACTAAGTCAATCATTAGCAGTGTCCAGAAGACTAAAAACAAAACTATTGGTGAGAAATAAAAAAGTTCCTAACATAAAGACCTGGCAAGAATTTTTCCCCAAGGTCCTTATTCTGTGTGATTAACTGGACAACATCCACAACATCCTCAACATATTTATCCTGGATTCTCTATTTTATTGCATCGTTATTAGACTGAACGCCTCTTGAGGTCAGGTGACTGTTCTTTGTTTGTATCTCCAATAGCATTTAAACCAATTAGCCGGCAAACCACATGCCTCGATTTTTATATATTGGTTTCCATGGATACAATCTCTGCGTTCTGTTTCAAACCATCTTGTACACCACATCAATCCTAAAACAGCACTTTTATCACGGGATTCCTTAAAAACCCTGCACCTAGAACAAATGCCTCATTCTTTACCTACAATCCTGAATATTTCCCCAGCAATATGCTTCTCTGTCTTCCCATTCCTAATTCTTTTTGCCTTTTTTTAAGCTCAGCTTTAAAACTCATCTTCTGCTTAAAGTCTTATCTGACTGGCAGTGATGTGGCAGAGAGACTGGGGGTGTGGGGAGGAGTCTAGAAAGTCAGAAGTCTTGTGTTCTGATGCCTAACTCAACAGTGAAGAGACTGAGGGCAAGACACTGAATCGCTGTGAGAACATTTCCTCATCTGTAAAGGCTATAAGGATAGATGGTATCTACATTACCTTTCAGCTATAAAGGCTCTAGGAACCTTTGGTTCCTGCGAATTTGGACACACCCTGGTATCTATCCTGATCACGATTATCTGCTACATATTCTAACATATAATTATATTACGTACATTGTTTTTTGATTTTCCTTGCTATGGAAAGATACCAACTCCTCCATAGCATAGTCTTATATTTCCCTTGTTATCCCCAAAAACAACTGACACAAGACCAGGTACACAGCAGATATATTTTGTAAACTATGAAATAATTGTAAATAAATAAAGGACTGATTATAATAAACTTCCTTGCTGCAGTATGAATCAGCCAAAAAGACATTTCTTTCATTAAGCAGACCATTAAAATAAATGTACTAAATCAAGAAAACAGGTCAGTCACTTTTCTGTAAAAAAGTATATTCACACAGTAAGTTACAAAGCCAGTCGGTACAACTCCATTACATGTTAAACAAAAAGGAGTTAAAAGACACAACATAATATTCACTCCCAGCCATTCCTGTTTATATCTCCTATTACAAAGAGGAAACTCACTAGTCCCCCCGCAAAAAACCTACTAATTTGTATTATCTTACTGATTTAACTTTACATACTATTGTTATGACTCCAACATAAAAACCAATAAAGTCACAGAGAATTATGAAATAAACCATGTGACTGTACTTTCAATGACTTTCAACATCACAGGTTAAGTAAAGCTACTACCAATATTCATACTGAGCTTAGTTTTGCGCTTTTCACATTGTCTTTTTTTTTTTTTTAAATAAATATTATGTATCCTTTTCTCGATGAATATCCTAGTTTCCTGGACAGTACTTTAAAAAGAAAATCTGATAAATGTAGAGGTTTGCTGATTCTTCTTTTGTTCATTACTAGTCCTGTCAGCAAATCTAGGCAACAGTGAAAACTTGAGTATTTGCTTAACTGGAAAAAAAAAAAAAAAAAAAACCCAAAACATGACACAAAGGAGCTATATCAGCAACTAAGTATAAACATAACCTATCAATGCTCAATAACACCCTGTACTAAAAACACACAGAACTCGATAAACTACATGCATAATATGTAAAGAGCTTCTTTAAATCAGAGGATCTGAAACTCAAGACAATTCTCATATTCCAAATTGTAAATATATTGTAAATGGATCAGTCACAGGCAATGGCTCCACTCATGCTATTTTTTTTCCCCACTGCTATTACTGCTGAAAGAGTTTATAAGGGCTCACGGCCAGTTTAGAACATGGAAATATTTCAGTACAAAATAAAACAGATTTATTCCTAAGAAGAAATATAAGGAGGGAGGCTGGGAAGACGGTGGAGTAGGAGGGCCCTAAGACTGCCTCTTCCCATGGATACGATTAGATAACACTCACATCAGTGTAAATAACTTAAGAAGAAATATAAACCTGAAAAGTTATTATCTTTATTCACAAAATGTCAATATTGCACAAAAAATGTTCAGCAAAAGATGGGTAAGGCAACTGCTATTCTCTACAATCTGTAGTTATTACCTCTTTCATCCCTGATTTCCCTCAAAAAGATATTTACCTTATTTAAGCAATACAATAAAAGAATTAGGCAAAACCCCTGCCCAAAGAGTTTCCTAAAAAAAGAAGGAAAGCATTCAGAAGGGGTACAGAAGCTCCAGTAAGACAGATGTATGACAATCAAATGCACATTCTAACGCCTAATACTGGATTTCCTTGAAGAAATAAATAATAAGCATGTTTGCTCAAGCATTTAAATTTAATATTAAAAAAAGGCAACAGAAACAAGAACTTAAGCAACCCAAAAGGAGCATGTTGCGTTACTTATTCCATTCTGTAAACAATAATTATTTAAATAGTTTTAAACCCAATCACTTCCACTGGGAAAACACATCCCTGCTTAAAATTGCACTTCACAGTATTTACTAATCACAAAAACTGTGTAACTGAACAAGCACTGTTGTATAAAAACAAGTTAATGATAGCCATATACCAGTATTTTAAAATATAATTGGTTTTAGGGGCGCCTGGGTGGCTCAGTCAGTTAAGCGTCAGACTCTCGGTTTCGGCTCAGGTCGTGATCTCACAGTTCGAGAATTCAGGCCCCGCGTAGGGCTCTGCGCTGACAGTTTGGAGCCTGGTTGGGATTTACCTCTCCCTCTCTCTCTGCCCCTCCCCAGCATGCTCACTCTGTCTCTCAAAAATAAATAAACGTGAAAAAATTAAAAAAAAAAATTATTTTAATAGTGCTCAAAAAACTAAAGAGTAGAGCAGATACAAAGAGTAGATACAAAGAGTAGAGCTGTGTGTTTTCAATGTAAAAAAACAAACAAAAATAACCGTTAATAATGAGGCAATCACCACTACATAATGTTATAGTCTTCCTAGTACAAAGGAAACATGTTCATGAAAGTGAGTGACCAATGTTAAAAACAACTTAAACACAAAGACATACAACCAAATATCCAAGATCAAATAATATAGATTCAAGAAACTTCAAATATTTCATTTTTAATGCCAACCACTTATGAAAGATAACATTCAAATTTCCAGGTCTGTCATTCTTTTTTTTTAAGCTTTGGGGAAAGGCTAGGATATTACATGACTTAGTTACCTCATTTATATTACAAGCTTTTTAAAGTTAATTTACTTATTTTGAGAGAGAACAAGCATGTGAGGAGCGGGAGGCGAGGGGACAGAGGATCCAAAGCAGGCTCTGTGGTGACAGCAGAGAGCCCAATGTGGTGCTCAAACTCATGAACCATGAGATCATGACCCGAGGAAAGTCGTGCACTTAACCAACGGAGCCGCCCAGGCACCCCTCCGGTTCTGCCATTTTAGAAGCACCTGCCTAAGACAGTCAAGGCTCCTTTAAACATCTTTCGTGGCTTGGTAAGAGCGACTTAACATTCTGAGCCCTAAATTTATTCTGAAATCCGATGACCAGATGAATAACAGATTAACAATTACTTCAATCTAGGCAGCAATAAAACACATTTCATTTCTTCTGCTTTCTGCTGCTTATCGATGCAGAGAATAGTAAATTAAAAATATGGCAGAATACTATTCACTGTACACCTGAATAATAGTCACTCTTTTTCCTTGATTCCTGGGAGTTTTGACAATGACAAAATGAAAGGAGTTAAAAATTAGTTTGGAAAAGACGTTTAAAATTACAGTAATAGCTTGGAAGCAGAACGGTCCTTTCAAATATTAAAAACATTTGGTCAGCTGTCACATGAATTTTCAAGACCTAAACTCAAAAGTACCATTATAATTAGTAGGTGGGGCAAGTTAAGAAAGGGACAATGGGTCTTCTGAAAACTTGTGAGTAGCCTGCCAGATGGGTACACAAGGAGATGGGCAGGTTATAAACTAAGGCTCAAAAATAATCTAAAATACTCTATCAAGCTTGGAAGAGTTAGGGATAAAGCACAGCATCCTACCACATTCCTAAGGCATTTTAATCAGCACCGTAAGATACACTAGTTAAAATTATGATGAAAAATGTCTAAAAGGAAAACCTTCTATGTCAAAAATCTTAGGTGGAATCACTACCTCACAATGTAGTAATTTTAAAAATCACTAATCAATCAAAATACATACATTTCTCCAGACTAAGACAAATCCAAAAAGAATTTTGAATTATTTTTTAAATTGTATGCAAAGCACATGCTTTCTTATAAGTATCCACCTTATTTTTAAACACTGTAATTTCAGTTTTTAAAAGAACGTACAGTGCTCATTCTCTTCAATTTCACTTTACTCATTAAAATAGGTACCAAGGCCAGGGGCGCCTGGGTGGCTCAGTCGGTTAAGCGTAGGACTTCGCTCAGGTCGTGATCAGGTCTGGGAGTTGGAGCCCTGAAAGCTCACAGCCTGGAGCCTGCTTCAGATTCTGTCTCCCTCTCTCTCTCTCTGCTCCCCACCCCTGCTCACGCTCTGTCTCTCTCTCTCTCTTTCTCAAAAACTAAAAGATTAAAAAAAAAACTCTTTTTAATAGGTACTAAGGCCAATGATCTCTCTTTCTTTAGCCTGGCACCTTCTTATTAGAGTTGGGGAGGTCACAAAGAACCCCTCTAAAATAAACATTTATATTGATCACTTCCAGGATTGTACTTACTTAAAACCCATAGTCTCCATCTGAGAACCTGAGGAAACGAATTTTTACAACAGCATGGAACGCCAACCAAAATGCCAGTTAACAATACTCATCCTTTTCTCTATTAAAACAATTCTAACAGTGGAATTTTGTTTACAAAATTCAGCATACATTTTATCATCCTGGATAAAATATCTGCAGCCCCAGTAGTGGTTAAATTGCAGCTATAAAGGAAATTGTCCTGAGATAAATGGTTTCCCTATGAGAAGGTTTCACTGCTACACTTCACCTCAGGACAATAAATCAAATTAACTGCACCTTGTCCTCTGTCCAATGACATCATCAGTTTGACCACATCTTGGGAATCGGGTGCAAAAACATATGCTATTTAAGGCATGAAATCATATTACTGCCTTTTGTCCATTCGACCTCATGCTTCAGGTCTCTAAAGCAGTCAGTCACCTGAACATTCACATGAAAGCTACAGATCCCCCCCCCCCCCCCCAATCCCCCAGCTGCATTCGGGCCGGCCTACTGGATGTGAAAGAGGAAAAATGATGAGAACTGGTTATTTGAAATTGGCTTGCTTTTAGCCCACCAAATCTACAATTTTGTTACAAATTAAACTGAAGACTAATGTCTCCCAAAATATGTACCTAGCAACTGACCGTAAATAAAGTGCCTTATAATTTCAGAGGTTTAACACATCAGAGCTAAATAACACTTCTCTGGTACTTTACTAGCAGGGGTAAAAAAAAAAACAAACCACCAATGAGAAGCAACTCTATGTTCTTATAAAACACACTAAAACTAGATAGAATGAAAAGGGGGAAAAAAGCTTTACTAAGAGAAAAACCAAAAATGAAAATTATTGTTTCCTCTAAACAACAGAAGTTAGCCTGACTTTCACAGACCAATTGTCCTGATTCTACATAAAACATAAAATCAATTCTGACAACTTAAAGAGGGGTGGGTATGCTGGGAAGAGAATAAGTTCCAAGATCAGAGTAGACACAATGACTATGTTTATTCTGCTATGTTCACTCATTTAACCGTGACACAAACCGCTCAAAGAAAACCTAACCCGTCTCTGTTTTTAGGAGTGCTCCCATTAAAATACGCAAACCTTGACAGGGACAGCACAAAATTAATATCAGCCCTATCTTAAATTAGAATGAAGAAGTTGAAAAGGAAACGCTGCACTGAGACATTCTGAAAGTGCTGTTAATTGGAATTTCTAAAACACTTAACTATTCTACAACTCCTAGGGAAAAACAACAACAACAACACACAACTATAGGTTTTACAAGTAGTGCAGACCTTTCCAAAGCCGGAAAGTGTTTAACTTGGAGGTGGAAGCCAAGGGGCAGGGGAGAGCTATCACTAAAGTAAAGTGACTCACTTGTATTAAGTCAAAATAGGTTTCACTCGTCCCTGAAAATGAGAAGATTTTTTTTTCCCCTTAGGCCTAATATTACTGCAAACTATGAGAAAATCTTTTTAGGAGAAAACAAAACACCACGGAGTTGGAGCTTAGCTAGGAGCTGGTTTAATGCTGGTGAAGGCCCCGGGAGGGTTTGTTTTGCCCGCGGAGGCCGGGTACGTGTGTGGAAGTTGGTGGAGGAAAGTCATTTTGGTTATTAGTAAATAAATCAAGCGGCAGAAAATGAGGCCTAGGCAACTGCCAGAGGAGCCAAGGCCTAGCTCTCCCCCTGCTCTTCCCAGCACAGCCTGGGTTTGATCTCAGAGCCCCGTGGATTGCCAAGGAAAAAAAAAAAAAAAGAATCATATCGAACCACAAAAGCACATGGGGCGAATGTAAAATATAAACACGGCGTTGGGCTGTGAGTGGCTGTTATTAAAGGTCTGAATTACTAAACATGAGAGGCGGGGAAAGCCGGGCGGCCATTTCAATAATATAAACCTCCCCGAATTAGACATTATTCAAATGAGAGAGGTTCGGCTAAGCAGACAGTAGAGAGGACCCAGCACCCAGCAAGAAACCAACACCACAGAACCGAGGAGGGGGATCTCCGCCCCTACCTAACTCCCAACAGGAGAGGGGAAATCGAGAATATTATCAACTTGTCAGGCCGGCCGGTTGTGGGGCAGGGGCAGGAGGGCAGCCTTTACATCCGAGTTCTTGAGAGGCCTCCGGGTGCTTCTGGGGCCTGGGAGCAAGAGGGCCCCGAGGGCCCCCGGCCCCGTGGGTCCGGGTCAGCGCAGAGGGGCGGGGGAGCGGGGAGGGGCAGGGGAGAGGAAGATGAGACCACGCCAGGCACCTCCAACCCAACTCCCGGGGGTGAAAGCACGGCCCACCGGAGACTGGGAGCTTTTCCAGCACCCAGGGGACTGCTGACCGATGGTCTGGAGCACATGGGGCTGCCCCGGAGGACATCCCCCTCCGAGGGGAACTTCCCACGAGGGCCGCCTTTCAACCCTGTCCGCCCCGGAGGGGGCGAAGCGGACCCCTGCGCGGGCTCCCCACCCCCGCCGCCCCGAGGCCACCTCGCAGCGCCCGCGACCGCTCACCCCTACCCACCTAGAGCGCGGGCCTGGCTCAGGTCAGGCCGCCACACCGGGGACAAGCGGGGCGCGGCCGAGGTACCCGGGGCCGTGACCCCCCGGCTCAGCCCCGCTCGGGCGCCGGCGGGGCGCTCTCCCCGGGCGCACCCCCGGCCGCCCTCCGGGCCGCCCGCCCCCCCCCCCGCCTGGGCCCACTCCCGGCGGGGGGACGCGTGTGGCTGTCCGGCCGCCGGGGTCCGCTCCGGCCCCGCCGCCTCCCCGGCATTGTGCTCGCCGCCACCTCCATCCCCCTCCACGCCCCCCCCCACCCCGCGCCCGCCCGGCCCGGGTCGCCCGCCCGCGCCCCGTCGGCCCAGTGGCTATGAATATGTAAAATGTCTTTATTGTCCTCTCCCTCTGCCCCGGCCCCGCGGCCCCGCCGCGGACCCGCTCGGGTTCGGGCACGGCGGCGAGGAGGCGGCGGCGGCGGCGGCCGGCGGAGGAGGAGGGCCGGTGCCGGCGGGCGGGCGAGCGGCGGCGGCGGCGGGGTGGGCCAGGGGCAGGAGGAGGGCGGTGGATCGCAGCCCCCTTTGCCCCTTGTCTTCCCCCTCCGCCTGGCCGCTCCGAGCCTCTTTCCCCCTCCGCTCGGCGCCCGGCGGGGGCTCCGTGCTCCCCGGCCCCCCATCTCCCCGCCGTTAATTATAATAATCCTGAGTACTAATAAATTATGCTAAGTCGCGGGGGGGGGCAGCGGGAGCCGGGGTTGAGTATGAATATGAATATGTAAAATGCTGTAATGATTACCTGCTGCTGCTGCCGCCGCGGCTGAACTCTCATCTTGACTCGCTGCTCCTCCGTCCGCCATTTTGAATATTTTAACCAAAATCGCCCGGTCGATAAACCCTCCCTCGCTCCGGCTCCCCTCCCCCCTCCCGCCCTCCGTGCCTCCTCCCTCCTCTCCGCCCCCTCCCGCTCCTTCCTCTCCCCGGGCTCGCGCCAGGGGGCGCGCGAGGCCGTCCCCTCGGAGGAGCCCCACCCCTTCGGGCGCTGTGCGCACGCGCCCGCTGCCTGCCGTGGCTCTTCGCTAGCTAAAGCGCCCTCAACCTGCCAGTCACCCCTTCGCTGCATTTTTTTTTTTTTTTTCTCTCGGCTCTGCACATGCGCGACTTTCTCCACGCGCCTGAAATGCAGGCGGCGCATGCGTTACCTCTCGGCTCCTTGAAGCGTAACCTGTGTAGTACGTTGAGTGCTCGTCCCTTCTGATAATCCTCCCTTTCCTCCCGCCTCACTGCCCTCCCGGCTTTGCTCCGACGTCCCCCAATGGCCAGTGGCATACTAAAAGGGCAAGGGACACGGCAGCCAAGAGCTTGGAAACGCGTGGAGTACCCGTGGGCGGACCAGCCCCGGCGTCCCCGCCGCTGCGCACTTTTTAAGGCTTTCCGCGCAGTTGAACTGCTGACAACAAAGGAGGGGCAGCTCCCCTGCTAGGTAATTTCCGGCCCGGTGGGCAGGTAGGGGCGGAAACGCCCGCCGCGGGGAGCCGGGCTGGAGGCACCTGCTGAGCTACGCGCGGGCGTCCCGCTTTAAATTTGAATCCTAACTAGTCCCCGCCCCCAGCCCTGCAAATGCTGGAGACCCGGCCTTGGCTAACACGAGGGGGAGTGTCTTGTGCTGGTTTTAATTAGCCCCAAATCTCTTCTACTCTACTTGTTTCTAACACCCAGCCGGCTTCTCGGGATCCGAGTGTTTAAGTCGCTAATTTCCGCCCCCTACCCTTGGTGGGGCTTTCACGTGCCTCGATCGCCGCTCACCGGATCGAAACGAATAGTCCAGCCCCTAGTCCGTAAAGAGGCAGTCTCCCTTTCGCTTAGCAACATATTTAAAACCTAGCCGTAAACTGGAAACTGATGACCTAATAAATCAAGATGTCGAAATCAGCAGTAGCTTCATCAAGAATTTTACTTTGCTGTGTTTCTCAGAGTAACTATAATAGTAGGCGTTTTGTGTTGTAAATATCTTTATTTCAGTCATGTTCTAAGATTTCTTTAATGGTAAATTTCCCTGGACAAGACCCAGGTCAAATTATGTTACGAATTTTTTTTTCAAAAGCCCTAATATTTTTCCAAGAATATTGGAATATCCCCCAATATTTTTTAAGAGTAAAAAGAAAAGTATCTCAGGGTAAGCAAAGAGAAAGAAAGGAAGGGAGGGAGGAAGGAAGGAAAGATGGAAGAAAGATAATCCTAGTCTTGAGAGAAATGACTGTAAAGTTTAAATGGAGTAAAATTGCAGATTCTACACTGAAGAAAACGAATCTCTAAGAGAATTGGCAGTTATTCTAACGACTAAAGTTTTAACCATGGGTCTTCGCCTCCTCACAATTCCTTACACTGTGCAAGTACAGTTGAAGCTATTGTCAGTGACAGCCAATGAATTTGGGGTGGGATTGATTTATTCATGGTAATTAAGCTTTAGGGTGTGTGCATGACTGTTCAAATAATTGGACCAGCATATAATCTAATTATTTCAAGCCACACCAACACCACACAGTTAAGGAAATGCAAATTTCAATCATGTTACAATTCGGAAATATGGCATAAATTATATTCACCAGCATTACTATAGGGGAAGACATGCCCCTGCTCTGAGGACAACGAATTTGAAATTACCTCCACTAAGACAAAGAACCCAAATACCTTTACTTAAATTCCTATCTTCTATTTACTCTTTGTTTTGCTCTTTTGTTTAAAAAGTAAATTAATATGACTTTCAGAGAGTAACTGAAGCCAGTGCCTGTGCTATTCATTCTTTATCTCATTTCCATAAAAAGCAAATTTCATGGAATGAATTTTTAGTTAAGGAAGAATAGCTCTGTGAGGAAAAAAAAATAGTTTAAAATAGTCTATATCAATGATTCATTTTCCTCTTAATGAAAATATTTATGCCTGGGCATAGTAGATACTCATAAATATTTGCTGAATAAAAACTAATGAATAATACAGTTATATATGTTAGGATTCTTTTAAAAATTGATAAAGTCATTTATTCAACAAATATTTATGAACATCTGCATTCTGCCATGAGCTTTACTCAGGTGGTAAAAATACCAAAATGTACGAAACACTGCTTTGACCTCAGCAAACTCACGTATACCATTTCCTTTTTTCAATCCTCACAACTCTGGGAGGTAGAAACCATTTATCCCAATTTTCCAGGAGGGAGAAATTGAGACACAGAGATGTTACATAACTTGCCTGTATTAGGGTCCTCCGGAGAAACAAAACCAATGGGAGAAATATATGTAATGACTTTCATTATGCAGTTGACCCTTGAACAAGGCAGGGTTGAGGATTGCTGATACCCCACGCAGGCAAAAGTCCAAATTCCTCCAAATTCCTCCAAAACTTAATGCCTCCAAAACTTAACTACTAACAGCCTACTGTTGCCGGGAGCCTTACCAATAATAGAAATAGTTGAAAGGATAATTAACACTATTTTATATATTATATGTATTATAAATAAATATAAAATAACATTTTATATGTTCTAGCTAGCCTATATAAGTTATATATCGGTACTATATTCTTACAATAAAGTAAGCTAGAGAAAAGAAAATGCTATTAAAATCTTACGGAAAGGGGCACCAGTTGAGCGACCGACTTCGGCTCAGGTCATGGTCTCACAGTTTGTGAGTTCGGGCCCGGAGCCGGGCTCTGTGCTGACAGCTCGGACCTGCTTCGGATTCTGTGTCTCCCTCTCTCTCTGCCCCTTCCCCGCTCATGCTCTGTCTCCGTCTGTCTCAGAAATAAATAAACATTAAAAAAATTAAATAAAAATAAAATCTTACAGAAAATACAGTTACAGTACTATACAGTAAAAAATCTGCGTATAAGAGGACCTGCATACTTCAAACTCATGTTGTTCAAGGATCAACCATATATATGAAAGAGATTTGTTACAAGGAATTGGCTTACACAGAAAACCATGGAGGTTTAGAAATCCACTTATGTTCCTTCTACCATGATCCCAGACCCTTAATGTCCATTCCCACACAGGTTCCCTAGATTTCTGTCTGTATAAGTTAGAAAACTCCTGTAACTCTTTTGATGTTTTATTTATTAAGACAGAGAGAGACAGAGCATGAGCAGGGGAGAGGCAGAGAGGGAAACACAGAATTGGAAGCAGGCTCCAGGCTCTGAGCTGTCAGCACAGAGCCCTTCGCGGGGCTCGAACTCGCGGACCGCAAGATCATGACCTGAGCCGAAGTCAGACGCTTAACCGACTGAGCCACACAGGCACCCCCCAACATAACTTTTGGAGTCTAATGTCCCTCCTCATGAGTCAGATAACGCTGTCCGTAATGAGCAGCTCAGGTCTCGTGATAATATGGTGACCCATGGTTAAGCATTCAGTCTCTACTAAGGTCCCGTAGAATCCAAGAGCTATTTCTCAAAAGGAGAATAGTTCTCCACACAGGATGTCAGACTTTGCTCTAAAATTCTAAGGGTCGGAGGGGCATCTGGGTGGCTCAAGTAGGTTGGGTGTCCGACTTCGGCGCAGGTCAGGATCTCACTGTCCATGAGTTTAAGCCCTGCACAGGGCTCTCTGCTGACAGATGGGAGCCTGGAGCCTGCTCCGGATTCTATGTCTCCTTCTCTTCTCTGCCCCTCCCCGCACATGCACTCTCTCTCTCTCTCTTTCAAAAATAAAATAAAAACATGAAAAAATTAAAAAGAAAATAAAATCCTAAGGGTCAGAGCTGCAAGTTGGGACCTTCCAAAGGCTCCCAGTTGTATCCTGACCTGCCACCTCCAGCACCACTGGATCCTACTGGATCACGTGGCCCAAGCGGCAGGGCAGCTTGCACAGCACTCTGGACATGTCATAGACTCTTCTCATTCAACAGCTTTTTGAGTCACTTGGGAAACGGGTTGGAAATGAGGAATACGTCGCCCCCAAAATCCAAAGAGGCCCACTCAGCATCGGGCCTCTTTTTTGATCATAGGAGGGGCCAGATGCAACAATTTATCCTTTACCTTAAAAGGGATCTGTTGACGTGCTCTGTCCCACTGGACCCCTAAAAATTTCACTGAGATAGAAGGCCCCTGAATTTGTGCCGGATTTATCTCCCACCCTCTGACATCTCCCACCGATGTCTTACCAATAAACCTAAGGTGGTTACTACTTGCTCTCACTGGGTCCAATCAGCATGAGAGCGTCAGTGTAATGGATCAGTGGGACAGCCTGTGGAAGGGAAAGGAGATCAAGACTCCTTTGAACTAAACTTAGAGCTGGAAAGTCGAGGTACCTCCAAGGTGGGACAGGGAAGGTGTATGGCTGACCTTGTCAGCCAAAAGCAAACTGCTTCTGGTGGTGAGGAGCCTACTTTGAACTCTCTGTCTCCCTCTCCTTCGGTCCCTCCCCCACTCGTGGTTAGCGCCTGTACTCTCTCCCTCTTTCAAAAGTAAATAAACATTAAAAAAATTTTTAACAACAGACCTGGGATTCCTATACAGGTCAGGAGCTTACTCTTTCTTAACTGTAACAGTCTGCTGCTTGCTAGAGATTCCTACATTTCAGTGTGGGAAGAGAAAACAGTAACCAATAATGTCCCTGTATGTAATCTCACCATAATAAAACTATGGGTGGAAATTTATGTTCGCACAACAACATGCACAAATAGCAATTCTATTATAATTGCCCAAAACTAGATGTAATCCAAATGTCCTTCCCGAGGTGAATGAATAGTGATGGAAAACAGATCAGTGGTTGTCAGGAGGTAATGGTGGGGGAAGGTGCAACTACAAAGGATAGGCAAGTGAGAGAATTTGGGGGTTCTGTATCCTGATTGTGCTGGTGTAACAAAAATCTATACATATGATTTTATTCATACACACACACACACACACACACACACACACACACGACTTACTCTCATACCTGAGTAAATCTGCCGACATATAAGGAACATACTGGATGTTCCTTATTACCAGTAGTAACGTGTAAATGACAAGTGTCACTCTGTCTTGCTCATGTGCGCCACAAAAGCCTTTGCAGCTAGGTGTGACCATGTGACTACATTTTGGCTGCTGAGTTTAAGGCGTTGTTGGATAGTATTTCTGGGAAAGCTCTTAAAAGAAGCAAGTTCCTTTCTCCTTTTTTTCCATCCTGCTGTCTGGAACACAGATACCAAGACCCAAATCCCTGCCGGTTTTTTGGGCTATGCGGTGCCTGTTCATAAAGATTATCATTCTGATAGAGGATATTAATTTGTTTAGTGACCTGGGGATGTATTTTGTAACTAATTACTCCAAACTCATTATAGCAGAGGCTTTCAAGCCATGTTTCATGAAACCCTTAAGTGGGCTGAAAACCAACCTTGCCTATGGTGGAGTTTAAGATGAGGTTTCATTTGAAAACATCGTATCAGAGGATGTACACTGAAGTTTTTAACAAGTCGATACTTATCAAAAAGCTCAATATCATTAATGTAAAACTATCTGATGGATACATAGCCCATTTTCCCCCTCTGGTTCATGGTCAGCAAATTCATGCCACTCCTCTTACTCCTATCCCTTCCAAGCCTCTGGCCAGCTTCTTTAATCCACAGCCCTTGCTTATGCTGAGCCGAGACTCTTGCCTCAAGCACGATTCTGCCCAACCGGTGCTTTGGGCAGTCACTGGCATCTCATCAGCATTGGCGTAGGGGATGAAACCATTTGTAATTCTACCCTAGATACTCTTAAAAGCCAAACTGTCAGAAAGCGGTGCACTTGAAATGCATCATTTTGTCCCCTTGTAGACTTCTTTCCTAGAATTATGCTTTGGACTTATGTCATCAGCCTACATTAAAAAAAAGAAGAAGAAAAAAAAACCTCTGAGAAATGTATCCTATTTACTATAGGAATGTTTGGGGACTGTCTTCTTTCTGGGTCTTCTTCCTGAATATCTGAAGGGTTGAGGTTAAGCAACTTGCCCAAATTCATACAGTAAGGGACAGAGCTAGGAATTGAACGAAAGATTGCCTGATCCCATATCCTCTCTGCCTTTCCTCTCTAGGCCCCCACATTTGCTCCCTGCCTCGACTGCCATCTGCCTCCCCATCCTGCCTTCCTCCTAACCTCTAGACATTTAGCCCTTTGCTTTGTTTCCATGAGCTTCGGTACCTATGTTTTCTTGTATTCATTGATTCCATTTCTGCCCTTCCTGTTTTTTTCTGCCTCTTCCTATCCTTTCTCATAAGCTTTTCTAGATAAACTCTTCCTGCGTTTACTCATCAACTCATTATAGTCTGACATCTGCTCCAATCATTTGCCTGAAATTGCTTTATTGAAAGTCACTGATGACCTCCTAACTGCCAGATCTGATAACATCTTTACTCCTCATCCTCCCCAATTCCTCCGCAATTTGACAATGGTGATTGTTCCTTCCGCCTTAAACCATCTCTCTAACTCTGGCTTCAGTTACAAATTACTCTCCAGTTTCTCCTATTACCTCGCTAACCATGTCTTGGTTTTCTTCATTGGATCCTCTTTTCCTTCCCATCTAACATATATAGGCACTCTCCAAGGATTTGCCCTTGCCCCTCGCCTCATTGCTGCAAACCTGTTGGATGTCATTATCTAGCCCAACAATTTCAACTGTTAGCTCTCTGAAGACAACCCCCAAATCTACACCTTCAGTCCTGCTTTCTCCTCTAATGTCAGACTGTGTTTGTTACATTTGTCTCTTTCACTTAAGTATAAACTACTCAAGGTAGTCTATCTTGTCCTTATTATTTTTTGTTATCTTTTTACACTTAATGTTATAGCTCAGGGGCTGAACATGGTCTACGCTTAACAATTTTTTTCAAAACAATTTTTTCATACCTCATCCTGTATTTTAGTGACCATCCAATGTCATGCGGGAAGACTTTACTCTCTCATGAGTCTTCTTCGGGTACCTGCCAGGTACTTGGCACCGCTCTAGGCAAACATATTTCTTTTTGGTTTTTGAAACATCTTGAGATGAGTACACATCTCATTCGAACTTTTTATCTTGCAAGTCTATATCTATACCCCTTATTTTATCTACCTTGAGATGCACATTTTTTCACTGTTTAATATCTTTGAAATCAAGATGCATCTTACAAAGGTTGTGTAACAAAGCATTGCATCATAACTTATTTGGCAGCATTAAAATTTTTTTTTCATGTTTATTTATTTTTGAGACAGAGAGAGAGAGAGAGAGAGAGAGAGAGAGAGAGAGACAGAGTGCAAGTGGGGAAGAGGCAGAGAGAAAGGGAGAGACACAGAATCCGAAGCAGGCTCCGGGCTCTGAGCTGTCAGCACAGAGCCCGATGCGGGGCTCGAGCTCCCCAACTGTGAAATCATGACCTGAGCCGAAGTTGGACGCTTAACCGAGTGAGCCACCCAGGCGCAGGTTCACATATCTAAGCATTTCCTCTGCTATGAATATATAGCAATTATAGATAAAATGCAAAGACTGAAAACCCAAAAGAAATGGGCTCGAAAGCAGTTATTATTTCCACGAATCAGGAAGAGCACAAAAATACAAACCATGAGTCCTGTTAGGGTACAGGAGGCCCAGAAGCAGGCAGCGGTGCCTGGATTTTTAGTGCCACAAAGAGGAAGAACCAAAACACACACACACACACACACACACACACACACACACACACACGCGCGCGCGCGCGCCCCTTTTGTATCTGGTGGGGTTTTGTTATAATTTTATTTTACATAAATCTTACATAAATCATCTTCTATAGATAGATCTTACCAAAATCATAACTCAAAACTATAGCATTTTAGGATACAGGGAGAATCTCCATATTCACCTCTTTCCCTACTTCTCCTCTTTAAGAAACCATTTACATTAAATTGTAACATCTCTTCAAACATCTCTTTTTGCAGCTATCTACATTTTTATTTCTCTCCTTTTTTTTTCAAGTAGGCTTCATAGCCAGCGCGGGGCCCAACACGGGGATTGAACTCATGACCCTGAGGTAAAGACCTGAGCAGACATCAAGAGTTGGATGCTTAACTGACTGAGCTGCCCAGGCACCCCTCTCTCTTTTTCTTACACAAAAGATACCTTATATATACTGTTTTTGCACCTTGCTTTTCTCACTTACCCGTATATTCAGAAGATCACCCATATCAGGGGGCGCCTGGGTGGCTCAGTCGATTAAGCTTCCGGCTTCAGCTCAGGTCATGATCTCATGGTCAGTGAGTTTGAGCCCCACGTTGGGCTCTGTGCTGACAGCTCAGAGCCTGGAGCCTGCTTCAGATTCCACGTCTCCCTCTTTGTCTGCCCGCCCCCATGCTTTTTGTCTCTCAAAATTAGGTCTGTACCTCAAACTTAGACCAGGATCAATTCCCCATGGTTAAGTGTAAAAAAGAAAAAGAAAAGTTCTAGAAGAAAACAAATAATGAAGTCCTTTATGAGAAAGCTATTTAGCAATATTGTTATCACAAAAATTGGAATTTAAGGCAAAAGAAATAAAAATACATGATGACAGAAGGCTAATCCATAAAGACGCTATAACAATTATGAACTTGTATGCAACTAGCAACCTACTTTGAAATGGATAAAATAAAAACTAAATTACAAAGAGAGAATGACAAGATCATAAGCACAAAAGATTTTATTTTTTTGTTTTTTATTTTTTTTAATGTTTATTTAGGTTTTTTAATTTTATTTTTTATTTTTTAAAATTTACATCCAAATTAGTTAGCATATTGTGCAACAATGATTTCGGGAGTAGATTCCTTAGTGCTCCTGACCCATTTAGCCCATCCCCCCTCCCACAACCCCTCCAGCAACCCTCAGTTTGTTCTCCATATTTTTGAGTCTCTTCTGTTTTGTCCCCCTCCCTGTTTTTATTTTTGTTTCCCTTCCCTTACGCTCATTTGTTTTGTCTCTTAAAGTCCTCATATGAGTGAAGTCGTATGATTTTTGTCTTTCTCTGACTCATTTCACTTTGCATCATACCCTCCAGTTCCATCCACGTAGTTGCAAATGGCAAGATTTCATTCTTTTTGATTGCCAAGTAATACTCCATTGTATATATATACACCACATCGTCTTTGTCCATTCATCCATCGATGGACATTTGGGCTCTTTCCATACTTTGGCTATTGTCGATAGTGCTGCTATAAACATGGGGGTGCCTGTGTCCCTTCGAAACAGCACACCTGCATCCCTTGGATAGATGCCTAGTAGTGCAATTGCTGGGTCGGAGGGTGGTTCTATTTTTAGTTTTTTGAGCCACCTCCATGCTGTTTTCCAGAGTGGCTGCACCAGCTTGCATTCCCAAGCGTAAAAGATTTTTTTTTTTTTTTAATTTTTTTTTCAACGTATTTTATTTATTTTTGGGACAGAGAGAGACAGAGCATGAACGGGGGAGGGGCAGAGAGAGAGGGAGACACAGAATCGGAAACAGGCTCCAGGCTCCGAGCCATCAGCCCAGAGCCTGACGCGGGGCTCGAACTCACGGACCGCGAGATCGTGACCTGGCTGAAGTCGGACGCTTAACCGACTGCGCCACCCAGGCGCCCCCCAAGCGTAAAAGATTTTAATACAAGAGACGTTTCCCCTGTTATTACTTGACCAGAAATGTAAATTAACCATAATACCCATTCTACTCTCACTACGATCAAGTGAGTTGGACTCCTCAGACTGAGTCCAAACTGCATGCCATAGCTGTGTCTGGACATATCTAGCAGAGTGAGATGGATCAGCATACACCTGTTTGCTTAAAGGTCTAAGGTAACTTCTGGGGAAAAAACAATCCCAAATGATTCTTGTACTGACAGCCTTTCTCACAGCTCGTGGGTTCGAGCCTCCTGTGTTCGAGTCAGCTGTGCTGACAGCTCGGAGCCTGGAGCCTGCTTTGGATTCTGTGTCTCCCTGTCTCTCTGCCCCTCCCCTACTCTCTCTCTCTCTCTCTCTTTCTCAAAAATAAATAAACATTAAAACAAAAAAATTTTTAAGACCATTTTGATGAGGGAGTGGGGGTGGGGGGGTGGGGGGGCGGGCTGGGGACAGAGTGCAAGCTAGCGCCCCCGCCCTCTCCAGGTGGGAGGTGTGTGACATTCCTCAGGCCCTCCTGGCTGCCCGAGGACCAAGGAAAGGAAAGAAAACAAATGGTTACCTGATAGAGATCACAGTCAGCCAGGACACGGGCCTCCATCGGTTTACAAATATCTTAGTAAATGGCAAGAAAAGGGCAATCTTATCAAAAGCCTAATCTCCAGAAACTGTTTCCTGGAGCCCCAACATCACCCCTCCATAGTGATATGGAAAGAAGGAAATGGGAGGTAAAATTAAATTTCCTTGTAACCTACAGCCCATGGACAAATACTTGAGGCAAATGCAGGGTAAAACATTTCTCCAGGAACTTACTAGGGTCTTAATACTAACGTTTTGCTAGAGGGAAAAACAACCTTAACTTGACAATAGCAAGTCCTCAGGTATTTTAGGAGTTTCCTTTAGCATATCAAAGTCCCTCTGGAGGTTTCCCTTTTGACTTTACCTCCCTCAACTTCATAGTATACAACTAGCCACTCTTCAGGACCCCAGTGCAGCTCTTTCTGCCCACGGGTCCTGTCCCCATGCTTTAATAAAATCATCTTGTGCACCAAAGACGTCTTCAAGAATTCTTTCTCGGGCATCGGCTCCAGAACCCCCATCATCAGCCCAAAACCTCATCACGTTTTATGTGATTTAAGCTTTCTATAGGAAATCGAGACACAGGGAGCCCTGGTACCTCTCTGAGAAAGTTTCATGCAGGGGAGAGAGAGAACTCTGCCCAACTCTGGCAAATCAAAACCTGCAGGGCTGGAAAGGGGCCAGCAGCACCAACCAAAAAGCAGTCGCAGTGCTTGGAGAGGGAAGCATAAGTTCACGAAAAGGTATGAAATGGATGCGGTGGGTAACTGATCAGCCGGATTAAAGGGGCTGAGCTCTGGCATCAGCCAGATCTGAGATCCATCCCATTGTGCCGGTCGCTCAACCATTTCACCGCAGGCAAGAGACTTGAGTGCCCTGGGGATCACGGTGTTGTCTCAGGGCAGCTACCATTGCAGGTGGCAGTAGGAGCGTGGGACACACCCTCAAGGTCCCCAGAAATGCCCTCGGAGACCAGACCTGCATGGCTTGGCGGGGCACGAGCCAGTGACACGAGAGCAGCACAAGTTAGGATAAGCAGGAATAGGGAGAGAGCAAACTGGGATTTTGCGAGCTATTTCTCGTTTATTTTACTTCAGTTCCATAGGTATCATCTCCAGAGATAAAAACTACAATTCCTTCCCTCGAGAAAATTTTAGGTTATAGAGCACTCACCAGTGTGGGTTAAGTACACAGTATGTAGTGCGTGTAGACCAGGCAGTCTCAAAGTAGATAAATCTGACTCCTAACACTCTCGAATTGGGGCCAGGGAGTCATTCAGAGGCTCCGGGAGGAAGGAGAGGGAGGAGACAACCAGGACCTCCGGTGAGTGTAGGGGATGTAGGGTGAAGGAATGTGCTGAATGTATACTACCTTATTTAAATATTACCTGTCCTGGGGGCGCCTGGGTGGCTCTGTCGGTTGAGCAGCTGACTTCTGCTCAGGTCATGATCCCGCGGTACGTGGGTTCGAACCCCGCGTCGGGCTCTGTGCTGACAGCTCAGAGCCTGGAGCCTGCTTTGGATTCTGTGTCTCCCTCTCTCTCTGCCTCTCCCCCTCCTCGCGCTCGGTCTCTCTCATCTCTCAAAAATAAATAAACGTTTAAAGAAATTTTTTTTTTTAAATATTACCTGTCCTAGGGAAGGGTCATTTGTGTTGCATGATGTTCAGAGGGACTACGATTGAGAGAAACTTAGTAACTTGTCCAAAGTCACACAGGCATTGAGATTTGAACCCAGGACCATCTTACATCAACTTTTCTTACTAAGCCAGGCTGCCCCAACTCCGGAGAGAGAAAAAACCTAGTATTTCTCACTGCCAGAGAGTTCTGATTGCTATTTACTTTCTCATCTATTTCATATTATGATAATGTTTTCCTGGAATTGGATGATATAATACTAGAAATTGAAGATGTTTATTCGCTACAAAGATTACATATGCAGGCTTCCTGTCATAATCAAGGGAAGTTGCTCACATCATTTATGATTTCCAGTCTTCTCTGTATATGATAATGCTTATTTTAGAAAATCTGTTTTTACTAAGCCTGCTGGTCTTCAAAAGAAAAACAGGCAGAGGCAGGACAGTGATATACCCTTTTGATATTTATCGAGTCTGGAGTCTATCTTAAATTAGTTTGCTGGGAAGCATTGCATGTGATGAATGGTATAGTATTTAAATGATGCTGTGGATGTTTTCCCTTGTAATAAAGCAAATTACTCTAACAAAACTACTTTGTTTCACTTCTTCATACAAAATTCATGTTTGAATTTCATCTAGGCCCTAAAATTTTAAATTTCCATAACAAGTTTTATGCATTATTAAATTTTATACACCACTGCATTATGCTTTCGAAACTGGTTGTACAATCTAATTAATTCCAAATATTAACTACAATTTCCATAAAATGAAAAGGATAATGTTGCTCAGGGTAAGACAGTGGGCTACCCTCTCCCCCGGATCTCAATTATACGTGCAGTGAAACCACTTCTCTGGAAATCCCTTATCCGGTAACTTCAATTTGGGGCAACACAGCCAAGACCAAAAGTTAATTCAAAATGCCTCCAAAATGACAAAATGACTATCTTAAAGACTTGCACTTCATTCCTCGGCAAACCTTTCCGACCCTGTGTCAGAAGTTAGAAGGCAATTTTTTGTGTGTGTGGCTTTTTTAAGAGAGAATTTTCACAAGAACCGTGTGGTTTCTACATCCAGAGCAGATTAAATATCAAATTAAAAGGATGACGAGTTTAAAGTGGATTCCTAGAAATGGTCTCCCCAGGAGAAGCCAGAAGTGTCTATCGATAGTCAAAATTGACTTACTTGGAATATCATATTTCCTAGTAATGTGAAATAAGTGAGGGTCTTATTATATAATGTAAATTGAATCATTTTTCTTCTGTTTAAAAAAAAAAAACATAAATCAGGCAAATCACATGGATATCATACACCCCCCGATGTCTCAAGACCCTACTGGCCTGTGGGTGCAAATGAGGTCAAATGATCGTGGATTATCCCAAAGTGCCTGTTCACAGCAGCACCAGCCATCGTCACCGGAGAACATCAGCACACCCCATCAGAAGGTGTCCCCTCCTGTTCCTCTCTGTACAGAGCCACCCTGCTGTCCCTGCCAGCCAGGAGAAGGTGGCCCCCCCAGGGCGGCCGCAAGCCGCTGGGCACACCTCGCTGGATGTTTGGCTAGAGTATCGTGCCCCATTAAGTGTCTGAAATTCTTCAATTGGTTAAAAAGAAAAAAAGGCATCATATGGAGTCCTAACTTTCTTTTTCGGTAATCATGGGAACTCTCCCTCGAAACCCAATCTTTCCTCAGAAACTTAGCTCCCTTGCCCCCCCTGTCCCCCTGTCCTAGGAACTGCCACATTTCTTGAATCCACACTGTGGCATCCGTAGGCCGAAGGCAGTGGTTCAGTAAAATCGGTCCCTAACTGGATGCTGAGTTCGTTCGTCACTATTTCACCCTCCATCACCTCACTAAGATACTTTTTCATCGCTACTTTAAAAAAAAAAAAAAGTGTCACGGGGCGCCTGAGTGACTCAGTCGGTTAAGCATCCCACTCTTGCCTTCGGCTCAGGTCATGATCTCACGGTTGATGAGATCGAGCCCTGCATCCGAGCTCTGTGTTGACAGCATGGAGCTTGTTTGGGATCCTCTCTCTCCCTCTTTCGCCCCCTTCCCTGCTCACCCCCCTACCCCTCTCTCATTCTCAAAATAAATAAATAAACCTAAAATAAAAAAAGTGTCACATTCTTCCCTAGAAGAGCCTGCCCTTGGGTTCTGGCAGTCCCCATTTTACTTCCACCTGACAGGACTCGTGCTGGTTCAGGAGTGCACACAACACAGACCCCAAGATTCTTGGACACCGTTCTGTAAGGGCAACTGCTCAGTCCGTATGCTCGCCGTGAGCATGAGAAGCTTACAGTGCATGGGGACAACTCCTCTTACGCGGGGCCCTCTGTCTAAAACCCCCGACACCGAGTTCTTTGGTTTCGGGACTTGACAAAGACCACCAAATGGATTAACTGAGAACAGCCAAACTCTCACCGCGGCATAAACTGTAGTTTGCTAAACAACTTACAAATAATCACATATACTGATGGAAAAACTAATGTTCAATAATTACCATAAAATAATTCTGGTTTCTTTTGAGAGCATGAGTGTGAGTGGGGGAGGGACAGAGGGAGAGGGAGAATCTTAAGCAGGCTCCACGCCGGCCTGGAGCTTAACGTGGGGCTTGATCTCACGACTATGAGCCTCCTGGGTGCCCCCAGTTGTTAACTCCTTGGTAATTCCTCATCATGTGGCTAAAAGGGGAGAACCTTTGTTCTGAATCTCTCTGGATCCTCCTTATAGTCTGTCCAGCCCATGTGTGACCCGTTGGAAAGCCTCCAGCAGTTTCTCACCGTGGTGTTAATTTGCATCTCTTTCGTGACTTACGGGACCGAGTTAACTTTTAGTATGTTTGTGGGCTATTTTGCGTAATGTCTCTTCAAAGTTTTTGCTCATTTTAGTACTGTATTGTCTCGCTGATTTGTAGGACAGTATTGTATACTAACCTTCTGTTGGCTAGATGTATTGTAAATGTCTCCTACCATCCCAATGTTTGTCTTTTCACTCTCTGTGGTGTATTTTGATGAACAGAAGTTCTTAGTTTTAACGCAGTCCACTTTGTCGATCTTTTCACTCACAGGTTAGGTAGGGTGACCAACCTTTCCAGTGTGCCTGGAACTAAGGGGTTGCCCAGACATGAGATGTCAATGCTAAAACAAGAACAAGAACAGTCCCAGATAAGCCGCAACGGTTGGCCACCCTAGCCTAGGTGGTTCTTGTTGTTGTTTGAGGGGACGGGTCCTGTCATGTCGCAAAAATATTTTCCAATGTTACCTTCGAGAAGCCTTATAGTTGAATCTTTCTTATTTACATCAAACATCCATCTGGAATGTACTCTTTGTGTGTGGTGTGAGGTAGAGACCTCATTTCCCCACCCCCCACCCCCCCCTTGGATGGATACAAACCTACTCAGCACCATTTATGGAAATGACCAAACTTTCTCTATTGCTCTGCAGGGTTACCTTCATCATAAGTCATGTGTCATGGCCCAGTTGTCAGCTTGGTTTCTGGACTTTACTATGTTCCATTCATCTAATTTGTCTCTCTCTGTGCCATTGTATTTATTTGGCTTCACAGTAAGTCATGATAGCCGACAGTATAAAAATCTTCTGACTTTTCTTCTTTTTCTCTAAGATCGTCATGGCTGTTCTTGGTTGTTTGCGTTTGCACAAACATTTTAGAACTAGATTATTGAGTTCCTGAAAAAAATGAGGGTTTTCGATGAAATCTCTAGATTACTTTTGGGAGTTAACGTCTTTTTTTTTTCTTTTCCAATTGTTATTTAAATTCTAGCTAGTTAACACACAGTACAATATTAGTTTTAGGAGTAGAATTCAGTGATTCATCACTTACATACAACACCCAGTGCTCATCATAACAAGTGCCCTCCTTGATATGCATCACCCATGTAGCCCATCCCCCAGCCACCTCCCTCAATCAACCCTGTTTGTTGTCTATCTTTAAAAGTCTCTTATGGTTTGTTTCCCTCTCTCTCTTTTATTCCCCCTTCCATATGTTCATCTGTTTTGTTTCTGAAATTCCACATGTGAATGAAATTACATGGTATTTGTCCTTATCCGGCTGACTTATTTTGCTTAGCGTAATATACTCTGGGTCCATCCACGTTGTTGCAAAGGGTGAGATTTCATTCTTTTTGATGCTCGAGTAATATTCCATTGTATGCATACACCACGTCTTCTTTATCCACTCATCAGTCGATGGACATTCGGGCCCTTTCCATACTTTGGAAAGAGTCGATTGGCTCTTGTCGATAACTCCCCTATAAACATTGGGGTGCATGTGCCCCTTTGAAACAGCACACCCATATCCCTTGGATAAATACCTAGCAGTGCAATTGCTGGGTCATAGGGTAGTTCTATTTTTAACTTTTTGAGGAACCTCCATACTGTTCTCCAGGGTGGCTTCACCAGTGTGCGTTCCCACCAACGGTGCAAGAGGGTTACTCTTTCTCTGCATCCTCACCAAAACTATTGTTTCTTGTGTTGCTAATTGTAGCCATTCTGACAGGTATGAGGTGGTATCTCATTGTGGTTTTGACTTGTATTTCCCTGATGATGAGTGATATTGAGCATTTTTTCATGTGTCGGTTGGCCATCTGGATATCTTCTTTGGAGAAGTGTCTACTCGTGTATTCTGTCCATTTCTTCACTGGATTATTTGGTTTTGGGGGGGTGTTGAGTTTGATAAGTTCTTTATAGATTTTGGATAACCCTTATCAGATATGTCATTTACAAATATGGGAGATTTGACATCTTTACAAGCTCAATGTTCCAGTTCATGACCATGTTATTTATAGATCGGTGTATATTTAGGTCTTTCATTTCTCACATCAGTTTTTGGTAACTCTCTGGAATAAACCTCTAAATAGACATATTCAGGGGCCCTATTCCAAACCTAATGAAATAGAATCTCCAGAAACGAGCTGTGGTTATGACTGAGATAGTTTGGTACACGTTCTCCAGACTTGATTCAATGCTTAAACAAACATAAGTGGGTGTATTTGTCTGCAGAAGTTCTGATTCTCTGGGATTTAAATAGAATTATCTAACTCCACTTTTTGATAACTACAGTGCCTATCCTTCCACTTCCCTCAATATAAGATTGCAAATTTCTGGAAGCAACTGTTCTCATGGTCACTTCTGGCCCTAAGCCCTGGTCTGGCAGACCTCTAGATCTCACTTCTTTTTTTTTTTTAATTTTTTCTTTTAACATTTATTTATTTTTGAGACAGAGAGAGACACAGCGTGAACGGGGGAGGGGCAGAGAGAGAGGGAGACACAGAATCAGAAACAGGCTCCAGGCTCTGAGCCATCAGCCCAGAGCCCGATGCGGGGCTCGAACTCGCGGACCGCGAGATCGTGACCTGAGCTGAAGTCGGACGCTCAACCGACTGAGCCACCCAGGCGCCCCTCTAGATCTCACTTCTATCATTCCCAGGCTTTCCTCTCTTGTCAGCCTCACAACAACCCAAGTAATCCATGGGCCCCCTAATGGAAGTTACGTCCTTTTCTCATTCCATTTCTATCACGAATTCAGCATAACTTCACTCCGACACCCTCTGGACTCCATTCTGGCCTGTCTTTGCTCATCCAGACATATTGAGGTGCTCTGAAAAACAAAAACAAAAACAAAAACAAAGGCCATCATTATAAGCCTCACATTTTAGCAACAAACAATAATGAGGATTTAAAATATCTGTGTTTTTTTTCTTCTTTCTCACAACTCCTACTTCCGCGAGTCTCTATAAGCAGAAGGGACAAATTGGAGATAGCTATTTCCCCATGCATAAACAGTATTTTAGCATTATTCCAACTTGCAGAGGTATGAGGTTTTTCATATGTGTGTATATACAACATACGCATATATACACGTGTGTATATGCATATGTATGTATGTATGTGTAGCCACACATCTTTAAGTTTATTTTTAAATTAGCCTCCATATTGAATTCAGTAATGGTTGTTTTAAAAGTGATTCTGCTGTGGGGCGCCTGGGTGGCTCAGTCAGTTAAGCGTCTGACTCTCGGTTTCGGCTCAGGTCATGATCTCATGGTTTTGTACGTTTGACCAGGGCTCTGCACTGGCAGCACAGAGCCTGCTTGGGATTCTCTCTCCCTCTCTGTCAGCCCCTGCCCTGCTCACACTGTCTCTGCCTCTCTTAAATAAATAAATAAAACTTGAAAAAAATATATAAAAGTCACCCATTAAAATAATAATAAATAATAAGGGATTCGGCTATGGAGCGCCTGGGTGGCTCAGTCGGATGGGTGTCCAGCTTTGGCTCAGGTCATGATCTCCCAGTTTGAGTTCGAGCCTCACATCCGGCTCTCGGCTATCAGAGCAGAGAGCAGATCCTCTGTCTCTCTCTCTCTCTGCCTGTCCCCTGCTTGCACGTGCGCGCTCTCTCTCTCAAAAATAAACTTGAAAAAAAAGTGATTCTGCTATGATTTTTAGGTATACAATTATGTCATTTGCCATAACAATAATTTAGAAGAGACCACAATTAAAAGAAAAACTATATGCTTTTGAGAAAGTAATGAACACTTTGTGGCTTGAGGGTTGCATGCTACTGGCCTTGCATTTTGTTCTAATTTCATAAAAAGGTCTAAAAAAAGCCTCACTTTGCTGCTTCCTTGATGGGTCTAGATATATTCATAGTTATCGACAACAAAGCAGCTTTCATTTTTTCTGAGTTTACACTACTTTTATGAGGATAGAAAAATTAAGACATTTCTATTTAGAAAAAAATAAGAGAGTGGGCACCATAAACTTTTTATGTTACGTTTTTACATTGGCTCTTACATGAAAAGATTGCTTACCACTGATTTTGAATCTGGAGATTAATTATATTCGTTTGCATTAAAAAAAAACACATTTGTCCAAGAAAAGGCGCAAGAATGACTTCCCTTAATCTTCAGGAAAGCCCACCTACTGAGCAGATACTTCTGGATTTTAGGATTCTTCATCAGCGGTTGACCCACAACAGATCGTTGCTTTTGGGGAAGGTGAAAAGTCTGGCTTCCAAAATGGGCGCCCACAAAAGCAAGCTTTATTCAAGCTACTCCAAATAGATTTTTTAACTAAATTACATAGTAGTCATTTTAGCCCGCTTTCTACAGTTTGCACCATCAAAATTTCCTCCCGCCGTCATTAAATGGCTTTGCTCTCCAAATACAAAGAAAAGTGTGGACTGATAATAAACTTGGCAAAGGGGAGGCAGAAAGATGAGGGGTAGTGGAGGCAGAAGAAAACTGCAACGTTTACAGCTTCAAAAGGAATTCTAATCTTTGGGGTGGAAACAGCAGAAACGTCCAGATTTTGAGCACTAGAAACCTTCCAGTCGAGGTGCTTGGGACTCCGACACGGATCGGTCTGAGACGTGGCACAGACATTCCCCGGGGGATTTGCACCGCTCTCATCTATGGGATCAAGCGCTGTGCATGCATCATATGACGGTTTCAAACCTTTGCAGAGTTGGAAGTTACCGGGGTCAGCATTTTCCCCTTATTGAATAACAGCAGCTTTTGAGTTATCACTCCCTTGAAATTTTCTTTTACATAAAAGAAGTTGCAGCCTCTCCTTGGGTAAAAGAGACAAATCTCACAGAGGGAGGGCCTGCGCGCTTTTGTTTTAAAGGAAGATGGTGATCTCAGCGCCGGTCCTTATCGCTGGCGCTAAAAAAAATGTTATTTCTGACCGAAAGTGCTTTCTGACTCTCACGCTTATCAATCTTTTGCTAAAATAGACAGTGAGGAAAGATTCCTGGAGTGCTCGTCCTAAGCCCGTTTTTCAGCCGCAGGAACTAACATTTATAGAGCACGGCTTATGAATCATGGTTGTTGCTTTTTAAAATTTGTACATGTTAACTCACTTAAACTTTGCCACAACCCTAAGAAAAAGTTAGGAAGCCCGCTTCACAGATGAGGAAACTGAGGCTCAGAGAGGCTGAGCGACAGCCCAGAGCTCACACAGCAAAAAGTGAAGCCAGGCTTCAAACCCAAGCCAGCATGGGGGCGCCTGGGTGGCTCAGTCGGTTGGGCGTCCGCCATCAGCTCAGGTCATGATCTCACGGTCTGTGAGTTCGAGCCCCGTGTCGGGCTCTGTGCTGACAGCCCGGATCCTGGAGCCTGCTTCGGATTCTGTGTCTCCTTCTCTCTCTGCCCCTCCCCTGATAGTGCTCTGTCTCAAAAATGAATACAAACACTAAAAAAAAAATTTTTTTTTAAACCCAAGTCAGCATGTCTTTCTGATTTTTTCCCAGGCAGTCCAAGGTGGTCCTTGCTTTGTATTTGGAGACCACTTGTCTGCCGCGGCAAAGTTGTTGGGAGTAATGGCACATTAGCCATATGTTTGCTGCCTCTTCTTTATTCTAGTTCACTCTTTTTATAAAGGAATAAATGACATGCCTATGATCCCATAAGTGGCTGAGCCGAAATCAAAGTTCAGGTTCCTTTGATCTGTTGTCGTTGCTGTTAGACAACATTATACGTGGAGACATGTAAATACTCTGACGTTTAGTATTCAAATGGACTGGAATTTCTTATAGAGTTTGGAGCTCAATGATGGTTAATCTTGAACAAAATGAAATGTTTTCTCCAGCAAAATGCAAAAAAAAAAAAAAAAAAGTGCCATAACTTATGACGTCACATGGGAATGGCCTCAGGCACACAGGTGCTACGTGCTGGGGCTGACGACGTGCTGGGCTAGCCTCCCTGTGTGCTGTTGCCTGACATATCGCGATCACAGCTGGAAAGTCCGAGAAGTTTAACACCCAATTTCAAAGGCCAAGAGTATTCTGACAGTGCTAGAGTAGCATCGCCCTGGCATTAGACATCACAAGTCTCGACGCTGACACGGCACCAAGTGTGATCAATCTTCTGGTTCATTTAGAGTCTCCTTCGGGCCCGTGACAGAAGCATAGGCAGCTTCGTGAAGAATTTCACTACTGCAGTGTTTATGCAACTTAGCCCGCGAAGGTAATCGGAGGTTAGTAACTATACATATGCAAGCAGGGACGCACAGGTGACCTTTGGGAATGATGGCGAAGTCTCCCCGACTTTGTTGTTATGGTTTATTCGGCGTAAGAGCAGTACAGGCTGTGAAACCACTGACTCCAACACAAGACTTGCAAAGCATAGCCGTACCGCAAAGAGGCCGTACCGCAAAGAGACCGGCCCGGCCCCAGCGTGGGTCATAGGTTCGAACACTGTGGCCACCCTCTCCTCTGTCAGCAGGGTTGTCTTTTGAGTACAAAAGACAAGGAGGTACATATTATGTAGTCAGCTGTGGCCATCAAAGGCCAAACAGCTTTTTCTCCCAGTTAGAGCAACCTGTCTGACTACACAATACCCAAGACCCAGGGCTGTCCAGGGGCGAGTGCCCCACCCCGGTGCTTAGCCCCGGTCACCTCGGAGAGAGCAGACAGGGATTTCTCAGGGCTTTACACACTGCCTTTGTCGGCTGTTTCCAAGGTGACAAAGTGTTCTGTCCTTTGCTGTAAATAAAGACAGGAGCAAAGGGATCCAACCCCTTCCTCCTCCCCTATTAGCTTCTGTCACGCATGCTTCTTGTGCGGGTGCGTGTGTAAGCTCTGCATCCCAGAGTCAGGCCTTCCTCGGGGATGTTTGCTTGTTTGCTTGTTTGATGTGCCTGGGGAACCCTGCTGGCAGTGAGGAGCCTTGGAGCTGGCCTTCTCGGCCCCTGGTTCTCACTCTTACCCCTCAGTCCAAAATGTCTTCCCGTCAGCGGAGAAGTTAATCCAAATGCTGTTCAAGATTGTGTTATACGTTCCCAAGGAGTCACTGAACCTCCTTGTGAAAGCGTTTTATTTTTCCAAACCACTGACACAGGCTTAGCATGTGACAGGCTTTGACCAAATGCACTCAGAGGGAGTGACGTAGGCGACGTCTGAGCAAAGGTTTTAAGAGCCGTTTCGTGGTTCTGCCATTTTTCTGCTCTTTTCCTCCTCTGCCTTGAGAATAGTACCTCCTAGGAAGGTGCCGTTTCCTCGGCCTGGATCCCAGAAGGAAGGAGACACACAGAACACGGCCACAACCAACCACAGCTGATGTGTTAAGGGTGACACCTAAGGCTTGGTAGCTGTGAACCACTGAGATCTGGGGCGGGGGTGGGCGGGAGTGTTTGTTACCACAGCGTAACCCAGCAAAAGTGGACGGATAAAATACTGGTAAGCATGAGACAGATCAAGTAAAGCAAATGGGCCAGGTTGGGACTGCATCCAGGAAAACTCCCACTCTGCTCTGGGGGGGTGGGGGTGGGGGGGCTGGTAATTGGGATTCAGCTCCAGACTGATGTTGCCTTCCAGGAACACAGACCTATTGCTACCAGACTTGCCAGTTTTTACAAGAATATGAAGAATCCAGATTAAAAAAAAATTTGGGGGGCGCCTGGGTGGCTCAGTCGGTTAAGCGTCCGACTTCGGCTCAGGTCATGACGCCACAGTTCGTGGATTCGAGCCCCGCGTCGGGCTCTGTGGTGACTCGGGGAGAGAGTCTGAAGCAGGCTCCAGGCTCTGAGCTGTCAGCACAGAGCCCCATGCGGGCCTCGCACCCACGAACGGTGGGGTCATGACCCGAGCCGAAGTCGGATGCTTAACCGACTGAGCCACCCAGCCCCCCAATCCAGATTTCGATGTGACGTCTACCTGTTTTGCAATATCCAAACTAAATTCAGGCCAAATAGTACACATACCACAGCTCAAATCAGACACCAGGTTCCAGTTAATAAACTCTGTTCCATAACACCCTCGGAAAGGAGCAAAAGTAGCCTGCTCCCACCCCTAAATTCCTAAATTCCCCTTTTCGAGGCCTTTGTCACGTTCTCCTTCCTCCGTTCTCCCCAACCAGACTATCCAGCCCTGAACTTATAGTCTATATAGACTATGTGGACTAAATAGTCTGTTAGGGTAAGCATTTTGCATGTGTCTCCAATGTGCTTCCTTATCTTCTGATAGACATATTCTGCCTTTTGAGAATCTATAAGCCCAGGGAAGACAGAGATCGTAGCTTATGCTTTTTGGCATCCTTGGTGCCTCGCAGATATAACGGATACAAAATTAGCGTTTTTATATGATAGCTTGTTGGTTCAGATGAATACCCACATTCGATGATCTGATTCTGAGGTTCTTGAAAACAAAGGATGAAGCCCAGAGGAGCCAGATTCTAGACACTTAATCGCCTATTTTCCTCATACTGGGTACCATTGAGGGTACCGCTCGTTAACAAACAAAACCAATCAGTCGGGTTTGAATTCTGCACACGCAAATCTTGTTAACACCTGTGCTTCTTTGTACATGAAGTCCAGTCTGCAGCGAAATAGACAATTAAGGATATAATATCAGGGTTAATCCAGTTCAGATGGGATTGAGTTCCGCTTTAGGTTGACCATCCTTCTAAGACCCCAGTTATAACTCATTTTATGCCTCAACAACCAAAATAAGTTAGACATTCAGTCGAATTCTTTTTTTTTTTTTTTTAATTTTTTTACCTTTATTTATTTTTGAGACAGAGAGAGACAGAGCATGAATGGGGGAGGGTCAGAGAGAGGGAGACACAGAATCCGAAACAGACTCCAGGCTCCGAGCTGTCAGCACAGAGCCCGACGTGGGGCTCGAACTCACGGACCGCGAGATCATGACCCGAGCCGAAGACGGACGCTCAACTGACTGAGCCACCCAGGCGCCCCTCAGTCGAATTCTTACAGAAGGGCATTTCATTTGTCAAGCTTCTGGGACATGCTTTCCAGCACCTTTTGGAAGATAACTATTATGTGCCATAGCCACTGAGATGTTTGCGGTGAGCCTCAATATAAGCTTGTGGGATGAATAAGTGAATTAATGAAATGCTGTAATACTGCGGGTGTTCTATAAGGGGAGCCTGGATGGCTCAGTCGGTTAAGCATCCCACTTCAGCTCAAGTCATGAGCTCGCCGTTTGTGAGTTTGAGACCTGTGTCGGGCTCTGTGCTGACAGCTTGGAGCCCGGAGTCTGCATCTGGCTTCAGATTCTGTGTCTCCCTCTCTCTCTCTGTCCTTCCCCCACTCACGCTCTGTTTCTCTCTCTCTCTCTGTCAATAGTAAATAAACATTAAAAAAAAAATACTTCAGGTGTTATCTCTCCAGCATAGGAAGATTAAATTCCCACCATTGTCCCTATTCTTTCATACTCCAGACTGGTTGAACCCCTACAATTTTCACTGCTTTCGAAGTAATTCTGGACTAATAGTCCCCCTAGTTTCCCCAAGAACCTAATTTGACACTAGGAGAATCTAGCTCTTTAATTAGCAAATACTTAAAACAAGTCTTTTCTTATATTTTAGAAATGGGATCTTCCGTGCATATGTGAAAAAGGGCTAAATAACACCCCATGGTATTAAACCAATTACTAGAAGATGTAAGACCAGATCTGTGCTAGGAAAATAATATCAGAGTCAAAACAAATCACTTGGAAATGAATCACTTGCCTTTGGCAACTGAAATTAATTGAAACAACTCCCCCCCCCCCCCCACCCCTATCCCTATGATGTTGTCTGACATTTCTTTCAAATGCCAATGAGCACCTCACTTTGTCAAATTAAATAGGTCCAAGCTGCTGGTATTATACAACTTTAAAGCCATATGGCCGTATGTCTAGGATGTTCCAGGACACTCTGATTTCATGTAATTTTAATCTTTTTAATAAATGCAATTCGTCAAATATATAACTAAAGATGAAGCCATCTTATATCATTGTGAGACTTCATATGATTAGAGTCACAAGAAAACATTCTCTGCTACCATTCAGTTCAACTCAACCAACATTTACTGACTACTCTATGATATGCCAGTTGCTAAGTTCAGGGAATCTAGATGTAAATATGACATTCTCCCTGCCCTCAAGGATCTTACAAAGGAAACAATAAATTATAATTTGGTGATCCATATAACAATCAGATGTTCCAACCACGGAGGAGGAGGAGTATATAACTTCCTTGAGTTTGGAGGAGGGACAACGGTAGGGGAGGCTTTCCAGAAAAGGTGACTTCTTGGCCGGGTTTTGAAGGATGAACAGGTGTATCAGGGGATAGGCCCTGGTAATCAAAGCAGAGGAATAGCCTGTATGTGTACTTATTTTTTTTTATTTTTATTTTTTAGAAAATTAGGATCATTCCATAGAGTAGAATAGAGCTGTTGGCTTAATGATATTTATTGCACCCTCAGAAATGTCTCTGGAATTTTGATTTTTGCTTAAAATATTCTCTTGGCTGCCTCAGTTGGGAAGAAAGTTTATTGGGTGTAGTTGTGTTTGTTAAAAACCTATGTAAAAATCACTTCCCGGAGTTTTGTTCATCAGCTACAAACAAGAAGGATCGCTATTTTCTCATCTTCAAAAGTGGCAATAATCACTTTTCCAAAATTTCAATATGGTTAGCCTACAGTGTTAGATTAGTTTCAGGTGTGCAATACAGTGATTCAACAACTCCATAAGTCACCCAGCGCTCATCACAGCAAGTGCACT
This sequence comes from Panthera onca, assembly GCF_046562875.1. Lineage (NCBI taxonomy): Eukaryota > Metazoa > Chordata > Mammalia > Carnivora > Felidae > Panthera > Panthera onca. The sequence goes on along the minus strand of NC_138355.1, from coordinate 12,991,680 downwards.
CCTTAATCCCCATCCCATGTTTCACCCATCCCCCCACCCCCCTCCCCCTGGTAACCATCGGTTTGTTCTCTATGGTTAAGAGTCTGTTTCAGGTTTGTCTATCTTTCTCTCCCCCCCCCGCCCCCGGTTTGCTCGTTTGTTTTGTTTCTTAAATTCCATATGTGAGGGAAATCATGTGTTATTTGGTCTTTCTCTGACTGGCTTATTTGCTTGGCATTATACTCTGTGACTCTATCCCTTGTTGTTGCAAATGGCAAGGTTTCATTCTTTTTTGTGGTTGAGCAATATTCCACTATATATATCACTTCTTTATCCATTCATCTACTGATGGACACTTGGGCTCCTTCCATAATTTGGCGATCATAACTAATGCTGCTATAAACATAGGGGTGCGTGTATCCCTTTGAATTAAATAATCCCTTTTAAATAACCCAAAGGAGAAGATATCTCTCCAGGCAGCTTCCGTTACTCATTTGCAGGCATCCCAGCTTGGTGCCTGCCAGGGACAAGACCCTTGTTGGGCGTGGTGACAAAGGCCAAGTTGTATGTGAACCTTTTCTGTCCTCGAGGAATTTCTCATCCAGGAGACAGGATGGATCCCCTTGGGGAGGTGATCTCTGCACTGGGAGGTGAAGACTTTTCAAAGTTCACAGGAGGAATAGAGAAACGCTTCTAGGCAGCTTTTTGGAGCTCTTGGAATATCATGAAAAACCTCTCAGCTCTATTCTCCCCGACATGATTGAGAGGGAAAGGCAGACCCAGCCCCTGGCGGGTGCTAATTCACACTGTGGGAGGGACCATGAATCTTTCCCTGCCTCACTGTGAAAGCCTCCGAAAAAGCTGCCCTAATGCAAGTCTGGCTCCAAAGGAACTCAAGAAAGAACGGCCCGATTATTCGCCATATTTCCTCCTCCTCCCCCTTCCATCTCCTTCCAGCCCAAACCATCCCTCAACACATTACACTGCCTGCTGCTCCTCTCTCTAACATCTCTTAGCGGGGATAGTTTGAAAGTCTGAACACGAGGCAAGCCCAGTCCACCTCCGGGCCACACAGTGAATGCCACGAGTGGCCTCTGAACTGAGCCCAAACCTACCTGCTGGTGGCACCAAGATAAACCGGGAGAGAGAACTTGGTTTGTTGGGATTCGCTAGTTTGTGAAATCCCATGACACGGTTTCTCTCCCATCTGACACAGCTGACATTCGCTCTCATGCTTTGTTAAAAAGGGAAGGACAGCCCCCCGGCCACACTCTTAACGGTGACGGTTTGGGGGTCAGGGCGGGAGAGGGAATCATTGGAACATAATCTGGAGTTTGCAATAGCAAGCCACTAGCTGGCCATGGTCTCAGACGTAAGGGAGAATCTGAAACTTTGAGGGAGACGGTTTCTTCCCAGGTGGAAGCACACAGCAAGCCCCGCTGACCGAAAGAGAGTCTTCTACGAACCCAAAGTGACTACTAATTACAAGGGCCTCTATGCAGCAAACTTGCACCAGTGGAATGAGTCTTTGAGGACTGGGAAAGAGAAAACGAAGCGTCTTTCACTAAAGAGGAAAACTAAGATGATCTGCTTATTTCAGACAGGCTTCCTAGATGTTCAGATACGCTTTCCCCCCACCCGCACACAAAGTATTTCTAAGAATCTGCCTGGAAAGCAGACATAAAACAGACAATAGCAGCACCTGGGTGGCTCAGTTTGTTGAGCGTCCGAAGCTTGATTTTAGCTCGAGTCATGATCCCAGGGTCGTGGGACTGAGCCCTAGGTCCAGCTCTGTGCTGACAGCGTGGAGCCTGGTTAAGCTTCTCTCTCTCTCCCTCGGCCCCCTCCCCCATGCTCTCTCTCTCTCTCATTAAAAGAAAAAAAAAAAAGAAGAAATGGACTTATATGTATAATTACAGTTTCATTTTTGAAATATTAAAAACATCCTAAAGGCCATAATTTCACCCTGCCTTTAAGACCGAATCTATCATCTATTTCAAGCGTTTTGTTTTGATGTTTTTTTTTCTTTGCCTTTATAATTCAACACATCGAATTGAGGTGTGGGTTTGTTTGTTTGTTTGTTTGTTTTTTACATTGACAACAGTAAGTCCAATGAACATTTGTTTTAGGCTAAAGACTGGCCATTGGAGCACAACGATTTTCATCTTTGTCTTAAGTCCATTAAATTAACGAGAACTTTGCCTCCTATCACTAATAAAAGCACTTGTATTTCCTGTTCTCCAGTCATTAAATATTTTTTAAGTATATCAAAGTAAAACATGTATACATATATGCTCAGTAGTACTCTAGAATTTGCAAATGTACCCGTGTGCCCCATCTTTTTTATCTTTTTTAAATTGTTAAAAAAGTTTTTATTTATTTTTGACAGACAGAGAGAGCAAGCATGAGCTGGGGAGGGGCAGAGAGAGAGGGAAACACAGAATCCAAAGCAGGCTCCAGGCTCCGAGCTGTCAGCACAGAGCCCGACCCGGGGCCCAAACTCACGAACCACGAGATCGTGACCTGGGCCGAAGTTGGACACTCAACCGACTGAGCCACCCAGGCGCCCCCCCTTTTTTTTTTTCTCTAATGTTTATTTATTTTTGAAAGAGAGACAGACACAGACAAGAGAGAGACACAGAGCGAGAGGGAGACACAGAATCTGAAGCAGGCTCCAGGCTCTGAGCTGTCAGCACAAAGCCCGATGTGGGGCTCGAACTCACGAACCTCATGACCTGAGCTGAAGTCAGACGCTTAACCGGCTGAGCCACCCAGGCGCCCCGCCATGTGCCCCAACTTGTTCCCCATTCTACCGCCTGCTCCTAGAGGCAACCATATAAAAATCTTTTAGCTATTTCTTCTGTTTTTCACTCTCCTATTTCTAAATACGCTTATATTGCTACTTTTATCAACATTTTCTGTTTTAGACATTGTTTTATTTACTTCCAATTATAGAAGACAAGAATTTACTTTCCACCTCCATACGCATACTTCCTCACTTTCTGTCTGCCGGAAGAATTACGTTACTATTATTTTTATTAAATCAACATTTAAAATTACACTCAACAATATAAAAATCAGAAGTGACATTTTTATTGCTAGGCAAACATAGGTCCCAGTTGAACCACTGAATCTACTATGATTATATTTACTATCAGATACTACATTTTCCCCCCCTAAAGTAAATGATCGTCTTATTTTTTGTGTCCTCAGGTTTCCATGTTAAAATTATGAATTCATATCTAAATTTTCTAGAAGTATGATACTCTTCTCACTATGGTCAACATAATTTTATGTTTTTCTTGAAGCTGCCTCTCCAGGGCCTTCACCAGGCTGCCTGACCTGCACTTGGTGCCCCTGCAGCCTGCCCTTGAACTTCAAGTTGACCCTGGAACTTCTCTTTGCCAGCAGCCTGAGAATCCCCTTCGCTATGCTCCTGTGTGGTATCCCTTCCTTCCTCGAGCCCACATTTTCCTTTTTCTTGACTTACCCCTCAGTCTTTTGAAACAAATCCAGCAGTAGCTTCTGGAGAAAGAGGGCACAAGAAATACTTTATTTTATTCTATTCTTCTGAGATCTTAACCAATCTTTTTTTAAAAAAAATTTTTTAAAGGGGACGCCTGGGTGGCTCAGTCGGTTGAGCGTCCGACTTCAGCTCAGGTCATGATCTCGCAGTCTGTGAGTTCGAGCCCCGCGTTGGGCTCTGTGCTGACAGCTCAGAGCCTGGAATCTGCTTCGGATTCTGTGTCTCCCTCTCTCTCTGCCCCTCCCCTGCTCATGCTCTGTCTCTCTCTCTCTCTGTCAAAAATAAATAAACATTAAAAAAAATTAAAAAAAAAATTTGATGTTTATTGTTGAGAGAAAGAGAGAAAGAGGGAGAGAGAGCATATGGTGGCGAGGGACAGAGAGAGAGGGAGACACAAAATCTGGAGCAGGTTCCAGACTCCAGGCTGTCAGCACAAAGTCTGATGCGGGGTTCGAACTCACAAACGGTGAGATCAGACCTGAGCCGAAGTTGGATGCTTACCTGACAGAGCCACCCAGGTGCCCCAAGATCTTAACCAATCTTAATCCTACTTTTACTTCATTAAATGTTTAGCTGGGAATAGAAATCCAAGTTAAAAATGATGTTCTGTCAGAATTTTAAAGACATTGCTTCAGGGGCACCTGGGTGGCTCAGTCGGTTAAGTGTCCAACTCTTGGTTTTGGCACAGGTCATGATCTTGCAGTTTTGTGGGTTCAAGGCCCACGTCAGGCTCTTGCTGATAGCTTGGAACCTGCTTGGGATTCTCTCTCTCCCTCTCTCTCTGCTCCTCCCCCACTTGCACCGTATCTGTCCCTCTCAAAGTAAATAAATAAACTTAAAAAAATATATATATATATGTAATAAAGGCATTGCTCCAAAGCCTTCTAGATTCCCACGTTGCTTTTGAGAAGTCCATTCCTGGTCCTTTGAATCTTTCTCCTTCTCCTTCTCCTTCTTCTTCTCCCAGAAACTTTTTAAATCTTCTCTTTCTTCCTAGAGGGTGGGAAGTTTGCTCTTATTATTTTATTGATAATTTCCTCTCCTTTGTTCCTTCTTCTTTCCTTTTCTGGATTTTTTGTAGCTTGAAGATTAATCTAAATTCTTATCTTTTTTTTTTCCTTCTATTTGTTTGTCGTTTTTCCTCCATTCTCTGGAATATTTTCTCAACCTGATATTCCAACCCTTCTGTTGGACTTTTAACTTTTGATATTATATATTAGTTGTTTTACTATGAATAGAGCTTTCTTATTTTCTAACTGTTCTTTTTTTGTAGCATATTCTTACTTAATAGATGAAATATCCTTTTATCTGTCTGCACATATTACTTATACCTTTTGTGAATCTGCCTCTGTTCCCTACACAGTCTTTCTTCTAAGATCCTTTCTCTGCATATTTATTTTTTTCATCTGCAAAGTTATAGGATTTCCTCAAATGTCTGATAGTCAATTCATATTTAAGAATGAGGCATTACAAATCTGACTGAAAGTTCTCTGTGCGTGGGCAGAAATTATTAACTAATGAGTTAACCACAGGGAACTGCTCTTCATTAGGAGACCCCAAACGTCAGTAGCTATAGGTCTTTTGCTTGGGATGGTAAATTTCCCCAGAGGGGAATCTTCTCGACTTTTTCTGGGAGTGGTGGGTAGGTCCAAGAGATGTGTTTGGCTGAGAGCAATCTGGAATCCAAGCATAGAATCCAGGAGTTCTTAACCATTCCATAGGCTATCTTTCTATATGGTGTCTCCTTCCCACCTCTAGGGGCGCTAGGTGTCCCTAAGCTCAGAGATACTCTGCTTCAACCTCTAGGCAGTCACCACGTCTCTGTTGTTGGGGTGAGGAAGGGATAACTCACAGCTACTTAGGCTGAGGGAGGAGACCTGGGGTATGTAGGCTTTCTGCCAATACTCTAGTTGAGAGTTTCATCCCACATTTAAGCCTTTGTTTTTTGTTTTTTTGGTAAGATTTTATTTCTTAAGGCATCTCTACAACCCAGCGTCGGGGCTAGAACTCACAGCCTGGAGATCAAGAGTCACCTGCTCTACCGACTGAGCCAGCCAGGTGCCTCCCACATTTAAGCTTTTAGCACTGTTTGTCATCTTGATTCCCCTAATTCTGTCACTAAAATGAGTACACTCTTTTAATAGATTCTCTCTTCTGCTGAGTCAGAAACTACTCATTCACTCGTTCATTCGTTGTCCCTCTTCCAGGTTTGTTGACATTACTAAGCTGTGCTCATCTTCTCTTCCACTTTCTTTCTCTTCATTTGTTTACACCTTTTTCTTTCTTTACTATTATTTTAGTTGGGTTTTAGGAAGAAACAGATGAAAAAGTGTGGTCAAGCACATGTTTATTTTATTTTTATTTATTTTTTTTAATTTGAGAGAGAGAGAGAGAACACAAGCAGAAACAAGGGGAAGAGGGAGAAAGAGAATCTTAAGCAGGCTCCACACTCAGCACGGAGCCCGACGTGGGGCTCGATCTCATGACTGTAAGATCATGACCTGAGCCGAAATCAAGAATCAGAAGCTTAACCAACCGAGCCACCCAGGCACCCCAATACTTGATTATTGTTTTTCTTTTCCTTCTTTTTTTTTTTTAGTTTTTCTTTATTTCTCTCTCTCTCTCTCTCTTTTTAAGTAGGCTTCATGCCCAGCATGGAGCCCAATGCGGGACTTGAACTCAAGTCCCTGAGATGAAGACCTGAGCTGAGATCAAGAGTCAGACACTTAACCAACTGAGCCACCCAGGCGCCCTACCCCACAAACACTCATGTTAAAGTAGAACTCTCTAGTATTCTATTTTTAAATAAGATAACAAAAGATTTAAGTAGCAACAAGAAAAATGTAAATAAACAACCAAAACTACTCCAGAGCCAAAAGTGCTGCTGTTGAAGCTGAACGTGTGAGAGTTCAGTGTCCTCCTGTTAGCAGAGTGCAAAAGTTTGAATTCCACATATGAAAGGCTACATGTCTGAGTATGTTAGCTGTATGAAAGTTACCACAACGTAGGATCACAGCGAACAAATTATGCCAAAATAGCTTGAGTTATTTCCATGAGTGAGTGATGCGTTGTATAGATAAAGGACAAGAAGCAGATAGATATAGAGTCAAGAGTGGAAATTTTACTGAGTTTTTCTTCTAGGCAAACCAAGAAGACGTGGCCGTTATACTTACCATTTTTATATGTAGGAACCCTTAGCAATAGTTTTCTTACTTTCGAAAAATTACATTCTCATACTTCAAAAAATCTACAAACACTAAAAAAGTAAAACATAAACAATATTTCACTGTCCAGGAAAGTTCCAGACACTTTTTATATAAATAAAGATAAATACAATTTTGTTTAACTTGAGAGAGAGACAGAGCAAACAGGGAGAGGGGCATGGGGAGAGAGAGAATCCCAAGCAGGCTCTACACGGCCAAGTGTGGAGCCTGACACAGAGCTCGACCCCACAACCCTGGGATCGTGACCTAAGCCGAAATCAAGAGTTGGACGACGCTCAACCAACTGAGCCATCCAGAAGCCCCTAAATGAAATCATTTTTAATAGTTGAATGGGCTATGCTATTTTACACTACAATTTACTTAACTAACCCACAGCCAGGTTATCTCCAAGTTTGAGGATATTATAAACAGAATTGTAACAGATAATTTGGGGCATATACACTAGGGATTTCTACAAAAGAGCAAATACACTGTAGGATATCAATTGATTGAGGAAATGCATAATGGCCAAAATCTCATATGAATTTGGTAACAATTTTAAATGAATTTGTGATTTAGTACTCATAACAGCCTTAAGATACATTTTAAAAACAACAATACACATATGCATGAAACATTATTTACAAAATCTACAAACAATGATACACAGACAGCAAATAATATCTTCTCACCCGTGTACCCTTCTTCCCCTCCTCCCCCAAAATTCATGACCCACCGGTTTGGAATTATTGGGTTGAGTGTATTAGATGGTACCCAGTTGGTTTGAAGTCATCAGCAAAAACATATAGTGTTAAGGACTGTCCCGCAGAACCTAATTCTAGTCATCTAATATTTTCATCAACAATTTAGATGATGGACTTCCAGTAGGCTCATTACTTTCTCAGAGGACAAGCTGAATAGGGTTGCTTGTGAAACTTGACTCGAAAGCAATATTATCTTCTAAAAATGGAGAGTAGGGGTGCCTGGGTGGCTCAGTTAATTAAGTGTTTGACTCTTGATTTCGGCTCAGGTCATGGTCTCACGGTTTAAGTTCGAGCCCCGCATCAGGCTCTATGCTATTAGCAGAGAGCTTGCGATTCTCTCTTTTCTTCTCTCTCTGCCCTTCCCCTGCTCTCTCTCTCTCTCAAAATAAATAAATATTAAAAAATAATAAATAAAAATGGGGAGAAAAATGTCAATTGAACAAAGAGCATCCTCCCCCTTATAAAAAGAAGACATGCGTAAGAGAAAGGCTAAATGGTTTTTAGTGGGTCCCAAGCTGGAAGAGGGGTGTTCTTTTTGAGATAATCATGGCAACAGGATCTAGTAACAGGAGAAATACATTCAAGGCCAAGGTGTAATCCTCCCAGTATATTTCCAGTGCCCTAACAGGTGCTAGTGGCATGAATTTTTCCCGGTATATCTGACTCTCCGACGCAAATGTATAGTCAACATAAATGAAAACTAATCATCTTAGATATTTTCACACACAATTCCTTCGGTGATGGGTTTGACTACAATGCAGTATGTTCTTAACTGATTCTCACACCACCCTACAGACTGTGCAAACCATTCTTTGAAATACTCTCTCTCTTGTGTGATTGGTTGGTTGGTTGATTTTTTTCCCCGTCCAGACTGATGATAGCAGCTCGCTCTGGATGGCTGCTTCTCCCCAACTCCCTGGATGCTGGCGTTGCCAATGTTTGTGAAGATCCTTTAACCAAAGCTCCGACTTCACTGATGCAGAAACAATTGCCAAATTGCCCCAGCCTGTGGATTTTACTGCCGACTTAACGTTAAACCAACAGGTGCCCAATCTAGCGGGCCTCTACCAGCCTGCCTCATTTAGGGATGAGAGCTTCAGTCAAATTTCAAATTCTTGCCATCCTGGGGAAGGTCAACGTCTAGCCCTCCCTGGGGGCTGGCTGGATGCCGACCACGGATCCCAGAAGCCACCTCAGCACCACCAAGCCTGATCTGCAGTGGCCGGAGATGCCCCGGTAGGTCCGATGACTTTGCAGGGATGGAAGCAGCTGATGTACCACTCGCCCTGCCCTGTTCGGTTCAAGCCAAGAGGAGAGACTGTTACCAGACGGGGAGACTGGGGCGGGGTACCTGCCGGGCTGCCTCCGTGTGGGTCCGGTCCCGGGAATAGGTACATGAAGGAATGCCTTCTCGCCCCTGCTCAGCATGTCACTCCCTCTGGGACCTGGGTTGTGCCACTCCACCACCCTGGGCCTCAGTTTCACTTTCTGTCAGGGAGAACGATAATGGCCTCCTCCAGATCAGCTTTTTTGAGGATGAAATTAAATAATAATGAGAGCTAACATCTGATCTGTTGAGCACCACTGCATGTGTTTCACATCCTCTGCTGATTCTAACATCTATGCCAGTCCTGGGTTGGACCAGTCAACTCTGCAATTGACTAATTATTCCCCTCAATCTGGATCATGTTTTCCTGCCTCTTTGCCAGCCTAAGAGTCTTTGATTGGATGCCAGGCATCGTGAATGATATACTGTTGTGTGCTAGGTCTTTGTATATTACTATCAATCTTCTTGAGCATTGTTCTGGGATGCAGTTACTTGGAAATAGTTTGATCCTTTTGAGTCTCGCTTTGATGATTTGTTAGGTGGGTCCCGAGCAAGGCTCTAGACAGTGAGATAAGACCGTCCTGAGTACACTACCCAATGCCCCGTGACATGTAAGTGGTTGCCAATAAGGAGAACACAGTTCAGGCGCAGTTCCTGGCCCTGTGTTGGCACAAGGCGCTGTTTCCTCTAAGCCTTTTGGATGGTTCCCTCCCCACATCCAGTGTTCTGACCAGGGTCCTCCTTTTGCAGAACTCCAAGGTTCTCTGCCCTCTCTCATACCCTGTCCTCCACTCTGGCTGCTTTGGCGTCCCCAGACGCTCAGCTCTGTCTCCTCAACCCAGTGAGATATCACTGGCCGCAGCCTCGGTTTCCCCTCCTATGTGGTATCAGGAGGCGATGGTAACTGTCGGGCTCTTTAAGTCTATTTCCCATTTCTCTGGGCTCACTGCCCTTCGCCACCTGGTACTCAGGGTCTTGAAACCACTGTTTCGTATCTTTCGTGTCTTTCTGTTGTTAATTCAGGCAGGGGGATGAAAGCCGGGCTCTGTTCCTTTATCTTAGCCAGAGAAGAAGGCAGAACATCATGTCTGAAGTCGCCTAAACTTGGGTTAAACAGCGGACTTTGTTCCTTAAGACGTGTGGCCGCGGTCCAGCTATACGAACTGCCCGAGCCTCCGCTTGTTTTCTGTGTCGTGGGTAAATACGCTTCCTCGATTCAGTGCCACGAGCACAGCCCATAGTATGTGTTGAAAAAACAGAAGGCGCACAGCTGGGAAATCTGGAAGAACAAGGAGAGACAGAGGAATGAATCGAGTAAGAGAGGTGGGTAGAGGAGCCGGGGCCAGGAGCATGGGTACAGGACGTGGGGAAGAGAAGGAGAATGGGGAACGAGTTGGCATAACAGAGACACGGCGGGGGAAAGAGAAGGGATTCCGCAGCCACACGAGTTCCTGTGGTTTGGGCCCAGCATAGAGGTGCCCAGCTCAGGGGTGACTAGGGCTTAAAATCTAACCTGAACTTGGCAATCTAGGCTGTCTTCCCAGAGGAAGACGCCTTACCTTCTCACAGGGGCTCCTTCTGCACCAGGCTGTGGCCTATGGGGCTGCATCCGCCCAGAGGGAGTGCATTTTCCTAATTTGCACAAAGATGCTGTGTAGACTGTGAAGTCCTGTTTACAAACCCTGGATAGCGTCAGACCTGGAAGCTTCAAGTAAAATCTCTCTTCTCTTGGACAGTAATGAGCATGACGTCTTGGATTCATTCGTGTATTCACTTGTCCCCGGCACTACTGTGGGCCAGGCCGTGTGCTGGGGCCGGGGGGTCAATTGATGATAGTCTCTGCCTTCTGGGGGAGAGGGTGTCATAGACTGGGTGCTGTAGCACCTGTGGGCTGGCAGCCAGAGGAGAGGAGCAGAGTCGGTGGGGATGGAGACTCCCTCGGCTAGAGAGGGGGCTCCAGGAGGCTGGCTAGCCAGCCGGCTGGCTCGTACCCACCAAAGGGAAGGATGATCACTGGCTGACTCTCTCCCATCAAACCTGGGGGACAGGGATGCTGGGTGTTTGCTTTGGGGATGACAGGGCCAGTCTGCTGAGCCTGAGGAAGTGGTCTGTTCCCCGGGGTCAGGGGCCTCCTTCAGAATGTAGGGTTCTCAGCACTTGGCCCTGAACTGTTGAGTTCTAGTAACATCACGTGCATTCTCCCCGTGGGTACAGTGTTTAACTGGCAGAAAATCTGTTGAATAGATAAAATAATCATTCGACGGAACATACAAGAGTCACACTAGGGTACAGAAGAAAGTAAACCTCCCAGCTACCCAGTTTCCTTCCCCAGAAGCAACTATTCTTACCTGTTTCTTGTTTGTTTTTCCAGAGATTCTCTGTGCATAAGGAAGCAAACATGTACATATATAAACCCAGATGCTTTTTTTTTTTTTTTTAACACAAATGCTGGGCGTAAAGTTCCAGCCAGCTCACTCTTACATACAATATGAGAAAGAAGAAGATGGTAAGTTCCGTCCCTGCGGTCTTGGGTCACCGGATTTGATCCTTGAGAGAGTCTTATGTCCCCTGCTCCCCCCCCCCCCCCCCACCCCCAGCTCCTTTCTGCTACCAGGTTCCTGCTCAAAGCCTTGGGGCTTGACCCTGGAACCCTGAGACCCGGACTCCCGGTCCTCAGTGTCCCATGAGCTTCCTGCCTGAGCCTGGGACCACCGGCCTTCTGGGATGTGGGGGAAAGTTCGCCGCAATTGAAGCAAAGCCCTCCCCGTGTCCGGGGCTGACTGCCCTTACGTATTTGCTGTCATCAAAGTGAAATCCGACCGTCTCCCGGGGCCGTGCTGAGAATGTAAAACTCCATTTTTATCACCGCCTGAAAATGCCAGTGACCTTTCCGCGGCCACGCGCCAGGGTGCGTGTGATCGGCATGTGCTTCGCCGTGGATCCCGCAGCATCGTTTGCAAACACGCTCCGCCACGGGGAGAGCCGTGCTGACGCCAGCGCGGGCCTCTTCTGTGCCTCCGCACAAGCCGCGGCAGGCCGACCCGGGGCAGATTAATTTTAAATTTTCATGGGCTTAATGCCCCTTCACACGTATTTAAAGTTTTGTATCCTCTATAATTTATGGGGAACAAAATGTGTTTGTCCAAGAGGAAACCCAATACATAAACTTGTTGACCGGTCAGACCTTCTTAGGCAGTTAATGGAAGAAAACGTTCCCCTGAGAGTTTACAAATTATAAAGTAGCTGCTTGATTTTTCACAATGAAAATAGTAGGAATCATTTTCAGAGAGACGGATGGATGGATGGATGGATGGATGCATTTATTTATTTTTAAAGTTTTAATTTTAATAACAGTTAACATACAGTGTGTTTTTCGGAGAGATTGAAAATCCAGTTTGGTTAATTTCGCTCATGCTAAGTAAACACTCTTAGATACAAATGCTTGCTTGAAAAACTTCAAAATTTGTCTTCTCTGGATCATTTGTTTAAAATTTTTCCGTTTATCCCTGTGTCTGCTGCCCGTCTCCCTTCCTCTGTGTCTTTAGTTATTTCACAGAATTTTAGAAAAGAATCAGAGACCTTGGAAAAGACCTTAGAGTTTTTCTGTTTTGTTTTGTTTTTTAAAAATAACCTCTGCTCATCAGTATCCCCTGGGATGCTTTTTAAAAAAAAACGTGCTCTTTAGCCCTATCGCTGGCAAGTTTATTTCAATAGGTGTAAGATGTGGCCAGGGAGTCTGTACTTTTAAAAGCTTTCCAAGTAATTCCAAGGGCACTCCCAGCTGAGAAACACAGCTCTTCAGTGGATGACAGGGGGCTCAGCGCATTGATTTCCTCATTCACGTTGTGTACAGGGCATGTCTTGGCCCAGGCACTATCCTGGGTGTGTGAAATTCATCAGAAAACCAAGTGGAAAGAAATCCTGCCCGGTAAGCAGCTTATACTAGAGAATTTATTTATTTATTTATTTATTTATTTATTTATTTGATTATTTTTGAGAGAGCAAGCACCAGCGGGGGAGGGGCAGAGAAAGCGGGGGACAGAGAATCCGAAGGAGGCTCTGTGCGGTCAGCGGGGCTCGAACCCAAGAACTGTGAGATCATGACCTGAGCCGAAGTCGGACGCTCAAGCGTCTGAGCCACCCAGGCGCCCCTACTATAGAATTTATTAAAACAAAACAAGAAAACTTCATCCAGAGCTCTACCCTGTCTACCAACGCAGCTGTACCCATAAACTCTGTTGACCCTCTTGCAAAGGCCTGCGCTCTGGTCCTCAGGGAAGTGAGATAATATACAGAAGGATAAGAGCCCAAAAGCTGTGTACAAGAACCATCGATTATTTTTTCCCACCTCGTACTGTCTCCTTGCAGAACTTGCCCTCAACTTTTTCTCAGAACTGCTGCTCCTGCAGGCCCTGCCTCTTGAGAGGGGCCTGAGCCACGCGACTCCTCCTGTGGCCAAGCTGCTTGGACCAGGGGCAGATACTTGGGCACGGCTGGGTCAGTCTATTTCTTCTTCTGGGAGTTCAGAACATGCACTTAGAACGAGGGGGGTTGCAAATTCAAATGCCTACAAGGGTCAAACCTGTAATACAATGAATGACGCTGGCTGGCCGGGTGTAAGGAAACCAATAACACAACTTCTTTTTTTAAAATTTGTAAAAATGCTTTTGTTCATTTTTGAGAGAGAGAGAGAGAGAGAGAGCATGCGCGTGCGCGGGAGCATGAGCGGGGGAGGGGCTCAAACTCACAAACTCACAAACCACCAGATCATGACCTGAGATGAAGTGGGACGCCCAACCAACAGAGCCGCTCAGGTGCCCCCCAAAGGCACAACTTCTAAGCACAATTTCACCTGACCTGTGATCTTGGGGTTAGGGATCCTGCTATGAACTGAATGCTTGTGTCATCTCAAATTCTTATGTTTTAAGTCCAATCTCCAGTGTGACAGTATTTGGAGATGAGACCTTTGGGAAGTAATTGCATCACGAGAGTGGGGTCCTCATGCACGGGATTAGCGCCCTTGTAAGAAGGAACGTGGGAGAACTTTCTCTTTCTCTCTTCACCATGTGAGGAAACCAGGAAGAAGCCTCTTGCTGGAACCCAAGCAGGCTGGCACCCTGACGTCAGGCTTGCCAGAGCTTCTGCAAATGGTGAGCGGTAAGGGTGTGGTGTTGACAGCGGCAGGGACCGATGAGGACGGAGGAAGCAACGAGAGTCGAGGTTGCAGGGCTCCTGATCCGTGCAGAGGGCGGACTGTTACTCAGCTCCCGCCAGTGGCTGCCACACGAGAGCCCGGTTTGCCAGGTTTTTCTGACGTTTCCAGAGGTCTGCAATTCAGGTTTTGATAGGAACTCTCACAAGTTAACAGTGTTGAACTTATTTCACGTACAAAAATATTGTGTCGTCCCAGACAAACCCAGTTGCTGGCCGTATCTGCCAAGAGGCACCGGCTTTGCACTCTGGCCAGTGCGTGAGAGACGGGACGGAGAAGTGTGGCGATGCAGGGTCTAAGGCTGCTGCAATTTGGTCTAAGCATCCAGAGAAGCAGAGAGCCAAACACAGAGAAAGAAGGGTGATACTGACAAAAGTGGAGATTCTGTTGTTTAATGTGGTAGAAAGACGCACAGGTTCCTGACAGCCGTCTAGTTTTTTATTCTAGTCCGCTGCGTCTCAACCTGGGTTTGTTTTTTTTTTTTTTTCTTTTCAACCTGTGGTTCTAGAAGATACCCGTTTCCTTCAAATCGACCACCTTTCGCTGAAGCTTCTGTTAAATACACACCATACAGATCAAGTTGGAGGTGTCTGTTACCTTCTTCCCAGAGGGCAGTGTTATTACTAAGCGTTAGGGTAACGAATATCGACTCTTCTGTGTGTGAGCTGGTTTCGTACATGTCAGGCACGTCCCGACGTATTGAATTAAAGCGATGTTCGTCTAGTGGTTGCCAAGCCCGGCTGTGCATCAGTGTCACCTGGGAGCTTCTGGAAAAATACAGATCCTCTTGTAACCAGACCCAAGTTTGTGTGCTTAATGCACAGCCGGGACAATCCCTGGGACAGAGAGTCTGCAGCACGGAGAGAGTTTATTTGAGAGGCAGCTAGAGAGATGGGAGGGCAAGCTTCACAGCCCCCTCTCGGGAGAAGGAGTCGCGGGGAAGTTTAAAGGCAAATGAAAGAAGTCTGCGTAGAAAGTTGCCATCGAGTTTGTTAACCTGCATTTAGTCCCCTTAACCCTCTGGCTACTGGTTTCCCTCGGATCCCACACCCCACCTACAGAATCAGTCACCAGAGGTAGAGCCTGGAGGCCGTATTGTGAGCTCCCCGGGGGAGTCTGAGGCCGCCAGCCCCACACTGGTCTGAGGACCAGCGTTTTGGGGGACCTCCATGAGACCACCATCGGAAATGGGCCACGCCAGAGCCAGGGTGGGCCGCAGTTGCTTAGCTATTTAAGAAGGATCTCAGGGAGATGCGAGCTTTAAGTTATATTATGCCGTAACTGAAAAGTCCTACATCTTGCCCTCTCATCCTCTCTTGACCTGGAGAGTATGTTGAGAGCAGGAGCTCCGGGAGCCTCTTGGTTAAATCCGTGTGGGAATCACACTCCGTGGGCCTGCAGTGGCTCCTCTAATTCCCTTTGATTGCCCAGTGGTAAGCAGGTGAACTCAAACAGCCCTCCGTGCAGCTTCTCCGTAACGGGATTTGTGGGTGAATCTTGGGGTTGATAACAGCATAGACCCTTGGCAATTGTGGGCCTCTTATTTAAAGCAGTCCGGGTGCTTCATAAGAGATGGGAACTTGAGTGGGGGAGGGGCTAGATGGGTGATGGGCATTGAGGAGGGCACTTGCTGGGATGAGCATGGGGTGTTGTAAGTGATGAATCACTGAATTCTACTCCTGAAACCAACATCGCACTGTGTGTTAACTAACTAGAGTTTGGATAACATTTCGAAAAGAAGAAAAAAGGGAAAGGCTTGAGATGTGAATGTGTTTTCTCCTGTGTTCACCTGGAGTCTGTGGGCTCAGTCAAGGCAAAGGACCATGTGTTTGTGGACCATGTGGTTGAAGAAGGTCACTTGGTAGGATTCAGGTAGCAGTTGGGCTTTTCTGTGGGATCCAAGAGTCAGAGAGAGAGAATCCCAAGCAGGCACCGTTGTCAGCATGGAGCCCAACGCAGGGCTCGAACTCATGAACCACGAGATCATGACCTGAGCTGAAACCAAGAGTCAGACGCTTAACTGACTGAGCCACCCAGGTACCCCAATATATGGCTATTGTTTTAAGCTATTATTATTTTTTTTTTGGAGTGATTTGTTATGCAGGAAAGGAGTTAATACAAGTATATGAGTAAAGCGGGTTGTTTCTCAAAGTATGGACACATTCGCAGCCAGCTTGTGTTTGCCAAGCTCTCTTCTCTCTCTGTCATGACACCAGCTACGTTCCACAGAAAGTTTGCTTCATCAGTTCGGGTCCTAGAGTAAAAGCAACGTAGAGCTCAACACAGCTGATCCAAGATGGCTGTGATGCTTGCTCGAGAAAGAAGTCTGTGCTTGTCAGCCTTGAGATTTTGGAGGTGTTAATTATCACGGCATAATCCAGCCTGTCCTGGCTGATACAGCTACAGATTGTCCCTATCGCAACTTAAATTCAAGCCGTGTTCCACCGCTATAAAGTAATGGAGGATTGCCGTGGACAGAAAAGCAGCCATCAATTAAGAAAGCGTTCAAGTTCAACAGTGAAAACGTCTCGATGCCAAAAGCATGCAACCAACTCCTGACTTAATACTGGGTTAATCTGTTTAACAACAGAAGCAGTAATGCTTAATGTGAGTAACAAGAAATAGTTCTCCTTGCATAAGCTTATATCAGGGCGAGTAAGCACTGATAGTTACCAACCAGGTAAAAATAACCTAAGTATAAACTATATAGCAAACCAATGGCCGACCCGCCACCGGCATGCAATCAAGATGAAAAGAAGTAAAAGGAACTCGGCAAACACCAACCCCACCTGTTTACCGTACACATCGCTTCTAGCATTTCTAGTGTTAGAGTCCTGCCCTCCTCTCCACGCCCTGTAGAAACGGGCTGTGTAAACACGCTGATTGAGAAGCACCAAGGAGCCTCCTCTTCAGCCAGCCCGCGTCTCTGCGCATGGCTGCCCACGGGATCCGAGAACAGGTGCTTCGTGCCCAGTGGTTCTGCCTTTAAACCGGGGACATAGCTGGCTGCCAGAAGTCATCCTTCCTGGGCCAAGGAGGTAAGAAAATGAAGGTACCTTCCGAACCCCCAGCGGACATTTCTCAATGAGTGCTAATAGCCACTCAGCACTGCTGGTAAACTGTCTATGGGTGAGTTTGCAAAAATCCAGACTTTATTATTGACTTTACTGCTAACTGTATAGGAAAGGAACCAGCAGGAGAAAGCAGGGAGAAGAGTTCAAAGTCATTTACAAAGTTGGTGAGTTTTCCCAGCTTAGAATTCATTGTTTACATCATCTCCTGAGAGAGCAGCCTAGAGCATCCCTATGTGTGTGGGTTTCCTGCTTGAGATACCAAACAGGGGCAAAGCCTTTAATACGGGAGTATTACTACAGTGTTTGTCTCAAGCTAATTTGCAAGGCATTGCCAGATCGAGGCTCCCAGTCTTCTGGAACCTTGAGAAAATGCCAGACAATATTGCTCTGAGGGCCAGAGATAGAGCGGGAAGCCATTCACACACTGATAAAATGAATCCAGTTTCTGGTGGTTTCTTCTCCCAGTTCCTAGGTCTTCCCGAGCCAGGGATGTGATCTGTCGGGGGAGAGAAGCAGGCTGGCTTCCTGATGTCCCTGCCACCCAGCCTTTGCCTCACAGCTCTGCATTGGCACTGCGGTCCTACATCTGGGGAGATCACAATTAACATGTTTAAGCTCGTCACCTCCGGTCTCTTTCTTCCATCTTCTAAGCTAAATTCCAAAAGGGTAATTGCATTAGTTATCCCCAAACCCAGCCTTCCCGTGGGGCCAGCCCTGCCTCCCACCTGTCCCGTTCCCTTCCCCTCCCTCTTTCATGGAGCTGGAGCCCCGTTGCACAAGCCTCTGCCCCTGAATTTCCAACCTGTACCCTCTGTGGAACCTCGTCCTTTCTAGACACTAGCCATCCTCGTGCGAGCTGAAGACCAGAAGTTTCCAGAATATAACCCTTCTTGTCACTCCCTCCGCCTTGTCGCCAGTTACAGGCACGGAAAGCTAGCTGCTGCCACTGCAGCTCCGTGGAGGGAGGGAGGGAGGAGGGGAAGGATGAGGAGGAGGCTTTAAGAAGAGGCGGGTGGGAGGCCCCCGCTGGGAACCGGGCCAGGCCCTGGGCTAAGATGGGTTGGAATGTGCGAAGGGATTCTTGGAAGCTGGGGTTGGGTGTGAAATTGTGCACAACAGCGCTGAATTGCAGCCCTGCAGAGGAAACGCTAACAAGAAGTTTCGTTGGTTTTCCCTACAACCTTGGCATTTTCTCCAGAGTAGCTGTGATTCTCTGTCCTGTGGATGGGGCACCAGTAACTTGCTTAGGACTGTTCACTGTATCTCCTCACCTGCCTCCAGGCCTAAATACACAGGGAGGTGTTTGAAATAGACATCACTGCCCCCGGGGGTGGGGGTGGGGGCGTCTAGCTCATTAAATAAACACATTTGAACCTCCACTCATTCGCCCACCGGTGGACCCCGAAGTTCACAACCCTGTTCAAGGAGGGGTATGTTTCTGCTGTGGGGCTTGGGGTCAGAAATGAGAAATTTACTTGCTGTGTAACTGTTTTAAAAAAGTTTTAATGTTTTTATTTTTGAGACAGAGAGAGACAGAGCATGAGCAGAAAGAGAGGGAGACACAGAATCTGAAATGGGCTCCAGGCTCCGAGCTGTCAGCACAGAGCCCGACGTGGGGCTTGAACTCACGAACGGTGAGATCATGACCTGAGCTGAAGTCAGCCCCTTAACCAACTGAGCCATCCAGGCGCACCTATAACTTTGTTTTTTAAATACAGATAGATACATTTTTTTTTTTTTTAATGAAGTTATAAGAAATGTACTCTCTGTCATCTGGCATCCATTCTGGGCTGATGGCTCTCAAAAATTTATTTTCATAAAAAAAATTATTTTCACGACCCAGTTGCTCTTCCAACATTTGCTGAGAACTTCTTGTGCGCCAGGCATGATTCTAGGTGCGGGGGGGAGGCGGGGAGTACAGGGAGCGGGACACAGCCCTGCCCTGGAGGAGCCTAGATGGGTGGAGAAGCAGACTCCTTACCAGAAAAATTCTGTGTGTGCGAAAATAGGATGTGTGCTGTAACAGAGGAAGCACCAGATTGCTATGAAAGGACAGACAGGGAGCACCCAAGTTGGGGTAGTCAAGGAAGGAAGGTTTCACCAGGGAGTTGACATTTATGCTGAGTAAGTAGGGTATTTTGACACCCGCTGGCCTGTCGCAGTGCAATTCTGGTGGTCACTTCTCGGAGTCAGCACATCCCCGCAAGACTGCCCCCCACTTCATACACCAGCCACAAATTCAGGGGGTCCCCAGGCCACCTGCCCTTCTGGCTGATTGGCTATTAATTTAGGGGCCCTCTTGACCACATTAGGTTTGATAATTTGCTAGAACAACAGACAGAACTCGGGAAAGAGCTGTATTACAAGTACAGCTTGATTGCGGAAAAATACCTACAGATCAGGAACAGCCAAATGAAGAGACACACAGGGAGAGGTCTGGGAAGATCCTGCCCTCTTCTCATGGAGTGAGGGTGCATTATGCTCCCAGCACATCAAAGTGTTCCTCAACCAGGAACTTTGTTCATCAACAACTGAGCTTTGTTGTCCAGAGTATGATTACATGGGCATAATTGAGTGTATCGCTGGCCCCGTGACTAAACTCAATCGCCAGCCTTCCTTCCCTTCCTGGAGCCTCGGCCAGCTCAAAGACCCAACTAAAGGCCCTCTAATCATAGGTTTCGGTCTTCCTGGTGACCAGCTCCCATTCTGAAGCTATCTAGTGAGTCATCTCTTTAACTTAATGATAGTGTAGTGACCCACAGGGCTCATGAGTAACAAAGGCACTTGTATCACTCGGGAAATCCCAAGGATGTTAGAAGCTCCATGCCAGGAACCTGGGGGCAAAAATCACACAAATTGTTCATGACATAACAAATTCTTTCTTTTTTTGTAGCATTTATTCATTTTTTGAGAGGCAGAGAGAGACAGATCATGAGTGGGGAAAGGACAGAGTGAGAGGGGGAGACGCAGAATCGGAAGCAGGCTCCAGGCTCCTAGCTGTCAGCACAGAGCCTGACGTGGGGCTCGAACTCATGAACAGTGAGATCATGACCTGAGCCGAAGTCAGACGCTTAACCGACTGAGCCACCCAGACTCCCCATCTATCTATCTATCTTTTTCTTTTCTTTCTTTCTCTTTCTTTCTTTCTTTCTTTCTTTCTTTCTTTCTTTCTTTCACATTTGTTTATTTTTGAAAGAGAGAGAGACAGAGAGACAGAGCATGAGCAGGGGAGGGGCAGAGAGAGGGAGACACAGAATCCAAAACAGGCTCCAAGCTCTGAGCTGTCTGCACAGCTGATGTGGTGCTTGAACCCACGAACCATGAGATCATGACCTGAGCCGAAGTCAGATGCTTAACTGACTGAGCCACCCCTACAAATTCTTTTTTTTTAATGTTTATTTATTTATTTATTTATTTATTTATATTTTTTTATTTAAAAAAAAATTTTAACGTTTATTTCTTTTTGAGACAGAGACAGAATGTGAGCTGGGGAAGGGGCAGAGAGAGAGGGAGACACAGAATCCGAAGCAGGCTCCAGGCTCTGAGCTGTCAGCACAGAGCCCCATGCAGGGCTCGAACCCACAAACTGTGAGATCGTGACCTGAGCCGAAGTCGGACGCTTAACCGATTGAGCCACCCAGGCGCCCCACAAATTCTTTATACCAACTAAGGTAGGCTGGGCAGAAAATGTTATCGAATGATGGAGAGTTGCTCCAAATGTAGATTTGAGGGTCACCGGCCTACACTGACCAAAAACTAAGTTGAAGATTTCCCTTGGTCCCTGTACCAGGTAGCAGGTGAACTTAACGTGGATTAAAGATAGCACGAGTCGTCTCTGTTTGTTCTCTCCCTCCTCTTCAGTCTTGATCTCCCCCTCCTTCTGCTGCTGTTCCTTTCCATCAGCTCCTTCAACCTTCCCTGCCTGAATTGCTTAAGGTCATGGCACAAAGCCCCAAACTCCACTGGTATCAGCATTACATCAGAGAGCCCTCATTTCTAACTGCACTCTTCCCCAGGGCTGCGACTTAGATGTCAACCCCCGGAGCCCCATCGCTGCATCTCACACCAGCAGCCGGAGGTGAAATTGTGTGGCAGTCACCGTGGCTCGGATTTTACACTCTTGAAAGTGGCCACAACTCAGAAAGAAAAATCTGGAGCTTTTTACAGAAACCTTAGAAAGAAGGTAGAAAATGACATCCCCCCAGGATCTCTGTGATGTGAGCTCTGTCTCTCCTCGCACTCTTTCCTCTGTCACTGGATTCTCCCTGTCCTCTTCTGGGAGGTGGTAAGGAATCATCACTGTCCTTGCCTTGCAGATATAAGATTTGTCCCAAAGGATGGCTCTGAAAGAAAGAAGGATTCCTGTGATAGTGCACACGCATCCGTGAATTCTCTCTCTCTGGGGGGTTGCGGTGCTGTTACGGAAAAATTATGAAAAGGGGGGTAAGGTTCGAACTATAAGCAAATAAAATAATTTCCCTCCAGGAGATAAAGATTTTACATCAAAATTCTCATTCTTCCCAGAGGCATTATGAGATTGGGTAGGGGAGGAGGAAGGTTTTGTTCTGTTTTCTTTTTTTTTTTTAATGTTTATTTATTATTGAGAGACAAAGAGACACAGAGCGTGAGCAGGGGAGGGGCAGAGAGAGGGGGAGACACAGAATCCGAAGCAGGCTCCAGGCTCTGAGCTGTCAGCACAGAGCCCGACGTGGGGCTCGAAGTCACCCACCGTGAGATCAAGACCTGAGCTGAAGTCGGTCGCCTAACCACTGAGCCACCCAGGCGCCCCTGTTTTATTTTCTTAAAGAGTCCTAGACCTCTCACCCATCCATTCGATAAATACTTATTGAGCACCAACTACGTGCAACACAGTATTCTAGATGCTTGGAATGCAGCAAGAATTGTAATCGAAAAAGTCCCTCTGGGGACAGTCTCTTCAATAAACGATGCTGGGAAAACTGGACAGCCACATGCAAAAGAAAGAAACAGGACCACTTCTTACACCATACACAAAATTAACTCAAAATGGATTAAAGACCTGAATGCAAGACTCAAAGCCATAAAACTCCTAGAGGAAAACAGGCAGTGAGCTCCTTAACATCAGCCGATTTTCATTTTTTGAATCCGACACCCAAAATAAAGGCAACAAAAGCAAAACGAAACAAGTGGGACTGCGTCAGACTTCAAAGCTTCTGCACAAAGAAGGAAACCATCAACAAGATTACAAGGCACACTACTGAGAAGGTATTTACAAATCAAATATCCATTAAGGGCTTACTACCCCCAAAACATAGAGAACCCATACAATTCAACAGCAAAAAAGCAAACAACCTGATTAAAAAAATGGGCAGAAGGTCTGAACGGACGTTTTGCCAAAGAAGACATACGTATAGCCCATGGGTACGTGAAAAGGTGCTCAGCATCACTAATTCGCGGAGAAATGCAAGTCAAAACCACAGTGAGATATCACCTCACATCCGTTAGGAAATGGCAAGTATCAAAGAGACAAGAAACAGCAAGTGTTGGCGAGGGTGTGCAGAAAAGGGAACCGTTGCGCGGCGTCGGTGGGGATGCAAACTGGTGCAGCCGCTGTGGAAGACCGTGCAGAGGTTCCTCAAAAAGTTAAAAATAGACCTACCATATGATCTATCATTTCCCCTTCTGGGTATTCCTCTGAAGAAAACAAGAACACTAACTTGAGAAGATATGTGCACCCCCATGTTTATTGCCGTGTTATTTACAATAGCCAGATGATGGAAACAACCAAAGAAACAACCCAAGTGATGGGTGAATAGATAAAGAAGTTGTGATAAAGAGGATAAAGATAAATAGATAAAGAAGTATGTAAATATACATATGTATATTTATATGTATCTATATATATGTATATACTTGTATGTATCTATATATATGTATATACTTGTATGTATCTATATATATGTATATACTTGTATGCGGAATCTAAAAACAAACAAATTAAAAAACCTGAACTCACAGATAGATTGGTGGTTGCCAGAGGTTGGAGGGGGGAGTAGGGTGAATTGGGGGAAGGGGTCAGAAGGTACAAATTTCCAGTTATAAAATAAGTAGGTAATAATCTAATGTGCAGCACGATGTTAATGCTATCTTGCATATTTGAAAGTTGTCAGCCCGATAGATCTTAAAAGTTTTCATCACCATAAAAAAATTTTTCTATAACTGTGTATGGTGATGGATATTAACTAGACCTATTGTAGGGATCATTCTGTGATGTTCACAAACAATCATTATGTTGTACACCTGAAATTAATATAACGTTAGCTGCCAATTATACCTCAATTTAAGAAAAGAAGAGAAAAAAGAGGGGCGCCTGGGTGGCTCAGTCGGTTGAGTGTTCGACTTCAGCTCAGGTCATGATCTTACGGTTCATGGGTTCGAGCCCCTCCGCATCGGGCTCTGTGCTGACAGCTCAGAGCCTGGAGCCTGCTTTGGATTCTGTGTCTCCTTCTCTCTCTCACTCTGCCCCTCCTCTGCTTGCACTCTGTCTCTGTCTCTGTCTCTCTCAAAAATGAAATATAACATTACAAAAAAGTTTTAAAAAGAGAAAAAAGAAAGAAAATGTCAGATAATATACTTTAATAATTTCCAAGATGTTACACAGATTCCTTAGGCAGAGCTGAGTTAATCACTGACAAATTAAAAAGAAAACACAAAGAGTTTCAGATGTTTATATTAGTAAAGTGAAATAATCCTATATATCCTATCTCCTAGGATATTGCTTTTATTTCTTTAGTAGTTAGTTTTGCAAATGCTTAGGCTCCATGTATTTTTAAAGTTGAAATAAAAATTTATAGTAATAAAAAAAAAAAAAGGAAAACCCCTGTGCTGGTGAAGTTTACATGCCTTGGAGGGAAGAAAAACAAACTAAAAACCATGATACGGCAGGTGGTGATAATGGCTATGGGGAAAAATAGACCGGTTAAGGGATTAGAGAATGATGAAAAGGTGTGAATTTTATATAGGGAGATCAAAACAGCCTCACTGTGAGGTGACATTTGAAGTGAGTTGGACAGTAACAACATTGAGGAGAACGAGTTCTTAGTGGAGGTGACCAATGCAAAGGCCCTGAGGTAGGACCTAACACAATCCTAGAAAGTCAGTACTATCTTTTTTTCTTTAATTTAAGGTTTTCTTTTTTAGTTACATACAGTGCAATACTGGTTTCAGGAATAGAATTTAGTGATTCATCACTTACATACGACACCCAGTGCTCATCACAAGAAGTGCCCTCCTTAGTGCCCATCACCCGTCTAGCCCATCTCCCACCCACCTCCCTTTATCAACCCTCAGTTTGTTCTCTATTGTTAAGAGTCTGTTGTGGTTTGTCTCCCTCTCTTCTCTTTCCCCCCTTCCCATATGTTAATCTGTTTGTTTCTTAAATTCCACATATGAGTGGAATCATATGGTATTTGTCTTTCCCTAATTGACTTATTTCACTTAGCATAATACATTCTAGCTCCATCCACATCATGGCAAATGGCAAGATTTCATTCTTTGTGGTGCTTGAGTAATATTCCAGTGTGTGTGTGTGTGTGTGTGTGTGTGTGTGTATACACCATGTCTTCTTTATCCATTCATCAGTCGATGGACATTTGGGCTCTCTCCATAGTTTGGCTATTGTTGATGATGCTGCTATAAACATCGGGGTGCAGGTGCCCTTTCAAATCTGTGTTTTTGTATCCTTTGGGTAAATACCTAATAGTGCAATTGCTGGATCATAGGGTCGTTCTATTTTTAGTTTCTTGAAAAATCTCCATCCTGTTCTCCAGAGCGGCTGCACCAGTTTGTATTCCCACCAACAGTGCAAAAGTATTCCCTTTTCTCTGAATCCTCACCAACACCTGTTGTTTCTTGTGTTGTTAATTATAGCCATTCTGATAGGTGTCAAGTCATATTTCATTGTGGTTTTGATTTTTACTTCCCTGATGATGAGTGATGTTGAGCATTTTTTCATGTGTCTGTTAGCCATCTGGATGTCTTCTTTGGAGAAGTGTCTGTTCATGTCTTTTGCCCATTTCTTCACCTGGCTATTTGTTTTTTGGGTGTTGAGTTTGATAAGTTCTTTATAGATTTTGGACACTGACCCTTTATCTGATATGTCATTTGCAAATATCTTCACCCATTCCACCGGTTGCCTTTTCGTTTTGCTGATTGTTTACTTTGCTGTGCAGAAGCTTTTTATTTTGATGAGGTCCCAGTAGTTCATTTTTGCTTTTGTTTCCCTTGCTTTTAGCCACGTGTCTAGTAAGAACTTGCTCTGGCTAAAGTCAAAGAGGTTTCTGCCCATGTTCTCCTGTAGGATTTTGATGATTTCCTGTCTCACATAAAGGTCTTTCATCCATTTTGAATTTATTTTTGTGCATGGTGTAAGCGGTCCGAGTTCATTCTTTCGCGTGTCGCTGTCCAATTTTCCCAGCACCATTTGCTGAAGAGACCGTCTTTTTTCCATTGGATACTCTTTCCTGCTTTGTGGAATATTAGTTGGCCATACATTTGTGGTTCCATTTCTGGGTTCTCTGCTCTGTTCTATTGATGTATATGTGTCTGTGTTTGTGCCATTACCGTACTGTCTTGATGCCTACAGCTTTGTAGTACAGCTTGAAGTCTAGAATCGAGATGCCTCCAGTTTTGTTTTCCTTTTTCAGGGTTGCTTTGGCTATTCAGGGTCTTTTGTGGTTCCATGCAAAATTTAGGATGGTTTGTTCTAGCTCCGTGAAGAATGCTGGTGATAGGGGCGCCTGGGTGGCGCAGTCGGTTAAGCGTCCGACTTCAGCCAGGTCACGATCTCACGGTCCGTGAGTTCGAGCCCCGCGTCAGGCTCTGGGCTGATGGCTCGGAGCCTGGAGCCTGTTTCCGATTCTGTGTCTCCCTCTCTCTCTGCCCCTCCCCCGTTCATGCTCTGTCTCTCTCTGTCCCAAAAATAAATAAACGTTGAAAGAAAAAAAAAAAAAAAAAAAATTAAGAATGCTGGTGATAGTACTATTGTTATCTTCCCACCCGCCCCCCGCCCATTGTTTTTTCTCCCACCTCTCCCACAACTTTTCCTCCTTCCTTTCCTTCCCTGATTTTCTCCTTCTTCACTTACCTTGGAGTAAGCCCGGTCTTGTCCAGAAAAGCTAAACTTTTTAAAAAGTAGGGGAAAAGAACAGAAGGAGAAAAACCTGTCTCAGTGAGTGACACTCAGTCCACACGTAGCCGCCATGTGACCATAACTTGTTGAGAAAGCCCTTCCCTGGCT
The DNA here is from genome assembly GCF_046562875.1 of Panthera onca. Lineage (NCBI taxonomy): Eukaryota > Metazoa > Chordata > Mammalia > Carnivora > Felidae > Panthera > Panthera onca. The sequence continues at coordinate 12,965,318 of NC_138355.1, read as the reverse complement.
CAGGACCACCTGCAGAGCAAACTTCAGCTCTTCAAATGGGGCTACATTCTGCCAACTGTCAATGTCTACTGCCAGCTCTGAAGAATATGGGAAGCAGGACAGGGTATGGAGAGGAAGAGACCGCAGAAAATACATTTCTCTGTCAGCAGCCCAACTGAAAACTCACGACGATCTGCCGTGACAGACTTCCTGGTTTGTGAATTAAAGTCAGAATGCTTAACTGCTCAGCCACTTCCATGAGAGGGAAACCTAAGTTGTTTAGTTTGTATACAGTTTGAGAAAATGCATTACATGTTATAAAACAGAGAAAAACATCTTTAACAATGGCGTAATTTCCCCATCCCGTTCTCCTTAACCTTATGCTGAAAGATATGCCATGATCAGAGTCTCTCTAAGAGCAAGCCCCATTCAGGGGTGCCTGGGTGGCTCAGCCAGTTAAGCGTCTGGCTTCGGCTCAGGTCGCGATCGCACGGTTTGTGAGTTCCAGCCCCGCGTCGGGCTCTGTGCTGACAGCCGGGAGCCTGGAGCCCGATTCAGATTCTGCGTCTCCCTCTCTCTCTATCCCTCCCTGACTAGTGCTTTGTCTCTCAAAATAATAGTGATGATAATAATAATAATGATAGTAAATGTAAAAAAAATAAGAAAAAAAAGAAAAAGTCCCATTCATATGTGCAAAGATCAACGCAGCCACGAATACGTTCGGAGTGTCTTTGAAGACTTTGGCGGGGGGAACCCCTGGTGGAGGTGGTTCCTGCCTCAGATGGGGACAGAAGACGAACGGACGACCGCCCTGTGTCGTTTATTTCCTCTTCTCCATTCTCCTGTTCCTGGCCCCTCCTGATCTCATCTTCAAGCCACCAAACCCACCCAGTCTCGTGTCTCTCCCGCTGAGAATCCCACACGCACACCCGTCTGTACTGGCCGCACTTTGTGTCTCTGCTGACGCCCTCCTCACACTGTGGCACGACAGCCCCTTTCCACGTGGCCTCCCCTACCTGCCTGCAGGCCCCTGTCTGTCAGCCTCCGGGTGTCTGTCATCCCCGGGGGTCCCCGTCCCCTGGGCGGGCCCGGAGATGGTACGTGAACGGCTGAGGGGTTGAGCAGGCCTCGCTTCTGAGGGGGAATTTGTAGCCCTGTTGGGTCTTACCTCTGAAGTTCTCATGTCACTGCAATAGCTTTTCCTGAGGCACTTCTTGCCCTTGAAGTTACTAGTGTCCACCACCCCTCCCTCCCTCACGATCCTCCCCTCATCTTTGTGTTTTGTCTGATTTACGCGAAGGAGTCCGCGTTCCGCCTTGGTACGGCGCTTGATGCGTTTCAAATGGCAGGGCCCAAGTCTGAGTTTACACAGTCAGGGGCAAGGGCTTAACCCCCAGTAGGTGTGGAACCCTCTGCCGGAGTTGGAACGGTGCCCTCGAGGTCCCAGAGGGAAAAAAGGAAGGAAGAATGGGGACTCTTTACAAAGGAAACAGCTGGAAAATGAGTCCCATTTCTTCATTCACTCGTTCGTGTACTAGTTGAATAGAAAACGTATTCGCTGAGCCCCCGTCGTCCTGGATATAAGGCACGTAGGAGTGGACGTGGCTTAGGTGGCTGTAGGCCTCGGTGTTTGTGGGCTAGCGCCCCTCAGGAGGCTGGGGACTATGCCTGGCCCAGGTCCCATGGCTGGAATACCTAGCAGCTTTCCCCGGTTACCATGGAGACCCCAGGGAGAAGAGGAGGGAGGTCCTCTCTGGTATCATCCAGCAGCTTCTAAGGTTCTTTCCTCTTGGTCTAAGCTGTGGCCCTTCGCCAAGCTGCCAATGCCACCCACACTGGGCCCCTGGAGGAGGAAAGAGGAGCTCTTGACCTCTGGGGGCTTCGGGCTGCAGGCGACCCGCGGCCACGGAGGAGGAGGGAGTGGGCTGTGCCTCGCGGCTGGCCAGGCAGAACTGCCGTGAAGAAAATTATGAGGTGAATTAAACTTTAATTTGATTTTTATTTGGTTTCAGCAACCAATAAAGGGACAGCAATTTTCCAAGTCCTGTCAGTGGTTGGAGGAATGCTTTGAGAACATCTGTTTTATTAACAGCAGCAACAATAAAAGCCGATCCCGTGTTTGTAGAGGAGATGCCTTCTCAGGGCTTCGCAAGGTACGTGGCGATGTGTGGTCGCAGGGAACGAGTGGGAACGCGTTTCTGGTTGGCAGAGAATTCCACCTTTCTGAAACAATAGAAAAATACAGAAATTTCCTATTGGCCCCCAAGCCTTTTCTCGCTCTCCTCCCCTATAAATTGCGGAAATGCCCGAATTGTTTAAAAAACTAGACATCATTTATTCTAACTACTCGACAGAAACTATACAGGACAGCGATTTCCAAGTTGACTGTAGTTTAGGCACTGGAAGTGATGTGCTTTTGCTTCAGAGGTCAAATGGGATCCACGAAATACTGGATGTCCCTGCAGTGAAATACTGTTTGGCCGGGAAAAGGAGTAACATCCATGCTTTCTCGTGGATGCCACTTGAAAACACTATGCTGATTGAAAGATGCCGGTCACAAATGACATCACGTTAACTGTCCAAGTTAGGAAACAAGAAGGGTTTAATTTAACGACGGGATCAATTCTTCCAAACACTGCGTTGGATGAGCAAGGTCATAGAACGCATATGCATGCTGTGGGGGTACACATCTTGGGTACCTGGGACTGGGTTGGAATGATGGTCAGGGATAAGGGGAGGGGGTCTTAAATGCATTAAAGATGATAATATATCAGAACTGTGGGGTTTGATTACCTTCGAAGGTTATTAAAATATTGCCAAAAAGATTCTTAGGAAAGAAACTGGGGTGATAAACCCTGTAAAGAACAAAATAACGGGACGCCTGGGTGGCTCAGTCGGTTAAGCGTCAGACTTCAGCTCAGGTCATGATCTCACCGTTCGTGAGTTTGAGCCCCACGTCAGGCTCTGTGCTGACAGCTCAGAGCCTGGAGCCTGCTTCAGATTCTGTGTCTCCCTCTCTCTCGGCCCCTCCTCTGCTCGCACTGTGTCTCTCTCTTTCTCATAATTAAATAAATATTAAACAATTTTAAAAAAGAAAAAAATAAAGCAAAATATAACCAAGAATCATGTGTTTCTCAGGTTATAAGTCAACAGGGAAATCCAGTCACTTTTTACAAAAATTGAAATTATTTTCTCTATTGAAGAGTATTATATGAATTAAAAGTATGAATAAATGAATATTTCTGTTGTTTTTTCCAAGCCGTTTTGGGGTTGTTTTTATTTTTATTTATTTATTTTTAAATTTTTTAATGTTTATTCATTTTTGGGAGAGAAAGAGAGAGACAGACCACGAGGGAGGGAGGGGTGGGGAGAGAGGGAGACACAGAATCCGAAGCAGGCTCCAGGCTCTGTGCTGTCAGCACAGACCCCAAATGCAGGGCTCGAACTCATGAACCGTGAGATCATGACCTGAGCCGAAGTCGAAAGCTTAACTGACTAAGCCACCCAGGCACCCCTGGGTTATTTTTAAAGTTATTCTCACGGTGCAACCCATATTATAACACACACTTTTCGGTTCAGGTTATAAGAAGGATCCTTATTCACGTTATTGCAAATTCTTACTAAATATCCCATTAATCGGGCAACTTTCTGATTATGCGTATTGTGAGAAGGGAACAGATTCAAAATGATGGGTAATAAAAAAAATCGTCTCCACAAAGAGCTAGACGAACTTTGATTAGTCTGACTACTTACAGAATTAATTCTCATTTATAAAATAAGTCTCTGCCTTAAAAATCATGCAGTGTTCTAACCAGGGTAATGGCAAATACAATCGAGAAGAGCAACAGCACAAAGGTATCAATATTAGCTTTGCTTCACTGGCCTCTCGGGCAATGATTTTTTAAAAAAACTATTCTTAGGATGCCGGCAGATACGGAATGGGACAAAGGAGTCAATTGGATGGTCGAATGAGGTTGTTTTAAAGTCACAGCTGAAACAATAGTCTGGAAAGGCAAGGTACCAGAGAGGGGAAAGGGTTTTTAAATTCCAAGAGCTGGCTTTGAACATCAAAAGCCAAACCGGAAGGAGGCTGGGCAGACCATTCATCCACAAGCCACAGCATAGGTAGGAATGCGGGACCCCATAGGCTGCCTCCTGAGAACTGTTTGTGACTGAGAGAAAGAGCTCAGAAGAGAACGTAAATCACCTTTATCGCCGTGAACACGGTTGTGTTCAGTGGGCGCTCTTTTTTTTTTGCTTTTGGTAGCCAGACTTCTTTGATGCGGGAAACAGTGTGGTGATTCATGGGCCAGCATAGCCTCCCTCTCTTGTCGTTAACCAGCGCTTTGAGCAGCTTGAGTGCGAAGAGAGAGCTTGTGATCCCACAGTGGGGAGGGAAGAGAGAGACCTGGGCAAGGAGAATCGGAGAAGAGGCGATGGTGCCGCTTCCCCGCGAGAACGTTCGGAGTCCTGATCACCACCCCTGCTCCTTTCTCCTTAGGCTTAATCCCGGCGACTGAGTGTGGAACAAGATGGCCGGGCCCCTCTGATAAGGTTCAGGGAGGTGGGGCCGGAGCGGGGCAGGCATTTGTGACTTGCTCCCCAAGGGGTGGCTTAGGGAGGTGGTGAGGCTCTAGAGATAGTTCTCGCCACCACCCGCAGCGTGGCATGGTGCCAGAGCGGTGGTCACGGCCAAGGAATAAAGTACTTGAGGACGGCCTCCCGGCCTCTTAAAGGCCTCGAGATCCACAGCCCTGGCATGAGGGGAGGAGAACTGTTGTGCGAGGGCAAACGGATGCCAGAGGCCTTGGGTTGGGATGAGGAGGGGCCAGAGCGGTGCATCTGGTGTTGGGAGGTCTCGGCTGGTGCTGGACATCCGCTACAAAGGGTGGGAGGACAGTCGCATGGCCCTGTGGGCCCGCAGATGAGAAGGCAGTGGCGGGCAAAGGTATCCCCCTGGGCCCCTCTTCCACGGGGGCACTTACCTACTCTTCCTACTCCCTCCACCCCCCGCCAACTGAGATGTAAACTGAAAGCAAACCGACCACAGCCTTAGATATACTGTCCCCCTTCCCCACTGGACAAGGAGGGGAGCAGAACCTTGAGTTTACCCAGTATTCCTCCCTCAAAAAATGGCTGACCAACCCGTCGAAAGTGAGCAGAGTGGGGAAAGACCAGATCTCTACATTGGTAGAAGTGAGGCCTTGACCGTCAAACTCAGTCAAGAGGAAATAAAGGTCCGTTCTCATACTCTCCAGGTCGTTTCAGCCAGGGTAGGCTAGACTGTGCTGCAATATCGACCCCTAAATGTCCACAACCCATCTACCGTATGTCGGCTGGTAAATGGGTACTTGGTTCATGCTGTTCTCACTTCAGGAGTCGACAGAGCTGGTCGGGGGGCCGTTCACAGAAGGGGAGAAGGCTCTGGGAGGCCCCAGGGCAGTGGGGACGCACACCATTTCCATTGTTTCCACTCTCAACTCCTGGGCCTAAATGGGTCATAGGGCCTCACTCAACCCTGGGGCGGGGAGCGGGGGGGGGGGGGGGGGGTCAAGAAGTCTGCGCCCAAAACGTGGAGATCTGAAATATTTGGTGAGCACCACTACCCCTGTGGGTGTAAAATTCTCACCCATTATTTGGTTTAGGGCATAAATACAAAAACTAAACAACATAACATAAAAAAAAACAAAAAACAAGATAAACATAGCATAGATGTTTAGAGCATGGAACCTGGGGTTGACTTCTGAGTCTCCCACTTGCACATAGCGATAGGATCGTGTGTAGGTTTCTTAACCTCTTGGACCTTAGGGTTTCCCTCAGGTCGGTGCAAATGTTACTTAAAGCAACTTCCTGGAACAGAGAAGCGACTCAAGAAATGGCTGTTATTTTCATCTGTTTTGTTAACATTTTGCTTCTTTCTTGCCTTTGTAGTTTACAATACTAATTAAGTAAGAACTCTAGTTAGTTGGATTCCAGCCAATCGAAGTGGTCTTTTTAGGTTTGTTTTCTTCTAAAAATACCGTCAGACTCTCCCGTGTATTTACAGTGCTAGCCTTTGGGGTCACTCTGCATGATAAATATCCTGACCCCCCCCCTCCCATCCTGGAATGGCTGTATGCTGTTGGGTGGCACCAGTGGTCAGTGACTAAGGAGTGGTCTGCCTTCAGTTTTGTGTGCTTTATGGTTGGCAGTAATTGGGAATAATGGCCTACCCCCACCCGGCCTGACAGATGTGACATTAAGTAGAAGATAAACAATGTGGGGGGCACACCCCCGTCTCCACTGTGTTCACCTTAAACCAGTATTGACGTGATTCGCCGTTAACCCTGGGAGGATTTCCATGAACAGGTGGTCCTGTCGCTTCTTTAGAATGAAGCCAGGGGCACCTGGGGGGCTCAGTCGGTTAAGCGTCGGGCTCTTGATTTCAGCTCAGGTTGTGATCTCATGGTTTGCGTGTTCGAGCCTCGAGTCAGGGTCTGTACTGAAAGTGTGGAGCCTGCTTGGGATTCTCTCTCTCTCCCTCTCTCTCTGCCCCACCCCCACTCGCTCTCTCTCAAAATAAAAATAAATAAACTTAAAAAAATAAAAGAAAATTATTTCGAATGAACCCAGAGAGGCCACCTGCTATAGTCTGGGGTATGAAAAGGTCCCCAGCAGAAATGTGGAAACAGCAGCACTGTCCGTTTCCAATCCCCGCTATGTGCACTGGGGGGTTTAGCCTGGGTCGTGGAACAGAGAGGAAGGAAAGCGCCTCTCTTGAGGCAGCCACGTTCCAACTTAGTTGTCTCCTCTTTCCTGACCATTCCCTCTCTCACTCTGCCTGCAGACCACCACGGGGCTGGGGGACACACGGGCCCAAACTCACACCTCCCTGTACCCCCTCCCTCCTTTAATCCTTCTCAAGGAATAGGAACACTTCTGGGAGGCACGTTTCTCCCAGAGTCTGTGTGTGTGTGTGTGTGTGTGTGTGTGTGTGTAGAACAAGCCCCTGTGTGATCTCTTTAATCACTGGGGGACCCAGTATGGCAGCTGAGAGTGAGATGCTGGACACTGACAGAGAGTCACCTTACAGGTGAATGGGTTTGGCCTGAGGCGGAATGATGGAAATGACGTTCTTTGCAGAGAGCCTTGCAGGCATTTAAGGATATCCCCTGCTAACCCCGATCGTGTTGTAAACTAAGCTCAACCAGCGTGAGGGCACTCCCTTCCCTTAGTAGTGCCACCAGGTTACAGCATTCCCCCAAACCACCCCAAGAATAAAACGAAAGACAGGTCTAGAAAGAATTTTTTTTTTTCTATAGACCAATCACCAGTACACATTCTGCAGAGGGAATAAAAAATGTCCTTCAAGGAAGGACAGCCTCAGAAATTGCATTCTCTTTCAAAATTAATTTTAAAACCCCATGGCAGGGGCGGGGAGAAAATCCTTTAGCATACCTTACAAAACGCAGGATAAGGTCAATCACAAATAGCAGAGTCCCTCTCCTAACTTGGTTTGAAAGAAGAGTGAGGCCGAGACTAAAAGATTCCACAAGAAAGGGAATGCTGAAATTAATTAGAGGTACCTGCAGAATGAGAATTTAGACCTCCCCGAGGACACAGATGTCCTCCATGAATCCTGTCTGGAAATGATGTTGGGAAGGTGGGATTCCGGGCTGATCAGAGGCTCTCTGCTTCTCAGAGCAACAGAGCAGAACCAGGGAAAATGTTTCCGTTTGCAAGGTGAAGCCTGCGGCCAGCAACTATCAATCAGGAAGCCAGTAACGGGGTTGACCAGCAGCCTTGGAAATCACCGGGGTCAAGAGCAAAACGTGTGTTCGTGGGTGAGCACGTGGCGGGGGGGGGGGCGCATGGGACCATGCATAGATACGTGACGAGGGAGAGAGGGGTTGAAAGTCCTTGATGCCAGAAATGGAACCCTACTCACCCTGGTGGACATAAATCTAAATGTGCGTTAATAAAAGGGCAGGACCAAACCCTACCGAGGTCCCATTCTGAAGGTGCAAACGCGGAGATCTTTCCCTGGCCTGACCCCTCGGGGTCGTGGAATCTTGGATGCAACTGTTAGTTGGGTCCAGTCACATCTGGTGTCTCCCGACACCGCCTAAAGGGTTTGTGACTTTATGGAGACAGCAGAAGGGCTCATCGACGATGACTGTGCCCACACTGCTGTGGGACTGCTGGTGGCAGTGGGCATACCTGACCGTGAGCATCAAGCTAAACAAATGAACGTATCCTTTTGTTACAGTGATAGTTTGAAATGCTCTCTCTCTCTCTCTCTCTCTTTTTCAGGATTATATAAGTGGCCTATGTTCTTCCGTGTGGTTTTGGGGCTAGTCCTCGCTTCCACCTCTCTCCAGATTGGTAGGACAAAATATATAAGAAAAGCATTTTATTCCCTCTGCCTGCAGCTATTTTGGTTCCCCTTTGTAAGTGTAGAGCCTTCCTCAACTGTTTGTATAGAATATAGACATGTAAAATAAGGCTTCGGAACCAACTGGATGAATCCAGAGCAGACCTGGGCCATTATGCACAGACACTGAAAAATTAATCTCACCAAGGTCCCAGGGGTGATCAGACGCAGTGGCTTTGACCCACACTTTACAAAGCTCATAAAATACAGATGGCGGAACAAAGATGCCCTGTTACTAATGCACATTTCGATTTATGTCCACCAAGGTGAGTAAGGTACTCCTGACCCTTGACCTACAAATTCTCTCCCTGAGGGAAAACGACTGGAGAAGCTCGGTTTATAACCAGAAGCATTCCAGGTGAGCGCAGAGTCGGAGAAGGATGGGCCGAGACTCACCTGTCCTGCCTGAGGCGGCGGCCTTCTCCACAGTGGGGATGATGTGCAGGCCAGACTGAGAATGAGACGTCAGCATGACTGAGCGGTGCTGAGAGGGGTTCTCCCCATGCTCCCTTTTGTCACTCTTATTTCCAACCCCCTTCTGCTTATCACATCACTTCTTTTTTTTTAAGTTTATTTATGTATTTATTTTTAATGTTTATTTATTTTTGAGAGAGAGAGAGAGAGAGCGAGAGAGAGCACGAGTGGGGCAGGGGCAGAGAGAGAGGGAGACACAGAATCCGAAGCAGGCTCCAGGCTCGGAGCTGTCAGCACAGAGCCCGACGTGGGGCTCGAACTCATGGACCACGAGATCATGACCTGAGTCAAAGTTGGACGCTCAACCAACTGAGCCACCCAGGCGCCCCTTAAGTTTATTTATTTTTGAGAGAGAGAGAGAGAGAGCAGGAGCAGGGGTAGGGGCAGAGAGAGGGAGAAGATCCCAAGCAGGCTCCACAGTCACCAGAGAGGCCCACCAACCGTGAGATCATGACCTGAGCCTAAATTAAGAGTCGGACGCTTAACAGACTGAACCACCCAGGCGCCCCTGTCACATCAGTTCTTAAGGGAAGTAAAGCAACTTTCCAAAAGCCACTAGACCAGTTTGCTAAAAGCCATGTGCTGGATGACCAATTACTGCAATTTGCTGAGTGACCAACTTACCACATTATTGATTCGCCAAAACCTTGATTCTGTTAACTGCTTACGGAGCTTGCCACAGATTGTATGACGTTGTTTGGATTTGAGGCATCATTTGCGGTGTCTGTGTGGACAGACATTCGTCCAACTCTTCTAGTAGCAATTTGTCAGGCCGGCCCGGTTGAGTTTGGTTTTATGTTTTTTACTTTTCAGATCTTTAGTGCACAGCAGTTTCTATGTTAACGGGTGAGCCCACTCTTCAGCACAGTCTATTGCCTTTCTCTAGTTTTGAGGCCCTTATGCCTCAACTAGATAACTTAGATTTTATAGGCCACATGCCTAAATTTATACAGACGACTCATTTTCTGAAAAGAATTTTGCTCGTTTCCGCATCGGTTGCGGATAAGCAAAATTAACGAGAAGACAAAAATCTTTTTCCAAAGACTGATAAAGTCGGCAAAAATAGGGAAGGACACATTGTTATAAAACTGGGTTCAAAGGGCAAAACTTTAACCATATTCTCTCACGTATATGATATCAAAAGTGAAGGGAGTCTGGGGGCGCCTGTGTGGCTCAGTCGGTTAAGCGTCCGACTTCGGCTCAGGTCACGATCTCGCGGTCCGTGAGTTCGAGCCCCACGTTGGGCTCTGGGCTGACGGCTCAGAGCCTGGAGCCTGCTTCGGATTCTGTGTCTCCCTCTCTCTCTGCCCCTCCCCCATTCATGCTCTGTCTCTCTCTGTCTCAAAAATAAATAAACGTTAAAAAAAATTAAAAAAAAAAACTGAAGGGAGTCTGAAATTTGAAACATGCACAAAATATTTGAGCTTATTCACAAGGCCGTGATTAACAATAATAGGAAAAGCAATGGGCTAAATGTAGTTGCAGAGAGAAACCTACCTTACTATTTATCAAATCCTTGACATTGGAGATGTGCGCACTGCATGAAATTTGAAGTATACCAGATCGTCTCATTGCTTAATGACGTAGACCCAGAGTGCCAACTACACTACCAACTGGCCAGCCTCAGTGACACAACTCTAGCAAACAGTGATCTATTGCAGAGGTCTAAGTTTTAAGGTCCCAGATTTGGCAGTTTGGGGTAAGTTAATCGTCCAGCAAATTAATTTTCAACGCATTGGATTTCGATGAATTGGCCATTGAGTGACTTATCTTTCGGTGAATTGACGTTTGATCCATTGATCTTCCCCAAATTTACCTAAAGTTCTTTGGATTCATTCCCACCATCATTAGGTTAGTGTTAAATCTCTAGTGTTAGGCATCTCTAGCTCTTTAAGATGATTTAACAAATCCCCGACTGAATCCTCCTACGTTGAGTGTATAGTTTAGTCTGAGGGCAAGCATATCTTTAATTTCTCGGGAAACGTGTCACTAACACTTGCCTATACTGTTCGTCAGTATTTTGGTCTCAGCTTCCATTATGCTGCCGAATTATTCATGCCATACGCAGAGTTAGGGCATGCGATTTTCTTGTAAATGGTTTCCTGGGGTCTCCCCAGACATTGGTTCTCAAAGAAGGTCACGCCCCTGGGAGTATTTGGGAAATTTATGCGGGCACTTTTGTTTGGCACAATGACTGGAGGCACCACTGACATTTCAGGGAGGGGACCAAAGATGTTGCACTTTGTAAGGCGCACCAGGTAAATCCTCCATAACGGCAGCTGTTCTGGGTCTCACATGACTCTGGGAAGTCACGCTACACATTTGTGTCGTTGAAAATCCTGCAGATGATTATCTGAACCTAGCATAGAACTGTGAATCGAGGGAAGATGATGTTGCGTTTTGTTTAGAACTTCACCAAGAGTTGTCCGCGATGTACGAAATGCGTGTTTCTGACGGTAATACCTCTCGCGATACTGAATCACCAATTTAACCGCAACGATACCAGTTGGTCTTTGTAGCTGTTGCGCTCACAAGGAATTTATGCAAAGGTGCAAGCTGCCAGCATCTGGCTCTTTGCTGTCTTCTGGGGTAGTTGTGTGCCAACATCACATATTTAAGTGTGCTTTATTTTATTACCGACTACTTTCCCTTTATTTTTTTCTTTATGTTATAGGCAGGACGTTGTATTGATTTTTTAAAAGCCATATGTGTAGGTAGGTTAAAGTGTCTAAGAATTTCATCTGCAGAGAGTAAAAGGGATATTAGGAAAGATGTCCTCTAAAAGGGGAGCGCTGCGTCCAAGAGGGCTGGCCTCTGAGGAAACAGGGCCCTGGTGTGGTCAGGCCTTGGGTCTGGTCAAGAAACCCAGCTGCTATGGGTCCTGCAGGGGTCACCTGGAGGGGGGGGGCACAGACTTTACCAGGGGTTTGTCAAAGACTCGTCGTCTCAATGCCACTGACGGAGAAGAGGAGAGACAATTTCCCACAGGAACGGGCCTAAAAAGCTGACATTATTGCCACATAAAGGTGGGTTTTGCAGTAAGGATAGCAGGTAGGAAGTAAAACCAATTAGTTATCTCTGTTGGTGGAATCAGAGGTGACTTTCACTTTCTCCCCTTTCCTTTTCTGTATTTCATAGAAAACGGTGGGCGAATACATAGCGTCCTGGCCGGAGTCTGGCTCTGTGGTCACACCGCTGGGGTGTGAATCCCCAGGCTGCCACTTAGGAACCGTGATCTGAGACAGATGACTCACCCTGCCTCAGTTTGTTGCCTCAAATGCAAAATGGGCAGGTGCTAGAACGGACTTCCCAGAGCAGGTCCAATACTCAGTGAGCTGGTACACAGAGTGCTGTGGCGCTCAGTACCTAGAGTCACTCCAGCGACCGTCACTTTGGAAGAGTGGGTTCCTCTGGGGTTGATCTGGACTAGCCACGCCTCGCGAGAGGTAGTCACTGCCTGTGTCACCGGGGGCCTGACTCTCCCACGTTAGGGACACACAGGCATCCTGGTCAGATCCTCCCCTGCTCTGAATGGACAAATAAATGGACCAGCCCAGCCCAGAGAGCCCAGGAGGTGGTGGCAGAAGGACAGAGGAATAAGTGGGCAGCTGGCCCAGAGAGGGGTCATCTAGGAGAGAAACGATCATCATGGTGACCAGGGCAGGCCTTGCCCACGGAAGTGGGTCATCGGTGCCCTCCCTCTTCCCCTTCAGCACCCCCTACCATCACCAACCTTGGTTCTTTGAAAGTAATGATATTGTGGGCTAGAGCCAGAGTATTCTTACATGGGACTTTCCCCTTACTTTTCATTAGCTGCCAACACAAATCTTTTTATTTTTTTAATTTTTTTTTTTAATGTTTATCTATTTCTGAGAGAGAGAAAGAGAGAGAGAGAGGGTGAGAGCAGGGGAGGGGCAGAGAGTGAGGGAGACACAGAATCTGCGGCAGGTTCCAGGCTCCCAGCTGCCAGCACAGAGCCCGACACGGGGCTCGAACCCACAAACTGTGAGATCATGACCCAGGTCGAAGTCGGATGTTCAACCGACCGAGCCACCCAGGTGCCCTGCCCGCATTACTTTTAAAATACCATTTGCCTCAACTTTCTCACCCATCTTTGGAAATTCCAGCCCCTTTAACTTTGGTAGTTTTTTTGTTTTCCGTTAATCAACCAGTATTTGCTGAGCGTGGGTTACATACTGGACGGCAGTCAAGCCCTATGACTAGCCAGCATGGGCTCGTAGAGTTATTGCAAGCACACCAGATGTCGATTTGGGGCGGCATGAAAGGAAACTTGCTTCCCATTGGGAGGGTCAGCATGTCTGTACTACTGACTCCTGATGTTTAGGGCCCTGAGTGAGTTGTGGGCTCCCAGGGCTCTGAGAATATGGAAGTGGTGCCATGGGTGGATGGCAGTTCAGATTTGCATCACGAATGCTGGTGTGCCTCCTGCCGTAGTCCTCGAGAACCCTCCTACCTTTCTGAGTTAATTCTGTTTTATCTTCAAACTTCCCACAGAACCTTCTCTCTGCCCCTTTTGCTTAACTCAAAGCTCATCCCAATTAAAGGACGTTGTTTCCTTTACTGTTTTCCTAAGTAGAATCTTCTTCTTATCTCATAGTCTTGACATTGCAGGATCCAGAAATTCAAATGTGTAGTTCACTGGGAGTATAGGAGTCTTTAGGAGCTTGTTTGTTATTAACCAATTTACAGGATCCTGGTGTATAAATCTATACTACCCATTTTTCCTTTGCAAAGGGAGATATATCCAACCAGCAAGCCCTAGGCATTCTGCTTGGCATACAGATTGTTCAGAATTGTGTTTCACTGTTAGCAACAGAGCTCTGGGATAACGGTGGTTTTAAAAAGATAGAAGTTTATTTTTCTGTCATGGAAATGAAGGTTAGATGTTGGCAATTAAGGGCTGATGTGCTGACTCTGTCGCATCCTCAATGTTCCTGCCTCCTTCAATAAGCCATCCTCATTGGATAGCTTCCATTCACAAGGTCACTCAAGTTGGACATTGCCTCTCCAATCACTGAATCCACAGTTCTAGAAGGAAGAGAAGGAAGGGGACGGCCAATGGGGACTCCCAACAGATTAAACGATCCTTTCTTAGGGGCTTTCCCCAAAGGTCCAACATATTAGAAGCCAGAACTTAGTCACAGAATTACCTACTCTCTTTAAGAGGAGCTGGAAATTCAGTTTTCATCTGGGAATTTCATCACTCACCCTCTTCCCAACATCTTAATTATGTTATAAAAGAAGAAAGGGACAGAATGAATATCGGGTAGACAACTAGCAAGCTCTGCCATTATTGGGGAAATAGGATCAGACTATTTTATTATTATTATTATTATTATTATTATTTTAGAGAGAGAGAGAGCACAAGCAGGGGAGAGGGAAGAGGGAAAGAGAGAAAATCCCAAACAGGCTCCACACTCAGCATGGAGCCTGATGCAGGGCTTGATCCCAAGACCCTGGGATCATGACCTGAGCCGAAATCAAGAGTCAGATGCTCCGCTGACTGAGCCACCCGGGCACCCAGGATCAGACTATTTCAAAGCAGCTGTAGAATCAGAGATCAGCCAGTTAGGTACTCTTTCTTGAGTGAGATCTCATTTGGGCTATGGAAAAGATGGATGAGCACCCCAGCCACACCCAGGGGTACTCAGGGGTATTCGCTCCTGGACTGCAGTGTCCATTTCCTCGTGGCGGGATGGAATAAACACGGATTAAGTGTTCATAACATTCTTCCCCCATGCAGACCATGCAGACCGCACTGCAGCGGGACTGGTCGGCTTACACTGGTGCTGCTTGTGTATCCACTGAGACACCCGTATCGGTTATGAATAGAATGTTGATTACCGATCAAGCGCCTGAAGTTTCCTCTCTGACCGATAGTTTCACTCTAGGAAAGGGGAGAAAATAACCAGCGGCTTATGACTCTTCCTCAGAGAGAGGGACTCTTCCCCCATACCCTTTTATTAACTCAGAGGCCAGAAGGTAGGGAAGGAAGGGAGACCAAGAGGACATAGCGGGGGTCCTGGGAGGAGAAGGTGCTAGAGAATTCTGGCTTCCTGAGATATGCTGACAGGAGGAACACTCCTTAAGGTCCTTTAGAGGGAAATTGGGAAGCTGCTCAAAGCTTTTGTTCATTCCGTGAGGGAGGTGTGACATAGCTGGTAGCTAGAAGCCCAGGCTGTTGGTCCCAGAAGTTTGCACCCAGGATGGGGATCCTGTCATTCCTGGTTGTCCTGTGGGGGCGCTCTACCTGCCTTTTCAGTACTCTGAGCTTTGCCTTGACAAACAGTTGTTACTTAGAATTACATCAAATTTTCTTTGGCTGCGGTCCACATTGCCAATTTCTGCTTCAACTTCAGAATGCTTTAAGCTTAATGCTTTCTGGGCCAGCCCCTCAGGTATTGAACGAGGTGAATTGGAAACTTGGCACACCCACATAAACACACACTGATAATTATTACAAAGAACATCTTACTCTTCTACAGCAATTCCACAGCAACTTGCCACGGCAGAGTGAATAAAGGCATCCTTCTGGGGACTAGAGTGCAATTTAATTAACCTCTGCAATCAAGGATAATGTCCTTCAGTAATTTGTTTTATCTTAAAAATGGATACAAATTCTGCATTTTACTACTTGACGTTGCTATGTTTACATCAATGTTTCTAACTCAATAACCATCTTGTAATATCTCTATTCCAGGAAGTTGGAAAGAATGACTTTTCATATTATTTGTGTACCTCCAGGGGATGCATGATCCATTTTGAGCTTTCTTTGGCTACCTTTTGGTATTGAGTTAGGATCACCTTGACTGGTATTGGGACACTTGCCAATATTTTTTGCAGAAACGTGGTCACTTCTGGTGATGGCAAATCCTTTCACTGTTTGTTTATTATTTATCATATCTATTTATTAATTTATTAAGTTAGTTAGTCAACTAATTAAATGATATTGTATAGTGGTGATTTATATTTATTTACAAAAACAGATGCTCTATTTAAAGACTGTCTTGTCCATTTTTATATCCTATGGACTTTATTCCTGGGGAATGACTGGCAAATTTTTTCTGCGAAGGGCCAAATAGCAAACCTTTTGGCTTTGTGGGCCTTACGGTCTATACCAAAACTACTCAGCTCTGCAGTTGTAGTGTGAAAGCAGCCATAGACAATGAATAAATGGGCTGGGTACGGACATGTTTCAATAATATTTTATTTGCAAAAACCGGCAGTAGGTGAGATTCGGACCAATTTATTAATTCCTACTCTATACCCTATAGAAATTGAATACTGACAAAAATTGGCTCACATATTTCAGCCACAAGAACCTAACAAATACAAACACCAAAGAACTGGACATCTTTATTTTATATTTTATTTTTATTTTTTTACAACTGGAAATTCTTAAATACTCTCTTAAGTAATTCCTGCATCAAAGAAAACAATCAAAATTGTAATCACAAAATATTTAGAAAATCATGGTAATAAAAAGAGCAAATAGCCAAACTTTTGAAGACTAGCCAAAGCTATACTCAGAGTCAACTTTGTGGTCTTTAAGAAATTTAATATAAATAAATATTTATTTAAATTTAATATAAATATGGATTTATATTAAATATATATTATATATTAATTTATATAGTAAATATACTCGTATATTTAATATATAATGATAAATATATATTTATATTTATATATTTATATTAAATATATATTTATATTAAATACACCATATATTTATTGAAAAATACATGTAAATAAAAAATGAATGCACTGTGTTCTACTCAAGATGTTAGCAAAAGAATAGTAGAACAAACCCAAGGAAAGTGGTAATAAGGAATTAACAAAGGTAAAAGCAGACATTTAATAATTAGGAAACAAATAGTAAAATAGAGTTCCTTTTGACAAAACACAACAAAGTAGATGATCTACTATCTAATCTAAAACAAAAATGAATAAATACATATAAAACATTAGGAATGAGAAGGAGACTATAGTCATAAATACAGCAGGAACGTTTAAGATTTATAAGTATGCTTCATATAGTACATTTGACAATTTGCATTAAACAATTTCTAGAAAAGTATAAGCAGTTACAATTTCCTCAAAAAGATGTAAAAAATAATAAACCACAGGCCATGGAAGAACCACTTTAAATGCTGTATAGAATAACTAGACGGAAGATCAGCAAAGAACTAGAAAACTTGAACAACACTATAAGCCCACAGAACTAACAGCCATCTACAGAACGCTATATCCAACAAAAGCAGGATACACATTCTTCTCAAGAGCACTTCACCTAGTTAGATCATATGGTACGTCATAAAACAAGAGTCAGTAAATTTAAAAAGGTCGAAATCACATAAGGTATGCTCTCTGACTAAATGGACTTAAATTAGACATCAGTGGGGTGCCTGGGTGGCTCAGTCAGTTGACCGTTCAACTCTTGATTTCAGCTCAGGTCATGACCTCAGGGTCATGAGATTGAGCCCGGAGTCAGTCTCCGCACTGGGTGTGGAGCCTGCGTAAGATTCTCCCTCTCCCTCTCCATCTGCCCCCTCCTCGCTCATGCACTCATGTGCTCGCTCTCTCTCTCTCAAAATACATAAATAAACGTTCAAAAAAAAAAATTAGACATCAGTAACAGATGAACATAGGAAGAAATTAGACAACACACTCCTAAGTAAATAATCCATGGGTCAAAGACGAAATCACAAGGGAAATTAGAAAATTCTTTGAGATGAATGAAAATGAAAGCGGAACATACCAAAATGTATGGGATGCAGCTAAAGCAGTGCTTAGAGGAAAACTTATAACTGTTAACACCTATATTTTTAAAAGAATGACTTCAAGGCAATAATCGTTATCTTCCACCATAAGAAACTGGAAAAAAAGAAGAGCAAAGTAAACCCAAAGCGAGTAGAAAAAGTATTATCAGAGCAGAAATAATCGAAATAGAATAGAAAAATAATAAAGAATCAATAAAAGTTTGGTTATTTGAAAAGGTTGACTGGAGTAACAAATCTTAAGCTGGACTAAGCAAGAAGAAAGAAAGAGAAGACAGAACTTCCTAAAAGCAAGAATGAAGAAGGAGATGGCATTTCTAACCTTACAAAAATATAAAGGATTGGGGTGCCTGGGTGGCTCAGTTGGTTAAGTGTCCAATTTCGGCTCAGGTCATGATCTCACAGTTTGTGGGTTCAAGCCCCGCGTCGGGCTCTGTGCTGATGGCTCAGATCCTGGAGCCTGCCTCGGATTCTGTGTCTCCCTCTCTCTCTGCCCCTCCCCTGCTCGTGCTCTGTCTCTCTCTGTCTCAAAAATAAATAAAACATTTAAAAAATATACATATAAAGGATTGCAAGGGAAGAATATGAACAACTGTATATATAAATAACTAATTATATACATAAGCCTTCTATTTGTGTGAATTACTGAATAGGAAAAACCATAAGGAAAAAGACGAAATTTTTTTGACTTATCTCAAAACAAAATTTCTGTATATCTGAAAAATTAGCATTAATAAAACTACAAGAAAATAAACTGAGGAAATAATTTATTTGCAAGATATATGACAAAGTCCAAGTGCATTATAGCTACAGACTCTATGTAAATTAGTCAAAAGATAAATACCCCGAAGTGAAAAGGGCATAGCAACTGCAGAGGGTGCAACTTATAAATTATGAAATACCAACAGTCAGTAAACATATGGGAAAAAGCCAGATTCAGCAGTAATATTTTAAAAAGTATGAAACAATGAGATGGCATTTTATTATGTGATTTGGGGCAAGCTGCTGATACTTTCTATACTTTTCTTCTTTAAAATTTATTTGTAATTTTTATCAAAGTAATACATATGTGTTGCTTTACATGTACATCATTTCTAAAGTTAAATACAATTACAAAGTTAATAACAAAAATCAGGAGACACCCGCGTCAGCTCTCTTCCCTGCTGATTTCTGCCTTCTGTGGGCAACCACCTTCACCTGTTTCTTCTAGCAAATAGGACAGGCGGCCCTGAGGTGTGTGATGAGTAAAGGTATAAATAGTCATTGCCTGGGAAGGCTGCAGCTGAAGCTGGGTCCTGAATGAAACGCCAGATTTCTTTTCTTCCTTTTTTTTTTTTTTTTTTTTTTTTAATTTTTTTTTAACGTTTATTTATTTTTGAGACAGAGAGAGACAGAGCATGAACGGGGGAGGGTCACAGAGAGAGGGAGACACAGAATCTGAAACAGGCTCCAGGCTCAACGCCAGATTTCTTTTAAGGCTAGGAGAGGATGAGGGCAATTGGAGAAGGACGCGGGTCCTCAGGGAGTACCAGGTGTAAGGCAGCCTTTGCAGGAGGGTTTGGAGGTGGGGAGTAGTGGGTGCGCGGGCATGGGCCAGGAGGTACAGGGCATCCTGGGAATGATGGTGTAGAGAAGGTGGGGCCAGGGTGGCTGACACTTGAGCATCATCAGATGAAAGAGGGGACTGGGGATAGTGCGGTTTTGGTTCCCAGTCTCTTTGAGAGCTAAACAGTGGGCTGGGGGGCGCCTGGGTGGCTCAGTCGGTTAAGCGGCCGACTTCGGCTCAGGTCATGATCTCATGGTCCGTGAGTTCAAGCCCCGCGTCGGGCTCTGTGCTGACAGCTCGGAGCCTGGAGCCTGTTTCAGATTCTGTGTCTCCCTCTCTCTGACCCTCCCCCGTTCATGCTCTGTCTCTCTCTGTCTCAAAAATAAATAAATGTTAAAAAAAAATTTAAAAAAAAAAAATAAACAGTGGGCTGGGACTAGAAGGTTAGTTTCACTTGGCCTGATGGAGGACCTAAAAAATGACAGACTCCCACCAGCTCTGGGAAAACACTGGCACAGTGCTTAGCACATAGCAAGCATTCGATAACCTCAGCCATCGTTAGCATCACACTATTTTTGCAAAGATAAGTGTGTTTGCTAATATCCAGCCCAGGTGGCAGTGTGGAGAACTAGTACTTCTGCTGATACTGAATTTATACAAACTTCATAGAAGGGAGTTGACCGTATGTTACAAAGAGGGTTTGTTTTCGGATTCTAAGTATGTAGGCACTGAGGTAAGAACTTACAGGAGTTTATTTTGAAGAAATAGCTGGACAGCCATGTGTGTATAAGGTGATTCATCTCGTTGATTGCAATAGGGAAAACTAGAAAACATAACTGTAAAATGAATGAGGCAGCCCCAAGATAGAATACTATGAAGTTGTTAAAAATTGCATGGTAGGGGGGCGCCTGGGTGGCTCAGTCAGTTAAGCGTCCGACTTCAGCTCAGGTCACGATCTCACGGTCTGTGAGTTCGAGCCCCGCGTCGGGCTCTGGGCTGATGGCTCAGAGCCTGGAGCCTGCTTCCGATTCTGTGTCTCCCTCTCTCTCTGCCCCTCCCCCGTTCATGCTCTGTCTCTCTCTGTCTCAAAAATAAATAAACGTTAAAAAAAAATTTGCGTGGTAGGGAAATACCTTCAGTGGGAAAATATCAAGTGGAGATTAAGTTTAAAAATGTATATAATGTGACCTCAAATATACAAAAAGTATGTATTTATATATACACATAAAAAATATCAACAGTGAACTATGATTACAGGTAGATTTCTTTCCTTTTTGTGTTTGTGTGCATGTGTGTTCCAGATTTGCTTCAGTGAAATTTTCCTTTTTATTTTATCATGATTATTATTTTTGGTAATGGAGGAAAAAAAACCCTCCAGAATGTTATTGGGAAAAGTGTAATGATTCACACCATCCAAGTTCACATTTCATTATCTACTTTTTAAGTATTCTCAAATCGATTCTCTAATTCGTCAATGGGCATGGGATTTGTCTTGTCTGGAAATTGTATTCTGATGGGAAACTGCTTTGGCATGGACGCGTTTCCTATCCTCAATGTTTCTGTCGGACCAGAGCCACAACCCCCGCCTTTAAACAGCAGCTGTACTCCCAATGACAGCAGAAGTCTGCAGAAGTTACTAATCTCACCAAGCCTTTCTTTGGCTGAAGCTTCTGTAATTCCGTGATGGAATCACTGTCCGCAACAGGCACAGATCTCTTTTACTGGCTCTGGGGCGAATTTGCCTTCTCTCCTTCGAAATACCTAGAACATCGAGCAGTAGCAATGTAATTAAGTAAGCTGATAGTGGCATTACCAACAGAGGCCAGTCTCACTTTACACAAACATTCTCAAGCGACAGGTAGTAATGATGTTTGTGGCGTGCACCAACAAATCTGACAAAGCACGTCTGATACCTACAGCAAAGCTGAAAGCCCAATGAGAAAGTTGTTCCAGAAAATAGCAGATGCTCTCAGATCACATATCTCTTCCCAAAGGAAAAAGAAACAAACATCGGAGATGATCCCAGACATGATCAGGGCGTCCAGTTGGGGAAATATCAGTATTAGAGACCAATTAAAAAACTATGTGCTCAGGGTTGATTTATGGTATTAGTCCTTGATTGAGGGGTCGGGGAATGGTAAAATGAATTAGGAGCATGAGACGATTCAAACTCCCAAGACTTTCAAAATCCCAAGCCATACCTGCAAGAGCATTTTGCGGTTGGGAGGCCAAGTAGGGTGTGAGAGAGGGTGTCGGCTCCAGAGTCAAGCAGGAATGTGTTTTAAGGTCAGTCCTGCCAGTCTAGGTGTGTGACCTTGCGCAAGTAATCAAACTTCTCTGAATCTGTTTTCTTAACTGTAAAATGGGCATAGAAATGCCTATCTTGTAGGATTGTTATGAGTATGAAACAAGAGAATGCATGAAAATATCTGGCATAGTGCCTGTGGACATTTCACCCACGGTGGCGCCGAACATTATTAGGAACGTTAAGGGACCAGTGCACAGGATCACACAGAGAAGCAAAACAGACTTTGACAAACAAGCAAACAAACCCAAATGGGGTGCCTAGTCATCCAGTTCCTTACCGGAGAAAATAACAGAATGCTTTCGTTTAAAACTAATCATGGGGTTAAACCAATCAATGTTGAGTTGAACTCTTCCACACTCAAAGTGTGGCAAAAAGATATCACTGTTCCAGAAAAGGCTTGGTGGGAGGGAGTGTTGTCTAGAATATTCTTGAGAAAAACCAGGATTTCATTTATTTTATTTTATTTTTTTAATTTTTTTTAATGTTTATTTTATTATTTTTGAGACAGAGAGAGACAGAGCATGAACGGGGGAGGGGCAGAGAGAGAGGGAGACACAGAATCGGAAGCAGGCTCCAGGCTCTGAGCCATCAGCCCAGAGCCCGACGCGGGGCTCGAACTCACGGACCGCGAGATCGTGACCTGAGCCGAAGTCGGACGCTTAACCGACCGAGCCACCCAGGCGCCCCCCAGGATTTCATTTAAAGAGAAAGTTTTAAAAATCACCTTAAGGAAATTGATAAATTTCTAGGAAGTTCCTAATGGCTAGAGGATGGGCATTGAAGTAAAAAAAAAAAAATGTGAAAAATCGTCTTGCTGATCCATAACACTAAGAAAAAATCTACTATGTAGTAGTCACATTTGAATTATTAACTAATTATTTTTAAGTAAAATAATCAAAATGCCATCACATATTGCTTTGGATCTAGAACGAAAATCAATTAAAGTGGCACAGTGAAGAAATTGTCGGGTCCAGGCTCAAAGTTACAAGGTGTATTCCCTTCTCTGTCTTTCCCAGTCGATTGCCCTTGCGTAACTTCTTTAACTCCTGAACTTATTTTTCCAGTGCAAAACGGTGATTAAATGCCTTCTTTTGGTTGTTGTTAGGTCACCTAGATGACGTAGAGTCACAAAAGCTGGGATGTGCCAACCGTGGCTTACCGTAAGGTCTTGGTGAGTCCTGGAAACTTGGGTGGAATACAGGCTCTGAAAGCCAAGTTGAGAGATTTTGTGGAGAAATCAGAGGCGGGGGGCGGGGGGGGGGGGTAGCGTGGGCTACAACCGTGCAGCTGAAAGTTGACTTAAAGCTTCAGACTTGAAGAAACATAATTTTATTTAACAACAAAAAAGATGGGAGAATAATGTCTGACGCCATTGTAGCCTATAATTTTCTTGATCATTTCTTAGCTTTATCATAATGAAATAAACACAGCATGATAGGCATCTTACATAGAGAGGTGCACAAGTTAATGAAATGACATTTTATCGGCTAAAGGGAAGGAAGGAAATTTTGAAGGTTGTCCATGCAATTAAATTGTTCTGCTCACTTGCCTTCTGTAGTAAGTACTCTCGGCTTGGCCAGGCCAGTGGAGACATTGAAGGTGCCATGGAGGGCTGATGGCTGTCCATGCACAGGCATGTAGTATTCATCTGGACAGAACTCAGTCCTACCACTGAGACTTCATTGAGGGTCAGGCCTGCAAGGCCAGAGTTTAGAGGGCCTAGTTCATCTTGTTCACTAGTGTGGTGGTGGTGAAAATATTTTATGATCGTAAATGCAATTTTTAAAAATCATCCGGTATACAATCATAGCAGACATGATATTTTTGTATCAAGTAAACATTATCGCCTAAAACTCCACATCTGTCATAATGCGATGAAAAGCTTTGATTGGCTTGGCTGAAATGCTGACACACAGACTTTAAAAAGAAAAGAAAATTTAGGGGCACCTGGGTGGCTCAGTCGTCGAGCTTCCAACTTCGGCTCAGGTCATGATCTCGAGGTCTGTGAGTTTGAGCCCCACGTCGGGCTCTGTGCTGACAGCTCGGAGCCTGGAGCCTGTTTCAGATCCTGTGTCTCCCTCTCTCTCTCTGCCCCTTCCCAGCTCGTGCTCTGTCTCTCTCTGCCTCAAGTACCCCAATGTTTATAGCAGCGCTTTCAACAATAGCCAAATTATAGAAAGACCCTAAATGTCCATCAACTGACGAATGGATAAAGAAGATGTGGTTTATATATACAATGGAATACTACTTGGCAATGAGAAAGAATGAAATCATGCCATTCGCAGTAATGTGGATGGAACTGGAAGGTTTTATGCTGAGTGAAATAAGTCAGTCAGAGAAGGACAGATATCATATGTTTTCACTCATATGTGGATCTTGAGAAACTTAACAGAAGTCCACAGGGGAAGGGAAGGGGAAAAAAATAGTTACAAACAAAGAGGGAGGAAGGCAAACCACAAGAGACTCTAAAATACAGAGAACAAACTGAGGGTGGATGTGAGGGGGAGTGGGGAAAAATGGGTGATGGGCATTGAGGAGGGCACTTGGGATGAGCGCTGGGTGTTGTATGTAAGCCAATGTGACGATACATTGTATTAAAAAATGAAAGTAAATACATAAAAATAAATAAGTGTTAAAAAAATTAAGAAGAAAAGAAAATTTGGAGTGGAGGGCCAGGATGTTGGAAGCGAGCTGTGCGGTCTTACGACCCACTGCATGCACTGAGATGTACATCTTAAGAGACTTAAAATGATAGAGGAGAAAGGAGGGAAGGGATCTTTCTTGATTTGCAAATGGCCCCATGTTCCCCTTGTTATTCCTCTGTCACAACTTACAGGCTCCCAGAGCTTTCGATATTCCTCAACAAACCTTACTTTCTCGGGGTCTGTCTCCTTTCACAGGGACCCCAGCTTATCCATGCCGCTGAGTCACCCCTAATTCACAGACACTGTAAGTACAGCTGGGCCTTAATTCAAAGGAATGAGTCTAATGCTGGGATTTCAAGCCGAAATTGCCTCGGGCTCCCAAGTGCCATTCTTTGTCAGAGAACCCACCAGAGCATCCGCACTCTTCAGAGGAAGACGCTGTGTTTCATTCTTCTTTGCATTTGCAGCGCCCAGAACAATTCTTGTTCCCTAGAAAGTACTCCCTAAATGCTGCTTGAATGAAAGAAGGAAAGAATGGATGAAACCAGCGAAGGAGAGCTTTTCTGGCGGGTCCCAACTGTTGTTGATTAATATATTATAAACCAGGTCGACGGAACGGGTCTAGGATTAGACCCATTTGTCTAAATGTTGGCTGTATGTGAAGTCCTCATGCCCCCTGACCCCACCACTATCGGGCAGGGCGCATTTTCCTTCTGTTTGAAAGACTGTGAAGATGAGTGATTTGCTCTTTCTCTGTCTCTGTTTCCATCTCTGTCTCTGCCTCTCTCACACACACACGCACACGCGCGCGCGCACACACACACACACACACACACACACACACACCCTCCAGCTCTCTGCCATCTCCCCCAGCAGCCTTTGTAATAAATCAAGAGCTACATAACTACCTGTGCCGAACAGCTTTAAAAAGAGAAAACTGTCTGAAATACGCACAAATATTGTGACTCCCTGGAATGAAAGCTTCTCTCCCAGGAGGAGGGAGGAGACAGCGTGCTGAACACTGAACCTCTTTGAACAGCCGTCCTGTAGGTAAAGCTCCTATTTAAGAGCAGTCCCTGGGGGCTCTGGGCTTGTCATCTTCCCGACGCTCTTTTGCGCTGGGCTGTTTATTAGTGAGACGGCTAACACAGACGACGGAGGGAGGCCAACTAGAGCACCGGCTTTGTTCAGGGACTGCGTCTTCTGGATGCTGCCCTGCAGTCAGATTTCAGACTTCTCGGCAATTCTGGTTTCAATCCTCCCTGGGCATAGATCTTTCTTAAAGGCAAAATGGCATGCTAGAAAGAGTGGATTTAAAATTAGACGTACCTAGGTTCAAATGTTCGTTCCCCTGCTTACATTGCCATCCTGGACACATCGCTTAAGCCCTTTGAGTCTGACTTTTCACACCTGTGAAATGGGGATGGAAACAGTGGTTTTACAGGGGCCCCCGGGTGGCTCAGTCGGTTGAACGTCCGACTTCGGCTCCGGCCACGATCTCGCGGCTCATGAGTTCGAACCCCGCGTCGAGCTCTGTGCTGACAGCTCACAGCCTGGAGCCTGCTTCCGATTCTGTGTCTCCCTCGCTCTCTGCCCCTCCCCCACTCATGCGCTGTCTCTGTCTCTCTTTCAAAAAGAAATAAAGGTTAAAAAAAATTTTTTTTTTAACAAGAACCACCCAGTGGTTTTACAGAGTTGGATTGGTCAGCAGGGCTAAGTGGGACTTGGCCGAGAGGTGGTCAGCTGCCTGCCTCTCTTGCTAGGCCACTCTTGGGGGCCAGCAGGGCCAGGAGCGGGAAGCTACCGAATCGTCTTCCTGTCTGAGGGCGCGTTTGCCTTGTCGTCTCGTTCCAGCAACTTTAATAAGGCAACAATCCATCTGAGCCACGTCTTCTCAGGGTCCTGCAAAGGGCAGGGAGTCATGCCTGCTGTCTGTCCTTTTGCCGGCTGCGGGGGCCTTTCTTGCCCTCTGTTCCTTTGAGGGATACCTGCTTCTCCCCAAACCGCTCTTAGCGGCTTCACGCGAATGAGGTCAGAGCAGGCCGGCTATCGCTGGCGCAGAGCAGGGCCGGGACCAGTCATAACTGTACCAGCTTTTGGAGTGGCTTTCCTTGCCCCTCCCTTCCCTCCGCGTCAGCCTCAGCTCCCCCTTGGAGAGCGTGGACTTTAGTCAAGACTGGCCTCTCCGGAAGCACCTGCGCTGCCACTATGACTCGGAGAGAAATGCTTTCGGCAGCTCTGGTCCAGCCGTCAGTGTCAGCGAAACGGGGGCTGCTCTCCCAAGCGGGTGCCTGAACTGCTGTGCCTCCCGTAGACGTCCAGAATTCCCTCGGATCTTGAGTATCCCGGCACATACCCCATCACTGTCCCATCACACCCTCACGGTCTTGCTCACTCGTCACGGGGAGAAAAAAGGAAAAAGATCGCTCTGAAACGAGACGGAAACAACCTGACTTCTTTGGGTACTAAAAATGACCCATGCTGAATCATTAATTAACTAGGCCGATCAATAATGCCATGCCTTTAAAATAAGACTGATTTAAAAACTGGCGATCCAGTAGTGGGTGTAAAAGATGCTTATTGAGCATTTGTGATGTACCAGGCATTGTCCTAAGCACTTGACGGATGCCCCCTGCTCTGTAAAGTGTGTAGGCTCTGAAATCAGATGGTCTCCATTGGCATTTTGGCTTTGACATGGAGTTGCCATATGACCTCGGGTCACTTATGGTGTCACCCCTCCGGACCCCAGTGTCCCCATCAGGTTCTCTGTGGAGGCTGTCTTTCCTCGGGGTCCTTACCTGACTGGCTCCTTCTCATCATTAGAAAAACTGTCCCCCTGATCACTCCCCACCCACCGTTGTTGTGGGGCCCCACTCCCCACCCACCGTTGTTTCCACTGTGTTACCCAGCTTACTTCTCTCAGAGCACTATTGTCTTTAGCCAAAACACATGTTTGTTAAGAGCACCTTTTAGCCTAGGCTTGACTTCCGGGTGCTGGGGACACAATGGCGAACTACAGGTACCCCCGTGGGGCTTGCATTATCCCATTTTACTTTATTTTGTTTTGTTTCATTTTTTTGTGAGCTCTACGCCCAATGTGGGGCTTGAACTCATGACCCTGAGAGCAAGAGTCCCGTCCTCCTCCAACCGAGCCAGCCAGGTGCCCCGGGGCGTGCATTTTAGCAGGGAGACAGATAAATAGGTGGGCAGATAATAAATAAACAAGTAATAATCTAACTCTTCAAAATTCCTAGTTCACTGCCTGGCTCCCTTAAGAAGATGATTAGCCCCTTGAGGGCAAGTTCACCCGTGTCTTCATAGCCCCTGAATCGCCAGTGCCTTTCATTGTGTTTAGTCCGTCATGTACTTCAACAAAGCCAAGTAAAAAAGTAAAGGGTGCGATTTCGAAGAGAAGGAGTAGATAATCCATGCTAAAGCTGTTAGCATGCCCGGAGCACCGTAAACGCTTAGTAAAGTATCAGCTGTTTTCCCATTAGATTCCAAAGCTGTGTTCTTAACCCACTTTACCACGTCGGGTCTATGATAATTCTAACAGTGGTCACATTATCGTTATAGAACTACACACAACAGCGTACAACTTGCTAAATGCTACAGCATGCCATCGCCTGTCTAGGTATGTTCAAATAGTCTCTGATTTAATTATAACCTCACAATAATCCTAATAGACCTGGAAATGGAGGGTGAGGTGGCCCGTGATGGCCAAGTGAAGGAATTTAAGTTTCGTCACACAGGCCGTAGGGAGCACTGTCGTTTTTAAGCAGAGGAATACAAAGAACCAGAATTATGGACCCTGGGAAGATTAGTTTGGTTCTGGGCTAGACAGAAAAGAGAGGAGTCTGGACCTGGTTAGGACCTTTGGCAGTTGCCAAAGCCAGGTGGTGGATAAAGGAGGCCTGGTTTGGGGAGCGGAGACGGTAACAGAAGGAAGAGGGCAAACGTGGTGGGTGGGGTTACTTGGCCCGGGTAGAGGCGGACAGGCAGGTGTCAGACCAGGTGTCGCAGGTGTCAAACCTGTGAGGTTTCAAGCTTTAGGGGATGCTCTCCTGATAGACCCGCCACACTACGGAGCCTGGCCTCATTTGTCATTGGTGACCAATTCTCCCACGCCACCCCAGGGGTGAAAGTTTCAGAGAGGCCAGAGAAATTCACATCCCTCTTCTGTAACATTCCTAACACCCACAGCAGAGTCTTCATGATCCAGCGTCACCACTGTGTCACAGGGCAGCTGGTGCACTGGCCCAGCAGCACTGCTGTTGGAATCTTCCCCACCCCACCCTCCTCACCCTCCTCTGTGCCCACGAGGCTGATCGGATGCCCTATACGCACCAACTCTCTTGCCTCTGGCTTTTGGTTTGTGGGGGGACCGGCAGGAGACTGGAGGCTGAACACCTCTGGCTCCTTCCCTGTGGGGCCCTGCCAGGCTGGGTCCCAAGACCAAAGGTATCAGCTCTTGTAAGACAGCCCCCTCCACGCAGCCGGCCCTCCCTGTCTCTAGGGCTCCCGTGACAGCTCAGGCTCAGCCTCTTGCCTCTTCAGCCTAGAGATGTGACGCCTGGGGTACACGCTACCCCTCTACGCTCTGCTCACCGCTTTGTAAATGGACCTCCCTTTTTGAATTACCCTCATCTGGGCTTTCTGTTTCCTTCCGGCAGGCTTCTGATATACGTTGTTTCTTCACAGCCTCCGTGTGTTCGTTTCCCCTCTAAGGCCTCACCTTTGAGGCAAAAAAAAAAAAAAAAAAAATCTGTTCTCTCTTTCTCACCCCCACCCCCCACCCCAGGATTCTGCACAGTATGTCCACTCTTGCGGGGTCCCCTTCTGCATACTATTCTCCCGTTATTGTGGGAGTTTTCTCCTAGTGAACTCTACCCAACTCAGGGCTCGACAAAGGATGTTGGTTCAGATTTATCTTTTCTTTCCTGTAAGACAAAATTACTGGCTTTTGGTTGGGTTTGTGTAGCTAAAACCCTGTCCCAAGAGTTAATTAATTCTTAAGAGTAGATCGATCCTGTGTTCAGTGCATAGTGTTCTCGGTCCTTTAAAACAACATCATTGGGGAGGTTCCAAAGACACGGCCTTTCCACTGAAATCTATGCATCTCTGTGCTGGTTATCCTCTGTTTGCCCCTTCAGATTCATTTTTTTTTTTGCTCTTCTCCAACACTGGGCTCCCCTTCTGGCTGGATTCCAGGCAGGTTTGGCCAGTGAAAGTTACGAGCATGACACCACATGCTAGGAAGAGAGAGAGGTCAGGGTATTCGTCCCATCTCCGCCTCTGTCAGGATATCGGGTGGCCCTTCTCCCGTGGTTGTGGGTCTTTGGGCTCTGCAAACAGCCCCTACACATGGTCCCTTCAGCCCTAGGGTGGTATCCACTTCTCAGGTAGTGCTAGTACCCGGATGCTTTGCTATTCCTTCCTGTCCCCTTATCCCTGCCCATGCCTCTGTGCATAGTTCCTGCATTAAAACTCTCATCAGTTTCCAATGGGGGTGTGCCATCTACTGGGACCTTGACGGGCAACACATACCTTTTAATGTCATTCAGAGACTGGACGGCTGGAGTGCCACCTATCATTCTGGGTTTGGTCTAAAGCAGATGTCACCGTTGTAATCCTAACCCTCTAAATCCCAGCTATTCCTTCAAGCTCATCAAAAATCACATAAAATTTCTATTGGTGTCATTTCCCCAAATAAAGTCTGGACTCCAGGACTCAGCTAAATTCAGAATCCTAAATTCTCAGACAGACACCTCTCTGACTACAGGATTCTAAAGGAGCTCTCCTTGGAGACACAGCAAGCAAAGGCTTTTCTCCAGGTCTTGACCTCACCCCTCTCTGGTTTCATCCTCTAGTGAGCTGAGCGCCTCCACAGAGGGGCCAGTGTTGCCCTCTAGCCTATGAGTGCAGCTAAAAGCAGGCCAGGTGGTCTGTGTCCCCCAAGGCTCACACTCAAGGCTGGGGAAAGACTGGGGGTGACTCTCGAAACCAAGAGTTTTCCATGTTTGTTCAACATCCATTCAGGGGCGTATGAGTTGGGAGTGACTAGGTATGTTTTTAAAACAATTGTCTACCTTGAGGTGATTGAGATCACCTTATTTATATTTTTCATTTATGTTAAAAAAGAGAGAGACGTGTGTGAAGGCCTGAGTTAATTCGCTCCTATGGATGGGTGGGTGCCGGGGGCAGCTGCTCAGCTGGCCTGTCAGTTCATTTGGTCTCTTCATCCCTGACCTTGGCTTTCTAAGTGTTTATCCTCAAATCACAAGATTATTCAAGGTAAGGGGCGCCTGGATGGCTCAGTAGGTTAAGCGTCCGACTTCAGCTCAGGTCACGATCTCACAGCTCGTGGGTTCGGGCCCTGCATCAGGCTCTGTGCTGACGGCTCAGAGCCTGGAGCCTGCTTCGGATTCTGTGTCTCCCTCTCTCTCTCTGCCCTCTCCTGCTCACACTCTGTCTTTCTCTCTTTCAAAAATAAATAAACTTTTTTTAAAAAAGTAAAAAACAAAAATCCAAAAAAACCCACAAAAGCCACAAACAAACAACCAAGATTATTCAAGGTAAGAAGATCAGAAGAGGAAAACACAGCTGTTGTCTCAGGGACATTCTCATTGCTCCCTCCAGAAGACTAACCTCCCAGTTTATTGTGCTTGTGCCAGAAACTTCCCCATAGGAGTGAGATGTGCATACCCTAAAATGGGCCACAACTAGTCTTCTTGCTGGGGGCCATTTTGAAAGTTTACTTATTTTGAGAGAGAGAGAGAGAGTGGGGAATAAGAAGAGAGAGAGAGAGAGCGTGAGTCAGGGCTTGAACCTACGAACCATAAGATCATGACCTGCGCCAAAACCAAGAGTTGGCTGCTCAGCCAACTGAGCCTTCCAGGGGTGCCTTGCTGGGGGCATATTGAGATGATGTCGTTTCATATGATGAGAATGTTCTATCAGGCTCTGGAAACCAGGGACCGAGGCTCACTGAAATTCAGTGAGCAAAGGGAGAAGGAAAGGGCCAAATGGGACAAAAACCGAGCAGTGTTTTTTCCCAAGGCCTCTTTCTTCCTCTCAGTCAGAGAGAAAAGGCCCATCATCAGATGCCGCTGAACTGTATAGCCTGAAGGATTAAAGGGAAGGCAAGCGAGTTAAGTCAATTGCTTCGACGGCAACTACGCGCAGTTCTGAGTTTGAGCTCACATGTGCTCCCTTCTGCCTTAGTGCTTTTATCTTTGTGCCCATTGACATGTTTGATGCTTGAGTAATAATCCACACAGTAAGGTTACATAATCTCCGCATCCCATGAATCTCAGTTAAAAACAAAACTGGTCACATGATTAGCGATCGCCTACTATTCATCCCGTTGGTGGGTTCCTTGCCACCCCTCTTCCTTCTCATTAATCATCCTATTGCCAACTGCATCTCCTGAAGTGGATTTTTGCGTTGGTCCAGACATCCTGGAGCCCTGCATGGCACATGCCCATCTTCAAATCTTGCAAGTTACGGCAAGTTGAAAGGAACCGTAGAAACCAACCCACCAATGCTTGTCATAAGGGGCTCAAAACATGTCTGCTGGATTCAGGAACCCAACCTGTGTCCGGGAAGGCAGACGTGCCTCCGGGAATAAAGGGTAGAGAATTCTCACCGACCTAGCTCATCCAGAGTGCGGGAAGGATCCAGTGGGCTGTCCACTGGATTGTCCAACCATCCTCCAAGGAATGAAAAGCAAGGGTGACAACGAGATTTCATAAAACCCTGTCTCCATCTCCTTGCCTTGGGCTTCTTTTCTTCCCACCCCCCGCCCCCGTGGTTTGCTTTTGTTTCCCTGCTGTTCCAGAGGGACCCCCTCTCCACCTGTATCTCTGACCGCAATAAAACCCAGTCTCGGTCTAATTCACGGTTACTCTCAAGGGTCCTCCTCACGTCTTCCCACTACGTTGTATCATAGGTGAAATACTTGATTACTGTTTTAATGTGATGACAGTGCTGTTGTCTGGAGGCACAGCGTTATGGAAGGAGGTGAGGCTGGCCCGTGATAACCCGCCTCTGTCTTTTAAGGTGGGTTCAAATGAGCTGAAAGTGACCAGAGCGAAGGGGAAATGTTTGACAACATACCACTTTAATGGAGATCCAAAGCACTGAAAAGGAACAACCAGAACTCAGCTTTGTCAGGAGAGGGGAGACTTGCCACAGGAGACATTTCCTGGGTCTCGTTACAGAACCACAAACCGGACCACGTCCTGCATTCAGTCCTCCCGCGGACGTAAGCCGAAGTCTCTGGCAAGCTCTGGTTCCATCACGAGCTCACCTCGCCAGTAGGTGACGGACACTGTCAAATACACGAGGGAAGCGTCAAAGCTCAAGAGGACGCCGGGCAACAGAAAATGGTGTCCGGTGGCCTAGCATGCAGACCGCACGCCGACGGCTCTCCTCCTCCCCTCTATCGCACCTCTGGGGCCCTGCTGCCTGGTACCTCTCTTTTAGGCTCTGCCCCGCAGGACGATCCCTTCCACATCCCTGTCCCTTGGCGGGTGGTGGCAATGTGCGTCCTGATCCCTGTGCTAAGCCGCGCGGCTTCTTGCCATGTTCCCAGTCTCCCAGGTCCGCCTGGCCCAGCTTAATCCTCCCTCCTTCTCTGCAGCTTAGTCCGGGTTTCTTCCTGCCGACGTCTCCAGGCAGCGATGATGGCTTCGTCGTCCATTTCTTTCTCTTCCTCTCCGTCCGTGCTTCTCCGATACTGGGACCGCCGCCCCGAAGCAAACCTCCCTTCTTCTCTGCTTTCCACCCTCTCTTTCTCTCCCTCCTCCTCAGACCTCATGAAGCTCTGGGTGAATTTCCTCTTGGCTCCGAATTCAGAAAAGTCTGAGTTGGACGACTCTTCCACGTCTTCCCAGTCCCTGGGCCTGGC
This sequence comes from Panthera onca, assembly GCF_046562875.1. NCBI lineage: Eukaryota > Metazoa > Chordata > Mammalia > Carnivora > Felidae > Panthera > Panthera onca. The sequence continues at coordinate 12,932,241 of NC_138355.1, read as the reverse complement.
CCAGTTCCGACGCCGTGGTTCCGGGGACTCTTCCCCTTCCGAGGGCTCAGGGGTCCGGCGGAAGAAGTAGGGCTCCGGGCTCTCCTCCCGGGAGCTCGAGGTCTCGCTGAACATCGACCGGGAGAATCTGTGCATCTCTCTGCCCTCCCGGGTAGAGGAGGAAGAGATCCGTGAGGTGCTCCTTATGGAGTTGCCGCTGGCCTCACGGTAGGAGGACGTGTCCTGTTCCTCCGACTGCGATTTGGAGAACTTGTAGCTGGAGGACTTCGACTCCGTCTCCCGGAGCAGGGAAGATCTGGTGTACTTCCCCCTGGAGCTTCCAGACCAGTCGCTCTGGGGAGGAGACTTTTCCTCTGTCCCGAGGCCACTGAGCCACTTAGCGATACTGCCGTCCGTGTCTTTGCCGACGCTGCTCGCGCTGCCACGGCGATCAGGGCCAGCCAGGGAGGAGGACGTGTCTGTCTCGGGTTTTTGGGAATTGCTGCGGGAAGAGTAGCGGAAGCTCCCTATGGCGCTGTCAGCGTCCTCGTCCCTGCCACCCCCATCCTCCTCCTCATCTTCCTTGACCTTCTTCTTCTTGAAGAGGGAGCTCCGTTTGTGGTCGGAGGCCAGCTTCTCTAGCTTGTACTCGGACATCTTCTCCCTCAGCCCCATTTGTATCTCCCTCTCCTTCCGGCCAAGCTCCTTCAGGTCGACGTCGTCAGCAAAGAGGCTGTAGACGGGCTTGCTGGTCCCCCTGACTTTGCTCCCAAGACCTTCGGCCCTCGAGCCCGGCGCCGTGCGGGAGGACGGCAGGGACTGCGAGTCGGGGCCGGGTCCCGGCTGGCCCCGGGGCAGCAGGCAGGCGCCCGGGGAGGAGCTGCCGTGTCCGCTGAGCAGGGACGCCTGGTCATCCCCCAGGCAGCTGGCCTCCGGCGCCGCCTTCGCGCTCAACACGGACGGCGGGCGGGACAACAGCAGCACCTCGTTTTGCTTCTGGGCGAGAGTTTCGCTGACCACGCTGGCAATCCAGTTCTGAATGCTGGCGATGGAAATGGTGTCTCCAGGCCCCACGGGCAGGTCAGGCGGTGCGGGGCCGGGGGCAGAGGCCGGGCATCCGCCTCTGTTGCTTCCAGCCTGAGAGGGGCGGGAGCCGTGGCTCTGGGTGCTGAGCACCGATGCCGCGTCCTCCCCGGCACTGACTGAAGGGGCCGCCGACCAGAAGGCGGACAGGGGGATGCTCCTGGCCGCCGCCGAGCTGTCTGCCTCCCAGCTTCCCAGGGACTGGCTCTCCTCCAACGTCTGCCTGCTCCTCTCCAGCAGCTCCAGCCTCCGCTGCCTCTTCTTGGCCGAGGCAGCGTCCTCGCCCTTGCTGAGCTCCACTACCTCCTCCCTGTTCTCGCCGCCCACCTTCTTCTGGTGTTTCAGCTTCCAGGCCTGGTAGGCCGTCAGGTCGACGTCGGAGAGACGCCTCTCGCCCTCTGCCTCCTCCGCCCCTGGCTCGGTGCTGCCGTCCCCGGCCCCCAGCTCTTTCTTGTGGAATCCGAACTGGATTCTCTTGATCTTCCACCTTTCCAGGGCGGAGAGCTTGTCCTTGTTCCTGCTGCAGAAGTTGGAGAACGAGCTGGCCTCGGAGGACACGCTGTCCTCGTCGTCCTCTCGCACCCTGCCCCCCGCCTCGGAGCCTGCGTCCGCCGCCTCCCGCTGGCTCCTGGAGTGGTACTCCCGGGAGGCCTCCCTCTCGATCTCCAGAAGCCTCTGGTTCCACACGTCCCAGGTGCTCTCGGTGGACACGGAGTCCGAGCGGCGCCTGCCCCCTCGCTTCTGGCCGCTCGTCTCCAGCTGCTGCTCCAGGACCCGAACGTCGCGGCTGCGGACGCTCGCCAAAGTGCTGCTCTCGCTCAGGGTGTGCCTGCGTCGCCTCGTCACGAAGCCTTCGGCGTCGCCCGCCTCCACCTCTGCCTCCTCTCTATCCCACCTCTGATGCCCCTCCGCCTGGTACCTCTCATTTCGGCTCTGCCACTCCCGGATCATCCTGTCCACGTCCTCGTCTTCAGGCCCCCCGCCATCCTGGCCGGAGGCCGAGCGCCCGCCGTGTCCCCCCGGGGGGGCCTTGGCTGTGGGGAGGCCCCGCGCCTTCCTCCACTCCTCATACGGCTTCTCCTCCTCGTCGTCGTCAATGAGGGTGAGGGGCTTGGAGGCCTGGCTGGCCTTCCCCAGGGAGGAGCCGCTCAGGTGGCTGGGGGTGTCGTCCTCCTCCTCCACCGTGAGGGCGCCCACCCTGGCCCTGCTGCTGCTCCCCGCGTCCTCGCCCTCCTCAGCCTCATCCGTCCCCCCTTCCTGGCCGGAGTCTTCTTCTCTCTCCTCCATCAGCTTCTCATTGAGCTCCCGGAGCTGCTTCAGGAAGCCGTCGTTGGGGTAGATGGCCCGCTTCTGACGCACAGTCATCAGGGCCTCCAGGATGGCCATGTTGTGGAAAATCATCAGGTAGGCCACCACCAGCACTGCTGACCGGCTGATGCCCATCTCGCTACTGACCAAGACTTTCCCTGAAAGAAACCACAAGAGATACTAATGTAACCACAGTGGCTGCCTTATAGGTTTTTTTTTTTTTTAGAGCACTGTTAAAAAGAACTGTTTAGATGTGCTGGATTTAATACATTTGCTTGCCCCCGGCATTCATCTGCGCTCAAGTCCCGTGAGGGACGAGCATCGCTGCCCAAGATCACAGATGTCTGAGAGGGCAGGGAGGCCGCCTGCACTCGTGTAAGCATTTTCTGCACTGTCTGAACATGGGCAGAGAGAAGGAGGGAAAGGGAACTAACCAGCATTCCCCGCTTTTGAAACACTGGAGTGCACGACTACTTTCTTCTGGCCAAGCCGAGCATCGGAGGGAGGAGAAATAAAAGAGTTGGGGTGGGGGGCGCCTGGGTGGCTCCGTCAGTTAAGCGTCTGACTCTTGATTTCGGCTCAGGTCATGATGGGCTCTGTGCTGATGGCGAGGAAGCAGCTTGGGATTCTCTCTCTCCCTCTCTCTGTGCCCCTCCCCCTGTGCATGCTCTCGCATGCGCTCTCTGTCTCTCAAAATAAATAAATAACATTAAAAAAAAAGGGTAGGGGAAGTGGGGAGAAAGTAGAAAAGAAATGCAGCTAAGGTGAAGAATCACAGACACATGGAGTCTCAGCGTGGGAAAGCACCACAGACATAACAGACACTTGAGAATTCCCTTTACAGAATCCCTGAGGCTGGGTCATTCATCATCCAGTGGAGACTGGATCCTTCTGTGACAGGGAGCTCAGTATCCTGCTTACACACACACACACACACACACACACACCCTTCACTCCATATTTAGATCAATCTACTCTTTTGAAACTTCTTTCACATGTTAGGGCAAAGTATACCTTCCTGTAATGGGCACCCAGGTCAATAACGAACACATCTATATGAACAGGGGCTTTCATACAAAAACTACTTAAGAAGATCACTATCATATTCTTCATTAATTTTTTTCTTTTCCTGGCGATTCTAGGTTTTTCAGTCATTATTCAGACACCTTTTCATGTCCCATTACTATACTAACCAACCTTGCAAATGAAACTTTATCAGTTTTTTTCTTAAGAGTCTGTGTCAGGATGGAGCAGATGGGGCGCCTGGGTGGCTCAGTCAGTTGAGTCCGACTTCGGCTCAGGTCACGATCTCCCAGTTCGTGGGTTCGAGCCCCGCGTCGGGCTCTGTGTTGACAGCTCCGAGCCTGGAGCCTGCTTCAGATTCTGTGTCTCCCTCTCTCTGCCCCTCTTCTACTCGTGCTCTGTTTCTCTCTCTCTCTCTCTCTCTCAAAAATAAACATTAAAAAAAGAAAAAAGGATGTAGCACATGTATTTCAGGTTTGGACTGGCCCACACAGAGCAGAGTGGGCCTCTCTCCACTCTCATTCTGGGCATCGAGCCTTCGCGGATGCCATTTAAGCTTGCAGTGTGCATGGCTATGTCCCCAAATGAACTCAGATTATTTTATATCAACTGAAACCTGTAAAGCTTTTTTTAAAAAACTTTTTTTGTAGCATTCTTAAAACATAAGGCTAACTTTACAAATTCCTATTCATGTATTTGGTAGATATAACCAGTTCTTATAAGATAACCAACACTTTTACCAAGTCTTGACCCTAGCATTCAATAGATCAATTATCCCCTAGCCTCGCTTTCTGCTTTGTATCCTTCATAAACGTGACAAACACGCCTTCTGTGCCTTTATTCTAATGGCTGTTTACAGTGCAGCCTGGAGCCACTGACAGTCCAGGCTGTCATCAATCTATTTGCCAACAGTCTTTGGGGATGTTTGTCCAGTCGGTGAAGAGTACTAGCTAACAATATAGGATGGGCGGGAGGATGACTTTTATTAGTACGTCTTTGCATAACTTAAGACCGTATCTGTCACACAGGAGGTGGGAGACCAAGGCAAGACTAAAAGGGACCTGAGGCCCAGTGATGCTGAAAGGCATTATTGCCAAAGGCCAGCAGTCACTAGAGGGAGGCAAGTGGGCAGAATCAGAGCTGCTTAAGGTGCATCTACAGATTCACTCTCTCATCTCCTCCCACCCCAGCTCCAGGCTCAGCTGTCTCTCGCCAAGGACCTCCCTTTATTTTTTTTATTTTATTTAAGAAAAACTTTTAAGGGGCTCCTGGGTGGCGCCGTCGGTTGAGCGTCCGACTTCGGCTCAGGTCATGGTCTCACGGCTTGTGAGTTCGAGCCCCACGTCGGGCTCTGTGCTGACAGCTCGGAGACCGGAGCCTGCTTTGGATTCTGTGTCCCTCTCCTGCTCTGTTCCTCCCCCACTCACGCTCTGTCTCTCTTTCTCTCAAGAATTTTTTAAAAATTTTTTGACGTTTTGTTTATTCTTGAGAGAGAGAGAGAGAGAGAGAGAGAGAGAGTGAGTGGGGTTGTGGCAGAGAGGGCAACACAGAATCCCAAGCAGGCTCCGAGCTGTCAGCACAGAGTCTGACACGGGGCTCGAACCCGCGAACTGTGAGATCATGACCTGAGCCGAAGTCGGACGCTTAATCCACTGAGCCACCCAGGCGCCCCACCAATGACCTCCCTTTAACTGGCTGCCCAGGCCACCATTTGCTACTGCCGGCACCAAAGTCCTCCTTCCTTCCTTTGAAGGAGTTACCAGGCCAGCTCACATCAGGACGCTTCAGGCACAACCAGCCAGGCTTCCTCATAGGGACATCAAATGCCTCTTAGACTCAGTCTGGCAGAGACAAAGTTGGGTGGGCCATGCTTTTCCATGCTGTGGAATGTGTGCCTGGCACCCTGGGATGCCTCCGTGGAGCCTCAGCGGCAGCCTCTGGAAGAAGGGAGAGCCTAAGTGGGTCAGACCCTGGGTGACAGGATTGTCCATTTTCTGTTAGGTTCAAGGTCACACTAGCACTGTATAGACTGTGCTCTACACAACTCCAAGGGGCACCTTTCGCATTGAAGTCAAAGTAGATTGGTTATGATGAAAACTTTCCAGCTGTAAGACAGCTGGAGGGAGGTGGTCTTTTTCTAATTTGCAGCCTCCATTTTGATTAGCAGCAGGGCCGCTGCGGGAGGGAGGTTGCATCACGACGTGCTCTCTCTGTTGTAAAAGTTTGAAGGGTGGAGAGAGCACTGGGCTTGAGTGAGTTCTCTCCCCATTCTCAGTATGCCTTTACATGGCAGGCTTGTGTGCTGTATTCTTCCGATTCATAATTCTCGTTCACCTCAGAACTTTCCCTCTCTCCATACCTCAGAAAACCAAGAAGGACTTGCCCGGAAACCACCCTCCCCACCTTTGCCACCTTGGATAGAATTCAGGGTGGACAAAGGACCAGAGTCTGCCAGGCAAATTTTCTCTCTCAGGGAACTTTGGAAATGGGACTGAGGCCGGAAGTTAGCCAGTCTGTGCCCAGGCCTGCGGGCGGCCTTGCTGTCTGAGGTACGGAAAAAAAGAGAAGATGGAAACCAAGAGTCCTGAGATTGTCCAGTCCTTGTTCCAGATGATCCTGGGGCCACATTCTCCTCTTTGGATTTGTGCTTGTATTGTAATTAATGCCTTTGGCGATGGTTAGGTAGTTTGAGACGGGTCCTACATACCAGCAACCAAGATACTAATCTTGATTATTACACAGCGGCAAAGTCGCTAAACCTTCTGTGGGTCTCAATTTCCCATTTGTAAAATGTAAGTAACATCCTCTGGCTGTGGGCACTGTGATTATTACATGAAGCACCCAGCCCGGTGTTCGCTTTCTTCCTTAAGCGCTGTCTCCCAAGCATCTTGGAGGCAATCACAGAAACTAAGGCTCAGGGGCGACTTCTAGGGATGGTGACAACCGTCAGGGCCCTGACGGGAGGAGTAACCACCCCAGAGGCAACCCCGGTAAGGATAAGGTCCTCTCCCTGTCCGGCAGGGGTGCGGGCGGGCGGGGAGGGGGAAGGGATGCGGCGGGCTGAATGCGAGAGCAGGGGTCAGGTGTGCCGGCTCCGGCCCCTGCTGGTGACGGGGCTCCCCCGGGTGTCCCCAGCGCCTGGGCCAGGCACCCTGCGCACCGCTCGGGCCACAGGGCGGCCCACAGCGCCGCCACCTTCCTCGAAGCCCTGACGACACCCAGGTGGCGCAGCTCCGGTCCGCCCAGGCCCCCCCTCTACGCGCCCGGCAGCTTCTCCTGCCCTCTGGCTCCCGCTGTCGCCCCACTTCTGGGGCTGCGCGTCTGCTCCGCTGATAGTCACCGGTCCTAGGGGCTGCTCCAGGCCCGCCTACCCGAGGCCGCGTCTACGCGATCTCCACTGCGCCGCCCGCTGGAGTCGCCAGGGCGCTGCGCGCGACAAGCAGCCCAAGAAATCCTCTCCCCGCTGGCATTTGGAGACACGCTCAGATCACATTGGTCAGAAGGAATACATTTTTAAAAAGAAGTTGTTTTTTTTAAAGCATTGAAAAAAAGGAGAAAACCGTTTCATATATATACATACGTATGTAATATATGTATGTAAAATTGATAAATTTCACTTTTTTTTAATTTTTTTTTTAACGTTTATTTATTTTTGAGACAGAGAGAGACAGAGCATGAACGGGGGAGGGTCAGAGAGAGAGGGAGACACAGAATCTGAAACAGGCTCCAGGCTCTGAGCTGTCAGCACAGAGCCCGACGCGGGGCTCGAACTCACGGACCGCGAGATCGTGACCTCAGCCGAAGTCGGACGCTCAACCGACTGAGCCACCCAGGCGCCCCTAAATTTCACTTTTTTAACGTTTATTTACTGTTGAGAGACGGAGCGTGAGCCGGGGAGGAGCAGAGAGAGAAGGAGACACAGAATCTGAAGCAGGCTCCGGGCTCTGAGCCGTCAGCCCAGAGCTGATGGTGGGGCTCGAACTCATGAACCGGGAGCTTGTGACCTGAGCAGAAGTCAGAGCTTAACTGACTGGGCCAGCCAGGTGCCCTCATAAATTTCACTTTAATAAAAATTTATACGTATATAAAAACATTCTATGTATAGATACGTATTTATAAATATACATATATACATAACATATTTATTTGCAACTCTTATGTGAGTTTTAAAATTTTACTCCTGGGGCGCCTGGGTGGCTCGGTTGGTTAAGCGTCCAACTTCTGCTCAGGTCATGATCTCACGGTCTGTGAGTTCGAACCCCGCGTCGGGCTCTGTGCTGACAGCTCAGAGCCTGGAGCCTGTTTCGGATTCTGTGTCTCCCTCTCTCTGTGACCCTCCCCCATTCATGCTCTGTCTCTTTCTGTCTCAAAAATAAATAAACTTTAAAAAAATAAATAAATAAAATTTTACTCCTCACAGCAATTTTAGGACGATTAGGTCTCTTTGTCTCTGTGCTATACACAAGGGAAACTGAGGCTCTGCTGGAGAAGGGAACCGCTCAAGGTCCCATGGAATAGAGAGCGTAGCAAAGCCTGGCCTCAAGCCCAGGTTTGTGACACTCCCAGCCGCCCCCGCAGCATGGGCTGCGGGCCCGTCCGCACTGAAGGGTCCTATCCACTCTGCCGGCTCCCACCGCTGGGGTCTCCCAACCCCAGAGAGCGAGGTTTCTAAAACGCAGATCAGATCAAGGCGCTTTTCCACTCCCTCACCTTGGCGGTCAGCTGCCTGCGTGTTGGGGCCCCTGCCACTCTGCCACTCTGACCCTTCCCTACTACGCCGATCCGCTCTGGCCTGTGATCCTGAACGCACCCCGCTTACCCCACTTTCGGAGCTTTGTGCTAGCACTTTCCCCTGGCCGGGAATGCTCTTCTTCTGACTTCTCCGTGGCCAGCTCCTTCTTGTCACTCAGGGTAAAATGGCCCCTTCTCAGAGAGGACCTCTCAACCAGCCTCCCCAAGGAGCTGGCCGGTCACTCCAACACATGGTCCTGCTTAGTCTCTCTGCCTCACGCTTGTCGCGGACATTTTTCTTTGTAATCTTCTCTGCCATCACCACTGTGTGAGATTCAAAGGCCAGGACCCTTGTCTGCATCTTCCACCACCGCACCTACGACAGCGCCCGGCACCTGTTAGGCCCTCGGTCATTACCGATAAGGTGCATGATCATCCTTTCCTTTCCCCTCTCCTTAGAATGAGACAAAAATCTTAAGACAGATCGCCTCCAGACACGACAGATAACCCAGAGGTTTCCATGAGCTCTCCTGGTTGCTTCTCCCCCTTGCGGAATTAATTCGAGCAGCCTGGAGCAGGCAGACTCCCCCTTCCCCCCTCACCTCTATAGGTCAGCAGGGCTTCATCGATGAACTCGGCAGCCTTCCGGAAATGCTGGGAGATGTCCACCTCGGGAAAGTCGTCCACCTCCACACCCAGGTACTGAATCTCCAGGCCAGTGTAGAATTCGGGCCCAGTGTAGACGCCGGTGCCATGAGCGGCGTTGAGGATGTGAGTAATTCCCAGCCTCTTCAGCCTCGCCTTGTTCACAGCTACACTCCTGGGGGGAAAGAGGCAGAGACATGTTTGCCAGAGTCAGAGCTAGAAACGAAAGGTGCACTGCCACTGAGACCCGCAGCCTGCCTCGGCTGGCTCGGGAAGGCCATAGCTCGGTGAGTGCCCTCTGTGCTGCCAGATGTGTCCCTGGCTCACTGCAAATACAGTCATAAGCGGGGGCCAGAGAGAGAAGGCACAGGGAGCCGGGCAGGGGAGGGCAGGATGAAGGGAACAAGACTGATGTGTAAGGAAATCTTTGGTCCACAGATCCCTGGTTTAAAAACCCTCTGCCTTGGGAATGGACATTCATCAAGATACAAAAGTGGCAGGGGAGCCTGGCTGGCTCAGTCGGAGGGGTGGGCAACTCTTGATCTCCGGGTCGTGGGTTCGAGCCCCATGTGGGGTGTAGAGATGACTTAAATAAATAAAACTTAAAAAAAAAAAAAAAAGACACAAAAGTGGCAGACAAAAGTAGTAATCAAACCCGGTGTGCTTCACTTTTTCAAAGTCCTTTCACATGCATCATCTTATTGTATCCCTAGTACTAAACTTAAGAGGTAGACAGGGCAACTATTTTTATTCCCATTCGAAGATTCGGAAAGTGAATCTGACAGCTTTTTTGACTTCCCAAGACTGAAAGGAAAAAGGACCAAACAAGGGCAGGTGTTTCTGGTTTCTAGTTCAGAGCTCTTTTTGCTGCAATGAATCAGTGAAGACAGGGTTGCCAGAGAAGGAGCAGAAGCCTGGGGCTATCTGGAGGTGTCTGGGTCCCTGGTGAGCACGATGTGAATGTTTCTGGGTCTGCAGAGCTAGCTGGAGATCGCTCAGGACTTGGTGTCCAGCTCTGAGAAGCAGGTTCTAGGCGACAGACTACTTCCGGGGGAGTACTCAAGACCCACAGTCCAAACTTATCTTCCCTACTGCCTGCCACGGGGGCCCCAAATTGCCTCCTTTGCTTCTGCGTATCTGAGTATTTACACTGGGAGAATTAGTTTCACAAACTAGCCTGTTGGTGCCAATTACGCACTGGCAAGAAGATCCTGAAGGAACTGCTTTGGGTTTTGTTTGGGAAACCACTCATAAACTTAAAAAAATAACATTTTTTTCTGATTATAAAAACAAGTGGTGTTTCCTTAGGAAATCCGTCCGGTTCAAAAGAAACCTAAAGAAGATAAACATCAGTGGTAGAACCATCGCCTAGATGGTTACGCTTTTATCTCGTTTGTTTCGAATTTGTTACTTATGCAAAAGCGCATACACATACACACCTATATATTGCTCAGGTAGCATCACACTGTATATATAATTTGTAATTTAGCATCATACTATATATATATACATATATATCATACTATACATATATCATACTACATACATATCATACTATATATATCATACTATATATATATATCATACTATATATGTATCATACTATATATATCATATTATATACATCATACTATATATATACTATATATATCATACTATATATATCATACTATATATGTATCATACTATATATATCATACTATACACATACTACATATATATATATATATCATACTACATACATATCATACTATATATATATCATACTATATATATATCATACTATATATGTATCATACTATATATGTATCATACTACATATGTATCAGACTATATATGTATCATATTATATATCATACTATATATATACTATATATATCATACTATATATGTATCATACTATATATGTATCATACTATATATGTATCTTACTATATATGTATCATACTATATATGTATCATATTATATATATCATACTATATATATATCATACTATACATGTATCATACTATATATATCATACTATACATGTATCATACTATATATATATCATACTATATATGTATCATACTATATATATCATACTATATATGTATCATACTATATATGTATCATACTATATATATATCATATTATATATCATACTATATATATACTATATATATCATACTATATATATATATCATACTATATATGTATCATACTATGTATATCATACTATATATATCATATTATATATATATATCATATTATATATATCATACTATATATACACTATATATATCATACTATATATATCGTACTATATATGTATCATACTATATATATCATACTATATACGTATCATACTATATATGTATCATACTATATATGTATCATACTATATATGTATCATATTATATATCATACTATATATATACTATATGTATCATACTATATATGTATCATACTATATATGTATCATACTATGTATATCATACTATATATATCATATTATATATATATCATATTATATATATCATACTATATATACACTATATATCATACTATATATATCATACTATATATGTATCATACTATATATATCATACTATATACGTATCATACTATATACGTATCATACTATATACGTATCATACTATATATATATCATACTATATATATCATACTATATATATCATACTATATATATATTATACTATATATATATCATACTATGATATATATATGATATGTATATCATATATATATACATGTAATTTGTAACCTCTTTGTCCTCTTGTGAAATGTTTCGGTGGTTGGCAATACATACAAAAATCAGTATCATCACTGGCTCCAAATGTCCCATCAGGCAACATCAACTTGCTGATGGAGTTATTGGGGCCTTTGCCGAACGTGGGGGAGTTTCATCGCTCTCGGGCACTGTCCAGAAGGGTAGGACAAAGGGTCGTGACCTCCCCGCAGTCAGACTCACTTCTCTGCTATGAAGATATTGGGCCAGACCTCATCCGCCTCATTCCAGGGGGTCTCCTGGCGGTCTTGGACCAAGGCCCGCTGCAGATCCAGGATGCAGGGGGTGTTGTATAGGCTGCTGTCGTCCATCTTCTCCCTAACACGGTTGTACAGGTCCTCCACCAGCAGGTGCTCGGCCGACTCCAGCATGCCTGGACACTCTGCCTCGGCTCTGATCCCCCGCGGCTTGAATTCTAGAAGGGACAGGCAGCACTCTCGTCAAAGAGTCAAGAGCACCATGACGCTCCCTGTTCCTCAGGAGAATCCACTCTTGGCCAGTCTGCTGCCAGGACTCTGGACATGAGCTCAAATGCCAGGAAGGACTTAATGAAGGCCCGGGGTGGGGAGGGGACCTGCACTGGCCTGGACACTTGTGGTCAGGGCCAGCAGCAGCAGAGGTAGATTGGTATAGGTGAAGGGACACTGGTTTTCTTTACTCCTTCCTGTATTTTTCTCAAGCTGGCTGGCAACTTCTTAGACCAAGGTCCTTAAGTACCTGGTATATGTCTGATTCACACTTACAGTTCCCACGGTGCTCCATACAGGGTGGAATCATTTACCAAATGAATAAATGACACTCTTTCATAACGTAAGTCACTTTATTAGTTTGACTCCTTTACATACGTAAGGCAAGTAATCTTGGGAAAAGTAAAACTTTAGACTTCACGTGCGATCACTTTCCCATACACGTTTATTTTTTTTTTTTTTTTAAATTTTTTTTTTCAACGTTTTTATTTATTTTTGGGACAGAGAGAGACAGAGCATGAACGGGGGAGGGGCAGAGAGAGAGGGAGACACAGAATCGGAAACAGGCTCCAGGCTCCGAGCCATCAGCCCAGAGCCTGACGCGGGGCTCGAACTCACGGACCGCGAGATCGTGACCTGGCTGAAGTCGGACGCTTAACCGACTGCGCCACCCAGGCGCCCCTCCCATACACGTTTAATTAATTTATTTCACGCGTTGTCTGCTTCTTCCCACTGGCGTCCGAGCGCCTGTGAGTCTCAGCCTCCCAGCTTTCCAACAGGTGGCAAAGGTTTTGCCAGGAACTCCAATGCCAGTCCCAAAACAGCGCTCAGGGCCTTTCTGCCAACAGCTCAGAAAAACTCAGATTCTAGATGAGTTCAAAATCCATTCACCCACCTCTCGAGCGAGCCTCTCTCTCCTGCTCCTAATATTTTTGTTCTCAATTGATCAAATCTGGGGGGAGAGTCAGATATTTCTTTCTCTGAGAAAGTCTGCAAGAAGAGTGGGGTGGGGGGGGGGGGCGAATCCTTTCCTGCCACTTAGGAGCCAAAAATCCTGACTAGAGATGGAAGAAAAGTAAGAAAGGCGTGTTGCCTGTGTTGGCCATCGCTTTCCCTGATGGGTGAAAGCCACGTGTGGCTTTCACGTGAGAGCACAGCCACGTGTGGCACATAGACGAGGCCCAGCCCTTCACGGGAAGAACAGTACACCGTGCTTGCTGCTCAGGGTCTGCGGGTCCTGGGAGTTCTGTGTTCTAGCACTCCCTTTCCCTAAAGCCCTTCTCTCTCTCTCTCTTCCCTTTCCCGCACCACCCGATGGGCCCCCATATCCCTGCGTCAGATCTCAGCTCTAAATGTTCTCTGATCTCCGTTTCAAAAGCAGAAAGAAGAAAACCCCTGCAATCCCAGAGCTTTATTTTGTTTCAAAATAGATGAATCATTCCTATTTTCTCTACCACTCAGTCTCCCCTGGCTCTCCTGGGATCTTACTTAGCAAATGTAAAAGCCCCTCTCCTTTCCTCCCCTAACTGAGATGGCTCTCCTTTACTACATGTAAAAAATAAAACTCCCTGATGCTTCATGAAAATATACATACAGCATTGTCTTCCTCAGCTCTTTATATAGCAGGTCGCTGTCTTGATATTTCCCTTTCCAGTGGAACAAATGTCCCAGTCCCTCATTCCTGCTGGTGCCTCCTGCTTACAGTAGGTCTGTGGTCCACCCCTCGGCCTGTTTCAACTCCACCCCCTCGCCCTGCATCAATTTCTCCCATTTATTTCTGCAATCTAAGGTTTCTTCAGAAGAACGCATATGCAGACTTTCATGAGAATGAAGGATTCTTCAACAATCTTTTTTTTTTTTTTTTAAAATTTTTAACGTTTATTTATTTTTGAGACAGAGAGACAGAGCATGAACGGGGGAGGGTCAGAGAGAGGGAGACACAGAATCTGAAACAGGCTCCAGGCTCTGAGCTGTCAGCACAGAGCCCGACGCGGGGCTCGAACTCACGGACCGCGAGATCATGACCTGAGCTGAAGTCGGCTGCTTAACCGACTGAGCCACCCAGGAGCCCCAACAATCATTTTTATCTTCAACAATCTAACAATTTAATCTTCAACAATCATTTTATCTGATCACTGGTGAGCAGGGCGATGGCTTGGAATATGACTTGGTACGTTTTTCCTTTCTCTGTCATATACTGTTTCTTCCCCTACCGCCCTTCCGCCACTAAGATCGAGGAAATGTAAGCTTACTGCCCCAGACAAGAGGAGAGTAGCTAAACCCTAGAATCGAAGAAAGGCTTTAGATTTCAACCTACGTGTTCAACGTCCTGTAGACGTGTCCATAGCATTCTATAGGCTTGACAGTGAAGTTTTCAAGAGGGGAAATGGTTTTCTCACAACTCCTAAAGCTGGATTTTCGCTTAGCAAGAACTCAGGCATGGAGGGGGGGGGGGGGGGGGTCCAGAGAGTGAAACACAGAGCAGGGATGATGCAGGCTGGAAGGTGAGGGAAGTTCCCAAACACACAGGAGGAAACAAAAAACAAAACTTCTGGACTGAGGGTGGTCCCTGTGGCAATTTAGAGAGATCTGGACACTGGGTGAAGCCACTTTGGTCTGCCTGGAGCAAGGGAACAGAGACCCCAGGTAGGGTGGTGAAATAGAAAAAACTTGAGAGTTCCTTAAAAAGATGGGGCCTCCCACGGTGCCCAGATCGCAAGCAGAGGCAAATGGAATTTCTGGCTCCTCGCGAGGTGAACAGGAGATCTAGGCGTCCTCAGGGACACTGTGGGGACCCAAAGAGCCCAGAACTGACAAAGACCCGGGATTATATAGAGCAAGCAGCATGCACAGTTCTCACGACCAATGGCCGGGGACCGGATTGTGGCCACCATCGAGTGGATGTTGGATTAAGCCCAAAGCCCAGCAGGGCCCTGTGTCATTAGCGACATCCCACCAGCAGTGACAGAGACACCCAAGACAAAGGAAGAAGAAAAGAAATTTGCTCAAAATGGATTAGAGGGGCGCCTGGGTGGCTCAGTCGGTTGAGCGTCTGACTTCGGCTCGGGTCGTGATCTCAAGGTTTGTGGGTTTGAGCCCCGCGTCAGGCTCTGTGTTGACAGCTCGGGGCCCGGAGCCTGTTTCGGATTCCGTGTCCTCCTCTCTCTCTGACCTCCCCTGCTCATGCTGTCTCTCAAAAATAAATAAACGTTAAAAACATTTTTTTTAAATTGATTAGGAAAAAAAAAATCCATCCAATCAGGATGAGTATATTTTCTGTTGTGTGCATATTAACATTTCTCCCCTCCCCACCTTTCCCTACCTCCTCCTTATATATATTTCAGATTGAAAACCATTTCCAGGCACTAGTGGAAATGCAGATCTAAATCTGGATATCCCTTTGAACAGAACTCTCTGGGTGCTTCTGGTCATTTCTTGGGCTTTCAGGTCTGTGTCTCTAGCATAAGCCACCCCAGGACCCCTGAGATTAACTGAAAGAACTGAATGGGAGGCCATAGGAGCAGACTGGAAATGCCTCCCCAGCTGTTGACTCGGCAGAGTTATTCATTCACCCTGATACATAATAATTTCCACCTCCATCTCATGAAGGCGGATAGTGACTTGTGTTGGCAGAAATGCCTCCTCGGATCTGTTCCTCTTAATGTGACGGGCAGCACCTGGGAAGCACACTGACATCTTCCACGGGGCCCCTTCCGAGGGTCCCCAGATGAGTCGCGGACTCTCCCTGCTCCCAACCGCCTTCTGATGGCATTACCTTCATTGATGATCTGTTTAGCTGCAACAGCTGAAGACAGGTGAATGGGTTCCATGAAAATGCTTTCTGTTTCTGCATCTGAGACCATGGAGTACCTGAGAGAAGAGGACATCTGTGTGAGAAGGTTCTGGGCGGCATCTGAACGGGAGCCGCTCTGACTAGACAAGACCCCTGGATCTGACTTCAGGCATAGTGCAAAGCAACGAGAGATGAAGGGAATGCCTTCCTCAGTGTAGGGAGCCCGAGAATGCAGAACAGCGTGACGCTGTCGCCACCTGTCGCCACCTGTGTTCAGACCGGAGCTGACACCTGTGTGAGCTAGCGTTTAACGACAAGGTAGTCCAGGCTGTGGACAGAATAGTGTCTGTGGTTGGGCCTGATGTGGCCTCACCTTCTCTACTGGGTTCCCATCCTTGGCTGTAGTGCTGCTCATTTTTTCCCTCTCGCCCCCGTTCCTCTGTTGTCAATACCATAGCATGGCCCTAACCAAGGTGCTGCTGGCTTGGCGGGCTGGGCAGACGGCCACCGTTCCCTCCATGCCCCACATCTTTCCCCTGTTTGAAAGAGAACGGGCTCACAATAAAGGGCTGGCATGGGGAAATCCGAAGGTGTGCTCAAATGCACAGTCCTGATTCTCAATATAAGCAATCAAGGTTCAGCCTGAGACCAGGGATGCAATAAAGTAACTTAGGTAAATGTCAAGGCAATTTTTCCAGAAATAATTCAGCAGAGATGTCAAAAAGGATCTGAGGAACGCGGCGAATTACGGGCAGAAACAAGGGTAGGACGCAGTATCCCTTATGCTGCCCCTTTATGTTCAGCCCCTCCCTGAACCTCATCCCCTGTAAAATCGATGATCTGTTTCCTGTCCCTATGGTGTGGCTTTTTCCCAGAATGTTATATAAGTTGAATCATATCATAGTCTTTTGTATCTGGCTTATTGCACTTCGTACAAGGCATCTATGAGTAATCTATTCTATTGCAATAATCAATAATTTGTTCCTTCTTACTGCCGGGTAATATTCCATTTTTAGGCACCCCAGGCTACTGTTTCCATTGCCTCCAGTCACAACTGGGTATTCCAGAGGGAAAAAATGATACTCATATTGCTGGTTTGGTTGTACTTTGAATTCTATCTTCCTCAACCTGCCTGCTACTATTTACTTTCCAGAGTCCCTGAACCGTTGCTGTATCCTTCTGTTCAGGTTTTATAAAGGCAATCCATGGGACCGTGGCGGGTGTGTTTGCCGACTTACCCAGAATTGGAACCTCTGTTCTACTGTCTTTTTGCTTTTACAAAGTCTGAAGTCAGTGTGTTTCCCGATCCTTGCAAATTGACTTATTTTATCTTTATGGAAACTGATAGGATCTTTTTTTTTTTTTTTTTTTTTTTTTTTTTTGGTTTTCAGTATTTAGAAACTTCCCAGGGATGCTCCTTGGTCTATTTTTCATTCGTTGTGTTGCGAATGGATACCATTTTGGGGCTCCTTTATGAGTTTCATCCTGGCGAAACTCCCACGCAGCAGGTATTATCATTTCTGTTTATTTTAAGTAAGGAAACTGGGGCCCAGATAAGCTAATGAAATTCCCCCACGGCAGTCAATAAGAGGCAGGGCTATGATGCAAACATAGGGCCATCCTGTTCTGAGTTGCAGTGAGTCCAGTTGAACTGACCGGAGCTAACTCGAGTGAAGGTAAGTGTAGCCGAATCGATTAGCAGGACAATTTTCTCATAGAAATCCACATTAGGGTCACCGCCTTGGAGAATGGTGTGCTCAGGGCTAGAAAGCCTACGGAGGAGGAAATCGCTTTGCCAAAACAAAGGAGTAGCCTACGACTCTACCCAGGATGGGGCTAGACCTGCCCATGCAGCATAAGGGACAGCACAGTGGGCACTGTCGTTGGTAATTCCTGAGGGATTCCCATTCTTGCACCAAGAATGACACTCCCCTGGCACTCCCAGCACTCCAGAAGATGCATTTTTAAGTAAGCGTGACTGGAGAGTGGGGGTGGATTAAAGGTGAGGTGTGTGGGATACGATCCTTGGATGAACTGGAGACGTCCCGTGGTTTGGTGAAGGTAGAAAAGAATAAAACACCTGGTGGGGGCAGGTGTGAGGTCTGTAAAGGCACACATTAGGTCCTTTCTTCGGCCCCTGTAGCTCCAGACCAGTGAAGGTGATCAGACAGACAGATCACACTGAGTGAAGGGTGGGTGGACGGATGGATGAACAGACAGACAGATGGATGAATGGACGGAATTTGCCAAGTACTGGGCAAGGTGCCCGCACACCACCTTGGGGAGCAAACCCAGTGGTCTCCAGGCCCTTCCATCTCTGGCCTCTTTCTCCTTTCCAGCCTCAGCTTGCGCTGGTTTCCCTTGGGCTGACATCCTTTTGGGAGGCTAATCTTTTGGCCTCCCTTCCTCACCCAGTTTCCTCGTGCGATGGGACTCTGCAGAAGCCCATCTCCCTGTGGACATCGTGGGCCCAGGTTTCAGGGCAGTCTCAGTTTTCAAATAGCAACACTTCATAAAACTAGGGTCAGAGCCTCAACTTGTATAGAAATGGGAGTCACATCCCCATAAATAAACAAACAATATTTACTAAGGGAGTTTTATTCTTTCGTTTGTAAGCAATATTAGTCATACTAGTATTAGTAAAATAACCATTTTGTTTATTAAGGGTCAGTATTACGTCAAACGAGGTTTGGGGGGGAAATCACAGCAAAACCCTGACCAGGTAATGAGCAGAGAACCCTTGTGTTGCTGCGGGATGAGAGGGGCTTTCTCCTGGCCCCGCACCTCTTTTCTCCCTCAGGGTGGTTTTCCCTGTGCTCTGCGCTCTGAAGAGGTTTTCTCACTCCTGTAATGGGTTTTCTAAACAATGGGCACAAACTGAAAAGGGACACAGGAGGAGCCCTCACCTGGCAGCTGTGTGGAAAGGCTGGCCAGGGACTCACCCGGCCAGTGTCCCCAGGATCCCCGCCTGGAACTCTCCGCGAAGCCCACCATCACGCCGTTTTCCCTAAACAACACAGACGCCAGGTCGTCGTGTGGATTTGGTTTCCACGACAAATACAGGGAACTGAGCATCTGTCCTAAATGGACCTGAACTCTGAGGCTGTGGGTTTGATAGGGGAGAATTTGAAATTCAAATCTGAAAATGGAAATGGGTGAGAGCATCCTCCCCTCTTGTGGGTGGTCAAGATTGAGAGGCAGCTAACGGGTCAGTGAGTCTGAGACTCTGGGAGACTCTACCCAGTACACTTTTCAGGAGTTGGCGGCTTCATGGTTGAGAAAGGAGGGGGGTAAAGAACAGATTCTTCCCCCAGCCCCGTGATGTGTCTGTTCTTGGCTGCTGAGGCAAGCAGGTGAACCACAGTAAACTGAGCTCAGCATTATCTAGTGTTGAGGATAGGATGTAAATTATGAGTCATCTGCTAAGAGAAAAGGACGTGTAAACCTAACGGTCCTAAACTGTTGTGTCACAGACGCAGTTTACTAAGTCAAGTGAGGAGTGGGACCCCAAAGGACCTAAGTGGAGAACAAAGTTTAGGCATTGAGAAGCAGTTCTCTCATTTTCCGTGGAGAAGCAGGACTGCAGGGAGGAAAAAGGAGAAAGAGAAGCGAGACCTGAACAACGGGCCCTGTTCATATTTGCAAGGTCAGTGAGATGGTGGCCGGGGAGGCTGTGATTTATGACCACGTCTGTGCCTCCGCCCGCAGATCTGAGACAGAGTGAAATGACACTTACACCCTGATTGGAAAGCAGCAAGGCTGGCTGCTCGAAAAGACAGGCAGGGAAGGAGAGAATCTAGGATCGATACACACCTCATCACAGGATCACAGAGCAGCAGCTAAAAAGCCTTGAGGGTGATTTGGAAGAGAAACAATAAAGCAGAATTTGATGGACTTCCTAACCAAGAGCAGGAGACTGGTGCAGTTTTCTTTAGACCTGTGTTTTTCAAAATTACAGACTGTGCCCATTATGTTTCATAAAATCAATTCAATGGGTCCTGCCCAGCATCTGAAAAAGGAAGGAAGGAAGGAAGGAAGGAAGGAAGGAAGGAAGGAAGAGACGAAGGGAGGGGGGAGGAAAGAAGGGGGAAGGGAGCAAGGGAGGAAGTAGGGAGGAAGGAAGATAGGGAGGAAGGGGGGAGGGAGGAGGGAAGAGAGGGAGGGAGGAAGGAAGGAAGGAAGGAAGGAAGGAAGGAAGACAGGGAGGAAGGAAGGGGGGAGGGAGGAAGGAAGAGAGGGAGGAAGGAAGAGAGGGAGGAAGGAAGGAAGGAAGGAAGGAAGGAAGGGAGAAAGGAAGGGGGGAGGGACAAAGGGAGGAAGGAAGAGAAGGAGGTAGGAAAGGAGGAAGGAAGGAAGGGAGAGAGGGAGGGAGGAAGGAAGGAAGAGATGAAGGGAGGGGGAAGGAAGGAAGAGAGGGAGGAAGGAAGGGGGGAGGGAGGAAGAGAGGGAGGAAGGGAGGAGGGAGGAAGGAAGGAAGGAAGGAAGGGAGAAAGGGAGGAAGGAAGGAAGAGACGAAGGGAGGGAGAAGGAAGGAAGAGAGGGAGGAAGGAAGGGGGGAGGGAGGAAGAGAGGGAGGAAGGGAGGAGGGAGGAGGGAAGAGGGGAAGGAAGGAAGGAAGGAAGGAAGGAAGGAAGGAAGGAAGGGAGAAAGGGAGCAAGGAAGGAAGAGAAGAAGGGAGGGGGAGGAAAGAAGGGGGGAGGGAGAAAGGGAGGAAGTAGGGAGGAAGAGAGGGAGGAAGGGAGGAGAGAGGAGGGAAGAGAGGGAGGAAGGAAGGAAGGAAGAAAGGGAGGAAGGAAGGGGGGAGGGAGGAAGGAAGGGAGGAAGAGAGGGAGGTAGGGAGGAAGGAAGAGAGGGAAAGGGAGGGAGGGAGGAAGGAAGAGAGGGAGAAAGGAAGGAAGAGAAGGAGGAAGGAAGGGAGGAGGGAGGAAGGGAGAAAGGAAGGAAGGGAGGGAGGAAGGGGGGAGGGAGGAAGGGAGGGGGGAGGAAGCCCCCCCCTCAAGGAGTCCCTTGGGAATGAAATGGAGGCAGAGGCCCAGGAGGGGGTGTCTATCTTGATGTGGCTTTTGCAAAGAAGGAACAGTGTTCATTCACTTCAGAGAAAGTGACCACACAGGCAAAGTTCAGGCTCCAGAGAAGGAGAGAAGTCAGTAATCTTAAGCAAACGGATTTATGGCCAGCTGCTTCCAGCAAGGTTTGTGAAAGCTGGAAAAATCTTCACGGAAAAAGAAATATAAAAGAGAAAGGGTAATTAGGAGTAGCCATTTCCCAAGGACACACAGACCTGACATTCCATGTCCCCAGCTCCTGTCCCACCTGTCGCTACCAGGCACAGAGACCTCGCTGTAGGGAAGGTTGGCACAGCATCGTTAAGGGACTTAGCTGAAGGTGGAGAGGAAAATGCTGTCACGAGAGACAGTCTGAGGAGATCATCAAGGAGTTCTAGAAAGCGCAAAGGCTTGAAAAATTCAGGTCCAAAACGCCGAAGCAAGAAATGAATTTTGACTTGGAAAGAAATGAAGGAAAACAGAAAAACGCTCTCCAGATCAGGACAGGAGAAGGCTAAAGAAGTCTGATCCTTCATTTGGAAAGGAAGAGAAAATTGGTCGTAGCCAAGGAGGAAGAGGAGAGGCAGACGTGGGCTCCAGACCACCTAGAGAGTTGGGGGGCGGCAGTCTACTTACTAGGGAGGGGAGGGCCGGTCTACAGCTTGGTTTGCGGCAGAAGCACGCTGACGTCTTAGACTGTGCTCATTTGGGTAAGTGGGGGGGTCTGATGGAGATTATGGAAACGGGCGAGGCCCCACCAAGTCGCCCCACTGGACAGGAGGCTTTAACTTGTAGTGTTAACTCATAAATTACCTAGGGAAATTTGTCTCACTGGGAGATGGCTGAATCTCTAGCTGAAGGCTTTCTTCCAGAGAGAATGATTCACAGAGGCGGGTTTGAATTTAAGGCGTTTGAGGTCAGTGCCTCCAGTCAGGCAAAAACGAAGATCTGACAAGCCCTATCCACTGTCTACACATCTTTCTCAGGTTCTTAGTTCACCCCGGGATGAAATTTACTGACGAGGCTGGAAATGTCAAGACTCCCTGCCGGGACAGCAAGCAGACGTCACCCCTGAACGCGCTCTGGTTGACAGGCAGTGGCTGCCTGCAGCACTGGGTAGGCTTTGCAAGTTCCTGTCCGGGTTGCACAGGGCACAGTACGGTTTCGTCTCCCAGGGGCTGGAGCTAGGGCAGCGGTGAGTTGAATGGTGGTATCCCAGAAAGACATGCCCCCCAGAGCCTGTGAATACAGTTTTATTTGGAAAAATGATGTCCGCAGATGTAATTCAGTTAGGGGTCTGGAGGTGAGATCATCCTGGATTAGGGTGAGCCCTAAGTCCAATGGCAAATGTCCTTAAGAAGGACGCACAGAGAAGAGAGAGAAGAGGAAGCATGCGAAGGTGGAGGCTGAGGTTGCGAGGACACGGCCACAGCCAAGAAACTCCTGGAGCCGCCAGGAGGTGGGAGAGGCAAGGAAGGAGTCCTCCCTAAAGCCCTCGGAGGGACAGCGGCCCTGCCAACACCTTGATTTCACACTTCCGGCCTCTGAAACTACAGGAGAACGTATCCGTGTTGTGTTTAGGCAACTCAGTTTGTGGTCATTGGTTACAGTAGCCGTAGGAAACCAGGGCCAAGAGTGGCTGGTGGGCTATTTGCTGACTCCGTACATATTTAGTCTTAAAAAGACTCAAGCCTTTCACTGAAGAGATACAGCAGCGGGCGCCTGGGTGATTCAGTGGGTTAAGCGTCCGACTTCAGCTCAGGTCATGATCTTACGGTTCGTGGGTTCGAGCCCCGTGTCAGGCTCTGTGCTGACAGCTCGGAGCCTGAAGCCTGCTTCACATTCTGGGTCTCTCTCGCTCTCTGCCCCTCCCCCACTCGTGCTCGCTCGCTCTCTCTCTCGAAAATAAATAAACATTAAACATTTAAATAAAAAATCAATAAATGTTAAAAAAAAAGATAAAGCAAGAAGGATGGAATTTCAGTCACTAATTAAGTACAGGGAGGACTATTCAGGATGGAGACCAAAAGCAACGGTGACGATCAGCTGCTTAGAATACAGTATTTGCTGACAGCACGAGAGACATGTGCCATTTTAACGAAGGTGGGTTGGTCTCTTGTTAGATACAAGTTCCTTGACATCGTTAGTTACTGTCAGATATCTTTCTCTGGAAGGAAAAGGAAAGAACCACCATTTATCAATACCTAATGTGCCTTTCTATGTTACAACAATGTGTGTCATATATTACATGTATATTACAAACAACATACGTTATATCATTTAATTTCCACCACTGGGCAAACCAGCTATTCCAATTTTATGAGTAAGTAATTTATGGATGCTCTCATGGCTACTAAGTGGGAGAGCAGACCTGACTTCAACTTTGGCCTCGGTTATACCATTTAAGTTCTTTCCACAGCACTACGCTGCCTCCCGGAAGAGAGTTTTATGTCCCCTTTCATAGCACAGCTTTTTGAGGTATATAATTGTTATACAAATGGCACATACTTAAAATGTGTGATTGGTTAACATTTGACATACGTGGAGCCACCACCACAATCAGGACTGTGAACGTATCTATCATCCCCCAAGTTTCCTTAGGCCCCTGGGAAGCCCTCCCTCCACCCTCCCCCTGCCCGACTCCCCAGGCCACCGCTGATCTGCTTTCTGTCACTATAGAGAGTCATTTGCATTTTCTGGAATTTTCTATAAATTGAATCACGTGATATATACCCTTTCTTGTCTGACTGCTCTCATTTGGCATAATTATGTTGAGATTCATCCATGTGGTTGTATGAATTGATAATTCATTCCTTTTCACTGCTGAATAGTATTCCAGTGTGTAAATCCACCCCCGTGCATTTACCCATTCACTGGTTGATGAACATTTGGGTTGTTTCCAGGCTCTTATGCATACAGTTGCTCTGGACATTCATGTACAAGTCTTTGCAGGGACACAGGCTTTTATTTCTTGTGAGTAAATACCCAGGAGGAGAATGACTAGATCATACAGGTGTAGGTATATGTTTAAGCAGGTGTACGTTTAACTTTTTTAAAAAGTTTATAAAATGGTTGTACCATTTTACGTTCCCACCAGCAGCGGGACTGGGCCTTCCACATTCTCACCAATATTTAGTATGGTCGATCTTTTTAACTTTACATATTCTAATAGGTATGGAATGGTATCTCCTTGTGGTTTTAATTTGCATTTCCCTAATGACTAAGGATTTTGAGGATCTTTTCATGTGCTCATTTGCATGTCACGTATCTTCTTTGGTGAAGTATCTGTTCAAATCTTTTGTCCATTTTTTTAAATTTTATTTTTCATTTTTTAGAATTTACATCCAAATTAGTTAGCATCTAGTGCAACAATGATTTCAGGAGTAGATTCCTTAGTGCCCCTGACCCATTTAGCTCATCTCTTCTCCCACAACCCCTCCAGTAACCCTCAGTTTGTTCTCCATATTTATGAGTCTCTTCTGTTTTGTCCCCCTCCCTGTTTTTATATTATTTTTGTTTCCCTTCCCTCATGTTCATCTGTTTTGTCTCTTCAAGTCCTCATATGAATGAAGTCATATGATTTTTGTCTTTCTCTGACTGACTAATTTCACTTAGCATAATACCCTCCAGTTCCATCCACATAGTTGCAAATGGCAAGATTTCATTCTTTTTGATTGCCGAGTAATACTCCATAATATATATATATATATATATATATATATATATATATATATATATACCACATTTTCTTTATCCATTCATCCGTCGATGGACATTCGGGCTCTTTCCATCCTTTGGCTATTGTCGATAGTGCTGCTATAAACATGGAGGTGCATGTGCCCCTTCGAAACAGCACACCTGCATCCCGTGGATAAATGCTTGGTAGCGCAATTCCTGGGTTGTAGGGTAGTTCTATTTTTAGCTTTTTGAGGAACCTCCATACTGTTTTCCAGAGTGGCTGCACCAGCTTGCATTCCCATCTCTTGTCCTTTTTTTAATTGGGGTGTTTGTTTCTTTTTTATTGGGTTTGGGGAGGTTTTTAAACATATTTTCTGGATACACGTTCTTTATCAGATATGTGATTTGCACATTTTTCTTCTAGTCTGTGGATTGCCTTTTCTTTTTTAAAGGTACTTAGACTCATTCATCTGGGCTGGTTTAGGCCTGGTTCTGTAATGCAGTGGGATTGACTGAATGATAACTCAAAAGCCAGTGGAGCTGTAATAGTTTATACCTCAGGATTTATGACGATTATTGTAGGAAGAGATGGCCCACGAAGTGTCGCTGTGTTTGCCTCCCTTGACAATCTCTGAAAAGGGCTATAGCCAATTTGGGGTCAGCTTCAAAAACCAATTGCTAAGGAATCTATACAAACCAAGAAAAGCATCAAAACCGACAGGATTCGGCAGGAGTCACCGAGAACCTGGAGAAAATGAGCTCTGTATGTGGGACCATGCTTGCAGGAAGCTCAGCCGGTTCCGTGTAAGGGGGACTTGCAGGCTGAGCCTGTTTTTGCCCAGGACGGGGACTGGCAGCTGGAAGGACTAAGGATTGAATACCACTGGAACTTCTTCTCTTATAAACAGATGCTTTTGTCCTGTGCGTGGCAGGCTAACTTCATGTGAAACTGTGCAAGCAACACGATTGGCCTTGCCTGTCTCCCACCTCCCCTGATGGTGACCCACTTTTCACCTTCACAGCCAGTGCTCACCGTTTGCGTGCCCCAACCAATAATCCGAGAAGCTCAATGACTAACGTGATAAGCACGTAGTAAAAATATTTATTCCCTAGGGCAGTATCTAAAAATATATATATACACCAGACTTTGTATATCCAGCCTACGGTTAATTGGACAGTTCATCCTGTTATTTGCACATTCTATACCCTTAATGACTGTTAGCTGCTAAAACATTCCAGGACTTCTCTCCCGGTGCACAAATGTACTTATTTCTGTTAGGTACGTATCAGCAGTGAGCCTGCTGGGTTACAGGACTAAACATATGCTTAGCTTTAGTAGATACTATGAAAGAGTTTTCCAAGTGGTTGTGCTAGTTTCCTCTCTTCCTAGTTACGGATGGAGTTCTGATTGCCTCCCATCCTCATTAATATTTGCTATCACCAGGTTTTGATTTTAGATAGTCTGGTGGATATGTAGCAGTATTGAGTTGCGGTTTAACTCAGAATTTCTATGATATATTTCTGTGTTTATCGATTTCTAGCTGAATTCTCCCAAGGTCAAATAACATATTTTGTACGATTTCAAGCATTAAAAATTTGTTGATACACGTATGGCCCAGCATATGATCTATTTTGGTAAATGTTTCATGTGCATGTGATAATGTATATCCTTCACTTCTTGGGTACACGTTCTGTTAATGCCAAACATTGTTTATCATTTTGTTTAAACTTCCTATATTCTTTTTTTTTTCAATATTTATTTTTGAGAGAGAGAGAAAGAGAGCACATGAGCAGGGGAGGAGCAGAGAGAGGGGGAGGGAGAGAATCCCAAGCAGTCCCCTCGCCGTCAGCACAGAGCCCCACGTGGGGCTTGATCCCATGAACCATGAGATCATGACCTGAGCCAAAATCAAGAGTCAGACGTTTAACCGACTAAGGCACCCAGACGCCCCGAAACTTCCTATATTCTTAATGATTTGGCACGGGGGGGCTCATACTATAACAGTTGCTGAGGTTGTTTTTAAAAAATGTTTCCATTTGACTAAGATTGTGGGTTTTATTTTTGTCTTTAGTTCTGTCAATTTTTGGCTGTATATGTTTTAAGGCTACATTATTCGATCATCGAAATCTTAAATGATGATATCTTCCTGGTGAACCACACCTTTGGTCATTGTGAAACATCCTTCTTTGTCTCTGGTTACATCCACCTTAGTCTTCCCTGTCTGGTATCAGTAACTGGCTTTAGTTAGTGTCGGTGACTGTGGCAATTTGTGTTTTCCAAAGGTGGCCCCAGCGTTTCCCATCTGGCTCGTTCTCTTTACACCTGCAGTGGTAGCAGAATTCGCGTTGCCTCCTTTTGAGCCCCTGTAGTCCTTTTGTATGATTTCTGAGGCTAGCTCATGAGCATCAGTGCACTTCTGTCTTGCTTTCTTGAATGCCAACCCTTGGAATTCAGTCACCAGGCTATGAGAAGCCCAAACTGGCTCGCATGGAGAGACATGTGACAAGACCACGTCAGGTGCTCTAGCCTACAGCCCCCCTAAGGCCCCGGATGATGTGTCAGACGTGCGAAGATGCCACAATGATACCAGCCCTCAGCGGCCGAGTCTCCCTCAGCCTCAAGTCCTCTTGGACCTTCAAGTCTTTCCAGCCGAGGCCCTAGACATCTTGGAGTGAAGAGAAGCCACACCACTGTGTCTTGTCCAGGTTCCTGATTGTGAACATTAAAAACGGTTCTGACACCACTAGGTTTTGAAGGTGTGAGCAATTGTAACTGAACGGGGTAGTGTAAGTTTTCTATCCTTTGTTAATCGTTGCATATCTCTCTGTTTTTAAGGTGGGTCTCTAGTAAACAGTAGGTAGGCTTTTAAAAAAAAAAACTGAGTCTGATAATACTGGCTTTTAATTGGAGTGTTCAGTTTCTATTCTGTTTAACATAATTATTTCTCCAGGGCTTTGAATCTACAATCCTACTATGTTCTTACTATTCACTATACTCTCGCTATATTCCTTTTCTCTTCTCTCTTGCCTTCTTTCGGATTGACTCTAGTTTAGTTTTGCACCGGCCCCTCATTAGCTTGTCAGTGACACACTCTGTTGTCAAACTTTTAACAATTCCACTGCACGTGGCAACCTGCATCCTGGACTTCCCACTCACATTTAAAGTCCCAGACACCCTCTCAAGATTACAGTCTTAAGCAGAGAGTGAAGTATGCAGACAAGGAGGCCAAGAAAGAAATCAAGATCGAAAATTACATCTAGGAAAGAGCTTGGTGCGTGGTTTCTGACACAGGAGGCTGTCTGGTCTATGTCCATTGGAAACGTATTTAGTTTCTGAAGGGATCATGTTTGCAAA
Organism: Panthera onca; assembly: GCF_046562875.1. NCBI lineage: Eukaryota > Metazoa > Chordata > Mammalia > Carnivora > Felidae > Panthera > Panthera onca. The sequence goes on along the minus strand of NC_138355.1, from coordinate 12,904,342 downwards.
GGAACCATGAGCCCTAAAAAGCCTTTGGCTGTTTTCAGCCAAATTTGGGCCCCCAAATTTCCATAAGTAGGACACAGTCTGCCAAAGCAATAGCCTTCAAGGAAAACACACTCTCTCCAAGGGCAGTTCAGATGTGGTTTGATAACAGACAAGGAAAAAGGCCCAAACGGGGAAGCTAGAGGCCACACAGAACAACAGACAAGGGAAGGCTACCCTGAGAGCCCCATCAAGGTCGAATCTGGGAGATCTTCCTGTTTCTCGGGCAGACATGCTCATTACCTATATGGACTGATGACTGTACCTCCTGTTCCTCCTTTTAGCAAATGGGAGCTTGTCCTCCTTCACCCTGGCCAGCCCGTGACATGCTGCACTCAGACCTGGGCAGCGGATGCAGACCTTCTGGAGAACCTCGCCCTTTTTTTTTTTTTTTTTTCAAGGTTTTATTTAAATTCTAGTTGTTAACATACAGTCAGAGAACCTAGCCTTTGAACTGTATGCAGCGGTTGGTAAACTGCTTTGGGGGTTGTCTCCCCTGGGGTTTCACAAGTGGGGAGAAAAACGCCATGAATATTAACCGCCTACAGGGGTATACTGCAGCTGAGACTGGTCTGTATTACCAAACCCATTTCCTCTTTTTTCGGGGCTCACGGACCTCATTCCCCATCCTCCCTTGTAAGAAAGCAGGGCTTTGCGGAGTTCTAGCCAATGGAAAATGAATGGAAGAGAAAGGGCCATTTTGAGGCCTGGCCCATAAAAACCTCCTGAGAGATTCCGTCCCATTTTGTCTTGATGCTAAGGGGCATGGTGACGTTAGCAGCCTGCCTGAAGAGGGACGAGCTACAGGCGAGAAGGAGCCTCCGTTCCGGAATCACTGCTCCGGCACCTGTTTGGGAATTTACGTGAGTGGGAGAGAAATACCCATTTGCTAAAGCAAGCTAGCCTTACCCTAACTACCACACAAAGCCTTTCTTCACTTACCTCAATCACACACACAACTCTCTCTGCTTTGTCTGGTAGTTAAGAGAGGGGAGGGATATACTTTAAACACTCCATCCTGATAGTGTTTCTAAGTGGGAACAGAACGCCGAATTTTAAAGGAAAAGTCCCTAACTCCATTTGGACAAAGTGTCCTGGCCCACGAGCGGTAACAGCTGCCCTGTTCCCATCTCACTCCAGTGCGGAAGGCTTTTGAACCCTGGGAAGCAGGAGCCAGCAAGACCCCAGGAGAATGGAAGAAAAATGGAGTCAGGCAGAATCACAGATAATGTTGAGGTAACAGCTGCCCTGTTCCCATCTCACTCCAGTGGGGAAGGCTTTTGAACCCTGGGAAGCAGGAGCCAGCAAGACCCCAGGAGAACGGAAGAAAAATGGAGTCAGGCAGAATCACAGATAATGTTGAGGCAAAGTTACCTTGAGGTATCCTCGTTGGGTCCCTCCTCCCTTTTTTACAGATAAGGAGACACAGGCTCAAGAATTAAAGGGAGTCGTCGCATAAATTTGGTGACAGGGCTAAGATTAGAAGCCGGGTCTCCTGCTATTATCTATGGCAGAAGAAAATAGATAGGCACACACCATTGCTGCAGCCGGCGGTTAAACATTTCTTTGATGTCTGGTGGTTTTCCTGAAGATTTCATGCCAATTCCCCAATCGATACCATAACATACGCTCAATAATTTTATGTAAAAGAAAGTTTTAAATTACTCGTCATCAACTAGAGAGGACTCTCCCGGAAGACGCACTATATTTATCTACCCCTGGACACACTACCACTTACCTCCAGGCATGCACATACCCCAGGTTGAAACACGTGGCTGGATCGCAGACGCAAAACGATCCTTAGCACAAGGGCCTGGGCCTGAACTCTTCTTGTCTTGATTCCTTCCCTCTATGGTCTAGCGCCCAGATTCAGCCTCAGTCCTAGAGAGTCAAGCATCACCCTCCAGGTGGGCCGGTCGGACTCCTACTTGTCCTTCGAGGTTCAGGTCCAACATCATCTCCTCTAGGAAGCCTCCTATGACCCATCCAAGTTTCCCTGCCCCAGCCCCCACGCACTAGGCCAGAGGCATCCTAATTCCCGCACTGCCCACGCCTCGTTCCAGTGTCGTCTGTTGGTATGTTTGCCTCTTCCAGGAAGTATGACACATAAAAAGTACTCAGTAATAGAAACGAGTGACCTGAAGGCGGTGCCTGGGTCTCCCTGGGGCCCACATCTCGTGCTCCCCGGCGCACTCCTGCTGGGGCCGCCCGGATAGGGAGCTCGGCAAGTGCACACTTACTGGCTGGGGGAGGGGCTCCGGAGGTAGTGGGCCTGCACGGCCCTCACACTGGTTTCACCCTCCTCACTTGGGACGACCTGCTCCTCCTCTGGGTCCCCGCTGGTCGCCATGACAGCCTGCCAGTCCCTGTGGGTTTGGCAGGAGAAAGGTGGTTAGGGAATCCGCTTCTGGAGGTTTTGTGGGGGGAAGGGGTATATCGGCGGCGTTAGCGGGGGGAAGGTCAGCGCGTACCACCCACCCCCGGGAGGGAGACGACCCATGGGGAAAGCCCGGTCTGACTTGGGTTCGGCAGGACACCGAGATGCACGCCCCAGCTGTGTCAGCTGGACAGCTGACCTTGTGACCTTGGAGTCACAATATTTAAGAAGCGACAACCTGGCCCCTTCTCAGATCCCGGCAAGGAAGCAGCGAGGCGACCCAGCGCCCTGCGTCGACTAAGCTAAAGCCGTTGGAAAGCAAGGGATTCCTCAGGCCAGAAGGATCTTTCTGTTGGAACTCCTGGGTGTGCCCTCACATACACACAGGCACGTGAGCACACACACGCACGCGTGCGTACATATATGTAGGCACACGCCCCACTCACACAGACGCACGCCTTGGCCTCTCCTGGGGGGAGGGGCGGCTGGCCCTCTTCAGTGCCTCTCACCAAGGCCGCAGGGGTCATTGCCTTTGGCTCAGGCACCACCCTGATTAAGGAACATGAAATCCCTCCGAAGCTGGTCCCACACACGGCTGGGCCTTGCCACTCCAGGCAGAGTTGCTGCCCCTCTGCTTGTAAGTCTCGGGCTCGCAGGACACAATGAAGGGAGAGGCACACTCACCGCGGCTTTGCCTAGATCTCCACACCAAAGGGCAGTCACCCAAGGGCTGAGGGACCCGGATAAAAGGGCCAAAAGTTCCGATCAGCGAGAGGGACCAACCTCTCTCCTCTCTTCAGTGCTTCTGCTCTGAGGGACAGGACAGCTGTTAACGGGAAATCTTAGCTACCTTCTAAATTTAGCCTCTGGCCCCATAGCCTGGCAGATCTCTGGGGGGACGGAATGCAGTCTCAGGACCCAGACCTGAAAACTGGCCCCATTTAACTCTTTCCCTCCTGCTCCTGGCTGATTCTCTGGACACTGGACACTGACATTGAGCAGCAAAGTTAGAAGAAGGTCAGTCTTCATAGATGGAGAGGCCTGAAGAAAAGGTTTCCTTTGGACTCTCTCTCTTGCCTGCAGCTACCTATTGAAAGTCTTTCCAGAAGGCGGTCTAGTGCCACAAATCTAGAAGAACGGAACAAATTGTATCCCAGCCCCATGTCAGTCTAGAGGGTGCTGGGAAAAAATACCCAATATATAGATTGGGGCAGGGGCTCTGATGGATGTCGGGAGAGGACCGTGGTGCAACTGAAGGGTATAGTCGACGGCTTGTGACCAGGGTTACGTTTCTTTGAACAGCGATGACTCTGAATAGTAAACGAGTAGTTGTGTTCACCCTCTACAGTCCCTCCCCGACGACACTCACATTCGTGGGGATGGTCAAGTGGCAAGCCTGGGTGGTGTAAAAATCCCACGAGCTTCGGGGCTCCTGGCTGGCTCAATCGATTGAGCGTTCGACTTCGGCTCAGGTCGTGATCTCACGGTACAGTTCTGTGAGTTCGAATCCTACATCAGGGCTCGCTGCTGTCAGCACAGAGCCTGCTTCCAATCCTCTGTCCCCGCTCCCTCAGTGCTCCTCCCCCACTCCTGCTCTCTCTCTCAAAAATAAATAAACATTAAAAAGATTCCACAAGCTTCATAAACTTCAAATGAGCTCATAGCCCAGGTTACTGCTCTTTGTAACCTCCCACCATCGCCATGACCAAAGCAAAGCCCAGAAACCCAATAGTTCAGCCCCTCATCTCACACATTCTATAATTACACCTCCATCCATCCATCCGTCCATCCCATCCCATTGGTCTACCCATTCACAAATGGTTATCTACTATGCGTCACATAATTATATGCTCAAAATGGTCCTTCTCCTTGGCCAAATGGAACAGTGTCCTACACATAGTACCATCAAAAATTGGCTAAATAAATGAATGAGCTCACGCTTTATTAGGAGGAATGAGACACAGATCAAAAATAACTCCAGCATAAGGCAGAATGTAGTTAGTATCCTAAGAGAGATCCAAAGTGCTGTGTGAGTTCACAGGAGGGAAGAGCCCTTCTGGCTGAAGAAGTCAGGAAAGGCTCCATGGAAGAGGTAACGATACACACACTGGCCTTTTAAAAAAACAAGTTGGATCATAAGAGCAGATATGATGGGGGAAGAAACGCCAGAGGGGAGAGCATGAACGAAACTGGGGGATGCCAGGGGTTAGAGCTGGGAAGAAAGCAAACAGGTTGTGTGGCAGAGACTGGGCAGGGCTGGAGTTAGGGGCTCCTTTGGAAAGAGTGGTCAAGAAACACATCTCTGAGGAGGAACATGGCACCACCCCTGGCCAGTCACCAAACCTCCACCCTGAGGGTCAAAATAGGGACTCAGGAATTGACTGCCAAGGAATGGCCATAACTGAGAAACGCTGGGGATTCATTTCATGCCCACCCACTTCAAGGTTCCATAAAGATGAAATGTGGTTTGGGAGAGAGGTGAGATAAGGGAGGGAAGGGGCAGGGAAGGAGAGAAGGGCTGCCTCAGTCAGGGTAAGGCTCAAGATGATAGGACCACAGCACAGAGAATGAAAGGGTGGCAGGGAAGTAAGGGAGGGAGGGAAAGATGGAGAGCCAACAACACACCTAAGAGAGGCAACAGATAAGGAGAGGACCACTCAGGAGGAGGCATGGCTTCTGTCTTCTGTATACCCTCAGTCACCTGCAGAGGGTGACATCAGGCCACTGGAGTGAAATCAGAAAAACACTCACTAGCTGTATGACCTTTGAGAGCTCATTTCACTTCTCTGAGAATCAGATCCCTGTTTGTAAAACAGAGAACGGTCATACTCATCTCCCCATTTTGTTCTGACCACTCAGCCTAAAGTGGGGCCCCTTTCCTTCGCTCAATTTCATTTCCTGTAACATTTTCTGGGTTATGTTCCCCATAGCACCATCACCCTTGAAGTAGGGTGACCGGTCATTTCCACTTTGTCTGGACTAAGAGATTCCAGGGACAAGGGATTTTCTCTTTTAAAACCAGGGTAGTTCCGTGGGCGGGGGTGGCGGGGGTGGAGACAATCCCTTTAATAAATGGTGCTGGGACAACTGGACGGCTACGTGCAAAAAAATGAAACTGGACCACTTCTTACATCATACACAAAAATAAACTCAGAATGGATTAAGGACCTAAATGTGAGACATGAAACCATAAAACTCCTAGAAGAAAACACAGGCAGTAATTTCTTTGACATCAGCCACAGCAACATTTTTCTAGATATATTTCCTCAGGCAGGGGAAGCAAAAGCAAAAATAAACTATTGGGACTACACCGAAATAAAGAGCTTCTGTACCATGAAAAGAAAAAAAAAAAAACCATCAACAAAATGAAAAGGGCAACCTACTGATTGGGAGAAGGTGTTTGCAAAAGATATGCCCTATTAGGGGTTATTATCCAAAATATAGAAAGTATTACTCAGCACCAAAACAACAATCTGATTAAAGAATGCACAGAGACCCTGAATAGACATTTTCCCGAAGCAGACAGATGGATGGCCAACAGACATATGAAAAGACGCTCAACATCACTAATCATCACGGAAATGCAAATCGGAAACACAATGAAGACGTCACCTCACACATGTTAGAATAGCTAACAAAGAAGAGACAACAAATAACAGGTGTTCACAAGGATGTGGAGAAAAAGGAACCCTCAGGAACTGGTGGTACAGCCACGGTGGGAAATAGTATGGAGGTTCCTCAAAAAATTAAAACCAGAAATACCATATGATCCGGTAATTCTACGGACACAAACTCAAAGAAGATGAAAACACTAACTGGAAAAGACATGTGCACCCCTGTTTACTGCAGCGTTATTTGCAGTCGCCAAGAAGCAGGCCACGTGCCCTCTGATGGGTAAACAGATGAAGAACATTACTCAGCCACAAAAAAGCACGAGATCCTGCCATTTGCAACAACGTGGTTGGACCCAGGGGGCATTATGCGAAGTGAAATAAGTCCGACAGAGAAAGGCAAATGCCGTTATCATTCCACTTACGTGTGGAATCTAGAAAACAAAACAAACAGACAAACGAAAAGCAGAAGCAGGCCCATAGATACAGAGAATGAACCGATGGTGGCCAGAAGGAAGGCGGAAAAATCGGTGAGGGGAGTAGGAGATCCAGGCTCCAATTAAGGAACGAATAAGGCACAGCCAAGAGAATTACAGTGAAAGGTATCACAATAGCATTGCAGCATGGTGGGTGGTAGCTAACTTGTGGCGAGCACAGCATAAGGTACAAACTTGTTGAATCCCTATGTTGTACGCCGGAAACGAATGTCACATTGTGTCTGGTTCAACTCTACCTCGATTTTTTTTTTTTAAGGACAGTTCCAAGCAAACCGAGACAAGTTGGCCATAGTGTTTCTAACATGGTCTTCTTTCTTTACTCGTGTAACTCTCATCTTCCCAACCAAATGGTCAGTTCTCTGAGCATAGAGCCTTCCTGTCTTCTTCATGACCGTGGCCGCAGTGTGGGTCAGGTGGGGGTTGAGGAGAAGGGAAGGAAGAAGGGGATCCTGTTGTGCTCTGGGGTGTGTCAGCAATTGTGGGCAACGCCTTTCTTTTATGGGCTTAGAGAACCTGCCTCTGAGATCATTCCCCTTTTTATTACAAGATGTTAACTTCCTATCTGTTATAGCAGCCCACGCCTTGGGGAGGAGTCCAGGACTTTGTACACCTGCCAAATGGAGAAAAGGCAGGGGGTGAGGGGGCGGCGACTGGTTCAAGTCCAGTCCAATAGGTTAGCTCCTCTGCCAGACCAGCTGACGAGCACAACCGGGGGGCCAGGCTGGGCAGAGGTGTGCAGGAAAAGGGAAACCACAGCGACAGAGGGCTGGGCCAGGCCAGAGGCTGCTGTAAATTCAGCTAGTCAGCCCAGACCTGTCTGGGGCTCAAGCCAGGCTGGGCTTGGGGCACAGAGGAAGCAAGACCATGGCGAGGAAGATGAGGCCCGTGCTGGGGATGCTCTGTGCAGGTGAGTAGGCTCTTCCCCTGTCCAGGGCCCAGGGGCGGGTGAGACAAGGGGCCTGAGTGCTGACAGTGCCTCCTCAGGGAGGCCCTCCAGTGACATAGTTGAGTTCCTGCTGGGCAGAAGTACAGGTTCTGCTGTGCAGGCGGCAGGTTCCAGGCCAGAATCAGTATCGGAATGGTCTGTATATGCGTATCAGTAAATAAAACCCCGGTCCATTTCTGGAATGAATAAATCATAAATTCTCAAGACTGTAAATTCTGATCCCAAATCAGATCACGAGATCAGACACACGATCTGACAATAGGGACTAAGTATTTGAAATCAAGTCCCAGAGAATCCAGAATGTGTGGATATCGACATGTTCACTACCTGGGGTTTTACCCGTCGCCTTAAAACTAGAGGAAAAGGCAATGGTAAAAGTGATAATATCTCCATCCCACGTAGGGAAACCGAGGCAGAGAGACACTGCAACTTGCTCAATATCATCCCCAGAGCAAGAGAAGACTCAAACCCTTCAAAAACCAAACTACAAAGGCCCTCTCCAAAGGTCGAAGCCCTTCAGCCCTTCCGATACTCTGGTCGCTGAAAACTTGGCAGATGGGAACACCCTGCAAAAGAGAAATCAGACATTTGTCGATATAATGTTCAAATCCAAATCCACTGCTGCCAAAGAGCAAAGTCATCGCGTGGGGCCCATGGAGTGTTTAAGGGTTAGGGCGGAGGCCTTGGTGTTGGGGTACTGGGCACAGGGAGGAAGTAGAATGGAGAATGGAAATGGAGAGACTGGGGCAGAGGGAATTGGAGGAGTATCTCTAATTTAGTGTATTTGGCTATGCTGAGAAACCCCATCGGCCTGCCATCTAGAAACTGTTCCAGGCTTCAGGGATCTGGTAAAAATGGGGAGGAGGTGAAGAGTTATACCAGGAAACTTAGGAAACCCCAAGGCCTGGGAAGTGGGGCCAAGGTATTCAGCTGTTAGAGCAAGCCCCAGGACCAGCTGGCCTGTCGGCCCAGCGGGCCCCACGCTTCCCATCGCTCAAAACCTGGCCTTCAAGCCCTTAGGTGGAGGTCAAGGCCTGGATGTTGGCTCAAGCCCCGCAAGAGGCCCAAATGACTGGGGGTGGAGAGGCCCTCGTGAGCAGGTTAGAGGGCCTCGGTGGTTCATTCCTTCATGGAAACCTCTTTACTGAACACATGGTTTCTGCAGGGGTCTCAGGAGTGAGGGGTCTGGAATGATCGCAGCCATGAGGGAAACTGTCTCGGCCATCAGTGCAGACAGTAAGGATGCTTCAAGCCCTGAGGGAGGGAGGCTGAAAGGAAATGACCATCCTCCCCGGACTAGGCCAGGGACGCTCTGAGCCCGAGGTCTTGCCAGGGACGTTTCCCCCTCCCCCACCCCCCGTACACATCCTTGAATTTGCAGTCTGGCTACCACCAGTGCATTTTTGGCCTAGCAAACAACTCTAAAACAAAATGCTCACCCGGCTTAGAATGAAAAGTGGCCTTAACTCTGAATTGCCCTGAGGGGTCCATTTTGCCCCTTCCTTTGAGGAGGCATGTGACCCCTGGGGAAACTCCCCCAGTGGAACCAGCTCTTGGGCCTGTGCTCAGACCGGATGATGAAGCGTGCCTTCTGCCGTCATCCCCTTCCCTCTACCTGCCCGGCCTGCCCGGTCCAGCTCCATGGGTCTACCACCTTTGCCTCCATACCTTACACGAAGGGGGAGGAGCTGGAGCAGTGGGCAGGACAAGCCCCGGTCGGTGGCCAGCTCGGGGCGTAGGGACGCTTCGCCAAGTGGAAACATCTGGGGACAAAATGCCCACTGCCATGCACAAGTGAGCAATGAAGGTGTTCAAAGGTCAAGCCTAAGAGCATCTGGGTGGCCCTTCCCACCATGTGTCAGGAGAGGACCCCAGAGGAAGGAGCAGGGAAGTCAGGGAGGGGCTCCTGGAGGAAGCGGAGCTTGAGCTGCGTTCCAGAAGACCTATTAGCCTTCCCTCCCGCTTCCTTTCGCCACCTGAACCTGCACAGGAATGACCTAGATTTTGCTGATGTCCTGGGCAGAGCAACACCCCCTCTGAATGAGCCAGTAGGCCCCAGGACTCATCAGACTTTGGGGAGACAGAAATTATGACATACGGTAGGGACCCAAATGGAAGGTGGCATATTAAAAATTTTAAAAACAATATGAAAGCCCACGGGAAATCAGCCTGACAAGACTAGTTCGCCCTTCCAGAGCAAATGTTCCCACCTCCTCCTATCATGGAGCTCTACCCCGTCACAGGCACTGGGAGGGGCCTCTCCCTTCCTGTGCTGACTTTACACGGCGGTGGTGGGGAGGGCAAATTAGTTAACCTCCATAAACCTCCGTTTCCCGCTCTGTGCAATGGGGGAGGGTAATCTATCATGTGTACAAATGCAGTGTGCCTCCCACAGGGTTATTATGGATAGTAAATGAGTTTGTAAACGTAAAGGTCTTGGAACAGTGCCTGGCGCATAATAAGCGTTCAATAAATGCCAGTTATGATTATTACGGATATTATTAGTGCGGGCAAGTGTAAGTTACAGAGAATTAGTAGACTTTGGTAATCAGTCGCCTGAGCGCTGGGGTCTGGTTAGACGTGTGCCAAGAAAGAGGCAGGGTCACCGTGGACGAGTCCTGAGTTATCGCCCCTCCCAAAGGCTTCTGGAGAAAACGGCCCAACTCGTACACAGAACTAAGGCTCTTCCCCTCCGGGGAAGTTTTTCCAGCCACCAGACTCCGTGAGACTTGAAGTGACGGCGGTACAGTTGCAGGAAAAGAGATGTGTAAAGAGGAAGCCGCCCGAGGGAAAACAAAGTCTCTAAGCAGCTCCGCCTGGAGTCACTAAACTCTTTGAACACTTGATAAAAGACACAAAAAAAGCCCCACCTTCCCAGAACTAGAGGAAACCCCTTTGAAGCTTATATTAGAAAAACTTTGGAAAGTACCGCATTACACAGAGAAACAAAGGAATCTATCATCCCAAAATACAGTGGAGGAGGAAATACATTTTTTCTCCCCCATCCGAAAATATTTCAACAAATCCATGGATGCCTGATCCATGTGGGGGGGTGGGGGGGGGTGTCTTTCCTGGGATCTAGGCGTCCAGGTTCCTGAACTGAGGCTGACATGCCCTTTTAGATCCCTTCCCTGGGGTCTCTGCTAGAGCCACAATTCCCAGCAGGATAATTTTCCCTAAAAGACTTACACTTGTCTGCTCGGAAGGTCACACAGGCTCGGGGAGGTCCCTGTGCTCTGCCCTGTCACAGTGCAGCAGATCTGAGCTCAGTGTCAAGCTGTATGTCCAAGCTCCTAAGCAGGGACCCGGCCCAGGCTGTGAGGTTTGTGGATTTCGGCCTTAGACGTGCACACCTGAGTAGAATCAGATAAGAGGGTGGCCTTGCGCCCAGGGAATCTTGACTCTGAGAGGACCGGTACTCAGGCCAGGGCCAGCATGGTGTCAGCGCGGCGTGCTGTGACATGGGCAGCCCAGCCTTTCACCTGCTCCGTGGGTATGAGCCCTGTTGTCACGCCCATCCCCCGGGCCCGGCTCCCACCAGGGGCCTGGGTACCACCTGCTCCTGGTATCTGAGCACAGGTCAGAAGCCAGCACTCCCAGGGAGGGCTCATGTGCCCGGGGAATTACACAGTCAACCTGCCAGAGATTCGATCAGGATTAAAATGCCCCAGTCCCAGCCGCAGCCTCAAAGGGGAAGGGTGTCATGAATGGTCAGCCCAAGTGGAGGACGCGTGCAAAGGGGGAGGAGTGATGGTTTAGGGCAGTGGCTATCAGCCCGAGCTGCCCATCACAATCACCGGGGGAGTGAAAAACAGAGATGCCCCGGCCCCCCAGACCTTCTGAATCAGAATAATGGGGAGGCAGAATCTGCGTGTCTCCCTGAGGTCGACACAGTTACCTAGGTGATTCTCACGTGCCATCTATGTTTATGTCATATACTGAAACTTGAAAGAAAGTAGGTAATCAAGGGTCACCGCTGTTGCCACGGATACTCTGCAAGTGACTCGGCTCAGTTGTGCGCCATCTGGAGACTGTCCTGAGTTACCGTCCGGCCTCCGATTTGGTGTCTCGACTCAGGGGCCCAAGTGCGTGCATTCTCGCACTTTCGCGCGCATAAACGTCCCCTGGGGATCTTGTAAAATGCAGACTGATTCGGCAGGGCAGGGCCTGAGATTTCGCATTCCTAACAAGCTCCCAAGGGATGGTGATGCTGAGAAACGGTTTAAGAAGCAAGACTCCAGGGCGGAACGGGTTGGTGGGCACAGGTGTGACCCTCATCTTGCCCTTGTCCCCCAGTCCCATCCCCGGGCTTCTGGGTAACGCAGCCACACTGCTGACTGTGAGGTCGGTCCCTGGGAGGCCTGGGGAGAACGCGTCTGGCTCAGGATGTGCTTGTATTCCTGGCAGCCCTTGACCCTGCTCATCCCTCCTTCCGGAAACTATTCCGTCTGCCCCCATGATACCCCCTCTCCCGGTTCTCCTCCTCCGTGCTGGCCTCCTCCTCTCAGGTGTGTTTTGGGGCTTCATTCTCCTCTGCCCACCAGGAAATGTCAGAGCTCCTCACGCCTAGACCCACTCTATTTGCAGTCTACAGTCGCATCCACATCTTCGGGCATCACCCGTTTCCAAGGGGCTCACGATTTGTGCCTTCAAACCCGACCTCCCTCCTGAGCTACCTACACCCGCAGATCCAACAGCCCGCATGACCTCTCAACTTAGATGTCTCAGAACCACTTCCAGACTCACCAGCTGAAAAGCAAGCTCGTAATCTTTTCCCCTAACCTGGCCTTTCTCAGCGGACTCTGCCTTGTAAATGACGCCCATGCGTCCAGGAATGAAAGCCAGAAACCTAGCAGTCGTCTGCTAACAGCTTCCTATTGCGGTGTGAGAAACCAGCCCCGGACTGAAAATGAGAAAGTAGGCATTTGTTTTGCTCACCACTCTGCCGTTTGGATGGGGCTGGGCAGGGACGCTTGTCCTTGCTCTGGGCGGCATCACCCGGGATGACTTCCCGGGGTTGGAAGGCCCACTTCCAGGATGGTCCGCTGGCTGGCCAGCTAATGCTAACTCTGGCTCCTCTCTCTCTGGGCCCCTCTACAGGGAGGCACAGCCTCTAACTGGCCCGGTGTGCCTGTTTTGCCCCTTCTGTCTATCCTCTACACTGGAGCCAGAACGATCTTTTAAAGTAAAATGATGACCATGTCAACTACCCCTTACTTAAAGCTCTGCAGTGGTTTCCCACCTACTGCCAGACTCAAATCGTGAGGGTAGGTTCTCCTAATTAGGTTAGATTTAAGTTCTATAGACCCCTGGAATGTTCACCGAACCCCAGCATGTCAGCACTCCGACTGATCCCCGAGACTGCCTCCTATACCTTGGACAGTCCAAATATTTCTGTCATATCACGTGTTTACTCCTCGGTTTGGAAACTTATTAATCACTGGCTTTACCTGTAGTAGCCACACCTTCCTTTTTTTTTTTTTTTTTTCCTGTCTAATCTTCAAAGGCCACAAGTCCCTTTCCTCCATTAAAGCCTTCTCAGGTCACTTTGGGCCCCACCGATGTCTTCCTAATAGGAATTTATCGTCTGACCACTTTGCCATTTGTTATGTTGCCATTCAATCTTACACTCACTTTGGGGCTTAGTTTTCCTAAACAACCTGGGGGTAAGAACTGTTCAAATTTTTCTCCTTCCTTCCTTCCTTCCTTCCTCCCTCCCTCCCTTGCCTTCCCTCCTTCCTTCCTTTCCTATCACAGTTACCAGAACAAAGGCTCACAAAGTATGCCTGGTTTTCCACAATCCACTATAACTTTCTGGTCCACTTTTCCTCTCCAACTCTTTTCATTGAGCCCTCTCCTCACCTCTGAGACTCCCTTTGGTCTGACTTGGGCTTCCATCCTACCAAGCATTCTTAGCTACTGTTATTGATCTGGGAGATTCCACACTGCAGTCCTGTCCTTGGTGATAAAGGCTCTTCTGCCTGCTCCTCTCCTTTTCAGTACTCCCCTCCTCTCCCCTCAAAATCAAAAGTACCCTTCCAGGCCGACAACTTCCACAAAACAAAGCTTCTTCCCAACCAGCAGCTGACCTCTCACCCCTCCCGAGTCTCCTTGCGCCCATTTCCGGGCACTCGTTCTCTTCCCTAAGATGGCCGCCACGGAGCACAAGGAAGGCGGCGGACGTCCCGGCCATGCGGGGCCACCACCGTGCTGGGGCGGGTGGGGAGGGGGGGGGGAGGGGGTCAGAGGAGGCTGGGCCCGAGGAAGGGGGCGCTTGAGGAGGAGGAAGGGCCGGAGAGGGGGACCCCCGGATATGGCCGGCCCACGAGGCTCACCACTGAGCTCCCAGCCTCTGGCTCTAGCCAGAACCCACCTGCCTGGCACAGGAAGTGGGGGCCTCATCCCCCAGCATCAGGGGCCGGAAGTGATTGTGGCTGGTGCCCAGATGTGGGGTGAGGGCGTCTCTGTCTCCACCGAGCGCTTAGATGGGCTCTTTTTCCGACGTGGCAGAGCTTACGAACCGTACTACTGTTGAAAATAACTAGGTCACTTGGCCTTTTGATGCTCACCACCGGGTTCCTTGGACTGAAACCAGTCGTTATAGCGCAAGCCGTGATGACAAAAGTTGTGTTGAGGGGGTTGCTGTCAACCAAACCAGGAACCTAGGACAAGAGATTGGCTGAGAGCACATGGCAGTGCCTTCCTTGCCATGAAGACTGGGATAAAGATTTGTGGGAACAGGTCAACGCCCATTTGGGCATAGCCAACTACTTTAGCCACGACAGCCCCACAAACAGCATAGTTACGGAATGTAAGACTAACCTGGCTTTAAGCATGCCCCTTTCCAAGTCTGCTGTATGCTCTGCCGTGGAAAACCGATGGCAATGCGCGATAACCGAGTATATTATTCACGTGCTAGACTCTAGATAATGCTTGCCTTTCCCCACTAGCAGGGGGTTCTTCATTTTTCTCCTTATCTAATTGTAGAAAGATAAACTGGTTTTCAAACTAATTAGTGCTCTTTTTTCCCTCCCCCGTTTGAGTCTTCACTTCTTTGATGCAAAAAAGAACTGTATCAATTTAGCCATCAAGGCAGATAGCAAGAGAACCCACACACAATAAAACCCCTCAAATTGTCGTCATGGCCTTTTAGACTTGGGCCCCGTTCCACATTTCTGGCCACAAGGCGTTCTAGGACAGCCCAGAATTGCATTGTAGGACAGTCTTGAGGGGACAAGGGGAGGCAACCTGGCTGAAAGAGGACAGATAGTGGAATTTGTCCTAAACGGCTTCTTTTCCTTTCTGGAATGTGCCCCACCTTCTCCACGCCCTGACCTCTGTACAATGCTCTTCCCCCACCCCCATCTCTTCTCCAATTTTCTTGTGGTTCACTCCTGCTCATCCTCTAATGTCAGCTCAAGAGGCTCTCCCTTAGGATCACCTCTTCTCATCCCCAAATTTTGTTATATCCTGTCGCTGAATGTGTAATACTTGTTTTCCATGGCGGTTTTACATTTGTCTCTGGGATTCTTCATTCCAGTTTGACTCACCCAGAAGATTGAGTGCCGTGAGAGCGGTGACCCTGTCTGCCCCTGCTTGTCATTTTCTCCCCAAAGTCTAGCACAGTGCCTGCAACATGCGTGCCCCGCAGCCATTTGCTGAACAGGCTGTTAATGAATGAGAACCTACCCTTTGGAGCCTCACTAGGCAGCAAGCTGGTTTGCGTATAGTTATCTCCTGTCCTGCCTTTCTTTCCTTCCCTCTTTCTCTGGGCAGTCCCAGCTTCTCTCCAAGTCTCCACTTTCTAATCTCATCTGCTTCTATCAAAAGTCACCCATTCTAGGGACGCCTGGGTGGCTCAGTGGGTTAAGCGTCCGACTCTTGATTTGGGGTCGGGTCATGATCTCATGGTTCGTGAGTTTGAGCCCCACGTCGGGCTTTGTGCTAACAACCCAGAGCCTGCTTGGGATTCTCTCTCTTCTCTCTCTGCCCCTCCCCCGCTAGCATTTTTCTCCCCTCCCCCCGCAACAAAATAAACTTAAAAAAAATAATAAAAGCACTTAAAAAAAAAAAGTTACCCATCCCGAGTGCCTTTCCAGGGTCTGATGGATAAGAGGGATTAATTAAGGAGATGGGGCAGTCCTGCAGGTGAGAGGAAGAGAGTCGCCCAGTGTGTCCCCCCTCCTTCCCAGACAGCACTTGCATTCAGCAGCTTCAGTGTCGCCCCTCAGTGGTAGGAATTTCAGTATTGAGAAAGTTGGTGGCAGACGTATTCGACCCGGAGGGTCTTATAGAGGGTGTTGCCCCTCAAACTCCTCCGTGTCGGCAGAACCCAGGTCTTCCCCGCTGGGCTTGTCTCTGTTCCCAGCTAGCCCTGTCCCTGGAGCAGCCCTCTCTGCCCCAGCACCAGCTGTCACACTTGGAGCCCGCCTCCTTCCTGAGGCGCCTCCCTCCCCTGTGCCACCCGGTGGCCTTTGGGCTGCTTCCTCATTTTCTGCCCTGGTGAGTCAGGGATGCCCTAAACACCTGGCACGGGCAGGACACAGGCACAGACAGGGGCTCCCACGTAGGGACTTGTCTCTCCGCACACATGGAAGCAGCTGACACTCGCTGTGAGCACGGCTAGTCCCATAGGACCTGATCCCACCCTTCTCGCCCTGGCGGGAGTCTTGCTTTTTCTGGCTGCTTCTTCTACTGAATTGACTCCTTCGGGGCGGGGCAATTCCAAGTCCCGCCTCCTCAATGAGCCTTTCTGTTACAATCCTTCTTGGGGTGGTAACACTGCCCCTCCCGTCCCTCCCCCTACACTTGACTCCCTTGACACTTGCGCTTAATTAGGCTCCATTAGGCTGCCGGCTGGCAGGGACCTCTGACTCCTTCCTGTGCAGGGACTGTGCCCCAGGCCACTTGTTTTTAAGTTTATTTATTTTGCAGGAGAGAGAGAGAGAGAGAGAGAGAGAGAGTGTCAGTGGGGAAGGGCAGCGAGAGGGAGGGAGAGAGAGAATCCCAAGTAGGCTCTGAGCCGTCAGCACCGAGCCTAACGCAGGGGCCCGTGACCCCAAGCCCAAGTAGGACGCTTAACCGACCGAGTCGCCCGGGCGCCCCAGTCCACAAGGTCTCATGAGCACCCAGCTCTGTAGAAACCTTGAGGGGGGAGCTGGCAGGCAGTGGCGACAAGAGAAACGGGAGACACCCTGCCAGCAGGAGCGTGCCATCTGCCTGCACGCACCAGCCGTCAGAACGGAAGATTGTGCTTGCACGAGAGAAGCGTGCCGCCTGAAGCAGGTCCGGACAAGCCTGCGAGCAGGCGGGGGCTGGGACGGTCCCGGTGGTTTCTGGAGGAGGGCCCAGTGGTTTCTGCTCACTTCCCCAGCGCCTGGCCCTGAAGTAGGACCCTGGTGAAATTCATCGACTCGATTAGAAGGTACGGATCCCTACAGGTCCAGGCTGACAAATGCTAAGTTCTAGCCACCGCGGCCACCAGTGGAGGCAGCACAGATCCACCCCCCCCCCCAACCCCCCCCCCCCCCACCGCCCAGGCCCTGTGAGCTGCCCCTCCCCCTCCAGGGGACTAACACTTCCTCAAGGCCAGAGCCAGCGCCTTGCCCTGGGGCGGGTGGGGTCACCTCTGGCCTCGGGGCACCTCCTCCTTAACCATGTGGTTTCTCAGAGCAGATGGATTTTCCTAAGTGAAAGCCTCACTGCCAGTTCCCCAGGGGTTCCAATAATGCGCCGCGTTTGCCTCAAGCGGCCAGTTCCATCAAACATTTCATTATCCTCCTTGGATGTGTTACTTTCCGGTGAGCTCTCAGGAGACAGTTTATTATCTTCTTAACAAACCTTAATTATTTACAAGCAGTCATCAGGGCTTCAGGCTGGGTCTCCGACCCCACCCTTTTAGGGAGGTTCAGTGGACCTTTCTCCTTTCCAACTGGGGCGTCTTCCCCTCTTGGGGGGCTCTTTTGGTCCTTTATTTGATTTTTTGGCATGTTTCTAGCAATCGGTAAGACAGGTTCTCCAGCAAGTTTCTCTGGGTGTGAATCCCACCCATCTTTGAAGCTCGGATTCTCTACAACTCGTTTATTTGCTGTGGAAGAGTGCTTGCTTGAGCACCTCCTCGGTGGGGCCCTTTGTTGAGCCCTGGGGACACAAAGATGAGGAAAACAGAGTAGCAGAGGGGGAAGACGTGACAATCTAGAATGCTGGTATAGTTCTTGCCCCTGTGCCAGGGTAGGGGACATGCACGCTGACTATGGTAAGCCATGCAATCCCCCCCAACAACCTTGAGTTAGGTAATACTGTTATCCTCGTTTCATAGCTGGGAAAACGGAGGCACAGAGAAGTTAATTAAGTTGGTTAAGGTCACACAGAAAAAGAGGGGTGCCGAGGCGGCTCTGTCGGTTAGGTGTCCAACTTTGGCTCAGGTCATGATCTTTCGGTTTGTGGGTTCGAGCCCCGCGTCGGGCTCTGTGCTGACAGCTCGGAGCCTGGAGCCTGCTTCAGAGTCTGTGTCTCCCTCTCTCTCTCTGCCCCCCCCCCCTCACGCCCTGTCTCTCTCTTTCAAAAATAAATAAACATTAAAAAAAAACTTTTTTAAAGTAAGAATGATGATGGTAGCCTGGGCAGTTTGGCTCCCGCATTTGGGCCCTTGGCCACTCTGCTGTATTATGTTATAAACTTTCAGGAGACAGAAGTGCTAAGAGGCAGGTACTCCTGGGTAGCAGGTGGCACAAAGGAGACAGGCATCCACTCTGCTTGGGATAGCCTGGACCTTCCCTCTAGGACAGTGGACCCACTCTAAACTTCTTCCTCAGCAAACTATGGCACCAGGAGATTCTGATTCCTTCCAAGAGGTGAAAGCACTCGCTCTCCCACTTTGTCTGTCCTTGGAGTGGTTAACACAACACTGACCATTTTTAACCCCTTGTGGGGAATTAGCTGAGTCAGTTGGATACTCTTCACGAATAGAAGGGCTCAGCCTTGAGGAGAACCTTGAGGGGGGTGAGGGTGAGAGAGAACGCTTCGAGCATGAGGCAGGCCGCTCTCAGGCAGCAGCAGGAAGGGGGGCCGCAGCTGTTCGGGGCAGGGTGGGTTCTGGGCAGATGGAAAGGAGATATTGGATAACTGGAAGGCTCTAGGATGAACTTCTCTACTTCTTACTTTTCTCATCACAGATTAGATGTCCCGTCCGACACTTTTGTCTCACTCGCTGAGTAGGGATGCAAAGATCCCATAGAAGAGGAAAACAAAGGCTGCAGTATTAAAAAAACATTGTTTAAATCATGAAACATATATTTTTAAAAAGGCACAGACCTCTCTCAGCCCTACAGACTCCTTTAGCCCCCACAGCCCCTTTTCTCTCTCTCCCTTTTTTTTTTTTTAATGTTTATTTACTTTTGAGAGAAAGAGAGAGAGACAGAGGCGTGAGTAGGGGAGGAGCAGAGAGAGGGGGAGACACAGAATCCGAAGCAGGCCCCAGGCTCCGAGCTGTCTCCAGGCTCTGAGCTGTCAGCATAGAGCCCAAGGCGGGGCTCGAACTCACAGACCGTGAGATCATGACCTGAGCCAAAGTCGGCCGCTTAACCGACTGAGCCATGCAGGCGCCCCCCTCTCTCTCCCTTTTGGCAAAAGCCGTCCTCTTCCTCTCCTCCCATTTGCTCTTGAACCCATTTCCCAGGCTCCATCCCTCTCTACTCCGTGGAATCTGCTCATACCAAGGTCACCTCCATGTGACCACAGCCAGTGGTCATCTCTCGGTTCCCAGTTCCCTGGCCCAACAGATGGGCAGCATCGGAGTGGTTGGCCCCCTCTGCGTTCATGAATCGCTTCCTGCGCGGCCTCTGGGACATGCTTTCTCTTGGCTGTCTTCCTAGCCCCCTGGCCAGTTCTCTTTCTCCCTTGCCGGTTTCCCCTCATTTTTGCCACCACTAAGCACTGGAGTGCCCCAGGGCCCCGTCCCGGATATCTTCCCTGTCTTCGTGCACTTCTCTGTTTTCCTCCCCATCCTCTGGCCTTCAAAGACCTCTCCAGGGAACTTCAGACTTGCACAACCGTCTCCTCAACACCTAGGTGTCTAATAAGCATCTCAAACTTCACATGTCCACAAGCAAACTCCAGATCTTCCCCCTGAAACCTGCCCCTCCCTCAGCCTTCGTCTTCTCCGTAAATGATGATCCCACCCTCCCAGTTGTTCAAGCCAAATCCTGTACAGATCCTTGCCTCCTCTTTTCCTCTAACATGTCAAATCTAATGTGCAGCCAAATCCCATTGGCTCTATTGTCTACATCCCTTCGAATGTGGATCACCTCTCTCCACCGCCACCATCACGACCTCCTGCGCCCAAGCCACCATTTGCACTCATCTGGACTGTTGAAATAGCCCCTGGAATGTTTGCCCTGCTTCCGTTCTGTTCCCCAGTATCCTCCTTCCTTTCACCTCACTTCAGCCAGGATGATGCTTTAAAAATGTATGTCAAATATGGGAAGGCAAGCTGGTGCAGCCACTCTGGAAAACAGTATGGAGGTGACTCAAAAAACTAAAAATAGAACCACCCTCCAACCAGCAATCGCACTACTAGGTATTTACCCAAGGGATACAGGTGTGCTGTTTCAGAGGGACACAGGCACCCCCATGTTTATAGCAGCTCTATCAACAATAGCCAAAGTATGGAAAGAGCCCAAATGCCCATCAATGGATGAATGGATAAAGAAGACGTGGTGTGTGTATATATATATATATATATATATATATATATATATATATATATAGTGATATATATATAACGTGATATATATATAACGTGATATATATATATATATATATATATATATATATATATAATGGAGTATTACTCAGCAATCAAAAAGAATGAGATCTTGCCATCTGCACCTATATGGATGGAACTGGAGGGGATTATGCTAAGTGAAATTAGTCAGTCAGAGAAAGACAAAAATCATATGACTTCACTCCCATGAGGACTTGAAGAGACAAAACAGATGAACATAAGGGAAGGGAAACAAAAGTCATATAAAAACAGGGAGGGGGACAAAACAGAAGAGACTCAAAAATATGGAGAACAAACTGAGGGTTGCTGGAGGGGTTGTGGGAGGGGGGAGGGGCTAAATGGGTCAGGGGCCCTCAGGAATCTACTCCTGAAATCACTGTTGTACTAGATGCTAACTAATTTGGATGTCGACTTAAAATTAAATTAACAAAACGTATGTCACATGTATAACCTCTGCTTAAATCCCTCCCAAGGGCTTCCCACGCCTCCAGAGTAAAATCTAAAGCCCCAAATATGTGCTACAAGACCCTTCTCTGTCTCATCTCTCCTCCTCACTCCCCTCCCACCCTTGTGTCTTCCTTGCTGTTCCTCGCGTGGACCACACTTACTCCTGCCTAGAAAATTCTCATGACACGTATCCACGTGGCTTTCTGCTCCAACCACCCATTGCTACAAACCAAACCACCCAAGACTTAGTGTCTTGAAACAATGCCAACATGTATTTTGCTCAGGAATCCTCACTATGGGCGGGTTCTGCAGGGTCCGTTCGGTTCTGCTTCCCTCGATGGCTGGGCTTGCTCAGTTACAGGCTGGGAAGTGAGGGTGGCTGCCCGGGGACCTCCGCTGGGGGCGTGTCCCAAATACCTGCACGTGCTCTTTCCATGCGGCCGCTTCACTTCCTCGCGGAATGCTGATTTAGGTTCTCAGAGTGAGCAGCTCAAGAGGACCAGGCAAAGCTTACGGCCTCTTACAGGTTAGCTTGAGGAGCCGTATGGCGACACCCACACTGTAGTCACAGCCTCACCCAGATCCAAGAGGAGGGGACACGGAGGAGAGTCACCATCATGTGGTAAGATGAGCACACATGATGGGACATACTCGCGTGGCCGCACTGGTTTCCTCACCTTGTCCTGATAAACTTATGTAGAATAAACTCACCAGGGACACCTTTTCCCGACAAACCCCGGGGAATACCTTCTATCTCTTTACCTTGATCTAATCTTATTTATAAAACTCCTTACCACCTTTAAGCGCTGCGTAAAAATGTGTTCAGTGAATGACTACATCATCATCACAACGAAAAAGATGGTGAGGACTATTTATCAAGAGCCGTCTATGTGATGGGGACTAAAAAATATATATCTATTTACGCGTCTTATCCCATCAAGTTCTCCCAGAAGCTCTAGGGAGTATCCGTGTTCCTACTTGACGGATGAGAAAAGTTCACGCAGCTGGTAAGAGGTGGGGCTGAGGCTCAAAGCCGGGCTTTTAGCTACCACACTACCGCACAATACATTTAACTTTGTGGTGCTGCGGGATGGGTATAGGGTGGACCAAGGTGCACGTTTGTCTTCGCCTTAGTCTTGGAGGAGAACAGCTGGTGCGCCACGGCCAAGATCACAGTGTGATCTTGTCCGGCTGTGAGTGCAGGGGGAGGATGTCCCTGGGTATTCCCTCAGAAGCCCTATGGGCGACGAGTGGCTATGTCATACCATTTACTTCTTCCCGCTTCCCACTTCCTTTCCAGTCTGGGTGACTGCCAATGCCATCTTTGTGGAAACCCCCCGGAATGTTCTCCGGGCTGCCCGGGGAGACAGCGTTACCCTTCCGTGCACCTACCACACTTCTGCCTCCAACCGAGATGGATTTGTGCAATGGGACAAGCTTCTAAGGAGTCACTCGGTAAGGATCCTTAAAAAATACTCCTGTCATGGGAATGCGTATTACCTGACCACGACCTCTTAGGGGACAAGCACTAAAGAGTCTTTCAATAAATGTTAGAATAAACGTTAACACCCAGGCTGGGCTGACGGGAGGAAGCAGTGAATGTTGGCCCCGGGGAGGGGTCCTTTATCATGAAAAAGTGACCTTCTCTAAAATATCCTTCTGCTGGACTGTCTCACATGACCTAAATTGTGTCATTCGAGACCGTCATTCCTTTTCACGAGCACAGAGCTCTCCCCGAGACCAGATTTTATAGGCAGCATATTCCAGGCTGTTCTGCCCCTTGCATTTTTCACTTCATATCGTTCCCAGAGAGCTTCCTGTATCAGTTAATAGAGAGCGCCCGCATTCCTTAAGAGCTCAGGTAGAATGCGCTCCCAGAGAGGGTAAATGCTTTTACGATTTCACGGAGGCTACCAAGCTGCCCTCCACAGGGCAGCATTTTGTGTTCCACCAGCAGGGCCTGAGTGCCTGTTTCCCCACAGCCTCAACTGGGTGAATGTGTGTGTCTAAATAGCACATGCTTGACAGGAGACCTCGGGCGAGGGGAAGGGGGGAAAAAAAAAGTCACAGAGAGGGAGGGAGGCAAACCCTAAGAGATGCTTGGGTTTGCCAAACTGAGGGTTAAGGGGGCGTGGGGGAGAGGGGAAAGGGGGTGATGGGCATGGAGGAGGGCACTTGTCGGGATGAGCACCGGGTGTGGTAGGGAAACTAATTTGTCATTAAGTGACATTAAAAAAGTAAATATATAAATAAATAACACATGCATAGGACCGAAGTTGAAGCAGTAAAAAGGTACCCAGAGTGAAAGTCTGTCTACCTTTCCCAGTCTCCTGTTCCCCTCACCAGAGGGAACCACCCTTAACAATTTGGGGGTGGCCTTCAATACAGGCTATACACAAATACAAACGTACGTGTAGACTTATGTATGTGCACATATACATATATGAATATGTATGTTTACATAGACTACACATACGTCGTTCTGCACTTGGCTTTTTTCTGTTAATACGTACCATGAAGATCTTTTCATACGTCAGTACATTTATATCTATCTCATTTTTTAACCATCTGCATTGTGTTTCATTTTAGGAATGTGCTATTTGTACCAATGATAGACATTTGGTTTGTTTCCTATATTTTGCTGTTACGAGTAATGGGGCAATAAATATCTCTATATGAGTGTCTATGGATATATATATATACACATATATAATAGCATGAAGGTATATTTAAATTATATACATATAGGATCAATTATTTAAAACGGAACTTCTGGCTCCTAGGTGGCTCAGTCGGTTGAGTGTCCGACGCTTGGTTTCTGCTCACAGTTCGTGAGTTCGAGCCCCTCATTGGGCTCTGCACTGACAGCCCGGAGCCTGCTTGGGATTCCCTCTCTCCCTGTCCCTCTCTGCCCCTCCCTCTCTCCCAAAAATAACTCAATAAAAACAATTTTTTTTAATGGAACTTTTGAGTCACAGGATATGTGAATTTAAAACTTTGATAAATAAAATCAAATTGCTGTCATTCGATGTCATGGCAATGTCCACTCTCACCAACACGAGGGCACCTCCTTCTCCAACACAGAGCATTCTCCAGACTGTTTGATACTTGCCATTTTGATAAGTGAAAAAGGTATCTCGTTATTGATCAAATTCACATTTCTCTAACTTTAAGAGGTGGAGCACCTATTTGATTTTTTTAATTTTATTTTTGGAGGGGGGGAGAAGAAAAAAGAACATCCAAAATTTATTCTCCAGCAGACAGACAGCATCAGCTGGTAAAACTGCAGGGGTTTCTCTCCTGCCTTCACAAGGCATTATTTGCTTACCAGTGAGAAAGCCTCTGGTGTGTTCTTTGTAACAATATCCACTTCACAGTTTAAATGGGCACCAGGATTGTGTTCCACTTACAATCCAGGAGGAAAGGCACAACGTGGCAAAAAAAAAATTTTTTTTTTTGGATTCTAAAGTCAGGGGCAATCATGCACACAGACTTTTTTTTTTTTTTTTTTTTTTTAATGTTTATTTTTGAGAGAGAGACAGAGTGCAAGCAGGTGAGGGGCAGAGAGAGGGAGACACAATATCTGAAGCGGGCTCCAGGCTCTGAGCTGTCAGCACAGAGCCCGATGAGGGGCTTGAACTCATGAACTGCATGATCATGATCCGAGCCAAAGTCCGATGCCTGACCGACTGAGCCACCCAGGCGCCCCCAGACAAACTTTTGATAACAGTCTTGATCTCCTTTTCCACGGAGACCCCCTCCCAGAAATTAGGGTCTTTCTTTCTCCTTCCTTTGTTAAACATTAGAGCCATATTTCCTCATTTTCTCATGCTTAGCAGTACATATACAAAAAGGGGGGAGAGGTTAAAAAATCACAAAAGTATCTTGAATGTCCCCCGCTCCCCAAACGTGCCTGCCAGAGGTGAGCATTAGGGCCCTGGAATACCCAGAGTGAAGGCATTTAGCTTTCTCCCTGACAGGAGAGAAGGGGTGACCCAGGACACCCAGGGCCTACAGCAGAAGGACGGATGGTAAAGGAGAGGAAATCGTGGCCTGCTGCACCTGCTGTCTGTGGCTCCAGGGATGCTGATGGGCCACGGGCACACGTCCTATTTCCGGAATCCTAGCGGGGAAAACCTAGAGAGGGAAGCTGCTGCCTTCAGCCTGAGAAACTGAAGGATGTCTCTTTCACCACCACGTGGGTTCAGCCAAGCAGATGCAAAGTCTGCCAGGCACCTCTCCGAGTGCTCAAACACTAAAGCTCTTCCGGATGGATCCCTCACCTCCGAAAGGATCTGAGGCAATCCCCTTGAGAGTAAGCAGGGGTGCAGAGGAAGGGATTCGCTCTGTGTTCTCAGGGAGATTCTTGTGACACGGGCGAGGGGATGGGTGATCAGGGAGAAGCCACAGGACAGCTGTGATTGGAAGGGCGGTTGGGGCATGAAGAGTCCGGGGCAGAGCCAGCAGGGCCGAAAAGAGCCGAGCTGGGAAGGATCTGCGTCCACGGACCGGTCCACAGCCGAGCCCGTCCCTCGTCTCCCGCCCTGATGCTCCGCCCCTTCTATCTGTCCCCTCCGGGGCGGTCACAGTGACGCCCTGCCCGGCAGGGGGCACTCCATTAGCCAGCTCGAGTGCCCTGGCACAGGCTGCGTCTGCCCGAACACTAGGCCTCCTTTTTCTAATTTCCCCAAAGGACACGGGCGGCGGCACCCCTGACACTGTGGCCACGCTCCCGTCTCTCCCCAGCGTGCTCTGCCCGCTGCCTCCGCCAAGCCCCTGGCATCACCAGCAACTTCTCTTCCGCTGACTTCAATGTGCTCCTCCGGCCTCCGGTTTCATCTCGCGCTAGCAGCTCCCACTGTCAACCTCTTTCAACCTCCGTCTCGAATCTTCCTCCCTTGGCCTTTCGGCAGTCTCATCCTGGGTTTTCTTCCTACCTCTCTGACCTCCCCTTGACCTTTCAGAACGAACTAACCCGGCACTTGGCGCACCTTCTTCATTTACCTGGGGCGGCTTCATGTGGCCCACGGCTCGGTCAACATCTAGGTCACTGACTCCCAAGCCCCCATCCCTTGGAGCCCAGCTCCTCCCGAACTCCCCCCGCCCCCCTGCCGCCCGCCCCCGTGTCCCATCAACGCGTCAGGCACATCACGTTTAGCACAGAATGAAGTTTGTCTTAGAACATTCTCTCTCTCGGGGCACCTGGGTGGCTCAGTCGGTTAAGCATCTGACTCTTAATTTTGGCTCAGGTCATGATCTCTGTGTTCTCGGTTGGTGGGAAGGGGCCCCACATCAGACTCTGCACTGAGCACGGAGCCTGCTCCAGATTCTCTCC
Source organism: Panthera onca (assembly GCF_046562875.1). Lineage (NCBI taxonomy): Eukaryota > Metazoa > Chordata > Mammalia > Carnivora > Felidae > Panthera > Panthera onca. The sequence goes on along the minus strand of NC_138355.1, from coordinate 12,878,309 downwards.
CTCTCTCTCTCTCTCTCTCTCTGCCCCTCCCCTCAAAATAAATAAACATTAAAAAACCCATTCTCTCTCTAGGTGTTTCCTCTCTTGGAAGTGACATCACCACATACCCAAATATCCAGGCCAAAGACTCTCACCCTTGACGTCTGCCACTCCCCAACCCTATACATTTAATGCACCCCAAGCCCCATTGTCTGCCCCCTTCACGCTCCTCAAATTCACTCATTCTTCCCATCTGCATGGGCACAGCCTTACCTCAAGACCCATCACTTGTCATCTGAATTGCTAACTGCGGATTTCCTAACCGCCCTTCCTTCTCCTTCTAATTCATTTCCCACCCTGTGTTGAAGCACGCAGGCTCTCCATGCTTTGGGGGTAAAATGCAAACTATTCAGTCCCATATACCCGGAGCCTGCAATCTGGTAACATAGAATCAATGTTCAGGCTCTGAAGCCAGAACGTCTGGTTCAAATCCCTGCCCTGCCATTCAGTTAACCATGTAAACTTGGGAGAAGTCCTTAACCTCTCGGTGCCTTGGTTTCCGCATGTGTGAAATGGGTGTAATCACAATACCTCCATCATGGGGGTATTGTGAGGATTAAGTGAGATAATACATACAAAGTGCTTAGAAGAGTACCCAGCATGCAACACGTGCTCAGTAGACAGCAGTCTGATCTTCACTGCTACTTGCCCGTGGCTCACCTCCCACCCACCCTTCACTACACACTCACCTCCTTTCCTATGAACCACTTGGGGTTGACCCAGAGCTTCCCACTCCGAGGACCTTCCCCGTTGTTCTCCGTTTGCCTAAAATGCCAGATACGTCTGTCTTCCTCCAACAGGCACCGCCCCAACTCCCCAGCCCTTTGCCTGGCTGGTTCTCCTTTGTCCTTCGGGGTCCAAGGCACTGTCTTCCGGGAACTCTTCCGGGAAGGCTTCCCTGATTTCCCAGTTTAGAAGCAATACCTCTCTTCTGAGGTCCCATAGCTAATTATCGGGCGTTGTTAACATTGGGTTGCCTATCGCTCTTGTTATTCTTTAAGGGCAGAAATCATGAGTGATCCGTTTTTGAATGTCAGGCACACCTAGTAGGTCCTCAGGAACAATTATGTCTAGCGCTCACAGCAAACCTAGCATGTCGGGCAAAGCCCTAACTGCTTTGCTTATATTACCTACTGTCCTCCTCACAAAAATCATATAAAATAGGCATTATTATTTTGATCTCCATTTCGTAGAGGAGGAAACAGGGAGGTCAGCATTTTGCTCAAGGTCATACAACTGGTAAGTGGAGGAACTGGAATTTGAATAGAGGCAGTTTGGCTAGAAAGTAGTGATCTGAGCCAGTGTCATGTTCATTTTGGTAAACAACGAGTATATCAACGAATGAACATATTCCAAAGGCACGAGTCAAGTAAATAAAGTGGGCTCGGAAGCCGAGGGGGGCTGCCTAACACCATGTATGGCACATAATAGGTGCTCTGGGGCGCCTGGGTGGCGCAGTCGGTTGGGCGTCCGACTTCAGCCAGGTCACGATCTCGCAGTCCGTGAGTTCGAGCCCCACGTCAGGCTCTGGGCTGATGGCTCAGAGCCTGGAGCCTGTTTCCGATTCTGTGTCTCCCTCTCTCTCTGCCCCTCCCCCGTTCATGCTCTGTCTCTCTCTGTCCCAAAAATAAATAAATGTTGAAAAAAAAATTAAAAAAAAAAAAAAAAAAACCATAATAGGTGCTCAATAAATATGGGTTGGCTGAATGAATGAGAACAGACAATGGACTGAAATTGAATGGGTAAGAGAGAGGCCAGAACTGCCACTTGTACGAAAGGCGACAGTGTGGGGGTCTGAGAAGGCCCCATTTATCCACATGTGCTCCTGCGGTATGAATGGCCTACCTGCCCAGGTCTTCCAAAATTTTCGTTAAAAATATACATGCACAATAAAAGGATCCGCAAACGGGCACCACGTATTAGAGCTGTTTGTTCTGATGGGTTGGTGTGTCAGCACTTTGGGCTTGGGAACGATGGGTGAGGGTGGTCAGCACGGGCTGCAAGCTCCGTGCTGAGACTTGGGGTAAGACCGAGTGCCGTTTCTTCTTCCTCCCAGGAAATGGTGCTCATCTGGAAATTTCTGACCAAAACCCTCATCAGCGGTGAACTTTACAAGGACCGAGTCAATGTATCCGGCAACGCTGAGATCTCAGACGCCTCCATCACTATCGGTCAGCTGACTATGGAAGACAATGGCACCTACGAGTGCTCAGTGTCACTGATGGAAGACCTGGGAGGCACCCCAAAGTCACGTGTCCAGCTCTTAGTCCTCGGTGAGTGTCTCCATCTCTTTCCTGGTCTTTCCTGGGCCAGCAGGGCCGTGGTGCAGGGAGGGGTGCAGGGAGGAGGAGCTCCCTGGTGGTCAGGTAAAGCCAGATTCCCCCAGGGCTTCCCTTTTTATTCTGAGCTGTGTCCACCAAGGACAGTTCCCCGGGCAGAGGAGAAGGCCTGTTTGGAGTGGCCCCGGGGTCAGCCTGGGAAATTCTGTCCCTGCTCTGTCCAGTGCTCTTCCCCATGCCCCAAGCTCTCTTCCTTTTCAAGGCGAACTTATTAGGGAGAAGCAAAGAGAAATCGCAGATCCTAGATGAGGGCTCTCACTGTGCCTTTCTGTGTGCTGAGGGCCAGACATCTACTTTAGTATCTGCATTTTGTAGACGAGGCCCAGAGAAAGTAGGCACCTGACTCAGAGTCCAACTGTTACTGGGAACATTTTAGTCAATGTCTATTCTATGTCCAATATGAGGAATGGCCTCTACCCTGGGAGGTGAGCAGCGCTTTATTTTTTATTATTTTTTTTAACATTTATTCATTTAAAAAAATATTTTTAATGTTTATTTATTATTGAGAGACAGAGAGAGACAGAGCATGAGCAGGGGAGGGGCAGAGAGAGGAGACCCAGAATCCGAAGCGGGCTCCAGGCTCCGAGCTGTCAGCACAGAGCCCGACGCGGGGCTCGAACTCACGAACCGTGAGATCATGACCTGAGCCGAAGTCGGACGCTCAACCGACTGAGCCACCCAGACGGCCCTAACATTGATTCATTTTTGAGACACAGACAGCATGAGTGGGGAAGGGGCAGAGAGAAAAGGAGGCACAGAATCTGAAGCAGCCTCCGGGCTTCGAGCTAACCCTTTAAACCCAAACGATGGATCATTTTCCTTTGTAGTCTCCCTTTACACTACTTGGTGGGATTTTCTTTTTAATTGAATAAAGTGGCTGCCTGGAAGCAGTTGTTGATATAATGCCAAACAGTATAGCCCTGAATAAAGAATAATTAACTGTCTCTTCCTTCCGGTCTGCCACCAGCACGGTAGCTATTGGTGATACTGATGTGTATTCTTCCATACTTTTCACCATGTGCTTTCAAAACACGCACATGCGCACGTGTGTGTGCATGTACACACACACACACACACACACACACACACTTTTTCTTTCTTTCCTTTCCTTTGGGAAAAAAAAAGAGATCATATTACAAAGATCACCCTGCAACTTATCTTGGGTAATGTTACGTGCATATTTCTCCAGGTCAATATTGATAGATCTACCTATTAGCATACGTTCGGTCGCATGGATGTACTACGGTTTGTTCCAGTGTTCCATACTGATGGATATTCTCAGGCTGTTCCCATTGTTTTTTGTATGCACAATACTGATATCAATAGATACGTAGATATTCTTCCACTCCGTTCTTTTTATTTTTATTGGATAGATTCTTAAAAGTAGGATTTCTGGGTCAAAGACTATGCTCTCGTTAAATGGCAATCCGTCCCGGCAAAGTGTTTTCCCCAGAGCAACTTACATTGCTGGGAGCATTATCTGAGCATAACTGTGTCCCCATATCCTTACCAGCACCGAATGTTACCTATCTTTTAAATTTTCGTAAATATTGTTCATTTGTTAAGTGAAAAAAAAAAATCAGTTGAGCCTAAATCAAAATCTTAATCTAGCCACTAATAGGCCTCACCATCCCCCAATCGGGCCCAACCCCCTAAAGCTTAGGGACCAGCGGCGGGGAGTGAGGGCTTGGGTCTGTCTCCTTCCCCTCCTTAGTCCAACTCCTTCCACCCCGCGAGGCCATGTGGCTCCTCTGAGGCCATGGCCAAGGGAGGCAGGGATAAAGGGGAAAAGGCAAAGGCCTGCTCACCTGGCTGGACCAGGTATATCTCCGTCCTGGCTCTCATAAATTCCAGTCATAGCGGACCTCCCCACCACAGCCTTTTTAGGGGTGCCATGGTGGGTTCCACCACCTGACACAGGTAGTGTGTGTGCCCCCCTCCTTTTCTCTACCCAGCCCCTGATTGTGGCACTCACTCCTGCTCTCTGCGCACCCACTCTGGGCTCCCTGCAGCCCAGCAAGCAGAGTCCTTCCGTTTGACACGAATCGGCCCTCGCCCTTACCCTGCCTTCGCAGCCTGCTCCAGCCAGCTTCTCTCGGCAACAGGCAGGCCCCACAGTCTTCAGATGGGTCCCCAGAAACGCAGGAGCGACTATAAAGTCCTTCCATCATCGGGTTGCAGGATCAGCACCCAGGAGCTTACAGGTTTCTGTCACTCAGGGAGCTTCAGCCAGGGAATGAGAGATGCCTGCTCTAATGGCAGAGCACCCCAGTCTCCACGTGGGATTCTCTGGGTGCCTCCCTGACTTGAGATGGGGGACATGGCTCCTTCACTTCTAAAAGAAGGAGGTGGGGAGGGGCGCCTGGGTCACTCAGTCAGTTAAGCGTCTGACTCTTGATTTCCGCTCAGGTCATGATCTCATGGTCCGTGAGTTCGAGCCCCCTCCTGGGCTCTGTACTGACAGTGTGGAGCCTGCTTGGGATTCTCTCTCTCTCTCTCTCTCTCTCTCTCTGCCCTTCCCCCCCCCCCACCACTCTCTCTCTGTGTCTCTCTCTCAAAAGAAACAAAATAAAAACTTAAAACAAAAAAAAAAAGGAGGGGAAATGCTTCTGGATCTCTATTCCTGAGCACCTCCTCAAAGGAATCTATCTCCTCCTTAATGAACCTCCAGGCTTCTCTTCCGTGGGTGGGAGGAGTATGACGGATAACCCAAGGGTTTGCTCCTGGAGAGGCCGCTGGGACCTTTCTCATGCTTCTCCTTAATTCTGAGGACACTTGCCGTCCTGGAAGTTGTGGTGGAAATTCTGAGACACAGAAGTCCCGATCTTTGTCTTGTTGATGATTTCTGTCATGCATTTGGGGCCCCTTGTCATGAACGTCTCTCTCCACTGCCTTTGGGACTATAAAAATGAAGTTAATATTCTTTCCTTATGTCTTTAAGTCTTATTTTTTACACTTAGACCTTTATTATATCTGGAATCTACTTGTGTAAATAGGATGCTGGGAGTTTAACTTTGTTTTCTTCCAAATGGACAGTCAATGACATCGGCATCATTTGCTGCAACAAAGAAACACTTATTATTTCACTGGACTTCCAGCTTTGTCACATATTAAGTTCTTACACAGACATGGCTGTTTTTTTACTCTTCATTTTGTTCATTTTCCTGATTATTCCTCTGCTGATATGACATGGTTTTGATTACAGCATGTTTATAACCAGTATTGATATGTATATTTTAGTTGGAGCGATCAGGCTTTTAATATCTGGCGCCGTGTAATATCTTTTCTTGCTAAACTTTTCCCAATTTTGTCAGGTTTTACACTTTTACTCTTCCATGTTAACTTTTCACATGTTGCTTAGTTTAAAATAAAAGTTGATTGGGGGCGCCTGGATGGCTCAGTCGGTTAAGCGGCTGACTTCAGCTCTGGTCATGATCTCACAATTTGTGGGTTTCAGTCCTGTGTCAGGCTCTGTGCTGACAGCTCAGAGGCGGGAGCCTGCTTTGGATTCTGTGCCTCCCTCTCTCTCTGCCCACCCCCTGCTTATTCTCTCTCTCTCTCAAATAAATAAACATTAAAAAACAAATTAAAAAAATAAAAGTTTACTGGAAGTATGGTCAATTTACACCCTAATTTGCAAAGGGATGACATGTTAAAAATATTGAGTCCTCTCATCTAGGAAGATGTATATCAGATCCAATGACCTTCAATAACAAGGCATCTCTGTAGAATATTCCAGGCCTCCTGTGGACAGATGCGGAGCCTTTCTTTGTGTGCAGGAGACAGGCAAGGAACCCTTTCACAACCCTGCACCCATCCCCAAAGCCAAATTCTTTGTGTCCTCCTGCTCTGCAAACAGAGGGGATTTATCTTAAATAGAGAGAAAACTACCATCAACTTGCAATGACCTTTGTCTGTGTGAAAGTTGCCAGAAATTCATGGTGCTAAGGGCTCCCATTTACTGAGGACCAGGTATGCACCAGGCATCTGAGAGCTTTACAGATATTAGGGCTTCTAATCTTTGCAATCTATCGGTGGAAGCGGACATTAACACTCATGCTTGATGAAGAGAACACTGAGGCTCGAGAGGTTGAATGACCTGTAGAAAATTCTCCAAGCTTCCATGGAAACAGGACAGCCCAAATGCAAAGCCCTTCACTTCTCCACCTCGTAAGCCTGCCACTCCCAGCCTGCAGCAATGGGTGCAGTTCAGGATGATTCCCGAATCCTTCTAGATTTATTTTCCTTTTCAAAGTACCGTCTCTTTGAGTGGATAGCAGACGTAAGCTTGAGGATGATGTTTGATCTCGCCCCAGGCAGTAACTTGTGCTTTGCCCGGGGCCAACAAAAGAAGGTTGGAGGGGGCAAAGCCGTGTCAGCCCTGGATGTGCCCCTCGCCCTCGTTTGCCCATAGAACACCCACATCTTGGACACAACGCTCATTGATAAGCGAGAGTCTGTAACTGCTCTTCTCCGGGAAGGTCTTTGCTTAGGGTCTGGGAGACGGCCCCGTGAGCGCACCAGCCGTGGTTTCTGCGTCTTCGGTGGGAGCTCTAGAGGGTCTTAGTCCCTTGGAAACATCCCCACCCCCTCTCATCTCAGGGACCAGGCTGTCATCATCACACTCTATCCTCTATAGCATTTTTACAGCTGTGTTTTAGCTGGTCCCAATCTAGGTGGGGTGCCCCGATGTGTTGTGCTAGCTGGCTCCGTTCGAGCAGGGGGCCTGCTGTCTGGAGGGCTCCTCGCGTAAGAGACTCAAGTACACAGAAGGTTGCAAGTTGTTAAAATGGAGCTCTGCTCGCCCGCTCTCTCCCAGTGTAGCGACCTTGATCCAAACACATATGAGGGCGTCTGGTGATCCCTCCCCTCTTGAAAATACTAATAAAAAAAAAAAAGAGAGAGGGAGAGAAACTAAAAAAGAAATTCAGTGGCGTCCCTAGGTTTTATGCTTGTGCGCGTTTACTTCCAGCTCGGTCCCCGACTGACCGAATTTGTAGCCTAACAGGTATTGCTGCCCTAGCCCCGAGCGCCCTCGAAGCCCCCCGCGGTTCCAGCAAGTGGGTGCAGAGTCCCCCGTCCCTGGACGGAACATGCAGCCCGTTCCAATTAAGGCTTTGTAAATAATGTTGCAAGAAACCGTTCCGTGCGCATAGCTCTTCATTTTTTATCTGCATCGGCTCCCGGGAGAGAGAGAGCCCCGAGCCAAGAAAACGCGCATTTTTCGCTGGTTTCTATTCTGCACTGCTTATTGCCTGTTAGCCCCCGGCTGAATCCCTCGCTTCCCCTGGTCCTTTTCTGGCTAATTCTGTCTCCTTCCGGCTTCCCTTAAGCAGCTCCCGTGTTCAGCGGCCAGCACGCGCTGGTTCGGGGCTGGGCATCCAGACGTCACCTTAGTGTGAACGTCCGCCTCCTCCGTCCCCTCTCAGGGCCAGCCTCATTGTAAGACGGGGACTGGCTAGCTGGAAGGGCAAAAGATACAGTTTAATCTGGGAAGGTGGAACTCGGCGAAACCAACGTTTTGCTTTCAAACAGAGGAAGAGAGCGCGAAAGAGAGAAATCATTTTGTACCAAATGTTAAGGAATCCAATAAAAATCTTAAAAAAAAAAAAAAAAAGTTTCCAAATGCCTTTGCCACTGGGTTATTTTTAGGCAGAAGGGCTTTAATTATACGGGGCCGCCCCCTCGGGCCGGGTGACCTCACCGTAAACACCGAGCCGAGAGCTTCCGGACGGAGGCGGAGCCCACGGAGCTGGTCACCGAGCGGGGGAAGCCACCTGGCCCGGGGGCGGGACAGCCCGTCTCCCCGGCCTCTGGCGCCCCCTGGCGTCATCAGCGGGAGGTGCAGGCTGTGGAGCGACGCGGTGCCCTAGCGCCCCGGGCTGGCCTCCCCCAGCGCTCCAGCTCCTGAAATCCTTCCAGCTACAAATTGGGGGGGGGGGGGGGGGGGGGGAGGACGAGCCCACCCAGAACCCGAGATCTCCGGGAGCCCCGCAGGCCTCACAGCCGCGCAGCGGGAGGAGGGACTATTTGAACTAGAGCCGACTCCAGGCCCTAGCTAGTTCGGATGGGGTGGGGGCTGGGGAGGGAACCCTTAGAGAAGGGTCTGGACAGAGTGAGGTCGGGTGACCCTAGGCTGGGTTGAGGCGGGAGGGCAGCTTGGGGGCTGAGGTTGGTGGCCCCGGGGTGACAAATACTGACACATTCCTCCGGAAGCCTGGCCTCCTAGGCGCTGGTTGGTCTCTTGTCATCTCTTCTGCCTCCCGAGTGAGTTAAGGATTTGCCTTGATAATTTCCCCTAGCAAAGCTACCCTCCGGTTTGTTCGGATTGCTTTTCTATGCTCCTTTGCCTCGGACCCTTGTCTCCCCTTTTTGTCTTGGATCCCAGAGAGAAACCTGGACACAGAGGGGCCTGGCTACATTTATGCGCACTTCGTACGACGCTGGTTGTTGTGACACTTCTCAGGGGATACTGTATTTTCGGCCAGCTCTCTGTGAAATAAAGTTTTAGTCCCCTGGTAAAGGCATACTGGGCAACAGGGTGATGCTTTTGATGAGTGGAGAGGGATGTTCCTGTACCCCTGGAGAGTGCAGAGGCAAAGCTTGGCTCCGCAGCCCTGACCTAGAGCCAGTCTCTTGGGAAGCCGTGTCCCCCCCGCCCCCCCCCCCCCGGGGTACCTGCTTGCTGGGCCAGCAGAGAGGAGGGCTCCTTGTCAGGGCGGTGAAGGCAGCAGCCTCTTCCTTCCCAGGCTGCTTCATTCCTGGCGCCTGGACCAGGATGTAAGAAGCCTGTTCTTGAACTTCGGGGCCTCTTAGGTTTAGGGGCTGTCCAACCGGGCTGGCATAGGGGAGCGCCTGTAATGTGTTCCATGCTTGTCCCACACCTGGCTGGCCCTCCCTAAAGCAGCAGGAGATGTGGGTCACACCTACAAACCCCCTGCCTGTTTCAGAGAAAAACTGGTTCTGGTTGGCAGGGAGAGGTGCATTCTGGGTAGCTTCCCCCAGCAACTCCTGGTGGGGCTACGCAAGACCGGAAGGCAGTCTCCACGCTCCGTGACCACTCAGGGCAGCACTATTTCCTGGGCAAGGGTCTAAAGAAAGAGGTGGAGGGGACAGGGCTGCCACACAGCAGTTCAGTAATAGCCCTCTGCACTGCGTGTCCTCCCCTTCCCTGCCCCAAGGACACTACCTGAAACCTCACGCATACTTGATGCTTCTTCCCGCCTCAGAGCCTTTGCACATGCTGTTCCCTCTGTGTGGCGTGCCCTCACCTCTCTGACCACCACCACCTCCATTAGTGGCCTTGTTTAGTTTCATTCTTCCTTCAGGTCCCAGCCCAGGGTGCGATGGGGTCAGAGTCCCTTCCCTACCCTAGCAGCCTTGCCTCCTGCCTGGTCATTGTCCAATTACTTGTCTCTTGTCTCCACTGGATTCCTTGAACACAGGAAGTCGCTCACTATGTCATCCCAGTGCCCAGCGGTATCAGACATAATAGGTGCCCAATATAGTTTGTAGAATGAACCACCCTACACAGTGGTAGTTAGTGCCGAGTGAAAAACACCGGCTTAAGGTCTTCAGGAATTATGGGAGATCAGGTTAGGATTGAGTTCAGGGGGGCTGTTGGTTTTTGGAGCCTCCTTTCTGTAGGCTTCCCTTTCTCTGTCTCTGCCTCTCTGTCCAGCCCCCCTGCTTCTGTCCTCATTTTCCACCCAGAATGCAACTCTGCTGCCCCCTGGGGTTTTTCCAATCACCCAGTTACTCCGAGCAGTTGCGTTTTATCAGCAAAACACGGGACAAGGGTCATGCTTAACACAAAGGGAATTATTCCTAAGAAGTTTGAATTGAAGGGCTCCAGAGAGAAGGGTTTTCCCCTAATCCAGGGGTGGGCAGACGTGGCCAAATCCAGCCTGGGCCTGTTCATACATGGCCTGCAAGCTAAGAATGGTTTTTGTGTGTATAAAGCTTTATTTAAAAAGTCGAAGCAGTGACAGAGCGCAATGTGTCTCACAGAATCCAAAATATTACCTTTGACCCTTTACAGAAAAAGTCTATTGTCCCCTTGTCTTACAGATGGGAACACTGAGGGATTGCAAGATTTCCCTAAAATGGCACAGATGAGCCAACATTGGGGGGAACTTGAATGGGCTGGTGGAGAGAGCACTGGATGTGGAAGTCAGATGACCTGGGTTCTGGTCCCACCAGGCTCTTGCCTAGTCTTCTCTCTGGGCCTCAGTGTCACCCACCTTTATAACAGTGGTGACTCTAATCTTGTACTCAGGATGCTTCCGGTGGTACTGCCTCTCTGTGATGGTGACAGGCCACGGAGGAGATATTTCGGGCGGCACTGACCTTCCAGCAGTATTTGTCACCACCAGGCTATGAACTTCTCCACCTGAGAACAAACAAAGCAGTATGTGTGTATTTCTGGGGCAGGAGGTGGCTGTCCCCAAGTCCCGCCTGATTCATGCCTTCTCTTTGGTCCTTCGCCTACACAGTCACACCCTCCAAACCAGAGTGCGGCATCGAGGGAGAGACCATCATTGGGAACAACATCCAGCTGACCTGCCAATCAAAGGAGGGCTCTCCTGCCCCTCAGTACAGCTGGAGGACCTACGACATCCTGAACCAGGAGCGGCCAGCCCCACCAGGTAACAGGGAAGACAGCGGGGGAAGACAGGTGCCCCCGCCCACCCCAAAATGCAGGTGATTGGCTGAGGCTGACCAATCAGGCCCCCCTGAAGGCCGTCCCTTTCCCCCACCCTGCAGTCAGCCTTTGATATCTTGCAGCATCTCTAAGTTAACTCGTGATAATACCCATCTTATAAGTTGTTGTGGGAAATAAAAGTGACTCGTGTAAAGCACTCAGTGGAAGCACATAGTAAATGTCCATTTGTTATCTTCATTCCCCGCAACTCAATTCTCTTGAATGAGCGTGTCTGGATAACCAGTGCTGTGCAAAAGCACCGAGGAGAGGAGGATTTTAATTTTGACTACGGTCATGTCCTGAAGTATACATTTGAGGCCCCCGGTCTAACTCTATGGCTCCACCCAAGGGTGGGAATTTCTCATACCCATTCCAGATCCAGGCTGGTCCGTCTTAGATTCCACTGAACCCCAGCTTCCCAGACCTGGCCCCCGTTTATGGGCGTGCCCACCCACATGACCAGGTCCGCTGTAAGGGTCCCACATTCTCAGAAAAGGAGACGGTAGGTTCAGCTGTGGTTGCCTGGAGACCAGCTTTGTACTGGGAAGCTTGGTATTTGACCTTTGGTCAGGAAACAAACTGAAAAAAAAAAAAAAAAAAAAAAAAAGTCCCCCGTCCCTGGGCTCAACATGCAGCCCGTTCCAAACAGGAACTTCAGTCCTGACCTCGACACTTTGTAGCTGTAAGTCACTTACAGCCCCTCTGACATTTATCTTCATCTGGAAAACCAGGATGATCATACCACCTTCCCTGAGGGCTGTAAGGAGGAGAAGAGGAGATCCCATGTGTGATAGTTCTGAACATCCTTGGTAAACCCCACCCCAGTCCGCTGAGCGTCAAGAACTGATGGAGTAGGAATTGGGGTATCAGTGAAGGAGGGAAGGGTAATTCTGGGGGCTAGAGCACTTTAGGGGAGGAGGTTCTTGGAAGGTTGAGGGGTGGGCACAGGCCCTGCAGCCAGGGAGGATCTTGAGGGTCCTGGGTGAGAGGTGGCGGCCCGAGCTTGCGGAGAAGCCATAGGATCGGGGTTGGGGGGGACGAGTGGAGAGCGGCCGGGAACGGGAAAGCTAAATCTTGCCAATTCGACGTCAGTGCCCCTGGGAGACCAGGGTTCCTCGGTGGGGAAATCTCTCTCCAGCAGGAGCCCTGGGAAGTGGGAGGCTGACTTCCCATTGCGTCCCCCTTGTTGACCACAAGGTGCCGCCACTGCAGCGGAAACGTTAGCTTTAGCGGACTTTCAGAAAACTGTGCTAGGTCCTTTCCAAGAGGAAAAGGGGCTTGGGAGCCCCAAGTCAGGATAAGAACAGGTCTTGTGGCACTGGATATGCACTGGTTAATCCCAGAGCAGTTTCTAATGTCCACCGTTCCCTTTGAGGAACAAGGCCCGGAGCCCAAAGCTGGCCTCTGATAACGGGAAGGTCCTAGGAGACACTCTGAAGTCTTCTGTCCTGATCTGTCTGCAACGTGCTGTGTATACCTTACACGTAGACCGCAACTCTCACTCTGAAGAGTGGGATTCTGATAAGGGCTATAGACCCCCTAAGTATTCCCAGGGTCATAGAGCATTTCCCAAAGTGTGTTCCTTCTAGATGTCTCTTAAAAAAAAAAAAATCGGGTTAGTTTACAAAATAAGACCGTTAATACTATAACCCCCATTATTTTTTATTTTTTATTTTGTAAATGTAATTTATTGTCAAATTGGCTTCCGTACAATACCCAGTACTCATCCCAACAGGTGCCCTCCTCCATGCCCATCACCCACCACCCCCACCTCCCATCCACCCTCAGTTTGTTCTCTGTATTTAAGAGTCTCTTAGGGTTTGCCTCCCTCCCTCTCTGTGACTATTTTTTCCCCTTCCTTTCCCCCATGGTCTTCTTTTAAGTTTCTCAAGATCCACATATGAGTGAAAACATATATCTGTCCTTCTCTGACTGACTTATTTCACTCAGCTTAATACCCTCCAGTTCCATCCACGTTGCTGCAAATGGCCAGATTTCATTCTTTCTCATTGCCAAGGAGCATTCCATTGTATATAGAAGCCATAACTTCTTTATCCATTTGTCAGTTGATGGACATTTAGGCTCTTTCTATAAATTGGCTATTGTTGAAAGTGCTGCTATAAACATTGGGGTCCAAGTGCCCCTACGCATCAGCACTCCCGTATCCCTTTTTATGGGCGTAACGCCCACTTTATGGATACGCGGTGCTCATTAGCATATTAGAAGCTCTAAGAGTTGTGTTCTTCAAAAACTGATTTAACCCTCTCTTGATGATGTCTAAAATTGGTAGGTCATGGACCCCTTTCTTAGCACCGTATGTTAATGTCACATGTAAGCAATCTTCCAGAAAACACTCAGAGGGATATGAGACTATAGGAGAGAAGAGGTAGCATTTTATAGAGAGTGAGCATCCAGAAATACTGCTGTGGGTTTCAAGGGAAGAATCTAAAGAAAGTGCATGGGGAAGATTGGAAGAAAATAACCCAAATCACCAGCTGTTATTTCTAGCTGGTGAGATTATAGATGATTTTATTTTATTCTCTGCTCTTTATACCGGCTTTCCCTGCCCCTTCGGATGAGTTTAAACTCCCTTACTGTAAACCCAAATAGCATTTCCGCTTTGAACTCTAATCACCCTGTGGTCACCCTGGTTTCATATCTACCATTTTCCTACCAGGAGGACACAGACCCTCCTCATCTTGTTTCGAGCTGATGCGAGCAGCCTCTGAAGATTTTCTGGACTGGACTGAATTGAAATAATAGCTTAATGTCATGTACAAAGTCTTATAACGAACATACGTTGTTTCTAGAATGTATATGTATTTTTGAAGACAACTGTCAGTTGCTCCAGGGAGTTCTAGACCTAAAACAGGACTTTGGTGACGCTCGGTCATTTCTTAATTTTGCTACCTTGGGCAAGTTCCTTAGCGTCTCTGAGCCTCCAGTTACCTCTGTGACATTGGAGATGGAAATATTTGGCCCGCCGTCCAGACACGATTGTTAAAAAAAATCGTAGGAAGTCGTCCTTGAGGAAATCTAGCGGGTAGCACATCCAGACCCGGAAAATCCACACCAAGCGACTATCTTGCCAGAGCGTGGAGGTGGGGCAGGGGCTGGTCTGGACACCAGGAGAATTGGCAAGAGATAAAAGCTGGTGTGAATGCAGGACCAGATCTGTGACCCTGTGATCATATTAGGAAGCCCGGACTTGCTATTTTTCTTTTAAGTTTTAATTTCAATTCCAGTTAGTTAACATACAATGTTATATTAGTTTCAAGTATAAACTATAGTGATTCAACAATTCTGTACAACATCCAATGCGCATCACCACAAGTACACTTCTTAATCCCCATCACCTCTTTAACCCACCCCACACCCTCTTCCCTTCTGTTGACCATCAATTTGTTCTCTATTAATAATAGCCTGTTTCTTGATTTCTCGCTCTCTCTTTTCGCTCATTTATTTTGTTTCTTTTTGTTAGTGTTTCTTTATTTTTGATAGAGAGAAAGAGAGACATACAGAGTGTGAGTGAGGGGAGGGCAGAGACAGAGAGGAAGACACAGAATCCAAAGCAGGCTCCAGGCTCTGAGCTGTCAGCCCAGAGCCCGATGCGGGGCTCGAGCTCACGGACCACGAGATCGTGACCTGAGCCGAAGTCGGGCGCTTAACCGACTGAGCCACCCAGGTGCCCCTCATTCGTTTTGTTTCTTAAATTTCAAGTATGTGGAAAACAGGATGGCGTTTCGTCAGAAAGTTAAAGTATTTACCCAAAGAATACAAAAACACGAATTCAAAGGGATACGCGCACCCCTACGTTTATAGCAGCATTGTTGACAATAGCCAAGATATTGAAGCAGCCCAAGTGTCCATTGATTGTTGAATGGAAAAGAAGAAGTGATACATAAATATATATATATAAATATATATATATAAAATGGATAATGGATTATATATATTGGAATATATATATATGTGTGTGTGTGTGTATACACACACACACACATATATATATATACACATATATATATATAAAATTCGGCCATAAAATGAATGACATCTTGCCATTTGCAATGGGTGGACCTACAGAGTGTATTGCCAAGTGAAATAAGTCAGAGAAAGCCAGGACCTGTTACTGGAGCTGGTAGGCCACCTCTGAGCAGTGCCGTGACTAGATCCTGCTTGCCGTGTCAGATGTCTCCTCTGGATGAAACGGAACCACCTGGTGGCAGCAGAATCTTATGAGGTTGACTCTGCAGCAAATTAGACGGAAAGGTCTCTCACTCTCCGCTCCAAACAGCAGTTATGATGAAGCGTCTTTGAGGACAGGAAGTACGTGTAAGCATAAAGCTCTCCCTTTCCAGGTGAAGAAACCCACAGGATCACAGATTCAGCAGGACGGTGTCTCATGAGGACAACTGGACCATTCTTGATTTCTTTTTTAAAACAAATTTTTTTTTTTAATGTTTATTTATTTTTGAGACAGAGGGAGACAGAGTGCGAGTGAGGAGGGGCATAGAGAGAGGGAGACACAGAATCCGAAACAGGCTCCAGACTCTGAGCTGTCAGCACAGAGCCCGATGCGGGGCTCGAACCCACGAACCATGAGATCGTGACCTGAGCCGAAGCCGGACGCTTAACCGATTGAGCCACCCAGGCGCCCCCATTCTTTATTTCTTAGAGACGTCTCCCATGAGTCCAAGCTAAGGGATTCGGTTTCGGAAGATCATAAAAGTGGTTACAGCCACATTTTCTACTTATAAAGCATTTTCATGTCATGCATAACGTATTTTATGTTTCCTGAGCACTTGCGATACACCAGGCATTCTGCTGTGGGCTTGTATCGATTAGTACCTCATTTTACGTTCACAATTACCGTGTGCGCCGCGGATTATGACTATTTCCATTTGTAAATAAAGAAGCTAAGGTTCAGTGCACCTAAATTCCTGGGCCAAAGCCACAAAATTAATCAGTGGCGGAACCAGGCTGCAAACCCAGGGGGTTTGAATTCTAAGCACTTCAGAGTTGCGCTTCCTGCCTGCGTTTGTTCTAGAAGGCCCGGAGGTGGACATTTTGTCCACCTTACGGACGAGGCTCAGACAAGTTCAGTGGCAGTGCTTGTATCCACCTAGGAATTCAGGCTTCCGAATTCCCAGCTGTTTCCACTGAACTGCGTTGACCGGTCTCCTCACCCTGACTGTCCTTCCTTCCCAGTCACAGGCCAGACTTTGTCTCTGAAGAACATCTCCACAGACATGTCGGGTTATTACATCTGCACCTCCAGAAATGAGGTGGGGGAGAAGTCCTGTAACATCACTGTGGCTGTCAGACCTCGTAAGAGCAGTTTGGGCGTGGGGGGAGGGAGAAGGGTAAGGGGGGTGGAGAAAGCCCAGGAGATCACTGGCTTGGGGTGCAAAGAGGCAGCTGAGAGAGACCCTGTGGAGGTGAGTTGGGGCAGCCTCTTTAGGGTCACCGGCTGGCAGGGTAGCTGGGGTGACCTCAGCCAGACGCTCCTGTCCCAGCCTCCCTTGTCTAGAGGCCAGTCCTGTTCCCTTGGTTCTTTGGAAGAAGAGCCTCAGACTGACTTCTGGAGACCTGCTCAGTCCCGCCCGCCCTTAGGGCTGCTCGGTGGCTATGCGGAGATGCCCAGAGTCAGCTGCCACAGAGTCTGGACCTTACCCAGTCACCCTGACCAGCTCAAGGACAAGCTAGAGAGGACCTGGCAGGGCTGACAACTGAGGACGTTTCAGGAGCCTGGGTAGCCCAGGGAGTGTTGGGACCCAAGTCGATTGGCCTGTGTATCTTTGTATACACGTCCATCCTGAAGAGTGTTCCCCAGCCCCACCCGGTCACCTTCTACAAGGCCATGCCTCATGGAGTGTTACTAGAAGCTGGCTGCACTGGCCCCTGGGCTGGGAGGGGGACTGGGCCTTTCCAGAGGAATCCCTCAGCACGGTTCGTCGTCGTCAGCTCTGCTCACGCCCCCAGAGCCTGGGCTTCTGGCCTGGGAGGTGCACCTGCCCTGCTCTGTGTCTTGCAGCCTCCATGAACGTGGCCTTGTATGCGGGCATTGCGGGGGGCCTGGCTGCAGCCATCATTGTCATCGGCATTGTCGTCTACTGCTGCTGTTGCCGGGGGAAGGACGAGGCCAAGGACACAAGGCAGTGAGTGTCTGGGGACACCCGTTGGCGAGGGTCTGAGCAGTGTGGGAGGAAGTGTCACAGCTCCTCATGGCCCCTTCTAGTCATGCCAGCACTGGGCACAGCTGCCCCCAGGTGGCGTTGCAGGCCTGGTACCTGACTCCAAGGCCCCTGGTTCCCCAGGCTTCCTGTGGCCTGTGCAGGGACAAGCTTGGGGTTGAGCCCCTGCCACCGTCTGGCCCCTCCGTGTCTAGTGGAGCCGGCCTGTTCCCGTGACACCCTGAGCTCATGAGCAGAGCAAATCTGTGCCCCCTGCCCGTCCTGCAGCCCAGTGTCCCTTTGCATCTGGAGGAGTAGGGATGGCAGGTCCCGTGGCTCTCTTCCCACGCAGGGCACTAGGCCCACCTCCCCGACGCCAGAACGAGGGCAAACCCTTCCCCTCTGTCCTCGTGCCCGCAGGAATCGGGTGGCCTACCAGAAGCCTCCAGAGCAGCTGAGAGAGCTTCAGACGGGGAGGGAAGAGGAGGACGACTACAGGCAAGAAGACGAGAGGAGCTACGGGCGGGAGTCCCCGGGCCACGCTGACCGGTGACTGGAGCACACTGCAGGCTGGGGTCGGGGGAAGATTGCGGTTCATGCCTCTGCTCCTGCCTCCCGTCTCCTCACCCATTTTTCTGGCCCTCCGTCCCCGCCATGGATGGGATGCCTCTTCCCCATATCATCAGCTGGAGGACCTGGCTAAGGGGATCTCGCTCGTGACTGACCCTGCCAAGTGCCCTCACCCAGGAAGTGACCTCTCCCTGCCGCCCGCCTAGCTCAGGGCCCTGGACCTCACCCTGGACCAGGCCACAGCCCCACCTTCCTCTGGAGCCGGGAGTGGGGGGCTCCCAAGGCACAGCATGGAGCCGGGCGCTCCCTCGATTGGCCTCAGGAGGGCAGTGGCTGCCAACCCAGGGGGGCGCCTCGGGAGCGCCTGCCTGTGTGCGTATTTGTTGAATAAACGAGAGAATGAGTCCAGGAAGGACTCCCTGTGATTTATCCACCCTAAGTGAGAACTCCTGCTTCGGGACCCACTTTGGCCTCCGGCTCCCTTTCCAGTTCCTCCTCCCCGCTCCCCCGCCCCAGATTTCCCATGCACTCCAGAAACTGCAACCTCCAACCCACTGCATGCTTCCTCAGGGATTCCTGGCTTTCTCTCTCTGCCTGGGATGCCCATGCAGTTTCTCTCCCTCTCCACCCGTCCCAGCAGGCCCATCTCAAATCCCAGGGACTCCGGATCGTCCCACACATGGAAACAATCTTGTCACCTTGTCCCACACTCATCATGGGCCACACGGCCGTTACCTGGGCATTAGTCCCTCCCTACGCTGACGTCTGAGCTACCCCAGCCGCATGATCCTCCTGGCAGGTGCTTACCCCAGCTGAAGTCGGGTCCCTGCTTTGGTAGGTTGAGTCTCCCCCTCTGTGGTCTCTGCGATATGTTTGTAGACTCACAACTCCCACCCAAACCCCCTTGCTAGTTTAGGGAAGGAAGTACGCACTGCTTTAAGTGAACGCATATGTATGCACACGGGGCAGCTTGTTCGCAGTAGGTCCCACATTCTCACATCACGATCACTCCTCTCGAGGCCGGAATAACAGGCATGGCCACCCCTGCTTCCTGACACCTAACCCTGGCCCTGCCTGGCCCTGGCTCCTCTCTGCTGGTGGGTGGTCATCGTGCCACAACTCCTCTGCTGGCTGGGAGCTCACGAGACATGTCCCGGCTTAGAGCTCGCCGGGGCTCCAGGGCGAGTCTCACCCAAATGCAGTTTCCTACTAAGTAAACATCCCTGTCTTTTCTGGGTGATCAGAAAACCAATTCTGTAAATCTGTCATCTATTTGTGATTTAAAAAAAAAAAAAAATATATATATATATATATATATATATGTATAGTTGTTGTTAAATTCGTTGCTTCATTCAAAGTGCTATCAGTAATAATAAACTTGTTAGTGGAAATTCTTATTTTTTTTTAACGTGGGGCTTGTTCCCACCAAGGTAAATCTTGTGTCTCATGGGTTTGTGTCTACTTACCGTATACGTCATCTGCTTCCGAGGAGAGGAAGGCGACGTGATGCCTGAGACTAGAGGGTCAGATCCTGTGGGTCCCATTGCCCATGGCCATAGGAGGGTCAGGCTGTCTCTAGTGGTTGCTAGGGACAGGACAGCATCATACCTGGCAGCCGAGAGACACTCCAGGTAAAGTGTTGGACAGGCCATGGCGGGCCTTGGCAGTCAGTTTCCGGGCTTCAGGGAAGATGGTGGAAATGGTTATACCCAAAATGGCGCCCCTCCCGGGAAAGAGGAGAAAACAGTTCTCCTGTTCTAGCCGTCAGAGAGAACAGGTGGCTCTCCCTCCTCAAAGCAGCATGATCCACGGTTGCTTCTCGCCTCTGACATGGTCTCTTCTGCTACATGTTCAAAATTCTCTCTTCCGTGTCCCTTCCCATGGCGACCTGTGCTCCCTCCTGTCCCAGCATCTGTTACCATATGGTCTGTTTCTACCTAGGCCTTACAATTTATGAGGACAGGAACCGAATCTCATTCATGGCCTGGAGCATGTTGACACTTGGTCAGTGTTTGCAGAATAAATGATGTTTGGTATCAATGTGTCTTGCCCAAGGTCATCTCCTGGTCTTCTAGATACTTGGAGGTGTCTTCCAGTCCTCACGATGCAAGGCTCTACCAGCATGTTCTTGAGGCAGCTGTGGAAGGGCAGGTGTCCACCTCCTCTGATTTGGGCTGGCTTGTCTCTCTGCCTCTGGAAAGGCTCTGAAGGTTCATGTGCCTTAGCCCCAGGCTTGAGTAAGAAAATAGGGGAAATCAGGGCCCACTGCATTAATTCAATGACCTTAAATCAGGACCTAATGCATGAATTCCATAACAAGCCTTTTGTGAGCACGTACTATGGACCACGCACTCTGCTGGATGAAGGGTATGTTAAGGTCACTAAGACACTCTTACTTAGGAGGAGTGACAGACAGGAACACACGTACATGAGACGGAGAAGATGCCATAGGAACACAGTGGGGACCCTCAGGGAGTTCAAGAAAGCTCCAAAGAGGAGGTGACGTTTGGGTTGCATCTTGAAGGAAGATGAGTGGTTTTGTAAGGGGGAGAGGGGTGGTGCTGACACGTCCATACTCCAGTGTGGGGCTCTATTACTTGAGTCTCCAATCACATTACCAGCTGGCAAGGCTACCGCCTCCTGCTGAATTTATTTCAATCCAGAAACTCAACGGGAATTAGATCGTTGCAGGTTCTCTTATGGTCAGAACCAGCTGATACAGGTCTCCTCAGGCTGTCAGGCACTCCCTTCCCAATTTGTGGTTTCTGGCCGACAGTTCAAAGACTTGTGGTGCTTGAGAAGAGAGACAAAGGCCACCAGTGACCTGGTGTCTCAACAACACATTTGAGACAGTTTTTCATACAATCCTTATTTACGGCTTCAAACACGAAGGCACGTGGCAAGATGAGGCATGTGTATTATCACCTAAGGAAGGACTCTGGCTGCCCAGAGACGTCCCTTCAAAGTAGCATGAACCTCGGTAAATCGGCCACTCTTCGGGGTCTTGTTCTTAAGTTGCTTTTGTGCACACCCACGTAGCACTGGCTTGCAAAGGCAGAGTGACACTAACGAACCGCACAGAGCTTGATGGACAATATTAATAGCAAACACTCAGGTAGCACTTGCTCTGGGCCAGCCACTGTTCCAAACACTTTCTATATAGCTCTCATACTCCTCACGGCAACTTGGAGAGCTAGGTGCTATTATTATCCCCATGTTACAGTCGAGGAAGCTGAAGCACAGTGAGTTTTAGCAATTTGAATAAACACAGAATGTCACTGTGCTATTTGCAGTGTTAGGCACACCAGACTTTCTGTCTACCTACCCCAGGCATTCTCACCCCATGAGTCCCATGCTCTCGCTTGCTTATTGAAAATGGACTCAGAACGAGGGAAGCAAGTTACGTTCAAAGAGCCACGTGCGTCACCAGGCATCGTGTTATCTGGGGGGATGGTGACAGATTCGCTGGCCTTTCCCCATCCCTGGGGTTCTGGCTCGGGACCCTGAGCGTAGGCAGGGGTGGTGCCTAGTCCCTACTGGAAAGTGCTGTCCTGTGGGAAGGACCTCCTCGGGGACACTCAGCTATTGGCTCTTGAGTTTGTTCCTGGAGACTGGCTCTCTTCTGGCCAATTTCCGGAAAGGTCTTTCTACCCTTTCTGTTACATATGAGGAGACCGAGGCTCAGGGAGATAAGCTCATCTGAGCTAACATAGGTAGTAGGATTAGACTCAGTTCTGTCTGATTCTGAAGACCATGTCCTTTCTCCTTGACTACATTTCCTCCTGACCCCATGCATGTGTACAGGATGACTGAATGGGGAAAAAAGCAGGGATGAAGAAAGAGTTATGGGCTTTTTGCTTGTTTTAAATTTGTATATGGGAATTGTTATCTACTATTATACAGACATTTCAGATATAACACGATATGTGCATTTCTGAAGACCTTTGCATTCTGCAAAATCGCACACTAAAAATAATAGGGCTTATAAGAAAATTAGGGTAAGAGGCAGGCCACAGAAAACCAGTGGAATTTCGTAACTGAATCACTTTTAAGACAACAATCCCAGAAAAAAATACAGTGGGGCTGAATTTATGCTGTTAACAGCAAGTAGCTCATCAAACCTCCACCCTCAAACCCTTTTGATGTTCATTTCTATAGCAACCAACTTATCAAAATTTTAAAAATGACCCAGGCGGGGCGCCTGGGTGGCTCTGTCAGTTAAGCGTCAGACTTCAGCTCAGGTCATGATCTTACAGTTCATGGGTTCGAGCCTCGCGTCAGGCTCTGTGCCTAGAGCCTGGAGCCTGCTTCGGATTCTGTGTCTCTGTCTCTCTCTGTGTCCCTTCCCTACTCAGGCTGTCTCTCTCTCAAAAATAAAATAAACATTAAAAAAAAATTTTTTTTAAATGACCCAGGCAATTCATCTGGCTGTAGAATTGGGGAAGGGGAGTCTCCCTTTAAAATTTTTTGGCTTTTATCCTGCGTGTTGATTTCTGGCTATGTGCCTATCTTTGTACTTGAGTTCTCCTGTTGGCATATGGGTATATCCTGCCTTTGCCAGTTGTGGGAAGGGGTCAGGATATATTGCAAGGTGGCTTACCATTAGCTCATCTTTTATAAAACCAATCCTTCCTTTTTTTTTTTTTTTTTTTTTTTTTAAATAGCACAAGGTAAGTGTCTTTTGTATTAATCAGCTTGAGGCAAGTTATGGGATGGTAACCACCTACGATCTCAGCGGCTCACAACTACAAAGGGTTATTTCTTGCTCACATTGTGTGGGATCCCAGGTTAGCTCAGGGATGCCGCCCTTCCTGATCGTGGGATGCAGGCTGAAGACCAACCCAGCTCTCGGGACCTTGCTGGTCTCAAAGGCAGAGGGGGAAGAAAATGACCGACACTGAGAAGACTCATACGACTTCTGCTCGGCAGGGGCCGCCACTCCCCCCGGCTCCGATTTCGTCGCACGGAGCGAATCACATGGCTCCGGGACACAGGCCCACCATCCTTCTCAGGGAGAAGCGGTGAATATCGTTCAGCGGTGAACTCAACGATCACACCATCTACTCCACCTTCACTGTCTCCTCCTGGGCGCTCACGACTTCCCCGTACGGTTTAACCCAAAGCAAAGTGAATCGATTCTTGAAATCACTTACCCTGAAGCCACTTCCTGAATGAAAGGAAGGCACTTGCGCAGTTGCATTTAGCTTTTTTTTTTTTATTAAGGCTACCATGTATTGCGTAGGCTTTGTCATGTCTGGGAAAGCCATCACCTCGCCAAGGCCCAAAAGACAAGGGGAGAGAAGGGGGTGAACCCTTCCAGAACCCAGTGGGAGCTAGAGACACAGGAGAAGGGGTTTCTAACAGGAAGTGGAGTCATGGAGAGACTCCAAAGCCAAAATGGCAGCACCAACGTAGGGAGTGGGCAGGGGAGGAACCACCACTCTCCCACCCTGCCCGCCTCCCCTGGCAGAACCCAAGCAGAAGCCAGGTGACAAGACATTTGGTCACTCATACTGTGGGGATCAGCCTCTTGGAGTAAAAATGGAGGAAGAAAGGGCAAGAGAATGAAGGTGCGGGGGAGGTGCAAATGAAGACTAACCAACACACCTGCCTTCCCCTACAACCAATGGTGCATATTCTATTTTGAGCGGGCACTAAATCTCTTCATTCCCACTCTTCGGCACCCCCTGCACCTTCTTAAGGGATGAAGAGGGATTCATTCTACCTTCCATCGTTTTTTCTTTTTTTAATTTATTTTGAGAGAAAGGGAGAGAAAGAGAGAGAGAGCACGAGCAGGGGAGGGGCAGAGAAAGAGAGGGAGAGAGAGAATTCCAAGCAGTCTCTGCACTCAGCACAGAGCCCAACATGAACTTAAACTCACAAACCATGAGATCATGACCTGAGCTGAAACCAAGAGTCAGACGCTTCATCGAGTGAGCCACCCAGGCGCCCCCGTTCTACCTTCTAAAAGAGTAAAAGCTCATTCAGAGATGACTCAGTCTAAGTTCCAAAAAAAGGAATTTAGAAACACTTGTATCCTATTTTGGGGGCCCAAAGAACAAATGTCTTCCAGTGTCTTCCTAGTACCAGAAAATGGGGGATTGATTCTTCAGATGGCTGGTCCTGCAACCGCATCACAGGTGACTGGGAGAGGCTGTAGGAGAGGTGCAGAAGGGATGCCAAACATATACAGGAATGTGCTATACTATCTCTCCACTGGATTATTTTCTTCTTACACTATTTTTCTTGAAACAACCTCAAACTTACAGAAAACGTACAACATGAAAGACCTCTTCCCCGAACCATCTGAGGATGCCAACACAATGCTCCCTCCCCCTACATGTGTATTGTATATGTATAACATTTCATGTGCATTTCCTCCCTATAAGGATATTCTCCTGTGTAACCACAATACAGCCATCAATATCAGGAAATCAGCATCAATATCCTCAGACCCCACTGTTTTCCCAATCTTCCCAGTAATATCCATTAGAGTGAAAGAGTCTAGCTCAGAATTACTCATTGCATCTAGTTATATGTTTATATCTCTACCTATCTGTTGTATCTATCTATCTATCTATCTATCATCTATCTATCATCTCATATATGTTGAGACTGAAGCAATTCCTCAGTCTTCCCTTGATTTTCATGACTCCGACACTTCTGACGATGGTAAGCTAGGTATTTTGAGGAAGTCTCTCGATTTGGGTTTGTCTGGTATTTCTTCATGATTAAACTCGCGTGTTTTTAAGAAGAGTATTACAGAAACGAAACTGTGTCCTCATTGTATCCTATCTGGTGGCACAGGAGTTTAGTATTCCTATTGCTGATAATGTTAACTTTGATCACTAAATTAAAGCGGTGTCTACAAGTTGTTTCCACTCTAAAGTTACTTGTTTTCCCACTGCAACAACTTTTTTTTGAGAACTTCTTAGACACTATGCAAACATCCCATTTCTCATCAAAATTTTAACTTACCCGTCAATTTATTAAATCTCTGTGGGCTCTTGAGTTTCTATTTTATCTTCTGGGTTGTAATCCATTGCTATCATTATTTAAAAAAAATTTTTTTTAACGTTTATTTTTGAAAGAGAGAGAGACAGAGCGTGAGCAGGGGAGGGGCAGAGGGAAAGGGAGACACAGAATCCGAAGCAGGCTCCAGGCTCTGAGCTGTCAGCACAGAGCCCGACACAGGGCTCGAACCCACGAACTGTGAGATCATGACCTAGGCTGAAGTCAGACGCTTAACCGACTGAGCCACCCAGGCGCCCCTATCATTATTTACTTTGATGCTCAAATAGTCCCAGGTTTGGCTTCTGTGACCTTTGACAATCCTTCTTTATACACTTCACCATTTTCTGACATAAGGTATCTCAGGTTCATTTTGTACTTTCTCTTTCTCAGCGCTGAAATCGGTTGTTTCCCCAGAGAGCACTTGTCCATTTCAGTGAAAAATGGTGTGCAGAAATGAAGATCTGAGAATTAGGTGAGCTCATAGTTATTGTTTTCAAGGCCCTCTCAGCAGTGTAAAGGTCTAGTGAGTGAATTATATATCTATCAGACACAAGAAGTTATATATAATATATAATTTTAATATAATTATTATATAATTTTTCTATATACACATTATCCTTTACTTTACCTCTATATTTGTTTCTATATTAATAATCTCTCTATATTGAAGATCATAAGTTCACACCAGTGCCTCCAGTTCCAGGCCAACACCCCAGGGGGCTTGAGTTTCCTCCTCTTCTGTATTTGTAGCTTCCTCCTCCTCCAGCAGTGGGAACCACCAGCGATCTTTCTCCTTCCAGATATAAGAGAAGTTTGGAGACAATTCCCTATAACCCACTCAAGGGAAGTAGCGTGTCCCTGATCTCCTCTTACCAGCAAACCTCTATTAGCCAAAAAAAATAACAGTTAAGTTAAATTTTAAGAAGGCATGAAAAGAAAAATGGTGAGAAAACACTCCACTTGGTTTTCAGTAGTGGTCCCAACGCCACTTGTCATTGTTATGGTGTGGGGGATTCACCCAGACCTTCAGAGGAACGATAAGGTCAGTGAGAAGAAGAAAAAGAGAAGGCGAGGAGTGAGGGGTGCACTAAGGAGCCACCAAAGTGAATGCATAATTTCTAGACGTATTTTGGTGGTTCCGACTCTGAGCAGTATGCATGGCCTGAAGCTCCTTCTAATCCTAGACGGAAAGACTGTCTTCTGAGCTTGCCAGGGGCCACACGGCAGGGGGGGGGCAGCTCCGTATCTGTTCCTCTTGCCCTCATGAAGGGAGTACCCATCCAGATGGTTACCCTTATTCTCTCTGAAAGGCCTTCCCCACTTCAACCAGAAGCTGCTGTAGAGTGAGGTGCAAGCACAGGTCTTACACAAATGTCTTGGCAAAGAGGCTGATGGGCTGAGGTAACTGAAAGCCAGAAGCAATGGTGTCTTAGCTGTAGAACAGAGACATGACCGACTGGCATTGAGGTCTGAGTGGCTTTGATCACCAGATGCTAAGGGAAATGGGCCAAGAGTGAGATGTATGACCTGGTAAGCTTGTTTCCTCTCCATTTCCTTTGTTGGAAGGCAGAGAAATTGAAGATAAGGGTTTGTGGAAGGTGATAGATACACCCAATAAAGTTACACAGAGACCATCTAACTTCACCTACTGCAATAACCTGCTTGTCTCTCCCTGGAACTCCTATTATTTGAGTAACAACACGTCCACTTCTAGCATCCAGATCTAACCCTTTTTAGATTTTCCATCATTCATTTCTTCCTGATACCTTCTGGGAGTGTTCCTTAATCCAGTCTTCTAGCTCTAATTCTGGGATTAGGGCTGGCTTCCTACAGCTTCCCCTGAAAGCAGAGCCTGGGAACAAGGTGCTTGTCTTACAAGGTGATATCAGGAAGCAGCCGTGAGGCAGTAAGGAGAGTGACATAGGGAAAAAGTCAGTAAAATCTGTGTGATTGAGCTGGTTCCTGCTGTGGGCAACTAGGGCTCAAACACACTGCGCACCTTCTGAGAAACTGCAACATGCCTCGGAATTTTCCCACTGAAGGGATGACCTACGGGGGCATTTATCTACTAACTCCCATCCCCTATAGATTCTGCTAGTCAAGAGTTGTTTCTGTAGGTGTTGACTTTCCCACCCTTCCTAGCTGCCCCTGCATAGGTCATGTGATGTCCTCCTGAGGCAAAAAAAAAGGGAAAGAGATTGTAGCATGCATCCAAGTGGGTGCAGAAGCATCATGCACGGACCTGTCTGTCTCGTAGCTCCACTGAACTCAGGTGACAAAGAGAATGAGGTGAGGGACCACAAGTGTCTGCCCAACCCTAGTTGCCAGGGTGGAGAGTCTTCAAGGTTGCTCCCACCCATCTCCCCTCCGGTAACCATATAGTTTCTTCTCTACAGTTGAGTGTCCAGGTTTTGTTGTTGTTGTTTGGGTTTGTCTCTTTTTTTCCCCTTTGGTTTGTTTATTTTGTTTCTTAAATTACATACACGTGAAATCATATGGTATTTGTCTTTCTCTGGCCGGCTTATTTCACTTAGCATAATACCCTCTAGGTCCATCCATGTCGTTGTAAACGGCAAGATTTCATTCTTTTTCATGGTCGAATAATATTCCGTTACTCTTCATCCATTCATCAGTCCGTGGACACTTGGGCCGCTTCCATAGTTTGGCTGTTGTAAACAATGTGGCAATAAACACAGGGGTGCAAATATCCCTTTGAATTAGTGTTTTTGTATGTTTTGGGTAAACACTCAGTAGTGCGAATCCTGAGTCATAGGGTAGTTCTACTTTTAGTATTTGGAGGAACGTCCATGCTCTTTTCCAGAGTGGCTGTATCAGTTTGCATTTCCACCAACAGTGCACGAGGGTTCCTTTTCTCCATATCCTCGCCAACACTTGTTGTCTCTTGAGTTTTTTATTTCGGTCATTCTGACGGGGATGAGGTGATGTCTCATTGTGGTTTTGATTTACATTTCCCTGATGATGAGTGATGTTGAGCATCTTTTCATGTGTCTATTGGCCTTCTGCATGTCTTATTTGGAGAAACGTCTGTTCATGTCTTCTGCCTATATATATGTTTTAAGTTTTTATTTATTTATTTATTTTGAGAGAGAGAGAGCGAGGGAGAGAGAGAATCCCAAGCAGGCTCTGTGCCATCAGTGCGGAGCCCGATGCAGGGCTCGAACTCATGAACTCTGAGATCATGACCTAAGCTGGAACCAAGAGTCAGACGCTTAACCGACTGGGCCACCCAGACGCCCCTCTCCTGCCCCTATTTTAATTGGATTATTTGTTTTTTGGATGTTGAATTGTATGAGTTCTTTATATATTTTGGATACTAACACTTTATCAGACATGTCATTTGCAAATAACTTCTCCCATTCAGTA
This sequence comes from Panthera onca, assembly GCF_046562875.1. Lineage (NCBI taxonomy): Eukaryota > Metazoa > Chordata > Mammalia > Carnivora > Felidae > Panthera > Panthera onca. The sequence continues at coordinate 12,850,083 of NC_138355.1, read as the reverse complement.
GGCTGTTTTTAGTTTTGTTGGTTGTTTCCTTTGCTGTGCAGAAGCTCTTTGTTTTGATGTAGTCCCAATAGTTTATTTTTGCTTTTGTTTCCCTAGAATACATCTAGAGATGTATCTGAAAAAAGTTGCTAAGGCTGATGTCAAAGAGGTTACTGCCTGTGTTCTCGTCTAAGACTTTTATGGTTTCCGGTCTCACATTTAGATCCTTAATCCATTTCGAGTGTATTGTTGTGGATGGTGTAAGAAAATGGTCCAGTTTCATTCTTTTGCGTGTTGCTATCCAGTTTTCCCAACATTATTTGTTCCCATACTTCAGCTTCAGGCATTGCCCCTCTTCAGCCTCAAAAATGTGGAGGGAAGGAGGGTCCAGCCAGGGTCCTTCTCTTGTTATTTGCTCTGGCATGTGCCTTGATGTTTGCAACTGATTCCTGCAGTGTTGCATTGTAGGCACCTCTCTTCCGTGTATCAGCAGTGATTTGCCCAGGGCAACATGGCGAAGAGAAAAGAGCACAAGTGAAAGTCTTTCCCCCACATGAGGGTCCTGCTAGACCACTCTTTCTCTTCAAATCAACCTGTGGTCAGTTCTGAAGATTCCCCCCTTTTCTTTAGCTTTTCTCCCTTGTGTCGTCGTCCTCCTCTCCATTCTCCTTGCTATTTTGGCATTCTTCCATGGCACAGAGATCTGGGCCTCATTCGTGGACACATCCCTGGTGTGGACTGAACCTGGAATTGTCTTCTGTCCCTTGGTAGCCCCTCAGTCCATCTCCTTGAAGAGACAGGTGGAATGGCTTCTGCTAGGTAAGCGTCTAGATTATGCATTGCAACATTCATAAAAGGACGCCACTTTTACCCCGACTCCTGATGGCTGGCTTTTAAAGCAAGTGTGTCCTCGCTTAACTGCCAAGAGAGACTATTTGCACACCAGAAGCATCAAGCAACTGTAACTTAAGACTCACTGTCAGTCAAGAAATTTCAAAATGTCTGTTGAAAAAAAAAATGAAACTCACAGAAAATTCCACAGAGTATATAATATTCTTTACCCTTGACTGAAACCACACCATCCGTTTTGCGTACTTGGTTTGCACCATTTTAATTTCTTCTGGAATTCTTTCACATTAACTGTGTTATACGTGTTCTTTTACACAGCTATGTTATTCCGTTGGACACTATGGTAGAAGGTTTTTAGAAACAGTGTTGGGTCTCTCATTTTTGTATATGTGCTGCCGAAGCGAGCACTGGGTCTCTCATTTTTGTATTTAGGATGCTGTCGAGGACACTGGTCATTGCACTGCAAATTTCTTGTTGATGAGAAGCCACCAAAGAATTTTCGCTCATTTCTGCTTCCTAGAAAGGTTTTTGCTACTTGTGAACGATGAATTTGCGACAGCCATACTGTTTTAATTTAACGTATGAATTGTGAACGTGTGTTTCCCTCTTTGCGAAGGTTACTAGCAAGCTCAAAGTCAGACCCATGATGCAGGTCAAACAACCATATAGAACTTTTCTAAATAGATTTGTGAACTAACGTTTTCCATTACCTGACTTTTTTTTCCTTTGCCCTCATTTTTATCTTCACATTGATCTTGACTTTATTTATCGTCTTGAGTTTTCATCTTTTATGTGTCTTTGGAATCCACTTTAAAATTCTTTTGAAGATAAGTTGGGCTTGATTGGCAATAAGGATAATGGAAACAGCGATGGGGTGTGAGGTCTGAGTGCCCAGAGCTCCGGAGAGAGTTTTAGCTGGTTCAAAACTTCAAGGGTCACCAGCATCCAGGAGGTGGTGAAGTCCTGGGAATGGAGGAGATGCCCTGGGGGAGGGGGTGGTGAGAGAGAAGCCAAGAAGAAGTCCCGGGGACATCTCTAACGACGCATGGAGGAAGAGAACTCAGCAAAGGAGATGGAAGGGAAGCCTGCAGCAAGGTTGGAGGAAAGCCCAAGAGAACAGCAGGAGAATGGAGATTCTCCTCTTTTAAAATATCTTAAACTGAGGCGCCTGGCTGGCCGAATCGGTTGGGCAACCCACCCTTGATTTCAGCTCAGGTCGTGATCCCAGGGGGCGTGGCCTGGAGCCTTGCTCAGCGTGGACCCCGCTTGAGATTCTCTCTCTTTCTCTGCCCTTCTCCCCTCTGCGCGTGTGCGCGTGCGCCCTCTCTCTCTAAAACAAAGAAAGAAAGAAAGAAAGAAAAGAAATCTTAACAAACCCATCGTGTCTCTATCTCACCTTTGCCTCATAAAATCAACACGAAGTATTTCACTGTTTAAAGTGTTGATTGCGCCTAGCTTATTCAGCACAGCAATCTTCTATGATTTTTTATTTATTTTTATTTTTTATTTTACCCACGGAGAGACGAGCCTTTCTGTTTCCACCCCAACGTTCCCGGAGGCCTTGATGGACACCTGTCAGCCTGATCTCCCGCCAGGTTAAGAAGCCTTCCAGTACCTTGAGGCTGAGCGCCTGCCCAGACTCCAGGCGGACCTCCCGGGGGCAGAAGTGCGGGGCTCGGGAAGCACCGGTGGTGGAAAAGTGACGTCAGCATCGCAGAGGGGCGGAAGTGGATTTCTGCAGAGACACCTGGACTCATAATTTAGGCAACTGTCACTTCCTCCCCCACTTGGCAATCAAAACCGGAGATGCTTTTGAGCTTTCTTTTGTGCTGCCAGGAGAGAAGATGGGCTCACTGTGCCAATGGGTAATTATTTCATGTCGCTCCAGAAAGAGTACAGACTGCAGCTGCCGTGGAGCAGGGGCTTTGAGAGGTGGATTTAAAGAGCCTCATCTCACCCGGCATCCAGCAGGCGGCTTCAAAGAACCTGCTGAAACATTAACTGAGCAACTTTCCGGAAAAATCAGCCTCAGCGAATGGCAACTAGTCTCTCTAAATATTGTGGGGTATGTATACGCATGCTTGAGGTTGTTGGGGTGGGAACCGTGTATCAGAAGTTCAGGAATGGCTAGTTCAAGATTGGGAGAAGTATTGAACTTTGTAAAGCGTATTCAAAGACATGACCTATTTTGATCTTCCCAGTCACACTATCAGCCAGATAGCCACACTATCTCAGAAGAAACCGAGGCTCAGAAGAATTGAAGTGACCTGTCAAGGATTCAGGCAGCTGGTTAGTGATAGAGCAGGAGACCAAACTCAGGTCTCACTACGTAAGTCCTGGGCTTTATTATAGAACTTTTACTCAGAGAGAGAGAGCCAGAACCCTCAAACAAATAGGTTAGCTGCTTATGTATGACTCTACATGCCATGAGCCTTCTTCCTTTCCTTCAGGAATAATCTATATGGTTTATCAGCTCAGAGCAGCCTTCCTCCTTTTCCAGCACGTTGCTTTTATCTTCCTGCACCCACTTTTCTCGAACTGGTTTTTATTATCTCCCTCATGAAATTAAAAACACCTTGCAGTCCCTTCGAATCCATTCCATGACTCCGGGGAGCTCTGTGGCTTGGCATGTAGGGGAGAGCCAGGAAACAGGCAGGCAGAAACAATGCCACCACCAAAAATTGCCCAAGGCCCCATTAATTGGAGTTATTCTCTAGACCAGACAGGGACCAACAGATGGGGTTCCATTTGTGTTAATTTTGCTCCCTTAACTACAGTGTTGATGCTGTGGAAATAACTCAGGAAGACCTGAAAACCAGGGGCTTGGCGGTGTGACTTAGTAATAAGATCTCTGATTTTTTTTTCCTTCAATGATAAAAGAAGGCAGTGAGACAAAATGAGGTCCAAAGGTCCCCTTCCAGCACCAATAGCCATTTCTATGGCGACAGTTTACCGCTGCTTTGAGCCACTAGTAGGATTGACCCCAAATTTCTGGGTTTCACAGGTGGAACCATGGGGAAAGTCGTATGAACTAAGAGTATATTCTTTTAGGGAAAATCTTTCAGCCTGAATCAGAAGAACAATGTCATTTCCTTCTCCATCAGCTTCCTGAGGTCGGAGAACGAGCTTGTTGCTGGATGTCCAGTACCTAAAACAGTGTTTGGATATAGCATGTGCCCAGTAGATATCAGTTACATTAATGAGTAAATGAAATTAACGTAAACACCCAAGAAATCGAAGGTTTTCAATCTCGTAATTCAAAACCCTGATCAATATTTGAAAATATTTGTACATATCACCCTTCGACTTCAAACTGAAAGGTTTCTTTGATGTATCCTATTCTTGCTAAAATTTGAGACTGCGTTAGCAGAAAGATAATAACTTGAAACACAAGGAAAAGCCTGAAGAATCCATTATCAGAGATATAAATGGACAATGCACAAAAAAAGAGTGAAAATTACCCTTACCATGTGAAAAGATGTTCAACATCACTCACAATAAGATAAATGTAAATTAGGGGTGCCTGGGTGGCTCAGTCAGCTCAGCGACTGACTTCGGCTCAGGTCATGATCTCATAGCTCATGGGTTCGAACCCCGCGTGGGACTCTGTGCTGACAGCTTGGAGCCTGGAGCCTGCTTCGGATTCTGTGTCCCCCTCTTTCTATGACCCTCCCCCTGCTCATGAGCGCGTGCGCTCTCTCTCAAACATAGATATTTTTTAGAAGTTTTTTTAAATGTTTTTTGAAAAAAAAAGAAAAGATAAATGTAAATTAAAACTACACTGAGCTCAACTTCCCACCTGTAAGACCTGTAAGAATCCAAAATTTGGCCCATACACTCTGTGGGTGAGGCTGCGGTGAAACAGGATCTGTATGCATTGCTGGGAGGCACACAATGGCCCCACAGTCCCGAGGGAGGGGAAATTGGCAATATTTGGCCACGTTATACGTACGTGTATCGTGTGGTCCAGTAATCCCACCAGAAGTTGATATTGTAGGCATCTAGATTTCACTATCCTGAAAACCCACGAACAAAAATGTGAGATGATGTATGCCCAGATGATGTGCACCATCTGTAACAATAAGACTGGCAATAACCTGAGTCACGAGGAAAACAGTTAAATGAAAAGTGCTTGAGCTGCACGGTGTAAAAAGGAATGAGGCGTTATGTCTACACCCGACAATGCAGGGATCTCCAGGGAGTATCGTTAAGGAGAAAAGGCATAGCAGAGAAGAACGTGTATAGTATGCTACCATTTATATTAGAAAGGGATGATTTGCATTTATCTGTACATTGATATAGATATTAGATAGACACGGGGATATACATTTATGCGTCTTCACCTGTAATAAAAACCAATAAAAACCAAACTAAAGGAATAGTGCAAAATTAAAAATGGTTATATAGAGGGCAAGATGGAGGAACTTCTTCAAATAGTATGAAGATTTGTCTTTAGAGGCATAAATATTTCACAAAATTAGAAAACAAAATTAAATAAGACCCCCCCCCAAAACAAAAATAAAATACATGTGATTATATCTGCATATCCAGTTAATAGCGTAATGACACAGAGATGAGCTTTTTCAGGTGACTTTACGATAGTAATTTGACCGTATGTTCCCACCGAGATCAACCGTAAGCACAAAATCACAGCAAAAACCAGAACAAAGCCTTAAACTGTTCTCCGTAATCATAGCGTTGCTGGTAGATGGGGGGCTGCTATTCTGAGATTGTTTTACTGGAAGAGTGAAGAAAAGTGATTACTTGTTATCGTTAAGAACCAGATATTTCTGGCACAGTTGGAAGGAGATACAGACACAGGATTAGTGAGTTAAGTAAAAGCCTGAGGACCTGTACTTTGTAACGTAGCAGGAAGTCAGGATGTGTTCAATCTTAAAAATGCATATTCTCTACTTGTACCTACTGAGGAGATGCAGACACAGTTCCTGACTATATTCAGGGGTCCCCGAGACCAACCTCAGGCTCACTGACTCTCTAGAAATATTTATAGAACTCAGCAAAGCTGTTATACTCACCGTTACAGTTTATTCAATGAAAGGGTACACGTTGAAATCAGCGATGGAAAAAGGCACACAGGGCAGAGACCAGGAGAGGCCAGGAATAAGCTTCCAGTGGGTCTCTTCTCAGTGGAGTCATGCAGACAGTACTTAATTTTCCCAGCAGTGATGTGTGGTAACCACAGAATCTTACTCTAGTCTTGACGTCAGGATACTGACCTAGTACCAGTGAGGCCTCCCCTAGTACTCCGATCGTGGTTTTTAAATACTACTGCTCACAAAAGATAATAGGGCTCTTTGGATAAATGGCTGAATTCGGGCCTAGGGCAGGAAATAATGTACAAGGCAAGCCCAGAACATATTGTCATACCGGAGTCAGATATCAAAGACCATTGGGATTGTGTCAGTAGGAGTCAGGAATCAATCGTTCCCCGGCCAAAAAGAACAATTCGAGCATCGACAGAGATAATTACTACAGTAGATTAAAACACATAAAAAATATTTATATCTAGGGGCGCCTGGGTGGCTCAGTCGGTTAAGCCTCCGACTTTAGCTCAGGTCATGATCTCACGGTTCATGGGTTCGAGCCCTGCATTGGGCTCTGTGCTGACAGCTCAGAACCTGGAGCCTGCTTCGGATTCCGCGTCTCCCTCTCTCTCTCTCTGCCTGTCCCCCACTCACACTGTCTCTCTCTCTCTCTCTCTCTCTCTCTCTCAAAAATAAACATTAAAAAAGTTTTAAAAAATACTTATATCTGTTATTCATAATGGTATTAAAATAACCACAACATTAGTCACCTTTGGAAGATGCTAAGAGCAACACACATCATTGGTTTGAAAAGACGTCAATGAAGCATTTGCCCTTTCTTTCCTAAATGATCAGGGAAACCAGATCATTGATGTGGGGTGAATGTGCAAGGGCTTCTCTTTGTGGAAGTATTTCAACTAAAAAGAGGTGGAAGGAATGATAGAATACCACTCTTTTTCAAACACTACTGAACTATTGGATTTGGGCAATGATCATCACCCCTTAAAAAAGAGAGGAAACAAGAGACTGTTCCTCCTATTAGAAGTACAAATACCATGAGTAAAGAGGTTTGAGAAAAACAGAGGAACCAAAATGTGACCAAGCACCTAAATCTACTGACCAATTTATAGGCAACAGGAGACAAGGGGACATGTGAAATGTCCCTTGGGAAGGCAGCGATGCAGTCAGCAGAGTCCAGACTATGGGGAATACAGTACATTTATGGGGGATTGGTGCTATGGAGCTGGTTTTTTCTACCAAAAGTTTGCAGAAAATAAAGGAAGAATCTATAGAATAAAAGAGGCACAACATCAAATTGGAATATATAATACTTATTTGTATCCTAATTCAAACTATCAAAGTGAAGAACAAAGCAAAACTAAAAACACAGCTGGGAAAAGGTGAGCACGCATTATGTGATGATATTAAGAAATTAATTGATTTTAGGTGTGATGAAATTGTGTCTTTCTAAAGGATTCCTTATCTTTCAAAGATACACAATAGAATCCTTACAAATGAAAAAAATACGATGTTTGGGATTTGCTTCAAAGTAATCTTTTGGGAGGTACAGGGAATGGATGGGAATATAGATGAAACGAAATGGGTCATACTTGTATTGATAATTGTTCAATTGGGGTGAGAGCTCCAGCATATATTCGACTTTTACATGTTTGAAAATTTCTGTAATAAAAAATAAAAATAACAAAAGACAACAAAAACAAAAGTCCTGTAGCAAATAGTAAGGCGATCCCATTATTTTGACAGAAAAAAGGAATAGGCAATCTCATTCATTCATTCATTCATTCATTCAACAAATTATTGATCATCCATTCTGTGCCAGACAACAGTGAAGGGAAGAGAAAGAAAAATTCCTTGTCTCCATGGAGCTTACATTCTAGTGATGGGAAAAGGCCACTGTAAATAAAATGAGTGAGTGAAACAAAGTATGCCAGATGATTCTAACTGTCATGGTGGATTGTCAATTAGCCTAAGGGGCTAGAGAATTTGGGGGAACAGTTATGTTGAAGAAGCTGTCCACAAGACGATGACATTTATTTCTTTCTTTTAAGTTTTTATTTTAATTCCAGTTAACTACAGTGTTATATAGTTTCAGGTGTAAAATATAGTGATTCAACAATTTTATGCATCACCCAGTGCTCATCGCGACAGCCACACTCCGTAATCCCCATCACCTATTTAACCCATCCCCCCCTCCACCTCCCCTCTGGTAACTGTCTGTTCTCTATAATTAAGAGTCTGTTGGGGCGCCTGGGTGGCTCAGTTGGTTAAGCAGCTGACTTCGGCTCAGGTCATGATCTCACGGTCCATGAGTTCAAGCCCTGTGTTGGGCTCTGTGCTGACAGCTCAGAGCCTGGAGCCTGTTTCAGATTCTGTGTCTCCCTCTCTCTGGCCCTCCCCTGTTCATGCTCTGTCTCTCCCTGTCTCAAAAATAAATAAAACATTTTTTAAAAAATTTTAAAATAAGAGTCCGTTTCTTGATTTGTCTCTCTCTCTCTTTTTTCCTTTTGCTCATTTATTTTGTTTCTTAAGTTTCCCATGAATGAAATCATATGGTAGTTGCCTTCCTCTGTCTGACTTATTTCACTTAGCATTATACCCTCTAGTTCCATCCATGTCATTGCAAATGGCAAAATTTCGTTCTTCTTTATGGATTAATAACATTCCATATATACATCCATTCATCAATCCACTCATCAATCGATGGACACTTGGGCTGCTTCCATATCTTGGCTGTTATAAGTAATGCTTTTATAAACATTAAGGTGCATGTGTCTCTTTGAATGAGTGCTTTTGTATTGTTTGGGTGATACCCAGTGTAAGTAGTGCAATTCCTGGATCATAGGTAGTTCTATTTTTAACTTCTTGAGGAACCTCCATACTGTCTGCCATAGTGGCTGTACCCGCTTGTATTCCCACCAACAGTGCATGAATGTTCCTTTTCCCCCACATCCTTGCCAACACCTGTCGTTTCTTGTTTGTTGATTTTAGCCATTCTGACAGGTACGAGGTGATATCTCATCGTGGTTTTGACACGCATTTCCCTGATGATGAGTGATGTTGAACGTCTTTTCGTGTGTCTGTTGGCTATCTGGATGTCTTCTCTGGAGAAATGTCTGTTCATGTCTCCTGTCCATTTTTAGTTGGATTATTTGGATTTTGGATGTTGAGTCAATTCTTTATATATTTTGGATACTAGGCCTCTGCCAGAAATGTCGTTTGCAAATGTCTTCTCCCATTCAGTAGGTTGCCTTTTAGTTTTGTTGAATGTTTCTTTTGCTATTTATTTTAATGTAGAAGCTCTTTCTTTTGATGTAATCCCAATAGTTTATTTTTGCTTTCATTTTGATGTAGTCCCAATAGTTTATTTTTCCTTTGTTTCCCTTGCTTCAGGAGACATATCTAGAAAAAAGTTGCGAAGGCTGATGACAAAGGGGTTACTGCCTGTGTTCTCTTCTAGGATTTTCATGATTTCAGGTCTTACATTTATGTCTTTAATCCATTTTGAGTGTATTTTTGTGTATGGTGTCAGAAAGTGGTCCAATTTCTTTCTTTTGCATGTTGCTATTTTCCCTACACCATCTGTTGAAGAGACTGTCCTTTTCCCATTGGATGTTCTTTCCTCCTTTGTTGAAAGTTAATTGATCATATAGTTGTGGATTGATTTCTGCGTTTCCTATTCTGTTCCATTGATCTAGGTGTCTATTTTTGTGCCAGTGCCATACTGTATTGATCACTACAGCTTTGTAATATAACTTTAAGTTTGGAATTGTGAGGTGTCCAGCTTTGCCTTCCTTTTTCAAGGTTGCTTTGACTATTTGGGATGTTTTCTGGTTCCACACAAATTTTAGGATTGTTAATTCTAGTTCTGTGAAAAATGCTGTTGGTATTCTGATAGGGATGCATTAAATGTGTAGATGGCTTTGGGTAGTATAGAAATTTTAAAATATTTGTTCTCCCAATCCATGAACATGGAATGTCTTTCTATTTCTTTGTGTCATCTTCAGTGTTTTATAGTTCTCAGGCTGCAGGTCTTTCACCTCTTTGGTCAGATTTTTTTCCTGGTGCAATTGTAAATGGGATTATTTTATTAAGTTATTTTTGGTGCAATTGTAAATGGGATTATTGTAATCATTTATCTTTCTGCCGCTTCATTATTGGTGTATAGAAATGCGACAGATTTCTGGACCTTAATTCTGTATCCTGTGACTTTACTTAATTCATTTATCAGTCCTAGCAGGGTTTTTTTTTGGTGGAATCTTTTAATAGTATCATGTCATCTGCAAATAGTGAAAGTTTTACTTTTTCCTTACTGATATGATGCCTTTTATTTATTTTTGTTGTCTGAGTGCTATGGCTAGGACTTCCAATACTATGTTGAATAAAAGTGGTGAGAGTGGACATCCTTGTCTTGTTCCTGACCTTGGGGGAAAAAGCTCTCTGTTTTTCCCATTAAAGATGATGTTACCTGTGGGTTTTTCATACACGGCCTCTATTATGTTTATATGCTCCCTCTAAACCTACTTTGTTGAGGAGTTTTATTGTGAATGGATGTTGTACTTTGTCAAATGCTTTTTCTGTGTCAGTTGAAATGATCATATAGTCCTTAACTTTTCTTATTGATGTGATGTATCACATTGATTGATTTGTGAATATTGAACCACTCTAGCAACGTGGGAATAAATCTTGCTTGATTGTGGTAAATGATTTTTTAAATGTATCGTTGGATTTGGTTTGCTAGTATTTTATTGGGGATTTTCCCTCAATCTATGAAGATCTATATTCATCAGGGATATTGGCCTGTAGTTTTCTTATTTAGTGGTGTCTTCATCTGGTTTTGGTATCAGGATAATTCTGGCCTCATAGGATGAATTTGGAAGTTTTCCTTCCTTTTCTATTTTTTGGGATGATTTGGGAAGAATAGGTGTTACCTCGTCTTTAAATGTTTGGAAGGATTAGCCTGTGGAGCCCTCTGGTCCTGGACTTTTGTCTCTTGGGAGGTTTTGCTTGTTTGTTTCCTGATATAATTTCTTTCCTGGTTATTGGTCTCTTCAAATTTTCTATTTCCTCCTGTTTCAGGCTTTGGTGGTTTATCTAGGAATTTATCCATTTGAGAAAACATGTAAAGAAGGTAAGGGGAGAGGTGCATAGGTATCTATGGGAAGAGCATTCCAGGCAGATGGACCTAGCACACAGGCACTGAGGCAAGAGGGCACTGAGAGTGCTAATAGAACAGCAAGGAGACTAGTGTGGCTGCAGGAGAGTGAGCAAAGGCGAGGGTAGGAAGCCAAGTCGAAGACGTAGTGCAGGGTCTTGGTAGCTACAGACAGGACTCTGTGACATGAATTGAAATGGAAAGCCATTAGAGGTTGATTGGTCTGTATTGATTTATTGATTGATTGATTGATTTAAAAGTAGGCTCCGGGGTGCCTGGGTGGCTCAGTCGGTTAAGCGTCCGACTTCCGCCCAGGTCATGATCTCACAGTTCGTGGGTTCGAGCCCCGCATTGGGCTCTGTGTTGACAGTTCAGAGCCTGGAACCTGCTTCGGATTCTGTGTCTCCCTGTCTCTCTGTTCCTCCCCTGCTCTCACTCTGTCTCTCTCTCACTCTCTCAAAAATAAATAAAGATTAAAATAAATAAATAAATAAAAGTAGGCTCCATGCACGCCCAATGTGGGGCTTGAACTCGCTACCCTGAGATTAAGAGCTGCATGCTCTACTGACTGAGTCGGCCAGGTGTCCCCGATTGGTGTGTTTTTTTTAGTTTCTTGAGGTATGTATTAATTCCTTAGGACCGCCATACAAATTACTACAAATTGGATAGCTTAAACCAACAGAAATTTATTCTCTCAACATTCTGGAGTCTACAAGTCCAAAATCAGAGTGTCAGTGGGGTTTATTCTTTCTGGAGGCTGAGCCCCGAGGAACTGTAAAATTTAGATGAAGGGAGAAAGCATAGCTAAGACTGATGAACAATCAGACAGGAGGGAACCAAGAGAATGTGGTGTCCTGGAAACCAAGTGAAGAACCTGTTTCAGCTGTGTCTAAGAAATGTTGCTGATAGGTTCATTAAGAGGAGGACTGAGACTGACCATTCAACTGAACAATACGAAAGGCACTGGTGACCTTGGCAGAAACAATTACAGCTAAATGACAGGGACAGATACCTTATTGGGTTCGGGAGACAATAGGAGCAGAGAAAAAGAAGAAAAGACCATTCTTTTTGAGAAGTTTTGCTTTAAGAGAGCCAATAATGGAGCAATATAGAGAAGTACAAGGATAGCTTTTTTTTTTTAATTTTTTAATTTATTTTTTACTTTTTACAGAGAGAGAGAGCACACCAGCGAGCGGGGAGGGGCAGAGAGAGAAGAGACACAGAATCTGAACAGGATCCAGGCTCTGAGCTGTCAGCGCGGAGCCCGATGCGGGGCTCGAACTCACGAACCACGAAATCATGACCTGAGCTGAAGGCAGACACTCAACCGACTGAACCACCCAGGCGCCCCGAGCTTGTTTTTATTTTTAATGGGAGACACAATATTGAGTTCATAGAGTAATGGGAATGATCGAATAGGGAAGGAAACACGAAGGGTGCCAGAGGAAAAAGAATTGCACGTGAAATGCGCTGGATGAGAGGGATGAGATTTAGATTGAAGGAGTGGTGTTGTCCTGAGTGTGACCAGATCATCCCTTCTACAGGCTGGGGTGGAGAGGACACAGACATAGGACAGACGCCAGCAGCTGGGTATATGTCATGGTGGGAGCTCGTACAAGTTCTCTTCTGAATACTGCTTCTTTCTTAGTAAAGTATGAAGCTAGGAGTGAGGAAGGGGTAGGAGGTGTTGGAGTTTTGAGGAAAGAAGGGTAGGTACGAGAGAGCTATCCAGAAGAGTGGGAGAGTGAGCGACCAGGGCAACATAGCAGCATTAAGGGTGTCCTTGAGGTGGTGCTCAAACACTTAGCGAGACGGGGCAGCCTGGCAGCGTGCCTTTCGCCAGCTCCTGTCAGATGTGCAGGTGTTGACACAGAGTAGGCAGAGAGCTGGGTTTAGCAAGGGGCTGCATTATGCCAAGCGAAGAAAGAAGATAAGCAAAGGCGGTGAGAATGTATGCAAGGGAGGGATGATAACACTTGATGTGGACTTTTAACATGGGAAAAAGCAAAGTGAAGACGGTGTGGTACAAGGGGGAAATGGTGATTGAATCAACAGGTTGTAGGTCCCGTGTGCAACACAAGAACTATTGAACTTGGGTATCGGGAGATAGGAGCTAAAAAACTGAGGTGGCGAGTAGAGCGGAGAATTTGAAGTGGGACGGATTCTGGGGTTGTGTTACTGGTAATTAGCAGGGCCAGGATACGAGGAGGGGGTGGGTAATTGAGGTGGGATGCAGGACAAGTGCACTGAGAGGATGTCAAAGAACTGAGGCATGAGGATTGAAAAGATCGTCTCCACGGAGACTGGGATGTCCAAGAACCATGGCAGAAGTAGCCCTGGAGAGTGTGACAGTGAGCCCAGAGCTGAAGTTGTCGAAGAATGAGGGCAAGCGTGCTGGCAGAGTAGAGGACAACGGCAAGGAGCCGTAGGTGACAATCTATCCAAAGGACGCTCCAACCTGGAAGTTCTTAGGGAGAGGTGATGGAAAAGGAGGAGCTGGGGGCGGGGCATCCGTCTCACCTCTAGGCCCAAGGGTATGAGGAAGGTGGGAGAGAACCAGCCAGAAGTGGAGAGGACTGAGGCGCAAGAAGGGGAGGGGAATGGTCTGACAAGAGCTGGAGTATGCCCACAACTCTCTTGAGCTCCGGAGGGCCCAGTAGAAGAGTGTTATGAATGGGGAGGGCTGGGAGATTGGGCCAGAAAAGAAATGTACAGAGCTGCAGAGGGTTTCCCGTGTGGGGAAAGAGGATGACCTGAGTCTGATGTGTGGGAGCAGGGGGCGGGATGGATGATAAAAACAGAAAAAATGGCCCAAAGAGATTGGTCTCAGTAGTCTCAAGACAGAAGGTGGTGAAGCCACTGCCTGTTGGGTGTGAGGGAGCGGTAGGGTCTTGGGCTATGGTAAGGTTCCTGTCAACCAGAGATGAGGAGGCAGGGGAGAGGACATTGAGAGATCCCTGGAGGCTTGTGGAGGTAGGGGTCAGGGCCGGGTTGTCTTACCTAGAATTTGCTTGGCGCCACGAATATTCTGAGTGCGTTAAATCTCTTAATCCTCGTAACCACCCTACAGAGCAGGCGTTATTATCCCCACTGTTAGATGAGAAGCACAGAGAGGTTAAATAATTTGCCCAAGGCCATACAGCCAGTGAGTGGTGAAGCCCAGATTTAAATGGACACTGTCTGCCTCAGGGGCCATGTTCTTGATCACTAACTCTACCAATATTTGACATTCGTTGAACGTCGGCGGGGTAATATCTACGTGCCCTTTCTAAGGCACGTGATCTCTGTGAGCTTTCTTTTTTTTTTTTTTTTTTTATTTATTTTTGGGACAGAGAGAGACATAGCATGAACGGGGGAGGGGCAGAGAGAGAGGGAGACACAGAATCGGAAACAGGCTCCAGGCTCCGAGCCATCAGCCCAGAGCCTGACGCGGGGCTCGAACTCACGGACCGCGAGATCGTGACCTGGCTGAAGTCGGACGCTTAACCGACTGCGCCACCCAGGCGCCCCTCTGTGAGCTTTCTAAGAGTACAGACTGCTGTTCATCTTTTTCTCCCCTGCACTGGCATAATGTCAGGTAGTTAGAAGGTGCTTAATAAATGTTTGAATAGTAAATAAATGGGTGTAGGAATTGAATGAGTAACTAGATGAACGAAATAAACAAATTTGACCTTGCAGAAGGCTAGAGGTTGGGTTTTATTTTATTTTATTTTTTTTTGATTTTATTTATTTTTGAGACAGAGAGACAGAGCATGAATGGGGGAGGGTCAGAGAGAGAGAGACACAGAATCTGAAACAGGCTCCAGGCTCTGAGCTGTCAGCACAGAGACCGACGTGGGGCTCGAACTCATGGACCATGAAATCATGACCTGAGCCGAAGTCGGACGCTTAACCGACTGAGCCACCCAGGCGCCCCTGGAGGTTGGGTTTTAAATGAATGAAATTGTCCCTTTGCCATACCGGATCTTACAGATAAACAACCAGGTACTCGTTGTAAAGCGATAAGGAAAACAGGGCATGAACACATGAATAGAACAGAAGTCAGGCATTAGACCTAAATATGCAAAGGAATTTATTAAATGAAAAATCAGCATTTTGAAATCACTGTGGAAACATGGATTTAATAAGGGATCCAGGGAAACGGTTTATCCCGGGGAAAATGTATGTCTAGATCGCATCTAGAGAAAAATGTATGTCTAGATCGCATCTAGAGAAAAATGTATGTCTAGATCGCATCTAGAGAAAAATGTATGTCTAGATCGCATCTAGAGAAAAATGTATGTCTAGATCGCATCTAGAGAAAAATGTATGTCTAGATCGCATCTAGAGAAAAATGTATGTCTAGATCGCATCTAGAGAAAAATGTATGTCTAGATCGCATCTAGAGAAAAATGTATGTCTAGATCGCATCTAGAGAAAAATGTATGTCTAGATCGCATCTAGAGAAAAATGTATGTCTAGATCGCATCTAGAGAAAAATGTATGTCTAGATCGCATCTAGAGAAAAATGTATGTCTAGATCGCATCTAGAGAAAAATGTATGTCTAGATCGCATCTAGAGAAAAATGTATGTCTAGATTGCATCTAGAGAAAAATGTATGTCTAGATCGCATCTAGAAAAAAATGCAATCTGGATCCATTTCACACTGTCACCAGGATACAATATAGATGGATCAAAAATTAAAATATAAAACAATGAAATTCTAGAAGTCTGAGGGACAAGGATGTACACACTACATGCATTTTTATCTCAATGTGTGGAAGGCATTGATAAATGTAATAAAAAGCCCCAAAACGTAAAAGGTTGATAAATCTGATCAACATAAAAATAAAAATTTCAGCCTGGCAAAAACCACAACTAATCAAGATAATAGATACGCAACAAGATGGGCTAAAATATTTGCAACTCCTGTCATAAAGGGCTTCTAAAAATCAAGGTTCAAAACAATTCAATAACATAGTGGACAAAGAACAGGAATGCGTAGTTAAAAAGAACGGAAATATAAATTGCTATCAAGCACGTAAATATCCTCAGCCTCACTCATAAGAAGAGGAATGGGATTCAGATGATATGGCATTACCACGTTGCTATCACGCCGGCAAAAATCCAAGTTTTGATAACATACCCTGTGGTGAGAGTGCGGGGAAACAGGCACCCTTGTGGACTCACGCACGTGCAAAATTACACACGAACAAGGATATTCGCGGCAGCTGTTGTAACAGCAAAAGATAAGAATCCATTAAGGATATGAGGCATATACGATACCCATGCAGGGGTGTGTTGCTACACATACAGGTAAGTACAAGCACCTGCTAAAAAGCGGAAGGAAATTCTATAGAAGGATGTGGAATGGGCTCCAAGATTCATCGAGTAGAAAAACAAAACAGGGGGCAGAACAGGATGCTACCATTTCTATTTTTTTTTTTTGTTTTCCCGAGAGAGAGGAAAAAGAACCTATGAATGTATACGTGTTTGGTGTGGTTCGATAGAATAGCACATGTTGAAGGATGTTGAAGGATAGCCAAGAAACCGGCAATATGGGGAACACAGTGAATGGTCTTATACATGTCACACATAGACACTCATGCATACCCTTCGTGTCTTTTGAATTTGTGCGTAAGGTACCTGTTCCGAATAATTGTAGTAATATAAAAAGAATGTCTTTTTGTCCTCAAGTTGGGGAGACCCCGCTTTACTACAAGATGAAAAATGTTAGGTGTCCTGAGAGAGGCAGAGATGAAATCATGTTCTGGCCTGGCTAGAAAGACGGGGCTGGTGGAAATTTAGCGGGAGTGTGCTTATATTTTATTTAAATATACCCAAATGCCCTGGAATGAGTATACTTGATGTCTAAGTTCAGGTCATGTTCAGCAGCACTTTAGCCCCCAACAATTTTTTTTTTTTCCAGCTAAAAGCAGGTGCCTGAAAAGTTGAAGAATTCCACAAGGGCACGGATAGCATGTGGTAAAAGTCAAGGGTCTGAGAGGGGCGCCTGGGGTGGCTCAGTCGGTTGAGCTGCCCCTTCAGCTCAGGTCATGATCTCACAGCTCGTGGGTTCGAGCCCCGCATCGGGCTCTATGCTGACAGCTCAGAGCCTGGAGCCTGCTTTGGATTCTGTGTCTCCCTCTCTCCCTGCCCCTCCCCTGCTCATACTCTGTCTCTCCCTCTCTCTCAAAAATAAACATTTTAAAAAAAATTTTTTTTTAAGTTAAGGGTCTGATGTTACTAGTTAAAGGCTTTTTAAACACTCACCAAGCTCCTTTCTCACCTGTCCTGGTGGTAAAGTAATTGTACTTAACACCATTGTGTGCCAGTGGGAGACAGAAAATGTATGTTATTTTTAGCAAATTCTAGTAAAAAGGGTAGATGCTCTTTGGACTCTGCTGGCAGATTTGCCTCTCAGCTCCTGGGAAGCCAAATTTATTTAAATTGCCATCCTTGCCTGTCATCTCAAATGGAGAAATGGACTTTTTAGATTCCTCCAACTGTGATGTGGTGGGTGAATCAATTCCCAAGGTGGCATCCAACTGGGGCTGGCAAAAAGTTTCAGTTTTTCTTCTTAAAGCCAAGGAAAGACACAAAGTCTCAGCTCAGCAAGCAGCTGATGCAGACACCTAATTTACAGATGTACCACTCAGAGCACCTCTGCCTGTATTTTCTTTAAAAAAAAAAAAAAAAGTTTTTTTTTTTACATATATTTATTTTTTGAGAGACATAGAGAGACAGAACACAAGTTGGGGAGGGGCAGAGAGAGAGGGAGACACAGAATCCGAAGCAGGCTCCAGGCTCTGAGCTGTCAGCACAGAGCCCGACGCAGGGCTCAAACTCACCAACCGTGAGATCATGACCTGAGCCGAAGTCGGGCGCTGACTGACTGAGCCACCCAGGCGCCCCTGCCTTTATTTTCTAAAGTTCCAGGTGACTCATTAACTCTAGCCCTTTCCATATCAACTAGCAGAAACCGTCTTAAAGATTAAGATATTGTTACTCGAGAGAAGGAAGCTCTTTATTTCACTGTTTATTGCCCGAGTCACCAAAAACTTCTATTAAAATTTGCTCTGTATTATCCCTTTCAGTGTAATATTTGACACATATATTCCTCTGCCTTTTTCACTTTCATTCCCCAGAGGCAGCCACTATCCTGACTCTGTGTTTCTAATTTCCCGCCTGTGGCTTGTCTTCGCATAATCTCTGTAGTTTTGTTTTTGTTTTAACGAGCACAAGTTCATTAAAGTAGCCCACACGTATCAATAGTTTTTATAGTGAACTCTTTCTGTATTATGTGTTCCAAAAATCCTTATGACCTCAATCCTTAGGACCTTATACATCTTCTAAAATTTCCAATTTCTTTTCATATTTAAATCCTTAGGCCAAGTAAAAGGACTTTTTTGAATAAGGTAGGGAAGGGGTCTAATTTCAGGGGTTTTTTTGTTTTTGTTTTTGTTTTTTATTTTTGCATTTATCAATTTCTCTAAATAGACAATTTCTAAGTGGACAATTTTCTAAATAGTCCCATTGGTCTGAAATGTCACTTCTGTCCTATATCAGTTCCATGAAGGCACAGTCTTTGACTCTGTTGCATTTGTTAATTTGTCTATCCTTACCGCAATATCTCATACTGCAGAATTCACAATCTTAATTATAATTACAATAATCTTTGAAATAAACTGAAGAAACCGTGGATCTGAAGATTCACGTTATTCCTCTACAGGGGTGTCCTGGCTTTTTCTTTGCCTCTATTCTTTCCAGAATTCACTTACTAAGTCCCATAAAAACAAGGTAAGGATTTTAACTAAAATTGCGTTCAATCTACAGATGAGTCCAGGGAGAATTGAAATCTTTATGATATTCTTTCTATAGTTAGAAAACCATCTGTAAAGAGAAAACCTATCTATAGAAAGACTCGATATTAAATAAATTTCTGTGTAGGTCTTTATTAATGTTTTTCACTAATGTGTAGTCGTGTATGTGTGTGTGTGTGTGTGTGTGTGTGTGTGTGTGTGTGTATTTGCTATTATAAGTGCTGTCTTTTCTTTTTAAAACTTTTTTTCCAAACTATCGGTTGCTGATGTGTAGAAATGTATTTGACTTTTTATACTGATCATTAGCCAGCCAAACTTACTATTTCTGCCCATTATCTACAGATCTTTTGAACTTTTATGTAGACAACCATATCTGTGCATGACAATTTACTCCTTTCCAAATTTTATTTTCCTTTTTATACTGTACTTGCTAGAAACTCCAGTACAATGTTGAACACAGGCAGTAACAAAGGGCATTTTGTCTTAATCCTGGTTTGAAAGGAGATGCTTTTAAAGCTTCCCCACTAAGAATATTTGCTGTAGAATTTTTGTAGTTGCTTTTCATCAGGCTAAGGAAGCTCCAATCCTATTTCTAGTTTGGAATTTTTACCATGAATAGGTGTTGAATTTTGTCAAATGCTTCTTTCTCCATCTATTCTAATAATAACATGCTTTTCTCCCTTGAATCTATTAATGTAATAAATGACATTTATGGATTTTCTAATGCTAAATCACTTTTGTTCTCCTGAATAAACCCAGCTTGGACACAGACATATGTATACGGTGTAGGCTTTCTCTGCCTTAAGGCACTTCTAGGGAATTATATTTTTCTAGGAATTTGTTTCCAGTTCACCTGAGTTTTCAAATTTATTGGTTCGAAATGTTCATAGTATTAGTCCATCTCTTTGGCCTCTGCTGGCCTGGATTCATGTCCTTTTTTACATTCCTAACATTGTTTGTGCCTTCTTTCTTTTTGGAATGGTTCATCTCATCAGTTTTTTATCTATTTCAATAGTCTTTTCAAAGAGCCACGTAGGACTATGTTGAACCTTACTACTGTATCTTTGCTTTCTATTTCATTGAGGTTGAGTCATTTTCCCCTACTTTTCATGGGTTTATTGTTCATTTTCTAATTTCTTAAGTTGGGTATTTAGTTGCTTAATTTTCAGCCCTTCTTTTCTTAGTGTATTTAAAGCCATATTTTCTCTCACTCAGTATCCTAATGTAATATGTAGAATTTATATTATTGTTTAATTCTATCCAGAATCATAACATTAGTTACTATCATTTATTTTACTATCATTACTATCATTTAGCTACAAAGAAGTTTTTGGATTCCACTATGACTTCCAAATGTATGGAGTCTTTTAAATTATATTTTTAGAACTGGGGTGCCTGGGTGTCTCAGTCGGTTGAGCGTCCGACTTCGGCTCACGTCATGATCTCCCGGTCTGTGAGTTCGAGCCCCACGTCAGGCTCTGTGCTGACAGCTCAGAGCCTGGAGCCTGTTTCGGATTCTGTGTCTCCCTCTCTGACCCTCCCCCGTTCATGCTCTCTCTCTGTTTCAAAAATAAGTAAACGTTAAAAAAAAGAGAAAGAAAACACAAAAATATAAAACTCCTAGAAGATAACAAAGAAGAAAATCTAAGATGACCTTGAATATGGAAATGACTTTTCAGATATAACATTATAGGCACAATCCATGAAAGAAATCAATGATAAACTGGGCTTCATTCAAATGAAAAATTCTGTTCTGCAAAAAACAATACAAAGAAAATGAAAAACCACAGAGGAAAAACTATTTGCAAAAGATACATGTAATACAGTTATCCAAGTTGTATAAAAAACTCTTAAAACTTAATAAGAAAATGAACCACCCAATTAAAAAATGGGCAAAAGAGGGGCACCAGGGTGGCTCAGTCGGTTGAGCGTCCGACTTCAGCTCAGGTCATGATCTCACGGTTAGCGAGTTTGAGCCCCGTTTCAGGCTCAGTGCTGACAGCTCGGAGCCTAGAGCCTGCTTCGGATTCTGTGTCTCCCTCTCTCTCTGACCCGCCGCTGCTCACGCTCTGTCTCTCAAAAATAAATGTTAAAAAAATTTTTTTTCAATGGGCAAAAGAACTTAAAGGATACCACACCCGGTTTTTATTTTTATTTTTTAATGTTTATTTATTTTTGAGAGAGACAGAGACAGAATGCCAGTGGGTTAGGGGCAGAGAGAGGGAGACACAGAATCCAAAGCAGGCTCCAGGCTCTGAGCCGTCAGCACAGAGCCCAATGTGGGGCTTGAACTCACAGAGCTGTGGGATCATGACCTGAGCCGAAGTCAGACGCTCAACCAACTGAGCCACCCAGCTGCCCAAACACACCCGGTTTTTAATTAGGTTGTCTTGTATTGCTGTTTTAAGAGTTATTTATAAATTCTGGATACTAGACCTTTATCAGATAAAATGATCTCCAAATATTTTCATCCATTCTGCGGCTGTTTTTATTGACTTTGACGGTGTCTTTTGATGCACAAGAACACTTTTACTGGACTTAATGTTGATGAAGTCCAATTTATTTTTTCTTTTGTTGCTTTTACATTTGCTGTCCTATTAACCAATGTCTCATCTAAGGTCAGGATTTACCCTTATGTTTTCTTCTAAGAGTTGTACAATTTTAGCTCTTATATTTAAGTTTTTCATCCATTTTGAGCTAATTTTTGTAAATGGTAGAGCCCAAATTCATTCTTTTGAATGTGGGTATCCAGTTGTCCCAGCACCGTTTGTAGAAAGACTATTATTATTTCCCTCATTGAATGGTCTTGGCACAAATGTCAAACCAAATGACCATAGTTTATTTCTGGATTCTCAATTCTATTAGTTGATCTATGTACGTAAGCACTTTTTTTTAAGGTTTATTTATTTTTGAAGGAGAGAGACAGAGTGTGAGCGGGGGAAGGGCAGAGAGAGAGAGGGAGACACAGAATCCGAAGCAGGCTCCAGGCCCTGAGCTGTCAGCACAGAGCCCGTCTCGGGGCTCAAACCCACGAACCGTGAGATCATGACCTGACCCAAAGTTGGACGCTTAAACGACTGAGTCACCCACGTGACGCTAAGCACTTTTAGGAATACAGTAATCCTTCATTACACCCATGAAATGACATTCCTTGAAGACAGGGGAAACAACTTATTCACCTTGGTATTTTCTACCCAGCATTCAGCAGACCCTCAGAACATGTTCACCTGAATAAATGAAATTAATCATTTACTTTTGAGGAAAGGAATGGGAATGGATTCCACAAGAAAGATGGGCTCCTTTCCT
Organism: Panthera onca; assembly: GCF_046562875.1. NCBI lineage: Eukaryota > Metazoa > Chordata > Mammalia > Carnivora > Felidae > Panthera > Panthera onca. Next base: position 12,827,928 of record NC_138355.1, on the reverse strand, counting down.
CATGGAGAACTTTACTGTTTGATGTGGATTTGGAATTCTGGCATTCCTTCTCCACTATCTGCAATGGTAATTTTTTTTTTTAAACTTCAAGTATACAATTTACTGACACAACATTTACATACACCACCTGGTGCTCATCACAACAGGTGAGCTCCTTAATCCCCATCATCTATTTAATCCATCTCCCCCTGCCCCGCCCCTCCGGTCACCATTACTTTGTTCTTTATATAGTTGTTTCTCTGTCTCTTTCCCACGATCGCTTGTTTCTTAAATTCCACACGAGTAAAATCATATGGGATCTGTCATTCTCTTATTTCACTTAGCATAACACTCTCTAGCTCCATCCACGTCATTGCAAATGGCAAGATTTCATTCTTTTTATGGCTGAGTAATATTCCATTGTATGTATGTACACACACACACACACACACACACACACACACACACACACACACACACATCTTTATCCAATCATCAGTTGATGAACATTTGGGCTCTTTTGAGAATTTGGCTATTGTTGACAATGCTATCTGTAAACATCGGGATGCATGTATCCCTTTCAATCTATCTTTTTGTATCCTTTGGGTAAATACCTAGCAGTGCAATTGCTGGATTATAGGGTAGTTCTATTTTTAGCTTTTTTGAGGAACTTCCATATTGTTCTCCAGAGTGGCTGCATCAGTTTGCATTCCCACCGTGTAAGAGGGTTCCCCTTTCTTCACATGGTCACAAACCTGTGGTTTCTTGTGTCAATTTTAGCCATTCTGACAGGTATGAGGTGCTATTTCATTGTGGTTTTGATTTGTATTTTCCTCATGATGAGTGATGCTGAGCATCTTTTCATGTGCCTGTTGGCCATCTGTTGGTCTTTGGAAAATATCTGTTCATGTCTTCGGCCCATTTTTTAACTGGATTGCTTTTTTGGGTGTTGAGTTTTAAGTTATTTATACATTTTGGAACCACAAGACCCCAAATAGCCAAAGTAACCTTGAAAAATAAAAGTGCAGCTAAGCTGGAGGTGTATTATAATTCCCGATTTCAAGTTATAACACAAAACTGTAGTGATCAAGACAGCATGGAACTGGCACGAAAGTAGACACAGAAATCAGTGGAACAGAAAACCCAGAAATGAACCCACAAGTACATGGTCAATGAATCTTCGACAAAGCAGGAAAGAATATCCAAAGGAAAGATGGTCTCTTCAAAAAATGGTGTTGGGAAAACTGGACAGCAATCATGCAAAAGAAACAAACTGGTCCACTTTCTTACACCATACACAAAAAGAAATTCAAAATGGATTAAAGACCTAAACGTAAGACAGGAAACCATTAAAATCCCAGAAGAGAGCACAGGCAGTACTTTCTCTAACACCAGCCATGGCAACTTTTTGAGGCAGGGAAACAAAAGCAAAAATTGGGATTTCGTCCAAATAAAAAGCTTCTGTCTGCACAGCAAAACTGAAAGGCAACCTATGGAATGGGAGATGTTACTGGAAATTATTCATTCTAACGCTCACTGAACATCTCGTACAGAAATACGGGCACCTCAAAATGAGCAACTGAGGAAAAACTCAGGGATGAACTCAAACAGCAACAGTTAAAAGCTCTAAATATTGTCAGATAACACAAAGAAAATGTTACTGAAAATGGAGCAAAAATCACTTTCAACCAGGATAACTTTGATTATCCCAATCACTCCTCAAGTCTTCCCGAAGGGTAGTTAATACCTCAAATTTGCTTTCAAGAGAATTTTGAAAAGAAGTGGGAGACAGGAGTTTGAATTTTACTAATGAGATTTGGGGGGTTTCTGAAGAGAAAGATCAGCCATTCTTCTAACCTAAATTTCTGGAACTTCTTGTTTTGGTTTATCTGACATGTATACTACAAAAGTGCAGCACAAGCTACAAAATTTTTAAAATATAAGTTGAATAATTAATACAAGATTAAATTCAGACGGCATAGAACAGGACTTGGGCACCTAAAGCCACGGATCGGAATTATAATTTTAGGCCTTCCCTTCATCTCCCCAGCCAACCCAATTACTGTCATGTTGATTTTGAAGAAAGATAGGTTTTCAAAGCTTGGATGTAAGATTTTTTTAAAAAATCTTCTAGTAGAAAACGCAATATAAACTTACACTGTATGAGTTTTTTCTTGTTAAAAGATCTGGTATCAAAAATAGATGAAAAGGAAGTAGAAGACAATGCCGTATAGGAGAAACAGTCCTTGGAGTCAGTTACAGTTACTCCTGAATGTGACCTGGATCTCTGAGTCCTGTGTGTGTGTGTGTGTGTGTGTGTGTGTGTGTGTGTGTGTGTGTAAAATGGAGGTAATCTCCTTTCTCAAAATGGTTATAAGGATTTCCCAAGATGATAGATAACAGATATGTCCATAAAGTAGGTACTTAAATAAGGTTCCACATCTCATAATGGGAAGAAACAGATTAACACTATTTGAAAAAATTTTATAACAGATATTCAGTACCTTTATTGTAGAGGAAAAGATTATCAAAACATTCCCAAAAAGCACAACTCTGAAATGCCAGTTTTGTTTGTAAAGGACTCAAACTTTAATGGCGTTCACACCATACAGTCAGGAAGCAGAACAAGCCCTAAGAAAAAAATAAAAGCAAAAATGCCAAGATCTTCTCCAACCACAATTATTTTTAATCTATGAAACAGAATTTCCTTACAAATTAAGTAGTTTTTACAGTAGTGACATTTATCATTGATGTGATCTGTTTAACATGACTAGTCAGAAGGGAAGTTGGGCTTGTAATTTTTCCAGAAATTGAAAAAAGTACCATCATTAAGATAAGGAAGAGAAAGATTTGTATCCATCTTTCTGGGACATGTAAGGTGAGAGTGATGTCTCACAGTTGGAGAATTTGTGGATATTGCTGGAGGAATTGGAGATGCTCTCTAGTAAGCGCGTAATCCCTCTTCCCCGAACACTGCTGTTTTGGCCAGAAATTTTCACCCCAGATGGACAGTCACCTAAGGATACTGGAAATACAAGAAAAGAAATGTAGCAATTTTATCGTTTTATTAATTAGAGATGCCTCGATTAACTCTTATCCTATTTTAGGCCTTTCATGAATAGGACAGAGATTCTTAGTAAAGGAAAACAGATTCTCAGAATAAAGGCAGAAGCCTGAACAAGAATATTTCTTTCTGCTTTTAGCCCCAGAAACCTTAATTGAAGTTCTTCAGGCACCACTTGAAATTTCATGTCACTAGCTTTAAAATTTTCCTATCTGCCCAAAGACATCACAGAACTACAAAACTACAGCTGCTACAGTAATAAAAGGCTTTATTTTAAATGCCTTGAACAAAAATCAGAAGACTAAATTAAAGTGATACAAAAATATACATATTGAAATTGTTTAAGGTGGTAATATCAAATAAAATTCCCAATTCAATAAGATCCTCATAATCTAAAACTAATTTTTTTTTCTTAATGTTTTTATTTATTTTTGAGACAGAGAGAGACAGAACATGAGCAGGGAAGGGGCAGAGAGAGAGAGAGGGAGACACAGAATCGGAAACAGGCTCAGGCTCTGAGCCATCAGCACAGAGCCCGATGTGGGGCTCGAACTCACAGACTGTGAGATCATGACCTGAGCCGAAGTCGGATGCTCAACCGACTGAGCCACCCAGGCGCCCCAACCTAAAACTAATTTAGAGCATCTGTTTAATAAGTACCATACCCTAGAATCTGAATAAGCTTTAGGCCCAATACTTCTTGAGGTACATTCTTAGAAGATGCTTACCAGTGGGTGTGTGTGACCTTTGTTCCTGATTAGAAGCGTTGAAATGAGAAAATCCTGGACTCTCAACTCTTAGCTTCTATAAGTAACAAAGAAAAATACAAGGGAAAAAATTGTTTTCTTATCAATTATTGGATCACCTACTTCAATTTCAAATTACTGTTTATAAAATACAAACACCCACTTTTACAATGTCTGATCAACTTTTGAAGAGACTGCTGTAAAAGGAACAGAGGGTAGTGTCTGGAGGGGAATTACGGGGTCAAGAGAGGGTTTTTATTTTTCTTAATTTTTTTTTTTTTTTTAACGTTTATTTATTTTTGAGACAGAGAGAGACAGAGCATGAACAGGGGAGGGTCAGAGAGAGAGGGAGACACAGAATCCGAAACAGGCTCCAGGCTCCGAGCTGTCAGCACAGAGCCCGACGCGGGGCTCGAACTCACGGACCGTGAGATCATGACCTGAGCTGAAGTCGGACGCTTAACCGACAAGCCACCCAGGCGCCCCGGGTTTTTATTTTTAAAGATGAGATTACAGGGCACCTGGGTGGCTCAGTCCAGGTAAGTGTCTGGCTCTTGATTTCAGCTCCCATGTGGGGCTCTGCCTGGGATTCTCTCCTTCCTTCTCTCTCTGCCCCTCCCCTGCTCATGCTCGCTTGCCCTCAAAATAAATAAACATTAATTTTAAAAACAGACTATAGCATGTTTCCTGGTGATTCAGAACAGAGAGAGACCCTGATGATGCGGGAAAGAGAAGTAAGTTATTGGAGCCACCTCTTTGAGCAGGTAAGAGGATAAGATCTAAAACATAAATGGAAGGATTGGTCTTAAGCAGGAACACAGACAATTCATGCATTAAAACAGGAGTCAAAGAGTACATGGCAGATGCAGTGGTAGGACTGTGTAAAAACCTCTTCTGATTGCTTCTATTTTCTCAGGGAAGTAGGAGGCAAGGGCATCAGCTCAAACAAGGATGAATGAGGGATGAGGCGGTTGAAGTCTGAAGTGAAAGAAGGGGAGAAAGGTGCGCCTGGGGGGCTCAGTCAGTTAAACGTCCGATTCGGCTCAGGTCATGGTCTCACAGCTCGTGGGTTCGAGCCCCGCATCGGGCTCTGTGCTGACAGCTCGGAGCCTGGAGCCTGCTTTGAATTGTGTGTCTTCCTCTCTCTCTGCTCCTCCCCCGCTCATCCTCTCTCTCTCAAAAATAAACATTAAAAAAAAATAAAAAGCAAAAAAAAGAAAGGGGGTGAGAAAAAGCTCTAGGAGAGGGGGAGAAATGGACAACCGACAGGTAACACTAAGGGCTCACTTGAAGTTGGTAGTGATTAGATCAGTCAGTATGGCAGTTTCTTTTCAGTCTCATTTAGCTTCAGGAGTATAGGAATAGAATAGGGAAGAGTTAGATTCAGTCAAGGTAGTGTTTATCAATCAAGTATGATAAAAAAAAAAAAAAAAAAGGGAGGGTCAATGAAGTTGAAGTTGCAAGTGAGTGGAAACAGATCCAGAGATCTAAGCTGGGAAGGAAGGAGGTCAAGGGCAGGGGTGAGGGAGGTTCAGGAGAGGCTGTAGCACTGCGTATGTGCCAGTGGTACCACCAGGTCTAGGACAGGATAGTGGGAAACAGGACCGCCGGAGAAAGGGAAGTCAAAGAACTGAGAGGGTCAGGCACTTGGATTATCTATGTGGAAGCTGACCTCAAGAATTCTGGCAGGAATCCTGTCTGATAACATGGCTCAGTGTTGCTCTAGGAATGAGGACATGCCACTCAGGGGCCTACTGACTCCACGATGTGGTTATCAGGCGCTAGAGCCTTTATGGCAGGAGATCCAAAGTCTAAGGATTTTAGGGAGAAGATAGGAACAGGCCTATAAGAGACAATGGTAAACAAGGAAAACTATCTCAAATCTAAGCCCATGATAAATGAGGGGAAAAAAAGGTGACACCATTTAAAAAAAAATTTTTTTAGTGTTTATTTTTGAGAGAGAGAGAGAGCAAGCAAGCACAAGCTGGGGAGGGGCAGAAAGAGAGGGAGACACAGAATCCGAAGAAGGCCCCAGGCTCTGAGCTGTCAGCACAGAGCCTGACACAGGGCTCGAACTCACGAACTGTGAGGCCATGACCTGAACCAAAGTCAGACGCTTAACTGACTGAGCCACCCAGGTGCCTCACGAGGGTACGATTTGATAGGATTAATAGGGAAGCAGTATCTTTAGAGGATAGCCAAATTTTAGTTAGAAGACGGAAGATAAACAGATCTTCCCAAGAAAAGATTGAAGATATTTGAGATTTTGCTGATAACTAAGGTTGAGAGACCCACGGAAAAGTTTTCCAGGAGTTGGGTGGGGCCGGGAAACACAGTCAGCCAAACAAGAAGCGTCTGGGAGATGAGGGAGAATTTAGGTATCCTGAGTTTCTGTAGTGAGTGATGTAAAAAATGAAGGGGAAGATACAGAGATTAATTCTGGCAGTCTCACCACGGTGATGACGGGATAAGAAGGCAAGGTTTCTCAACCTGGGCGTTACTGACATTTGCTGTGGGAGGCTGTCCTGTGCATCGTAGGACGTCTGGCCTCTACCCACTTGATGCCAGTAGCACCCCTTCTCCCGCTGGGACAACCAAGAACGCCTGCAAACATTGCCTAATGTCCCCGGAAGGACACAAAATAGGTACTGGATGATAAATCACTGGGTTGAGAGTTAACAGGAGAAAGAAAAGTCTTGCTTGAAGAATATACAGAGACCTCTGGGATATCCTCGGTTTTATTTTTTAAAATGCGCATTTATTTTGAGAGAGAGCAAGGAAGTGTGCACACATGCACGAGTGATGGAGGGGCAGAGAGAAACAGAGAGTCCCAAGCAGGCTCCGCACTGTCAGTGCAGAGCCTGAAGCGGGGCTTTATCTCACGAACCTGTGAGATCAAGAGCTGAGCCAAAATCAAGAGTCAGACGCTTAACCCACTGAGCCATTTAGGCACCCTCTCTTTTTTAAATTATCATACACTAAGATGGACTTGTTTTGGGGGGTACACCTCTACAAATTTTACCACATGAAGAGATCTGTGAAACCACTACTGCAGTCAGGGTACAGAGCCATTCTATCACCTCAAAAACTTCCCTTGTGCTGTCCCCTTACAGGCAGCCCAAGCCCCTGGGAACTCTGGATATGTTCTTTATCATTATGGTTTTGTCTTTTAAAGAATGTCATATAATATTTTGGGACTGCTTCTTTCGCTAAGTATAATTAATACTTGTGAGATCCTAATCCTTGACTGTAACAATAGTTCATTCTATTTTGGGGGTTCCCTTTTCACTGTTTTACGAACTATTTTCAAGTGACAATAACATTTATTATGTACTATGTTCCTATAGGCAGAGTTCTTGGCACTTTCATACACAGTTGCATTTAATCCTGCAACTACTAGCCTTTATTATTATTCTTGTTTCACAGATAAGGAATCAGCACAGAGAATTCAAATTACTTGCCTAAAGACACACAGACTGCATGTAGCAGGCCTGAAATGCAATTCAGGAATTCTAACTCCACAGTCTATACTCTTAACTGCTATGTTATTAGGACTATATAGAGGACTACTAGTAAATAAATTGCAAGGAAGGAAGAAAGGTGGTAGGGAAATTAGACAGCTTTTAATCAAATCCTAAATCAGGTCTTATATATTTTTGAAGTAAATATTTTAAATATTTATTTTATTTTATTTTTATTTTTTTTATTTATTTTTTTTAATATATGAAATTTACTGTCAAATTGGTTTCCATACAACACCCAGTGCTCATCCCAAAAGGTGCCCTCCTCAATACCCATCACCCACCCTCCCCTCCCTCCCACCCCCCATCAACCCTCAGTTTGTTCTCAGTTTTTAACAGTCTCTTATGCTTTGGCTCTCTCCCACTCTAACCTTTTTTTTTTTTTTTTTTTTTCCTTCCCCTCCCCCAATGGGTTTCTGTTACGTTTCTCAGGATCCACATAAGAGTGAAACCATATGGTATCTGTCTTTCTCTGTACGGCTTATTTCACTTAGCATCACACTCTCCAGTTCCATCCACGTTGCTACAAAAGGCCATATTTCATTCTTTCTCATTGCCACGTAGTACTCCATTGTGTATATAAACCACAATTTCTTTATCCATTCATCAGTTGATGGACATTAAATATTTATATTATCTACATTTAGACACTTAATTTTTGGAATGAACTTTGGATATGATTTGTATAGACTAGTCCACTACTAATTTTGATTTTCCTAAAACTCTGTTAAACATAGTAGGACAATACAGAAGAAAAAAGATTTATGCAACTGGGTCCAATTGGATTAAGAAGCGTCTGACATTCCACAAAGGAGTTTTAAAAAATGTTTTACGAAAAAGAGAACCAAAGTCCCGATCTTTAGCTGTTGTTGGCCAGGACCACATGGAGTAGCACAAAGAGACCAGGAGCTCCTAAAAGTCAGCTCCTTACCTGGTAACGCCCTGCATCCAATACAACCATTTTGGGTGTCACACTGTTGCTGGCCTCATAATCTTGAAGTGGTACATGAGTTTCTGTAAGCTGGATTCCAAAGAGAGTGGCCAGAGAATTACTGATGCAGTACCTTTAAAAGGAAATAAAAGCTCATTATCAGAATCTGATCTAATTCATTCTAAAAGCATTCAGATTTTTAAAATTTCTAATATAAAGAAAAAGCATGTAAGATATACCATTCTAAATTGGGGGGGGGCAGGAATTTAGAGATTCAGAGAAGAAATGGGAATGGGTAGCAATACATACAATAAACTGGTCATTACTAGTAAGCAATACTCCACTGATTACCAGATAAAATTTCAGGTTCATTATAAGGAAACATGGATGGGAGTAAAGATTACTAGAATTCTCAAATGTTTAAGGCAAAGAGAGGGCAGCAACAGAAATTAGGCTACAACTTTAAAAACACTTACCTATCCTCAAAACCAATGCCACCAGCCATGTAAAGGGACCACCAGAGCACCCAGAGAGCTGAGGCTCCAGGTGTTTTCACTACAGAATGAGAAGCAGGCTGTCTGGGTGGCTCAGCTGGCTAAGCATCCGACTCTTGATTTTGGCTCAGGTCCTGATCTCACAGTTCGTGAGTTCAAGCCCCCACACCGGGCTCTGTGCTGACCACCTGGAGCCTGCTTGAGATTCTCCCTTTCTCTCTCTGCCCCACCCCTGCTCACTCTCGCTCTCTTTTGAGACACTTTTAAAAATGAGAAGAAAAGGGTCTTTTTTGAGCACCTTAACAAGGAGGTGCTGTTGTTAATGATGGTAGGGAACTTCACTCTCCTATAATGAAAATTTTCAATAAATGCTTCTGAAGGTTCACCCAAATCGCTCAGGTGGTTAACTCTCCCAAACAAGTGTCACACGTGCAGAATAGTAACAGTTAACATGAAAACACACACACACACACACACACACACACACACACACGAAACCCAACCATTTTTTTAAAAAGAGAATTATGGAAATAGAAGTGAACAGTGTTTAACCCCATTGGTGAAAGCAACAGCGAGCAAAATGGCTAAGAATTCAATGCAGAATACAGCATTAGGAAGAAATTCCTTTCTCCAACTTACGCAATTTTCTTGCAAACAGCTAAAGCACAGAAGAGAATATCGTTTTCTTCATGCCACTTGCACCTGTACAAAAAAGAAAAAGGACTTTAATATCCTTAACAGCAGGAGCACTGTTTAAGGGTTTTTATGTGCCAGACTTCTAACTTACTTAGTTAAAATCATTTAAGAAAAACTAACATCCTTACTCAAAGATTTAACATTTAACAAACAAAAAAGAGATTTTTTTAGAAAATTTTTTTTTTAATGTATCTCCTCTGATGCAAATTCATAAACTACACATAACCGGTAAACTCTACCTTGGAATAAAATGAGTGTTACAGAGACACATTAGTGACCACGGTTACCATATTTGACAACCGTTTACTAAGTGCATACTATTTACCAGATATTGTTCTTGGCACTGGGGATACAGTACTGAATGAAACACAGAAACTCTTAATCACACAAAGCTTACTTTCTAGTAGGAAAGACAGATCAAAAAAGATGTAGGCATAATACACAATAAATCAGATCAAGACAAGTTCTAAGGAGGAAACAAATAAAGATGAAAAAGATGATATGAAATGTTGCAGACAGGGGACATTTTAGGTAAGGCAGCCGGGAGAGGTACCACTGAGAAGGTGATGTTTGAGTGAGGACCTCAGGAGATAATAGTGGACAGAAAGTGATGAACAGCATATTTTTACAACGACAGCCACTATAAACCCGTATCTTTCCACTAGGCACAGTTTACTGAGACTCAGAAGAGTACTTACTACTTGAGTAATTAAAAGCTTGCCTGAACCTACCAAGAATCACTTAAAAATTACTAAAAACATGCTAAACACTAAGTGTAAAAAGTCAGTTATCTGCACTTAATTGGAGTTACTTAACTGAATGGAAGACTAAATACAAAATTAAGAATTTCCCACTGCTATTCTAAAGTGATTCAATAAATAGGATTCATAAAACTCTTAGGTCTAAAATGAAGGCTTAGGTTGAAACAGCCTAAGTTCTTACACAGACACACAGAATCAAGTAATGTTTAAATTTCCAGTTAGTTTTGCTCCTTTTCTGGAACTTAAACTCCCAAATTTAGTACCTCCTATACACATTTCCATGTAGATCGTATCTGAAATAAAAGCAATTGAAAAACCAGCAATGTATTCCAAGATTAAAAACAAAGAACCCAAGAACAAACCTATAGGAATCTGATCCCAGGGGAAAATGCCTCCAAATCTAATAGTTACACTGTTAAGAATGATACTGTTTTGATGTTTTTACTTATACTTTTTAAAATTTGAATTCCAGTTAACACACAGTATAATATTAGTTTCAGGTGTACAATTTAGTGATTAAACACGTCCATATATCACCGCTCATCATAATGCACTCCTTAATCCCCATCACCTATTTAAGCCATTCTCCACCCCATTCTCTTCTGGTGTTCTCTATAGTTAAGAGACTCTTTCTTGGTTTGTCTTTTTTCCTCCCATGATCATTTGTTTTGTTTCTTAAATTCCACATATGAGTGAAATCATACGGTATTTTTCTTTCATTTTTTTCTTCTGGATTCTCTTCCTCAAAATCATCCCACCAACCCCCCCTAAGAATGACTGTATTTTCTAGTAAAGGAGGATTCACTCTGTCAAATATCAGAACTGCTTTGTCCACTTTGTTAAGCTATTAATACTCACTTTGCAGCCTCAAATCTAGCCCCAGTTTGAACACCTCTTAGATGGGTTTCTTTTATTTATGAAATTCCACTCCAAAGTCATAAGGTCACAAGGGAGTCAGTCTTTTGAGTAAATCTGCAACCTTACTCCTGAGTTCCAACACAATCTCATTCACTCCAATGACGTGTAGCATGAAGGCCTTGACAATCCTCTTTTCCTGTCTCAAAAGGTCTCAATGATGTCCTTTCCTCCTCTTTCAGGATTAAGATTCCTCCTCTTTTCCAAGGATAACCCAGTCTTTACACCCTGCTCAGAACTAGGCTGCTATAGAGGCTCTATATGCTAGTCAAACTGACTCACTAGTTTCTCTTAAACAGTCTCTGCTTCATTCCTTTGAGTCACTGTTCAGGTCATTTTCTTCTCTTGGAAGGTCCTCCCTTCAACCCAAATCTCTGCTCATAGAAATTCTATTCATCTTTCCAGGAGAACCAAATACAACATTTACCCCATCAAGTATTTCACGTTATTTTTAACCCTCACACTGAAGTGATTTCTCCCTGATGTATCATTATCTTTGGAAACACTTTTAAAAGTGATAAGAAATTACCATATACAACTCCATTGTCTTTACTTCGCTTTATTGCTCGTCAGACAGGAGACATTGTAGGCAAGGACAATCATGTTACTCTTTCCTGTGTTTCCCTAGTCTTCGGCCTTATATATGAGAGCCACCTAAATATTTGTTAAAAATAAAAAACTCAGGGCGCCTGGGTGGCTCAGTTGGTTAAGCTTCCAACTTCAGCTCAGGTCATGATCTCACAGTTCGGTTTGTGAGTTCTTGGGCTAGCTCCTGGCAGCGGGGAGCCCCGCTTGGGATCCTCTGTCTCCCCCTCTCTCTGCCCCTTCTCCACTCACACTCTCTCTCAAAAATAAACATTAAAAAATAATAAAATTTGGGAATTCAAGCTGGTGCAGCCACTCTGGAAGACAGTATGAAGGTTCCTCAAAAAGCTAAAAATAGATCTACACTACGACCCACCAATTGCACTACTGGGCATTTATCCATGGGATACAGGTGTGATGTTTCAAAGGGACACATGCACCCCCATGTTTATAGCAGCACTATCAACAATAGCCAAAGTATGGAAAGAACCCAAATGTCCGTCGATGGGTGAATGGATAAAGAAGATGTGGTATATATATATACAATGGAGTATTACTCGGCAATCAAAAAGAATGAAATCTTGCCATTTGCAACTACGTGGATGGAACTGGAGGGTATTATGCGAAGTGAAATTAGTCAGAGAAAGACAAAAATCATATGACTTCACTCATATGAGGACTTGAAGAGACAAAAAAGATGAACATAAGGGAAGGGAAACAAAAATCATATAAAAACAGGGAAGGGGACAAAACAGAAGAGACTCATAAATATGGAGACCAAACTGAGGGTTACCGGAGGGGTTGTGGGTGGGGGGATGGGCTAAAGGGGCACTAAGGCACTAAGGAATCTATTCATGAAATCATTGTTGCACTATATGCTAACTAATTTGGATGTAAATTTTAAAAAATAAAAAATAAAATTGAAAAAATTGGGCTAAGAAAAAATGACTCTAAAATGATGTCAAAATAAAAAGCTCACCTCTTAAGGGCACATGCACCCGGATGTTTATAGCAGCACTATCAACAATAGCCAAAGTATGGAAAGAGCCCAAATGTCCATCGATGGATGAATGGATAAAGAAGATGTGGTATGTATACAATGGAATATTACTTAGCAAGATTTCATTCCTTTTGATAGCCATTTGGGACAACATGGATGAAACTAGAGGGTATTTTTTTACATTTTTATAATGTTTATTTATTTTTGAGAGAGACAGAGTGCGGGCAGGGTTGGAAGAGAGAGAGGGAGACACAGAATCCGAAGCAGACTCCAGGCTCCGAGTTGTCGGCACAGAGCCAGATGCGGGGCTTGAACCCATGAACAGTGAGATCATGGCCTGAGCCGAAGTTGGACGCTCAACCGGCTGAGCCACACAGGTGCCCTTGAACTAGAGGGTATTATGCTAAGCGAAATAAAAGTCAGAGAAAGACAAATATCAAATGACTTCACTCATATGTGGAATTTAAGATACAAAACAGATGAACCTAAGGGAAGGGAAGCAAAAATAACACAAAAACAGAGAGGGAGACAAACCATAAGAGACTCTTAAATACAGAGAATAAACTGAGGGTTGCTGGAGGGGTATTGGGTAGGGGGATGGGCTAACAGGGCAATGGGCATTGAGGAGGACACTTGTTGGCACTGGGTGTTGTATGTGATTAATCACTAAATTCTATTCCTGAAATCATGATTATACTGTATGTTAACTAACTTGGATTTAAATTAAAAAATAAAAAAATTTATTACTTGAAAGAAAAAAAAAAACTACACCCCTTAAAACTACTATCTGCTGGGCTTCTGGTTAAAAATGCATAAATTTAGCTCCTTTTGCTCCCCAAATCCTATCAAAATGACAGTCAAAAGAATAAAAATAGTAGAGGTCCACAGGAAAGGAGAAAACAGAAAGAGGTTTCCATGGAAGAGAGTGTAACACACCTGTGGGATATGGAAAGTAAACGAAGGAGTGCTAACCGATGAAGCTAGACGAAGGAAGTCATAGCCTTCAGCCCCCACAGAACCAGCTATACAAATCTGCCTGCCAGAACTCTAGAGACGCTCTGAACCCATGGACATGTCCCTGGCCAGACAGCAGAGGTTAAGACCAGGAGGCTGAACTTCTTCTGTACAAAGAATGGTTAAGTTCCCTGACCAAAGAAGTAAACTCTTCTTAGAGAACTAGGCAGCAAGAACGGACGCTAGTATCTTAAGACAAAGCCCTCAATATTCTGGCATTTAGGATTTTGTCTCAACTTAGCATCCAGCTCTTATCTGCTTCCCCTAGAGTAAAGCCCAATTAGTTGTTAATCCCCAATGAACAATACTAAACACTCAGCTTTGCAGCCTCATTTCTAAATATGAACCTAACCAAAGACAATCAGACATTCAAAGAAACCCTGCAACACAGAAAGATCAAGACAGGAACACCACAAGTCACAACCCCAAAGAATGAAAATCCAGAGAACAAAAGCACACAAACATCCCTCCCCCACCAAGTACCCCAATGAGATCTATGAAATTACTGCATCTAGGATCCTACTTATCTTCCTCATATCTTCAACTGAATCAGCACTGATGATGAATGTGACAGTATGTGTAACAGGATAGTACCTGCAGGCAGAGAGACCTCAACAAGTCAGCCTCTGCTCAGTATTAAAATGCCACAGCTTGTTAGGGTTCTGTGCTTGGTCTTCTTCTCTTTTTGCCCTCTGCCTAAGTAACCTCGTCAATATGCAGTAGATCCATTAAAGCAGAGAACTGGTCTCTCTTCGTTGCATTTTCAGTGCCCAGAACAGTGCCTGGCACATAGTGAAATGATGAATGCTGGCATCATCCAAATCTCTTCACGGAGTTCTAGGCTGGGAAGACCAGCTGCTTGCTTGTTATTTCTAGATCTTACCTCACCAGGGCCTCAAAACATTCTAAACTTGCTCCTCTCTCTTCCCTGTCTACTCTGAAATATATACTACAAACCTGAGTATTGTCTTTATTTCTTTTCAGGCTCTTCCTGTATCCAGTCCATCGGGAAGGTCTGCTGGTTTTTACCAAGATGAAATCTACTTATTCCTCTCCATCTCTACTGTCACTACTCTGGTCCAAGCCATTTCTTGCCTTGACTAGAGAAACGGTTTAACAGTTATGGACTGTTTCCTTCCCTTCTTGCCTCCTTTCAATATATCCATTAAAAACTCAAGAGGATCTTTTAGAAACCTAACCAAATTCTGTTTATTCCCTGTTTGGTGAAATTCCTTCCTGTACCCCTTACATACAGAGATCGGATGGTTGCCAGAAGGGAAGGGGGGAGGGACGGGGAAAAAATTCCTTCCTGTAGCTAAGAAGGCTTATAGTGTGTGTGGTCCTTGCTTATCTCTTCAGCCTCACCTTGGACATTCTCTCCTGTGCTTACTACTTTCCGTCACACTAACAATTTCCAGTAAACACCAAGCTTTCACCTCAAAGCCTTTGCCTCTCTCTGCCCAGGATGCTCTTCCTTCTAGTTTTGCATGGCTGCATCTCTCTCTTGCTTCAGATCTGTTTTAATATTACATCTTTAAAAAAAAAAATATTCTTGACTATTCTAGAAAGCAGTCTTTCTACCTAGTCTTCTCTGCAAGAAGAGGAACAGTATCCTACTGATTTCCTTCTCTGCACTGATCACAAGCTAAAATTACCATTTTATTATTTACTGTATGTTTCTCTTTCCCATTAAAACGTTAGCCTCATGAAGGCAGAGACCACGTAAATCTTGTTCACCACTGAACCTCCAGCACAGTGCCTGGGACAGAGGAGATGCTCAATAAATACTGGCTGATTGATTAAAAACTACCTCGTTTCAAACAGATGTCATTACACAGTGAATTAATTCAGGGACAATTATGACAAAAAGCAACAAAGAGAATGGAAGATCTGTAAAAGTTATGAATATTCTGGTCTTCAAAATTCCAGGATAGCCATCAACAGCCTCTTGAGATTCTGATATTCACTTTGTCTAACTGTACTCAGTTTCACCAATACCTATCCATTTCATCTACCTGAAGCTAGAGGCATTTATCAAAAATTTATTATAAACTTTAATGTAAAAGAAGTTCAAAAGAAGCATTTGAAAGGAGTCCTATCTGCTTATATTAACTAACAAATTCCAACAGTAGTTTCTGTTGACTACTACAACACAATCTCCTGTCTAAAAAATACTGTATATTAGAATTCATCCCATCCGAAGCAGTTTACTACAAAAGTGCTTAAAGTATTATGTAATAGTTTCATCATTAACAAAATCCCATGGCACCGGCCCCAATGTCATACACCAAAGCTACTCTTGTTGTAGCTTCACTTACACAACTGAGCTCACCACTGTGTTTCTTCTATTTTAAAACATGCATTTTTCACTTTTTAACTTAAGTGGAAATGCACCTTCCAAATGAAGGTATTTTACAATTGCTATTGGTCTAAGAAATAGTTGCATTGCCTGAACATGTACAAGTTTGGTTGTTTTTGATGACAATTGCAAACCATTTTATTCAATAAACCAATTGAAGATTTATTTGAGAAAAGTATTGGTTTGTCTCTGAACACTTTCTGCTGACATCAAGAACCAGCATAAAAACTTGCATAAAGGGTGTTAGTGGCAAACAAGTATTTTAATACCCCAGCATATAAATACATAGGTCTGTTACGTGTTTCACATTAACTCATGTCGTTCACTTTCTTTGCACAATGCTTGCTCAGTCTGTTTGGTTTCCTTTTTTTTCTCCTAGTAACCATAAATTTATCCTTCCCCTAAAATTATTTTTCATTTTTTTAACTGAAGTAGAGACTTTCAGCTGTACAACAGTGATTCCACATGTTTAATAAACACTACACTATACTCACAAGCGTACCTACCATCTGTCACCACACAACACTACTGAGACACCATTGACTATATTCCCCGTGCTGCACTTTTCATCCCTGTAACTTAATCATTCCTGAAGTGGAAGTCTGTACCTCTTACCCCTATTCACCCATTTTTCCCCCTCCCCCTCCCCTCCCCTCACAGTTTGTTCTCTAGTCTGTTTCTGCTTTTGTTTTTCAGATTTCACATATAAGTGAAATCCTATGGTATTTGTCTTTGACCCATTTCACTTGGCAAAACACCCTCTAGGTCCATCCATGCTTTGGAAATGGCAAGATCTCATTCCTTTTTATGGCTGAGTAATATTCACATCTTTACCCATTCATCTATGGATGGGCATTTGGTTTGCTTCCATATCTTGGCTATTGTAGATAATGCTGCAGTAAACATTGGGGTGCATAGATTTTTTCCAATTAGTGTTTCTTCTTTGGATAATATACACAGTAAAGGAACTACTGGATCATAGGATATTTCTAATTTTTTGAGGAACTTCAATACTGTTTTCATAGTGGCTGCACCAATTTACATTCCCACCAAAAACGCACAAGGATCCTTTTTTCTCCACATCCTCACCAACACTTGTTAGTTGTTGTCTTTTTGATTCTAGCTATTCTGACAGGTGTCAGGTAATAGCTCATTGTGATTGTGATTTGCATTCTCTCATGAGGAGTGATGTCGAGCATCTTCTTACATGCAGGCCATCTGTATGGCTTCTTTGGAAAAAGGACTACTCAGGTCCTATGCTTATTTTTTAAATCAGATTTTTGTGTGTGTGCCGAGTCGTAGAAATTCTTCATATATTTTGGATACTAACCTATTATCAGATATATCACTTGCAAATATCTTCTCCCATTAAGTTGCCTTTTGATTTTGTTGATGGTTTCCTTCACGGTGCAAAAGCTTTTCACTTTGGTGTAATCCCAATAGTTTATTTTTGCTTTTGTTTCCCTTGCCTGAGAAGACACATCTAGAAAAATGTTGCTACAGCAGATGTCAAAGAGATTACTGCTTGTGTTTTCTTCTACGAGTTTTATAGTTTCTTAAATTCTTTTTTTAATGTTTATTTTTGAGAGAGAAAGAGCGAGGGAGGGGCTGAAAGGGAGACACAGAATCTGAAGCAGGCTCCAGGCTCTGAGCTGCCAGCACAGAGCCCTACTGAACCACAAGATCATGACCTGATCTGAAGCTGGACCCTTAACCCACTGAGCCACCCAGGCGCCCCTAGGAGTTTTATAGTTTCAAGTCTTTAATACATTTTGAGTTTATTTTTGTTTATGGTGTGTGGTGCAGTTCTCTTTTAAGAAACATTGTATCACAAAAACTCCGGATGACAGAGAAGTCAATAATGTATATAACATAGACACTGAATGACTCTGAAGGTAAAGTTTTAGAAAGACATTAACAAATAGCTGAGGTAATAGTATATGAATCAAAATATGCTAACATATCATCCATAAATTTTACAGATTAACAAGAATAAACAAAACAAAATCTATAGATGATGCATAAACAAGAGAGTATTACAAAACTACCTATAAATGGGGGGGGGGAACTCTTAATTTTCAATGGAGTAATTTCTCAAGTTTATACCAAGCTATTTTATATGGCTTTAGAGGGAGACTGGAGTCCCAGAAACACTGGAGGAGAGACAGAAGGGAAATAAAGATCCTAAGATTAAATTACAATAACTCCACAATGAGATCTGTAAATATTCAGAATCCTGATAGATCAGAGCACTGACTAAAAAGCACCTGTGAGACTCTAGGAGGCAGTCTGGAAGGGGAGGCTTCTGGGCAGCAGGGGGTAAGAGGAAGGGAGAAGTTGTTGAGAAATTGTACAGAGAGAGGTAAAAAAAGCAAACGGGAGAGAGGGAAAAACAGGACTTTTCAGGACAAAAGAACGAGAAAAATGGGAAGACCCACCACCCTGAAAGCATTCAAAGGAACCGCCATTTGCTACACAGACAGAAGAGGGAGCACTGGAATGAAGAATGTCAAACGTCCCAAATCAGCAGCCCTGTCCACGAAATGCAAAGGAACAACATACCCTGATCTGCAGAAAGCTACAAGAAGAAAACTGAAAAGGGGGCTTAAAACACTTCAGCTGATAACTTCTCCCCAAAGTCCCCTGATCCCCAAAATACCACAAAGGTAAAACTAAAACATAACACTCTATGTTGAATTAAATATCCTCAAAGAAGGATTTTAAGATATGAAAACATGTCCTGAGTGAGAAATTTCAAAACTAAGAACAGAAATAAAAAAAATAAGTTGACAAAACTCTGGAAATAAAAATTATATCAGAAAAGAACTAAATTACAAACTGCCTAAGGAAGAATAAAAGATTAAAAAAGTAAAAAAAGAAAAAAGAAAGAAAAGAAAGAAAAAGAAAAAGGGTCAGAGACCATGATCAAGATGAAAGGTAGGCAAAGAAGACCAAACCGGACCATACATATGCTGGACTCCCTTAAGAAGAAAAAAAGAACAGAATATTAAATAACCAAGAGAAATCTCCAGGAATAAGACCTCACTCTGCATACTGAAAGTGTTCACCAAACAATTGAGAAAACTGACCTGTGATAATATACTCAGAGAAATATAATTAAAACTATTAGACTTTTTAAAGATAAAAAAAACACCCTTAAAGTCTCCAGGCAAAAAGATCAAATAAATTAAAAGGCCAAGAGAATTAAATGACCAAACTTCTCAAAAGCAACACACAATGAAATACAACAATAAAGCTGTATTTGTAGAAACTCAAGGAAATAAAAGATAAATAACAAGATTTCAACAGGCAAGAACACAGGGACAACTGTCCCCAAGAGCCCTTAATCAACATACCAGATCAATTCCACAATTTGTTTCTGTAAAGGCACCAAAATAACACAGTAACCAGCTTAAAACTACAGGATATGCAATGAAACATAGAAACACAGTATAACAGAAAACTTTAATACACCATTCTCAACACGTGACAGATGAAGCAGACATAGCTAAAGGGATTAAGGTAGTTTCTTTTTTTTTTTTTTTTTTAATAACTGGAAGTTTGTACCTCCTAATCCTCACCTAAATAGCCCATCCCCTCACCAACCTCGCCCTCTGACAACTACCAGTTTGTATTTAAGAGTCAGTTTGGTTTTTAGTTTGTCTGTCTCGGTTTTTAGAGTCCACGTAAATGTGAAAGCATGCTATTTGTCTTTATCCGACTTATTTCACTCGGCATACCGTCTAGGTCTATCCACGTTGCCACGAATGGCAAGATACATTCTCTCTGTGGCTCTGTAATATTCCAGCGTGTACGTGTGTGTTGTGTGCACCAATATCCTTCATCCATTTGTTTGTCACTGGGCACCCGGGTTGCTTCCATTTCTTGGCTATTCTAAATACACATGGGGTGGTAGGTACGTTATCTTTTCAAGTTAGTGTTCTTGTTTTCTTTGGGTAATGGAATTACCAGATCTCATGGTCTATTTTTATTTTTTTTCCATGCTTATTTTCCACAGCAGTTGTACCAATTTACATTCCCACCAGTAGTGCCCAAGAGTTCCCTTTTCACCACATCCTCACCAACCCCTGTCTTTCTTAAGAGATAAAACAACTTAAACATAATCAAAGTAGTCCTCATGGATAAATGTCAAACGCTACACCCTGACAATAAATATTCTTCTCACATGCCCACAGAACATTCACAAAATTGATTATATATTAAGTTAGCAAAAAACTGCAAAACTTCCATAAAGTAGAAATATTATGGGGCGCCTGGGTGGCTCAGTCAGTTAAGTGGCAAATTCAGCTCAAGTCACGATCTCGTGGTCTGTGGGTTCGAGTCCCATACCGGGCTCTGTGCTGACAGCTCAGAGCCTAGAGTCTGCTTCAGATTCTGTGTCTCCCTCTCTCTCTGCCCCTCTCCCACTTGCACTCTGTCTCTCTCTGTCTCTTAAAAATGAATATTAAAAAAAAAAATTTTTTTTTAAAAGAAATATTATGAACAAAACTGATCACAATGCAAAGACACCAGAACTTACTAACAAAAACCAGAAAGGCCTTTCCACCTGGAGATTATTAACTCATGGGTTAAAACTACAGAATATTTTTTAAATTACAAAATACTGTATGTGAATCTATGAGATGCATTGAAAGCAATGTTAAGAAGAAAATTCACTCTACTAAACACCTACCAATAAAATATAAAAATTAATGAATTCTGATCCCCCCAAATAGAAAAAGAACCAGAGTACCAAGAAATTAAGAAAAAAGCAGAAATTACTGAGGAAGAGAATTTAAAAAAAGTTGTTTTGAAGAAAAAAATAACAGAATAGACCATATACTATCTTCATTTAAGGAAAAAACACACAAATACACAAGATAACCACCGAAACAGAGGTAATTTTAAAAATTATGAAACTTTGCAGACTTTTAAATAAATTTGGAAACTTATATAAAACATACAATCTCCTAGAGAAGTACAGATTACCAAAATTGATTCCATTAAAGTTAGAAAGCCTAATCAAATTGATTTTCATAGAAGAAACAGAGAAAGTTATTAAGGAACTGCCCCACAAAAATTATCCTGTCCCAGATATGCACAATTTGTGTGAGAACATTTTAAAAGTATTGAAAGACCCCAAAGTAGATTAGAGAAATGCAAACACATCTCACCTTGGATAGAATTCAACATTATAAACATTTCAGTTCTCCCCAATTTATACATTCAATGCAATCCAAGGAGTTTTATGGAGCTAGACCGAAGTGAAGGGATTCTTCTGCATATACATTTTGTTTAAACACATTAAAAAGAATAAAATCAACAAGGATGGGGAAAAAATGCAATAAAACAAGCAAATGGGTTGAACTAGATTTCAAATGAATAATTTCACCAGACTGAAGAAGGGGAAAGAACCAACCCAAATAACTTTTGACCAAAGTATTTTGACTATGTATCTTCAGACTAAATAACTGAAAGCAAATCCTGAACTATTAGTATGTCATTTTACAGTGGTATCACTTAACAGTTCTCTAACAATTGACTTTTACTTACTGTATTCTAGGACTGAACAAACAAGAATATTGAGTGCCAGGTTTTTCACTCAGAGAAGAGAAATACAAAAACAGAAAAGTGGAAAAGTAGAAAACAATATGTGTTGAACTGGAATTGTAGGTTTAGTATGAACTCATGGTGAGACAGAGAAAAATGTGTGTGAAGGGGGTGTATATACATGTATTTCCTAGCTCTATCCACTAAGGGGAACTAGAATCAATGATGCTCTAGTAGGAATGAACATACCTAGCACCCACATCCTATCTCCTAAACACTCTCCTCCATTTAAAGGAACCAGGGTTTCTTGGAGAAATGGCTAACCCAAAGCTGAAGCAGGAAAGTACAAGGATGAGCCTGAACGTATTAAGCCAGAAAGCAATGAAGCACTGAAAGAATAATGAAGAAATGCCAAAAGGACAGAAACCACTGCTTTGAAGGGACTCCCAATGGCCGTGAAGAAACAAAGTAAGTATAAAAATAAGTTGACAGTAAAAGATTATAGCCCATTTAATAAAACAGGAATCCATGAGTCCATACTCATTATTTTTAAAAATAAAAGCTCTTCCTTACAGTAGGATGTCAACTAATAAATGTAGTAGGAACAACTGGATCAGAAAATCACCATTTCACAGGGGCACCTGGGTGGCTCAGTCGGTTAAGTGTCCAACTCTTGATTTCGGCTCAGGTCATGATCTCACGGTTTGTTCCTGAGTTTGAGCCCCTCATCATGCTCTGTGCTGACAGCATAGAGCCTCCCTCTCTCTCTGCCCTTCCCCCAATTGCTTGAGCTCTCTCTCTCTCTCTCTCTCAAATAAACAGTAAAAATAAATAAATAAAAATATAAAATAAAAAATAAAAAAATCACCACTTCACAAATGTAATAATTACTGATTCAGGCAAAAATCATCAATGGATGTGAAAACTAACAGGCAGGCTGAAATTCGAAGAAAAGAAGATCTACCAAATCTCAAAATATCTCCCTACAAAATATTAATTTTAAGGTGAAAAACAGTAACTTTTCAATGGCAGAAATCTGGCAGACGATATCTGGCAGACATGATCAAAGTTACCATCAGTAATGGAACAAATGGACATCAGATGCATCCAGATACGACGTACTGAGAAGACACCTAACTTTTGTGGCACTCCTGCCAAAAATACAGAACCTCAATCTACTCATGAGGAAATAACAGGCAAACTAAAACTAAGAAACAGTCTATAAAGTAACTGGCCTATTCTCTTCAAAAATGTCAAGATCAAAAAAGTCACAGTAAGTCATTTGCAAGTATCTTCTCCCATTCTGTAGGTTGCCTTTTAGTTTTGTTGATGGTCTCCTTCGCTGTGCAGAAGCTTTTTATTTTGATGCAGTCCCAGTAGTTTATTTTTGCTTTGTTTCCTTTGCCTCTGGAGACATATTTAGTAAGATATCTAGTAAGAAGTTGCTATGGCCAATGTCAAAGCAATTACTGCCTATGTTGTCCTCTAGGATTTAGATGGTTTCCTGTCTCTGTTTAGGACTTTCATCCATTTTGAATTTATTTTTGTGTATGGTAAGAAAGTGGTCCAGTTTCATGCTTTTGCATGGTTGCTGTCCAGTTTTCCCAACATCATTTGTTAATACATAAAGAACTTCTAAAACTGAACATCCAAAAAACAAATAATCCAGTTAAAAAATGGGCAAAAGACACGAACAGACATTTTTCTAAAGACATACAGATGGCTAACAGACACATGAAAAGATGCTCAACATCATTCATCATCAGGGAAATACAAATCAAAACTACCACAAGGTTATCACCTCACACCAGTCAAAATGGCTAAAATTAACACAGGAAACAACAGGTGTTGGTGAGGATGTAGAGAAAGGGGAACCCTCACTGCTGGTGGGAATGCAAACTTCATGCATGAGCCACTCTGGAAAATAGTATGGAAAAGTTAAAAAGTTCCTCAAAAAGTTAAAAATAGAACTACTCTACCATCTGGCAATTGCACTACTAGGTATTTACCCAGAGGATACAAAAATATGAATTCAAAGGGGTACAAGCACCTCCATGTTTTAGCAGCATTATCAACAATAGCCAAATTATCAAAACCCAAATGTCCATCAACTGATGAATGGATAAAGAAGATATATACAAAGGAATATAACTCAGCCATGAAAAAAAAAATGAAATGTTGCCATTTGCAATGCTGTGGATGGAGCTAGAGAGTATTATGCTAAGTAAAGTAAGTCAGTCAGAGAAAGACAAATACCATATGATTTCACTCATTTGTGGAATTTAAGAAACAAAACAGATGAACACGGGGGAAAAAAAAGAGAGGCAAACCAAGAAATAGACTCTTAACTACAGAGAACAAACTGAGAGTTACTGAAGGGGACTCAGGCAAGGGGGAAGGGTTAAATAGGTGATGGGTATTAAGAAGGGCAGTTGTGATGAGCACTGGGTGTGGTATGCAAATAATCACTACATTCTACACCTGAAACTAATATTACACAATACGTTAGCTGAAATAGAAATAAAAACTTGAAAAAAAAACTAAACAAAAAGAAAGTCAAAGACTGAGAAACTATTTCAGATTAAAGGAGCCTAAAAAAACTAACTAAATGCAACATATGCTCCTGAGTTGGACCCTAGACTAGATTTTCTTTTGCTATAAAATATATTACTGGTACACTAGCAAAATATGAATATGGTCTTCCAATTAAACAACACTATTATATCAAGGGCAATATCGTGTTTTGATAATTTTATCATGTTACTATACATGTTCTTAGGAACAATACATTGATATTTAGAAGTGAAAAGGCATCATGGCAGCAACTTACTCTCAAGTGGTTCAGAAAAAGAAACTGTGTCTAGAGAGCAAGTTATAAAGAAAATGTATTAGAATGTTAACAATTAGAGGGGAACCTGGGTGGCTCGGTCCATTAAACATCAGACTTTGGTTCAGGTCATGATCTCACAGTTTGTGGGTTAGAGACCTCCATTGGGCTTTCTGCTGTCAGCGCAGAGCCTGCTTTGGACCCTGTCTCCCTCTCTCTCTCTGCCCCTCCCCTTCTCACGTGCACATATGCACTTTCTCTCCCAAAAATAAGCATTGAAAAATAAATAAATAAATGTTAACAATTAGGAAATCTGAGAGAATGACATATAGGACTTTTCTGTAAATCTGAAATTATTTCAAAGTATAAAATATTTTCAATTTATTTTACTTACATATTTCATATATATATATATATATATATATATATATATATATATATATATATATATATACACGAATTCTAGGTAATATGACATCTGTTTAAATAAATATATTCTTCCATCAGTATAAAAATTCTAAGTGATAAAGCGCCCTGTCAGTTATTTGGTAGTGTGTCTGTTTTTAGTTGCAGACAAAGTAACAATGTATCTGACGATCAATGGAATCCTATATTCAAGGAAATAATGATTCCAAAGTTTCATAGGAAAACACTGCCCATTGATGGAAAAACCAATCTTGTCATATTTTCTCAGTTCAGAAAAGTCAAAATCACTAACACAAAATCATTATAAATACCTTGTGTTGCTAGAATAATCCCACATGGCCACATCCAGGAGGCTCCGAACCCAGGTTTTAGAGGGCTCCTTAAGAAATTTTTGCTGGTAGATTCCCACTACAAGATCTTCTACAGTGAGAAGTTCTAGATCTTGCCTGATTTCTTCCATGGGTAAATAGAATAAGACATACAATTAGTGAATTTAGATACACAGAAGATGTACATCAATATGGAAACAAATACAGACATTATAAAGCACTTGAACAGTAACCTAGTGTTACTTACTTGATGCCTTTGCCATATGCTTCAAACACCAGTTGACTCTGGCTCGGTCATCAGACTGGAGAAGGAAAAAAATTTACTTGTATTTTCTCCTACATTGTTGTTCAATTGTTGTTCTTTCAAACTGGGGAGATAGGAGTGGCATGAAGGGAAAGACTAAAGAGTTTATGACAACTAAATGAGAACCATAAAAAAGAGCAACATATATTTTA
The DNA here is from genome assembly GCF_046562875.1 of Panthera onca. Taxonomy (NCBI): domain Eukaryota; kingdom Metazoa; phylum Chordata; class Mammalia; order Carnivora; family Felidae; genus Panthera; species Panthera onca. The sequence continues at coordinate 12,802,275 of NC_138355.1, read as the reverse complement.
AAAGACTACTGCTATTAATAAAGTTACATTTATAAAGCAATGTTAACAGACTTTGTGAAAAGCAAGGGAGACCCAGGGTAGGCGCATGAAGAAACCAACATGCAGAAAAAGGTCATCTGTTCATGATTACACTACACTAGTAAGATTAAAACCCAGTTCTTCAACTCCTAATCTAAAAGAATTTCTTTGGGTACCTTTTGTGGATCTTTTGGTACCTTAAGTGGATAACCTTAAAAAAAAATTCTTACACTGAAATTACCTTGCAGTAGATAGGTGGCCAGCTTCCTGGGTTTGGGTGAATAAACCTATAAAGGTTTTGTAACACAGTTGCTTGGTCATGCCCAGATTCAAAGTTTGAAATAGGAATCTTGTGACTAGAATCACCTGAAGGAAACAAAAAGGAAGTAGGGAGTTCAAAATTTGACCAAGACAAATATGACAAAGTGGGTAAGGAAGGAGGGTATAGGAAGAGGACAGTGAGTAACTCATGTTTAAGCACTTGTACCAAGCCTAGTTATGATTAGGTACTTTATCCGATATTCTTATGAGAAAGGGGATATACACCTATTAGAGAAGAGACAACCGAGAATCACAGAAGTTAGTATAGTAAGTTAAGAGTTGGTGATCAATGGAGTAAGGACTCAAAACCAGGTTTAAGTGACTAAGCCTGTATGTTTTCACTATTCCCCTCTGCTTTTCACGTAAGGCTGGAGAACTTAATAGCAATGATTGCTTTTTTAAAGGTTATACAGGGGCGCCTGGGTGGCGCAGTCGGTTAAGCGTCCGACTTCAGCCAGGTCACGATCTCGCGGTCTGTGAGTTCGAGCCCCGCGTCAGGCTCTGGGCTGATGGCTCGGAGCCTGGAGCCTGTTTCCGATTCTGTGTCTCCCTCTTTCTCTGCCCCTCCCCCGTTCATGCTCTGTCTCTCTCTGTCCCAAAAATAAATAAAAAACGTTGAAAAAAAAAAAAAAAAAAAAAAAAAAAAAAAAAAAAGGTTATACAACCAAGATTTCCACTTGCAATAAAAAGTGGACCAATTCAGACCAAACTTCCACAACAATTTAAAATACTTGAAAATATCAAGAGCACACAGTAGCGAGGAATTAATAAACCCAGATGCAAGAGAATATAGAAATTCAAAAAGGCTCTCCAGAGAGCCTAGCTTTTGGGGCAGTTTTTTCCCCCTACAGTTATTTACCAATTCCAGAAGAGGAGGAAGTTGAATGGCTGAGAAATGTGCTTGTGACAGCTTTGGAGGCCTGGTTTGCTAGGCCTCCAGGTGTCTAGTAAAAGCAAACATAAATCTTTTCTGGAGGAAGGGAACATCATTATAAACCTCAAATTACTTTAAAATCATTTTTTCAGCATAGTGGGAAAAATGGTGGCCAGGAAGGCAGGAAAGGAGAAGCCCAAGAAGCCACAGCCAGCTGGAGCTGTCAGAGTAATGAAAGGGGAAGTTCCAGTTGCAACACTAAGAAGTAATCAGCTGAACAAGAAGCTGCAAACCTCTCAACAAAGCCTGTAAAGATCCACAAATTTGGAAGCACCACAGGTAGTGACAAAGAAAGCCTCAGCCATATCCATCAAACTTGGATCAAGTAAGCCTAGAGGAACTCTTGCTCCAAAAACCCTTTCAGTAGCAGGTTTTAATGAAGATGAAGATAGTGAACAGAGGAAATGCTTCCAGAAACAAAGATGAGGATGAAGAATACTGGAAGGGATACACCAACATCGTTAGGACCAAATTCCTTCAATAAAGGAAAGCATGATTTTTCTGATGACCAGAACCTATGGGAATGAAATAGAAAATCTCATCTTGGAAATGTCCATGACCAAGATAATTAAATGATGTGTTTTGAAATTGGGGTGTTGGGTGGGTGTAAAGTTAAAAGGAACAGTTTCCTTTTTTTTCTAAATTTTTTTTAACGTTTATTCATCTTTGAGAGACAGAGCATGAGTGGGGAAGGGGCAAAGAGAGACACAGAATCGGAAGCAGGCTCCAGGCTCCGAGCTGTCAGCACAGAGCCCGATGCGGGGCTCGAACTCACTAACTGCGGGATCATGACCTGAGCCCAAGTCGGACGTTCAACCGACTGAGTCACCCAGGCACCCCGCAACAGTTTCCTTTTTTAAAGAACGGTATAAGATTATCTTTGGAGACTTTTTTTTTTTTTAAGATTGAGTGATATATAAATGAATTTGAAATTAGAGGCAATTTATGTTTTATATACAGATTTCAAGACATTTACTAATTTTATAGTTTCATGTGATTAGCTTACAGATAATAGAAAAATCAGAAATGGTATCTAAGAACTGCATTTTTTTTTTTTAATGTCTATTTATTTTTGAGAGACAGAGCATGAATAGGAGAGGGGCAGAGAGAGAGGGGAGACACAGAATCCGAAGCTGGCTCCAGGCTCCAAGCTGTCAGCACAGAGCGTGATGCGGGGCTGGAACCCACGAGCCATGAAATCATGACCTGAACCAAAGTCAGACACCCAACCGACTGAGCCACCCAGGTGCCCCTAGAATTGCGTATTTTTTAAGACACTATCAAGAGGGATGCAAAAAGTTATTATCTATTTAAACTGCAAACAATTACTCTTGACTCCCTTATTAACGTAAACTGTCTCCCAGGAACAGCCTGTATTGGGAAGAAAATGTTACTGGACTATTGACTGGAAGTACATTAGATAAAACATGGTTTGTTTGTTTTTTTTTCCTAAAGGGCATTTGTTTTTGATCCTCATAAACTAGGTATTGCATTGCTATCAGCTAGTACAGATGCCTACCTCTTTAAAAAATACTTTGTTTTCATTTTATGTAAATTGTTAAGTATTTGAAATAGTACATTTCACCTTAATGGGTCCTGTCTACCTTCGTTAGTCTTCAAAGACCATCTGCTACCAAAGTAAAATCAGTATTGTGAATGTGCTTCTTAGTTTTTGTTCTTAGCTAGTTCCTGTAAGCATTTCCACCAGATCTTGAGGCAACTCATGAAGAAGTAGTTTCTTTTAAAATACAAACTACCACCAAAAACTTAAATGTAGGTATAATACTTAGATATGTGGGTGTTTTTGTTTTTTAATAGGTAGTAACACCAAAAAACCCACACTGTATGAAGATGAAAATGAGAAAAATGCACTTTCCATACCTTTGTTAAAGCTTAATTTATTAATTTATGAAAATGGAATTTGATTTGAACTTAATACAAGAAATCTTATGTTAGTAAAATAATACGGCTATTTGAATTATATATTTTTTAAAGTATTATACACATTAATCATGTACATTTTAGATACTGAAGATAAAAATAAAGAAAATACATCTTTAAACATATTCTATGGAATCTCCGACCACATTGTTAGATCTATGTACTATAGGCTTTCTAAAAAACTTTAATTTTTTTAATGTGACAGTTAAGCACATCTTTAAAAGCATAATCACAGATAAAAGAAACATACAGTAAAATGATTTCCTTGAAAACTCCTGCAATGTTTAATTTGGAAGCAGCTTCAGACTACTTTATTGGTAGCAACCACTCGCTGAGCTCTTTTAAACAGGGATTAACTCCAGAGAAGCAACCTGTATTCCTAACGCTTTGTTCATTTGCATTTTGCTTTTAAGTTGAAAGTAAACCCCAAGTAAAACAATGGAAATATATATAGAACTATCAGTTCTTACATGATTTAATTATATCATAATACATGAATTTAACTTGCTTTAATGTAAGCAAACTTTCCACTTTTGTCCATTTTGTTGTTTATGTTAAAATAACATCTTTTCCTACATATTGTCTGGACTCAAATGAATTATTAACCTAAGGTCAATAGGGGAGAGAAACGACGGAGATGAATGTCTTTACTAAAATACCACTAAATTTGTCAAACTCAAAAAAAAAATCACTTTTTCAAACATTATATATGAATAACCCGGTACAGGATGAAAGAAGAATGAGAAACAAACCAAATTTGATAGAATGAGATCCAAAGTATTCCAGCTACTGAAATTATTCAGTACAGATGATAAATATTCACGCTTATGATCAAATTATGAATTTTATCATAAAGTTATAAAAAAGGACACACAGGAAGAGTTCAATTTCTGATAGCAACAGACTAGAACTCTATGAATGAAACACCTGCTTGAGAGCACTGCAGAGAGAAAACTACAGTAAGGAACCAGGGGTCCAAAATCTTGGAGAAGAAGGAATCCTAGAAAGTGGATTCTGGCATTTGGGTTCATTGGTAATTTGGGGCATTTGTGAATTCTGGAAGAGGAGATTTAGAGTCTGATAAACTGAGCAGTTTCAAAAGACCTAGATATATAAGAATTAAAACTATTACTCCGGGGGCGCCTGGCTGGCTCAGTTGGTGGAGCATGTGACTCTTGGTCTTTGAGTTGTGGATTAGAGCCTCATGCTGGGTGTGGAGATTACTTAAAAATAAAACCTTTAAAAAAAAAAAATATTACTGTAGGACCACCTGGGTGGCTCAGTCAGTTAATCATCCATCTCTTGTATTCAGCTCAGGTCATGATCTCACGGTCTGTGGGTTTGAGCCCCGCGTTGGGCTTTGTACTGACAACATGGAGCCTGCTTGGTATTCTCTCTCCCTCTCTCTCTCCCCCTTCCCCTCTCATACTCCATCCCTTTCTCTCAAATAGGTAAATAAGACATTAAAAAGTATTACTCTAGTATTACTTGTGTATATTAAAAATTATAATTAAAAGAATATTCAATTGCCTTCTTGCTTCCACTGTTTATATTCAAGTCAATTGCAAATTTTACAGATGATCCTTTGGTGGTAATCTGTCTACCTTCCCCCCCTTTTTAGAGATCAGAAATAGACTCTTAATAGATATGAACCCAATTTTACATTATTTCAATCCCTGAAATTGGATTAAGGTACTCTGAGATGGCTACTGACAGCATCTTTCTGCCAGAAGCAGTCACAAATTTTCTTCAGAGAAGAATAACAAGTTTTTCTATGTACTGTTCAGCCCTCAAAAATAATCAGATGGGGGTGGGGGAGAAAAAAATAAGACATATGAAGAGAACAGGTATCTTGACATCAAGATAACCAACAGACCCCCCCCCCCCAACAAAAAGATCCCTATGTTTTTCAGACATAAGGCTTTAAATGTTCAGAGAAGTAAAAAATAGATTATTTTAGCAGAACCATAAAAGAGAACCAAAGGTAAATTAAACTGAAGACACATTCTCTAACCCATTTTAGGATGGCAAAATAACCTTGAGAACAAAATTAGGTAAGATTAATCAAAGTCTTTAACATGAACGTACAAATCCTAAAACAAAATATTAGCAAACCAAATTCATCAATTTAAGAGCTATACAGTCACTATAATGGGTTTATTGCTGGAATGTAAGGTTGGTTTAGCATTAGCAAATTACCAGATGAACAAAAAGACACAAATCACCTGAGATACAGAAAAACTATTCATTAAAATGTGCAACTGATATCTCTAACCAAACTGGGAGTAGAAGGGAACATCTTTACCCTGATCAGGAGTATATACTAATGCACTAATATATGGAATCAGAAAAGACCCCAAAATAATGTCAGCCAGAGTAATGTTAAAATAGAAAACCAAAGCTGGAGGCATCCCAATTCTGGACTTCAAGCTATATTACAAAGCTGTAATCAACAAGACAGTATAGTACTGACACAAAAACAGACACATAGATCATCAATGGAACAGAACAGAGAACTCAGAAACGGACCCACAAATGTATGGCCAACTAATCTTCGACAAAGCAGGAAAAAATATCCAATGAAGAAAGACAGTCTCTTCAAGCAAATGGTGTTGGAAAAACTGGACAGAGGCATGCAGAAGAATGAAACTGGACCATTTTCTTAAACCACACATGAAAATAAATTCAAAATGGCCAAAAGACCAAAATGTGAGACAGGAAATAATCAAAATCCTACAGGAGAACACAGGCAGGAACCTATTTGACCTTGACCGCAGCAACTTCTTTACACGGTCTCCAGTGGCAAGGGAAACAAAAAGTAAAAATGAACTATTGGGACCTCTGTGCTTCTGCAAGTGAAGGAAATAAAATCAACAAAACTAAAAGGCAACGGACAGAATGGGAACGGATATTTGCAAACGATGTATCAGATAAAGGGTCAGTATACAAAATCTATAAAAAACTTAACAAACTCAACACCCAAAAAACAAGTAATCCAGTGAAGCAATGGGTAGCAGACATGAATACACTTTTCTAAAGAAGACATCCAGAAGGCGGACACATGAAAAGATGCTCAACATCACTCATCATCAAGGAAATACAAATCAAAACTACGAGATACCACCTCACACCTGTTAGAATGGTTAAAATTAACAACTCAGCAAACAACAGATGTTGGCGAGGGTGCAGAGAAAGGGGAATCCTCTTGCACTGTTGGCGGGAATGCAAACTGGTGCAGCCACTTTGGAAAACAGTATGGAGGTTCCTCAAAAAATTAAAAATAGAACTACCCTACAACCCAACAATTGCACTAATAGGTATTTATCCAAAGGATATAAAAATACTGATTAAAGGGGCACATGCACCACAATGTTTATAGCAGCACTACCAACAACAGCCAAATTATGGAGAAAGCCAAAATGTCCATCGACTGATGAATGGATAAAGAAAATGTGGTACAAGGGAATATTATTCAGCAACCAAAAAGAATGAAATCTTGCAATTTACAACAGCATAGATAGAACTACAAGTGTATCACACTAAGCGAAGTAAGTCAGAGAAAAGACAGATCTCGTATGATTTCACTCCTGTGTGGAATTTAAGAAATACGACAGATGACCATAGGGGAAGGGAAGGAAAAATAAGATGAAAACAGAGAGGGAAGCAAACCGTAAGAGACTCTTAAATACAGAGAACAAACTGAGGGTTGCTGGAAGGGAGGTGGGTAGGGGATGGGTGACGGGCATTAAGGAGGAGGGCATTTAATGGGATGAGCTCTGGGTGTTATATGTAAGTGATAAATCACTAAATTCTACTTCTGAAACCAATACTACACTATGTTAACTTGCATTAAAAAAAAAGTGCATACGAAAAATAAGAGAAGAAAAAACTACAGCCAACAACATACTCACCGATGAAACATTAAAAACTAGAGTTCCTAACCAGCACAGTTACACACACTTTTAAAATTTTAAATAAAAAAATAGGGGCGCCTGGGTGGCTCCGTCAGTTGAGTGACCAACTTCAGCTTAGGTCATGATCTCATGGCTCGTGGGTTGGAGCCCCGCGTCAGGGTCTGTGCTGACAGCTCAGAGCCTGGAGCCTGCTTCGGATTCAGCGTCTCCCTCTCTCTCTGCCCCTAACCCACTCACATTCTATCTCTGTTTCTCTCAAAAAATAAACATTTAAAAATTTTTAATTTTTAATAAAAAATATATAGATTAGGAAAAACATCATTTCACAGATCTAAAAAATTGACCAAACTCAAGAATTATAGTTCAGCAATGGTTGGATAAAACTAAAACATAAGAGTAAATAAAAATATAATTTCAAGAAACATTATAAATCATAAAATTTATAAGCTATAAATTTAATGAGATAGTAAGATCACTGTGAAGAAAATTATGAGGATTATAAGGCATCACAGATCCAAAATTAAAATGTAGCCCCATGTTCACAGAGTATCATGAAGTTGTCCGTTTTGTCCAAAATGATCTAAAGATTTAAAGGTGATTCCAATCTAAATTTCAACAAAGCTTTTTGTGAAGCATGATACTCTGAATTGTATGGAAGAGCAAAGGGTCAAGAATAGCTGTGATGTTCCAAAACAAAGTCAAGGAACTTGTCTAAGTAAATATTATCAAAATACTGTATTCAATGGTATGAACACCAAAAAAAACAAAAAACAAAAAACACAAGTAGACCAACAGAACAAAATAAATATATCACAAAGACCCATGCATCTGCAGAAATGTGGCACTACATACTGAGGAACAAGCTGATTATTTAATAAATGACGCTGAGGGGCACCATGGCTCAGTGGCTCAGTCGGTTGAGCGTCTGACTCTTGATTTCAGCTCAGGTCATGATCTCATGGATCTGGAGTTCAAGCCCTGAGTCCTGCTCTTCACTGAGCATGGAGGCTGCTTGGGATTCTCTCTCTCCTGCTCGCCTGAATGCACTCTCTCAAAATAAACAAACATTAAAAAAAAAAAAAAAAAAAAAACCAGTAATAATAAATGATGCTGAGACAACTAATTATCTACACAGGAAAAAAAAAAGAAACAGAACCTCTATTTCACACCATTACACAAGTCAGTGCCAGGTGGAATAAGAACTTGGGATATGAAAAACAAAACTTAATAAAAGCTATCTTTATCGCCTGCAGGTAGAAGAAGATTCTTAAGTAAGACATTAAGAACCCTCAAAACCCTAAGGGAAAGGAGGATACATTTACTAAATTAAAAATAACTTCTGTTCATTGAAAGACGCCACAATGACAGTAAAAAAAATAAATAAATACAATGCATACACTGAAAATAGGTACCTGTAATTAAGTCAGTAAGCAGATACATAATAAAATTCCCCAAACCAATATAAGACACTCCAATACAAATTTGGGGAAAGGTAATGCTGAGTTAAAAAAACAAATACAGGTATGGAAACAAGCACACAATGTTAATTACATACAAGTTCAAAAAAAACAAAATTAAATACACCTTTTAATTTTTTTTAATGTTTATTTATTTTTAAGAGAGAGAGAGAGAGAGAGAGCGAGAGCGAGCAAGCAGGGGAGGGACAGAGAGCGAGGAACAGAGGATCCAAAGTGGGCTTCATGCTGACAGCAGAGAACCCGATGGAGGGCTTGAACTCAGGAACTGTGAGATCATGACCTGAGCTGAAGTTGGACGCTTAACCAAATGAGCCACCTAGGTGCCCCTAAATACACCATTTAAATACATATGTATTCACAATAAAACTATTCAGAAAAAATGATTAGCACAAAATTCCAAATAGTGTCTCTCTCATAAAAAGGGAGGGGGATGCAATCAAGGAGAGCTACAGGGACCTTCAATGATAGGGCACTGCTATTGTTTCTTCAGCTGACTGGTGAATGCACAGCTGTTCATTAACGTTCTTTATACTTTAAGTCAATGTTATACTCTTTGTGTATGAAGACTAATTTTAAAAGCTGATAGACCTTTTGTACGGGAAGCCAAAAGCAGTTTTCAAAACTTTGCTTTTTTTTAAAGCAGAACTTCTCTCAAGAAAATTCACCACTAAAATGGACAGAAGCAGAGCTCCTCTGGTTAAAGTTGGGGGGAGAGAGAGAAGGTCCAAGACCTCCTACTCCCACACTCTCATGCAGAATCTGAAGCACCTTTTCAGAGAAAAGCAAGGCAGTGGGGGTGGGGAAATTAATGGATTCCGTACCGAAATCTCTTGAAATTCTTTGATTCTAATGTGCTAAACCATAACACCCATCCATGAAGTATTCCCTCGATTCACTTACACATATTTCATAAAAGGCCAGATAGCACAGGAGCATTTGAAAGATCTACATGTACATTCCTTAGCTACTACTTACACTGCATCCACATGAAAATTTGCTTCAGCATGTTCCCCTTTGAAACATGATCTTTTCCTAAGCATCAGGTTGATTACACTAGCATAAGCACTTTTAGTTATTATGTCGACACAGCCATCACTCTAATAGAATCATTTATTTTATTTAACTGGCACATTTCCCAGCGTTATCAAATTGGCAATTTAAGACATGTCTAAATTGACGAGCTCCAAAAGATCTAAGTTTCCTGAATGAACAGTGTTCAATTTTAATTAGTTTAAAATAACATATTAAGAAAACCCTTCTAGAGTCTTTAATAGGTTTTTAAGAACCACACTTTCTGTTAATCGGGTTGACTTGAAAATGTTGTAAAAATAAGCCTTAAAAACTTTTTTTTTTAAATCAAGTACTTATCAGAACCAGAATAATAAACAGTAAGCCAGTGGCACTCTCACAAATGAATGTCTGGCAAATTGCAGGGATTCCAATGCACTCAACAGATGAACAAACCAGAAACAGCTTAAGTAAAAAAGTGAAGTTAATTCACCAGCTAAGCTTCTATTTTTGTTTTACTACCACCTACTTAGTTGAATAACCTCAGATGACGTAATACGTGGGGAGATTAGCTAGGTTCACACTTCAAAAACTACAACAGAATTCTTCTGCTTTATACGTTTTTTTTCATTCAAAGCTACATAAAGGAATCAACTAAAAAAATTTGCCCTTACCTTGTTCCACAGTCTATGGCCCTGATCCCAGGCAAAACAAAAAAAGGACTAATACATATTTTTCACGAAGACTGGAAAAAACTCAAAGGACGTAATTAAAAGTGACTCTAAAACGTTCTCTTCATTTATGAAGAACAGCATTATAAATGTTACATAATAGCTGCTTATCATGCATATTTGAAAAACTTAGCATTTTTAAGTAAAAAAAAAAAACTTAAAACAATGATAATTTTGAATATAAATAAAAAATTAAATTATTATCACGATTTTCATTCTAATCACAGAGGGAACTTGCTAAAACCCAGTTTCTAAAAGAGTTTAGTTCAGAGCTTAGGTATACAGTCATATCCTTTGGTGTCCCACAAATCTATTTCATTTTCAGGTTTTTAAGGATCACAGGCACCATCTATCAATTCTATGAAGAGTCTCCAACAGTAAGATTATTCTTCCTCCAAATTATGTTTTACGTGTTCATTTAAAGCAGTAAGTCTTAATCAGGTACATACACATTCAATGCCTATATTCTACCCCATTCATTTATACTTACTTGCAGCCTGACAATGAAACCGAAATCCTCGTGGAATTTCACCTAGAATACAAAATATTTTGTTGAGAGAAGTTCTCTGGTTTTGCTATAGCAATATTTCATAGGATGATCAAGTCATAAATAACATAGGTAGGTAACTGTTACTGCTATGTGAAAACACAAACGATTAAATTTTCATAGAGATTTGTTTTGTTTTACCCAGAGGAATGAGGAGTATTAAAGAATTTTGGCATATTGTCTAAGCTGTTTTAAAAAGGAAGTTACTAGTAGGGGGCACTTGGGCTGCTCAGTCGGTTAAGTGTCTGGCCCTTGGTTTCAGCTCAGGTCACAATGTCATGGGATGGAGCCCTGCTTGGGATTCTCTCTCTCCCTCTCTCCTCACCCCCCATGGGCTGTCTCTCAAAATAAACTTTATATGTACATAAAAAGTTACAGAAAAAAACACTAGGTAAAGAAAGCTTGGGCTAAAGAAGCCTTAACGAGGGGTCCAGAAGGCCCTTGATACAGGTATTCATGTATGTTTAAAAAAAAAAAAAAAAAAAAAAGTCTCCAAATTCTATCTTTTTAATTTTTTGTAACCATATGAAGAAAAATAGTTATTTAACTTATTCTAAGCAACAACTCTCACAGGTGTGAGTAGGATAATTAGTTTTTAGTTTTTCTGTCATCTAAACACAAGGAAAAGTGCTGGCCTGTACTAATGAATTTTATTTTTTTTTAATTTTTTTTTTTTTAAACGTTTATTTATTTTTGAGACAGAGAGAGACAGAGCATGAACGGGGGAGGGTCACAGAGAGAGGGAGACACAGAATCCGAAACAGGCTACAGGCTCCAGGCTCTGAGCGGTCAGCACAGAGCCCGACGCGGGGCTCGAACTCACGGACCGCGAGATCATGACCCGAGCCGAAGTCGGCCGCTTAACCGACCGAGCCACCCAGGCGCCCCTGTACTAATGAATTTTAAAGCAACTGACAAAACTAAAGATGAAGTTCTCTCCTCAACCTCTTTCCCTTTACTCTTCTCCCTATATAGTTCCCCTCCTTGCCTTAAAAAGTATTACTGGTCCTTTATCCTCTTGGTAACTGAATTGAATCCTGTCTTCATTACTACCTCTTTTGCTTGAGTGGAATATCCAGAAAAAAAAAAGTATTGAGAACATCTGAGAAGCTATTAAGTACTAGGCTATTTCCATACCTTCTCTTGTATTCCTTAGAGCAGCCAACAATAGGAATTATTCCCACTTTACTGATAAGCTAGTAAATTCAGAAAGGTTAATAACTTTGCTGAAGGTTACAAAGCAACATCAAGTTAAAAACTAGTGATCGCCAAGATAAAGGATGGGTTAAAAAAATAAGAGCAAAGGCATAAAAAGCTTTTAGAAAATTCCAAGACATAAGGCCATAGGCAAGCAAATGCCAGGCTACATACACATTTTCAGGTATACCATCCACCCAACTCTAATGCTTTCTTGAGGTTAAAAGCTTCAACTAAAAAGCCCCGTGTAAACACCTAATTCTTAATGATTTTTCAACCGATTATGATGAAGTCTTGTTACATTTTAGGAACTCAACTGTGCATCAGCCTTTAAGAAAACAAATATTGTTAAATAAACTCAAGATAAAATGCATACTTTTTAAGATCTAGCATCTACCCACTCTACTTACCAGGATTTATAAAACTGTGGAAATCTGCCATAATACCTTCTTGGAGAGAATATTTAACACAGCCTATTTCACAAGGGAGGAAGCGCTGTTCACAATGAGGAGGTAGTTCACCATGGCTAAAAATGTTCAAAAAATAAAAAATGCCTCCAAGGAGAGCTAAAAAAATAAAAAGAAAAAAAAAGCAGTAAGACAGCACAAATAGATGAGAGCTTACCCCTCTACAAAAGAAAGTTTTAGAACCGTTTTCCTTGTGTTCCTATAATCCTAAATGAGCTGGAAATGAGAAAACTAATTATCTGTACCAGATAAACGAATCAAAATTTTTATAATTATACTTATCAAGGATTACAGTGGTAACCACTCTGCATGAAGCAACAAAATTATTCAAATTTGCAGCCAGCTCTACATAATTTAGTTAGACATATGCCTTGAATTTCAGGAATGACTTAAGAAAAGCTGTGACCCATATTCAACAAATTCAAGAGGTTTGGGAAATAAAGCCAAGTAGAATCAGTGTAGAAAAACTGCATGATATAAACTATGGACAATTTAGTTCACTCTTTACTTTTTACCAATTTACATAAGAACACCAATAAATTCTCTAAAGGAAGAAAGAAATAGGAGATTGTGAGAAGGGTTTTATACACCAGGATTGGCCACAATTAAGACTGTTAAAAGTTTATTAATCTTCAACAAATTCATAACACAATAAAAACAGCCAGAAGGAATAACAAGGGCTCTTATTAGCTACATTCTTTTCCAGGCCAACTCAATAATTCAACCTTTTCTTTGTAATTTAAATGTATTTTAAGGGTCTAGTTATAAACACTTAAATCTAAGAAGTATATTTAGTAACACATGAAGTGGTTATTAACCAAGAGACCAGATTTTTGTATAAAACAAAACCTCTCCAGTGTTATTTCAACAAACGCAAATTAGCTCATCTTTTACAACTTTAGCACCACTATAATTTGAACACTTGTAGTCAGTTATTTTGAAATGCAGGACCCAAATGAACAGAACATATATTTACTGATCATTTGATCAATTTGAGCACCCACATTTATCTAAGCAAAACATTTTAGGATTATTATACCTTGATCACTTTTTAGAGACAAACTTGACATATCCGGGGGTGAAACATTCTGCTTTGGTACAAGCATGCCTGGCCTCCTCAGTGGGGTAGAAAAAGGTTTCTAAAGAGGAAGAGAATTCATCACATTCTTAAACTCTTACTGGTCACTTTATACATATACTTAAAGTTAGCAAAATAACAAAAACAGCTCATAGATTACTTCAGTAACCTCTCTAGGCCAATGAACCCCAATGAGTAAATAAACACATATCTGTCAGTGACACCAACAACCCAAAGGGAGACAAGGGCAAAATCTGTAAATATTCTGAACCAAAAGATGAGTAAACAACCAATTCAACTATTCCTGAAAACCATGTGCCCACTACTGATAATCCAAAAAAAATTTTTTAATGCCCACTACTGATAACCTAAATCAATCCCACTGAATCACATAATATATGCCAGCCCAGTGGCCAAAAGAACATTGTTCGACAAAGTACTTTAACACGATTTTTGCTAAAAATAAAAACCCAATCATGCTGACTCCAAGTCTCAATGAGGTATGTACACAACATGGCTTACATTAGGAGAGGAAATTTCTTATAAGAAATTATAGTTAAAAAAAAAAATCAAAGCCTACAAGTATAACTAAGTACCAATGCAACTGATTAGAGCTTCTACTCAAATATACATCTACAAAATAAAAAAATCTCTCAAACCTAAAGCAAGCAAAGCTCTCTTGAACTTCAATCCGATGTTGACAGTTTAAAAAAAAGAATGGAATTTTACTATGTAAGAATGGAAAGAACACAGAGGGAGGAGAAAAGTCCACAACTACCCTGAATTTTTTTTTTCCATGTTTATTTATTTTTGAGAGAGCATGCACACGGTGGAGGGACAGAGGATCCTAGCTGACAGCAGAGAGCTAATGAGGAGCTTGAACTCACAAACCCTGAGATCATGACCTGAGCCAAAGTCAGCCACTTAACCAACTGAGCTACCCAGGCACCCCAACCCTGCATTTTCCTGATACAAATCAACAAGAAAATTTTTTAGTACTTTATCATTTTACTAGTCATAACTTTACCTAAATAAACTTTATTCAATTCTTACTATAAGGCACATTAACCTTCATCAGCATGTGCAAGTTTTGTTATTTCCAAATTTCAAACACAACAACTGGTCTGGTTCCAAGTGTCATTTAAAAAGACAGAATGGTCCAAGCTACTTTTCAACATTCAAAAAGGGAGTCTTTAATCATAAAGGGGTTGAAAGGAACCCTTAAAGATCATCTAGTACAAATCCTAAAACCCACCTCCCCCATTGCTGATCATGCTTTATTGGTTGCAGGTTTCCGAATAGGGATTTCCCTGTTTGGTGATTTCACACCACCAAATAACAACGTGTGGTTTGCCCTAGCTAGGGAACCTGTTGGCTCTTTAAATTTTTTCCAGTAGGCTCCCTGCCCAATGTGGGGCTGAACTCACAACCCTGAGATCAAGAGTCGCATGTTCCACCAACCAAGCCAGCCAGGTGCCCAGGGAGCCCGTTGGCTTTTTAACAGGCATTCTGACACCAGGAAAAAGAAAAAAAAATCCTTCTTTGCATTAACCCAAATCAC
This sequence comes from Panthera onca, assembly GCF_046562875.1. Classification (NCBI taxonomy): domain Eukaryota; kingdom Metazoa; phylum Chordata; class Mammalia; order Carnivora; family Felidae; genus Panthera; species Panthera onca. The sequence continues at coordinate 12,787,080 of NC_138355.1, read as the reverse complement.
CCACCAGCCTACCCTTCACCCATTCACTCCTCCAGCATTTACTGAACACGCCTATGTGCCAAGCAGGTAACTGCTCTTCTCTAAATGTACCTGCTTCTCCGAAGGCCCAGAGTCCTTTCCCTGGGCTGCTCTCCACTCCCGAGCCATTTCTGCATACTTCTCCTTTTCTTCCTCCCTCAGGAGCTTGGGGACAGAAAGGAGAGAAGCGGCAATGAGGACCGAGTGCCCTAGGCCCCAGACGCGGAAGCCTAGACTTTCCAGGAAGTTTCCGCGTCGGTTTGCCTTAGGGCCGGACTTCCTTCCCCTCCAGCAGGGGCCAAGGGGTCACTGGTCTCTTCGAGGCCTCTATCCTTCCCTCCTCGCCCTCTCACCTGCCCAACTGCCTGCTCTACCCCCTCTGCCCCCCATTGCCCCCCCCCCCCCGCCAGCCTTACTTACCGCCCAGTCAGCAGAGCAGTAGGGGATGGCATCAGCTACGCGAGCCACGGGCAGGCCTCGCCGCCGTAGTTCGGGGATCTTCTCCTGCACAAAGAAATAGTAAGCATTACGGCTGGTCCTGCGGTTTGGCATGGCGAGCGAGGCCAAGATTCGACGACCCGGGCCTGAGACAGCACAAGCCGCCGCCGGCGCCCTCGCCGGGCTCCCGCCCTTAGTAACCGAGGCGGGCGCCTGCGCGCGAAGGCCTGCGGCGCTCAACCAATCAGGGCGCGGTGCGCAGCCGCATTGGCCTTGCCGGGAGAAAAGCAGTCCGAGGCCGCCTCGTGGAGCAGTGGGGGTGGGGTGGAGGGTGGGGGGCGGAGCTCGGTCACAGGTGCAAAGCATTCTGATTGGCTGGGATGAGGCGTGGGTGCGTGTGCTGTCACGTGGAAGGCTCGGCGCAATTCCTGTACATTGTTGCGTAGTATGTGTTAAAGTAGGTCGAGAAAAGCAGGCCTGGAGAGTTGTTCAGGTTCTTTCATGTTTTACGACTGTAAAAGGCCAGCTCTGTGTCAAGCACTGTGAAAGGTGTTGGGTGGGGGAAAGAGACAGGAGCGCGACAAACAAGATCTTTTCCCCCAAGAAGTTTACAATCTAATGGGGGGAGTTTGAGAAGGAAGGTGACGGAACAAGTGCATCAACCAATATGGGGCGCGCGGGGCGGGGGGTGTTGTTGCCTTTTCGTCCCCCCGCCCCGTTCTTAAATTACACTCGTTATGGTTGCAAAGAACATGGGGTTTTACAAAGCAGTTTGCAATATGTGAGGAAGAAAACCGACAATAAAAAGCTGAGATTTAAAATAATGTCCCTGAAAAAAAAAAAACATAAATAACGTCCTTGAATAAAATTTTATAGGTTTCCTCAGAAAGGTCAGGAATATATTTGTAGCTGCTATGGAAACTTGCATCTTTTAATTGGTTACTGCTGGTAACTGCTGTATACTGCTGGTATACAGAAGGCTTTGGTTTCAGTGTTATATATGCTTCACAAAGAAATCCCCTTATGAGTTCAGTTTATTAAGCATGTGTATACATGTTGATGTATATATATTTTAAATGTTTTTTATTTTATTTTTGAAAGAGAGTGACAAAGGATCCGAAGCGGGCTCGGCACCGACAGTAGAGAGCGTGATTCGGGGCTGGAACTCAGGAAGCCGCAAGATCACAACCTGAGCAGAAGTCCGGTGGTTCAACCGACTGAGCCACCCAGGCGACCCATCGTATATGTTTTTAAGTCAAGAATAGGAGTTGAAAACGTATTAAATGCTTTTTGTGGATCATTTCAGATGATCATATGGTTTTATTCTTTAATTTGTTAATATAATACATGATACTGCTGGGGGGCGCCTGGGTAGTTCAGTGGATTAAACCCCCAACTTCAACTCCGCTCATGATCTAGGTTGGTGGATTCTAGCCCTTCATCGGGGTCTGTGCTGATGACTCAGAGCCTGGAGCCTGCTTCAGATTCTGTGTCTCCTTCTCTCTCTCTTTGCCCTTCCCCTGCTCGTGCTGTCTCTGTCTCTCTCTCAAAAATACATAAATATTAAAATTTTTTTAAATAAATGATCCTGCTGGATTTCTCTAATTTTGAAGCATCCTACTTTTCTGAGTATAACCTCTTCTTGATCATGAAACATTGCTTTCTTAGCTTCTGCACAGCAAAGGAAACAACCAACAAAACTAAAAGGCAACCAACGGAATGGGAAAAGATCTTTGCAAATGACATATCGGACAAAGGGCTAGTATCCAAAATCTATAAAGAGCTCACCAAACTCCACACCCGAAAAACAAATAACCCAGTGAAGAAATGGGCAGAAAACATGAATGGACACTTCTCTAAAGAAGACATCCGGATGGCCAACAGGCACATGAAAAGAGGCTCAACGTCGCTCCTCATCAGGGAAATACAAATCAAAACCACACTCAGATATCACCTCACGCCAGTCAGAGTGGCCAAAATGAACAAATCAGGAGGCTATAGATGCTGGAGAGGATGTGGAGAAACGGGAACCCTCTTGCACTGTTGGTGGGAATGCAAACTGGTGCAGCCACTCTGGAAAACAGTGTGGAGGTTCCTCAGAAAATTAAAAATAAACCTACCCTATGACCCAGCAATAGCACTGCTAGGAATTTACCCAAGGGATACAGGAGTACTGATGCATAGGGGCACTTGTACCCCAATGTTTATAGCAGCACTCTCAACAATAGCCAAATTGTGGAAAGAGCCTAAATGTCCATCAACTGATGAATGGATAAAGAAATTGTGGTTTATATACACAATGGAGTACTACGTGGCAATGAGAAAGAACGAAATATGGCCCTTTGTAGCAACGTGGATGGAACTGGAGAGTGTGGTGCTAAGTGAAATAAGCCATACAGAGAAAGACAGATACCATATGGTTTCACTCTTATGTGGATCCTGAGAAACTTAACAGAAACCCATGGGGGAGGGGAAGGAAAAAAAAAAAAAACAGAGGTTAGAGTGGGAGAGAGCCAAAGCATAAGAGACTGTTAAAAACTGAGAGCAAACTGAGGGTTGATGGGGGGTGGGAGGGAGGGGAGAGTGGGTGATGGGTATTGAGGAGGGCACTTTTTGGGATGAGCACTGGGTGTTGTATGGAAACCAATTTGACAATAAATTTCATATATTGAAAAAAAAAAAGAAACATTGCTTTTTTTTAACTTAAGATTTTTTGCTTCCTTGTTTGAAGTGATACTGAATTATATTTTTGTGCTAGCCTTACAAAATGTTGGTATCAGCATTGTGATAGAATGAACTGCCATCTTTTTCTCTGTTCACATTAAACAGTATATGGGAATTATTTATTCCTTCACAGTTTGGTAGAACTTACTGGTAAAAGTCTTTGACCCTAGTATAGCTTTGGCGGATAGGGTTGCCCTTGTTTACCATTTCAGTAGTTTGTATGGTTATTATTTTTTTTCAAGTTTTCTAATTTTCCTTCTGTCAAATTTGGTAATTTACATTTTTTAGAAAATTGTCTAATTCATTTAGGTTTTCCAATATATTGGTTTAAAATGTTGGCAAGGATGTGAAGCAACTAGAATTTCCATATATTATTGGTGGGACAATTGCATGACAGTTTCTTACTTACCATAGGACCCAGAAGTTCCACTCTTTAGAAGTGAAAACGCATATCCACACAAAGACTTATACATGAATTTTCATAGCAGCTCTATTTATATTCATTAGTAGATTAACTGATAAGCAAGTTGTAGAACATCTGTAGTAGACTGCTACTCAGGAATTAAATTAAATGGAATGAACTATTCAACGTGAATAAATACCAAGCTATTTTGTTGAGTAAAACAGGCATATATAAAAGATTACGTACTTTATACAAAAATGTATAAGTTTGTACACAACTTGAGAAAAGGTAAGACTGTAGTCATAGAAGTCAGGCCAGTGGTTACCTGGGGCCAAGAGGTAGGGCAAGGGGTTGCCTGAGAACTGACACAGGGAAACTTCTGGTTGGCAGAAATATTCTATATCTTGACTGTGGCGTCAGTGGTTACAAGTGTTATATAGCTGTCAAAACTCCTCAAATTATACACCTGAAACGTACGCATTTTATTGTGTCTAAGTTATACTTCAAAAAGTTGATTTAAAAACCAAAACCTTTATTGGCATAAAAATAATATTTGCTTATATTTAAAAATATATGTATTCTAATATTGCCTCCCCTTTTCATTCTTAATGTTATTTATACCTTTTGTCTTTTTTCCCCTTAATACTTGCCAAAGTTTATTTTATTGATCTTTTCAAACACCAGGTTTGGGTTTCACTGATGAAATGTATAGTTTTCCTTTTCATTTTAATTTCAGCTTTAAGTTTATGACTTCCATCTTTCTGCTTATCAGAGGCTATTTTGTGGGGTTTTTTTCTACTTTCTTGACTAAAAGCTTCATTCAGTTATTTTCAATTTATATTTACTATCTTTAGGTTTCTTATTTTTCCTTTTTCTTCCTTAGTAGGATTGATCAGTATGTTTCGCTATACTTTTTCTTCTGTTGGCTTCAAGTTATACATTCTATTTTGCTTCATTCAGTGGCTACCCATAAATGTTTAAGATACTTGCGTTAAAACGTATTTTTATAACAACATATACAGTTAATAAGTATCTATATACACTCTTCCCAAATAGACAAGAAGCTGAGAAAATTATTGCTTTCCTCCACTTAGTTCCCCAACTCATTCCTTGCTCACCCCACTTCTGTCTCCCATGGTGGCATCATCTGGGATTTTAGTTCCTGGTTGCTTTGTTACACTAATGCTGAGACATGGCTGAAGTCCCAGTCTCATAGATATAGAGCAGTATATCTAAAGCATACAATTTGATGAGCTTTGACATGTGAACACCTGTGAAACCATCATCCCCATCAAGATAATGAACATATCCACCCCTAGTCCCCACCCCTCCCCCTTAGGCTTGAAGTTGCCCGCAGTTCACTGATGGACTGTTTGTTTTTGTCTTCAGTCTTTTTTCTCTGGTTTTCATTTTTGCAGTTTCTGTTGCTATTTCTTCATGTTTACTAATCTTTTCTTCTGTAATGTCTCATCTGCTATTAATCCCACCCAGGTTTTGTTTGTTTGTTTGTTTGTTTGTTTGTTTGTTTTGGTTTTTTGGTGGGTTTTTTGTGTTTATGGTTTTTTGTTTTGTTTTGTTTTTGGTATCGGATCATTTAGTTTTCATCTCTAGAATTTGATTTGAATCTTTTTTATATCGTCCACATTTCTACTTATCATGGTCTATCTTTAATGTGGAATGTAGTTATAATGTGGACTATAGTTATAACAACTCTTAAATGCTGTCTACTCATTCCATCATCTGTGTCATTTCTGGGTCTGTTTCTACTGGTTGATTTTTCTCCGTATTATGGGTTGTATTGTCTTGCACCTTTGCAAGCCTAATCATATTTGATTGCATGACAGTTGTAAATTTTATCCTTTTGAATGCTGCATATTTTTATATTCTTAGAAATGTTCTTGTGCTTTTTCTGGGATAGAGTTATGTTATTTGGAAACAGTTCAAGTATAGTTTTTCCTCCTTTTGAGGCTTACTTTTATGCTTTGTTATTTGGAATCAGAGCAACCTTTAGGGCTAATTTTCTCCTCTGCTGATAAAATACCCTTCTTAGTACTCTGCCTGACAACCCATGAATTTGGAAGTTTTTTCACTTTGGCTGATGGAAACACAAACTATTTCTAGCCCTGTGTGAATTTCAAGGATTGTTCCTTCTAATCCTTTCAGGTTGTTCTTTCCCTGGCACTGTGTAGTTTCCTCCCACACATGCACTGATCAGTATTCAGCTGGAGCTTCAAGGGAGATCCTTAACAGATTTCCAGAGCTCTTTCTTTGTGCTGGTCTCTATTTTCTGGTACTCTGCCCTGCAGACTCTAGTCACTGTGGCCTACCTAGGTACCGACTCCATCTCCTCAACCCAGAGAGCCCACAGGGCTCTGCCTAGGTGACCCTCCTGGCTGTCTTGTGGGTACTCTCTCCAGGCAGCAACCGGGGGCAATCAGAGGGTTCACCTTGTTTGTTCCTGTTCTTTCAGGGATTACTCACCTCTGCTCCTTGATGTCCAGTGTCTGAAAACATTGCTTTATATATTTGATCAGATTTTTAGTTAAGACTGCTGGATAAATCCTTGGCCAAGATCGCTTTCTCTTATTTAAAAGTTTTATTTATTTATTTATTTATTTATTTATTTATTTATTGGTTACGTTTCTTTATTTTTGAGAGGCAGAGAGAGACAGAGCGCGAGTGGGGGAGGGGCAGAGAGAGAAGGAGACACAGAATCCGAAGCAGGCTCCAGGCTCCGAGCTGTCAGCACGGAGCCCGATGAGGGGCTCGAACTCACGAACCGCGAGATCATGACCCGAGCCGAAGTCGGACGCTCAACCGACTGAGCCCCCCAGGCGCCCCTGTCATATTTAAAAATTTTAAACCAGTATTTAGATTTAACTGCTAAATTTTTAGATTTGTGATCAGGACAAATGTCTCTGAGGAGATGCCGTTTAAAATGAAGAAGGATGCTAAGGAATAGAGCTAGTCATGTGAAGAATCAAAAGGAGGGCATTCTAGACAGAGGGAACAGCGTATGTAATGGTCTCAGACAACAAATAGTTTGGTGGGTCATCAGAATAGACAGAAGACTGGCTGATGTTGCAGTACTATGTCCACTCGGGTGGAGAAGGCGAGGTGCATGCCGAGGATGGAGTGGATCAGCAGGGATTTGGGCATGGCAGGGTCAAGGGTCTAAGTACTACTAAGTGTGTGGGCGATCACTGAAAGATCTTTCTGAAAAGTGTCATGATATGGTTTACAGCTGAAAAAGGTCAGTCTTGTTGCCATTTGGAGAATAGGTTCAAAGCAGCAAGAATGGGCATGGGGATACTAGTTAGGAGGTCCCTCAAGAAGTCCATGTGAGAGACGATGGTGATCTAGAACAGAAAAGAGACAGGAGAAATGAAGGAGGAGGAGGATGGCTTCAAATTGCACTTTGGGGAAAAAAGAGCTAACTGACGGGTCGGATGTCGACAACAACGCGAGAGAAAGGGAGGAACCCTAGGGTTTTGGCTTGAGTAACCCAGTGGCAGGTCGTGTCTTTTTCTAAGACAGCAAGAATTGGGGGAGGGAGGACAGTGCTAGGGCCAAAGAGGGTTTGATGCTCCTCATAATTTCTGTTACTTGTTCCTCTCCTTCTTCGATACGACTGATTTTTTTAAAAACCTTACTTAAATAAAGTCCTTTGTAAATGGAACAGGTTTCCCCTCTTTCCAACCAGATTGACCTTCCTTTCCAGAAATTCTAGAGGGTGTTAGGTTTGGGTTGGGGTATTGCACCAGTACCCCAGGGGGATCAAGATTTCAGTTATGGAGATGTTAATTTTGAAAGGCCTCTTATCCATTCAAGTGGAGAAGTCAAGTAGGCATTTGGCTGTCTGCATCTGGGGTTCTGGGACAGAGACAAAATTTGGAAGCAATTTAGATTTAAAGATGGTATTTATATTCACAGAAATGGATTAGATCACCTAGGCTGGAAGAGAGGAAAAAAGGATTCCAGGATGGAGTCCTGAAGAACACCAGCATTCAGAAGTCAGTTAGAAAAGAAAAACCCAGCAAAGGTGTACTAAAAAGGAATGTCTGAAGAAGCAAGGAGAAAACCAGGGAAACCAAGACAAAAGAGTATTTACAAGAGGAAGTGCTTCATTTATTCAAAGAATATCTTTGAAAAGTCTGTACTCTTGTGGAGTACCGAGCTCAGTTTTAGGCCCAGTAACACCTTAAACAGAACAAAGCGTATAACGAAGCAAGGAATGCAGACCATGAAGAAATAAACAATCTTGTATATAATAAGATGCCTGGACATATTATTAGACAACGAGTCCAATGAAGGAAAATAATGCAGGATAAGGGAATAGGGACTGATCGAAGGTCGACAAAGGCCCTATTTGAGGAAATGGAATTTAAGCAAACAATGGAAGGAAGTGAGGAAGCAAAGAGGATTCCCAGCAGAGGGAATACCAAGTGCATAGACCCTAAGGTGGGCACGTGTCGGCTGTGTGTAAAGAACAGCAAAGCAGTCTGTGGCTGCAGTGAAGGAAGCCAGTGGGAAAATCGAGAGGGTATTAGACAGGGAGTTTGGACAGAACCATACAGGGCTTACGAAGCCACCGTAAAAACTTCAGATTTCACCTAAATCGGTGAGAAGCCACTGGGGAGTTGAATGACTTCTACTATTTTTTTGAAAATATGAAATATGAAGCGATTGTAAGCTAAGCGAGTGTGATGAATGCACCAAGAACACACAGCATTTTGAGAAAACGCTTTTCCTAATGCTACTTTTCCCCAGATGCTAGTTTAGGTTAAGGTCCTGACATTGTTCAGTGTGCATCTTCCAATTGATGCTGATAATAATAGTAATAGTAGGCGATGTTCACTGAAGGCTACTGTGTCAGACTGTCTCTTTTATTACATAATGGTTTGCCAAAGCAAAAAAGGGATTTCCAAGTTCCCCATCATCTCTAGATTTTGCCTGAATGCATAACCATACTCTGGAATAGCTCAGTCTGAATTCTAGTTGATTCCTCTGCTTGCTCAGTCAGGTCATGCAAATTCTACCTTGTGTTTCCCTGCAGCGTCCCTCCCACTTGCTGTTTGCTTCCCATTTCTGCTACCCTGTAGCCTAGTTTTGATGCCTGTTCCTTTTTGGGCTCTTGCAATGAGCTCTCACATGGAAGAGGTTGTCTCTTTTCGCATCAACCCATCCTACACCCTGTGGCCAGAATAACTTGGCTGAAACACAGGTCTAATCTTGTTCTTCTGCCTAGAAATCCTTGTGTGGTCCACAGCCTGTGGAATTAAGCTCAGACCTGGCACCCTGGCTCCCCTTGGTCTGACCTCCACCTACCTTTCTAGCTCTGTTGCTGACTCTGCCCTCCGTGAAGCTATGTTCTGGACGGCAGATCCCACTCTCCTCTCTGCCTGTTGCTTGTGTATCTGCACTATCTCCTGGTCCATTTCTGCTTTTAGAAATTCTGCCCAGGTCACATTTTAAGACTCAGCTCAGGGGTTACCTTTCCTTGAAGAGATCTCTGACCAGCACTCCCAATGAGTAATTGACAGCTCTCCTTTTGTTCCACCACCATACCTAATACAGGTCCTGTCACACCATCGCAGATAAAGACCATGTGTCTGTCTCTTCCTCACCCCAACGCACACACATGGCTGCATCTCAGCTGTAAACTCTTTGACATAAGGAGCTGTGATTCATTCATCTTTAAATTCCTTTCATCTTAAATCTCTAGACAGCATAGTGTCTAGCATATAGTAACTGCTCAATAAATGTGTAGGGGCTAAATGAAGGAATCAGGGAAGAGAGAAGAAAAGATGAAGAAAAGGGAAGAAGACCCTAAGAAGACCTTAAAACGGTTTGTGATTAATTAGACAAAAATCCACTTTGATTATCTGCGTATAAGGCACTCACTCAGAATTGGGGTAGGAGCATGGGATTAACAATTCTAGGAGAAAGCCTCAACCCAGAACTCCGGCACAAAGGTCAAGTCTGCTGTTTTTTAACACTAGCTTTTGAGAGTCCACAAATGACCCCTCTTTTGTTTGACTTGTTTCCTTTCATGCTCAGTGTTCAGGTTCTCTTATTCTAGCTCCCTTCCCTGTCTGTCTTCTGGGGGTAAGGTCATTGGATGAGACACTTGTTCTGGCTCACTTCCCTCTCTCAGGTCCCACCTTTGACGTGTGCCAGGGGAGAAGGCCTCTGGGAGAATGCTTAGGGCTGAGAAGCAATCCTCTGGCTTAATCATCAAGACCTAGTGCCCAAGGCCCTGATAAAATACGGAAAGACATGCCTTCTATCATTGTCCCCACTTTGGGCTACAGAATGCTGATCGATCGATCACTGGAATCTGCTCTGTTGATCATTTTGGGGGTTGTGACTGTTGTTCTGGCCTCCAAAGTGTGCTAACACTGAAACAAAAAGAGAAACAAAAGCCAAACCCAGAGAAAGGGCGCATGAAAGAGAAAGCAAGCTTACTTCATCTTCGGCTCTGTAACTCGCAAAGAAATTATGGTTGAACTATCAGTCAGTAAAGGCTCCCAGGGCTTCAGTTGCTCATAATTAACTTGATTAACTGCTCAGGATTGAGACAGAATGAGAGCAGGTGTGCATTTGGGGGCTTTGTATCTGGCTAAAGATGCAGGCCTGACAAAACACCTGTCACTCCTCCTTTGCGCCTCTATCCTTCCTCCAGGGATGTCCCAGAAACGGAGTACATTGTGGCACAGTTGTATCTTTTGTCCAGCAACTTTTTCTACGCTGCAGAAATGTTAGAGGATATAGAAAGTTATGCAGAAGATACAAATGAATGACAATCCTACCCAGAGATAACCATGGTCAGTATTTTGTTGTTTCCATTGGCTCTTCTAAATGCATTTCCTACATTTGAGACCCTGCTGTAATACAATTTCATGTTCTGCTCTTTTTTTCTGTACATTGTCCTTGGATGGACCTCTGTGGGAAATTGTTATGGGAAAGCTAACTCAGGTGGAGGCCGCCCACTGTTGGTGAGGTTTGGCCTCAGGATGAGGCAGGCAGACACCATCTAAAAAAAAAAAAAAAATATATATATATATATATATATATATATATATATATTTTTAGTATTTATTTTTGAGAGACAGAGAGACAGAGTGCGAGCGGCGGAGGGGGGGTGGGGGCAGAGAGAAAGGGAGACACAGAATCTGAAGCAGGCTCCCGGCTCTGGGCTGTCAGCACGGAGCCCAACATGGGGCTCGCACCCATGAACTGTGAGATCATGACCTGAGCTGAAGTGGGAGGCTTAACCGACTGAGCTAACCAGGCACCCCCGGCAGACACCATCTAATTCGGCACCCTACACCCCTGAAGTTTGCCTTGAAGCCGGAGACAGCAGGCTCTTGGGTTAAATCTGCCTCAAGTACATAGAATTTTCAGCACATTTTCCCAATCTTTTACTTATTATATACTTACCACTGTTCTTGGCAGTACAGCTTTTTAAATTTTTTGGCATCATGCACCCTACATTTGCATTTCCTTTCTTTATAGCATTTTCTTAATGAAACAATTTATTCCTCAATATGAAAGTGCTTCCAGATTGAAAACGTTTCTACTTTCCAGTATAGGGTGCCTAGAATCTCCCCCCCCCCTTTTTTTTTTCGGTTCCTTGCTTCAATTTATATTTTTTAAAACTTACAATTCATTGAACGTTGGTTTGAAGACACGGGAGATGGGGAAGAAAACAAACCTAAAAGGTAGCACCAGGGAAGGAGAGCTGAACACAACTCAGATAAGAAACATGGTATCTATTTTAAAGTCACACCTCATAGATTCTTCCTGGAAGTCAAGATCAGAGAGGAGAAGTGAAGTGTGATGTTATCTGTGTGCTTTAAAAAGACCTATGTTAAGCAGGATTCGTGTGCATGCATGCTTCCCCATGTGCCTGCACTGAAATCATGTTTTAAAGTGGATTCAGCTGCATTATATTTATAACCACAGGGTTGCTACCAGCTACCAGCATGTCTCCTTGTGGTGGTTCACTTCTCTTCGTGTCCTAATTCGGTTCTAAAGTGTGCAGCTTTAGCGGACTAGCGGTCTGCTAGTCCACTTAATGCTGGCTGTGGCTTCCTTCAAGTCCGGCTCGAGTCCCACACAGGTTTATGTTCTGACGTGTTTGTCTCTGGTTGCAGCAGAAAGTTTGAAGTATAGGGGATTCAGACCCTGCCATGACGGTGAAAAATTAATCTGCACTGTCCTATCTGTCCTATCCTGTCTTATCTGGCCAGAGAAATGGACAGCTGGAGCTTAACCAGATCTGAATCTGAGGTTCATTTGCAAACATCAACTCAACAGCTACTCAGGGAAGCGAAAAAGTAATTAGGTAGTACTTCTTAAACCTTAGAGTGCGTCAGAAGCACCTGAAGAAGGCAGTTTAAAATGCAGATTTTCAGATTCCACCCAGAGTTTCTGATCTTAGTTTTTATCAGAGCCAGAGCCAGAGGATCTGCATTTTAAGCAAACACTTTAAAATTTTTAATATTTATTTATTTGAGAGAGAGAGAGAGAGCGAGCTGGGAAGGGACAGAGAGAGGGAGACACAGAATCCAAAGCAAGCTCCAGGCTCTGAGCTGTCAGCACAGAGCCCTTCGTGGGGCTCAAACTCACGAGCTGCGAGATCATGACCAGAGCCGAAGTGGGACGCTCAACCAACTAAGCCACCCAGGTACCCCTTAGGCAAACACTTCAATGTGATTCTGATGCTGAAAATTCAAAAATCACACTTGGCAGAGCACCAGAATTCTGAGGTTATGCCCCTCTACCACCAACAATACGGTAAAATCATAGGATCCTTCTGCCTTCTTTCCACTGGCCATCCCTTAGGCTGCCGGTTTTGAATCATTGGGTGTTCCCTCAACGTTTCTCTTAACCCTCCATCAGGTTGCTAATAACCTGGCAGGGACGCACCTTGTGACTTAATCCAGTTTAACCCCTCCTTAGAGATGGCTGGGAGCCCCACCCATTCAGGCAGATGCAGGCTCCACCAACTGTTACTCTAGCTGGAAGGTAGAAGTGTAGACTGCTACACACAGAACAAATTCCCAGGATGGTGGACGAGGCCCCTGTGTTCTATGACTTGCTCTGGTGCAAGCTCTCCCGCAAGTCCCCTGGAATCTTGTTGATTTGAGCACACACTCGAAGCTCACTTCGTCAGTGGGCATTCACTTTCCACTTCCTGTGCACATGCAGGTTCTCTTTGCTTAGTCCGACTCTTAAAAGTTGTCCAAGTTGTGCATAAACTTCTATTGTTCTGTACGCTTAGATACTAAACACTGTGCAAACTCTTCTGTGCACTGTGTGCACCTGCCCGTGCACACACACAGTGACACCCGCATACAGTAAATGGCAGAGCATACTACAAACGCATGATCATATCAGCTCAGGTGTCCTCCCTAAGTCACTATAGCCCTGGAGACAGGGGGTCTTGTCATCCAGGTGTCTGGAGTTAGTGGTCTACATGGTGAGCTCCCCTCGTCACTCCTTAGATGTTATCTGTTGTTCTGGAAGACTCCAAAGAAATCATTAACTCCTTGACCTTCACAAGGAGGTCTAGATGCCCCTTTTACGGTGCAAAGGGCATATGCTGGGAGTCAAAAGACCTCAGTTCAAATGCTCCCTCTGCCATTTACTAGCTACTTAATCTTAGAAAAGTTAATTCAATTCTTCGGGCCGGAGCTTCCTTATTACGATTAAATGAGAAAGCTTGTAAGACATCTAGGACTGTGCTTAAAACCTGCTAGGGAATGTTAGGTACCTGCTTTATTCTTATTTTCTATTTTTCTTTTCTTTTTTTCTTTGTGAAAGGAAATAGTCCTCCAAATTTCTCTCACGCAGCATGTTAAAGTCAGAGTTCTTGGGGCGCCTGGGTGGCTCAGTCGGTTAAGCGTCCGACTTCAGCTCAGGTCATGATCTCACGGTCCGTGAGTTCGAGCCCCGCGTCGGGCTCTGTGCTGACAGCTCGGAGCCTGGAGCCTGCTTCAGATTCTGTGTCTCCCTCTCTCTCTGACCCTCCCCCGTTCATGCTCTGTCTCTCTCTGTCTCAAAAATAAATAAACATTAAAAAAAATAAAAAAATTAAAAAAATAAATAAAGTCAGAGTTCTTGATTGCAGGTATCAGAAATAATCTCTGGCCAAAATACACAAGGAGGGAATTTATGACAGGATATTGGGGGGACTCACAGACATGCCAGGAAAGCTGAAGAGCCAGGTGCAGAGAAAATGGGCCGGAACCCAGAGAGGTCTGTACAAGCAAGACCACAGCCAAACTCACACCTCAGAGCAGTCCGAACACGGGGCGCCCCTGCCCGCTCAGGGGGGAAACCTGATGCTCTGCTGTCTTTGCTTCTCTTATCCCATGCTCCGGAATCAGAAAGCTCTGAGTGAGAGGGTCCCTGGCTATGCTTGGAGCCTAGGCCTACACCCCATTGGAGCGGTTGGGGAGGTGGCTCTGGATTTTCTGGCTTCCACGGTTGGAGTTTTTAAAAAATAATGATGTAGGCCCGGTCTGAGGACCCAGAGGGGGTCCCACAGCACCAGCTAAGAGGGTCCTTGGCTTTGCACAGGGTAGAGAGCAAATGGGGGCTGAGAGGAAGTGAGAACAGAACGTATTGGAGACATAGAAAGAGTAGATACAGAGTGTCTGGGAGACTCGGAAAGGAAAAGGAGGATGAGTCTTAATCTTTGCTTGCGGGTCTGGTGTACATGTCCTTTCATGCATCCAGGAACCAGTCAAAAATACGGACCAGTGCTCAGGTGGCCTCCATTAGTCACTGCGCCCAGGAGACAGGGGTCTTGGCATCCAGGTGTCTGGAGTTACTGGTCTACATGACAACCTCCCCCAGTCACTCCTTAGATGTTATCTATTGTTCTGGAAGACTCCAAAGAAATCATTAACTCCTTGACCTTTACAAGGAGCATATACATGATCTGAACTATAAAGCATGTGTGTGGTGGGGGTGATGCAGGCGGTAGTAGGAATAAAAATAGGAAAAGGAGCAGAACCCGTCCTTCCTGGGTCCCTTCAGTTTCCCCATCTCAATAAGAAGGGAACTCAGATCTCAGGCAGTCATAAAAGATCAGTGTCCAGAGTCTTTTCTCACCATTTCTAATGTTCACATCTCATCCCTGTTTCACATAGAAATTCATTCTTAAGTGTGTAATCTTTCTCTCCAGGAACTCCCCTCAAGCTTAGAACCACTCTGTTTCAGAGGCAATTTTATACCTGCCTTGTCTCCTTTCCTCTGCCCAGAATTCCCTACCCTGCCCCCTTTCCACTACCAATCTCTGAACAGTTCAAATCTTGCCCATTCTGCAAATGCCAGTGGAGATGTGACCCCTTCTTTCTTGCGGTGCCCCTCCAACCCCCTAAATTGCTCCTTCCATTATGTTCTTAGGGCACTTTGCCTAGGTCTCCATTATCACCTTTGCTTTGTTTTACTACCACTATGTCTTAGGCGTTTAATGGCCTGACCTTCTTCCCTCTCCTGGACCCAACGTGAAGCTCTTTAACCGCAGGAAGTCGGTCTTATTTATCTTGTAGCCTCGGTTCTAACTACACAGTAGAGGCTTAATACATTTTTGTTAAGCAAAGCAGAAGTTTCTTCTCCCTTGTCTCTCAACACATACGTTCAGACACTTTTCCTATGCACATGCGACAGACCCATTTAAAAAGTGGAAATCAAGGCGCCTGGGTGGCGCCTCTGACTTTGGCTCAGGTCAGGCTCTTAGAGCTCACGAGTTGGAGGTCCACATCGGGCTCTGAGCTGACAGCTGAGAGCCCGGAGCCTGCTTCCGATTCTGTGTCTTTCTCTCCCCCTCCCCCACTAGTGCTGTTTCTCTCTCTCTCTCTCTCTCTCTCTCTCTCTCTCTCTCTCTCACAAACATTTTTTAAAAAAAGAAATAATCCATGTAAATGCACTCAGCAAACTGTACCGTTTGGACAAACGCATTTGATCTTAGCCAAAAGGCCGGGAAGCGATTAAGCGTTGGACACATGTAAGCGGTCACAATGGTTTATTTCTCTCCAGTTTTCCCTATTTTCTGTTAAAGAGCTCTATGCCCTTGGTATGCCTCACAACGTTTTCACAGGAGAAAAGTTGCAGCGTAGGTCTGTCTCCCTGCTACCTTTCCCGATGCTGGAGAATCTCTGGTTTCCTTGAACGGCCTCCTGGAAGCAGACGGAGGGACGGGATGCAGCAGAAGCAGACACCCTTGCCCAGAGAACTTGCTAGGAGGAGTCCCGGGACAAGTTATGCCAAGTCCCCGCAGGTCCCCCCTCCCGCGTCCGTCCCTCCCCCGGTGCAGGCTGGCCACAGACACCTGCGTCTCCTGACTCCCCCTCCCAGAACCCCCGCTCCGTTGGGGCTCGGGTTCCCGGACGTGGGCCTCCCTGGGAGGAGCAGCGCCCGCGGCCCCCGGCTCTTCCCAGCACCCTCTCCCCCAGCGTACTTTGTTACTCGGCGCGACCTCGGGGCCGGCACGTGACCCAGAAACTTCGGAAGCCCCGGGGCGGCGGGCGGCGGGGCGGAGGCGGCGGCGGCGGCCGAGCTCCCCCGCGCGGCCGGCTCTGCGGCGGGGAGGCGCTCGCCCCGCGCCGCGCTCGCTGCCTGGGCGTGCGGGAGCGCCGCCGGGAGCCGCGCCGAGCCGAGCCGGGGAGCCCGCGGCAGCGCGCGTTCGGCAGGCGGCGCGGCGGGCCGGGCGGGCGGGCGGGCGGCGGCGCCCAGGGACGCCGGGGGCCCGCTCACGCGCGCGGCCGCAGCCCCGCCGCTGCCGCTGCCGCCTGGTCACCCCGAGCCTTGCGCTGCTGCCCTGCCCCACTTTGCCCGCTCCTTCATCTGAATGGGAAGTTGGGGAACATGGACGGGGTCGTGCTGGCGTGGATCGCTGTCTTCTGGCTAACAGGTAGGAGTCGGTTTCTCCCCAGGCGAATAACTTTATGTATATTCCCTCGGTGCTCCGGTTCCCACCCCACCCCACCCCCATTCCCCCCCTGGCTGGGCTTAAAGCTGCTTAGCAGGCCGGCGGTAAGTGGGGGAGGGGGCTGTGTGTGTGTGTGTGTGTGTTAGAATGATGGAGGAGGCGGGGAGAATCCCGATTACAAGTGAGACGGATCGAGATGCAGGTGTTTGACTCATTAGGATTTTTTTTTTTTTTTCTTGTGCATTTCCTTTTCCACACAACGGTTCTCTCTTGGTCTTATGCCGAGTTTGTAATGCTGTGGGTCCTGGGAAGAGCCTGGCTAGGGAGAAAGAAAGCTCGGAGGAGACCGATTAATTAACAGAACTGGTCTTGTGGAGGTGAGGGGTAGAGGAGTGTCTCTTGAATTCCTTCCCTAGAGAAGCCTGGAGAGCCAGCGGCGTTCTCTCTGTGGCTCTGGGGGTGCAGTGGGGCGCATGAGGAAGGAGATGGGGACGGAGGCTTGATTGGTTGTGGAGTTTAGGGCCTTTCTCTGTCTGTCTCTCTCTCTCTCTCTCTCTCTCTCTCTCGCTTGGTACAATTTGGGGAGTGGTCTCACAGTGGAGAAGAGCGAGCCTTCTTCCCCCCAATAAACAGGCCCCAATAAAGATGAATTGCAGAGATATCCAGAGGGTAGAGCTTCTCCTCAGCATTAAAGTCACTTCCTCTAGCTGGGTCCTCTGTGTTTCCCCCTGCCTTTTAGGGAACTTTCTCCCCACCCCCCTGGGGTCTGGAGAGGCTCAGGTTCCTAGCACGGTGTTATCACACGAAGATCCTGCGAGGTTAAGGGGCCGGTGGCTAGCCCTGAGAGATTCACAAAGTAGCCTTGCTTGGGTGGGGGTGGGGATGGGTAGGAAGGTTCAGGTAGTTTGGAAGCGGTTGAGACCAAGATTCCAAGCAAGGTGGAGATGGACTGATGGAGGAAAGGAACAAGAGATCAGAAAGGTTGTGAGGACTGGATGCGGGCAGTGAAGGGCAGGGGAGAAAACAGAAAATAGCACCAAAAAAAAAAAAAAAAAGAAGTTCTGTTCCCTTTGGGGGCACAACTCAGATTTGGAAAACTCAAATCAATAGGGTAAGGGGAACAAGTTTAAAATATCCAAGTTAAATCATTGGAAGAGAATAAAATATATTTAAGAAGAAAAGCAAAAACTCCTTTTCCCTTTGCTGTAGAGTAAGATTACTGATTGCCTCAATTTTTTTTTTCCCCCTGTTCCAAACGAAGGGCCCCTAACACTGGCTCTGCCCCCTGCTGGCTTTCCGTTTGGGGGAGCAGGGCACGCCAGCAGAGTTAGCCTCTTCTCTTGGCTGTTCTGAGTTCATCCCTCCCACATTATTCAAATATGAATCATCTCTGATTTCAGGGTTTGGCTGAGCCATGTCTCCCCACTCCCCTGGCCTCCAGTGCCTTCCACCTCCACCCTCACTGATTCTGAATGTCCTTAATTTGCCTCTACTTCTACGTTATCATACTGGAAGGAACTTGGGCCTGGAGCCTGTATCACCACCTCCCCAAGGTCAGCTAGGTATCCTGGGGGGGGGGGGTGCTCTGAGTCACAGATGGTCTTGCAGATACCCAGGGATGTGCCCGAGAAAAGCACGCTAGGGATTGGCAGGGAGAGGGAGCAGAAGGCGAACATATATCCAGGCCCTTGCTAGATGGCCGACAGCTTTTTATGAGATGGAGTCATATCACTGGAAGGGGTCACAGGCCGTCTAGTTCAGCCCTCTCAGTTTACAGGAATGGAGGTCCAGAGAGGTGACAGGCACACAGCAAATCTGTGATGCAGCAGGGACTAGAACCCAGTTCTCCAAGCCTCAGGCCAGTCCTATTTGCACTCTCCTAAGCTGCTGCCTCTCTGGTGTTTCTGTTTGTTCGGTTGGTGGTGGTGGTGGTTGTAGGATGTTTTGTTTTGTGCTTCTTTTGAGGGGAGTCGCTGCTTTGTCCGTGCCTTCTTTGCTCTGTACCTGGGGAGGCCGCCACCTGCCAGGAGGCAGGCAACAGGTTAGTTGTTAGGGCCATCTCAGCTGTCACATGGCTGGGCGGCTGTGCTCTGCACGGGAGGCTGGCTCTGGAGATCCCGTGGACCCCGCAGGCGTCCCCGGATCCCAGCTTCTGCTTCCCCGTCATCCCATCGGGCTGTCAGTTGTGCCTCTGGACCGGCTGCCTCTCAGCCTCAGCAAAGCAGAGGAGCTAAGGATGGCGGCTGGGGAGGGGGGGAAGCCAAGGATGAGATGGGGATTCAGACTCCTCGTTCACAGAGAAGCCGGGAGAGGAAAGGTGAGAAATCTCAGTCCGGCCCAATCAATGGATTTTCTCTTAAGGGGGTGGTACAAAGGGAGGGAGAGAGGAAAGGACAGATTAAAAATGAGTCAGAGAGCATAGGGAAAAACACATTCATTCTCCTCTCCCTCCCTTTCTCCTCCCCCACTTTCTCTTCCCTCCCTCCCTCCTTCCTCCCCTGTTTTTTTTAATGCAGGCTGAGCAATTTCTAATCAACACTTTAGTTTTTTTCCCCCTCAGTCTCTAGCAGCTCCTTCCTTGTCTTTCATTGCTGAAATTCTGCTGTATATTTAGCCTCATGATTTCTTATTGTCATTGCGATGCTGCTTCCTGTAATAGATGGTTGTTGTTGTTGTTTTGAACCAAACGCAATGCTTATCAGCTGTTATTCTAGCAACAGGTGCCATCTAGCAGTAGGACCTGAAGGAGGGTTCACTCGGTCTTTGTTCCTGAATGTGGATGGTGGCGTTTTCCTCCTTTCCTGGCAGCAGAAGCTGTGAGAAACGCTGGCGCCGTGTCCACTCCGCTAACACACTCCCATGCGGGGAGCGGGCGACGACGGGTTTTCCTGGAGGCTTCTGCGCCTCCCTGTGATGAAGATTGCTCGCTCTATTAGCATTTCTTTTGGTTGCCTTCTGGCTTTACTCGTTCATTCATTCATTCACTCATCCATCCATCCATCCATCCATCCATTCATTCATTCATTCATTCCTTCAGCCATCCTCCAGGCACGGTTTCCTGTGCTTTGTAAGGGTTCCAGTAGGTGCTGAGGATGAAGAGAGAAAAGACACAGTCCTTGTCCTCAAAGAGTAGTCAGTCTGGTCGGTGACTCAAGCGAGCTTTCCAGTGATTTTGATGTCGAAGCAGAAGGTCCCCTGGTGAGAACTGTGGCCACATGGGCGCGAGGGGAGCGTGGCAGAGGCACACCCAAGCCGCACCTGAGGTGGATCCGACGGCGGAGGCCTGGAAAGAACTCCCAGAAGAGGTGGTGGCCGTGGGAGACACATGTTCCTACGTGTCAGTCAGCTGCGGAGTTCCGGCCACGTGCGGGCGCCGTGCCGGGGTTACAAAAATGAATGAGACACAGCCCTGCCTCCCAGCACCCGCCGGCGGGTGGCCGGACACGGGTTATGGAGTGGCCTGTGCCAAAGCAGTAATGGAGCTCTGCACCCAGTGCTGTGGGGGTGCTTCCAGGCGGCTCCTAGCCCAGCCTGGAGGGGGCCGGAGGCATCCAGGAGCGGTTGTTACCTGGTGTGGTTGGCGTTCAGGCAGATACCCGGTGCCTTTTTTAGGAGAGGCTTGGATACGGAGAGTTAAGGCGGGGATTAGCCCTGGAGAAGGAAGAGTGGCTTCCGGAGACTGCTGACCCCTCCGCTTCCATGATCTCCTTTCCTGTCCTGCACTCCTTTCGGTTTCTCTCCCTCCTCTGTTCTCCTTTCTCCTGGGGAAGAGACCTCGCTCTTACCAGGGCATCTTCTTTCAAACTCCTTATCACAGCTCTCCCCATTCCCCTCCATCACCCCCCGCCAGAGGCTGCCCTCTGGACCAGAACAGGGCGGCTTGTTTGGGTATCACGCCCTTTAGATTTTACACTCACGTGACTCTGTGGGTTGGCTGGTTTTTGCAGACTTGGAATTGTTAGTACTCGTAGTCTTAGTGCAAGTACTTGGTGCTCAGTACAGTGTTCGTAGTTTTGGGACCAGGGCTCGGTTGGTGGATGGAACCTTGACCTGGAAGTTAAGGATTGGGTTCCAGTCCTGCCTGCTCCACAGATTGACTATGTAAACCGTGGGATCTGGGTCTCATAACCTGGTGAATGAGATGACTTCTGAGGTCACTTTCAGCTCTAAGATCCTATGATGTAGAATCTTTTCTCCATGTAACTTTGATGAGTTGGAAGTCACAACTGAAGAGTGACAGGTCCAGTCTTCCTTTTGTAATTCACCCAGGGAAGAGCCACCAGCGAGCTCCAGTTTCTTCAGCCTTTCCCTGATCACGAACGATTGGAATGAAAGACACCAGCCGGGGAGGGAGAGCTCTTGTTAGGATTTTCAGAGAAACGGATGGGGTAGCACCCAGTGCTTGGTGGATAGGAGAGGGTCCACTCTGAACTATTAAATGTGGTCAGATTGGGAACTGGCAAAGCAAGCCAAGCACTGTGGACCAGGTGGGATGAATCCTCCTAGAGCCAATATGGCCCTAGAATGTCCCTTCTAGTCTCAACTTTCTGTTCCAGGACCCACTCACCTCCTCACTTCTTTCGACATTTTAGCTTTTATGCCTCCTTTTCTCCAATCAAGAATATAAAGAGAGGCATAATGTGATGGTTGTTCTTGTTTTAAACAAACATGCTATCATGCTTTTCGGTATGTTAAATGGCTTTCATATACATTATGCCTTTCGATCATTCTAGGTAAGAATGGCTGATATTACTTGCCTCTACTTAAGAAGACAAAGACTCAGAATAAGTGACTTGTCCAAGTCCGTGGTATCTTATTGATCCAAAAAATAAGAAACAGTGACACTGACTTGATACGACTTGGTTGTTTCAAGTGCCTGAATCCAAGTGAAACATTCTTTTCTGCTTACAGTGGGTCGGAGTAGAACTCTTGATTTAAGTGAACATACGTGGGGTCTGTTATGGGGCACTGGGTAGTGAGGCTCAGAGTTCATGGAACTCAAGGAAATATGGCAGGGACTAGTGATAAAGAAAGCATTTAGCTTTTCCACTTCAATTCTAAGATCTAAAGTAAGTGAGAAGTGCTCCAGTGAGGCCCAGAGAACAGAGGATGTGACCCAGGGACAGCAGATAACTGCTGGTATATCAGAGCCCATCCGGGACTAGGGGCTGGGGCTCTGCACCCGGGAGCCGCCCAGGATGTAGCTGGGGCGTGTGCACACTTGAAATTTTGGTCTTCAAGATAGTTTTTGGCTCTCTGAAAGTGAAAGAAGGCATTTTGGGTGACTAGTGTTCTTTATGGGCCAAGAAACAAAGAAGAAGTAGGTACCTCAATTACGAATTATGAACCCCAAATAGGCATATCAGCCAGCATTTTGATACAGCAGGGAGCAACCTCCAAATCTCAGTAGCTCGTACGAGCAGACATTTGCCCCTGCTCATATTACACGGGAGCTGAAGTCAGCTACGAATTGGCTAGAATTGGTGGACTTGGCTCAGTTCCAAATGTCTTCTTGTTCCAAGACCCGGGATGAAGAAGCAGCCACTAGCTGGGCCTGCCGTTGTCATGGTGGAGGGCTCAAGAGGGTAGGGGGAGGGCCTAGAGTGACCAGAGCCATAGCATGCATCTGCCCTTTAAGTTTCTGCTTGGATGTGTCTCATGGCCTTACGTGTCTTACGTACTTACATTCCATTGGCCAATGCAAGTCCTTGGAAAAGCCCATGGTTTTTGAAGTGGTACCCTGCCTACAGGGAACAATGCAAGAGTCCAGAGGGAAAACGAATTGGGAATAATAAATAAGACGATCTATTAACTGGGTTAAATCATTCAGCAAATGTGTCGAGTACCTACTATGTAGCAGAGTCTTTAAAAGGCTGCAGGAGAGAGTTTGTCATTTCAGGGCAGGCACCACTTAATAGGAAATTCTTAGGCAATGCTATGTCATCCTCTCGGGTACTGTGACTGCAGTAAGAGCAAGAGGAGACTCCTAGAAGAAGTGATAGCCGAGCAAGTTTGGAGGGATAAGGAAGAATTACTAGGGGAAAAGTGGGATGGGAGAAGGGGAACTTGCAGAGGGAACAGCCATGTGCAAAAAAGACAAGAAGCAGGGAGGACCTGATGCTGAACATTACAAATATTCCAGTGTGGTCGGGGAATTTGGTGCTGCAGGAGGGATGAAGGAGAACGGCCCCCTCTGAAATGGGGCCAGTTGTCCCTTCTACTCCTGAAGTGGCCGGAAAGGGTCGTTAAAAGGGTCAGAGCAAGGGAGTGCCCCAAACAGACGTACATTTTAGAAATACCATTTGGGCCTCAGTGCAGAGAGTGGGTTAGTCACAGAGTCACAGAGTGGGTTAGTCACAGAGTGACTAGACATGGAGGAGTGGCGGTGGCGTGGTTGGATGTGCAGGGTGAAGGGGCAGGAGTGTCAAAGATGGCCTTCGGGTTTGTGGCTTGGGATCGCTGGGGATGCCGTTCGTGGGCCTGAACTAATACAGGAGGAGAAACATGTCAGGGAGGGAGATAAAGTTTCACTATTTTGCATTTCGTTAGAGTCTAAGCTGCCCTAACAAAGAGACTCTAAAATATAATAACTCACACAGAATAATTCCTTTCTCTCCCCTGTAATAATCCAGGCCCAGTGGGGGTGAATTTGCCATTCCCCACATGTAGCTGCCAAGACCGCTCCAGTGACAGGCATTCTCAGCCAGTTGGAGCAAGGAAAGCAGAGGGCCAGGCAGGCAGCTTGTCTTTAGAAAGGTAACCCAGAAGTTGCACGTATCACTTCTCTTCATCTACCTTCATCCTGAACGTATGGCCACATTAGCTACAGAGAAGCCAGGAAGCATAGTATTTGGCTGGCTTGGCTGGCTAGATTAAGCCCTGAGAAATTCCATTACTGACGGAGGGGGGACCCTTAGTGTCTCCCTCTATAGAGTGACAAGGTGGAGGTGCTTGTGTAACATCCACCCGGAGAATGAGGTTGTGTCGTTGGGTCTGGAGCTCAGGTGAGAGTCTAGACATGGAAATAGAGATAACGAGGTGGTATAGGTGGTTCAGAACTTTCTTATAGGAGTCTTCTCTGTCCAAATGGCCGGCCCATGTCAGAAATCTGACCCACCCAAATGAACCAGGACACTTTCCAAAGTACCTCTGCCTTGCAGGCTAGGGACTGACCTCTTTTAGTGCAGCTTTGGTCCTGTTGGAACAGCAGGTAGGCCAGCTAGACATTACCCAGGAGCTCATTTCAGATCTCTGGAAGACAAGGCAAATCAGACAGAAAAGAGATAGGCTTCTGGCTCTCATCTGCACAGTGGCGGCCGAGAATGGGAAAGCGTGGCTCAGTTGGACACAGAGAACGTATGCTTAATGAATGGCAAGTTCTGTGTGCACAAGTACAGCGTTATTGGCAGCAGATAATAAGCAGGCCATGAGCAAAGCCTACTTGAGCCAGGGCAGCACTGGCATTCACCATAACCCCGTGGAAGACGGGGAGCTATTGCTGCCTTTGAGGACTACCAGGGAGAAAATACACAAGAATGCTGTCACATTTTTAAAGTCTCCAAATGGCACATCTGGTCACCCTAACACTCAAGTGGATCAAGCAATCAGGTGTCATGAGAGCAAACAAGAGAAACTGATCCTGGCCAATTGAGGCAGGAAAGGAGTTAGAAGGAAGCTGATTAACTTGCAGAACCCGTGGGAAAGCTGCATAATTGGGCTTAGATATTAGGCAAATACCAAGGGAATGTCTGCTATTCTTTGTAAAGCCTTTGTATTTTATTTTTTAACCCAAGTACATCAGGAAGATGATGGATTGTTCCTATTTTTTTAGGGGAAAAAAAGACCCAAGCTGACTTGTCTTTTCCTTTAAACCTTGAGCCTGCAGGGCAGCATTTCTCCAAATACTTTGCTCCCATCCTGGCAATGCCACTGAGGGATGGACAAGCTTTATTTCCTCTTCTGGACTATGGACCAAACCTAGAGGAGATGCGTGGATACTTTGTACTCATCTCCTACACCTAGGAAACCCGCCCGTGGCAGGCAGTATCTTAAGAAATTGGGACAATATGTTGAAAGCGTGAAGGCAAAAGATAAATTTCTTAAATAAGATCTAACGTGAAGGCAGGAGAAGGAAGATTTGTACTGTCATACGGAATGAAGCAAAACCTTAGGAGTCTGACGGCCAAGGTGTGCTGGGCAACGGGTGATTCTGAGGTCAGAATCCCACTTCTGGAACTTCAAGGACGGATGAGCTTTATACGAAATTTCTGAAGATGAAAATCCCTACAATGATGATTGTCCATGACCTTCAGCAGCAATCTTTGTTTCTCTAAAAGGGGACTGTGCTTCTTGAGCTGCCTCCCAAAGATGCTGGCAGGAATAGCTTACCAACTAACTAGTGGGGAAAAGGAACTTGCTCTGGAAAAAAATGAAACGGCTAAAATAAGAACAGCTTTGCTTCAGATACTGCTTTTGTTATTCTCGCAAGAACACGGTTTGTCACGTCTGGAATCCTTTCCTTTCCATGAGAATTGGGGCAGGACCTTGTTTGGCCGCATGAAGGGAGGCATTGTCTTTACTTGGAGCTGATCTTCCCTGGCCTAGTGACTGGCTGAGGTGGGGGCTGCTCTCTGAGCCGTCGCGCATCACTCTACTTTTAGGCAGCTTTTCTAGTTATTGGCCAGAATCCATTCTCTGTGCTGGGGGTGGGTCACTCCTTCATTTATTCTTTCATCCGTTGATTCATTCCGCGTTGTGTGAGCTTTAGCCATATTCTGTGGCTTTGCTACATACTGGGGATACAGGGTCAACCAAATCCTGGTTCCTGCCCCCAGGGAGCCTAGAGTTAGAAATTAACTTTGTATTGAATTTCTCAAGATCAGGGACTGGTCTTTCAAATCAATTTTGCCAGAACTTAACAGAGTGTTTTCAAACAGACTTTTGATTGAATTTGAGTTTGATAGGCAAGGGGAGTTTCTCTGTTGATCAGGGGCGCAATGACAACTGCCAGCATGGTCTGGTGGTCTAAGAATGAAGATTCCCTCCTCTGCAAATGTAGAAAAACACATAATCTCCAATCCTCACCTGTGATCCTCAGTGTGCTATTTGCTGCTCTCAGTCAGGAATCCTAAACTTTACTGATGCCTTCTATAAAGGATGATTCCTTACCTTACTTCGCTTCTGTTGCTATCTTTTGCTATCTTCCCTAACCTCGGGTCTTATCCCGGAAGGAAAGGGGAATCAATGGAAATCTTGAAGCAGGGAGCAGATATGATTGGATAAGTCTTTAAAAAAACAACTCTAGATTTAAAAAAAAAAAAAATGTGGAGAGTGTATTTGGCCAGAAGTAGGGAGACCACGTAGGAGGCAATTATAAAACTGAGGAGGTAATGAGACCTATGTGAAGTGATGCTCAAGAGCTTTGGAGCCCGTCAGCCTGGGTTCATATCTGACTGTTCCTTGCTAACTCTGAGATGTTAGGGAAGATACATACATTCTCTGAGAAACAGGTTCATCGTGTATAAAATGAACATAATAACAACTATAGAATTTTTTGAGAGAATTCATTAAGATACTACATGAATAATGCATAGCACAATTTCGGACACACAGTAAGCATTTCATAATTATTATTTAGTAGGAGGAATAGAAACCTAATTGAAGGGGGTGATGGCGGCAATAGAGAAGGGTCAAATTTGAGACATGTTTAGATTTAGTGACCAACCAAATGTATTCGGGGACGGAGAGGAAATCATCAAAGCTATGATTTCTATCCGAGGTGATAGGATGGGGGGATACTGGCAGAGGAGCTAGAGAGAGAGGAAGGACTGCTCTAGAAGCAAGGAGTGGGAAAAGAGATGATGAATGGGGTTAGACATGTTGAATTTGAAGTATCTGTTAAAACATGCAGATGAGGCTTCAGAGAGCTGAGGGTCTGAGACTTAAATGATAGTTGGAACCGTGGGAGGGAATAAGATTTCTCAGATCAAATGCACGGATGAACACCACGAAGAGGCTGACCATTTTTAATTTATTTACCTGGCATGCAAAGATATTCTTATTAGCCTGTATAGACTCCAGCGTAAGGAGTACTAGGTTTTGGCATCTGACAAATAGTGAAATAGAAAAAACTCTGTGGGAAGTAGGACCAAAGCTCAGGACGCTAAGCTTACCCCAGGGCAGATCTCTTGGAAATGAGAACCAGAGGGAGGGTATTGCCAGGCCGTATCTCAGTGCCCATGGGGAACTATCAATCTTAGTTTTCGCCCCAGTTACATACTCTCTCTGGGGGGCCTGATCTGGTGGTAGGAATGGAGATCCCATATGAGAGGTATTTTTCCAAGTTGGGTGGTCAGCCACATGGTTTCAGATTTGGTTCAGTCATGTGTCGGGGGGAGAGGAAACAGTACTCAGTCCTCTGGAGAAGGGGCTAGTATCGTGGCCCAGGTAAACAGACTGGAGCCTAGAGTAAGGTCTCAGTCCCAGTTGGGCAAATGGATTGCAAATCAGGAGGAGACCGTCTAAGATAAACACAGGTTGAGAAGGAGATGGTACGTAGTGGGTATAAGGAATCCAAGCCCTCACCCAGAATTCAGGGTTAGGGCCAGAAGAGCAATTCCAGACCCCACTAGAGTGGGTTGGGGTTCCTAAAGGCAGGCTCAAGACTCGGGTGGCATTCATCCTACAGTTTGAAGTTCATAGAGCTAAAGCAGGGATTGGCATTTCCATCTTTCTTCACTCTTAAGGTCCTTAAAGATCCGATAAACTGGGATTTACTTGAGATTTTTCGTCCTGTCTTCTCCAGTTGTCCAGATGTATCCTTAGCTGAGAGTTCCAGGGTTCCTATTATACCTGCACAGGAACACACAGGGTTACCCTCCATTTCTGATTTCCAGGAGGTGCCTGTGTGACTGTGCAGTGATGAGTAAACCCAGGCACTGTCACTGTTCAACTCCTAATTACCTATTCTAGCGTTCCCGTGCAGTTTCTGCACACTCTGCCCTCTACGCACTTAGCATCTCCCGTCTTCGTATCTGTGCTCACCCAGCTCTAGGTTCATAGCTTCCCAGAAGTCAATAGACTGTGCTTGACAGGAGCACCAGCTACATTTATTGAGTGTTTGCCATATACCATGCTGTCCTAAGTACTTGGGTTCAAATTTCATTTAGCCTTCGGTCAATTCCGTAAGGTAGTTATAATTATCCTGGTTTTACCAGTGAGGAAACTAAAATTGGTGAGTTGAGAAATTTGCTGTAGGTCATGCAGCCAGGAAGGGGTAGAGCTTGGACTCTAATTTAGGACTGGATTCCAAAATCCATGACTCTCGCTCTCATGCTGTAAAATGGTAGGTGTTTCTCAGAATGTATTCCTGATTCTTTGGAGCATGGATTTATATTGTATGTCCTGGAATGAACGGAGAACCAACTAGACTGCGTTAATAATTAAGGGAGTCCAATAGCTTGGTCAAATGGCTAATCTCGTTAACAGAGAACAGAGCTGTAAAGGAGGTTATTCTTAGTAATCGCCTAACTCTCTCACAAACAAACAAACAAACAAAAACACAAAACCCTGACCAAACAAACAAACAAAAAAATGTACAATACTTTTATTTAGCAACACTTTTATACAACACTTTGTCTGCCTTCTTTGCTGGTTTTATTTATCCTAGAAAGGCTAGGAAATGTGATTTCCCAGGTATAGCCTGAAGTGATAGCAGAGAAGAAAGGCGGTGTGGTCAAGTACAAAGTGTTGTACTGGGAACAATGCCTGTGATTGGTTATTCAGCCTGAACCACTGCTAACCGAAGTCCCTTCACCTCTCTGTCCCATTTTTGGAGAACTGGAAAATTGGAGTGTGAATAGGGATTTGGAGAAGAATTACAAGGTTAGAAATTAACGCAATGGAATTTCAGGAGAAATTGTAAAGAAATTTCTTTTCCCACGCCAGCTCTGTGAGTTAGCAGTGGAATTAGCCACATCAACATTTGGCGTGGTGGAAGGAAGCAATGGAGCCTAGAAACTGAGATTCTTCGGTGAGCTTCCAGATTGGCATTATTTGCCCCTGGATGAGGCTGATGTACATAGTCTGGTGGTCATCAAGCCTGTTGGTGGCGGACGTTCATGGAGATTCAGGAGCCTCAGTGTGGGAGGTGAGAGAGAAAGCAGGAAAGGTGAGGGAGGATTAGTGTTTGAGATCTACCACTGCAGGACACGGTCACAGTCCTCTGCGGTAGGGTCTCCCCCGGACAGGTGCCCGGTGACGTAATGCTTGTGAACAACCCTGTGAGTAAGCGTTATGAGTACTATCTATTTGATTCCACTGCTATTTTACTATACTGTGCTATGACACATGTAACCGTCTTCTCTGCAAAGTCTTAGAAATTCCTGTAGTGATAGTCATTCATGTGCACGCACGTTCCTTCACTTATTCTATAGCACTTGGTAGGTTCAAAACACTACGATTTGGTGAATCTCAAACACTCTGTTGTACTCACTTCCTCATGTTCACAGAATGCGGAAAATGTTTTCTCCCCAGAAGAACTTAGAACCTGGTTTTTCATAGCGAGAGGTGCTGGTCTGGAACTCCGAAGACAGGAGCCCGAGTGTGGTATTTTGCCTTTGTTGAGGGTCCTTGCGTAGGAGACACTCATAGGTAAATTAAGTGTATGTTGGAACCGTGAGGGTGAGTGTGCTTTCCAGATGTCATTTTGAACACTGGCAGGAATAAAGGACAGAAGGCGCCCCGCGGAAACTATTCCTTCCTCGCGTGCCTCAAGTCCACTGTAGTTCTAGGGTCTCAAGCTCCCAGCAGCTGACTTGGCAGACTCCTTCCTGGACTTAATTCAGAGCGTCTTTATCATGTCTTTCTGTTCATATTCCCTTCTCTGCCTCTCATCATCATTCTGTTTCTGCTTCTACGTTAGATCAAGGTAGAAACTCCTGATTCTCTCATTGAACTGAGAAAGTTAAGTTCTCTTTGCTTGGAATTTCTAGATCTCACCATTAAGTTAATAGAGACCTTTTGCCTCTCAAATACTCCCCTGGTCTTGCATTCACTGAAATCTCCCTCTCTTTCTTGGACAAAGCCTCAGGCTCTATCTTTTCGCCACTTAAACTTCTCGTCTGCTTTCTAGCGTTCTTTCTCCCTTTTTTTTTTTTTTTTTTTTTTTAAGGTAGCATTTTTTTTTTTCAACATTTATTTATTTTTGAGACAGAGAGAGACAGAGCATGAACAGGGGAGGGGCAGAGAGAGAGGGAGACACAGAATCTGAAACAGGCTCCAGGCTCTGAGCGGTCAGCACAGGGCCCGACGCGGGGCTCGAACTCACGGGCAGTGAGATCATGACCTGAGCCGAAGTCGGACACTTAACCGACCGAGCCACCCAGGCGCCCCTCTTTCTCCCTTTTCTAAAAAATTTATTTTGAGAGACAGAGAAAGAGAGGGAGACAGCATGCGCAGCAGGGCAGATAGAGGGGGAGAGAGGGAATCCCAAGTAGGCTCTGTGCTGTCAGCATGGAGCCTGACGTGGGGCTCAAACCCACAAACTGTGAGATCCTGACCTGAGCTGAAATCAAGAGTTGCACGCTCAATCGACTGAGCCACCCAGGTACCCTTCTCTCCCCTACCCCTTTTTTTTTTGATGAACCTTCAAAGCTTTTGAACTTAGTCTACTGCTTTTGATCTGAAAATCTTCATTTCTCTTAAAGCTTTCATTTCCCTTCATCTCTGTCCCCTTTGCTAGCTTATCATCTGGAAGGGAAGTCACTTCCTCCTGAAGTTATACTTCCCAGCTTCATTGTTTTTATTTATCAAATATTAGTTGAGCACCTATGGGCTTCACAAGCCAGGACAGTAAGATAAGACACATTCCTTACCTGACAAATCTGATGGGGGTGACAGGCATGAAAAGAAATTCTTGCAGAGTAATTATAAGAAGTGTCTAGAGGGGCGCCTGGGTGGCTCTGTCGGTTAAGCGTCCGACTTCGGCTCAGGTCACGATCTCGCGGTCCGTGAGTTCGAGCCCCGCGTCGGACTCTGTGCTGACAGCTCAGAGCCTGGAGCCTGTTTCAGATTCTGTGTCTCCCTCTCTCTCTGCTCCTCCCCTGTTCATGCTCTGTCTCTCTCTGTCTCAAAAATTAATAAACGTTAAAAAAAAATTAAAAAAAAAAAAGAAGTGTCTAGAAAAGGATGCTGGGATTCTGATGGCACAAAGGAGGAAGTGATGAATGGACTGAGGGTCAGAGAAGACTTACAGAAAGCCTTTGACCTGGGCTTTGAAGGGTGGAAAACAGCTTCCCAAAGAAAGAAGTGAGGAGAAAGCATTCCAGAAACTAGGAGCTTCATGTGCAAAGACCCAGAGGTGTGAGATAGCATGTCCCACCTGGGGAAACTCTTAGCTTG
Organism: Panthera onca; assembly: GCF_046562875.1. NCBI lineage: Eukaryota > Metazoa > Chordata > Mammalia > Carnivora > Felidae > Panthera > Panthera onca. The sequence continues at coordinate 12,756,151 of NC_138355.1, read as the reverse complement.
TTTGGTTGTTCCTGGAAGCTGGTACTCAAATAAAGGTGCCACTACAAGTGAGGCTGAGGAGGTAAGAAGAACTAGATGATGAAGGACCTTACATCTTTTCCAGGTGCTTTGGGTTCTATCCTGAAGGCCAGGGAGGTTGAGTGAAGGGTTCTAAGAAGGAGAGCCACAGCAGCCAGATTTAGAAAGACTGCTTGAATTATAACAAGGAGAATGGATGGCATGTGGGCAGTGGCCGGCGGGGAGATGAGACGAGATTATTGTAATATTATAAGCAAGAAATCAAAAGGGCACCAACAAAACCAATGGTAGTGAGGTCAAAGAGGAGGGAAGAAATATTAAAGATGTTAAGAGATCAAATGGACATGGCTTCGTGACCGACTGGATATCGGGAGTGAGGGCAGGTTTCTGGACAATGCAGCCAGATGGGATGATGCCGTTAACTGTGATGGGGAAGGCGAGGAGGGACAGATCAGGGAGGTGAGGTGGAAAGGCGCGACTGTGTGATGGGAGGTAAGGTCCAGGGTGTGGATACCACTTGGACATGTTCATTGTGTTTTGCAGCCATGGCTGACGGCCTTCAAGTCACAGTGCCTGACAAGAAGAAGGTGGCCATGCTCTTCCAGCCCACCGTGCTTCGCTGCCACTTCTCCACGTCTTCCCATCAGCCTGCCGTCGTGCAGTGGAAGTTCAAGTCCTACTGCCAGGATCGCATGGGGGAATCCCTGGGCATGTCCTCTCCCCGGGCCCAGTCTCTCAGCAAAAGAAACCTGGAGTGGGACCCCTACTTGGATTGTTTAGACAGCAGGAGGACTGTTCGAGTGGTAGCTTCCAAACAGGGCTCGACCGTCACCCTGGGAGACTTCTACAGGGGCAGAGAGATCACGATTGTGCATGGTAATGATGCCTCCGCTTGGAATCCAGGAATGGAAGGGAGATTAGTTCCACCCTCCCCCACACAAGGGGATGCCAGCGTCTCAGCCTTGCAACCCCTCAAGATTTTGATTTTATGGGAGATGGAAGCAATCAAGAAGCTTAGCGAATTACTTAATGGGACAGTGAGTGTAGAAAGTGTAAAGGGTGTAATATCTAGGACAGACACAGAGATGAGCTTTGGAAATAGTCTTTCCCGGTCCCGACCTCTAGTCTGAGGAGCTTGTTATCAGAACTGAATTGAAACAGATTCTAGTGAAAGAATATTCTCAAAACCTTACACCTTGGCATTAGCGTTTACGGCCCATTCCCAAACTCAGAAAACACACTTCCCTAGGAAGTTGCTGTGCTGGGAGAAGGGATGAATGCATCAAGTTACAGAGCCGGGTAGATGCCATGGTCCAAGCCCCAGGTAGTTCTGCATCAATTCTACCCTTCCTTCTGCCCCCTAAAGCTTTGGACAAGAAAAGGGCCTAAGAGTCTGACGTGACCTGTGAATTTTGAAGAACTCCTGTGAAGCCAGCCCATTTCTGGGAGTCCAGGGTAATTCTGGCATGTATCTGGCTTTCAGGGGCCTCTGCAGATCTGGTTGGTTGCAAGCAGTCATCTATTCCCAAAACTGAACTGGCCCTAGACCAGTTTCTGGGGACACACTAAGTGTCTCACCTTAGGGATGCTATTGTTTGCTATTGGGTTTTTGTTTGTTTGTTTGAAATAAAGCAAACATCTCGTCAGCTGCCATCTAAGTGGAGAAGCAGACCTGTAAACAATCCAGAAGGGCCCTTCTCTCACCCTCTAGTGTTCAGTGTTTTCCTTTCAGGGGGCAGTTGTAGGACTGGGCACTTCTTTTTGTGATCACAGATGCTGATCTTCAAATTGGAAAACTCATGTGGGGAGACAGCGGACTCTATTACTGTATTATCACTACCCCTGATGACCTGGAGGGCAAAAACGAGGACTCGGCAGAATTGCTGGTGTTGGGTAAGTGAAAAGCATCAGCAGCACCTGTGTCTTCGACCGCCTCACTTCTCCCTCCATATCCCAGCAGGTGCACACGCAGGCTTTATCGTTTGTGCGCAAACTGGTTTTAGTACATGTTCTCTGTGAGCAGTAGGCGTTATTGTATCTTGTTTCTTGGAGGCTGTGCCCCCCTCCCTTTTTTTTAGCATTGTCCTGAGTGTTTCTTCTGCTTTCTTAGAGTTGTTTTTCCCTCCTTTCCACTCGTGTACCTTTAGCCCTGATTTCTCTTTGCTCTTATGCTTTACTTACCTTTTTATACGCTAAGTGTTGAAGAAAATGCCAGAGGCTTTTGAAGCAGAATAGAGACAATTGAGAGAGAAGGATTTGTTGGTGAGTCAGGATCTCCTGAGACATGGGGGATCGTTTCCCATTCAGTTACAGACACTTAGGACAATCATGAGGAGGGGTGGCTGTAAACTAGAGAGTTTAACAATAAAATGTTCCAGGTGAAAAGAACCATCGGAGAGTCTGCTAGTGTTTATTGGAAGGCAGATGTCTTGAAACCTAAAAGGGTCTGAGTCATTCTCAAAGCAAATATATCTAGTCCTTATTAATATTAATTTGTTCATAAATGAAAACTCACTATTCTTGGCGACTTTTCTAGTGGATTGGAGGAGTGTTAGTGGGAGATGACCTCCTTGTGATGAAACTGAAAATTGAGCACATATTTCATGTTCTGTAAGTGTTGGTTGAACAAGAAAATTAGAGTAAAATATACAGAAATTGAGAAAAGAAAATACATTAATTGTAGGAGAAAAATTCAAGCAGTTTTTAAAAGAAATGACATTTTTTGTAGTTTCAAAGAACCCAGGTGATAATGATTTTTAGGAATGTTTAAGGGTGCTTTCTTTTAAAGGCAAGTGAGGTTGAAGGTTAATTTTTACCCTGTGTGGGAAGCTCAGTGCCTAGGGAGAAAGTCGAGTTTGCTATTTAGGGTTTTTAGTTTTACTCTATTATGACTGCTTGCCTTTGGCAAATCAACTGTTTTGCAGCCTTACTTTCACGGTTTATAAAATGGATAATTTATTAATAATTCACCCTCTAATTAATGATAACCCCTATTAAAGGGTTGACTTAATTCAAATACATATTCCTTGGGTCTAATATATAAAGCGTAGCTGCTGCGGTTTGTAAAAGAACGGAATCCAGATACACAAAAGGAAGTAAAGTAAAAAGGCTTAGATTCACACTGTAAAAGAATGCGGGGAAATCAGATTTGGGATCTGCTGTGACTCTGTAGATCAGAGGGGAATAGAAAGATAAATTTCTGCCCAATCACACAACTCTAATGGCCAAGTTTGAAGGAACAAATGGCTCATTGAACCTGCAATTAGCTAATTGTGGACACAGTTATTTGGCTAGTGCAGCCATTTGCAGAGAAGTAATTGCCTGTGCAGGAAAATGAGGCCAGGTAAAAACCACTTTAAATCATTTGTTCCCAGTTCTGCAAACGTGGGGAAACAAATAGAGTGGGAAAGCCTTGTCATCTGAGGATGTGCCACAAGTATAGGAAGGGCATTTCCCTTGATGGAAACACACGGTCGCTAGGGGGACGATGCGGTCTGTCCGGAGGACAGAAAGAGGTGGGTGAGAGAAAGGCTCAGCTGAAAATGGTCACCAATGATGAGAGAAAAGATGAAGAACAGAAATCCGTGTCTCTCCAAAAAGAACAGTAAAAGAAAACTGGGGAGCCTGCAGATGAACTCATCACAGGAGAAGGAGCTTATCTGTGAGATGAGCAGATACATGCTGGGGTTCTTGCAGGGGAGAAACATACCCTTCTGCTGTGCTCCACATTAATTAGAAATGCTCAGAGTGTGATATATTTGCCATGTAAACTTTTTTTTTAATGTTTATTTATTTTTGAGACAGAGAGAGACAGAGCATGCGTGGGGGAGGGTCAGAGAGAGAGGGAGACACAGAATCTGAAGCAGGCTCCGGGCTCTGAGCTGTCAGCACAGAGCCTGACGCGGGGCTCGAACTCACAGACCGTGAGATCACGACCTGAGCCGAAGTCGGTCGTTTAACCGACTGAGCCACCCAGGCGCCCCTAATTTGCCGTGTATAAACTTTTTAGGGCAATACTAGTTGTGATGTTTATTGAAAGAAGTTATTTGGAAATCTGTGAGAACTTTCTGGCCACAGAAACTACTGTATTTACTTTCCAGATGCAAAATTCGGAGTCGTCTTTATCTTGACACCCTATAGAGAATGAGTCAAAATATTGTCGCGGTTTCTAAAATTCTAATTATTTGGTTGTTACATCCTGCGGGCCTGATTGTTAGGTATCCCTTTTATGTGAGTCCAGGAGAGCAACCTGATGTCTGAGGTCAATCTCAAGGAGTCATGAAATCCTCAGGGATAATATAACTGGGTCCACAGATTGCTAATTACAACCTCCATGAGCCACTGGTTCAGTCATTGAATTTTAATGAGGAATGGTTGGTTGGGAGGAGCTGAGAGGGTTTGATCTAATGAAGGCGGACTGGGAAAGGGATTATGGGAAGCATGTCCACATATCAGAGGTGAAATTGTACAGAAGAGGGACTGGAAGCTTTGCGTGGCTGGGTAGAACTGGAACCAGGAGTAGAGGTTACCAGGGGCAGGAATCCATCTCAGTATGAAGAAACAACTCGTAGCCACTGGAGACGTCTACAGATGGAGTAAGTATTCTGAGGAACAGTGATTTCTTCGTCCCAAGAGGGCGAAAAATTTCTTACGAGTTGTTATAAATGAGACATTTATGTATAGGAAATGGTGTGTAGGTAACTTTTGAGCTTCATTTCAATTTTAAAATTTTGGACTGAAAAGTAGATAGATATGAGGGATGTGACTACCTTGACAAATGAGCAGATGGCCTCCCAGGACTTCAGTCCTCGTGACAGAGATAGAAGGGGTACAGGTTGGTTACAAGACTGTACAGGGTGATGCTCATTCACAAGGAAGCCACAGAGAATAGGCTGTGGTCTTTTGCAGTAGGTCAGGGTCAAAAGGACCAATCCCATTAGAATGAGGAGAGACTATTGATGGTGCCTGGAAAGAGTTGAAAGTAGCTTTTCTTGGAGATGGTCACAAAGTGGGGAGCAGAAAGCTGGTTGGAATTTCAGATGACCAACCAGTAAGGAGAGATGAGTTGAAGGGGTCAATTAGAGGCAAAGTTGAGTTTATTTTTCTCACCATACTCACAAAGGTGAAGGTGGGAAAGTTGACGGAGCACAGTTGTGAAGTGGCTTCTATGTCAGACCAAGAAGTTTGGACTTCATCCTGAAGACTTTGGGGATCTGGTAAAGAAATACTAAGAAGGATGAAGTGAGATTTTGGGGTCAAAACTATAATTAGCAGCAGTGTAGACAGCGCAAAAGGAATGCTGGAACAGAAGGATGGGCCCTGGGAGTGCTGCAGCAGTGGGGATGAAAGCATAGGAGATTGTGAACCAGAGCAGTGAATTGAGAACAACACAGAAGCATTTCTGAGGTGGAAGGTGATGGGTCTTGGTGACTAATGTATAAAAGGAGAGGAGAGAGCGGGAGGAGTCAAAAGGATACCATGATCTCTAGCTAGCTGGGTAGGCAGGTGTTCCATCAACTAAGAGAGGACGCAGGTTGGAAACCAGGTTGGGGGGGGGGGGCAGGAGAATGACTTTGGTTCTCGACGAGTTGAACGAAGCTTCTCAGTAGCACTGGACCATGTCGTCTTCAGATATAGGACCAACTCTCATTTGTCTTCATATCTGTAATGCCCCGCAGAGCGTCAGGTATAAAGAGGCTGGTGTGAATGTTTTTTTTGTTTTTAGTGATAAACGGGCAGAATCTGTACCTGATAATTGATGCTTCTTAAACGTTAGCCAGTGCTGAGTATATATTTGTTGCTTTATAAAGGGTCAGTGCAATCAATGCGTACAGTCCCAAGTGAGATAACATGGTTTAATCTCACTGGTCATCATTCTTCATCTGGCTGTTGAAATCGTTACTGGTGACAGATCCATCAGGGATGTGGTTGAAAGCAACAGAGGCGAGCAACTTCCGCGGGAAAAGAATTTGTTGGAAGGGTATCATAACTGAAAGGAAGCCTGGAACGTCTCTGAAAAGGATAGTATGTGAGGGTGACGCTTGTTAGTTTCTGTAAAAACACCCCCCAGTCACATCTCCCTTCTTACTACAGAAGTCTATTACTTCCTCTTGTCCTAGTCAAATGTGGGTTAGGAGACTCACCTGGGTAGCTCCCTTCCAGGTGGTGGAGTGGGACTCTAAGCTTCTCCCTTGTTTGGCTCAGCTGTACCGGAAACATTTACTCTCAGCTGCTTGGGAAGAGAGAGTGAGAAAGGTCACTTGAGACTTTTCTGCTGCCAGGTCTGGCGGTGACATGGGTCACTTACGCTGTTACTTTGTATTTCCCCAGGAAAAAAGTAAAAGTCTTTTTTAGTGAACACAGCACAGTCCTTGTGGTGCGAGAGATGCTCTAGGGTCTACGTAGCAAGAATTAATAGAAAATGTCTTTAGGGCTCCATAGCCAGAAAAAAAAAAAATCAATTCAATTGTTTTTTTCTGGTTTTGCATTTTCCAGCTCAAGAATCAGTTTCAGGAGAGAGTCTAGTCGGCCCAGTTTGGACAGGTGTCCAGTGCTTAGCTTTGGGAGACCAGGGGCTCTTGGCGGCTCGTCCATCCAGATATGGAGAAGAATTAATTCCCCAAAGTAAACTGAGGCACTGTTACAAAAGAAGAATGGATGTGAGATGCCAAAAAAAAAAAAAAAAAATGTCCACCAAAGTAATACCATTACTCTGTCTGATACTAATATTAACATACATTTCCTAATGATACTAATATTAACATACACTGATAATAATTTGTAGTTCACAAATTTCTTCTATAATGACCATGTAATAAGGTAGGATAGCAGGTATTATTTTCCTCATTTTCTAAATGAAGAAATTAACGTTCAGGTTTTATAACAATCATCCCAGAAAAAAAAACAAAAAACAAACAGTGTTGATGATCAAACCTAAATGTTTAAAAAATGTTTTTAAATGTTTATTTATTTATTTTTGAGAGAGAGAGAGAGAGAAAGAGAGCACCCAAGAAGGGTAGGGGCAGAGAGAGAGAATACCAAGCAGGCTCCGTGCTGTCAGCACAGAGCCCGATGCAGGGCTTGAATTCATGAACATGACCTGAGCAGAAATCAAGAGTTGGCCACTTAACTGACTGAGCCACTCAGGCACTGCCCCCCCCTTTTAAAAAAATGTTTTTTTAATGTTCAAACCTAAATGTTTTGATTCCTAGCCTCATTTCTTTCCACAGTACCACATGACCTGTGTATATTAAGAAGCTATAGAATGCTCCCCTGCATAAACCATGTTTTAAAAATTGTGATTGCTGCTTTGAGGTCATGGGCAATCATTTTTACTTGTCCCAGATTAGCTTTCGTATTTCACTTTATTTCTAAGGGCAACTGCCGATAACCATTGACCTAGGCACTCACTTCAAAGGCATAGTTGCCATTGCCTGGATTGCATACCTCTCCCTGAGTGTGACCTCACCCTCCTTTCCCCATACATCTGAACCCTCTACCAATCGCTCTGGATGCTTCTTTCAGAGGTTTCAGAAATATCTGAAGACAAGTGATGCAGAGAAATGGGAGGACAACCGCTGATTCAACATTAAACACAAAAACTATACTGAACGTTCTTTAATCTCTCTTTGATGATTCAGAAAGTAAAGTCATACTGAAGTTGGAAATGCACTTGGTGTTTTGGGTGCTTTGAGATGACTGTGCCAGGTACCTTAGAAACATTTAGATGTTTGGGATCATAGGGCCATACCAGCGGACAGAAGAAGGGAATGTCCAGGAACCTGCCACCCTGAGATTAGACATTGGTCTAAGATCTGTGGCAAGGACAGGATGTTTATAACCTGGAACCATGCCACTATTTGGATAGAAGTAAAGTTCCCTCGGGCAGCTCCAGCTGGCAGGAAAGGACTTCACCATTCAGGAAGGCTCAAGCAGAGAAGTTATTATTTTAAAATCTAAAAGCAGCTCGCCTTGGTCTTACTTCTCTCTACGCACAATATGAGGGCCTGACCCCTTCTTTCTGATGTCCCATGTGGTAGCTTGTTTTTGAAGTGCCTTCAAATAGAAAAATGAGGGAAAGGGCTCCTGTGGAAACATGGGTGGATGAACACTCCTGCTTCTGGACCGAGAATAGAGTAAGAGAACATTACCTAAGGGGTGTTTAGATTAAAGCTAAGGAAGACTTTCCTAATGGTAACTTTTGGAAATTATGGCTGGCGGAGGAAATGACAGAAACTCCCTCTCTGATGAGCTTTCAACATTGAACAGGTTCTCTTATCTAGAATATTAGGATAAATAAGATCGCTTTCAGAGTCCTGTCTATGATTTTGAGTTATTTAAAAGATCCACAGATTGCTGGGGTGCCTGGGTGGCTCAGTCGGTTGAGCGTCCGACTTCAGCTCGGGTGATGATCTCATGGCTTGTGAGTTCGAGCCCCGCATCAGACTCTTGTGCTGACAGCTCAGAGCCTGGAGTCTGCTTCACATTCTGTGTCTCCCTCTCCCTCTACCCCTCCCCACTCAGGCTCTGTCTCTCTCTTCTCAAAAATAAATAAAAACATTTAAAAAAATTAAAAAAAAATAGAAGATCCACAGATCGCAAAATTAATTCTCTATATAGGGTGATGCCTAAAATACTGCAGTCTTGTTTTGCTTTAATATTGTTTCCGTTTTAGAAAAAATGATATATGTGTATTGTAAGCATTTCAATCAGAAGAGAAATGTAGAAAAGAAAAAATGTCTCCTAAAATCTCACTATCCACAGCTAATGAATGTATTCTTCAGAACCCTTCTGATTGCAAGGGATAGACACTTAACCTGGCTTAGGGGACTTTTTTGGCTTAGGTAATTGGTAAGTCCAAGTTCAAGTATGTCTATGTTCGGATTACATTGTATTTCGTTTATTTATTTAAAAATTTTTTTTAAGTTTATTTATTTTGAGAGAGAGTGAAAGAGCGCACACAAGCAGGGGAGGGGCAGAGAGAAGGAGAGAATCCCAAGTAGGCCCCATCCCAAGCGCCATCAGAGCAGGGCCTGATGAGGGGCTTGAACCCACAAACTCTGAGATCGTGACCTGAGCCAAGATCAGGAGTCGGACACTTAACTGACTGCATCACTCAGACTCCCCTTATTTATTTATTTTTTAAGTTTTAAATTTTATTTTAGAGAGAGCTCCTGCTTCTGGACTGAGAAGAGGGGAGAGGGGCAGAGAGAGAAGGAGAGAGAAAATCTTAGGCAAGCTCCACATTCAGCACGGAGCCCAATGTGGGGCTTGACCCCACGACCCTGGTGTCAGCCTGGGCTGAAGTCAAGAGTTGGTCACTCAACTGACTGGGCCCCCCAACTGCCCCCAGATTATATTTTAAAGAATCTCTGTCTCCTCTGGGTTAGCTTAATTCTCAGGCAGGCTCTCCGTTTGGGGCAAAGGTGGCCCCAAGCAGGTCCAGAGTTAAATGGTCTTTAATGCCTTCCATCTCAGGAGGACAAAGTGCCATTCTTCGCAGCGGCAGGCAGAAGTCCTGTTGCTGGGGGTGGCTGTGCTCTGGCAGAGGAGCATACAAACGGGCCACCAGCCCCCATTGAACTGTATGCATTGAAGGGAAAAGGGAAAAGGAGTAGCTTCCTAAAGGGAAATTGGGCAGTTGTTTCCAAATGAAGAAGGCAGGCAAAAACAAACACTGTTAATATTTTGTGGAATTCATCCATTTCGGCTTCTTCACAGGCCAAATGCATTGCTATTCCAGGAAGCCAGAAATAGGTTTGCTCCCAGCAGGTCCTTGTGAGGAGGTGCTAAGTTGGGATTGATTCTTCCCTGTGACGGTAATGCCACAGAGTTACCTTTGTTTTTCTGTCACGCTTCTATTTTTCCTTCCATCTCCTTCTGTGACTTACTCAGAAGTGCAAGCATATATTACCTAGGCAAGGGGTGAAGGAACAGACATACATGAATTTTTATAAAATCAATTTATTCACAACACCGTGCCTGAAATTGTTACTGTGGTCTAAAATAAACCTTGTAGGCTGTTAGTATCTAAAAAAATTCTTTTTAAATGTTTATTTATTTTTGAGAGAGAGAGAGAGAGAGAGAGAGAGAGAGAGCATGAGCAGGGGAGGGGCAGAGAGAGAGGGAGACACAGAATCTGAAGCAGGCCTCAGGCTCTGAGCTGTCAGCACAGAGCCCGGTGTGGGGCTTGAACCCATGAACCGTGAAATCATGACCTGAGCCGAAGTTGAATGCTTAACTGACTGAGCCATCCAGGTGCCCCCAGCCTGTTCGTATTAAGAGGCCATTAAGGGGTGCCTGGCTGGCTCAGTCAGTTAAGTGTCCCACTCTTGGTTTTGGCTCAGGTCATGATCTCATGGCTCATGAGTTCAAGCCCCTTGAGTCCCGTGCTGGGCCCTGTGCTGACAGAGCCAGCTTGGGATTCTCTGTCTCCCTCTCTCTCTTCCTCTTCCCCACTCACACTCCTCTCTCTCTCTCTCTCTCCCTCTCACTGCCCCCCTCAAAATAAATAAATAAACATTTAAAAAAAGAAACCATTAAGAACACAATCAGAGGGGCACCTGGGTGGCTCAGTCAGTTATGCGTCTGACTCTCGGTTTCAGCTCAGGTCACCATCTCATGATTTGTGAGTTCGGGCCCCGCATCTGGCTCTGCACCGACAGTGAGGAACGTGCTTGACATTCTCTCTCTCCCTGTCTCTCTCTCTGCCCCTCTCCTGCTCAGCTCACTCTCTCTGTCTCTCTCAAAAATAAATAAACTCAAAAAAAAAAAAAAAAAAAAGAACATCATCAGAAATCAGGGAATTCTTGGGAGGGGACATCTCAGAACTTGCCATTGACCTTAGGGATTTGGACAGGTGTTTGTAAGCCTGAGCAGAAATGCTCTAGCACTCACCGCGGTGTCCATGCCGCCTCAGTCTGAATCCTATTGCATTGCCACCCCTGTGACGTTAGTTCTGGCTGTTAAGAAAGGCTACTTGTTGCCAAGGTTCCTCCTCCTCCTTCTCTTCCTCTTTGCCAGCCCCAGCCTGGTGCTGCTAACCAAGGAGATTTGCCGATTAAAAGGGCTTCAGCTCCCAGGGTTCCCATGGCAACAGCCTCCTTGGAGGTCTTTGTTGCTTGCTAAAACTTTGATCTCTCCGAGTGGCTGCTGCTGTTTCTCTCCAAGATTTACAAACAGAAGAAGAGGGAAAAAGAATTGGGGGAGAAGAAAGAAAAAGTTTACTCCTGGCAGAAAGGAGAGAAGGAATTAATTACAGAACCACACTCTAGCCATAAACCTGGGGGTTACTCCTCTGGAACATCTTTGGATTCGGGCTGTGCCCATGTTTTCATTTGTAGACTCAGTTATACCTCAGTTATCTTGGCCGCGCATGAAAGACCTCAAGTGAACTTGATTCTACCAGGGGGGCGGAGCCATCTTTTCTGTCTTCAGTGGACACCTGTGCCTTCAGATATCCAGAAGAGCCAAGATAACCGTGCCAGGTCCCGTGGAAGGAGAGCCAGAGAACTAATGAGAAGTGAGCCCTTTAGGCTTCATCCCCATTGCCTCTTTTCCCAGTTCTCTCTCCTAGCCCTAGCCTGCTCTGCCCTGAGCATACCTCGATGCCTCTGGTGGAAGAACTAGAAAGTTAGCCAGGCATCAACTAGAATATGATTCTGGTTAACGACCATGAATAACAACCATTCTACTGTAGGAGCAGTGGAATGGGGGTGGTGGTTGCTCCAAAGAATTGGGATCACGCCTTTTACTCTTTGCAGAAAGCCTCCTATGGCCTTTAGACCTCTCTGGTGCATAATCGCACCCTTGCTGTATGATAGGCACCATGCAGTAGAGTTAGTTTTGCTTCAAGTATGGATTACATTGAAATTATGATTTACATTTAACTAGTCTTTTTTGCATACTATGTCTCTAGCACAGTAAGGATACAAAGTAAATAAATGACACCATCTTGTCCCTATAAAAATTACTGTCTTTTGAGAAAGATAAATATTGTATTTCTGAAGCAATTAGAGAATATGAGAAAAGGTTAAGACTGTATTTGATATTAAGTATCTAGGCTATTGGTTCACAACAGGGTGCTATTTTGCCCCCCAGGAGACATTTGGCCGTGTCTAGAAACATTTTGGTTGTCACAACTTACGGGGTGCTATGGCATCTAGTGGGTAGGAGCCAAGGAGGCTGCTAAATGCACAGGACGGCCCTCCTACACACAATTACGTGGCCCCAAATGGCCATAGTGCCAATGTGGCAAAACCCTGATCTTGACCCAAGGTCCGTGTGGATACTTGGCAAGGTCTGTTGTGAAGAGCTTTGGGGTCAGATACCCCTGGGTTCAGTGCAGCCATATAACCTTGGGTAAGTCGATGTTAATGAGCCTCGGTTTTGAGCCTCGGTTTCCTCATCTGTAAAAATGGGGAAGGGGTAATAAAAGTTACGTGGAAGGTCTATCGTGAGGATTAAATGGCACATGATAAGTAAGAACTCCCACCTGTTTCCACCCCTCACATTTCATTGCTGGTGCGTCATGCTTGATCTGAGGGAACGCTCTGCAGGGAGTTCTGCGTTCCGGGGCTCCTGCTAGAAGAGCTGATTTCCCTTTAGCCCATTCCATAGGCAGAGGCTTTAATGAGCCATCTGTGCATTGGCAATCCTATTACTAATAGATTCTCGGTTCCTTAATGACATTTGGGCAATGCCTTGCCAGCGGTGACCCCAATCAGCCCCGTGGGAATCTTCGCGCTAGTGGATTTCAGGACATTCTGTCCCAGCATGCTATGTTTTGGTTGCTCTATTTAGGTTGTTTTGGAAGCCCCTATTTCTCAGTGGATGGCCCCGAGTTAATTACACGGCGTTTAGTGCCTGAATGCAAGGAGTATAGCACACAGGCCATTCGCTGAAGTCTGGAGGGGTCTGGGGACACTCCGGACTTGGATTAGGCCCTGGATGGCTCTAGAAAGGCTTTAGATAGGGTGACTTCATAATTTACTGTCCAAATCAGGATCCTTGAGAGGGAAAAGGGGAAACTTGTAATAATTTATCTCAAGACAACAGGCATAAACTTACAGTGTCCAAACTGGTATCATGGTCGCCCCATAAACGTGACCGCCTTGAAGGTTCTCCTTTCGGTTGAAGAGAACAGAACAGAAGATCCAGGGAAACTGGGGGCAAATGAGGGTCGGCTCCTTCCTTCACCTGCCGGACCCTTGCTGCTAGTTGGCGTTTCATTTGTGGGATCCCAGGGATGTACACATCGCCGTTCATTTACCAGGACCAATCAAAGGGGCCCAGCAAAGAGATGGTTAAGGACTGTTCACTGACAATGTTGCGCTAAGATGTCTGAGGGGTAAAGGGCGCCCACTTAGCTCTTCACGACCCTGGGTGGCGAAGAGAACAGACGAGGTCTCAAGGCGCCCTTTGCCTTCCCTCGTCCCCAGCCACCCAGTCCCGCGCTGCGCCTGCTCTCCCCTCCACCCCCTGCTCCCTCGAAGCCTTTATCCCGCCTCACTATTTTTGCTTCACTTGTTGCTCATCACTGTGGGAGGAAACTCGGCCTTCAATTAGCGCGCATTCCTGAAGCCTGCGGTTGCCGTGGTTACCCGGGCGCGAGCTGAAGCAGCTGGGTCAGCCCGCCAGCTTCATTGTCGTCTCTGGGCCCCGGGCGCGGGCGCGGGCGCGGGCGCGGGAGGGAGGGAGCGGACGGGCCCGCAGAGGGGAGGCCCCGGGGGCCGCGGGGGAGTGGGTGTCACCGAGAAATCGGCTCAGCCCGGCCAAGAAAGAACTGCGGCCCCTGAAAGCCGGGCAGGAAAACAGTCGTTGCATTTTTCTCCAGAGCCAGCTGCTGCCATTCAAGGGTGCGGGTTCGCGTTCACACGCCGGCGGTGTCTGGACTTTGGTCTGGGAACTGCCCCCAGGTGGCAGCCCCTCAACGCTGAGAGGAAAGGGCAGAGACCCCCACCGCCCAAGACCCACAAGGAGTGGGGCCCTCCGTGTCTGCTTCAGACCATCGGGGCTTTGGGGGTTGAGGAAAGTGGCCATTTTGAGCACCTTTGTGTTTAAGTTCCCTCTGCCAGCCTGTTGGATGGAGCCCGGTGAGCTCAGAAAATCACACCGGGTACCGAGGAAGCCCATTCCCTTCTTCCATTAAATCCCACCCTGCTCCGGGTCGTTTCGGAGTCAAATCTTCTGCACTTCATCTCAGGCCAAGTTGTGCATGCTAGATTACTAATAATACTTGGCATCTCTTCCCTCTCTGGGGGCAGGGAACTGGTTCACTGTAGCACTTTGCAAAGGCAGAGTGCTTTGCAGTCGTTTTTATTATTGTTTATTAGTTTGTGGCGGAATGGTGAATGCCTTTTAATTAGCTCATACTGCGTTACGATGTATTCAGTAATCACTCTCTGGTCACGACTTTAAAAGATGCTGAACATTTTAGCCATCTCTAGCATTTCCTACATCCAAAAATTATACTTTAATTATGTAAGTGGAGCAATAATGCCACAAACATAAGTTTCAGGGTTGCTGCCTGCAAATACTAGGAGACTAGAAAGCTGTTTATACATTTCTAAATGAAGGCGAAGCAAAGCTTGAGGGGGAATGAGATATTGGGGAAAAAATACTGGAATGGGGATGAGTAGGTCCAGTTTCTTCTGGTTCGATTATTAGCCGTGTGACTTTGAGTACGATTCTTAACCTCTCTGAGCCTCAGTTTCCTGAAAACACGGAAAGGGTGATGGATTCGATGACCTCTGAGATTCTTTCTAGCTGTAAAATCTAATTCTAGAATCTATGTGAATAGAAGAAGTCAGTGCCTTAGGCCAAGCTTATAATCACTGCCAAAAACCCGGAAGCATTTATTGACAGTTAATTGCAGACGGTCCAATACTAGTCATTTTGTGGAGAGAATTCACTGTCAGAATTATTCACTGGGGTTTAAAGTGACCTAAAATGTAAAAGATATAAAAAGAAAAAAATACACGCACGAAATGCTTAAATACAGTTTATAAATATATGTAAAAGAAGGAAAGCTATACCCACATTTCTGATGGATAATCATAAATTATATTTATTGAATGCATGGTTGCTATGGGAATATAGAATAAAAACAGGGATGTGTGTGCACTTGGGAAATTTCCAGTCTATTTGGGATTCCAAATAGCCATAGAAACAACTCTACACTTAAGAGGGCCAGAGAAAGCCATCTGCTCTCCTAAAAGCCTTAGGAGAGAAACATTTTGGATGGTCAGGAGCTGAGAGACCAGGGGGTGGGTACAGTACACCCTGAAAATGGATCTGGGGCATGTTCAGGAAGCTCAGAAATGGGATGAAGCCCAGAGGTGCATTAAACAGAAGGGAGAAGAAGGCAATCACAGGAACTGGGGAAGGAAAGTATTCTAGACTGTCCCGAGCAGAAAGTTCATTAGTATGGAATATTGGCAAACCGGAGGAGGACTCCGAGGTAGTGAGTTCGAAGGAATGCATGAAGATAACCGTGCTGTCAGTCTTGGTGACATCATAAGTAGGAAGGAAGTGTTGTTTTTCCTCCTTTTTGTAGGTTCCAGCGCATGACAACCTTCCGTTGTCAGCAAGTAATTGAATGGCAGATGTGGGATCTGAAAACAAATTTGTCCCAAACCCAGAATTTCGGTACCTCCCATTGCACTTTGAAGGTTTGGACTAATAAAATCAGAGCTTAGATTTAAGTTTTAAAGGTAGAGACAAAGACGGCTTTTTTGGCTAAACTTCGTATGCATGTTGTATCTCTCTGTAACGAATGCCTTTCAAACAACATAGCCTGATAGTTGTCAACTTGTCCTCTGGGGTTGTGCTTCAGTCCTCCTAGATAGCAAGATGGCCTTTGGGGACGTTCAAGGACTAGAGGACACTAGTGGCATTGAGCCCTGAGTCCAGGGGCGCTAAACATTCTCCAGTGCATAGAATAGCGCTTAATGAATGAATGAATGAATGTTTCCTTCGTGTTCTTATTAAAAGCCTATTTCCATCTGGGACAAAAAGCACTCTCATGAGCAGTGAACCAGAAGTCCAGCCAGAAGCTCAGCGTACCAGACAATGGGGATTTGCTACTGGAAACGTTGCAAGGTCCTGATGGGTGAGGAGGGCTGCTCAGGGTGTCAAACACAGAACACAGTCTCTGCCCCCGAGGGGTACCCGTCCTGTTAGCGGAGGCGCACGTAAAGGTGTCGCTGCGGTCCAGAGCCACAAGGGCTCTCATGTAGGTGTGCACAGTGGTCCTTAGGAGCATGGAGGTGCCTCCCAGTGCAGCATTCTTCCAGGGCTCTGTCGCAACAGATTTCAGAGTCTTGTAGACCGTGCGTGGCAAGGGTTTGAACAAAGCAGGAGATTGAGAAGTGTATTAGCTGGTTATGTTAGTAAACAAGGTAAGTAAATCCTGCCTCGAGGAGACTGGTTTACCAAGAAAAGAAGCATTTGAAC
This sequence comes from Panthera onca, assembly GCF_046562875.1. Classification (NCBI taxonomy): domain Eukaryota; kingdom Metazoa; phylum Chordata; class Mammalia; order Carnivora; family Felidae; genus Panthera; species Panthera onca. Next base: position 12,739,678 of record NC_138355.1, on the reverse strand, counting down.
CTTGGGGAAATGTCACTGGGACCTTGTTGTGAAATGTGCAAAGATCACGCCACGAGTAGACGAGAAGTGGGAAACCAGGCAAAGACTGTGTCTCTGGGGAACGGCCTCGTACTAGGTGGAACTTGATGTCAAAAATGTAAAAAAAGAAAAAAAAAAAACCTGGTGAGAATTGGATTTGGCAGGAGGAAAGCGCTTTGACCTTAGGGAGCTTTGCGAAACAGAAGCAGGTAACTAAAACGGAGTTCTTAGGCTGACGCTGTTAGATAAGCTGCATGGGCCAGTCAGCGAGCCTCCCCAGCACAGGGTTCATGTCTATTCCTCTGTGTCCCCACCTGGCACAGGACACATTTTTTTGTTGACTGAATGATGAATGAATGAATTGGAGACATTCCAGAGGTGAGCTGGTTCTCAGGAATACGTACAAAGAGAGTTGGGGATAACTTCACTGTGTCAATGGCAGAACACAGCTGAGATGGGAATTGTACAGGTCAGGTACAGAGGCTGTTTTATTCACGATGCATGTTTCTGCCCTAATCAGTCAACCGAAAGCATGTGAATGTTTTTGGCTACAAACTTAGTGATGGTTTTGTACGAAGCCGACACTTGTGTGTGTGTGTGTGTGTGTGTGTGTGTGTGTGTGTGTGTGCATGTACCAACTGTTAGTACGCCTAATTTGTTTGGTCTATTCATGTGGAAATTTCTTAAAAGTAATGGATGCTGCAAGGTTTGGGGAAAACTGTTTGAGTGCTTACATCAAAACTGTATTTTCTCCTGATAGTTTGAGCTGTGGTTTGAAAAGCATAAATGTGGCCTTCTGTTTGCAGGGTCTGCTTTCTGTCCTCTCCTCAGACATTAAAGTGACTTCTAATTGCCCCTCTTCAACTGAGTCCTGGAAGAATAGCAATGATTCACAAGTGTTGGTAAAGTGCTACTGAAATCTGGAAAGTATTTACTGCAATTGTTTGGACTTTCTAAGATCAGACCTTCAGTGGATGTGGTAGAATAGGAAGAAAAGAGAGAACGTTTCTAACTGGCAACAGCATTTCTTAGAAATTGTTAGGCAAGAAGCTGGACGCAAATGGTTTTCAGAAATATATTATTCCAGCATAAATCTACTTTTAAAAATGCCTTTAGTCCCAATAAAATGTAAGTGTGGTTTAAAAGCCGGAGAGCTTTGCACTCTGTCTGCTGTCGGCATGATACAGTCATATTGTCTGCTACCCCAAAGCTCCTACTGTGTCCCGAATTCTGAAGACATTTAATTCCACCAACTATGGCAAGATTCTGTCACCCACGCCATCCTGGGGCTAGCGCTACACAGGTGCATTATGGGAAAGCTTCATCTTCTTCCGAAGCATCAGCTATTGGTTGTTGCCTTAGGGAGAATGAGAAGCTCGATGTGTGTCTTTCGGTTGGAGTGACAAGTTTTGTGACTCTCCTGTCCATATTTCTGTGACCACCGTATCCTTAATTTTTTTTGTTACAAATGTAAAAAAAAAAAATCTAGAAATGAAAATCTCTCCATTATTTCTCCACGATGCCCATTCCGGGTCCCCAGAAATAAGAAAGGCACACAATTTTGTGTATAGTGCTGTCGCTTACAGATTTTAGCTTGAACATAGGTTCCTGGAGATTATATTCGCTGACATTCTCGGCGTAGAAACAATGTCAGAACACCAGCCTATGGGGAAATCCAGCTTTTGTATTTTACCTGCTCATAAATATTTTGGTTTATATATGCCCATCAGTGGTTGCAAGTGTGTGATCTCTGGGCTCCATACAGCCCCCAAACATACTTTGTATGGCTTGTCCAGTGTTTAAAAAAATACCTATGGATCAGTTGCCGACACTGAAAATGCAGATATTTCACACAAAAACCTGGGGTCTGGCTAATCTTGAAAAATAGGAAGACCCGCAACTGTGAAGACACATTCCTGTGGGGCAGCAATTGGCCAGACTTGAGTAGTAGCAGCCAATATAGACATATAATCTGCTATTTCCTACACCTCGTATTACATTCGGCTGGCTGCATTTACTTGTGTTACCTGCTGTCCCTGTAAACATACAGAGCTGAGTTTGCAACTCTAATCTCTAAGTATCAGATTTGAGAACCAAGAATATTGTAGGCTGGGTGACCATATAATTAATCGTCCAAGATAAGACACTTAGAGAATAAAAAGTAGTGCTGTTGGTATTTACACAGGTACAACAGGCACAAACGAGGATATATAGTCTCCCTATTTATAGATCACTTTATTCAGTCACCTCATTTGATTAATGAGAAAACGCAGACCTAGAAAGAGGAAGTAATTTGTCTATAGTCACCAAGTAAACTAATGGCAAAGGTGCCCTAAGTACCCTGATTCCCAGTTCACTACTTTCTCCAATATAATGTCTTCTATATAATAAGTATAAGCACCATATTTTCCTTGAATATATAGATTTTTTTATAGTTAATGATTATCACATGGCTAATTTCCTGTGAGTGTACAAGCTGGTAGTTTATATCATCAATAACATTTCTTTTATAAATGTAGTTAATTATGGGCTATCGTGTATCTAGAGATGTTTAAAACATTGGTAGGCTTGAGAGCTTAAGAGTAGACCCAAGAAAAGCGTCTCATTTTATTAGATACAGTAAGAGATACATTCAGAAGTGCTAATTGTCTGGATTTTAAAACAATCTTTTAATGTTTATTTTTGAGAGACAGAGACAGACTGTGAGCGGGGGAGGGGCAGAGAGCAAGAGGGAGACAGAGAATCAGAAACAGGCTCCAGGCTCTGAGCTGTCAGCACAGAGCTCGATGCAGGGCTTGAACTCGGGAACAGGGAGATCATGACCTGAGTCGAAGTCAGGTGCTTAACCGGCTGAGCCACCCAGGCACCTCTGGATTTTTTTTTTTTTAAGCCGCCATTAAGTAAGCATCCCATAACTAGCTTGTGAAAGACATTGTATATTGACTTTTTGATCATTGACTATTGGCCGGTATGTCTTCAAGAGATGGCCAATACCCCCAATTCCCCAGTCCTTGACCAGCTGTTTCTTTGTTGAGTTTCCAACAAGGGATTCCAAGGGATATTTGTACACAGAACACTCTAGATGAGACCAGTGCATGCTATGAATCACTTGCTCGGAATGTGGCCCCAAATTCCTGTCTGGTATCCCATCCTAGACCACACGTGAGTCTTAGAGGCACTTCTTAGCCTATCATGAAGGCTTAGGCCAAAGGCTAGCCTGAGAAGTCTCCTTCAGGGTACCCCTTTCTCCAGTGCCCCACTTGGCTCTCGTGTGTTCTTCCAAGAGACCTTGCAAGCAGCAGACCATGCTTAGCAGGTCAGCTGCACAAGCTAGAAAGACAGAAAGAAAGAAGCCTTTCTTGCCAAGACCTAAAACAGAGCTAGCCTAAGTCACTTCATTCTAGACTTCCCTCCCCTTGGAATGTATTGTGGTCCCAATGAATTTCTCAGATGAGGAACCATTACCCAAGCAGGAGACATGGCCAGGGCACCTTTTACCCCGTTGGCCTTGTATAGTTAGGGAGAGCCAAGAAAAAGTCAGTGTCCTGGAGGGACTCCTTTTTCTTTGACTTTTGTCAGACCTTCTTTTCCATAGAGTAGTTTGACGGAGGCGGGGACCAGTGACCAATCATGATAAACCTTTCGATTGAAAATGTAAGCTGCACGTGGGTAATTTTTTCTCTGATGCACCTCAGTAAACCTGTTTTCTAAATGGGCCCACTCCACATGCATGAAACAGACCCCTAAACATGTGTGTTCAGCAGTGACGTGTGGCTGCTGAGCCTTTGAAGTGCTGGTATGAGTAAAATATAGTATTCAATTAATTTCTTTTTTTACTCTGTGATGTGATGACTAGAAAAGCTAAAAATTACCTGTCGCTCACATTATATTTCTAGTGGATAGAGCCGTTCTAGAGGCATATGTTCTGCGTGTAAGTGAAGTAAGATTCAGTTGCGTGCTTAAGTGGTACCACGGTGACTTTTTGCCATTAGAAGCCGGAAAGGAGGGCAGTTTGCCAGTTGTTTCTTAATGCAAGACTTGTTTATTAGCAAGGGCTTCCGTCAGGTAGAAACATCTGGTACAGGTGCAGAAGGGCCTTTACATTTACGTTGATACGAGAACATGGTGAAAGCATTCAGTGCTTCTTTCTATAAATCAGGCCAGTTTTTTTTTTTTTTAAGTTTAATTTATTTTGAGAGACAGCATGAGCGGGGGAGGGGCAGAGAGGGAAGGGCAGAGAGAGGGAGGGGCAGAGAATCCCAAGCAACCTCAACACTGTCAGCGCAGAGCCCGATGTGGGATCATGACCTGCGCTGAAACCGAGAGTCAGATGCTTAACTGACTGAGCCACCCAGGCGCCCCTAAATCAGGCTAGTATTTAAAAGGACTAACCCCCTCCCCCGCATCTTCTACAGTCTTGGTTCCTGCGTAGCTCTTTGCCTCCCAGAACCCCGAGGGGGCGCCTGTTCTGACACCAGCTGGCTCTTAAGCTCGTATGCCGAACCATGCAGAAGGCACTTGGGTTCATACAACGCCAGCTGTGGGTCCCATATGGAAAATCCATACCATATACATATGTATAGAGTATTTCTGACACCAGAAGGAGTGTAGAAGAGCATGTAACTCATCTAGCTTTATCTTTTCCTTGCCTTTGAACATTTTAATCATCGAAACATCTTTAGGCTATAAATAGAACATGTAGTGAGACAATTCTGAGTTAAAACCAAATATGTACTTTTGTTTTTATATGGACATAGGACTGTGTATGGATGTATGAAAATGTAGGTTGAACGTTTGGATACAGATGGGTTTGACTTTCCAATCAAATGTGTGGAGAAGAATGTATAAATGAATGGATATGGTATGTGTCAGTCTGCTCAAGCAGGGTTTTTCATATTTGAAGCAGAGATTTCCTCCTTCTATAAATAGTTGGAGAGAAAGTTCTGTTTCTGCTTCCGTCTGGTTTAGGTGCAGAGTTCACTTAGATGGCTGCCAAAGAGTGATGGAGAAAGTTACTCTCTTGACTGAGCCCCGCCTCGGCGACTTGCCTCTCCTACCCCAGGGAGCATGGGTCCATGGCCCTGGTGTAGGGATGGCGCCCCCTGGAGCCAGCCTTCAAGCTGTATTTTCCTTTGGAGTAACCTCTTTCCTTCTTCTTTTCCTTCCACCTCTTCCAGGCAGGACAGGGCTGCTTGCTGATCTCTTGCCCAGTTTTGCTGTGGAGATTATGCCAGGTATTCACTCATTTAACTCTTTATTTGCTTAATGTGCTGTCACTCCATCTGTCTTGCTTCTGCATTAGTCGCTAATTGCTCCTTTAATTTGTTTGCACATTTGTCTGTATTATTTCTGTGTTCTTTTCCAGGATGAACTGAGCCCAATGGAAGAGCCTTTAGATTGTATTTCTTCTATTAGTAGGTCCTAAAAGGATAATGATTAAAAATAAACTGCAAGGGGGACCCAGTCCTTCAATGTCAGGTGTGCAGGCTCTTTGGCAAACTCCATAACCATTCAGCATCTCCGCTGTCCCCAGGCAGCTAGAAGTATCCCTAACACAAAGTTATTATTTATCTGCATTTCCTTATTCCCTAAGTTATATGTTTACCCATTCATTAGTGTATGACCATGTTACTCTGAATTGCCTTTTGTAACTTTACCAAAACAGTTTTTCAAGCCTTATGAAGTCAGTACACCCCTCCTTCCTTGAAAAGTACATGCTTACAGACCGACATTGCTTTGTATACAATTTCAGGGGCTCCTTGGGCCCCATAAGTCCCTGGAATCCATGGACCATATGTCAGGGAAACCCCAGATGCACAGCTCTGTCATTTTATATAGCTTAAGTTGAATGCACCAGCCTAGACAAGCCAGCATCCATTCAGTGCAACACTATAGTCTGTAATGGAAGGAGGTTCCATGAGAAACGGGAATGAACTACGGGAAAGGACATATCCAAACTCAGAGAATACTAAAGACTGATTCATTCTTGCTTTGGAGGGCTACTGCCAAAGGGTTGAGAGCTGCATAATAGTTGGGAGCAACGGAGAGATACAGACTGTTCCCGGCCATAGGTTTTGACTTTATTCAGGTTTTAAAACATCCAAAGCCTTCACAGTTGAATTTCACTAATTATTCTTCCACGAATTCTCCTGTTTTGCCGTTAGCTGGCCAACCCAAATATAAACATGCTTCCTGTTGATGTTGACCCCAGGGACACAAATAGATATCTCTTTGTGATCCCCCTTATCCAGAGTGCTGTCAGCTTGTACTGGTTTGTTCATCACCCGCAAACATACACATACAATGTTACGAAGCATCGCTTCAAACTAGATGTTATGTTCCCCCAGTCCCAGGAAAGAGTTACTGTATTTTTCATATCTGGTCCTGGTCCCTTGAATATCCCTCCCTTTTGACTCCCAAGAATCCTTGCATGGATAACATTCTTTTGTTTCTCCAAGGTAACCTGCCAGTCCTTTATCTTTGGCTGCTTGACCCAAGACCGTTGTAGCCACTGTGCCACAACACTCATCTAATCCTCGGAGCTCATATCTGTCTCCAGCGACAGAGTGTTACTGGGTTATTGCTAAGGTCCAGGACAAAGCCCTGAGCTATCTATGGTCCTCAGCGGGAATGTTTTCCAGACCATTCTCAGCAGGCGCAGGGCCTTCTCATTTCCTCACTGAAGAGATGGTGACCTGGTTAATTTGAATGGGGATGAGTGGATGGGGTGACGAGGGACGTTTCAGGAAATATAAGTTGTTGGTTTTTTTCTCTGAGGAAACTGTGTTCTAGACAAAGGTCAAATAATTTTATCATTATCGCAAAACCCTTTATATAACAAAAATGTCATAGTCTCAAGCTCCAACTGAATGTGCATTTAATTGAAAGAACATTTAATAACCAAAATTCAAGAAAAACAATATATACTTAAAGTTCATTGTAAAGGGACTTTTTGGTAGGCGGCTTTCGATCAAAATGAATTACTTTGATTTTTTGACTTTTAAAGGAACTCATGGCTCACTCTAGTCTGTCCAGCCTATAGAAGTTGGGTCCTATAGCCAAATCCCAAAAGCGTGACACAAAGTCACTCGAAGGTCACAGTCATTTTTATCTAAGACAAATGGAATTTGTTTCCCTTCTCTTAATCTTTTGGATGAGCAAATGCACTAGAAGTTGTGGGCATCCTCTGGTAGAGGTGGGAAAATAACAGGAGTTAACAAACATAGCCAGTATAGTCCTCAAAGCCCTGAGCCATTTTCCCCGCAGCTACGCTGGCTATTCAGCATGGTCAACCTGAGCGTTATCAAACCGAGCCATTCTTGGGGGCGTGGCGACATCATATTCTCCACCTGAGTCTTTGTCTCTAGATTTCTCTAGCCATGGTTTGTTCCACAGGTTTTGTTCCAGAAGGTTTCGATCTCAGCCTTGATGCTGAGTCCGGGAAGGGTGTTACGGGGTGGTCAGCAGGGAAAGTAGATGAACACATAAGGAACCTGGACCACTTATGTGCCGGTTTAGACCGTGGAGACATAGAGAACTTTCTCTCAAGGACTTATATTTTTATAGGAAAGAGTAACTTGGCCGCAAAAGAAACATATTCACAGAACCCACCTCTTCGTAGCTCAGCAAGCAAGGTTCCTCCTCTCCCCAGCCGGGGAGTCTTTCTGTTCTCGTCCCATATTTGTTCTGACGCTACAGTTGATACTGTGAACCTTTTGCCCAGGAGGGGGCCCCGAAGCTCCCCCATCACTTTGTGCTGGTCGTTAGGTGTGCCTGGTAGGACCTGGGCAACCTTCTCCCCTCTTCCCCATGACCCCCTGAACCCTGTGAAGTCTGCACTTCTCCCTCTCAGAGTGCCCCCTGAGTTTGGGGGCTCCGTGCCCTGTTACGAGGTACTCCCCCAGATCCCTCCCGCCCACTCCTCCCACAGTAGACAGCCATGAGAGTGTGCCTGTCCCGACAGCGGGCCACCTCAACCGTGGGTTTCTCTGTGCGTCCTTCCAGAGTGGGTGTTTGTTGGCCTGGTGATCCTGGGAATCTTCCTCTTCTTCGTCCTGGTGGGGATCTGCTGGTGCCAGTGCTGCCCTCACAGCTGCTGTTGCTACATCCGCTGCCCATGTTGTCCAGATTCCTGCTGCTGCCCGCAGGCCTGTGAGTAAAGTGACTAGTGGGGAGATGTAGAATGATCGCGAGAAATGTCACCTCACCATCAGACAGCTGTGTACCCTGAGTTCCTTCTCCGCCTCCTTTCCTTCCACCTTAAAAGTTGGTTGTTCTAGGCTCACACCTCTGCTGGGAGCCCCCGGCATCCTGAGATGCCCATTGCTGTTTGCCTTCTCACCTGCCTGCACCTCTCCATACTTCTCATCCACACCAGTCACCCCTGCGTTTGCGACTCTCATTGGCACTATTGATGAAAGGAAGGGCAGCTTCCAGATGTCAGGTTGTGGGTAAGGCTTTTGTCCTCTCTTCAGGCCCTCAAGCTAGAGGAAAGGCCGTGCCTCTCGGATGCAGAGAACTCCTCTTTTAACAAGCAGAGTATGCAGACTGCAGCCTTTGAGTACCATCCGGCCACGGATGAGTTTTATTTATTCCCGTGACAAAATGGTCCACAAAGGGACCAGTCCTTACTTGGGGATTCACGATTTTACCTGAATGGCTGAGCCCATGTAGCCACCAAGTTGGGCACCCCGGCCATAAGCCAAATACATCTTGAAGGAGAAAGACATACATGCATCTTTAATATTCTTAGGATTAAAGCAGTTTCCAGGAGGAGTCAGGTTATTTGCTCTGCCTTTGAGATCACAGAGCAGGGCCAGGTGCAAGCTCATTACCTGCTCTGCCTCTCTAGAAGAGGTTTGGGGTCCTCCTGGAACCCAGGAGGGTGGCATGGTGCTAGGCCTCCTCCGGAGGGACGGAGGCAGCCTACAGACAGTGTGGTTAGCAATGGGCCGTGCCGTCACCGCGGACTGCCATGACAGCTCCTAGTACTGCTTAATTACTCAGTTGCCAGGTACTAAACACTGTAATTCCTTATGTCATTGCTTTTGGTGGAGCTGGAGGAGTCCAAGGGGGTGGGGGAGAGTGGTTCTGATGAGTCAGTTCAGGCCTAGGAGAACACACACAAACACACACACACACACACACACACACACACACACACACAGAGGCACACATCCAAGAGCTCCCGTAAGCGCATCCTCAGGGAGTTTTGGTGTGAGGGTTGTGGAGGGTGGGACAATAATATAATCTCTTTTGCTCTTCATCTCCCTCCACAGTGTATGAAGCAGGGAAAGCAGCAAAGGCCGGGTACCCTCCCTCTGTCTCCGGTGTCCCCGGCCCTTACTCCATCCCCTCTGTCCCCTTGGGAGGAGCCCCCTCATCTGGCATGCTGATGGACAAGCCGCATCCACCTCCCCTGGCACCAAGTGACTCCACTGGAGGAAGCCACAGTGGTAAATGTAGTTCCAGACCGCCCTGCCCCATGCTCCTCTCTGGCTTCCGCTCTGGTTCCTTCCTGATAAGAACCATCAGCTCAGTGATTCTTCTTTGGAAAGTGACGGCCTCCATTCCAGAAGTGGGATCTCTCTAGCTCTATCAGATGTCATCCGGAACGCATGTCAGGCTCTCCAAGGGCTGCAGGATGTAGCTGCCCCTGCTTTCTTCCCAGACTCCTCAGTAACTAAGATGATGAGGAAAAGAGGCAAGGTACCCATTGAATGTTGGTCATCCAGTGAATAAATAGTTCTTTCAGCCCTACCTAGGGTTCAGGACTGTTGCACTACAGTAGGTACTGTGAGGAACACTAAGAAGTTTAGGACACGGTTTGCCCGGGAAGCGGTACGGCCCAGCCAGGGAGAGACAATAGACTTTTATTAGGACAGTTAGATGCTGTAAAGAGTATGGTGCTGGGAATTCAAAGGGTAAAGAGCTGAAGCAGTTACAGGGTGTTCAGGGAAGAGGTGTATTTGAGCTGGGCCTAGAAGAACACAAAGGAAAAGGAGAGCAGACAGCGGGTTGCTGGGCACCCCCAGGAAGGACACATGGTGGAAGCCTGGGGCTGGAAGAACAGGGTGTGTGTTTGACAGTCTCCAACTTGGCTGACTGGAAGACAGTGGGAGGCTGTAATGGAGCCTCACCCAGGTGAGGGAGGGCCTTGAAACCCCTTCAGGAGAGCCGGGACTTGGTGCCGTAAGGGAGTCGGAGCCACTGCAGGCAGGTTCCCGAGTTCTTGGAGAGGTGCTGTGCTAACAAGGCAAGTGGGAACGGAAGAGAGTGGGATCAGCGATCCCGGGCTGAGAGGTGACTGAAGCCGTTCAGGGGGTGTGAGAGCATCCGGGTCGTGATGGAGGCCATGGAAGTTGAAATGCGCAGGTAAATCTGAGAGATACTTCGAAAGAGGAAGCAGGTAGGACTTTAGGGAATGCAGGAAAGGGGAGGCTTCAGGATGAGTGCAAGCTGTCCCGTGATGCACACCATAGACAGAATTAAGGAATTGGTAGGGAGAGCTTATGTGGATGGAGATGAGCCCTGGTATTTAGGGCATGATGCATTCGTGGTTATTGGCGAGGGCACAGGGGTAGCAGGGGTGGAGAGACGTTAAAATGTAGCTTTCCGGGAGGTGTCTGAACAGGATTACAGAGTAGTAACGATTAGACGTGTGTGAAGTCTATTTGGAAGGTAACTTAAATCCCTAGGTGTGGATGAGCCAGCAGGGTTGGTAAAACAGACACTTCTCCCCTGGAGGTATCTGGACTTCCTTCGGTGGGTGCGGGAAGAGTATCCGGCCCACTGAATGACCTGTCCGTGCTGGACCCCGGACGGAGTGGATATCTTCAGTGAGTAATTGGTATTTGTGGGTTTTTTTTTTTTTTTTTTTTTTTTTTTTATACCCTCTCCCTGGAACTATTAGTAGAATTCTGACGTCTGAGCCTGGGAATGAGTCACAGACTGAGAAGTAAAAGTTAATGATCAAGGACGCACAGAGAATTGGAGAGATAAAGACAATATAGTTCATTTCTCCCAAGGATGGAACGGGAAAAGAGACGTTAATGGAACTTGTCTCATAATCGGTTTGTGGCTTCCCCTTTCTCCGGTCTTTTTATCCTTCCTGCCCACCAGAACCCATTCCCTCTTACTTTTTGGAAATGGATTCTCGTAATGAAATGATTCTTACTCGTAGGGTGACAGATGCTTCCTCTCTCCTGATTTCAACCTTTTTCTGGTTCCTGCCATACTAACCAAATGCAATTAGAGGTGGCTTGAGGGGGCGCCTGGGTGGCTCAGTCGGTTGAGTGTCCGACTTCGGCTCAGGTCACGATCTCACAGTTCGTGAGTTCGAGCCCCACGTCGGGCTCTGTGCTGACAGCTCAGAGCCTGGAGCCTGCTTCGGATTCTGTGTCTCCCTCTCTCTGTCCCTCCCCCGCTTTGCACCGTCTCTATCTCTCAAAAAAATGAATAGATGTTTAAAAAAAACGTTTAAGAAAAAAAGAAATGGCTTGAAACATAGGAACACTTATTATTTCACAGAGCAAGAAATCCCAAGGAAAAGTGGCTCCGGGGGTTGCTTAATCGATCAGTTCAGGTAGCACCACTGAAGGACTGAGGTTTTTATAGCTTTCGTTCTGTCCTTCCAAGCTGGCTCCCCTTATGATCCTGTGGTGACTGCCATAGTTCCAGGTACTAAATGCATTCAGAGATAGAAAAAGATATGCTTCTCCCTTGTGCTGCTTTTCTCAAGAGTGAGGAAACCTTTTCCAGAAGCCCCTCCCCCTTCTAACAGACTTCTCGGTGGTTTTATTGGCAAGAATTGTGTCCTGTGCCCATTTCTATACCAGATTGGCTTGAACTAATCGAGACGCATCTCTTAGGCCAAAAACACCTGATCACCTTGGAAATGAACAAAATCAGGGTTCTGTTAGCCAGCAAAAAGGGGAAGATGCACAACCAATGTTAGCCACAGCTAGTCTGGCCCAGGTTGTCATCGTCTGGTTCACTGAGTCAGGATAGCATTCCTCATGACCCCTAGTGGGCACATTTCTGTCCTCATGGCCCCATGGACAGAATTATTGATGGCATTTGGTTATTTGTTAAGAAAAAGGTGGCTTAAGCCAATGTTCTGTGTACATTATTTGTTAAAGAATGTTAGAGATGTTAAGAAGTGCTGATTTATAAAGATGTAAGTTTAGCCTATTTTATATTTATATGCTAGCTCAATTTTAGGGTAATCATCTAGCAATAGTGATTTTTCAGATTACATTTGTATACAGTGCCCTTTTGAACCCTCTGGGTAGTTGGAAAGGCGTCTTTGATGAGCTGTGTGTAGTACAGCCAGTCAGTTACCAACTGGGAGAGAGAAGAGGCGCCTTGATTGCCTCCCCCGTTCTTCTTGGCAGCTATTTGAGATCTCTGTTGCAATAGAAGAACTCTCTCCTCCTGTCCTGCCCTGGACTCAGCCTCTTCAGCTTTGTCAAGGTTCTCTCTTTATTGAGTAGCCCACATTCCATCCCAGTCTCCCCTCTCCTTGCCAGACTGTCTTGCTCTAGAGACTCCTTCCTAGCAGCATTCAAAGCGTGCCTAAATCTCTCCACTAAAATAAAACAACAATTTGCAAAAACCTCGTAGTCCTTGGATGTTGCTTCCCTACCCCTTTTCTCCTCTTCACAGCTGAACTCCTTCAACGTTTCGGATGTTTCATGTCTCCATTTCCTCCGCTTTTCGCCAACTCCTCGACTAACTGCCATCTTGCTATCGCTTTCGCTACTCCAGAAACAGTGCTTGTGAAGATTGCCTTGTGGCAAATCTGATCAGTGCTTCCCAGTTCTTAACCTCCCTTGACTTCTCAAAGCGTTTGCCACCCCTGCCCCACTCCTCTCTCTTTGCCTTCCCCAACACGTTGGTTAGTAATTTTTCCTACTTATTTCTCTCTACGCTGGCTGGCCTTCCTCCTGTTTTGTCCAAGGTCCTCTCCCTGGGAAATGTTATCTACTCCCACGGCTTCAATCATGTTTTCTATGCTTATGACTCCCAGTCACCGTCTCCAGCCCCTCTCCTGCTCCTCAGTCCCATGTACCCAACTGCCTGGACATCTCACAGGCATTTCAAACTCGGACTCTAGGAAGTCGAATTAGTCTGCTGTTTTTTGACTGCAAACCAACTCCTGCATTTCTTGTCACAACAGGTGGCCCTCTTGTCCACCCGGCAGCCCCAACCAGAAGCAGGGACCTCGTCCTCATCTCTGCCTCACTTCCCTCATCCGGTTGGTCACCAGGTCCCTCGGATTACACCTCAAAATAACCTTGAATCGGTTTACTTTCCTCCACCTGTATTGTGCTATCCTGGTCCCTGCTACCCCCATCTCTCACCTTGATTAATGCAACTATCTCCTGCACTGGCTTTCCACAGCTACTCTTGCCTTGTTCTCATTTATTTTCACATCCACCTGGCCTCCCCTCATTCTTCTTACAAAAGAATTGAGTAGGCAAGTAGGGTTTTGAAATGTCATTTTCAAAACTAATAAGGATATGCGTCTATATATATGCCTACTGTATGTATACAGAGGATATGCAAATTTTAAACATCACTTCTCCCACAACTGAGCTGCTATCACCCTGGGGGTGGAATGTGGCAGCTGTTCCATCATCCATAAACAGCCTTACTTAGCTCATTAAGATAGGGTAGGAAAAACAAGGCTATATCCATGGGTATCTGCCTCAGAGACTTCTTCTGCAAGTTTTATAAGTTAGGCTTGGCTGTAAAGGAGAAATTAACTGAAAAGTAGCTGATTTCCAGTCAACTGGGTCAAACATATCAGCCCAACTACTTTAACAATAAGAATTTTTGTAGTTTGGCATCAAAATGAACATCCCAATATTCCCTCCCCGCCAGAACCAAAGTTGCCGAGGCTAATCCATTCGAGGAGTTGAAGTATGAAGAGTCACACCAACCAAAGGACTTGGGCCAGACAGAGCTTGAAAAGATAAATAGATCCCCCATCCATGCTAAACTGAAACATCACTGGTGGGGGGTGGGGGGGAAGTCATTTTCCAAAAAGGGCTGGACTTTGGCCAATGGTCCAGGACCTGTCTTTTTAAACTATCACCACACATCAGAGAGTTCTCGGATCTTCAGGCAAATTACAGATAAAAATCAACCTGACACCATTTTACTTGTTTTCATGTAAGAAAAATTTGATGCATGCCTACGAATTTTCCCTCACAGAATTTGCTGTCTAGCAAAATGGGCATTGGGGGTTTGTGAATGGAAATAAAACGAGTAAAGAGATACAAAGCAGTGTATGACAAGACTGTTCTCTGATGCAAGCTCAGAGAAGGAAAAGTCTCATCTGCTTGGCGGGATGAAGAGAGGTTTTCTGGTGTTTTAAATGCTCCTGAGCATATATGTGACACAGAGCCAGATTCTGCCAGGATGAGAGAACTTGTTTTCGTTCTAGTGTTAGTGTGCTACACAATCAAACTTACAGTTTTCAGTTGAAAAAAAGAAACCCCTTTTTGCAGGGAGAATGGCCTAGCTTTTTAGCTACTGAAACCAAATAGATGATACCTCTGAAGTGTAAATGTCAATAATTCGTCCTCGTCCTTCTCGGCAAATCGGAGGGATTTAGATTTCTGAAGACATTAGCTGAAGTCAAGGCAGAAAGTATCTATTCTCGTGGAGTCTCTTTATAATGCCAGGATTGGAAGGTGAGACAACTGCCTTCATTTGAGGCTGTCAATAGTTACTGTAACTTTTCAGGGACATGATAACCTGTGCATACATCATCAAACCTGTCTCACAAGGAGGAGTGTGATTTGTTATAATGACACAGAAAACAATCTGTGCTCTACTCCAAGTTGCAATTAACGGAGAGGTTTCCAGCTGTTGCTCAGAGAGGCGGCCAGCTCTCACCACCAGGGGACAGCTAGGACATTGTTCCAATAAGGCAACACCTCCCCACCTCCACTTGATCTCAGTATGACTGAATGTTTACCATACAGTGCTTCACATATTTAAAACACCTGGCTGAAGGCAGAGCTCAGGTAGGGTAGGCCCCTTCCCTAATGCCTATAGTAACTGCTAGTGTTCTCCTTTAAAAAATAACCATCAATCATGGCAGCAAAACTGACCTAAACCTTGCTGCTCCCTCAGGCTATCGTTCAAGTCCTCCCCTTCCTGGCCAAAACCCTCTGACCAACCAACCACATGGCTGCTTCTGCCTTACTCTGCAGTCCCTTGTCATATAGTTTCCATTCCTGATTTCTGTTCATTCGTTCGTTCGTTCATTCATTCGTTCATTCACTCATTCATTCATACAAACACATGTTTCTAGGGTCTACAGTGTGCTAGGCTCTGTGCTTGTGCTGGAGATGCAGAGATAGAACCGGTCCTTGTCCTCAGGAAGATTAGAATCTAGAGAGGGAAACTCTACAGGAAATACTCTTTCCAAGGAAATCATTACCCCCCACACCACCCTCAGACTAGCACCAATTCAGCTCAAACGTTTATTAAGTGCCTACCAAGCACTGTTCTGGGCTTTACACTGATCTAGAATAAGACTTCTTTTCCTTCGGAAATCTTTGGGAAGATGAGACATTTATACAAATAATTTGGAACAAACTAGAGCGTATTGAGGGTCCTAGTGAAACTTCCAGGTAAATGGTTTATAAGAGAGAAATGAGATGGGGAGAGAGAAGAAATAGAACTTTATAGCTATGAGAATCAGAGAAAGCTTTTGGGATGTGGTGCCATTTGAGCTGCCCCTGATAATTACAAGGAACTCAAAGAACTCTACCGATTTGGTCTTCGTTGTCCTCTTTTTTACCTTGTTAAATTTTTTCTATATCTGTCTTCTCTTCCTTGTGAAGAGAAAGGTTGGGAAGATTTAAAGTTGGGGAAGTATTGGTTGCATTTTATAGACATTAAAACCCGGTACTTGATAGGTCATCATTTATTTGAGGCCCCTCAATAAACCAGCCACGTGCCTAGCAGTGCCCAGTTCCCTATTTCCTAGCCCTGTGTTTCATCCATCAGACATGACTGCCTCAGAACAGACATAGCAGTTCCGTGGGATAATTGCATTTTAATTGAACTGTCTGTACTACTCTGTAAACGCCTCTGCAGAGATGGAAGGAAGAGTGTGTAGCTTGATAAATAAAATCATTCCTGCTAATAATTGCTTCTGCATAAGGATTACGGATCTAACCTCCAGGAGAAGGTGCCACTTAAAAGCATGTGCTGAGATTCATTAGTTTTGGTTTTTTTTTTAAAGTAATTCCACAATTGGAGATGAATCTGAACTGCCCAGAATGTTCTCATATAGAAAATTGGTGCACCTGCAAATGGGTGTGGGGGCGTTCTTTCAGTTTTCGGTGCCAGGGCTGCGATCAGAGTGCTGCGGAATGCTGTATTTTAATCTTCCATGGACATAGTTTGTGTGTGGGGCTTTGTCCACAGCCAGGGTAAGGTGACCAGAAAGCAGAAAGCGGAGTCCCCTCTGGAGGCACATGCAGTCATGTGGTTTCTTTATGACATTCGCCCAGCTTTGGGAACAGAGGACGTTGGGGGTTGGGTCACTTTCTTCCATCCCGTTGTAGAGTCCTGACTGCCTAGAAGATAGGACGACGTCTCAGATCCTCCCACCCAGGGCACATCTACGAGCATTTCCTACTCTGGGCTTTCTCCTCTTGTCTTTCCTACTACCCCTGACTCCTAGGCTCCAGAGAGGCTTCAGTCAGACTACATGGTTCCAGCCCTGGTGCTGCCAGTAATGCTTGAGCAAGTTATGAAATCCCTCTGAATCAGAGTTTTCTCAACCATAAAATGAGGCTGCCGGAACTTCATTAGGGGTTGGGAGGAATGAACGTCCATTAAAGCATTTAGCACCGTACCTAGCACATTTATAGTGCCCAATGAGTGTTGTCTCTTGCCATTATTGTTATGTCCCCATCCCATTCCTTCCCTTCTCTTGTTTCCCTTATCTGTGAAGATTAGACGTGCCCGTGTCTGATCACCCTTGAGGCTGGTATTGGACTTGGCTGATACTTAAGTGATATGGGGCTTCGACAGCCTTTGTATCTGACAACATGAGGGATGGGAATGTAGGAGATGGTGTTCTCTCTCAGGCTTTAGTTTTGTTTCTTATTAAGCCCTGAAAATAACGCCTGCTTGTAACCACGTAGCGGCAGGTTGAATTTATCATGTCTAGAATGTGGTATTCCCTTTCCTAAAAGGAAAATGTTAAAGAAATAAACGGAACCATACTTAGCAATCCGTGTGGTTTGCACCTTACGTGGCCCAAATGTATATCATAGTCTCTAATCCCAGTTATGGAGTTTCTGCGTCATCTCTCAGGACACTAGAGGCTTTCAGGCCACCTTTGTCAAGGTCCCTGATGTTTGGGTGTCTGTTTTCTTTCCATGTGCTCCTACCAAGTGAAGATGTGATCCTCAGATGGTATAGAATGATCTGTCTAGAAAGCGGTCTTTTTTTTAGTGTGAGTATACTTCCCTGAGCGTTGAGAAGATGATCTTTAAGTGGAGCTATAGAAGGTCAGAAAGAAGGAAACAGGATTTAACAAGTGACCCAAAATGTCCTGTCATAGAACTTTGTTATTTACCTGCTGTTCCTCCGTTTCCAGGGGCACCATCTGATAAAAGGGATCTCAGGTATGGTTCCATCAGTATAAATATAGATGACTATTTCTGGGTGATTTCAAGAAGAGTTGTTATAAGCGGGGACCATGTTTTTCACTTGGTAAAATAAATGGAGGCCCCCTCCTGCTTTTCTCAGCTCACCTTCCTGTCCTTTCCTTAACAGTTCGCAAAGGCTACCGGATCCAAGCGGACAAAGAGAGAGACTCTATGAAGGTCCTGTACTACGTCGAGAAGGAGCTGGCTCAGTTTGATCCGGCCAGAAGGATGCGAGGCAGATGTGAGCATCTCTTAGTTCCGTGTGATCTGCGCGTCACGCGGGAGTTCAACGCTGAAGGGGATTCGGGGGTTACCAAACTCGGGCAGCCCTGAGCTCTCAGGGTTAGAGCTAGCAAGGGTGCCGGTGACATCCTGAGGACAGTAGCCTCAAGTACACACAAGGGAGAGAAAGGGCTTCTGGTGCGAGGAGTAGAGCAGGTGTGTGTCCCTTGGCTTATGTTGTATCTCTCCATGGAGTAGCCAGCATGTTGGGCCTGTGCAGTCCTGGGGTTGGAAATACTTTATTCGAAGAGTCTCTCCCTGCTACTCTCTTTAAAACAGACTCAAAACAATGACAAAAGATGTGCGGTTTTTCCCCAGCACGAAAGCCCCCATCATTGAACAACGGTCCAGCTGCTGACTTGCTAGAGGGGGGGCCTCGAGGCAAGTGAACGAGCAAGTCTGCCAAATGAATCTACAAAAAGGAGGCCCGACGTTCCTCTGAGATCCCCAGCAGCAGAGACCGAGGGGCTAGCAAAAAGGGTGTCCCTCTCGTCAAGAGAACCTTTAAATCACTGAGTTGCAGGGCCCCAACCTTAACTCACTCGCAGCCCGTCGGACGCTTGGCAGCCGACACGGCTGATTATTTGGCGTGGGTTCCAAATTACCTTCCGTGATGAGGGGCAGCACAGGGCAGGTCTGACGTAGATTCGCTAATTATCAAAAGGGTGCTGGCGGGCCTGGTGGTAAGGTCACAATGTCTGTCTCTCTTTGAACCCTCCTTGCCTTGGAAGCAAGGAGAGACTCGATAGAATTGTTGGGGAAACAGTCCCAGACTAGAGGCACTTTATTCAGATTAAGGACAACATATTCCTCCCAGTTTGCAATGCTAAATTCATCCTGTCTGGGCTGCATCCTCCCACCGCAGGGACTATAAAAAGACAATCTCCAGATTGGAATGTCAGGAATGCAGATGTCACTGCACTTGACAAGTTAGTTGTAACATGTTGTCATGGAGCCCTGTGAGGGGACACAGATAGGGATCAAGGAGAAGGAGCCTGGGAGGAAATCTGTGAATCTCACAGCTCAGAGAAAAAGTTAAAACCTGAGGCTAAAACTAAAACGATGGGTGCCGGTTTAGGTGATGTCTCCTGCCTACCCGGAGGGTCTTGGGGGACTGACAGATCATTAATGTCATGGAATCTTAGCATCCATGGAATCTTAGCATCTTAAAGATGGCTGAGGTCAATCTTTGCAGTGTACAGATGAGGAAACAGAAGCCCAGAGGGTTGAAGTGACCAGACCAGGACGAGAACCCAGCTCTTCTGATTCCCAGTCCTGTGCTCTTTACCCAAGAAATTTTTGAGCAAACTGGATGGCTCCGTGGCTGCAGCGGCTGTATCTGTTTAGAGATCACAGCCTTTTACCTCCTAGGACTTTAGTATGTTAGAGCTGAAGAGACTGAGGTTGTTGAATCCACCTCCCTCATTTAAAAAAAAATTTTGGGGGCGCCTGGGTGGCTCAGTCGGTTAAGCGGCCGACTTCAGCTCAGGTCATGATCTCGCGGTCCGTGAGTTCGAGCCCCGCGTCGGGCTCTGTGCTGACAGCTCAGAGCCTGGAGCCTGTTTCAGATTCTGTGTCTCCCTCTCTCTGACCCTCCCCCGTTCATGCTCTGTCTCTCTCTGTCTCAAAAATAAATAAACGTTTAAAAAAATTTTTTTTCAAATAAAAAAAATAAAATAATTTTTTTTTCAAATAAAAAAAATAAAAAAAAATTTTTTAAACATTTATTCATTTTTGAGAGACAGAGAGAGAGAGACAGAGCATGAGTGGGGGAGGGCAGGGAGAGAGAGGGAGACACAGCACATGAAGCAGGCTCAGGCTCCAAGCTGTCAGAGCACAGAGCCCGATGCGGGGCTTGAACTCACGAGCCACGAGATCATGACTTGAGCCGAAGTCGGACGCTTAACCGACTGGGCCACCCAGGCGCTCCCATCTCCTTCCTTTTACAGAGAAGAAAAGGGAGGCAGAGAGGAAAAGTGCTAGAACTGGAACCAGGATTTCCTGGAACCTGCAGGTTGACATTACAATAATTGCACAGAGATAAAGTAGGAATATAGTTCACTTGACTTTGAGACGTTCTGTTCCTGAAGAGCAGAGTAAACCCTGGGGTGGATCTTAGACGTGGGACGGTCTTGAAGATCTCCTTGTAAAACGGATCTCCTGGTTTCAGGTTGGGGCAAGATTCTGTAAGAACTGGGGATTTCAAGTTCATGAATATGCTAGCCAGGAAGATCCTTCTTCCTCTTGCCCCTTGTAAGTAGGGGGTTGCTCTTGGGATGTTTTTAGTCCAGGATCCTAATGCAGTGATCTGTAGACAACAGCTACCAGGGCAAATATGTTCCACCTCCTGTTTTTGTAAAAAGTTTGTATTGGAACAGAGCCATGCCGGTTCACGTATATATTGACTGTGGCCGCTTTCGCGCTACAATGGCAGGGTGAAGAGTTGTGACAACACGGCTTGCAAAACCTAAAATATTTGCTATCTGGCCCTTTACAGACAAAGTCTGTCTTTCCTGTCCTAGAGTTACATTATTAGGTGTTCGTGAAGCAGGGACGTTGATGTGTATGCTCGACGCGGCAGAAATGTTACAGCCGCAGACATCCTAGATAGTCCACCAGTATGAATGGTGAAACAGAGCTAGCCCTCACTGTGTGGAGAAGTGGGAAAAGTCCATTATTCCCTGAAGTTTAAGGAAAGTTCTGAGCCAACAATGTGATCGTTCAGCAGTTTCACTTGATGCATTTTATAGTTCTCTTCTTTTTTTAAAAAAATTTTTTAATGTTTATTTATTATCGAGAGACAGAGACCAAGCATGAGCATGGGAGGGGCAGAGAGAGGGGGAGACACAGAATCCGAAGCAGCCTCCATCCAGGCTTTGAGCTGTTAGCACAAAGCCCAACGCGGGGCTCGAACTCACAAAGTGCCAAACTGCAAGATCATGACCTGAGCCGAAGTCGGACGATTTACCGACTGAGCCACCCAGGCTCCCCTTATAGTTCTCTTCTGTGCTGTTCCCAGGAGATTCGAATTCACTGAGATCATGAGAAAAGGAAGGTTCTAGACTGTTTAATCAGTAGTATCTGAGTTATTCTTCTTTAAAATGGGCACTAACTAGTCCATTCTCCTCAGAAAGAGGAAAAGGTTTAACAATTAGATTATAATCCAAAACCAACTGATTGCATGACCAAAATGAATGACATTTCCAGTAAGCCCAGATCTGGTAGAACAGGACAAGGACACTGTTTATGCAGTGGTGGGGAGGCCCTTCCTTTCCTCTGTGGGTGGGACTCAGCAAAATTCTCTGCTCCTCCAAAGACCGATGGGGGTAGGGAGGAGAAGTAGAGGGGAACCTGAGACGCATATTTGTGCTGCCCACATCCTATCCTGGCTTACCTTTTGCTCAACAGCCAGGCCTTACACCTTGTAAATGTTGATTTTGATAATATTTTGAAGTTCTAACCAAAGGATTGTAGAAAACAAATGGATCCAGTTACATTAGAAATAGATTCGCTAGATGTGTTTTTTTAAGTAAAATGATATTCAATCCATTTCGAAGTTCTATAAATAAATAGTTGGTTTTTTTTTTTTTTTTTCCTTTCCAGACTGCGATTCTGGTCTTATTCACAAGTGCTTATGCAAAATGCTACTTAGGGCCCTTTAGGGAAGGAGCAAACTGTGGCCATCCCCTCCTTAGAATTTTGTAGGAAGAGTACAAGTGGAAGCCCATAGACCATAGTGCAGCCCAATCCCCCTTTCCTTCCCACACCTCTACACAACTGTCCTAGCCACCCGTGGCTGCACACTCCTGGAATCCTCTTTAGGGAGGCAAAGAAGTCTTTGTAGGCCCTGGAGATGGACGTGGTGCCAAGTGGGAAGGATATTCCAGGTTCCTGGATGAGTATCCAGAAAGGGAAAGAATGGATACGAGGTATGCAGTCCCCTTGATCCTGTGGACTGTGCTCTGTGGTGAGGGGCACGGCTGCAGGAGGCTGGAATGGGGTTCCTCTGAAGCATGGGGCTGTCCCGGCTCTGAAGGCCCGTCTTGGGACTCAGGCAACAGTAGGGAAGATCTTGTGAACTATGACTTCTCTTTTTGCCCCTTTTGGCTCAACATGCCTGGGATCGTCATGGCTTTCACCCAACTATACATGGAGAAAAACACTGGAACAAGGATGATGATGCACTAGGAGGAAACCAGCTGCAAAAGAGCCCAAGTTCTGGGAAGCCTGCCTTAGGTGGGGCAGTAACAACTGTTTTCCCATTCCACCAACAGAGAATGCGGGAAGCCTTCCTCCTGATAAGCAAGTGGGCTTTTGGGTGGAGCCAGTTCCCGGCTGAGCTCGGAACACAAATCCCATTAGTTCAGGTCTATAACCAACCCTGGACAGGACTGAGGCCTTCGGGAGGGAGTTTCCCCAGAGCCTTCACAGAGTTCCCACCCTAATATGTAGAAAGCTCCGTCACATCTGGTTTTGTCCCTGCAGATAACAACACCATCTCGGAACTCAGCTCCCTGCACGAGGAGGACAGTAATTTCCGCCAGGCGTACCACCAGATGAGAAGCAAGCAGTTCCCTGTGTCGGGGGATTTGGAGAGCAATCCTGACTACTGGTCAGGTGTCATGGGAGGCAGCAGCGGGGCAAGCCGGGGACCCTCAGCCATGGAGTATAACAAAGAGGATCGGGAGAGCTTCAGGCACAGGTGAAGGTGGCTGCAGCAGGCAGCTTTGGTGCCGGGTGCTGGTGGCCGGAGCTCAGAGGCTGTTACTTTCTGACAGCGTCTCTGTCTCCCCTTCTAGGCTGTCCTGCCACATCTCTCTGGGCTATTGAACATCCCCTTCTCACATTAAGTTTTTTATTAACTTTTTAAAAATCTTTATTCATTTTTGAAAGAAAGAGAGACAGAGCGTGAGCAGGGGAGGGGCAGAGAGAGAGGGAGACACAGAATCCGAAACGGGCTCCAGGCTCTGAGCTGTCAGCGCCAAGCCGGATGCGGGTCTGGAACTCACAAACCGCGAGATCGTGAAGCTGAAGCTGAAGTCGGTCGCTTAAGTGGCTGAACCACTCAGGCGCGCCCCACCCCCTCACATTTATTAAGCAAGGGAACACTTACGACACCATGTGTAGAAGTAATCATTCAAGGCCCTTTGAAATGGGCACTGTACTGAACCTTAATGCACCTTATTAACTACGTTTCCTGATTAACCTTATTAACATTTCCCTGCCCTTCTCATAATATTTTATCCTATAACCTCTAAAAATTCCCACCCATCACCCCCATCATTTGATCATTGTTACGTGAAAGGTAAGATGCCAGACACGTTATATATGCTGTGGTATTTGATTCTCATAACTCTAAAAGGCAGATACTATTAATGTCCCCATTTTAAGTTGGGGCGGGAGGGGGGCTGAAATTTGCAGATGTTGAGGAGCTTGGTAGAGTCACCTGGCCAACCAATATGGGAGGCCAAGACGTGCACCCTGTTTTGTTTGGCCGCTTCCCACTGAATAGGACCAACACCATTCCCCTGTCCTTTATCTTGAAGGACACTAGACGTTGTCTTTCTCTCAGACTGACCAACTGCAGGTAACTTGCAGAGATAAATTGACCCTGGGCTCTGAGGCAGGAAATGGGCTCTTTGTATATCACCAAATATTACAGGGCATTCTTGGGCTACGACTGTGTGCATCCCAAGCCACCCCAACCCACGCTGGCTTTGAGGGTGTGAGGAGACATGTGACTGTCAACCAGAAGTCACATAATGATCGGAAGGCCCCGCTGTGTGTTTCAACACCATATATATATCACCAAGTATTTTTACCTACAACTCCGTCTTGATCCTTGGCACGAATTCAGGAGCTAGCCACGGCCGCCCTCGCTCTACTTTGAGAGTCCGGGGTGTCAGAGGTGTCCAAGGCCGCTCAGCCGGCCAGAGCACATGGCGCTCTCGCGTCCCACTCAGACCCCTCCCCCCCCTCCCCCGCCGGGCCCCCGGGGCCCCCGGCGGACGCGCAGACCCCGGTTTAGGGCGCCAGGGCCGGCTGACCGTCGTCTCCTCTGCCCTCTGCCCTCAGCCAGCAGCGCTCCAAGTCCGAGATGCTGTCCCGGAAGAACTTCGCCGCCGGGGTGCCGGCCGTCTCCATGGACGAGCTGGCCGCCTTCGCCGACTCGTACGGCGCGCGCTCCCGCCGGGCCGACGGCGACAGCCACGAGGCGCGGGGCGGCGGCCGCTTCGAGCGCTCGGAGACGCACGCCCTCGGGGGCTTCTACCAGGACGACTCGCCCGAAGAGTACTACGGCCCGCGGAGCCGCAGCCGGGAGCCCCTGGGCGACGCGGGCCGCGCCTGGGCCCCCGGCACCCCGCGCCGGCGGCCCGACGACGCGCCCCTGCCGCGCCTGGTGAGCCGGACGCCGGGCACCGCGCCCAAGTACGAGCACGCGCCCCGCGCCGGCGGCCTGGAGCGCCAGGCGCGGCCCGAGGGCGCCAGCCGCGGCGGCAGCCTCGAGACGCCGTCCCGGCTGAGCGCGCAGCTCGGCCGTCGCAGCGCCTCCTACTACGCCTGGTCGCCGCCCGGCACCTACAAGGCGGCCTCGCCGCAGGGCGACGACGACGACTCGGCCGACGACGACGACGACGACGCGCTGCCGCCCTACAGCGAGCGCGAGCTGAGCCGAGGCCCGTCCTACCGCGGCCGCGACCTGCCCTACCACGGCAACTCGGAGAAGAAGCGGAAGAAGGAGCCCACCAAGAAAACTGTGAGGCCGAGCCTGGCGCTCCTCGGGCGGGGAGCCGTCGGTGGGGGCGGGGGAGGGGAGGGCAGGGCAGGGGGGAGGCTCGGGGAGGAGGGCCAGGTGCCGGGGGCCCGGCCGCCGGCTTTGGGAACGCGGATGCCAGGCCGGGTTTTGCCCACCTCGCTCTGCCCCGGACCAGGTGAAGGCAGTAAGCAGGGGGCCCTGGAGAGTTGCCAAACGCAGAAATTGCGGGGGTGCAGATGTAGCGTCTCAGATCCTTAAGAGCAGCTTTCAGAAGCGTGTGGCGTCAGGGATTCGAGAATCGTTACCACCACAGACGTTTGGGGGGGGGGGGGGGGGGCTTCTGAGATCTGTGTGCAGAATGTGCGATGCATGCGTGTAGATGCGTTCCCACCCCTTGCGGGGAGGGTTGCATAAACTTCCGGATGCGTTCACAGCCCGGAGAAGGTTAGTAGCTACTGCCGTGTTTGAAGGACAGCTCACTTTCCTCCTTGACATTTTGTTGAATGTAAACTATAAATTGTGCTCTGTGTATGTGAAGGAAGCCTTTCGGTCCCTGCCCGGTTAATTGTCTCTTTTGTAATTGGCCTTACATAGAGTGTATTGTTCTCTCTCTAAATGCCAAGGGCAGCCCGGTCCGCCCCTCCGCCCCCAGATGTGAGCTCTGGAGGTCAGAGTATCGCCAGGGGACAGTCCCAAATGCCCACTCTTGGTTGTCAGAATGCCTCTGCCCCCTGTGCTCTGAAGACCACTCTGCCGGCCCAAGGGCTTACCCTCCCCCCTCAGTTACCCTGCTTCTTCCACCATTTTGTTTTTCGTAACTCAAGGTGGACCTTTCCTTTAGTGTGCAGTATGGGGAGAGAATATGAATGGGAAAAAGTTCTGGCATGACTCGTAGCCCCTCCAAAACAATTAAGCATCTTTTGTTGTTCTTTAAAGAGTAAAATGAGATGACCTGTGAGGTACCGTGAGCAGGGAATGAACTTTAAGGTTATGTCAGGTTTACCGTGTGCCGTCTGCACTAGCGGTTATGGAGCTGTAAACGTAGTTAGCCCTAAAGGGCTGGGAAGTCATTGTGCGGCCACGGAACTAAGTTCCGTCAGATGCGTGTTGGCTTCAGCACCAACTGAGGCTTAGGAACTATAGCCATAAGCCTAATGAAATGCCCTAAGAGTCAGGGTGCGCCGGACTCTGAACAGTTGGGTTGTAGCCTCTGCCCAGGGGACCATCCGCTGTGTTGGGTTGGGGTTCTTTAACCATCGTGTGGCTTAACATTGGGCTCTTTCTGCTCTTTTCCAGAGTGACTTTCCCACCAGGATGTCCCTTGTGGTCTGATGTTTGTTTTCAAGCCGTCTCTCTGGGTGACTAGAAATCAGAAGCGGACTATGGAGACAAGACACAAATCCAAGAGCCAGCAGGCCCGGGACCTTCTCTGGGCACCACCTTGGAAGATTTGACCTTTGCTTTGGCAAGGGATGGGGGGGGCGGCCTTTAGGGGGGGGGGGGGGCTGATTCCAAACTTCAGCGTACATCTAACTGGTGTGAGAAACAAGATGACTACGTTGTGAGAACATTCCACGCACGGAGTGTCTCATCCACTGAGTTCATCCTGCCTGATGTTTTTCCTTAGCCAAACCGGGATTCCTTTTCCAATTCTTAAAGGGAGTTAGCTCTGGACCGCCGATCCCTGGAAAATGCCTCCGCCTACGGTGTGCTCTTCTATACTTCCTGTGCTGTGCTTAGAGACAGAAGAACTTATTACTACCATTAGAAGAAGGCCTGATACAACAGAAGATAGCTTTAGGCAAAGTATACCTTTTACCCCCGTCTCCCAGTCACTAGTCAGTGACTATTGTCACGCTAAAATCAGAGGGCCTTTGGTGAGCTCAGTGACAGTGACCTGCTGGACGATCACAGAAATGACTTCAACTTGCCGTTCCGAATGACATGCCTTGAGTGGCTGCAACAAAACAAAAGAGTATACGTTTTTGAAGAGCTGTGCAAGTGGTATTTCTTTCTCCACTCTGAGAACATAAACTGCTTTTTCTCCTTCTGCTGTGCACAGTGACATCTGAGTCTCGGACATTAAGGGCTCTCCTCACCCTCCTTCTCCGGGACTTTTCACATGGCGGTGCCACCCACAGAGCCCCACCTCCCTCTGCACCCTGATTAACTTGTCATCAGGTGCCTTTTGATAAACGCTTAAAATACACACATGAAAGAGAAGGGGAAGGGGAAGAAAAAGGACAAAGCAGTAAGTAGAGAAGAATGAAAAAGAATTTAAGAGGAAAAGAATATACGATCTCATTATGTTTTGAATGTGGGCCATTTCCCCCACAGATTCCACTTGATCTTCTCTGGTTTTGTACTTCATTTCCCGTGAGTTGTTTCTGCCATCCCAGCCTTGCCCTTCCAGGACACCGGAGATGGTGGAGTGTGCAACTCTTCGCCTCATCAGATTGCTGCTCTAGATGCTTTGGGAAACAAGTGATCTGGCTCTCTCAGGAAGCAACGCTTCCTATTCCCACCCTTGCCTAAATGACAGATTTTGCCTAAATCCCAAAGCTAGATATCTCTGGATGTTGTAATTTGTGTAGATTGCAAAAAAACAAAAAAAACCCGGCCATAAATTCTTCCCTTCTCATCAAGAGGTGCGGCCTGTTTCTCTACCCCTTACATCTGGGATTGGCCATGTGATTTGATTTGGCCGGTGGCCCAAAACATATGTAACACAAGCAGAGACTTGGAAAAATTTTTGTGCATGGGGCCTGTTTTCTCCTGCTGCTCTTGGAAACCCTGCAGTTGCCACTAGGTGCACAAGCCTGGGCTGTCCTGCTGCATGATGAGAAAAAAAGGCCCGGTCCCCCTGCCACCCTGACAGCCCATCAAGTCTCAGCTGATCGCAAACACCGGCGTGAGCCAGCCGCGACCAACAGAAGAACTGCCTCGCTGAGCCCAGCCCAAGTTGCTGATTCCTGCTCAAGGCTGAGAAGTTGGTACACCTGTTACGTGTTCCTTTCTCTTCGATGAAAAGCTATTTCTTCTTGTCTGGATGTTCTTCATCCCTGACTCCATCTCACCTAGGTGTCTCACAGTCTCCACTTTCTTTGGCAAACGTTTGTCAAAGCTTTTCACCCCACACCCCACACCATTGTGGTGGGACACACGGTTGGGTCAAATCCCCGGAGGACAATGATGCCTGGCCTCCCAGCAGTGGTAAATTTTTTTATCTTTGAATCCCCGGGCAACCTACGAAGGTTTCTTCTTCAGCAACTCCTTGGTCTTCTCCAGAGCCACCTGATTGGAGCTGGGCCCTATTCTCAGAGTACCATTCCACTGGTATCCATTTACTTCGTGACGTGTCCAAAACAGTCCTGCGTGTGCAGTGAAATAAAGAAGTGGCTGGTGGTGAGGGTCAGAGGATGAGTTGATATCACTGCTTGGAGGAGAACTGGCCCACCAAGCGACTTTGCAGTGGCTTCGGCCTGTCTGAGAGGAACCAGGGACGGTTCAGCCCAGCGCTGGCACTTCCAAGGGTGGGGGACACAAGCCATAACCCTGGTGCTGAGTTTTAGACTTGCTGGTGTGTCCCTGGCCTCTAAGAGCCTAGGTCTAGTCTGTTTGTTTTGGCCCCAGTTCAGACGGAGAAGATGATTAAACATCATCATTTCTTAGTCACCAGCTTTGGATTTCAACTTGCTCAGGCAATTCTAGAGAATATTGGGTAGCTGTAGTAGCTATTATCTCTTTATACTGAGCACTGTGTCAGGCTTCTCTCCACCAAAGAGCCCCATAGCACCAGCTGCAGAGACCAAACATATTGCTTTTGTTAGCCGAGGGCATGTATGATTTTGGTGAAGGTTAGGGGAGTCGTGGAAAAGAATTATTAAAATTGGAAACCTGCAGTTCCAAAGACGACAAAACTACAGACAGACAACACAATAAAAAACACAAAGATGACAGGCTACTGAAATAACCTGGGGAGATAGGACCAGGTTGTCCCCTGTAGGGCTGCATAAATCACTGAAATTTCCAGGCCTTCGGCCAGGAGAGAACACCTGTTTCTGGGTATGGGGACGCAGACTGGGTTGACTGCACAAGTGAAAGTAAAGCTGGCCATCCTCGGCACCCCGGCTTTTCTCAGTGGGTCCTTTTGTTTCTTCCCTGAATAGTGTTTCCCACGTAGGACGGACTTAACGCGTATTAGCTTCCTTCCTAGGTTCCATTGGGTACAAAATAAGTCTTGTGGAAGACATGGTCTCTGTCCACTGGGACCCTGCAATTGAACAGGCGAAATAAGACATGCCCAAGAAAGAATTAGGAGATTTTATGCATATAATGTGAAATATTGCTATGGATAAATTATAACAAACCCAGAGAATTAAAGTTTTTAAATTTAAATGGGTATATTTTGATATTTAAATGTTGTGTGTGTGTGTGTGTCCATCCATTGTATTTAAAGATATGCTCAGTGTCCTGAAAAGCCAGTGTTAAAAAAGTCTGACTGCAAGAGGTGAATTCGGATGGGGGAGGGGGGAGTACAAGGCCCAGGGCCCAGTGGGTTGATGGAGGAGCTGCTGTGTTTGCCTGTGAGTCACAGCTGAGTCAGGGCTGTGTTGGATAAGGGGGCGTGGATGCAGGTGGCAGGAGGTATCCCCCAGGACTGCTTCTTTAGGTCCTGCGTAGACTCACCAGGAAGCCCGGGACACTTTGGTGGCCCCGGTGGTACATGTCAGCTGTCCCGCCCAGGCGTGTTCCCGGGGGAGCTCTGCGTCTACTTATCCAGGGGCTCCATTCCGCAGCCGTGAGTGTTGCTGGCCACCGTCACCCGTCACCCGCACGGAGCAAGTCTGGCGGAGATAATGGGCCTCTCCTCTCCCTTCCCGAGACCGTCCCTCTGCCCCTGGCACAGGACTGTGCAGAGTGGGGGTGGGAAGAGGCTGCCACCGGAGCCCGAGGCGCTCCGTGCTGAAAACAGCCACGCCGGTAAATAGTTCTAAATAGTCTGAAAGACTTCACGTAGGCAATCTGATTAGACGTCAGGCAGCCTTTTCGGGAGGCTGAAGTCACAGACACTGCTGTAATCCAGCCCCCCCTTTTCTTTGTGGCCGGAGAAACGAACCGTCACTGCCATTAGTGAAATCACAAATCTGATTTAGCCTTTAGACTCCAAGCCGTTGCTGCTGGGTCAGTGTTTCCCCAAATTGCCTAACCATACAAATTACTTGATTGCTGTTAAACATGTAGTGTTGGGCCCTGTCTTGGAGATTTATTGGGTGGGTCTGCAGCGAGGACTTGTTCTTTTAACGTACGTTTCAGAAGAGTCCTGTGATCAGATGCGTTTGGAAAATGCTGCACTAGATCGTAACTAAGGTGCACCCCAGTCTCGAGGCCTCCTTGGGCTTTGAAATTTTTGTTTAAACATCTTGGGGGTGTGTGTGTGTGTGTGTGTGTGTCCCTTCTACTCCCTTGGGGCTGGCAGTGGTGAAGCACCCAGCAATCTGGCTGCCACGGTGGTAACTGACTCGCCAGGGTCCAGGGGTAGGAGAACTGTCTGAGGCAGAGAGAAAGGAAAGCTAGGAGCACTCCCAAGAACCTGTTCTAGATGTTTCTAATCCTGGAAAAGTGATCTGTTGTGACAATCCCAGATCTGACAAGAATTACAGGTAATTTTCTCATTCCCTTGATGTCATTCTGAGCAAAACTTAGATCGTGAATAGAAAGGAAACAGACCATTGGGAAACGGCAAATCATTTTTTGAAGCAAATTGCCAGCCTGGCTGTGGTCAACACCCACTGCCACCTTAAGGTCCAAAGTCGGATGGATGGGCAAGAATAACAAAATCTACATTATATCCCCTTCCAACGTCAGATTTAGATGATGCTAGAATCTTGCAAGAGTTGAAATTGATTTATAGGATGTAGAGATCCAAATTCACCAAAATAGGGCCTCAGGTACTTAAAGTCCTAGAGAAAAAAAGTGCCTAGTTTTTGTGTGTGTGTGTGTGTGTGTGTGTGTTTTTTTTCCTGCCAGGATCCTACCTCCTAGTCACCTGGGAAGCTGATCCACAGAGCTTGAAGTGAGGGGCTTTTGCCACCAGAGTGGAACAGAGATAATGCTGAGCTGCTTTAAGCGGCTGCCTGAGTTTTGGCATTGCCTGAGGGAGATAAGAAGGTTAATAGTAATAGTATTTGTGTTATTTTTGTGGCGTATTACTGTTTACAGAGCACTTTCACATGCATTCTATCCTTTGATCCTTACGACACCCTCCTGCCTTGGAGGGAGGGAGGGTGGATGTCGTGACCTCATCAGACAGAATGTAAAGCCGAGGTTGAGGAAAACTAAGTGATTTGCCTATAGTCCAAAGGCTTTTAAAGTCATAGAGCCAGGCCCTCTGTCTTGGATTCTTCCCGGGCAATTCCTACAACACCTGCAGGACGGGGATCCGGCTGGTTTGCACCCGGTGCAGAGTCCTGGACCCCGTGCCCACCCACGCGCCACCGGTGGGGCAAGGCCGCGAAGCCGGCCACTGGGGCTGCCCCTCACTGCCCCGCGTCGCCCCTCAAATGTGGCTCTGCATGGAGCCAGCCTCCCTCCACGATGGTTTCTTTTTCATCAGCCGTGCTGTTGGGGGTGGGGGGTGGGGGGAAAGGACGTGACAAAAAAGGCACTTGAGATTTCAGAACCCTTCCTGAAGAGGAATTTCTGAGCCAAACTAGAAATTGATCTAGACTCAGAATTCTGGGGCCTGGAGGCAACCTGCTTAGGCGTGAAGTATCTGGCACCGTCACTGTATCTCGGGGATTTTAGGTGGCACTAAGAGGGACTGGAGGTAGGAGACGATGCAGCTGTTTAGTTAGAAGTTTTGTCAGGGTTTCTCGCTGGGGCTGGACACACGCCCACGTGGTCCGGCCCCTCTCTTCTGGGAAAGCGAAAAGAGGCACGAATAACTTCGCTCTTACCTTGGCTGTAAAGGCAAAGCCACTTTATTAACGAAGGCATTAGACAGTACCCCGCGAGAGTTTTCCTTGTGGGACCGCGCAAGAGGAATCGAAGGAACGACAGGGCCGAGGGGCCCGAAATCTGTTTCATGGGAGTCACGTGCCCGGCTATTTTGTGCCTTGTCTGTGGCATCAAAACTAAACTGTTGTTGTATCGCTGTTGCCCGTGATTTTTTTTTTTTTTTTCGGTGTCAAACATACAAAGTGACTTTGGTTGTAATGTTTTAATCTAAATAAAGTGTTTCACCTACATTTGTTATCAAGAACTCGTAATTAATACCTATGTCTGATCGTGATCGGACGTTAAAAGACCTCAGCAGGAAAGAAAAGATCACGTAGGACTGCCTCGGGTTGTTGTAAGGACTGTAACAGAGGGGTTAAGGACTGTTAACAGAAGGCCGCGGGACCGCAGGGGAGTCAAGTCCTAGCAGCAGAAGGATGTTTTCACAGACTTTCGTAAGCCATGGGCTCCATAGCTTCTGTTGTCACTCTCCCTGCTCCCCACAGGCCTACATTCAGGAGGAGATAAGGGGTAGGAAAGACGGCTGGACAATGTGATGGTACCTGGCTCCTTTTCAAAGAGGGCACGAAATGGCACTTGGGGAAGGGAGGGGAAAAAAAGCTATTTGTGGGAGAAGGTTTTAAGTTCTAAAGAGATCTGAAAAATTCCAGAGATCTGAAAAATATTTTTTTTATTAAAAAACAAAAATTTTTTTTAATGTGTGTTTATTTTTGAGAGGGACAGAGCACAAGAGTGGGAGGTTGCAGAGAGAGGGAGACACAGACTCCGAAGCAGGCTCCGGGCTCCAAGCCGTCAGCACAGAGCCTGATGCGGGGCTCGAACTCACGAACCGGGAGACCATGAGCCGAGCCAAAGTCAGATGCTCAACCAGCTGAGCCACCCAGGTGCCCCTAGATCTGAAAAATAATTAAGAGAAGGCCACTGAAAACCTTTGTTGGCGGAAGAAGGGATCAGTACCTCAGGGGTGTAGTAATCCTCTTATTGGCCTTCTCAAGGGAGTCTCAGATTCTAGGGTCCTGGTTCAATGGAAAACCTGTCATTTCTTGAAGCATCTGGACTCAAATTCTCTCAGTAGTCAACTTAAAAACGTTCCCATGTCGGGGCGCCTGGGTGGCTCAGTCCATTGAGCATCCAACTTCGGCTCAGGTCATGATCTCACGGTTCGCGGGTTCAAACCCCACATTGGGCTCTGTGCTGACATGTCAGAGCCTGGAGCCTGCTTTGGATTCTGTGTCCCCCTCTCCCTCTGCCCCTCCCCCACTCATGTTCTGTCTCTCTCTGTCTCTCAAAAGTGAATACAGATTAAAAAAAAAAAAAAAAAGTTCCCAGGTAGATTTAACTTAAAGATAGACCCCAAAACAATTTAAAACTCTGATTATCTCCTCTGGACTTACTGCTGTTTTGTCCATTGTTTTATTTATCTTGATAGGCCAGCTTTATAAAATATTGTGTTTAGAAAACTAAAATATTGGTTTATAAAATATTTAGAATCATCCACATTTTTTTCTACACCTTTTCTTTCTGCATTTCAGACCTTCTTTAGAAATCTTTTCCCTTCTTTCTTTTTTTAAATTAATTAATTTATTTTGAGAGAGAGAGAGAGAGAGGGAGAGAGAAAGAGAATCCCAGACAGGCTCCGTGCTGTCAGTGTGGGGCCCATGTTGCGGGGCTCTATCTCAGGAACCTGGAGATCATGACCTGAGCTGAATCAGTTACTTAACAGACTGAGCCACTCAGGCGCCCCTCCCTTCTTTCTAAAGGAAGTTTTCTCTAGTGATGGTCTATTGGTAGGATACTCTATCAGTTTTTGTTTATCTAAGTCTTTACTTCACGTTCTTAGGAGATAATTTCACTGAGTATACAATTTTATTTATTTTTTAATATGAAATTTATTGTCAGATTGGTTTCCATACAACACCCAGTGCTCATCCCAACAGGTGCCCTCCTCAATGCCCCTCCCCCACCCTCCCCTCCCTCCCACCCCCCATCAACCCTCAGTTTATTCTTAGTTTTTAAGAGTCTCTTATGGTTTGCCTCCTTCCCTCTCTGTATCTTTTTTCCCCCTTCCTCTTCCCCTCCCCCATGGTCTTCTGTTAAGTTTCTCAGGATCCACATAAGAGTAAAAACATACGGTATCTGTCTTTCTCTGTATGACTTATTTCACTTAGCATAACACTCTCCAGTTCCATCCATGTTGCTACAAAAGGCCATATTTCATTCTTTCTCATTGCCAAGTAGTATTCCATTGTGTATATAAACCACAATTTCTTTATTCATTCATCATTTGATGGACATTTAGGCTCTCTGACCTCAGCTACAGCAATTTCTTACTTGACACATCTCCAAAGGCAAGGGAATTAAAAGCAAAAATGAACTATTGGACCTCATGAATAAAAAGCTTCTGCACTGCAAAGGAAACGATCAACAAAACTAAAAGGCAACCAACGGAATGGGAAAAGATCTTTGCAAATGATATATCAGACAGACAAAGGGCTAGCATCCAAAATCTATAAAGAGCTCACCAAACTCCACACCCAAAAAACAAATAATCCAGTGAAGAAATGGGCAGAAGACATGAATAGACACATCTCTAAAGAAGACATCCAGATGGCCAACAGGCACATGAAAAGATGTTCAACATCACTCCTCATCAGGGAAATACAAATCAAAACCACACTGAGATACCACCTCATGACAGTCAGAGTGGCTAAAATGGACAAATCAGGAGACTATAGATGCTGGAGAGGATGTGGAGGAATGGGAACCCTCTTGCACTGTTGGTGGGAATGCAAACTGGTGCAGCCGCTCTGGAAAACAGTGTGGAGGTTCCTCAAAAAATTAAAAATAGAGCTGCCCTATGACCCAGCAATAGCACTGCTAGGAATTTACCCAAGGGATACAGGAGTGCTGATGCATAGGGGCACTTGTACCCAATGTTTATGGCAGCACTCTCAACAATAGCCAAATTATGGAAAGAGCCTAAATGTCCATCAACTGATGAATGGGTACAATTTTAGATTAATAGTTATTTTCCCTCAGCACGCTGAAGATATTATTCTGTTCCCTTCTGGCTTCTATTGTTGCTTGTAAGTCAGTTACCAATCTAATTATCCTTCCTTTG
This sequence comes from Panthera onca, assembly GCF_046562875.1. Lineage (NCBI taxonomy): Eukaryota > Metazoa > Chordata > Mammalia > Carnivora > Felidae > Panthera > Panthera onca. The sequence continues at coordinate 12,704,793 of NC_138355.1, read as the reverse complement.
TAAAGAATCTGTCTTGTCTCCCTGGCTGTTTTTAAGATTTTCTTTTTGTCTCTAACGTTCTTTGGTTTAATTAACATGGTGTTGGGGTGCCTGGCTGGCTCAGTCAGTTAAGCGTCAGACTCTTGATTTCAGTTCAGGTCATGATCCCATAGGTCGTGGGATCGAGCCCTGCCTTGGGCTTCAGGGTGACAGTGCAGACCCTGCTTGGGGTTCTCTCTCTGCCCCTCTTCAACTCTTTTTCCCAAAATAAATAAAACATAAAAAAAAAAAACCACCCAACACATGGTGTGGATTTCTTTTTTACTTATTCAGGTTGGGATTTGTTGTGCTTCCTGAATCTGTGGATTGGATTTTCCATTAATGATGGAAATATTAACATGTCAAATATGTCTTCTCTTTAAGCCCCCTTTTGAGAATTCCAATTCAATGTCTGTTAGACCTTTTCATTCTATCCTCCATATTGCTTAATCTATCTTTTGTATTTTTCATCTCTTTGTCTATCTGTGCTGTATTTTATGTAATTTCTTCAGATTGATCTTATATAGTTCACTACTTTTCAGTTGGCTCTGATCTTCTCTGTTTTAATTTTAATTAATACATTTTTCTTTTTTTTTAAGTTTATTTATTTTGAGAGACAGAGAGAGAGAGAGAACAGGTGGGGGAGGGCCAGCGAGAGAGGGAGAGAGAGAATCCCAAGCAGGCTCTGCACTATCAACATGGAGCCCGACACGGGGCTCGATCCCACAAACTGTGAGATCATGACCTGAGCTGAAATCAAGAGTCAGATGCTGAACCAACTGAGCCACCCAGGTGCCCCTAAATTTTGCATTTCTAAAAGCTTAGTTCTTTTTCAAATTTGCATAGCCATCGTTGGCACTGTCTTGCTCCTTATTCTTGTAGACAATTCTTAGATCTAATTTTATACCTTATACCCAGTAACTCTATCTTCAGTCTTTATAGGTCTCTTTTTGAGGTTTGTGACTTCTGCTAACGCTCACTTATGAGTGTTATCATGTTTGGTAGAATGCCATGGTGCATTGGTGCCAGTCGAGAAAGACCTTTCTTGCTCCTTGCCTGCCCTCCCTCTCTCCATAATGACTCTACATACACACAGTAACTGTGAAGGGTCCAAGAGAAATGGGTAATTGAGTGAAGAGGGAATGAAGTGCTAAGAGGGATAAATCTAGAAGGTACATGCATTTCTCTTTTTTTTTTTTAAATTTTTTTTTTTAACGTTTTATTTATTTTCGAGACAGAGAGAGACAGAGCATGAACGGGGGAGGGGCAGAGAGAGAGGGAGACACAGAATCGGAAGCAGGCTCCAGGCTCTGAGCCATCAGCCCAGAGCCCGACGCGGGGCTCAAACTCACGGACGGCGAGATCGTGACCTGAGCTGAAGTCGGCCGCTTAACCGACTGAGCCACCCAGGCGCCCCCATGCATTTCTCTTTAATGCAAGCTTCTACACTAAAATGAGCCTAAGATAAAAGAGAGCAAGAAGCTTTCACTTTACATATTGTTAGTAGTTCGATCACTCTAAAAGAATTTCTATTTTAGTTATAGAAATAAGTCTATTTGGGGGTTAAAAGTGAACAAAAGGCCGTTTATTAGTCAAGAGCGACCAAAGTATGGATCTAGATTTTATTCAAGAAGCAAAGAAGGATTAGATCCATATGATGGATTATAATTAAGCAGTTGTGGGGGAAAATACGTTATTTTTTGTTTGCACCCTATCGATTCCCATTTGTTTAATGTAAAAGTCATATTTTTATAGACATTTAAGAAATCAAGAACTAGGTTGAGCTAGTTTTCAGAACTAGGTTCTGAGAAATCTTGACAGATACACCCTAATAATACTCATCACACCATTAAGGTGAAAGATTTTCTGCTGAATTTGGTTTTAGGCGGTTCCTGAATGCTTATCAGGTGGTCTGAGGTGACTCACCAAGTATGGCAGGAGGTGTAGACGTCGCTTGCAAGCCTGCTCAAGAGAAGGGCAGTGAGTTAGCCTGACACGCCACCTAGCGGCTCACATCCATGGGACTACCTCTGATACTAGCTTCCCAGGATTCCAGGTATTGGTATTCTTTTTTTTTTTTTTTTTTAATGCTTATTTTTGACAGAGAGACAGAATGCGAGTGGGTTAGGTGCAGAGAGAGAGGGGGAGACAGAATCCGAAGCGGGGTCCAGGCTCTAAGCTGTCAGCACAGAGCCCGACACAGGGCTCGAACTCCCGAACAGTGAGATCATGACCTGAGCCCAAGTGGGGCGCTCAACCCACCGAGCCACCCAGGCGCCCCTACGAGGTGTATTCTTAAAAAGCCATGTATGAATTCACTTTTGGCAAATAAAATTAAAGTTAATTAGGAGCTTGTTTGTTTGTTTTAGAAGCGATGAGTTTTTCTGTATGTTTTTCAAGTGTAGACCTTGTCACGTTGTATTTTCAGGGCACACTTTTGTGGATACCATGTGGGGAAAATCTCATGTCACTTCCTTGGGACAAGTGGGAATGAGGCACGTGCCTCCCTTGATTTAAGGCTATGTTAAAGTGTGTTTTTTAAAACCGTTGAGTTAGAAGTCTTTTCTGAAGTCAGGTCAGACTCTGATGCTGCAGAATTATGGTGAAGCCAGTTTTTCATTAACAAGCAAAAATTATGTCATTTAAATGTGCAACCAGAGGATCTAAATACTCCATTCCCTGGCCTTTGGCTATAAAATGATGAATCAGTCTCTCTCTTTCTCCAAAAAACAAGCAGAGAAGATGCTATGGCCTTTTATATCAAAATACTTTTTAATTACAATCCTTGCTCTCAGGAGATGTTTTCCTATATTTTGTTTACATATCTTGTGCAACAGCCTGGCACCAATGTATTCTTCCCGGCTTATTTTGGTTTTTCCTGCTACGTTCAGGGTCCAGCAGAGCAGAGCCAAAAAGATATAAATGCCAACTGCTGTTTAGCCCTGTTCTTGTAAAAGATCCTTGTTCAACTGAATGGAATTCATTTGTAATACACATGCTAGCATCCCTCCTCCCCCATAGCCTCTTGGTGTTGCTGCTGTGGTCTTGGAAATTGGCTTTTCTCATTCCTTCATGACAGGGAGACGTGAAGTTCCAGCTGAAGTTTTTCCTTTGGCAGAGATATTAGTCAAAAATCTTTTGGTCGCAAATGACAAAAAGCCAACTCAGACTAGCTATATATATATAAAAAAAAAAAAAAAGGAGGGTGGGGAGGGAGTTTATTAGAAAGATCCCGGGGGTAGCTTAGAGGAACTGAGGGAAAATCTGGGTCTTAATGTAGTCAGATTCTCCTGTATCCATCACTCACATCTACTGGTCTTTTTTTATGTTTATTTATTTATTTTGAGAGAGAGAAAGAGAAAGAGAGAGAGGAAGAGGCAGAGAGAGAAAGAATCCCAAGCAGACTCCACGCCCAGTCAGCATGGAGCCCGATGCGGGGCTCGATCTCACGATCGAGAGATCATAACCTGAGCTGATATCAAGAGTCAGATGCTTAACTGACTGAGCCACCCGGGCGCCCCTCTACTGGTCTTTTTACACCTATATTTTTTCCCAGTGAGGACAGGCATTCTCTTCAAGGCAGGAATCAAGCCACTAGCAGTCCAAGAGTCACAGCGTTCCAGCTTACGTGACAAGACAGGTGAAGGGCCTTACGAGGACAATGAAGAAAGGCTGTGATTGACCCCTAGTGAGTCATGTGCCCATCTTTGACCCAGTCGTTGTGGCCAGAAAGATGGCAAGTCCACTTGCGACCAGGAAGATGAGATTCTGTCAAGTGCTGGAGGCTGGGATGAGAACATTTCTCCACAGGAGAGAGGAAGGTATGAGTAGGAACGGGAAATGGGATGCCGGGCAGACCAAAGACAATAGCAACAACAGGTATCCACTACTACATCCAAAAAGATTCTTCACCTAGAGTCATAGAGGCCCGAACAGCCCTCAGACATAACATGCCTACCCGGGGCATTGGGGAGGCTGTTTTCACTGCAATTCATTAAAAGATCCCACCAGCCCCTTCCACATACCAGCACGTCTCCCTGGTCACACTCAGCTCATTCCGAATTCAGAAATCCAACTCTGTGTCACCGTGTTAAGACTTTTCCTCTCTTTCTAGGGTTATTCTCCTTTCTTCTATCCTACCTCCAGCGCTGTCCCCTGATAATTCACCCTTACTTGTTGCCAGAGGTTCTAGACCATTTCAAGACAAACACTTGATGTTGGGCACGGGCTTCCCTTTTCCTCTCATAGTTCCGTAGAACTGGAGACTTTTTTGCTTCCCTGTCCACATTTTCATTCTTTTCTGTACAAGCAGGAAAGGGAGACTAACTGGATTCCCGAGAGTCTGAAGTTTCACCATGCCATATTTCACAGCGTAAAGCCCCTTCTCCTTTCTGGTCCCACGTCCCCTTTCATTTCTTGTTCTCAGGGATGGCTGGCATCTCTGTGTTTCCTTCTCTCACCGGAGGGCACACTTGGGTAGAGTCATCTCTAGGCACCTTGGTTTCAGACCAAAGCGGCATTCTCTAATACGGGTCCCCTGCATTTGGGGACTTATCTGTCCCTTGGAACCCTCATTTGACTTGTAATCTTTATATATATGTATGTGTACGTGGCACTGGTCATGAAACAATAGAACTGTGCCACCTCAAACCCCTAAGCCTTGACGGGACATTTTGTGACCAGAAAATTTTGGCACTTGGTACGGAAAGTTTCTTGATGGGTATTTATATGTAATTTTTACATTAAATTATGTGACCTTTAAAATATGTATTTTCAAAAAATCCATTAATTATTTCCAAGCAACCGATATCTCACACTCATCGGACTATAAATTACACATGATATTACACTTCCTTTCTAGTCCAGCATTTGGCTCAGGAATTCAAAGTATTGAACACATTTTAACAGATTTAGAGCAGCAGATTTTTCTGATGTTAGAATATTATTTTTATTCGAGTATAATCAGCATACGGTGTTATATTGGTTTTAGGTGTACAATATAATGATTTAACAATTTTATGCATCTCTCAGTGCTCATCATGATCAGTATACTCTTAACCTCCTTCACCTGTTTCGCCCACCCCCCACCGACCTCCACCCTGGCAGCCACCAATTTGTTGTCTGTATTTAAGAGTGTGTCTTTTGTCCCTTCTTTTCCTTGTTGGTTTTGTTCCTTGAATTTCACATATGAGTGAAATATGGTATCTGTCTTTCTCTGACTGACTTATTTCACTTAGCATGATACCCTCTAGGTCCAGCCATGTTGTGGCAAATGGCGAGATTTGTTCTTTTTTATGGCTGAGTAATATTCCATAGTACATATATAACCACATCGTCTTTATCCATTCATCAGTCAATGGACACTTGAGTTCCTCCCGTATCTTGGCTATTGTAAATAATGTTTCGATAAACACAGGCATGTATATGTCCTTTTTGAATTAGTGTTTTGGGTTTTTTTGTTTTCTTTTGTTTTCTTAAATACCCAGGAGAATTGCTGGGTCATCTGGTAATGCCATTTTCCATTTTTTGAGGAACCTCTATACTGTTTCCACAGTGGCTGCACCAGTTTGCATTCCCCCCAGCAGCGTGAAAGCGTTCTTTTTTCTCCGCACCCTGTTGTTATTTCTTGTGTTTTCGATACCAGCCATTCTGACAGGTGTGAGGTGGTATCTCATTTTGGTTTTAATTCGAATTTACCTGATAATTAGTGACGTTGGGCATCGCTTCATGTGTCTAGAGCCGCCGATTCTTGAGGGGGAAAGATCTGTTTATTAAGAGTTCTTCTCTCAAGAGAAGCGAGCACCGTGTCCAAGGTGCTCCTCATGATAAGACCTTGGGGAGTGCTCACTTTCCCATGGAGACTCTTCAGGGTGGCTCAGTCGATTAAGTGTCTGGCTTTTGATTTTGGCTCGCATCACGATTTCATCGTTTGGGGGATCGAGCCCCACACAGGGCTCTGCGCTGATGGCGTGGAGCCCGCTTGGGATTCTCTCTCTCCCTCTCTCTCTGCCCCTCCCCCTGCTAGTGCTGCCTCTCTCAAAATGAATAAATAAAGTTCTCCGGGCACTTGAGGGCTGTCGCGTCCACTTTCAGTGCTTCAGAGGGAAACATCTTCAAGATTTGGCAAACAGCTCTGCCTCACAGCAAACATAGCTCTCATTCCAAGAAATTTATCGACACATTTTTATCTCTCAAGGAAATTCAAAACTAAATAAAGTATTTTAAATTCTTGACTTTAGGAAACCAGCATTTTTTTATACAGCTGCCAAATGCTCCTCACAGTTTGAGAAAGAAAAAAAGAAATTATCTCAAGACTCTCACTGTAAGAATTGAGGCATAAAAGGGAGCTCTCCGATTCTTCCTTGCAGTTGAAGGTGCCTGCCATGAGGCAGTGTTGGCCCACACAAAGGGGGACCCTGGGCCGTGTGCCACGAACTGGTGGGCTCCTGGGCCCCTGGATCCAGCCCGTCTCCCCCAAACAAACAAAACTAGCGGTGCACAGTTCACCCAGGGCAAAGCCTGAACATTCACACCCAAGCCACATAACACCCTGATAATCACCCTCAGTTAGGAAATTCCACATGTGCAAATATGTCCTGAGCAGAAAACTCAAATGACAAATAGAGACCAAAGTAATGACTTCGTCGCTCCCTTCTTAAAACTTTTCTGGCTCTCCGCAGTCTTTTGGACACAAAATCAGGTCCCCGAGGACGCACGAGAGGTTCTCTGTGCTCTGACCCTTCCTGCCATTGCAGCTTCGTTGCCAGTTTCTTCCTTCTGCTTCTTTTCTGTCTTTGCTATGCTCTCAGGTGTAGAACCATTTGTGGCAACTGGATGTGCGTATTGTTTTGCACCTCTGCCCTTATTGCAGAATGCCCTCCTCTTCTGTCTTTGTGCCTTTTCTTAGGCACGCTTTAGGATTCATGGTGGGTGTCACATTCTCCAGGAAGCCCTGGTCTCATCAGGCTGAGCTAAGAGCCCCAGGTTCGTGCTCCCCAGCACTGTTCGTCCTGTTGCCACATTCAACCCGTTATTTCAGACTGGTCTCTTTTTGTGTCTGTCCACCCACTGCAATGCAAGTTCTTTGAAAGTATTTCTTTTCTTTTCTTTTCTTTTCTTTTCTTTTCTTTTCTTTTCTTTTTTCTTTTCTTTTCTTTTCTTTTCTTTTCTTTTCTTTTCTTTTCCTTTCCTTTCCTTTCCTTTTCTTCCTTCCTTCCTTCCTTCCTTCCTTCCTTCCTTCCTTTCCTTCCTTCCTTCCTTCCTTCCTTTCCTTCCTTCCTTCCTTCCTTCCTTCCTTCCTTCCTTCCTTTCCTTCCTTCCTTCCTTCCTTCCTTCCTTCCTTTCCTTCCTTCCTTCCTTCCTTCCTTCCTTCCTTTCCTTCCTTCCTTCCTTCCTTCCTTCCTTCCTTCCTTCCTTCCTTCCTTTAAATCACTATGGTGCATGGCACAGCGTTGGTTCTTCAGTGTTAGCTTCGCTAAACCAAAGCAGGATCATGTATGACAGGTTGAAAGCTCTGACTTCGGGAGGGCTGGCCATGTGGTTGAATGCGCCCAAACACGTTTACATCCAGGTCACATCGCAGCCAATACAAACGGTCTCCGTCACGTGAGGGCTCTCTCCTTGGCTGTATGCCAGAGCAGAGCTTTGAAAACCTTTAAAAGGGACTTGTCAAGAAACTGCTCCCTTTCACGATGACATACAAGCCTAGTGGGGTTTGGAGGGCAGGGGTGGGGCTTGTTTTCACTTGTAAGCCATGGGTAAGAGGCCAAAGATTTTGGAGGTGGAAATACCTGAGGTGCACTGAACTGGCTGCTAACCTCAGGTGCTCACTCCATCTGAGGATTCATATCCACATCATATCCACAGAGGTTACTGAAGAGGTTATTGAAGGAGGCAACCAGTCCACAGGCCAACAGCTGTTTGCATGCGTTTTCACCAATGCCCATCCCCATGCTCAAGAGAACCGATGAGAATATAAGCTGTGTACACGAGGTAAAGACATTAGGATCGAACAACTTGAGGGGCTTGGAAGACGTTCTGTTCGGGTCACGGGGAGGATGACTCAGGAGCTACTCAGCAATCTGCTCAGTCTCTGTGTCTGCCATGGTCCCTGTGTCTGCGACCTTCCTCCCCACCCGATCTGAGCCGCAAATTCTTTTAGTCTGAAAGGCAACAAATCGGTATCACTGTCGTGAGCACTCGTCAACCTCTTTCTCTTTCCACGTACACCCATTTCTGAACGGCCAGCTCAGTGTCTGCAATTTTCGAGCATCAGACAAGGTAATGAGTGAGAGAAGATGCAGAGGATCCAAGCGTGGCCTGACTGACTCACCTGGAAGGCTTGGACTATGGGAGAGGGGAGTAAAGGACAAGGGTCAAAAAGAGTAGAGCATTTAGTGGGTTACAGGCACACAGAGTTTTAGCCTGGGGGGGCTCAGTTGATTAAGCACCCGGCTTTGGCCCAGGTCATGATCTCACAGTTCAGGAGTTCGAGCCCCGCGTCAGGCTCCGTGCTGACAGCTCAGAGCTTGGAGCCCGCTTTGGATTCGGTGTTTCCCTCCCTCTCTCTCTCTGCCCCTCCCCTGCTTGTGCTCTCTTTCTCTCTCTCTCTCTCTCTCTCTGTCTCTCTCCCTCTCAAAAATAAATAAATAACCAAACATTTTTAAAAAGACGCAGATTTAGGGTATCACCATCATTTATTTGAGCTCTTGAGGAACATATGAAAGGAAGATTCTAAGGGTTCGTTGCTGTTGCGAATGCAATCTTTGACAATTTTTGACAAACTTCAACATGTGCCATGATAAGGCCACAGGTTAAACTGGCTGTAACAGCACTTTAAAAGTCTCCCTTCTTCTGAAGACTGCCCTCTTGCCACCGAGCACAGAGGGATTTTTTTGGGATGTCTCCTCTGAGGAGGGGTCTCCACGCTTGACATGGAAACTTGCGGGGGTTGGTGTGGGGGGTGGGGGGGAGGCCAAGATGCCTTACTGGGTACAGTGAATGGGGTGGGGGTAGGGAATGATGGTTTTGGAGACTCCCTAGCAGTCTCCCACATCGCACGGACTCTCCCTGACTCCTGTCATCTGGCTCTGGCTGTTCCGGAGTACTACCTTCCATTTCCAAAGGGTTTTAGATTGTTCCATGGCATGTTTAGATGCATCATTATCTCATTCTTGTAACAACTCTGTGAGGAAAGCAGAGCAGGCGTTTTTCCCCTCTCTTTTACATATGGGAAAATCAAGACCACAAAGAGGGGGAATGACGTTCATGAAGTGATTGTTTTTGGAAAAAAAAAAAAAAAAGGACAACAGTGCAGTGGTGCTGAAGCTAGCACCCACATCTCCCGAATCTTGGTTCATTATTCCTCAAGACACACAATTCCTGCTGGGAAGCAGTGTAGAGATTGTAGGAGCTCATATTCAAAAGGGAGATGAAATGAAAAGGAAACATAAATTAGAGACCCTGGGAATGGTGAGTGCCCACTGACACAGTGCGAGATGCTGACTGCCAACTTGCCTGGGACGCTGGGAGGATCCGCGGGTGCTGATCCTGGGTCAGGTAGTGGACGGGTCCAGGATCGAATCCCAAGAGAGATCCGTAGACCAGGGCAATGGGCCAAATCTAAGAAAATAAAATTATGGGGCGCCTGGGTGGCTCAGTCGGTTGAGCCTCCGACTTTGGCTCAGGTCACGATCTCGCGGTCCGTGGGTTCGAGCCCCGCGTCGGGCTCTGGGCTGACGGCTCAGAGCCTGGAGCCTGCTTCCGATTCTGTGTCTCTCTCTCTCTCTCTGACCCTCCCCCGTTCATGCTCTGTCTCTCTCTGTCTCAAAAATAAATAAACGTTAAAAAAAAAAAGAAAATAAAATTAGAAGGGATAAATGCAAAGTCTCAAATGTTGATCTGGAAGGCAATTGCAAAGGGATGAGGTAGGGATATATTGCTTAGGATCTTTTTATTCTAGTTGATTCTTAAAAGGATCGTTTAGGTGTCTACCATGTCCATACAGTGTTCTTGGCACTGAGCTTGTAACCTCAGTAAACAAGAACAAGGCAAATAAAGCCTCTCCCTTCGTGGGAAGGTTCAAATTCCAGTGAGGTAGGCGGCCAATAGACAAACAAATAGATGATTTCATGAAACTATCAGCATTATGAAGAAAATGAAGCAGAGTTATAGCCATTGACAGCTAAGAGGTAGGCAAGTTTGGGAAGGGTGGTCAGAGAAGTCCTCTCGAAGGAAGAGACTGTTCGTGCTGCCACCTGGAGATTAAGAAGGCACCCAGATGTGAGGCTCATTGGGCAGTGCTCCACGCAAAGGGAGAGTGAGGGCAAAGGGTTTAAGGTAGGAATGATTTCAGAATGTTGAAGGAGTAAAAAGGAAGCCACCATGGCTCAGAATTAGTACGCTAGGGATGGCGTAGGAGATGATATTGGAGGAGCTGCAGGGACCAGTCATACAAGCCTTGAAGGCCACAATAAGCACACATTGGTAGTCAACCTTCCAAAATCTATTTTCCTTTTCTCTTTGCTAGCCAGACACTAAGCTTCCTGGTCTTTTTTGTTGTGAGGTATGGCCATACCACCAAAGTTATTGCCAATGGAAGATGGACAAAGGAGGTGTGTGTAACACCCACCTCACTCGGTTGAAGGGAAAATGCTCGTCTCTAACTTCCTCTCTTTTCCTTTCCCTTGAGTGACCAGCCTTGCAAATAAAGACAATATGCCAGCCTGCGGGAGGGCAGAGTGAGAAGATGGAAGGAAGCTGGGTCTCTGAGTACCCTCATGGAGAAGAATTGTCCTGCCAGCCTGGACTGTTATAGGAAAGAGAAATAAACTTCTATTTGAGATCTTTAATTATAGTGATATAGTCTTTACTATAATTATGAGATAGTTGGATTTTTTCTAAGTGAGAAGTCATTAGAAAGTTTTTAAACACATGAATAGCATGACCTGTGTTTAAAAAAGATCATTCTAATGGGGCACCGGGGTGGTTCAGTCAGTCAAGCGTCCGACTTCGGCTCAGGTCATGACTCACGGTCGTGGGTTCAAGCCCCGCGTCGGGCTCTGTGCTGACAGCTCGGAGCTTGGAGCCTGCTTCGGATTCTGTGTCTCCCTCTCTCTCTGCCCCTCCCCTGCTCACGCTCTGTCTCTCTCTCTCTCCCTCTTGCTCTCAAAAATAAAGAAACATTAAAAAATTTTTTTAAAAAAGATCATTCTGAGATCTGCATGGATAACAGATTATAGGAAGACCAGCTAGTGAGAAGGGAAAACAGAAGACTATTGCAGATTTTATGTGAGATACAATGGAATAAGGTGATGGCATTAGAGATGGAGGTACAGGATGGACTACGAAGATATTTTGGAGGTTAGAGCAAGTAGGCTTTCTGATTGATTAAGTTCTGGAGATGATGCAGGAAGAGTAAAAACCAATCTGATTCCTATGTCTCTGACTTGAATAACTGATGAGACAGTGATAGGATGTCCCGAAGAGGAGGAGACTGAAGTACGAGGCAGGGTGGGATCTTTTGACGAGGAAAAAAAAAAAAAAAAAAAACCCTCAAAAACCAAAATGACAAAACAACAGCAACAACCAAACCAGAAATCTTGACACACACTTGTTAAAAACAACAAGCAAAGTGATTAGCCAAAAAAGGTAGGACAGGCCACAATGGTTGGTTGCTTCAATGGCTTAAATTTGTGTTATTAGTGGTCTCTTTCCAACTCTGCTCTTTGCCATCCAAGTTGAAGCTTCATCCTAAAGTGATTCCCTTCGCGGTCAGCAACTAGGGCAACGGTTTTTGTTTTTTGTCTTGTTTTGTTTTGCTCACACCCAGCAGGAAAGAAAGAGAAGTCATTCCTTTCAGCATTTAATGCAAGTCCTTTCTGCTAGCCTGAATTTGTTGTCTCAGGTCCGCCGTGTTCTGATTAGCTTAGATGAATAAGTGCTAGAATTGTAGTCACTGTCCTCTGAGTCTGGAATGCTTCATGGAGGGTAGTAGATGACATAGGTGGGGAGGAGTGGCAGACTGGGGGATCGAGTTCTCTTGGAATGACAAGAGGAAGGATTGATTAAGGGTGTATGTTCTTGCATGTCAGCTCTTTGTTTCTTTCTTCCAATTAGAGAAGTGGGGGAAAGATTTGTGCAAGCCTTAGCAGACAGAGGGGGAGAGATTTTTGCCTCCACCAGAAGAAAGAAAACTAGAGCTGAAGTCTGTCTGGCACCAATAGGAAAGGTTCTTTCTAATACCAAAGGGACCCACAGGGCAAAACTGCGGCACGAATGATGGCATGTGAATACCAGTGACTTTATTTTGGTGACACAGATGCGCTGTCTGAGACTGATGGGTCCATGTAGCCCTGTAGGGGATCTGGGCAGGAGGCAGCAAAATAAAACCCTTTCTCGTCCTGGTTTCCGGGTCTTAGAAACCCAGTCTTTTGGTTTGGAGGATGATCACAAAGGATTCTAAAACTGTCTCTCTTTTTTTAAGTCAGGCCTGTGACATTTTTGGAAACCAGGTCTTGAATACAAAAAATAAATTGGGATTGTGCCATAGAGGTCGAAAGGAGCCTCCGTCCAGAATGAGGGGAGTGTGAAGAGAGAACTGATAAGAATAATACAGTATTATAAGCCATACTTGATCTCCAGGGAGGCCCAACCTGGGTGAGTTGCTTTCTTGGTTACCATTCTATGAATAGGAAATTTGCTTCTCAGGATCCACATAAGAGTGAAAACATATGGTATCTGTCTTTTTCTGTACGACTTATTTCACTTAGCATGACACTTTCCAGTTCCATCCACGTTGCTACAAAAGGCCATATTTCATTCTTTCTCATTGCCACGTAGTACTCCATTGTGTATATAAACCACAATTTCTTTATCCATTCGTCAGTTGATGGACATTTAGGCTCTTTCCATAATTTGGCTATTGTTGAGAGTGCTGCTATAAACATTGGGGCACAAGTGCCCCTATGCATCAGTACTCCTGTATCCCTTGGGTACATTCCTAGCAGTGCTACTTCTGGGTCATAGGGTAGATCTATTTTTAATTTTTTGAGGAACCTCCACACTGTTTTCCAGGGTGGCTGCACCAGTTTGCATTCAGATCCTGAGAAACTTAACAGAAGACCATGGGGGAGGGGAAGGGGAAAAAAAAGTTAGAGAGGGAGGGAGGCAAACCATAAGAGACTCTTAAAATCTGAGAATAAACTAAGGGTTGATGGGGGCTGGGAGGAAGGGAAGAGGGGGCGATGGGCATCGAGGAGGTCACCTATTGGGATGATCACTGGGTGTTGTATGGAAACCAATTTGACAATAAATTTCATATTAAAAAAAATTTGTCTGAAAGCTGTTCAGAGTTTACCATGGAAAGGTGCTGTTAGGGGAAGGTCTTAGTCAACCTTTGTGAAAACCCTGAAGCACCAATGATTGTAATATTGATGTGGGTTGGGGTCATCTCTTTTCCCCCAAGAAGAGAACAGGGTTTATTCCCTATCATAGGTGTTGCTACCAAGAACCTAACAAACCCAGGGGGCATGAAGCATTTGGGCAATACACAATTAGCTTGCATCAGACACACAGAGCCTGAACCCACTTTAGTCCCAGACTGTACCCCAAGCCATCGGCTTCAATGCTAAGGATGGAAGGGTAGCCAAAGAAACCAGGCAAATCTATGAAGCTATCAGCGCTTCACTTCTGATTTTGACTCTTCTTTGGAGTGCCCCATCTATCATTTTATATTTCTTCAGGAAGATTTGGGGGTGTTGAATTTTAAAAATCGGAGTTAACCGTTACTATGAAGATTGAACAAAGAAGGTAGGAAAATAGAAAACAAGCAGTCTTTAGATTTAACCTTAGAAATTAAGTGGGAGTTTTAACATGGCGTAACAGTAACTTAGCATGGCCCATACCCCTCCTGAAACCAAAGGCCTGTCCTTTCACTTATTTTTCCTGGCTGTGTTGATGACCTCACCAGTCCCAGTTAGTTACCCTGAGCCCACAGTCAGACTTCTTTGGTTCAAATCCCAGCGCTGCCATTTTATAGCTCTGTTGATTTAGACAACATGTAGGGCCTTTCTGAAGCTTGGTTCCCCCATTTTTGAACGAGAATAAGAACATTACTTCACAGAGTAGCACAGGCCGTGACAGGTTGTAAGAATAAAATAAATGTTAGAGAATGTTACGATTGACCAACCAATTACTGAGTCCTGTTGATTTTACCTTTGAAACATCTCATGCATTTATCCTCCACGGACATCTTAAAGTAGGTGCATGGAGATGAAAGGCTCTATTTGTGTCAGGCACGCTGCTTGTTGTGAGAGGAGAAATCAGAGGGAACTATACTCATCAGCGGGCAAGGGGCAGACATGGACAGCTCAGACTTTTTGAAGGGGGTCCTTGTGAGGCAGCAGTGGGGTGGAAGGTATGAAAGGACAGCAATAGGAGTGCCTGAGTGGCTCAGTTGGTTAAGCGTCTGACTTCAGCTCAGGTCATGATCTCACAGTTTGTGAGTTCAAGCCCCACCTTGGGCTCTGTGCCTACAGCTCAGCCTGGAGCCTGCTTCAAATTCTGTGTCTCCCTCCTCTCTCTGCCCCCTCTCCTGCTCATACTCTGTCTCTCTCTCTCTCAGAAATAAATAAATATTAAAAGAATTTAAAGAATGGACAGCAACAGAGAGAAGAGAAGCTGAGACTGGCAGGTGTGTGGAATTTATTGCAAGAGATGCCTAAAAGAAAATGTTTAAGACATTTTCTTTGTGATGCTCATATAAACATCTGTATTGTGACTTCAAGAAAACCTAGAGTGAAGATCTACATTATTTTTAAAGTCATTTGGAGTGATATTTGGATTTCTTTTAAACATGGCACCATCCAAGATGGTCTTTAATTAATCTACTTTTACTTCGACCACCCGCAATGCCCAGAATGGAACACAGCACTATGGGGGTGTTCTCCATAGTGACAGGACATAGCACAGGACAGTGGAGGACCAACGTCTTTCCTGAGCCAGAGACCAGATTTCTGCCGGCACAGTGTAAGACCACACAGACGTCTGTGACAGTCACATCACAGTACTGACATACTGTCAGCTAAAATCCTGCAAGCTTTTTCACATATGCTGCTACTTTTCGTTCTCCGTAATTCATTGATCACGTGGAAGCTTCAAAAAATCTACTCCAGTCTCAGTGGCCTCCTGTCAGTTTCTTGAACTACCCTATTCTTCGCTCCTCCTCAATTTTAATACCTTAGCTTAAAGGCCCCTTCCTTGGAGAAGCCTTCCTGGTCAACCTCTCCGGTGCCTCTCTCCATTGCTCTATTTTCTTACATGGTGTGTAATGCTAGCTCGAGTATTTATTTGTTACTTCTTTATTGCCTCTCTTTTCCAGTGGCATAAAATGTGAGCTTACATGGAATGTAAGTTCCAAGAGGGCAGCAGGAATCTTATTATTTTCTTTGTAACTGTATTGCAACACCTTGCTGAGAATTGTGTCCTGGTCCAATACTTGCTTAATTAATTAATTCATGTAAAAACAGCAAGCCATAAAGATTAAAAGATTTTAAAAGATTACTTTAAAAAAGTAAATACTTGAGAGTGTTTTCTTTATTTGTCCTATTTTGCCTAGGGATAGAACTCTCAAGTAAAAGACTCTTAGAGTCACAAAATGTTGGTGCTATAGTTAAAGAGAGCTCATAGATGAGAACCCTGAGGCTTAGGGGTCCTGTCCGGAGCCACACAGCTTGCTGGGGTCTGTAGTGTATTGAATGGTAGCTCCCCCCAAAATATGTCTATGTTCTAACCATGAGAATCTGTGAATGTAACCTGATTTGGGGAAAAAAAAATCTTTGAAGGTGTAATGGAGTTAAGGATCTCAAGATGAGATCATCCAGGACTATCTGGGTAGGCCCTGAATTCAATGACAAATGTCCTTATAAGAGACAGAAGAGAAAAGACAGAGATAGAGAAAGCCATCTGAAGACAGAGACAGAGATTGGAGTTACGTAGCCTAAAGCCAAGGAACACCAAGAGCCACCAGAAATGGAAGAGTCAAGGAAAGGTTCTTTCCTAGAACCTTCAGAATGAGCATGCCTTGCAGACAGATTGGTTTCTAACTTCTGTCCTCCAGAACTGTGAGAAAACACATTTCTGTTGTTTAAAACCCTCAAATTTGTGGTGACGTATTAATGCAGCCATAGGAAATTAATACAGGGGCACAGCAAGGAACTAGAACCCATATATCTTAATCAGTGGAGTTTCCATGAGCTCCTGGTTCCCAGAGTGACTGAATAATTATAATATAATCAAGTTCCAAGAGACAAACCAAACCATTAGCCCTCCAGTCTGAAGGTATCCAACTCAAAAGAAGGTACACATCTGAATCCCAAGCAAAACCTTTAAGAGCTGAAACCCAAGGAAAGAAAATCTGAATTCTGAATTCTGAAATCTGAATTCTTAAGTCACCAAAAGAGGGGATACATTGTGCTCTAAAACAGTCCTGACATTCAAGTAGTGATAAGTGAGTCTTGTCGCTCATGAGACCAACTTCTTCCCCCAACTCCATCCCAAGAAATGCAGAAACTGAGTTCACTTTGCTCAGGGCCACCAAAGTTCCTTCTTTCAAGATTCTTCTCCACATTTAAGGTGGGAGAATGTGTTTAAGCAAGAGGTAGCTCTTTTCTCCACCGGCTCATTAAAAATGATCACCACCACATCAAGAGTCTTTACCAAGCAGTCAGTGTTTACAGTGGGACTGAAATTTAATTTCCCTTGCATAGTAATAGCATTTCACACAACTCCACATGAAATTCTCTGAGCAGGGCTTCTCAAATTTTATGTGCAAATTTTATGTGCTTCTCAAATTCTAAATCGCTGGTGATCTTGTTAAAAATTCAGATTCTGGGGGTGCCTGGCTAGCTCAGTCAGTGGAGCCTGTGATTCTTGATCTTAGGGTTATGAGTTTGAGCTCCATTTGGGGTAATGGAGATTATTTAAAAATAAAATCTTAAAAAAAAAAAAATCCAGATTCCGATTTAGTAGGTCTTGGTAGGGCCTGAGATTCTGCATTTTTTAAAAGTTTACTTTATTTTGAGAGAGAGAGAGAGAATGAGTGGAGGAGGGACAGAGAGAGGGAGAGAAAGAGAGAATCCCAAGCAGGCTCCTCACTGTCAGTGCAGAGAGGGATGTGGGCCTCGAACCCATGAACCATGAGATCATGACCTGAGCCAAACTCAAGAGTTTGATGTTTAACTGACTGAGCCACCCAGGCACCCCTGAGACTCTGCATTTCTAACAAAGCTCCCAGGTGATGTGGATGCTGCCAGGTTTTGAATAGTCCAAAGCAGCAAGAGAATAGAGACGATTCTCGCATCATCCTTTGACCTAGATGGCGATCTTTGGAACTCCTATAGATCTATTTGCATTATGCTTTCATAGAGCTTGTCCCAAAATAACTTTCTTTTTCCCTAGACCACTTGTCCATATTCACAGTAGTGCTAGAGCAGTGGAAAGGGGGTTGGGTAGGGAGAAGCTTGTATAGATAGATGATAGATTAGATAGATAGATAGATAGATAGGATATGAAAAAAATGCTAAACAAACAAACAAAAGAAATAAACATTTGGTGTCAATTAAAAAACCAAAAATTAAGAAACATTTAATTTTCTGAAATCCAGTTTCTTCTGTGGGCAATTCTTGAGAAGTCAGCAAAACGGTTTCATCTTGAACATACTAACCCCTGTCAGCTTATAAAATGGATTTATATTAGATAACCTCCTCAACTAAAATTTATACATAAACGAACGATCAAAAGAATTTGGTGAGCATGTAAGTGTTTGAATTCCCTCAGACTGTGAACTCCTTGGAGGTAGCAACCATGTCTTTTCATCTTTATGTCTTTAACAGTGAGCACACACTAGGTGCTCAAATATTGGTTTGGAAAAAGAAGCATGAATGCCTTTGGGATTCAAAACGATGAACTATCTCATCATGTTATATAATGTACGATAAGACAAGCTCAACCTTGCGAAGGCTCAAAGATGTGTCCTCACCATCCAGAAGAAGAGGTGAAAAGGGAAAGAGTCGTGTAGGCAGATTATCAGATGAAAACTGATACGAGCAGATGGACTGTACACGGGGTGGGGAGGGTGTGCTTCCAGCCACCTGGTTACCTACCCTATCCAGATCATTGGCTCAACACTTGGGCAGGGAGGCAGTTCTAGGGATCACTTCAGGCCAGAGTGGGAAGAGCATGAAGAGGAAGGAATAACTTCGATGCAGTTTTGGTGGAAAAGGCCAAGGCGCAGGAAGATCTGTCTAGCAGGAGGACCGTGGATGGGAGGAGCAAGGGGGCTTTAGAGGACACAAAGGCAGAAAAATCCCTATTTCCACGTCCTGTACGTGGGGCACTCCAAAATCTTCTTCTGCAGCCCAGATTCTCTCCTGAACTCCAACTGTGTAGCTTCCTAGACATCTCAACAAGTCTCCTGAAGACAATAGCCTCCTCAAAGTTGACAGGAATAGCACTCAGTCCATCCTCCCTTGCTCTGACTCAGATCTGCATCTCCTACTGAATTCCCTACATGTTTAATTTAGAATCTGTGGAATCATCCTCAACCTGTTCTCTCTTACCCTGCAGAGCAACCCCGACACTAGCTCTACAGAATGAGATTAGATTTCATAGGTTAAGGGCACATCCCCCCATTAGACTGCTCTCACTTCAGATGCCAACCACAATAGGCTAAAAATGGAAGGGTTTTCCATAACCCCTTCAGGTTTGACGATTCACTAGAATGACTCACAGAACTCAGGAAAGTGTTATACTTCTGATTATAGTTTATAATAAAGGATTCAAATCAAGACTAGCCCCCAAAAGAAACCATAGTAAAAGGTCTGGGAAGGTCCCAAATGTGAAACCCTCCTTCCTTCCCCAAGGTTGGGACGTCCAGCTGATATCACTTAGCTCAAAGCCCCAACCCCCAATCATATGGTGGGTCTTTCTGGCATGGTTAGCCCCCATCCTGAAACTATCTAGAAGCCCACCATGAGTAACTTCATTAGCATAACTCAAGTGTGGTCCAAGGGGTCCACCATGAATAACAAAGACACTCCTATCACTTGGGAGATTCCAAGGGTTTTGAGATTATCTCCCAGGAAGCAGGAACAAAAGCTAAATTCTTTTATTGTACAACACATCCCCAGAGCCAATCCATTACTAAGCCCTCTCAACTTCCCTTCCTAAATATATTTTCAACATAACTCCTCCATTCTATTCCTGCTGCCTCATGTATGTCCTTATTGACTCTCAAGTGAACCATAGCAATAGCCTTCTAACTGGTTGGTCACCTTAGTCCTAGGTGCACTCTCCCACCAAGCCATCCTTCACTCCACTCTCAGATTTGTAATTATAAAATCCCAACTTGATCACATTCTTTTCTCTGCACAAAAACTCTCAATGATTCCCAACTGCCTATGGCGGCACTGTCCAAAAGAAATATACATGAGCTAAACATGTAATTTAAAAAAATTTTTAATGTTTATTTATTTCTCAGAGACAGAGACAGAGACAGAGACAAAGCACGAGCAGGGGAGGGGCAGAGATACAGGAAGACACAGAATCCAAAGCAGGTTCCAGGCTCTGAGCTGTCAGCACAGAGCCCGACACGGGGCTCGAACCCACAAATCCTGAGATCATGACCTGAAATAAAGCTGGATGCTTAACTGACTGAGCCACCCAGGCACCCCTAAACATGTAATTTTAAAGGTTCTAGTAGCCTCATCCTTAAAAGGTGAAAAGAAATAGTTGAAATTAATTTCAATAATGTATTTTATTTAACCCAACATATCTAAAATATTATCAACATGCAATCTACCTCTACTTAGTTTAGACTACTTCCATTTTTTAAAGTTTATTTATTTTAAGAGAAAGCCTGTGTGCCCTCAAGCAGGGGAGGGGTGGAGAGAGAGGGAGAGAGGGAGAATTCCAAGCAGGCTCCTCGCTGTCAGCACAGAGCTGGCTGTGAAGCTCCATCTCAGGAACCACGATATCATGACCCCAGCTGAATCAAGAGTCAGATGCTTACCCCACTGAGCCACCCAGGTGCCCTAGAATACTTCCATTTTTTTTTTTTAATTTTTTTTAACGTTTATTTTATTTTTGAGAGAGAGAGAGACAGAGCATGAACGGGGAGGGGCAGAGAGAGAGGGAGACACAGAATCGGAAACAGGCTCCGGGCTCTGAGCCATCAGCCCGGAGCCCGATGTGGGGCTCGAACTCACGGACCGTGAGATCGTGACCTGAGCTGAAGTCAGATGCTTAACCGACTGAGCCACCCAGGCGCCCCACTTCCATTTTTAAATTAAAAAGATTCTGCCCCTCAGCTGCACTCGCCACATTTCCTACACTCAAGAGACATGTATGGTTAGTGGCTATCCTGCTGGACAGCACAGGTCTACTGTACAAGGTCAACTTCTTGCCCATGATGTAAAAGTCCTTTAATCCTTTCTTGTACCACCCCATCCCTCCGGCCCCTCCCAACACAGACACCTTTTCTTGTGGCCACTCCCGACCTTGTTCTTTCTCCCAACAGACCATGCTCTTTCTCACTTCCACATCTTTGCATATACTGACCTGTCTGCCTTAAAACCTGTCTCTCCCCGTGCTAGGAATGGTCAATATACGGTTGAGTATTTTGCCTGCTCTGTGAAGACATCTCAGACCCTCCAGGCTGAGTCAGTCATGCTCATTGCTAAACTTCTGTCGTTAATTCCTCTGTTAGTGCCAACCATATTTTCTGCATCAAACATTGCAATACATGATTTGACACATCAACTGACAACCAGGCAGACTATTTAAACATCGACAATAAATGGTTTTTGCAATTATAGTACTTACGTTATATCAAAAGTGTGTTTGTACATACCTGGGTCGTGAGTTCCACAAGGACACAAACTGAGCTCTTTGCCTCTGTATCCCCCATTCCAGTCCAGAGCCTGGTGACTGTTAGCTCCTTCTCCGTTTATTAGATTAAACGGGACCAATCGGTCTCTCTGGATACAGCAAACACTCCTGGGAGAAGAAGAAAATAGACCAGTTGTATATACTGTACTTCTTCCCCTTAACCTTCACTTCATGCTTTATCAAAACACTCTCAGTGTGTTTATTCCTGTTCACAATATGCCTAATTGAGAACGATGAAAATTGTTACCGATTGTATAGGGGTTTGCATTTTGACAGAGTTCAAAGACTCAAACTAAGAATATGGAACATAAGGGCAGAGGGAGAGCCACCTTCAGTGAGAGGGAAAACATTGCCTGAGCAGGGAAGTTTCTGGAGTCTCTGAAAGCATAACCTCTTATAGGTACTGTGGGGACAAGACTAAGTCATTTCAAAAATACACTGTGCTATACCACTTTTGAAGTTTGGTGGTTTCTTACAAAACTAAATATAATCTCACCATACAATCCAGCAACTGCACTCCTTGGTATTTACCCACGGGAGCTGAAAAGTGATGTTCACACAAAAATCTGCACGTGCATGTTTGTAGCAGCTTTATTCATACTTGCCAAAACTTGGAAGCAACCAAGATGTACTTCAGCCGGGGAATGGGTAAATCAGCCGTGGCATATCCATACAATGGAATATTATTCAGTGCTAAAAAGAAATGAGCTATCAAGCCTTGACAAGACATTGAGGGGAACTTAAATGCATCTTACTAAGTGAAAGAAGCCAATCTAAAAAGGCTGCGTGTTGTATATGCCGATTATATAACATTCTGGAAAAGGCAAAACTTTGGAGACAGTGAAAAGATCAGTGTTGCCAGGGATTAGGAAGTAGGGAGGGGATGAACAGGCAGACCACAGAGGGCTTTTAAGGCAATGAAATTATTCTGTATGGTACCATCATGATGCCATAATGTCATGATGCATTTGTCAAAAACCATAGAACGTACAACACCAAGAGTGAAACCTGATATAAACTATGGACTTTGGCTGATAAGGGCAATTACAACGATGGTAACAAATGTACCACTCTAATGCGGGATGTTGATAGTGGGGGGACATTATGTACATAGGGGCAAGGGGTATTTGGAAACTCTGCGTATTCTTCTCAGTTTTGCTGTGAACCTAAAACTGCTATAAAAAATAAAGCCTATTAGAAAACACTCTAGAATGAGGAAAATTCTGCCCATGCGTTCCTGTGGGTGCTTGAGGAAAAGGCAGGTTCAGAAGTCCCCTGAATCCCAAGTTGGGTGAGGTAGGTACTCACTGCAAGGACCACCCCGACCACATACCTTTACTCGTTCCTCTCCTCTGCTAGGGTGTGAGCCTCCTGAGGACAGGGACTGTCTGATTCAATGTTTCATCCGCATTTGCCCGGCACAAGGCCTGGCATCTGTTTGGTGCTTAATGCACATGTGCTCAATCAGTGAATCAGAGAGTGTAGGCAGCTAATTAGCTACGAAATTTTATGCAGTATGTCTTTACATGGAAAGATGTGAATGATATATAAATTAGGAAAAGCAAATTGCAGAACTATATAAATCCCATTTTTATAACAACAAAACACTGTAATTGTGCATGTGCAAAAATGCATATTTGTATCTTTCTTATCTACATATAGAAAAAAAAACCTAACTGTAAAAAGTATCTCTGGGCATTGCTGTTGGAGAAGTAGAGAAAGTGAAACTCCTGTGGTCAGTTTTTGAAAGGTCGTACATGAAACATGTATAAGATGGAAAATTTACCAAGTGAACACATACATAAAAGTGAACATTTTTTTCCTTTCTTCACACCAGCTCACATCCCACTGATAACTGTTTCCTGTAATTTATTGCCAAAAAATATTTAAAATTTGTTTAACGTTTATTTTTCGAGAGACAGAGCGTGAGTGGGGGAGGGGCAGAGAGAGAGAGAGAGAGAGAGAGAGAGAGAGGACACGGAATCTGGAGCAGGCTCCAGGCTCTGAGCTGTCAGCACAGAGCCCGACGTGGGGCTTGAACTCATGAATGGTGAGATCATGACCTGAGTGAATTCAAATACTTAACTGACTGAGCTACCCAAGCACCCTTATTGCCAAAAAATATTTTAATGCCTATATTCACATCATATATACATTTATTCTTGTAAAAATGTTACTCACTGTCCTGCTACTTGTTCTTTTGACACTTGAGGATATAGAACTACTTTATTCTTTTCTCAGGGTCATCCTTAGTCCATTATATAGGTTTACTGTAATTCAGTTAATTTGACCCCTACTTTTTTTTTTTTTTATTTTTTTTTTTAACGTTTATTTATTTTTGAGACAGAGAGACAGAGCATGAACGGGGGAGGGGCAGAGAGAGAGGGAGACACAGAATCGGAAACAGGCATTTGACCCCTACTTTTTTTTTTTTTTAATTTTTTTTTTTAAACGTTTATTTATTTTTGAGACAGAGAGACAGAGCATGAACGGGGGAGGGGCAGAGAGAGAGGGAGACACAGAATCGGAAACAGGCATTTGACCCCTACTTTTTTTTTTTTTTTAATTTTTTTTTTTAAACGTTTATTTATTTTTGAGACAGAGAGACAGAGCATGAACGGGGGAGGGGCAGAGAGAGAGGGAGACACAGAATCGGAAACAGGCTCTGAGCCATCAGCCCAGAGCCTGACGCGGGGCTCGAACTCACGGACCGCGAGATCGTGACCTGAGCCGAAGTCGGACGCTTAACCGACTGAGCCACCCAGGCGCCCCTGACCCCTACTTTTGAACACTGAATGTTTCCAATCTTTTGCTGCTTCCAAACAATGTAGCATTAAATAGGTAAACAGGTACGTACATTTTGCTCAACATTTGCAACTATATATGGGGTAAATTTAAGGCAGAGGGATTAATGGTAAAAGGAGATGGGCATTTTTAGTTCTGATAAATATTGTCAAAGTATCCTCCAGAAAGAATGCATCAAGGTACATTTTCACCAACAGTTTATGAAAAGGCTCACTTTCTCCTCAGTCTTGCAGAAACAGGCACCACTAAAAATTGATGTTTGCCAATCAGATCAGTGAAACAACAATCTCATATCTTTATTCACTGTAGTTTATTTGCATTTATTTAATTATGAGTGAGGTTTTGCATCTTGTCCTTTGCTTTCTGGAGTATTGCTCCTTTCCCGTGCAGCTTTAGCAATGTTTATATGGTCAAATATATTTTGTTTCCTGATGGCTTCTGGAGTTCATTCTTACTGAAAATGATCTTGCTTATCACAGATCATAAATTCTTCTAACTTCTTTCGTTTCTTATGTTTAAATCATTGATCCAGCCGGAATTTATTTTGGAGAGGAGAGGAATGTTTACTCTAACTTTGTAGACATCTGTATTGTTTGAGTTGTCTAAAATGAGCATACGTTTGCTTTGGCAATTTGAAAATTCCAGCAAAGGAAAAAAAAAAAAAAGAAGAAGAAGAAGAAGATAAAGGGTAAAAACCCACAGGACAAAGCCTGGAGGTGGAAACATCAGGTAAGAGCTATTTTAATACAGTGACCACCTATTATTTGTCAGGTTCGGTGCTAGGTACTGAAGACATAATAAGCGCCTGGACTGCGGCATTGACGATGGTAATGGGAAGGAAGGGAAGAATTGATGGAAGTGTTTAGCTCACAGAATGATCACCATGGCAACGGGAGCCTGAATCATCACTATGGAGACAAAGTGCTTGAAATTATGACTAGAGGGGCGCCTGGGTGGCTCAGTCGGTTAAGCGTCCGACTTCAGCTCAGGTCACGATCTCGCGTCCGTGAGTTTGAGCCCCGCGTCGGGCTCTGGGCTGATAGCCCAGAGCCTGGATCCTGCTTCCGATTCTGTCTCCCTCTCTCTCTGCCCCTCCCCCATTCATGCTCTGTCTCTCTCTCTGTCTCAAAAATAAATAAACGTTAAAAAAAAAAAATAATAATGAAATTATGACTAGAGGGATAGCCTGACTCTGTTGGTGAGGATTTTGAAAAAGGTAAACAGGTTGTTACAGATGTTTCAAAATGACACTGTTTCTCTCGGTGGAGGTTATTGGCTCTTTTTCCCCAGTGTTTTTATTTCAGGGAGGCCAGAGACAAAATAGTTCAAAGACAACATGGATTCAGACAAGCACGAGCTTGACTCAGTCATTGCTAGTCATGAATGCACCAGCCAGGGAACAGCCTTTTATTCAAAGAACTTACTATCTAATATAACATGTATTACATATAAAGTGTCCTGACGGTTTGGAGATCTGCTTGCCAGGATACCTTTTTTTTTTTTTTTTGTGGGGAGAGAGTGCTACTCATACACTTTCTTCCCTGCAGCAATCATAAAGATGTCTATCCCACACTTACGGCCCCAAGAGAAACTTACGCACGGTTGGGAGTGGGGCTTTGTTTTAATGGGAGATTTGAGTTGGGCTTGAGGTATACCCCTGTGCCATTTGATTATACCAATATGCGGTAGGCTTCACCGGCTCATCAGTACAGGCTGTGATCAACGTCCAGATAATAACGCCTCCTAGCCCCTCTCTCCCATCCATTCACACAGGACCTCCAGCCTCACGTTCAGGGATGAGAGGGACTTGGGCAGTCCCCAGGGCAGGGGGATTCATACAAGGGCTGGTCAGCTTTTGACACCACTGTATTTCTGCCACACTGGCTCTGGACACTGCTCCTTGCCCCGCCTGTGACCCCTGCTCATGTCACCGCTGACTGTGTCCCGCGATGCCCAGCCACCCTGTCAGCCTAAACAAGGTAGGTCACTGCTCCCGTTTTACCAGTTCACCCTACACTCTTCCCTGATCCCCATAGCTTAGCCCCAACCAGGTTTTCACTTTGGGTGGGTATTTTCTTAAAGTTCAAGGACAATCAAAGGGCAGCGTAGAGCTGGTTATCAGATGAGACTACTTTTATCAGAGGAGCCAGGCCCAGGCTCAGTCTCCACCGCGTGACAGAGGCCAATTTACCTCCAACCTCGAATGCCCTCAACACATCTATATTCCTTTGCATAAAGTGATCCTGTACAATTGGTTTCTGATTTGAGCCGTAGCAAACACCTTGGAACTTGCCTCTTTTAATTCAGTCATAGCAGCGTTCACTCCCTCCAGGAATGTTTGAGGTTCCCGGCCCACAGGCCTCTGCTCTAACAGGTGCCACAGGCGCTCTGCACCGTAAACCACTTGGGGGGGGGGGGGTTTAGGAGGAAAACTGTGAGGAACGGTTGCACACTGAAATCACCTGGTTGGGGGATGAGCGCTTCAAAACATACTGATACCTCGGTTTCATTTTGCAGACGTTCTAATTTAATCAGTCTGGAGTGTGGCTTGGGCATGGAGTTACTGGACATTTCCTCAGGTGATTCTAACAGCAAAGCTGAGAAACTACTTTCATCAAAGTTCTACTGGGGCAAATTAAACAGAAATAATTCTGTTAGAGAAAGCAAACTCCAGTCATCTTGGGCCTTACCAGATTTCAGAAATGAGGGGTGGATACCTTTCATGTCTCCCGTGGGTCCCTTGGAGCTCCCCAGAGTAAGCAAATAGAATCAATTCTATTGCCCTGGGCTGTTTGGTTCCCAGGGGCTCCCTCATGACATGGAAACCACCCGACTGGATTGGATATGAGAGTAATTTGTGTGGATATATTAAGTGCTTGGTAACTGGTTATTAACATTATCATCTGATCAGAAGCTGGCTGTGATGGGCCTTAGGTAGACGGCGCCCTCCTTCCAACTGGCACATAAAGAAAAGGCCGAGGCCCCTGTTACTGGCATCCTACAAAATCCCGTCATCCCAGTCTCCCAGCAATTCTGTAGGTACTGTGGGGTATGAGGCTGCTTAGCAGTGCCTCATAGCTAGTAATGAAGTGACCTCCCATTACTGTCCATTTGGTATTAGACAGACGTCCCTCAAAGTCACTCGTCATAGAAGCAGCCAAATTTCATGAATCTGGTTTACACCGGCCGTAACCTTCTCCACACACAAATTTAAACAGAGGGTCCCAACAGATCATAATGATGGAGGAGTAGCATGTTTTATTTGCTTGTTTTCGTTTGGTTTTGAAGTCCCAAGCCTCGAGAACCCTACCGGGGAACCTAAGAGTAAAGCCAACAGATACAATGTCACAGAGTTTGTTTCAAATAACACATAGAACTGGCAGTAGCCCTACTTCCATGTGGGAGAAACCTGGATGGAACTTGCCTAGTGTTCCTGGACTGGAGTCAACCGTTCAGACATTATTTTCTAGGTCTGGACTCTTCAGGACAGTGGTAACTGGGGGAGGCAATAAACCCAGGCACCAGACATTTTTTTTTTGCTAAAAATAAAAATAAAAATAGAAAGAAAGAAAAGAATATTCTGCCTAAATCTCCTAACCTGGCTGATGTGCACAGGCTGAGGTCAGGGCAGCGCGTAGAGGAGTCTCTTGTAACACGGATACAGGACGTGCATGAGCTCTGTCCCCACAGTGTGCAGGAATCATGGGATTGCAGGGAGCTGTAGTATAATGTATAAGGCAGATGGTTGCTTTAAAGGATGGTGTCAGCTGTAGTGGTTGGAGGGCATCAGGAATTTTCACTGTTCTTCAGCTTGTCTCAGATGAAATCCTTGGGAAGAGGTGGTCTGAAACACCTGTGAGAAATCACCCTGCCGACCCAGTCAAAGGAGGGATGCGGAGACTCAGAGCACAGCAAAGCAAGGCTTTAATCAATGTTCTTGCAAGAGCAGGTGTCTGATGGACAGGCACACTGGGGCAGTCACAGCAGACAATTTATCTCCCAGCACGCAGGTCCCTCCCCCGGTTCCTCATTGGCCGAGTACTACAGAGGTTACAGCCTTACCTGGGTGTCGCCTATGCCCATGTAAAGGCAAAAAGTAGTCTGTTTGGAACAAATGTACATTCCCTGAGGTGACGCAGGGACTTTCAGTTCCTCCTCCCTCTGCTCTTTGCAAAGCCTGTGAAAATAAGCCTGTGAAACAAAGAGGTGGGGGGGGGGGGGGCGGGAAGAAGAACCAGGAAGTGAAATGTCTAAGGTTTGGGACTCCATTGTAAGGCGGGGGTGGGGTGGGGGCGTGGGTTCGTACGTATTTCCAATAGGTTGTAAACCTATTGTTAATTAGACAGCACAGCTTTTATTTGCTATTTCTGAAAATGAATCATCTCCCTCACTTCCCACAACCTCTAATAGAGTGAGCACTAGAACACGGTAGCTAGCGTATCTGCTCGGGAGTGGGACTGGCTGGGCTCCACTCCAACTATGCCAGGGATTAGCTGTGTAACTAACTGTAGGCAAGTTTCTCACCCCTCTAAGGCAATTCATCTCCCCGTCAAATAAGAGTGATAAGAAGGGTACCCACCTAGGAGAGTTGGGGGGAGGATTAAACAGAGTACTATGGTATTAACAAGGTACTGTACCTGGGGCGACCTGATTGGGTGGAGGCCTGGGGCACGCGTGGTGAAATAATTCACCCAAGGAAGAACAAAGGAGATAGAAGTTTATCGAATACACCGCGAGGGAGCAGCGGGCAGGATAGCAAAGGAGAGGCTGTCTGCCAGGAAGCCGCGGTGGGTGGGGGCTGTAGTTAAAGGGCAGAGTGAGGAGTTATGGGAAAGTTCGCAAGTGTCCCTTTTTTGGTAACTGTGCCTGGTTGTAAGTGGCCTATTGGTCAGTTAGGGCCTACGGAGGTCTGCAGGTGGGTGGCTTAATTCAGCTCAGGTGGTGGCTGTGGGCCCTGCCTTGTTCAAGTTTCCATTGCTCAAGTCTGTTGCCTAAAAGTGGCCCCTACATGATGTAAATGTAAGGTAGTGTGATAATAACGGTACCTTCCTCATAGGGTTGTTGTGGAGATTAAACAAAGCATTACGAAAACATTCCGCTCGATGCTTTGGCAGACATTAAGTGCTCAGGGGAGTTAATGTTTATTATTATGGTTATCACGGCAAAGGAGATAAGCCCGTGGGCTGGGATCAGTCAGACCTGGGTTCCAGTCTTAACTCTACCACTCATTTTATAACCTAGGACAACTTACTTTTCCTGGGCCTCAGTTTCCTCCCCTGTGGCATGCAGATAGCAGCCGTTGGTACCTCCAGTGGGTTATGGTCTGGACTAAAGGAGGGAACGTCAGTAGCTTTGCCTGGCTCCTAGCAGGAGACAGCTATCTTTACTGATTAGGGTCTGATGAGAAAGGCAGCTCACAGGGGACTTTCTGCTCTCTTTCTCCTTCCAAGCCCAAGCTCTCAGGGTTGGGTGAGCTTTGCAGGCCTTCACCACCCCCACTGCTCTAAGGCCCCTTTGGTCCTCAGCTCCCAGACTGCTCCCAAATATGGCAATTCAATTTCTTCCTGTAGGTAACAACCTTGTCGGGAGTTTGGCAATGCTTTTGAGTCCATCGCTGGCAGAAGCTTTATGGTGGCCTAATGTGCGGTCCCTGTCGACCAGTTAAACCTGAACAGTCCAGTGGACAGCGTCCTTCAAAATTCTTGGAGGGTCTGAGAACACCCACCTTTGGACGTCGAAGGTGTGGGGGTCGGAAGGCTTCAAATCCGTTGGAGGAAAGCGGCCACCTACCAAAGGGCCACCCGAGCCCCGCCAGTGGCCAATCGTAGCTTCCAGAGGGGCGGGGAGAGGGGTGCGGTGCTCCGGACTCGGATGCCTAAGACCCGAAATCCTCGCTGGCAGCCCCGGCGTCCCGGAGGAGGGATTAGCGCACATCACCCCCTTGTGGCCGGCCAGCAGCCACCGGCCAGTCGGTGCGCGCCCGCGCGGTCCCTCCCGCAGGTAGGAAAGACGGGCCGAGCTGCTGCGGGACACCTCGGCCGCGGCGGGGACCAGCTCTGAATCTTTGCCTTGCTTCTCGGACACAGGTGCTCTGGTGCTGTACCCAGCACTGCCCGGCTCCGCAGAAAGATTCCTCTGCCCAAAGCCACCTACCGCTTCCATCCAGCCTGCGGGAGGCGGGACTTGAAATCCGAGGGGCGTGTGCGCGGCGCTAGGACCCGGAGTTCGCTGAGTCGCCCCCAGGACTTGGGCCACCGCACAGAATGTCCTTCCCGCGGGACCAGGCCCACCGACCTCGCCGCCAGAGCAGGTGGGTTCTTGGGACTTGTTAGAGCCCAGCACGCACGTGCGTCGCTGCTCGCGACACTCAACCTGGGCCAAGGGGACGGGACCGAGGCCAGCGTGTGGGCTGGCCCCGGGCCGAAAGGCCGTTCTGCGCTCGAGGCTACCGAAACCTGCGCAATGTCACTTCCAGTCCAACAGCCGGCTGGTCACCACTGGACCACCACCTCCTCGGGGAGGGGCAGGACCCGCCCGGGCCGGGAGGGGGTTCCTTTTTCTCCACGCAGAAATTATTGGGGGCTGCCCTAGAGCAGCCTTGGCGGGGTACCCTTGGGTGGGGCTGAACGTAGACATCCCAGGCCGGCGATAGCTCCAATTGCCCGAAGGGAGACCGGGCAACCCAAATTGGGTTTGCAAATCCAAGAACCCAAACTGCCTCTTGAGAAAGAAGTGGTGGAAAAGCTGGGACCCAGTATTAAAGAACCTACAACTCGGGCTTTCCTTTATCACGTGACCCTCCTGCGTTTTCTTTGGAATAAAGCTTCCGTGAATTAGGCAAGAGGTGGGGGTCATTCTTTGAGGCGTCAGAAAAATTGTAACAGTGTTATCTTCCGTCCACCCATATGCAAAGCAGCCATCTACCTTCAGCAGCCCATCCTGACCCCACAAATAAGTACCTATCAACACAGAGCTCCTTTGAAAACGTAGAGGAAATGGACAAGTATACAGAAAAACACATCAATTAACGAAAAACAATATAAGAAAACATAGGAAACCCAAATAATCAGGGAATGGAATTGGAATTTAAAAAAAGAAATCTAGGGGTGCCTGGATGGCTCAGTCTGCGGAGCTTTGGACTTCAGCTCAGGTCATGATCTCATAGCTTGTGGGTTCGAGCCCCATATCTGGCTGTGTGCTGACAGCTCAGAGCCTGGAGCCTGCTTCAGAGTCTGTGTCTCCCTCCCTCTCAGCCCCTCCCCAACTCGCACTCTGTCTCTCTCTCTCTCTCTCTCTCTCAAAAATAAATAAATATTAAAAAAAAAAAAATCTATTCTCTTCTTCACCAGAGCAGGCTCAGATGATTTCACAGAGAAATTTTCTCCAATTTTCAAAGAACAGAAAAGCCCCTCTTCTTTAAAAACAAACAAACAAAAAAAAAAAAAAAAAAAAAAAAACTTTTTTAATGTTTTATTTGTTTTTCAGAGAGAGAGAGAGAGAGAGAGAGAGAGAGTGAGCAGGGGAGGAGCAGAGAGAGAGCGAGACACAGAATCTGAAGCAGGCTCCAGGCTCTGAGCTGTCAGCACAGAGCTGGACGCGGGGTTTGAACTCACAAACAGCAAGATCATGACCCAAGCCAAAGTCAGACGCTTAACTGACTGAGCCACCCAGGTGCCCCGCCCCTCTTCTTTTTTAAACATTGTTTCAGAGGATAGAAAAGTAGGAAAGCTTCCCAACTCATTTAATGATGCAATGTTTAGGGGTGCCTGGGTGGCTCAGTCGGTTAAGCGTCCGACTTCGGCTCAGGTCACGATCTCGCACTCCGTGAGTTCGAGCCCCGCGTCGGGCTCTGGGCTGACGGCTCAGAGCCTGGAGCCTGCTTCCGATTCTGTGTCTCCCTCTCTCTCTGCCCCTCCCCCGCTCATGCTCTGTCTCTCTCTGTCTCAAAAATAAATAAACCTTAAAAAAATTTTTTTTAATAAAAAAAAATAATGATGCAATGTTTATACCTAAACAAGGACAGTATGCAAAAGTTTTAGTATTTTGTATTTAGTGTTTAGTATTACCCATAGATATAAAAATCCTAAACAAAACATTATCAAATCAAATACGGCAGTGTATTTTGAAAATGTATCACAATCAAGGACTCATCCCAGAAATACAAGAGTGGTTTAACATCAGAAACAAAATCTATCAGTATAACTCACCATACCAAAAAAGTAAAGCAGCAAAACAGCACAATCCGTTGAAGAGATGCAGAGGCCCATTCATGCACTCAATGATAATTCATGGGAAAACTTTCAGCAAACTAGGAATAAAGGGCATCTTTTCCAAGTATACAGCAAATATCATACCTAATGGTGAAGATGAAGGCCAAAGGCAAAGATGCCCACTAATAGCACCACAGCTCCACGCCCTAATGGAGGGTCTGGCCTTGGGCCGTTCGATATGGTTGCCACTGGCCACAGGTGGTTTTTCAAATCTTAACTAAAAAATTCGGTTCCTGAGTCTCACTATCCATATTTCAACTGCTAAAATAGCCATATATGTGGCTACCATATTGAACGAACCAGCTATAGAACATTTCCCTCATTGTATACTGCTACTGTAGCCAATATTTTTTTTTTTAAAGCAAGAAAATGAAGTAAGAGGCCTAAGAATTAGAAGGAAAACAATGTGGGGTGCCTGGGTGGCTCAGTCGGTGAAGTGTCCGACTTCGGCTCGGGTCATGATCCTGCAGTTTGTGAGTTCGAGCCCCGTGTCGGGCTCTGTGCTGACAGCTCGGAGCCTGGAGCCTGCTTCAGATTCTGTGTCTCCCTCTCTCTCTCCCGTCCCCTACTCACGCTCTGTCTCTCTGTCCTTCAACAACAAATAAACATTAAAAAAATAAAAAAAAAAAGAAGAAGGAAAACAACGTTCCCCTACGTTCAGACAATATGGTTGCCTACATAGAGCATCTAACATAAACTATTGGATAAACTTAGATAAACTATTAGAATTACTAAGTTTAGCAATGTTGCTCTATACAAGATCAGCATAATAACAGCTATCACATGCTTTTATTACGTGTCTGCTACTGTGTCAAGGTCTTTCATGTACTTTTACATATTACAGTTTAATTCTTACAACAACCCTGAGGTAAGTACGAATACTATGCCCACCTTTAGGTGTGGAAACGGAGGCAGAGTGATTAGGTAATTCCTAGGCTCCTAGAGCTAGAATAGGAACAGCCAGGATTCAAACCTCAGGCGGCCTGGCTCTAGAGCTTGCACTGTTAACCCTATGCAATGTTGCCTTACTTGCGTTCCATTACATGAACAAAATAAATTAGATAATATAATAGGGGAACAGATGAAAAAGATGTCTTTACAAAAGCAACAAAAAAGTTTAAAGAAATTAGGCATAAAGCTAACAAAAGACATACAAGACTGAGCCCCTTACTTTGGAGGAAATGCTGGTTTCCTCCCAGCAGGCTTAATGCTTCTGACGAGGATAGTGAACTTGGGACTTCAGCAGGTGGATAGGACTGCAGTGGTAGCAGCAAAGCACCTCCTGGATTTCAAACAATAAGCACTGGCCAGATCTAAAAATTTACTTATCAAGTTCTTTCCTGAGGCCAGGCTTTTCGGGACAACTGCAGACAGCAGTGTGTTTTTCTGGATCAGCACTTGTGGCTTTCCCTCTTTCCAGACGGTGAGGTGTGGAGTCTAGTCTCCATGCAGCACAGTCTGGATGTCATGTGCAACTCCAGGGCCAGTATGTCCATTTGGAATCTCCACCTGCCCCAAGTGCCAAAGATCCCTCCAATGCTTGACCTCCATCACTACACAAAAATATTTTTTAGCACCCTGGAGAAGGTCTTACTCACATTCTGAGCAGTGGCCAAAGGTTTCAGCCAAGTTTTCCAAATTTCAGTTTGGCTAGCTGCTTACAGAGGTTTGAGGGGGTTGTTTTCCAACATATGCAGGTTAAGAATTTGTGCTTGAGACAGTTTACAGGATGGCCCCACAAGTACCTCTGATATCCTTCATCCCTAATGGGAGCTCTCAGAGCTATCTGCTGTCTCATTACAGTCTGTAGTGTTTTTACTATCATCACAGAACCAAAGGGGTCTTACTGTCAGGCTCTCAGAGTGAGAAACAGCAAAAGAATGAAGAGCTGCTTGTGAGATTCCCTTCAGGGCATAGAAATATCCCAGGGAGATCTTAGGGGCTATGTCCGAGGTTGACCGCCCCTCTGTGTCCTCAGAAGCTAGTCTATGGTCCAGCTCTGGCCCCTCTTCTGCCCTTTTAGCTGAATAGTAAGCTCTACTGGGTCTCTATTCTCTTCTGATTGTCCTACCTCTAGCCATCACACCTACAGTCCTCTGCTCTATCTACTGAGCCACAGAAGGGCTCTCTGATTGTCCTAATTCTAAATCTTCTTTTAGTGTTTTACAATACTTACATTTTTACTCATACTTCCCTAACTGGAGAAATTGTTAAAGGGTACTTTTAAAAATAGATTTTCAAAACTAGACTAGCTAATGTTTGTAGAATTATTTACATTTCAAAGGGTTTTTTAAGTTTATTTATTTATTTTGAGAGAGAGAGACAGAGAGAGAGAGAGAGAGAGCGAGCATGAGTGGGGAGGGGCAGAGAGAGAGAGGGAGAGAGAGAATCCCAAGCAGGCTCTGTATCATCAGTGCAGAGGTGGGACTTGATCTCACGAACCTTGAGATCATGACCTGAGCCACAAAATCAAGAGTCGGACGCTTAACCAACTGAGTCACCCAGGTGACTTTTATAATGTATAAGCATTGTACAGTTGACTGGTTCTTAATTTTTATTTATTAAATTTTTTTTTAATGTTTATTCATTTTTGAAGGACAGAGACAGAGCACAAGCAGGGGTGGGGCAGAGAAAGGGGGGGACATAGAATCTGAAGCCGGCTCCAGGCTCCAAGCTGTCAGCGCAGAGCCCAAAGCGGGGCTTGAACCCACGAACCGTGAGATCATGACCTGAGCCAAAGTCAGACGCTTAACCAAGTGAGCCACCCAGGTGCCCCAGACTGGTTCTTAATTATTGTCCATCTATATTATAGATCATATTTCTTTATTCTGTCCCTTAAATTCTGAGACTATTCTGAGACTAACTCCAGCAAAAATGCTTTGATCAAGTTAAGTTACAACCATGATAGTATCAAAACACATGTAAAAACAGCATTTACTTTTCAGTATTCTTGGGGTTGCTTAGGTATCTTTCATCTACTAGAATCCCCAGATTCTAAATTCTTCCATTTCTCAGAGTCCTCCAACTTTAATCTCCGAGAGCTTCTGAGAATGGACATGGGAACTATTGTTAACTTCCTGTAGTACCGTTTTGAACTGAACGTTTGTTACCCCGCCCCCTGCCCCCAGATTCGTATGTTGAAGCCCTAACTCCCAGTGTGGTTGTGTTTGGGGATGGGGCCTCTAAGGAAGTCATTAAGGTTAAGTGAGGATATAAGGGTAGGACCCTAATCCAATAGGATTAGTGTCCTTAGAAGCAGAGACACCAGAGATGTGCTCTCTCCCTCCCTACCTCCCTGCACACACACACACACACACACACACACATACACACACACACACACACACACACACACACCATGAAAGGCCACGTGAAGATACAGAAAGATGATGGTCATCTACAAGCCAGGAACAGAACCCTCACAAGAAACCAAATTTTCTGGCTTCCAGAACTGTGAGAAAATAAATTTCCGTTGTTTAAACCACCTAGTCTATATTTTGTTGTAGCAGCCTGAGGAACCTAAGTACCCATAGAGCTTCAGAGGGTTTGAAGCTGGGACCCAAGGATAGAATTGTGTTCCAATGAAACTGTTTAAAATGTAACCCTCTATGTAGTTCATGCATTTAGAAAGATTACTCTGAGAAGGGCTGCAAAGCCTTCACCAGACTGCTAATGAAGTCCATGGCATAAAAAAAGATTAAGAACCTCTTCACCTCCTTCTGGCAGACATAAAATAAATACATGTGGTGTCAGGGTGACCTGCCTCTCTAATTGTTTTCAGCCATAAATTTAACTCGGGCCTAATATAATCTTGTCTATAACCTTTTTTTTTTTTTTTTTTTTTTTTACTTAAGTAGGCTTCATGCCCAGTATGGAGCCCAATGCAGGGCTTGAACTTACAACCCTGAGATCAAGACCTGAACTGAAATCGAGAGTTGGACACTTAACCGACTGAGCCACCCAGGTGCCCCACTAGTCTATAACCTTTAACTATATTAAACTCTGTACATCAATATAGATATGGATTAGGAAGAATACTATATAGAATTTTCTAAAGTATTTTGTTCTGACAGACACATATATTGAGTGTGAGCCCCTATGTACCATTGTGTGTAACTGTATATAAATGCATAGCCCACATAGTAAGTATTACAAATTATAGTGAATGTTATAATGGTAAATTCAACAGGGCAACTAAAATATTATCAATACTATTTTAAAGCTGAACTGTAAGAGTCCTTCCAGTAAAGCAGAGCTGCTGATGCCTGAAATGGAAGAGCTCACACATTTGCTGGCAGTGCTCTGGGAAGAAGGTTAATAAGCCAATTTTAATGAATGGACTAAGAAAGTCAGTCAACAAGTATTTCTTCTGCGGCAGGCACCAGCCAGTGTAAACAAGGAGTCAGTGGTTTATAAATAGGTCTAAAAATCCTAAATATGGTACCTGGGAGGAAGAATGACAGTAATAACATAATCTCCAGAGCTGAGACATCTCACAACTCCACCAACATCGAATCCTATTGACAAAAAATCCAGTGTTTCTGGAAGAATTAAGCAAGCAGGGGCCAGACTTTCATAGATACCTGAAAAAAATTGGTATGAAAATAAATTTTTTTCAGGGCTTTCCTTTGTATTATATTTGTACACAATTATATTTATATACTCATATATTTATGATTTATATAATTACATGTTGAAAGAAGTTGCATAAAAAGAGGAGATCTATAAATAATACTATCAACCTTTGAGAGAGAGAGACAGACAGAGCGTGAGCAGAGGAGGGGCAGAGAGAGAGAGGGAGAATCAGAATCTAAAGCAGGCTCCAGGCGCTGAGCTGTCAGCACAGAGCCTGACGCGGGGCTCGAACTCACAGACCGCGAGATCATGACTTGAGCCGAAGTTGGATGCTTAACTGACCAAGCCACCCAGGTGCCCCTCTCTGAAGCTATTTAATAGTTGTCTGCATGTAGTATGCATTGTGTAACTATTGCTATCACTAAAAGAAGATTTAGAATTAGGTTCTTTAAATCACCAAATTACAAGTGGTTTTCATATTTATTTCTATTAAGCACATTGTTTGGTCAGATTTCTGTGTACGTTATATAGTCTAACACTACAGTTTCAATGGACATTTAACAGAATAATTATACTGAAATTGGTGCTAATAGGTGTATAAAGTGATGAGAGAGAAAGGAGTATTTCATTGAACTAGATGCATCCACTTAGGGTGTTAACAAGGATAGATGTAAAGAGATAAATGTCATATTTTTCTTAGGGGATAAGTAGCAATAGAGATGAGAAACAGGGACTGTTCCTGGAAGATATACCTAAACATTTCCTTGTGCCCATGTCTAGTGCTGCTGAATTGGCCCTTTGGCAGGTACTTACATATGTTTGGACCTGTTTGCAAGAAATGTAGGTGGCCACCCACGGGTGTCAAAACCAGCAGAGGGAGAGATATATGTAAAGGGACTGAGTGATATGGTTTGTTATAGAAAGTCAAGTAACTGGAATGCAAGCGGGGTAGTGGGGACAGGCCCGGATGTACGCGGGTTGGACAGATAGGCAGAGTCCAGCTCGTAAGAAAATGCGAATGCCAGTTTAGAGAGCCTGAAATTTGTTCAATACTCAGTGGTATGCACTCAAACTGCAATAGGTGACTGAAGTCAGCCTCTGTGACCTTCTCAGGGAAAAATCAAGAATAGGAAGAGCCGAAAAACAGGCTAAGCAGAGGCATGCAAGCAATGTTTTTAAACAATCAGATACGATAGAAACATATATTAAGGTGACTTAAGGGTCTTCCTCACGTCTGTGTGGAAATCAGTAAACCTTTTTATAATTACAACATTTTAAAAAAAAATTTTTTTTTGACGTTTATTTATTTTTGAGACAGAGAGAGACAGAG
Source organism: Panthera onca (assembly GCF_046562875.1). NCBI lineage: Eukaryota > Metazoa > Chordata > Mammalia > Carnivora > Felidae > Panthera > Panthera onca. Next base: position 12,666,849 of record NC_138355.1, on the reverse strand, counting down.
CATGAAGGGGGGAGGGACAGAGAGAGAGGGAAACACAGAATCGGAAGCAGGCTCCAGGCTCTGAGCCATCAGCCCAGAGCCCGACGCGGGGCTCGAACTCGCAGACCGCGAGATGGTGACCTGGCTGAAGTCGGACGCTTAACCGACTGCGCCACCCAGGCGCCCCTTACAACATTTTTAAAAATGATTTTAAATCATTTTTATAATTACAACAAATTATACCTTGTGACACATAAGCATTGGAACTGCTTGCAAGCACATATACCTGTTGCTCCTTTTGAATATATAATAATTTTCTGTATATAATTTGCATACATAATATATAACAAGCTTCCAAGCAGGTCTTCAGAGCAATTGGGAAGAATGTTTCCTGGGCTCCAGTCCTCAGTAACACCATGAATAAAGCATTTACTAACCTAATTTGAGGTTGGCTTTCTACTCAGTCTACAGGGGGTAGCCAAGAAAAAGTGGACGTGGACAGCTACTTTTTAAAAGTCAAAATTTCTCTGGAGGTTTCTAACACAGATAGTAAGACTTTACCTGCCATGTTCATCTTCGTAAATCCAGCCCACAATAGAGTTCCAGATACATAATAGTATTTGCTGAACAAACGAATAAGCTCGAAGGGGCCTCTGTCGGGTAATCACACAAGATTTAAAAGCAATTAGGATGATTTTCAATCTTTGTGAGGCAATTTGACGATACACACCAAGACTCTTATAAATATCCCTACCATTTAAACCAATAAGTCTATTCGTGGGACTCTATTCTAAAGTAATCATCCTAAATGAAGACAAGCTTTATGCATTGTGTATTACAGTAAGGCTTTTAATAGAGGAAAAAATGGAAACAATCAGGCTAACAGTTAGGAAACAAGTTATTGTGTACATTCTTTTTGTGGGGGTGTTTAACGAGCTGTCATTAAAATTATGATTATAAAGACACTATAATGCCAGAGGATAATATTTATATAATTATGTTAAGTTTAAAAACCCCCCACCAAGATGCACAGTTGAAGATAGACCAAGGTTATAAATTATGGGAAGTGTGGCAGGTGGGGGAGAAATGTCTATCAGTTAAGTTTGTCTGGAGGTGGTAAACACTTTTTCTTTCTTTTTTCTCTATCCTTCTGTGTTTATTTTCTTTAATTCTCACAATTACTTCATTTATTCAGCAAATATTTATTGAGAGCCAGGCACTGCTCTAGGAACTGGGGAAAACAGCACCGCATAAAACACAAATCCTTTCCACATGGAATTTACATTTTAGCTGGACGAGGCAGAGAATTAACAAGAACAATCTATTAAGTGGCATATTAAATGATGAGTGCTTGGCGAAAAATAAGGCGAAGAAAGAGGACAAAACTGATACTGCATTTACTTTTTGATCTGCGGAGGAAGAAACTCATCCAGGTGGAAGGACAAAGAGCGGAATTCAGGAATTGCCCACCGGTGCCTGGGTGGCTCAGTGGGTTAAGCATCCGACTTAGGCTCAGGTCATCATCTCTGTGCTGACAGCTCCGGAGCCTAGAGCCTGTTTCAGGTTCTGTGTCTCCCTCTCTCTCTGCCCCACCCCTGCTTGCTCTCTTTCTCTCTCTCAGAAATGAATAAACGTTTAAAAAGAGTTGAAAATATTGCCCAGCCGGTAACAAACTGAAGGTACTGTGATACAACACCCCGGCAGGTGCCGCAGCTGGCTCCTGTGGCCAAGCGTTGAAGTTGAGTGCGGAAAGGCCGGACCAAATGGATCACGTGACTCGAGGGGGCGGGAGGAGGAGGACTGAGAAAACAGCGAATTTGCCCCCTCACTTTCTCTTCAGAAAGGCGGGCGGAGCCGAAAACCAAACAAACTTCTGCTGTGCGATTAGGGGCGGGACAGACGGGGGCGGACTGAGCTTCCTGCGCCGAGGCGCTCGCCGAATTGGCTTTTCGGTTGTTGGTCACTGTGGCAGAGCGGTCTGCGGTCGGGCTGAGACGTGGGGAGCAATGGCGACCTTTGTGAGCGAGCTGGAGGCGGCCAAGAAGAACTTGAGCGAGGCCCTAGGGGACAACGTGAAACAGTAAGAGCTGTCCTGGCGCGGCGTCCGGGTCTCCGCGCCGCTCCTCCTCAGGCTTCGGGCTGCCGACCCACCCTGGAGACGCCTCCCGCCGCTCCGAGGCCTGTGTTGCCTCGCGTCGCGGGTGGCGGGGCCTCTGGGTTTCTCGGCCGGCTCCGGGTGCGGAACCCGGACTCGCTCAGCTGGACGGGCCGGCCTCCCTGGCTCCCTCGGGACTCGGGCGGGCGCTTTCGCCCGGGGCTCTCTGCTCTGGGTGGGGCGGGAGAGGCGCGTTCCACGCCCAAGGGCCTACCGAACGGTTGCAGGCCCCTCGCAGAGTTCGGTTCGCGTGAGGCCTGCCCCGGGCCGAGTGACCCGGAGCCCGACGCGCCCCGGCTGGAGTGGGCACCGCGCGCGGCGGCCAGACCCTGGAGGGCTTCCTGGAGGCGGAAGTTCATTGAGGTCGGGTGATGCGTAGACACTGCGTTTAAGAAAGAGCATTGAGAGTAGTTTCGGAAGGTGGATAGACCCTACGTTTAAGATAAGTCACCGAACATCGCTGCAGTTATAGTGATGATCGCGGTAGTGGACATTAATTGAACACCTTTTAAGCACTCTCAATGTACCATTTCATCTAAGCCTCACAACAGAGATGTGAGGTAGATACAATTGTTATTCCCATTTGATAGATGAGACGACTGAGATCTAGAGAGGTTACGTAACTCTTCAAAAGTCACTAGACCCCTCGTGTCTGATTCCTGGCTCTGATACCCTACAAGGGGTTCCAAAGGAACAAGCGCCCAGCCAGACTTAGGTTATAGCAGGGGACCGAGTAAACAATCAGAGGTCAGATGCTGAATGGCGGGATGTAAAATCAATAATTCAGCCAAGGCTGAAGCCAGATAATATATTTCTGACATACAAGAACGAGTTGGAAAATTTCAGAACATTAATCATTATTATAATTTTATTTTCCAAAGATATAAGTAGCAAATTTTAAATGTTTAAAATTCTAGTGCCTATGTTGTTGCTGCTAGATGACTTCTGTGATATTCCACACATTTGCTTACTCGGTAGGTGCTCACTTAAATATCATGTTGCTGGCAGGGCAAGGTATTTGGGGGACCCTTTCTTGTCATCTTTTTCTTTATATTCTTTAGTATGACTAGATTGAAGTTACTTGGATGTCATATGTGATTTTTGTGGAGTTTTTCCTTCTTGTGAAATTTTGGGGTGGTGGAGTTGACATTCTGCTTTTTATCCTAGCAAGATATGCAGAATTCCCATGTAAGACTTCTTGAAACACTCATGGCCTAAACAGAATAACTAAAAGCAAAATATAATTCTTAAAGCTTATTTTATGAACCTTAATGAATCAAATTTCTACAAATGCTAGAATTAAAATTATTGCTTTGGCATAATTATTTAATTTTTTGTGAACATTTATTGACTCCCAAAGATAAAATGTTCTATCTAAAACTATGTCTTAAAAAAATTTTTTTTAAATTTTATTTATTTTTGTGTGTGAGAGAGAGAGAGAGAGCGCGAACAGGAGAGGGGCAGAGAGAGAGAGGTAGACACAGAATCTGAAGCAGGCTCCAGGCTCTGAGCTGTCAGCACAGAGCCCAATGCGGGGCTCAAACTCTCGAACCATGAGATCATGACCTGAGCCGAAGTCGGACCATGAGATCATGACCTGAGCCGAAGTCGGATGCTTGACTGACTGAGCCACCCAGGCGCCCCTACCTAAAATTATGTTTTAATAGTCATGTTTGCTGTCAGTCTATTTCTTTGCTTATTTAATTAATTGAAAATTATTAGTTACTTTAATAGGCAAAATTAACAGTTTTCACCATTAATTACCACAGTTTGTTACTTTTGTAATACTGACGGCTAAAATTTACATTTTTAAACACAGTTGACTTTTACTCTGTTACGTCTAGGATGCTTACAAATATCTGAAAGTGTTTCCATACTATAATAAATCTGAAAGACCTGGCTTGTGTGTATAATTTACTGATTAGATGTGATGGTGACTTCTATGATCCCACACTTACCACACAGGTTTGCCAGAAATTTGAAGTTAGTATTCCCTATTTGGCCTTTAAAGGCCAATGCTGGCTCTCAGATGTTGGTCAAATACAGATGGTAAAGCTAAATTTGATGTATCTGTAGTGTAAATCTCCACTAACGATGTGATCAAAATATGCTTTTGTGCCATGAGTAGTTAGTGGTACAGTGTTGTTTTGCATTTGTTTTTCCATTCTTTCATTGTCTTTTTCTCCTGCTCCTTAAAAAGTGCCTCTTGGTTTAATACTCTGTAATGTTGCCATCCAGTAATTTCTCATATTTCTTCATGAGTAGTGTGCTTTGGTTTATATATAACCTGACCATTTAAACATGGTCCTTGGTGGTAGGTAAAACAGAGAAAGTGTATAAGGACCCCAGATAAGAGTTGTGTTCAATTTATCTAGGGTCCAAATGTCTCTTATGTTAGGTTGCATGCCCACACCAGCTTCTAGAAAAGACATGGCCTTTGCTAGCTAATTTCCTTTGTATAGTACCCAAGAGAGTGTTCGGTTTAAATAGGTGTTGAATTTTTTGGTGACTTGATCATATGTTCTTTAGTTTACTGCAGGTGTCCCCAGTGCTTCCTAGTCTGACCCACTTAAACTTGTCACCCATCATCCTCACCTTCATAGAGGTTAACTAATTTTCTTTTCAGTTCTGTTGAGGAAAGCAGTCATTTGTCCATGGTTATATGGCAAGTTAACATAGGCACCAGGATTGGGGAGCAGGTCTTCTGAATCTTGGAAGGGGTACGGCTGGAAAGTTTGCCATTAGAGGAGATAGGTAGCATCATGTTGGTAGAACTTCCTGGTAGAGGCTTGTTTTACTTCTGGAATAAGTTCACCCTCAAAATATGGATATATTTGCACCTTTCTTATAAAATAGTGGCCCGGGGCTTCTAAATAATGAAGCTGTCTCATGTCACTGCCCTCTTTTGTGGGATAGAATGGGACGGGAAAATACTTTTTTTTCCCTGTGGAGCTTTATTTCATTTCATAATAGTTCCTGCGTCCTTAAAAAAAAAAACAAACAAAACATTTAAGTGTCCATTGTTGGGAAGTTATTATTGACTAACGAGTGTGTGAATATCAGGTGAAAAGTCATGCCAAGCTCTAAAACTAAACATATTTTGCTATTGAGTGAAATGGGTCTTGGGCAACGTTGACCCCATTAAAGCTATAGGTGTTCTCCTGGGGAAAAAAAAAAAATGTGTGTGAACCCAAAGCTTTGCTTGCAGTGATGGGCACACATAGCCAGTTACATACAGAGTTACATACTAAGGTGAATTGAAGCTAATCTGTGTACAGGAGAGGACCTGCGAGGGTATAAGGCAGTGAGAGCATCAGACCGTCTTCTTTAGAAATCTTTTTTCTTTTTTTTCCTCTGTTAGGAACTCAAATTAGCATTAGAAAGTAGCTAAGTGTGAATTGAAAGTGATTGTAAGACGTGTCCTGAGTAATTTTTAATTGTTTCATGAACAAAGAGCAGCTTCTTTCAGCACTGAATCAAGGGCTGTGGATGTGAAAAGTCATATTTTACTCCTATCTCTAATACTGTTGTTAAGGTATAAAGGGATCAAATCATTATGTTTTTTCCTGCCAGGTAACTAGTGATTTTTATGATTAGTGGTTGGTTTTCACTTTACAAACCACTAAGTTTCTCATATCCACGGTATTTTCATTGTGGTGAGGTGTTTTAGAAACTCATTACTTCAGCCAGTTAGATTAGAACTTGAGATCATCTGAAAGGAAAGAGGTTACCAGGATCAGTATTAATGACCACTTCCCAACCCATAAAACACATATGCTTTTTAAAATATAAATCTTTTTTTTTATTGGGGTATGATTGACATATAACAGTATATTGGTTTCAGGTATACAACAGTTATTCAATACATGTATATATTGCAAAATGATCACCACAGTAAGTCTAGTTAACATCTGTCACGATATATAAAAATTCTTGTGAGAACTTTTTTATTTATGAGAACTTTTAAGATCTACTCTTAGCAACTTTCAAATATACAATACAGTATTATGAACTGTAGTTAATAATTGGAAAATTAGTGTATTTGAAATTAATATTTAAAAGTTAATACTTTTAATAATAATACTTTTAAAACATAAATATTAAATGTAAGATTCTGGAGGATAGGTCTTTTAGAAAGGCAACAGTGAGGAAGGAAGGGTACAGCTGTGGTTTTGGCTAAAGGACTTGTGAGTCCAATAATGTGACAACCTGTCAGTCCCTTTTGGGGAAAAACTTTTCTTCCTTTTTCTTCTGTTGATATTCTTTTTTTTTTTTTTTTCTTTTTTCTTATTAAGTAGGCTCCACACCCAACATGGGCCTTGAACTCGGCGGCCCTGTGAGATCGAGAGTCACAGGCTCTACGAACTGAGCCAGGCAGGCGCCCCCTTCTGTCAGTATTCTGATTCCTAGGTGTATTAGTTTTCAAGGGCCGGGGTAACAAAATACGACAGATGGGGTGGATTAAACAATAGAAATTTGTTTTCTCATAGTTCTGGACGCTGGAAGTCTGACATCAAGGAAGTCTGACAACACCCTTCAGCAGGGTTGTTTTTTTCTGAGGCCTCTACCTTTGGCTTATAGATAGCTACTGTCTGGTCTGTGTGTGTGTCACAGTCCTAATGTCTTCTTACTAAGGACACCCATCACATTGGTTTAGGGCCCACCCTAGAGAGGTCATCTTAATTTAATCACCTCTTTAACGTCCTGGGTGCTGGGGGTCAAGGGCTTCAACATATAGATTTGGGGGGAGATGCACAACTCTGCCCATATGGTGGGGAATGCAAAATCTCCTTCCCTGGGTTTTGGAGCAGGTAAGGTAAACTTGGGAAAGAAGCAAAATCCTTGGTTCTTAATACTGCTTCTGTCTCTGCAGATACTGGGCTAACTTAAAGTTGTGGTTCAAGCAGAAGATCAGCAAAGAAGAGTTTGACCTTGAAGCTCATAGACTTCTCACGCAGGATAATGGTAAAATAATTATCTGGGGAGTTATTTTACTATTTTGAAGTTTTCCCAGATTTGCAATAAGTTGCAAATAAATAACTGCAATAATAAATTGCAGTAAATTTTGCAGTAAGTCTTTTCACTTAAAAAAATAAAATGGGGTTTTTAATGGTGTGTAAGATTATTTTAATAATATGGATATTTCAAATAAAGTGTAAAGAATGGCAGGGTATGGGATATCCAGAGTCGAATAATGGTTTCCTTATGTTGTAAATGTTTTGTATTTGACTTGTGACAATCTTCCCTTTTTCAGTCCATTCTCACAACGATTTCCTCCTGGCTATTCTTACGCGTTGTCAGATTTTGGTGTCTACCCCAGGTAAGGGAGCGGGAGTACTTCCAGGGAGGTCAGTCAACAGAGCCATCAGAGCCCTGGGCTTTAGCTTCCGTTAACAGACACATCTGTTGTGTGCAAACGACATGTTCTTTGAACTGCTCACAAGAAAAAATTTATTATGTAGGTGCAGATTGTTTTGTAGAACCTGGGTAAAGCAGGTGATCTCCCTGTGCTTATGTTGACTTTCGGTCTTTACCGTCCACTCAGCTGGATTTTGGATTACTTAAATGACAGACAAGTGAGGAAGTGGGTGGGCAGTCAGGGTGAAGAAACTTGAGGGCAGCTGGTATTAGACGAGGGTTTCCATAGATGCAGGGAAGGTGAGTTCGGGTTGGGGGAGGGGAAACCACGCCGTGTGGTGAGAACCTGGACTTTCAGTTGTATTCTCAAGTAAGATACCAGCACCTGGAAGGTTAGAGCTTCAGCATGCTGGGGAGGTGGGTAGGAGCTAAATCGGTCACTTCAACCTAATTAGGTATAGGTAGAAACAATGACCCCTTTATCCCAAATTGTTTGGAGTTTAAGTGGTACAGGCACTTCTTTCATCCATCTTATTTTAATCAAGTAGTCCAAAATAAATGATTAAATACATTAAACAATTTGCCTCACAATAAAACTTATCCTGAACTGTTGTTAAAAACTTAGATTTGTAGGTACCGCCTACTATAGATTAAGTTGAATTTTTTGTTGTTGTTTTTAAAGGGCCTGTGGTGATTGTGTTGATCATTGATTAAAAACCTTTCTTTGTTTTCTTTCTTACCTTTTCTTTCTTTTCTTTTCTTTTCTTTCTTTCTTTCTTTCTTTCTTCCTTTCTTTCTTTCTTTCTTTCTTTTAAATTCAAGTTAGTTAGCATACAGTATAGTCTTGGCTTCAGGAGTAGAACCCAGTGATTAATCTCTTAACATATGACACCCAGTGCTCATCCCAAAAAGTGCCCTCCTTAATGCCCATCCCCCATCTAACCCATCCCCCCACCTAACCCATCCCCCACCTAACCCATCCCCCCACCCACCTCCCCTCCAGCAAACCTCAGTTTGTTCTCTGTATTTAAAATATATTTTCTCTGTATTTATGGTTTGCCTCCCTCTCTGTTTTGCTTTTTCTTTCATTTTGTTTTCTCTGAAGTTGGTTTGCTAATCTATAAAGAGGCTAATACCTACCCGGAAGAGTTGCTGTGAGGATTAAAAAGAATGCAAAGTGTCTGTTAACACTGCGGTCCCTCGATCAATAATATTATTAAAAATCATCTTTCCCACCTAGCTTAGGAAAACAGAAAACCCACCCGCAAGTACGAAGAGCTACATTTCTATATTTTACTTTGAATAGAAATCATCTCTTTGTTGCCAGCAACTATTAATTTCATTTTGAGGAAATACATTTTGGGGGTTCGATAGAGAAATAACCCAGCCAGTGGATGGAAGTGTTGGATCCACCCCTAAATCTGCCCGCCGCTGGAAAGCTGTCCTGGTTGTCAGTCAGGCCTGACTCACCAAGCTTTGCTTCCTTGCCTGGAGCGTGTTGGCCACACATCGGTGGCATCACCTAGCATCCGGGCCATCCAGCAGCAGTGGGTTTCTTTGGGAATCTTCTAAGATTGGCTGACCTCATCAGTGAGACCTGGATGTACCAGAGACATTTAAAGCGGTGGAGAGAAGAGCTTGACTTCCCTAACAGGTTGTTTTGTTTTTTGTTTTTGTTTTTTTGTTAATTCCAGTGTAGTTAACATACAGAGTTTAGTTTCAGGGGTACAATATAGCGATTCAGCAATTCTGTACATGACTCAGTGCTCATCATGGTAAGTGTCCAAAGAGCTCTTTTTTAACTGATGAACTTGGAGTATTTTTTTTTCAAAGCTTTAAAAACTCATTCTTCAAAAAAACATCAAAACGGAAATAATGTTTTTGCTAAGATGATGGTTTTTTTTTTCGTATAAAAAATTTTGGGGGGTAGTTTTTTCAAGTGTACTGTAATGAGCTTGAATTGCTTTGATTGTTTTTCTTTAACACTAAACTATATATAAATGTGCTCATGGTTAGAAATAATACAGAAGGTCTTATAATGAAAAGCTTCTTCCCACTCCTAGACTTTTCTCAAAGACAGCTACTTTGTTTTTTGTTCTTCTGGTAGGACTTTGATAGCTCCTCATTGGAGCTTAAATCTCTTTCTGGGTTTACTGATTTGAGACATCTGGCTTATGCTTTATGAGATTTCCTCAGTTCTTTCAGCCTTTCTGCCCAATGCATTCTTTAATTCAGCAATTTTTATAATACCTTCTTTTTGTTTTATGGACACACGTGTTTTCAGACTTCTCTGAATATACCAGTTAGTATTTTTGAAGTCCGTGTTGCTTGAATTATTTAAAAAAAAATTTTTTTTAACGTTTATTTATTTTTGAGAGAGACAGAGACAGAACGCGAGTAGGTGAGGGGCAGAGAAAGGGGAGACACAGAATCCGAAGCAGGCTCCAGGCTCCGAGCTGTCAGCACAGAGTGCGATGCAGGGCTCGAACTCACAAGCTGTGAGATCATGACCTGAGCCGAAGTCGGACGCTCAACCGACTGAGCCACCTAGGCGCCCCTGAATTATTAGGACTTCTATTTTCTGTTTGTTTATCTGGGTCTTTCTTATTCTGTTACAGATTGTCATCAAATGTCGGGTGATTCACATTTAAGAATGAAGTATACAGTTGTGTGGGGGTTTTGTTGTAGAGTGAGCTGACAGGAGGCCAGCTCAACTGGGGATCCTCAGGCCAGCATGCAGAGAGCTGTGCTCTAGGGTGTCAACATCCATATCAACCACCTTAGTATAGCCCAGAAATTTGGTCCAGTTTAACTAGAGGAGAGTTCTCCACTCTCTTGTCCTCCATACCCCCCAACAGCATCCCCCTGCCATTGTAAATACTGTGCTATGTATGGGAGAGAGCAGGGCTGGCTCCGGGGCCTGTGAACTGCCTGTGAACTGCCTGTGAACTCAGAAGGGCCCACGCTTGGCTTAGTGCTCAACTGTGGTTGCCTTGAAATTCTAAATGTTTGAATAAGAGACCCTGCATTTTTGTTTTGTACTGAGCCCACTGTTAGTGGTGAGGGGGAAGGGGTTTGTGTAGACGACTTTTGAATGTAGACCTTCCATTGATCTTGTTTTTGGCTTCACTGACCCCTCCCTGGTTTCCACTGTCCTCACCTTCTCCAAATCCAGATTCTTTGTGGATTTCTGCTCTGCAGGTTAACTTGTTTCCACCTCATTTCCGAACCTTGCCTAGGCTAGGTTATGGCTTCTGTGTGTCTCCATGTGAGTGAACACCTTTTTAGCCCATTGTTGAAATTTGTTGACATCTCATCTTGTTTCAATTTCCTTTCTATCTCAGTTGCGGATGTGTGCTGTTTACTTTCTGCTATTACCTTTTTTTAGTAGGGTCTAGAAAGAGAGGTGAGATACATTCATGTGCTCAGTTCCCCATCTTGAACTAGAAAATTTTTTCCTACTTTGGTAATACTACTTATAATGCTACTAATAAAGCAAACAAAACACCCAATAAACATTAATTTAAAATATGAAAAACAAATTTGTCTTCCTAAAGGAATAATTTTGGTTACAGCTAGAAAAAAAATGTGATTTGAGAGAATTCATAATTTTGCTTGGAGAAATAGAGAAGATCTGAATTTAAGCATTGATTATTTTCATTACTTGAGCATTCCATACTTTTTTAGCCTATAATGAAACCAAACACAGCAGTTGACAACTGTCCCCGTTTTCTCTTATGGTTCTTTTTCTGTCTCACAGAGGGTGCTGGATCTTTACCCTGGACAGGGGGTTCTGCAGCTAAACCTGGAAAACCAAAGGGAAAGAAAAAGCTTTCTTCTGTTCGTCAGAAATTTGACGTAGGTTGTTCTCCAGTAGATCTTGGTAACAACTGATTTAAGTGCTGGTGTGATGGAACGGGCTTTAGTTTTTAAATAAATCTTAAAATACTGGTAGTAGAGTTGAAAAAAAGGAGGGCATGATTTGGGGAAGAAAGGTGTTATTATATTTGAGGTTGACAAGAGTTTCGAAGAGTGTGAGTCCCAGGTGTCTGAATTTTTATAATTCTAGTTTGTTACTGCATAAATATTAATATGTTTTCATTAGTACCTAACGATTTTTTAATGACTCAAAAAGTATGCCTGTATTATTTCTCCTCTTAAATCTTTTTCTGGAATGTTTCTTACATTGAAGACTTCTGTTCCACGGCTCCAGGAGGCCTGGAGGCCTCTGGCAGGATCCTGGCGATGCCCAGCTAGGCCCTGAGCCTTTCGGAATCAGCAGAGAAGTCATGAAGGCATTTGGCCATAAAATTTGCAAACATTTTGGGATAAATTGTTTTTTCCTTTTGTATTTGGGGAACAATTTCCCAAAAGTCTTCCTTTTATAGGTTTGACTGGGTGTTGATAGCTTTATTGATTAACATCAACAAACATTCATTTCTACCTTTGCTCTGTGTTTTCTATCGATACTATTCAATATGGAGGGCATCGGTACCTCTAGAGAGGCATACCTTAGTTTAAAAAGGGATATTTGATATAAAATACAGTTTTATACTTGGACAATGGAAAAAACAACCAATGTTTCTTTTATAATACAAGCTTCAAACAGGACAAGCCATTTTCGCTATTAAATCTTATATGTTGAGCTTAAGCAGGAGCTACCACTGGTGATGGAGAATACACATGGGCTGTCAGAGTCTACCAGAGGAGGCAGAGGTTTTAGGAGTGGAAACAGTTTGAGAAAAACTATTCTAAATAATTAGAATGGCTGTGTCTTAGCAAGATTCTGTGTTGAGAATTGTAAGTAGAAGATGATAGCAAGATAGTTTATACTGTCTGGCATTCTCTTGGAATATCTGTTATTAGGTCTGTTATGTTGGTTAGCTACGCTTATTTTTAGAGCTTAAACGAGGTATTACTATATATTTCTACTTTCAGAACCTGCTTACTTACAAGTATACTGAGAATGCTCTGAGTTGTTTGAAAATAGTTTTATATCTTCTCCTTTCCCCTAATTGTTATTTTTAGCACAGAGCCATATATTCTGTGATCACCAAGGTATCAGTTGAATAGAATAAACTGCTGGGCACACTACCATTATTCCCCTTAATTCATGTCTTCATTATTATTACTTTATTATTACCATTACTAATGGGTGTGAATCTGTGATTATTTGTGCATGAGTGACTTCTTTTTTTTTTAAATCCTGTAGTATTGTTTTGGTGGCATTAACTTGTGGGAGCTCAAGTCCAATATATTGTGTCTTCTTACTTGCCACTGTGATGAATCATTTTGAAAAGTTTTCTTGCCCATAGCATAGATTCCAGCCTCAAAATCCCCTCTCGGGAGCCCAGCAGTTTGTGGCAAAGGATCCCCAAGATGATGATGAGTTGAAACTTTGTTCCCACACAATGATGCTTCCCACCCGGGGTCAGCTTGAAGGGAGAATGATAGTGACAGCTTACGAGCACGGGTTGGACAACGTCACGGAGGAGGCCGTCTCAGCTGTTGTCTACGCGGTGGAGGTTGGTTTTGCTGGTGGCAGAAACGGTTTTACAGGTTGAATGTAACGAGCTTGTGTGTGTCGTTGAAAGTCGGTACTGCAAGAAAAGAATCCAAGTACTACCGATGCCAGAATTGTCGTCATTGAAATTGTTTTCTTTTTTTTCCCTCTTTTTCTTTTTCTCTCTCTCTTCTTTTTTTTTTTCAAGTAGGCTTCATGCCCATGTGGAGCCCAATGCGGGGCTTGAACTCATGATCCTGAGATCAAGACCTGAGCTGAGATCAAGAGTCGGACCCTTAACCGACTGAATCACCCAGGCACCCCGGAATTGTGTTCTTTTGAGGGGAGAAACACCTCATAGTCCATGCAGTTGCCTTCAGTTAGCAGACTAAGCTTTTCGGAGAGGCTATTTATGGCATAACACTTTGGCGTGTTTTGGTGTTTAATTTGTTAACACGGGCACAGTTTTTAAGGAAAAAAATTGAGATCGAGAATCCTAACGATGAAAATCACTGTTTTTTGTTGTGTCCCAGCATTTAAAGAGCATTAGATTTGGTGTCTAAACAGTAGGATCCTTCTCTCAGCCCACTCATTTATCCATTCACTTTATTCATTTAGTTATTTGCCAAAATACGCATTGGGTTCTATAGTGCACGGATATGTCAGGTAATACAGGGTAATTCTTCCAGTACTTGGGGCCTCCCGTTTCCTCACATGTACCTCAAAGATTATAATCGCTATCTCATGAAGTTACACACATTTAATAAGTTCAGTGTGTGGAAATTACAAATTGTATCATGAAGGCCTGGATATGAGATTATCTTACTGGTATAGTTGAAACAGGTGATCCTGCCTCACCCGTTACTAATGGCAGGCTGGGATCAGCTCTTTTTATTTTCACAGACACTTTCTATCCCTTATGTACTTGGCTCTCATAAAGAAGTATCAAATACCTAATTTTTGGTTTATTTCCTATATATCTGTTGTGTATGTGGCTTTTGAGAGAGCCATGGTTCTTTTATGGCAGGATTCTAGTAGATTGGGCATTGTAGCCAGTAAATCTGACCTCTTGGAACTTTTTGTCCTATTTGAAACCAGGTTTCAGGGTAGTTTGCCTCCTTTTAGAAATTTTATGTATTTATTTTTGTACTTTTATTTAAAACCGTCTGAAAATCTCTTTTGAGAGAGGAGTCAATTTAGAAACCATAAATAACTTTAATAAATTTCATGTAGAGCAAGCACCTATTAAATGGAACCAAATAAAAACAACGCATCTCTCTCTTTCCCGTACCTTCCTGCTCTGATGTGGTTCTGTGGCCTTTTGGTGAACTTTGGTTCCACCACATGTTAGCCTGTCTCATATCTCCATCCACTAAATGCTAGGAGACATTTTTTGGTCAATGGAAGTTTTATGATTTGCTCTTAAACAGGAGTTCATGTTCTTTTTCTTTTCTTTGTTTTTACAGAATCACCTTAAAGATATATTGACATCAGTTGTGTCGAGAAGGAAAGCTTATCGGTTACGTGACGGTCATTTTAAATATGCCTTTGGTAGTAACGTAACCCCACAGCCATACCTGAAGAATAGCGTAGTAGCTTACAACAGCTTAATAGAAAGGTATATGAAGTTTCTTGTGGTTTTGCATCCATCCTCTCTAGCTGGTACACTACTATTAGGTGTTAGACCGCTGTTAAATAATTGTGTTTCTGTCAGTCTAAGGTACCTTTGAGAGCAGCGCGGTTTTATTTTAAGTTGCATCCTTGCACGATAACTAGTGAATTGCTTTGGTATCGCTTGTCACAAGTGAGGGCGCAGAGTTTGGCTGCCGCATGTGGTTATGCAAGTGCCCCGGGCCCACTTTCTCGGGTGGATTGGAGCGGTTCCCCGAGGTGAGGAGTCCTGAGGGCTCGTAAGGGGCAGCACCTGCTTGGTGGTGGAAGCGGGCCTGCTTTCAGTCAGAAGCACGGCCTATGATTGTTGGGTCAGGGTTGGGTATCTTGATGGCGGGAGGAGGGGTGGGAGGTGTTCCTCCAGGTTCCGTAGCTCTACCTTGAGAGAGTGGCCTGTGTTGCGTGTCATCAGGTTGTTCTTGGCATGCTGGTGTGCAGCCTGGTCCCTGCCCCCGTCTCTGGGCTTCCTCCGTCCACGTTCCACGGAGGGTCTCCCAGGACTTCTAATGTCCTCAGTCTTCGCTTTACGAGATGACCTGGATTACCTTTCTTTTCATCCGTGTGTTGTCTGTTTTCAGCCCTCTACTTCCTTTCTGCCTTCCCTGCAAATAATGTAGTCCAAATTTTAAGCCTTTGGGAAAGAAAAAGCAGTGGTGTAATGTTCTTTCTGAAGTGACTGGATTTCTCGGAGCGCTCGTTAGCTGGTTGGTGAGGGAGATGACAGGGAGGTACAAGTTCAGAGAGAAAAGTGTGACCCGGAACCTGGTGGGGGTGATGGTAGTGAAGAACTAACAAGAAAGGAAGGGAGGAGGTGTGGTAGGAAAGAGTGTAGGGTGGGAAAACCAAGAAGAGAGTTGGACACGGCCAAGAGTGTTGACACCACATGGAAAGGGGTTGTACCAGCGCCTACTTCATGGCTGAAAACCTTGAGGTGGCTCACAAGGCCCATTTTGAAGAGCATCCTCTTTTTTTTTTTTTTTTTTTTTTTAAGTTTATTTATTTATTTTGAGAGAGGGCGAGGGAGAGCGTGAGCAGGGAAGCAGGCAGAGAGAGGGAGCAAGAGGGAGAGAGACAGAATCCCAAGCAGGCTCCACACTGACAGCGCAGAGCCTTGGCACAGGGGCTCGAACTCCCAAACCATGAGATCGTGACCTGAGCCGAAACCAAGAGTCGGATGCTTAGCCGACTGAGCCACCCAGGCGTCCCGAAGAGCGCCATCTTAAATTAGGTTCACTATTTATATTTAGATCGTCAAATGTGAAGATTTCTATTCTCAGTCTCATTCAGGCATGTCTGTGTGGGAGTATTTGTTCTCATTTGTAAGTCCTCCTTTTCTAGAAGAAAAACCCAACCGACAAAGTGGGTGAATGCTGAGAGCAGCGTCTGTGACCCTGCCAGGCCTCCCGAGCTCGCCCCCTCGCCGCTGGCCTGCCCCTGGAGGGCGACTGGCTCCCCGTCACTGCTTGTTTGCCCAACAGGGCCGCCTTTGTCCGGTGCTCACCCCCACGCTTCTACCCGCCTGTTCGTTCGTCTGAGCTGCCTCCTCACTGTTGTTTTACCTTCTGGGTGTTCTTCGAAACTGTATAGGTCATCTCCTACTGTCTCGGGACACAACAATTATGCCCGACTTCCCCGCTGATACTGTATCTGGGTCCTGTTTTGGGAAACTGGCAAGATTTGGATTTTCTTCATCCTCCATTTTTGCCTGTTGCTTACTCTGCGCTGTGTCTTCTTGCATGTAATTTTTCAATCCTGTTGTCTCCAGTTACATGTATCTTCCTCTCCCAAGTCAGTTTTTCAGTTTCATTCTCCTTTAATTAAGGTCTTTTTTCTCCCCCGCTCCCGACTAGAAGCATTTGAAGGGCAGGAAACAATTTTGGCCCAGCATCCTGAGCTTAATAAATATTTCAACATTGTGGGGAGAGGAGTGTAAATTTAGTTGTTCTACATTTTGTTTCCAGCCTGCCAGATGGGCTGCCTTTAAAAATTAAAATTACAGGCCACTCACGTAATATACTAGCTAAAAAGTAATTTCTAATTGGGTTTTTAATTATTTTTAAGATATTTTTGCAAGATGTATTAAAAGCCCATTCCTATTTTCGTTATCCGCTTGTCTCGTTCATAGTTACTGGGAATGTTTTGAAAATACTTTGTTTTCAGTCCTCCAGCCTTTTCTGCTCCTTGTGCGGGTCATAACCCGGCCTCTCACCCGCCCCCTGATGACGCCGAGCAGCAGGCCGCCCTCCTGCTGGCATGCTCTGGGGACACTCTGCCTGCAGCTTTGCCTCCAGTCAACATGTATGACCTTTTTGAAGCTTTGCAGGTAAAACTCTTGGCTCCTTAAGGTTTACCTAGATTTATGGATAGGTTCAGAGTTTCTTTAAGTTTGCAAAGATACAAAGATATTCAGTAGCTTTTCCTCTTCTTGGCTTTTTGGTTTTCAGTTTTTATTGTTTGTTGTTTATCTTTTTTAAGTCACTTTACTTATTTTGAGAGAGAGAGAGAGAGAGAGAGAGAGACATTGTACATGAGAGCAAGTGTGGGAGTTGGGGGAGAGAGAGATGCCCAAGCCCCAACGTGGGGCTCAGACCCGCAGAACTGTGAGATCGTGACCTGAGCCGAAATCAAGAGCCGGACACTTAACCCACCGAGCCACCCAGGTGCCCCTATTGTTTGTTATTCAAGCCATTAGTACTACCCTCATTTTTCAAATCCGGGGCCCACACCTCCTTCCTAACTTACCTCTCCCAGCCCCCACTTGCCCAGTGAAAAAGAAAAGGGGAAAAAAGAAATCCTCTTCTTCCCGCTCCTATTTCAGAAGCTTGTCATTTCTTTGTTTTCTTGTTTCTAGTTGGAGCTTCATTAGGCTCTGGCTTGTAGCTTAGCGGTTGGTGTGTGAGTGTTTCGTTGATATAAACCTTACTTTTTAATTGTGCGTGTCGGGAAGAGGGATATACCGAAGCGTAACTGGAGGCACGCTACTGTTTTAATCGCAGGTACACAGGGAAGTCATTCCTACACACACCGTATACGCTCTCAACATTGAAAGGATCATCACGAAACTCTGGCATCCAAATCACGAAGAGCTGCAGCAAGACAAAGTCCACCGCCAGCGCCTCGCAGCCAAGGAGGGGCTTTCGCTCTGCTGAACTAGGGTGACTTGAGGGTAGGGGAGCCTCAGCAAATTCGTTGGTTATTGAGAATTGAATGTTTTGGGGGGTCCACATTTCAAGACTGAAGTGTGTGGTGTAAATATAGCCTTTCCTGTGGAAATGGGGCACTGAGTACCTTCTGCGTTGCTACTGTGAAGCCGTTCATACAAATCTGACTTTGATAATGACCCATATCTCTGTATGTCTGTATGTGTTCCCAGTTATGGGAGTGAGCACTGAGAAAAAGTCTGTGCCGGGAATGATGTTTTTAGGCATCTGAGGCTTAGTATCCTTGGGTCTGCATGTGAGGTAGATGACATCCTAGAACAAAGAAGCCGTTATAATTTAGTCCCCGTGATCAGCAGGACATCTGTGTGTTCAGTGACAGCATATACTCTGTATCTGGCAAGCCTAAAATTTCTGCCTTTCTCCTGAAGAACTGTGCTCTCGCGTTTTGGTTGAAATAACCTACACAGTGTTAAAAATCATATACCTCCTTTAGTGACCGGTTTAATTTTTTAACAGATTTGGGTAGCTCCCTAAAAATTCATTACAACTCCATAGAAAATAGGACTTAGAAATACTGTGCTGTTAGACAAAATAAAGTCCTTTCTTTGCATTAAAAGCCAAAATAAAAACTCCGGAATGTAATTGACCTTATAAAGTTTCTTCTGAGAACTTAAGTTTCTTTTACAGTTAATACGCCCAAAGACTTTTATTGGTAGTTTCACCTGTTGATTATTCCTATAGAATATATTTTAAGAAGCCCACGTAAACATACTGGATTTATACTTAGAAACTCCCTAATTCCTATGAAGTATCTGTTCCTCTCCTTTCAGATGATAAAGTGAACATAATTTACATCTGGCAGTGTTACTAATAATAAAGTTTGTTTTTTTAGAGGTGATGCTTTTTACTAAAGAGAAGGTGTTGGTGACTATATTAGAATGTACAGATGGGTTGTGTAGGCCTAAGTCATATATGTGTAGATACGTATACATGGTTCAATATTTGGATCTATTTGATTTTGTACTATAAATGTGACAAATAAACCTTTTGGGAGAAAACTTCCCTTTCCTGTGTTTACTAAAGTAAACGTATAAGGAATACTGCGTTCCACTGAAGTATGAAAAGCCCTGCTTTAGGAGATCTTAGCAGACTTTTAGAGGAATGTACTAGATGAGAAAGATTAAAAAACAGGTTCCAACTTAGGTATGTCATTGCTTGCTTTTCTTTTTTTTTTTTTTTAAGTTTGAGAGAGAGCAGGAGCAGGGGAGGGGCAGAGAGAGAATCCTAAGCAGGCTCTGTACTGGCAGCACAGAGCCCGACACGGGGTTTGAACCCACAAACCTTGAGATCGTGTCATTTCTTTCCTTTTGGAATGTGTAGACAAAAAGAAAAAAAATAAATAAACAGCTTAGTTTCAGTTCTCGGCACAAGTCTGAAAAGTCCTTTTTTAGATAATTTTCAGGTTTAGAAGAATTTGGACTGATACCTAGCTGAATGTAGTGGTTTTGTTTTGAGCCATCCATATGCCGGGAACTTAATGCGAAGTATGTGTTAAATTTCATGGAGTCCTTACGTGGGGAGGCAGCTGGGAGCCTCAGCCATGTCCTGCCGCCCATTGCAATGGCAGCAGCGTCCATGGGCGGCCCTGGCTTTCACCTCTACAGTCACCTGCTCTGGTGTGACCACAGGATGCCAGAGGACTCCCTTTGCCTCGTGTTCCCGGCCTACGTGAAAATCTGCTTTCTGTGCCAGTTTTCCTTAAGAATCATTTTGTAAAGTGGAAAGATGGGGTTGAAGGTAGAGGGATACTTAGGATTTGAAAGATTTGAACACCTCTGTCCCGCCAAAGGCTAGCTTCCACTCCAGCAGTGTTGCCAACTGTGGGATCCTGAGTGAAATTGTGACTGCTTATTCCCAAGCATTTAGAAAAATAGCTGTCAATGAGGAAAACGCTGTTAGAAACCAGATAATTTCAGGGGCACCTGGGTGGCTCAGTTGGTTAAGCGACCGACTTCAGCTCAGGTCATGATCTCGCAGTTTGTGAGTTTGAGCCCGGCGTCGGGCTCTGGGCTGACAGCTCGGAGCCTGGAGCCTGCTTCGGATTCTGTGTCTCCCTCTCTCTCTGCCCCTCTCCTGCTCATGCTCTGTGTCTCTCTGTCTCTCAATAATAAATAAATGTTGAAAAAAAATTTTTTTTAAAAAGAAACCAGATAATTTCACTTAGAATAAAGCTTATTTTTCCTGCAGGAGTTTCAGTAATTATCTTTCATATATAGGTGTTATCACTGCAAAACCAGGTTTGACAATGCCCACCTTACTTTCTACCCAGAGTGCTGACTTAGCACGCGTTCTTATAACCTTGAACACCCTCTGCTGTGATCAACCAAGCACACGTTCCTTGGCACGCACCTCCCGACACCCCACCACTGCCTGAGGTTCCCGATTGGACCTCACAAACTTCTAAAGGATTACTCTTTGACCATTAGATAAATGCCTGTGTTCCCTCACATTTTTTGGCTCCTGCCAAAATGCCTCCAGGATGTAGAGTAAGGGTAAGGAAGCTTGGTTTTAGGGGTCAGACTTAAATGCTGTGGCCAAGATTGGGTCAGCACTTGATTCTGGTGGCTTAAAAAAGGAAAAAAGTCTGGAGACTTCTTAGAGAGTAGACCACTACTTATTTCATTGAATCTATGGGCATGGTAGATTGTCAGGAGTAATTTAACTAAAAGCACACCAGGAAAGGGCAGGTAGGTTCTTCATGCTTTCATTTTTAAAGAAATTTGTGAAAACTACGTTTTCTGATCTGCTCCTCAACTTGCTAGCATGTCTTCACCCATTTAAGATTAATATCCCTTTATGGATTTCCTTCACGGGATTTGGTAGTGTACCATCCCCGAGAACATCTGAAACATGACTGAATGAGGAAAAAAGCTATTTATGCCAGGCCTCCCCCCAACTCCCCACCCCTGGACTTTTGAGTTTAAAACCACGTTATCATTTTTCTTCCCTGTCTTCGGACGCCAACATTTATATTGCCATCCCATGAACAGACACTTTTTTGATTCAAGGATATTCCATACATACACCCCAGACTGAATGGAGAATATAGCATAAAAGATAGTTTGAAATGTGACCTTTCACAATGCTAGAGGTAAATAATAAATAAAAGCACCATAGCCTATTGTCTTTATTATCAAAGTTTATTGTCGGGGTCAATTTTCTATCTACCGGGGAGTACAACTATGTCTCAATATGTGCTATAGTAATTCTAGGGTAATAGCCATTCTGCAAAATAGTTGTACTGGGACTCTGTTAAGCATAGATCATAATTAAGTCAGTGGAAGAATGAGCCCAGAAAAACCCTGACAGTAGAGCCATTACTCTAGGAAAGTTCCAGTGCTATGCAACCTGTAAGGCATCATCTATCAGCTGATGATGAGACTCAAGAAGATGTTGGTGGAATGAAATAGGAGTTGAACCCATTTTCTACTCTTCTCTGCAAGAAAACTATGGCCCCAATGCAAGAACCCAAAATTAGATCTTATAAAATCATGTAGGCTCCCAAAGCAAGTAAAACAGGACATAAAGAGGAAAGGGCCAGGGACCAGGGTAGTGGAGGATAAATTAAGTGGAAGTGGAGGGAATGGAAACTTCTGGAATGGAAAATAGCTGTATTTAGATGCCACTTGAGACAACAAATAATACAGTACAGGTGGAAGCAAATGGGGAACAATTCCAATATTCAAAGTTATTCAGATATACCAGAAACTAAGTGAAGTTTCCTACCTTGGAGGAAAACTGGTTTTAAACAAATGACAAAGGTGAGTCACTAATAGGAGAATGAGTACCTGAGTAGAAATAGGTGTTTCAGGATGCCAAGAACAGTATAGTATATAAATGAGCAGAGTCTACCAGAAGGAAAAGTGGTTACGGTAGCCTGTTATTCAGATCAGACATTGGAATGACATTTCTGGCAATGGCTTTGTCCAGAAGGTCCTGGCATATTTTTTTGTGGCATAGATAGCTCGGAATGTTTTCGTAACACTCAACTTAGGTGGGAATGCAAATTACTAGAATGTAAAAATTCAAAGACCTCCCATCTATTCCTGCAGGGCAGAAGGAGATTAGAAGTCTTGCAACAGCTGTGGCTAAAGGCCCACGTCCTCTCATACCCTTGTGATCAAAATATTAAAGAAACCAACAAGTATCCGATGAGTCAATGAGCCTTGTACCATGGAGATAGCAGATAATTTATAGTGACTTCTTCTGCAGGCAGCCTGAGAAACAGAAGAGCTTGTATACTAACTGCTGCCCCATCATTAAATATAATGACACAGAGGGCCACCAAAGACCCTCAAAAATTCTAGCTGCCGACGAGATTGGGAAGAGAAATAAAACAGCATAGTTTCCTAACCTGTATCTTCCACTCTAACCTAGTTCATCTGTGGAAAAGCCATCTGCTGGCACCAGGCCAGTTGATGCCTGAATGTTATCACTAGTATCTCATTTTTCCAAAAGAGGAAATGTGTAAGTAGCAGGTGTACATATGGGACTCATTTCTACAAAGCCTTCTTTGCAGTCTTGACCTGTGCGGGGACAGGTTCTACTCTTGGAAGCATTTTTAAAGGCAAAAGAAACCATTTACTTGAGGTTTTCGCCACAGAGAGGACATCAGTGGAATTGGGCCCATAGGAGTCTCCTGTTGGTGTTGAACAAACGGTCTCTTCTCCAGGAACAAATACCTTTGTTCATTCGTATTTACAGGTTTCTTTTGATGGACACATGGATTAATCTCTAAAACAAAAAATGGGGCAGAAGCAGTTTCTTCCCTAATCATGTCTCTGCTGAAATCAAGGGTCCTAGACTTTTCTGACACGTGGATGTGGGGCGGGGGTGGGCTATGTCACAGGACAGGGTGCACAGTCCAGACATGGGGTTGTTCCAGCCCCCCCGGCCTTCTGCTGCTCCCTGTGCGTCCACACTTTGAGGAATCTTCTTGAGGATTTTCCTCTCACCTGTTTCAAACAGTTCCAATTGCTGGAAAACAGAGAGAACCTAAGTGTGAATTAACCCTTGGATTTTAGAAATCATATACATTTTAACAAACATGATTATTCCATTAGTCAGATTTCCAAATAGAGGAGGAGAACCAGTTTTATGCCCATCTGTCCACTATTAAATCTCCTGTTTGCTGAGAGTCCCTAACTGCTTCTATCACTTCCTCAGTTCACAAAAGGGCAGCTGAACAGAGAACCGGTGGTCAGGATGGGCAGAAGGTCATGGTTGATATCGGACGTAAATGCCTATCTTCACAGCTGCAGCCTCGCCCTGTCTTTTCCCTTTCCTCTTCTGGTAGCCAAGAGCTCAGAAAATTAAAAAAAAAAAAAAAAAAAAAAAAAATGCACAGAAACGTTTAACAAGGAGAGGGAAAAAAACAAAAAGTAGAATAAGACAAGGATTAACAACTCGCTAGAATTCAAAGTTTGACCACGGTTAGCAGAAAAAGGCTGAATTCATGGAGGGGAAGGGTAGGGGACATGAGAGGGACAGAAAAAGCAATTTTGGTGATTCGAATTGAACACTGAGAACTCCTCCTTGACTCCACCGTTATACGAGGGGTCCCAGAATCACAGCGGGGTTCGGCAGTATGAGTACAATTTGATTTGAGGGCAGGGAAGGAGACCTACGTCCCTCTTGCACTTGTACAGCGAGGAGTGAGGTGAAAGATTTCGGTTAGCATTTCCTTTGGAGGAAAAAGCAACTCGGATGGGACCCCTTAGTTACGCTGTAAAAGGAAGAAGACACGTCAAGACGGTTTTAGGGCCTCCGTAAAGGAAGGAATGACCTTCTTCACACTAAACGTTGTGTCTAGGGAAAAAAATTAATTGACAGGGGAAATGAGAGCAAGAGGGTGAAATGAATTGCTTGCTCCTTCTGTAGGTTTCCCGCTGTGCCTGGCTGGCTGTTCTCCCCCAAGGTGTGTGTGCTGGGGGGGTGGTACGTGTTAAGTTCACATCCACTAGAGCTGTTAGTCCCCGTCCCCCACTTCCTCTTGAAGCTGCCCTTCTATAGTCAACTCTGAAAATTCCAGACCTTTTGCTCTCAGTCCTCAGACCTTATTCGTGGTAGTCTTAGCTATGTGCCCTGTTTTCTTTTCTTTCTTTCTTTTTCTTTTTTTTTTTTTTTGGTGCCGAGATTCAATTTAGAAATATATCCTTTCGGACATCAGTGGACAAGCAATTACTGCAATTGCTCCCACCACCCATGTGAAGGTCATTATGAGAATAAGATACTGTTTAAAAACTCTTTTGAATGCCTAGGGAGAAGCAGACCTACGCTATCGTTTTTCTGTGCCAAGTGGGCTCCCGAGCAGACCACGCGAAGTCTGGGCGCGGAGGCCCCAGCGCCCGGTGCTCTCCCCGTACCGCCGGCCGGCCCCGGAGGCCAGCGGAAGGGAGCACGGCCGTTCCAAGCGTGTCAGATACACACCCCGGCCCTGACGTTCCCCGGGATTTATAAGGGGAAGGAAAAAGCTGGCTCTTCAGACCAAATTCTTTGCGGACTGAGCAACGTCAGACAGACCACGCTCCTTCAGGCCCAAATAATTTGAACACGACAGCCCTCAGATTCAGCGTTCTGGCAGCTCACTCCTTGTGGGGAGGGCCAGGCCTCAGAGCAAAACACCCACAAAGTAAGCCAGGCAACGGCACTTGGACCTCAAGGAGAGCTGACGGCCTCTGATCCGTGGTACGGCAGCCCAGGCTTGAGAGTTCTCGGAGGCACAGAAAATCACGGCAAGGGGGAAGGTGTCCGCGGAACACGAACAGGCCTGTCCGTGAAGGTGCGGGGCGCGTGCGTGTGCCTGCGGGTTACCTGGGCTCTCCCCTCAGCGGTCAGTTGCCCTCTGGCGCGCTCTCGGTATCGCATTCTCTGGGTCCCTCCCCTCCTCCCGGCAGCTCGCTCTCGATCTCCCACAGGACGTCGTCTTCGTCTTCCAGATTGCTGGAGATGTGGCACTTCTTGAAGCCCTGGACGATGGATTCGCTGGAGATGCTGTTCCACGCGACCATGACCCACTCCAGGAAGAGGCCCAGGGGCGGCTTCTTGGCGTTCCCGGTGGGGCTCAGCGCCAGGTTCCCGGCCAGGAGCCAGTTAGAGTACTGGGCCCGGACGCTGTCGTTGAGCGGCTTGTAGACCACCACGTCCAGCACCTGCAGCTGCGAGGTCAGGCCTCCGGGGATGATGACCATGTCGGTGTTCATGCTCTCCATGGAGCTCTTCACGGAATCCGTGGCGTGGCCGCGGAAGCCGTTCAGGATCAGCATCCCTCGCTGCTTGGGCGCCGCGCCGGTCCTCCGACGCCACACCACTTCCAACCAGTCCTGCATCAAGTCCTCCGTCATCCACCCGTACCGGTGGCAGCGGATCTCCATCCCGCTGGGGAACTTCCCGGGGGGGATGTACGTGCCCCTCAAGATGATGTACGGGGGCAGCTTCCTCCCGTCTGCCAAGACACCCAGCATCGCCGTGATCTTCAGCTTCTCCCTGCCCGGCGTCTTGACCAAGACGGGCTTCTCGCCCTGGTTGTCCACGGTCACCCGCGAGGGCACCTCTAGACAAATGGGCGTCTCGTCGGCGTTCCCCATCTGCGCCACCTGGTAGTCGTGCGCCCTGCGCAGGGCCAGCACGCTCCGCTGGTAGGTGACGAGCTTCTCCGTCAGGTCTTCGGGCAGCTGCTGGGGCACCGGCACCTTATGCCGCAGGGACAAGTCATACCTTCGCATCATTCTTCGACACCAACCCAAGCTGGCTTTGAACCCCTTCTCCGGAATGTTCATTTCCTGGGCGATCTCGAGGGCTTTCAGCTGCATGGCCTCCCTGGTGATAGGGTCCCCTTTGGCCTGCATGTACCTGACGTACTCGGCCACGCGCTGGTCCACCAGGGCAAAGCGCCCGTTCTTGGGGCCGCGGAACGCCCGCCGCATGGCGTGGGCGTTCTGCAGCTGCGGCTTCACTTTGCGCCAGTCCCGAACGTTCTTTTCCAGCACTCCAAACTGCTTGGCAGCCTGGCAGTTATTGGTGCTCTCAGCATATTCCACCACCATGAGCTTGAACCCCGCGTCGTAACTGCGCCGCATGCCCCTGCTGAACTGAAACTTCCCGGCAATATCGTCCGCAGAGAGGTCGTACCCCGGGAAGCCCATGGCCATGTAGAAGGGGTACCCCTCACTCCACTCGGGCAGCTCCGTGAGGTCCCGAGGCAGGCGGAGGCCAAAGCCGTCCAGGTGCTGTGGCTGAGGAAAGTGGGGGGTGGCGCTCATCGGACCCGCCCAGTCCGGGGGCTTGACGTCAGTCTCTTCATTTTCTAGGAGACAAACAGGGAGGGGCGAACATAACGACAGTAAGAAAAATGCCTCCTGGCCTATCCCGATTTCCTGGGTCAAGACGCTAAGAATACCTTAATCTGAGGTTCACCCAAAGGAGGCCCTTTAGTAACAGATGACGTTCCCCTAAGTCCTACGGATCGCCACACCTACTTCCCACAATACCTGTGTATCGCTACTCCTTCTTTGCAGGTGGAGCTACAGAAGTGAAGTAATACATCAAGGGAGCTGAGCCACGAAGTGCCAGAGCTGGGACTTGAACACAGGTCCCAACCTGGGATCACACGATCATTTTGTGGGCCACGCTTTGGTCAAAACGGTTTTTGTGGGCGTGAGAAGCCAAATGTAACCCATACAGTAGGTCCAGAATTTAGATGCACTGCTAAAGGGATGGCCTGGCTCACGTCCCTTACGCCAAGAAAATCCATAGCAAAAGCATACTTCGTCCCCTCACACCAATGTCAGAACTTCTATATTTACAAAGTGGTCACAGAAACAACAGGACTTGGGAAGACAGCGTGTCTCACCCAAACTAAGATGCCATCAGTTGCAAGATACACCATGGGAAAAGAAAAAAAAAAGAATGCCATCAATTTTAAGAGGAGTTCTCAATTTCAGAGATGTTAATGTGGTGGGCGGGGCGAAGCATGTCTTAGAATCAATGAAATATGGCATTTCAAACTCTTCCCTATAGAGAGAAGGTGAATAAAATCACTGGCTGCTTAGAAGCTGTATTTAGCCAACTGTTATCCTAACTATGTTGTTGATAAAGGGCCATGTGCTTCTCGGACGTACCTACTCACACATGTACTACAGCTGCTCTTGCTTTTTCTATCCAAGAAGAGATGGACAAGAAACCAGGGTAAATCGCCCCGGCCAGGTGCTTTGTCGCATTACTTTCCTTAGTCTTCAAACGTATATGGTGTGCTACTGAGGTGGCCTCCTTCACCCAGCATGTGCACAGGAC
Source organism: Panthera onca (assembly GCF_046562875.1). Lineage (NCBI taxonomy): Eukaryota > Metazoa > Chordata > Mammalia > Carnivora > Felidae > Panthera > Panthera onca. The sequence goes on along the minus strand of NC_138355.1, from coordinate 12,639,671 downwards.
CAAACGCCATACAGACTTCAATTTACTTCATGCGCGTACAAGGATGCACATTGAGACTTATTACCCACTGCTGACGGAGGAAGAAATGGAGGCTCAGAGAGGTGAATGAAGTGGCCTGAAGTCACACAGCACTAGAAAGATTTTGAACATCCAAAGCCCATCATCTTTCTGCCTCATAACCTTGCCTCAACTCTTAAACACCCCACACGAGGTACATGGAAACTTAAAGTCCAGGTTCACAATACTCCCACTGGATGGATGCCGGGGTGATTTCATTGTAGTACCTGCCAAGGTTCCTCCTTGGAGCTGCCATTCATCAGAATTCTGAGACTCCTCGTCACCTTCCAACCGAGTGATCATGTCTGGCTTAGGGAATGGGAATTCTGTTTATAGGAAATAAAACAGGTAATAGCTGTGCGTTCCTGCCTCGGAGCCCTGCCAAAATCAGTACTTTATGCTACTTAAGGAATCCCTCCCCCACCCCGACACACACACACACACACACTCTCTCCATGTGGAGGTTTACAAAAGCCAGGGGGAAAGGGCCGAGGGGTAACGAAAGAAAAAACATGATAGGAAAGATGTCTGTCCAAGGGAATTTAGGGATCTCTGCTAATGAGGGCTGGTGCTAGCAACAACAAAAACAACTTCATTTAGCAGGATGCAGTCCCTGACCTATTGAACCTTCTGGTACCTAGATGAGAAACTAGGAAGTCCCTCCAGCTGGTTACGTTCTAATGATACGGATCATCAATGCCGGGAGGGGAACGAGGATTCTTTGGGGCTGAGTTCCCAGGCGTCTGAGGCTGACGGGGTAACAATGAAGTCTGCCTTCCCTCCTGAGGAACATATGAAACACAGGCCCAGATCTGTGGTGACATTTCTTAGGTTAGGTCTTTTTTTTTTTTTTTTTTTTTTTGACGTGAATGCCTAGGTTGAGTGAGGATGGCTCTGAGAGCTGGCGCAAGTTGCTGAGTAGAAGGACACAATATTTATATCCTGCCGAAGTCAAAAACAGGAAATCAAATGGGCACAGGCACTGAGGGGACAGAGTCCAAGTTCAGGAGAAAGGGATGTTGGAGACACCAGAGAAGAGACATGGAAACAATTCTCTGGGCTCAGAGCTTCCAGGAGACAAAGAAAAAACAAAGCTTTACCCAGGGACAGGACAGTTTCATAATTCATCCTCATGACTTCCCGGTAGAGGGCCTTTTGTTGCTCCGTCAAAACTTCCCACTCCTCATCGGAAAAATATATGGCCACCTCATCGAATAGGGCCGGCACCTGGAACAGGGAACAACTAATAGGCATAAGCAGACACAGACTCACACACCTTCATCTCACAGGGGAGGGGGCTCTGACCGGGGGACACGGTCCATCCACACTCACTAGGCGAGTGGGGGCCAAACAAGGACACGGCACAGGTCCCGCACGCCCTGCGTAGGGTCGCTTACCGCCTCGGTTCACAGAGGAGGAGAGCAGCACCCTGAGAAGAAAACTCCCCAGCAGCGATCACCAGATCGGGACACACGCTGCAGGGCCAGCCGATCTGGGCTCAGCCCCGGCTCCAGATTCAGGAGCAACCGCTCCCAAGTCAACACCCTGAGGCAGTTCCCCCACCAAAATACACACACCCAGCCACCCCCCTGCCCTCCCCCAAGTCACAGATCCCCGGCCCGGCATGGGGGCGGGGGGGCAGCTCCTGGGCACCATTCTCCATTTCCTGGGGTACCAGCTCTAGCATTTGACTCAGAACCCAAAGCCCAGGGAGGAGCCAGTGAGAGAGGGGGCCTCATCCTGCCTTTTCCAATCTGCAAGAGCAAGAGTAGGAGGAGAGAAGAGCTAATTAGAGCTTAAATTTATGTAATGAAACAGCAGAGCAAACGAGCTGCTTTGATGCCTAGACCTTCGGCCAAGGACAAAGGCAGCTCTCCTTCCCTTCTCCCCACTGACCCCGCTCCCCCACCCCTGTGGGAGGGGCCGGGCCACCCAAACCAACCTCCTCCTGTTTACTCGACTCTGCTCTTCTTTTTGCCGTGTCGTTTCTTTCAGTCATTAAAAATCCCACTCCAAAGTTCATCATACTCGGTGGTAAGAAATCACTGGGCCGGGGTTTCAGGATTACTGCTTTCAAAGCTATTCCCCAAGGCCGAATCCAGAGCCTGGGTGATCATGAGACTGTTTTTTCACCAGCTTAGGAAATTAGCATCTGCACAGCATGTAGCCTCTTCAGGTGTCCTGCCATCAGTCATTTGGACACACTGGACTTTCTCCTTATTCCCCAAGTCCATGTCCTCCCTTCCCACTCACGGCACTCTACAAGTAGGGAGTACTTCCCAGGAAAGGCTGTGTCTGCTTCATCTGTTTTCCCCAACAACCTCATTTCACCAAGGAGGAAACGGGCTCGGAGAGGCCTCGTTGCTACTGTAAGTCACACAGCCAACAAATGGCAGGGTTGAGATGGGGACCTAGCACTGTCTGAGTTCAAGGCTCCAGCTCCTACAAAGAGCAAAGTGGCCTCCCTGGCGACCAGCCCTTCACTCTCCCCTACCTCTGTGCTCAGTGGTTCTCAGCGCTTGCTGTTTCCTGAGCAAACCGTTCTTTTACCTTTCGCGTCCCCCCCACATGGCTCTCCCACTGCCTCAGAGGTCCTCCCCATTCTTGGCCTGGCTGACACCCACCCACCCATCTTCCAAGACTTAGCCCAGATGTGCCGTTCCCTGGGAAGCTCACCCTGACGGGGGTTGTGCGCCCACTACACATCCCTGTGGCACCCTGGGCTCCACACTACCGTGGCACTTATCACAACGCAGTATTCTCTTGGTTTACTTGTCTGCTTCTTACAGTAGAATTCAAGCTCATTGAGGGCAAAACCTATGTTTATTCCATCTCCCTAAACTTAGGACACTTCTTGTAGATAGTAATCACTTAAGAAAGTATTTTTTAAGTTTATGTATTTATTTAGAGAGAGCCAGAAACAGTGTGAGCAGGGGAGGGGCAGAGGGGGAGGGGCAGAGAGAGAGGGAGAGAGAGAGAATCCCAAGCAGGCTCCTCGCCATCAGCACAGAGTCCGAGGCAGGGCTCGAACTCACAAACCACAACACCACGACCTGAGCCGAAACCAAGAGTTTAACCGACTGAGTGAGCCACCCAGGTGCCCCCAAAATGTATATTTGAATAAAAGATTTAAGCAAACGATATCCAAATTTCCTTTCTCTTGTTCCACTTAGAATAGTTTCAAATAATCATTAAATTTAGTCTCTTACAAAACCAAGCTTCCTCTTTGGAGTAAGTGTGAAATCCTAGGAGGTAAAAAGGGATGAATCTCCAGGCTTTCCTCAGACCTTCATCAATCTGGAAAGCCTGTCAGCCAGGAATTTTCCACCCCACCCCTTCTCACTTCCCAGCCTTTTGAACAACTCTCCTTTTGGCCTTTTCTCTCCCTAGGAAATTCCAGATCCAGGCCATACCTATTTATAGTCCCTTTCCCTTTGCTGACAAAACGGGACACAGGACTGGCTACGCCGGTCATTTCAGAGGGGCTACTGACACTCACAGAAGTAAAACATCCTAGGCCTGGTAAAAATCTCAGGAGCCCCGAAGTTGTAAGGTGGCTGCAGGGCGACTGGTGCCAGGTTCACGTCCTCATATTTACGGCTGAGCCACAGAGGATCTTCAAACAAGCCCACATTATACTCCAAGACGCACAGTCCAGTGGCTTAGAAATTCTCCTCACAGCAACCCTCTGTGAGAAGTGAGCGAGCCTTCAGCCAGGCCCCGTGGCGCAGGCCTCCTCTCTCTCCACAGAGGCTTTTCATCCGGCCGAGCACAGCAGAAGGTAAACAGGGCCTGCCCCGGGCAAAACTCCGGAGTCGGGAGGCCCTTTCTTGGCCTCACAGGTAGGGACCCTCCGTCCCTGTCCTCCTCCCTTCCCTCAGAAGACCCAGGATGCATCAGACAGGTGTTCTTCCTTCGGCCTGCAGGTACTGCCCTGCTCTGCCGGCAAGTGGGCATTCCAGAGCCCATCTCCAAGGGGAACTGTCAGGAAGTACCTACACCCCGCACAGCCGCACGCTGGCGAAGCTGTGTAACGAAGGTCTCAGAGCAGACGGCCGTTACCAGTGCACGAGAGAGCACCTGCGTGGGGCACTCCCTCTTGCGTGTTGAAATAATTTTCTTATTGAATCCTTGAAGTAATAATAAAGAAATGGGAGTCACTACCCCACTTCTATGGGTGAGGAAACAGCTGCTAAATGACTTGCCCACAGTCACAGAGTCAGAAAGTCTGACTCCAGGGGCGCCTGGGTGGCTCAGTCGGCTAAGCGTCCAACTTGGGCTCAGGTCATGATCTCGCGGTTCCTGGGTTCAAGCCCCCGCATCAGGCTCTGTGCTGACAGCTCAGAGCCTGGAGCCTGCTTCGGATCCTGTACCTTCCTCTGTCTCTGTCCCTCCCCCACTCGTACTCTGTCTCTCGAAAATGAATAAACGTGAAATAAGTAATAAATAAATAAATAGTCTGACTCCAAAGCCCAGACTTTTTCAGCAGGCCACTTAGCACGCAGACTGTAGTGAGCCTTGGCCCTCGCAAGAGAGATGGGCAAGGGACCTGTCCCGCAGAGCTCCCGGGGAGAGAACTACACCCCTCAGCACTGCTCACCACGGCCTCTGGCTGGCCGGCCCCGGGGCCTGCCCTACTTCTCTCACCTTCTCTGCTTCCAGCTCCGGGAGCTGTTCCAACTCTGCACAGGAGCGTTCCTCTCGGGTGCTTCCGTTCCTGCTTTCCCTGTGTCTGGAGTGCAAGCCCTCTCTCCTCCCTTGGCCAGTGCCACTTATGAACGAGACTCAGCTCGGGGTACATTCCTCTTTTTCTCTACTTGAAACTCTATTTCTATTCCAATTCTCCTGTGGAATATTATCCTAATATATAGCACAGTTCTCATGTTGGAAAGGCTTTTATTGATCACCCTAACACAATTCTTTACAACCACAATACATATTTAAGGAACAGATTCATTTCTTTTCTTTCCCTAGTTCAATGCCCTAGAACAGGGTTTTTCAACATCAGCACTATGGACATTTTGGGCCAGATAATTCTTTGTCACGAGGGCTGTCCTGTGCATTGGAGATGTTTAGCAGTGTCCGTGGCCTCTCCCCAGGAGATGCCTAGTAGGATCTCCCACTCCCCAACCCCCACCCAAATCACAAGAGCCAAAAATGTCTCCAGATATTGCCAAATGTCCCCAGAAGGGAAACAGGCCTGGGAGCCAACCTGCCCACTGCTTAAGACCAGGTCCGTGCTTGCCCCCTGAACAAAGCCTCTTGACTTCTCCAGCTGAATGAGACCCTGCTCTTGAGCTGACTTCACCCACTGCACTCTGAATATTGTACTATGAATTATGTTCACTTCTTCACCTTCCTTGCGAGACTGGCAACACCAGGAGACTAGGGATCTTGCCTTAACACCACCGCTGTGCTCGATAACCGTGGACAGGGGGCAGACCGCCTGGAGCCCGCAAAAACCAGCCCCCCTCTTCCAGCGACCTCCTTCCTTCCCAGCTAAGAATGGCCTTCGCCTTGCTCCCTTCTCACTGTTCCGACAACACTTAAACGTCCACCTTTACTGCACCCATTTTCCAAGGTTCTCCATGCTATCTAGAGGTTCTGGGTTGGCCAATTTAGCCTTAAAGCCCAGGGTTTCTACTGCCTTGAGGTCTTGCTGCAGGCTAAGTGGGACTGACTCCTGTCCTCGAAGGTCTCCCCAGCTGCGAGGATCAGAACTAGAGAGGCCGTGGGGGTGAGCAGAGAACACAAAAAGAAAATGGCAGTGCAGCCTACAGAGCCAGACTGAAAACCCAGAGCCTGGTGGTGTACTGTGTTTCATCGAGGTATGACACACATACAATAAAATGCACTGCTTTTAAGGGTCCAGCTTGAGAGACATTTATTTTTTTAAGGACACATGTCAGCGTACATGTGTAACTCTGGGGCAAAGTAGATAACCTCTCTGCTCCCCAGTTCTCTTGTGTGGGAGGGGAGCTGGACCGGACATTTGGGAGAGCCATGTTTCTATGAATACCAATCTCTTACTGGAAACAAAGGAATAGAATGGATACTGATAATGTTCATACACAGGACTCGCCGGAGAAAAGGAATGCAACTTGTTGCATATTTAAAGTTTTTACCATTCATGCCTAAATGTCATGATGTCCGGGATGTACTGTGAATAATTATACACGATTATAAGGATAAATATCTCTTGCACTTACATCACTCCCCCCCCCCCCCCCCGGGGTGTCCAGAAGTGGCCCGGGCACAGGCGCGCTGAAGCCTGTTCACTTTTCTGGGGGAGGCTTCTACAGCTCTCTGGCGCACGAGCAAAACCTGGCAGGCCCCAGGCAGACTGGCGGGGATTAGGATGGGCCACGCTGCATTTATATTTTTATAAATTTACTCTAATTCTATCACACGCTTCTGTTTGGATACGTTCCATATTCTCTGCTGCCTACCACCCCAATCCCTCGATTCGGGCAGGCTGATGATGCCGCTCTCCTGTGTGTGCTCTCACAAGACGTCCTCACACAGAACCGACTGAAGCTCTCCTCCTGTCAGCTCAGTGCCCCAAGTCTTATTTAAAAAGGTTCCCTTCAGCCAGCAGTGGGTGTAAAAGACTCTCTCCTTCCCAAACTTCAGTGACGTTCCTCTGGGCCCTCTTCCCTACCAGGCCTCCGCGGGGGCTCCCCTCCTGTCCTCAGCCTGCCCGGCCCAGTTTTAGCAAGAATCCTGCTTTACTTTACCTTAGAAAGATTCTCCCACCTTTGACAGCTGATCACCCTAGTCTGCCTTTAGCAAGAATCCCCCTATTCTTGAGGTCTCCTCTTAGTAACTTCTCACACACTCCGGATCCCTGGCTGGAAATCCCTGCTTGTCTCACTGTATTCAGTGTTGAGCCCCAGCTCTCTCCCACTGTAAGAGTCCTGACAGCCATCTCAACAGTCCCGACCAACCTTCCTTACCGTCTTCACAAGCGTCAGAGTAATTTTTTCTTTAACAGAGGTCAGCAAACATTTAGCTGGTGTCTGCAACATGCCTGGCACTAAGTAAAACGTAGGGGATTCAGAGGCACAGGAGAGAGGCAAGCCTCTCAGATTTCCAGTCCGAACGACGATAAGCCACATGGCTGAAGAGACTGTTCCCATAACCAGCTCCATTCTTCACAGTGCCTTTTAAAGCCACAGGACTGTTTTCTCAGGAATGCAAACATACCGGGCTGGGCTGGGCTATTTTTACTTCCTATGCTTGACTGAGGAGGAGACTTAAAACAAGCCTGGCTCCCAGACCTCTCCTCACAGCTGTGTGGACCCATCTTCCTACTTACCCAACCACCTTCTGAGCAGATCCGGACTTTCTGCATATCTGTGGGGCCATCCTCCAGTTCCCGACTCTGAATCTCTTCTTCCTCTTCTTCTTCTTTCAGGGTCAAATTGAGAGTGTAGGCTGTGGAATCCATCTCTGCAAGCAAGATTCAGTTGAGAAAAATCAGGCACTAGTGTGAACTCCCCGAAGCCTGGGATGGGGGCTGCCTGTGCAAACCTCTTATCCCCAAGCACTGTTCAGGCTGGAATAAGGGAAGGAAGAGTCAGGCCTGGGGAGGAAGGGCTTTAGGAAAAGCACCAGGAAGCTGGAAGGTGGCATATTAATTATGTTAAGAGGGGCTGCAGGCAGATAGTGTACCTGACTGCCTTCATATATTAAAAAGGCTACCTGTGGAAGAGACCAGGCTGGTTCTGTAGAGACCCAGGGGCAGAACGGGCTGGTGGGTAAACATTCCTGGGAGAGGTTTTAAGAGTGCTTTGAAAGGCAGAACTTTCTCACAGCCAGTGCCACCTGAACATGAAATAAGCGGCAGGAGAGGGGTGTTAGCTGCTTTACCAATGAAGATGTCTGAACACAGCCCCGACACTTGCTCAACTGGGTTCTCCCTACAGGCCAGTTAAGCACCTGGAAGTTGGCTGGCCCAGAATACCCATCACCTGGATTTTCCAAAGCTAAAGATTTTGTCCATGAGCCGGTTCAGAAAATAGTCATTCTGCCTTAGGAGGTTTTCCAAACCCGAGATTCAGTGACACACAGTGAGGTGTGTGCCTGGATACCCGAGAAGGTGCAGAAATCTGTTAGGGCCCACCCCCACCGGGAAATGCCTCCGTGGCGAAAAGAATATTCTCTTGGGTCCAGCTGTAGGCCAATACAAAGGGCCGCGCTCCTGCCCTCTAGGGGCGCGGGCAACTCCTAGGTGTGGAGTGAGTGTGCATCTTGTGGGCCGCATCCTCCCGGGCTCCGAAAGAAAAGATCCTTCCAGAGTTCAGTGTGCTTCTCCGGTATTGCCAAAAGGGACGGGCGAACACGGCAAGGCTAGGTCAGGGGCGGGCGGAAAAGGCTTCAGATCCCCGGAGCTGGGGCCCAAACTTGCCGCCGCCTCCCCCGCCCTCTCCCGGGCAGGAGGTGGGGGCGGAGGCGGCACCGCCCCGCAGCAAAGGTGCCCGCGGCGAGGTGCCCGCGGCCAGGGCCGCGGCCGCCGCCGCCGCCGCCCACCCGCCCGCGGCCCCGCGCCCCGCCCGCAGCCGCCGCGCCCCCGGGCGCGCTCGGATATCTCCAGCCATCTTGTCCCATTTCCCTTTCTCCGCGGCCCCGCGCCGGGAGCGCTCCCGCCGCCCCCGGCTCCCGCCGCCCCCGGCCCGCCTCCCCGCCGGGCCCCCTCCCCGTCCCCGGCGCACCTGCCGGGCGGCCGGAGCCGGCGCCGCCTGCCACCAGGCGGGCCCGCAACAAAGGCGACGGCGGCCGCCGCAGCTGCAGCCTCGCGCCCCCGCCCCTGCCGCCGCCGCGCAGCCCCGGAGCCGCGGGAAGGGCCGCGCCGCCCCGGGCCTCCGGCCCGCCGCCCGCGCGCACTCACCGAGCGGCCGGGACGCGGGCCGGGGCCGCGGGAGGAGACGCCGAGGGCTCCGGCCCCGCTGTCACAGCGCCATCCCTGCCGCCTCTCCGGCTTCCCGTGCGCGCGGCCCCTCGGGAGGGAGCGGGGAGGACACGTGGTGGGAGGAGGAGGGTCCGGCCGCGAGCTGAGGGTGTTGGGAGGAGAGGGGAGGAGCGCGGCTGATGTCAGCGGGCCTCGGCGGCGCCGGGAGACGGCGCCCGCGCCAGCTCCGGACCCTCCTCCCGGCGCGGTTTCCGGCAGGTCCGCGCGGCACTCTCCTCCCGGCGGAGTTCTCGACCCTCCTCGCGGCTCCTGGCCGGCCAGCGGCGCCGTGCCCTCCACCCTCCCCGTTTCCCCCGCGGTCGTCGGCTTCCCGTGCGCTGTGGGCGCCCTCGGCGGGCAAGAGGCAGGAAGGGCATAAAGGATTTCTGCTTTAGCAGAGTGTGTGACCTGGGAGCATTTATCCCTGTGCTGATTTGCATTCACCGGTGGTTTGCATCTGCTGGGGTGCGCACTCAAGGCAGGCTCGCCACGCTTCAAGGGACGCGTTAGGAAGAGTAGACCAAGGGGGCTGAAGAGGGGTCCTGGATCTTTGCCGAACCGTGCTCGGATTCTGGCAAGCATAGGTCCAGAACTTCGTTCATAGTATATACGAAGAAGGAACTTCCTGATAGGAGTACTGCTAAAGCCCAAGCTTGTAATCTCGTGGAGGGACATAACTCTCTCTCTCTCTGTAGCAGGATCGTCAAAATGCTCAACAAAAAAGAGCAGACAAGCCCTGAAGCCCTTCTGATTCCAGAAAAAAAGAGTCTGGGTTTGGGGTTTTGTTGGGGAGTCGTTAAGGAAAAAATAAAATCATTCTGACACTTGTTAAAACAGGAAGGAGGACTTTATTTAGAAATATGGAAGTAGGTGTCAATACTATCCCACGAAGGGAGAGACATCCGCTCAACTCTAAAAGTTGGCGAAGGATAGCCCACAGGCAAAGTGAGGGAGTCAGTGGGCAGAAATTCGTTTAGAGGAGACAGTAGGGAGAGAGGAATCTTGCTGCGGCCGGCCAGCCCGGTCAGATTTCCACGATGGGGGCAGGTTCTCTCTAAACGGAGTCTGCAGGATTCTTGAGGAAGCCGGGGCTGCGCAGGCCGAGGAGTGGAGGACGATCCGAAGACCGAGGCCTCGCGGAGAAGAGGGCTCAGAGGAGACCGACCGACATTTGATCAAGTCAAGAGTTTTTGTCAAACTTCTCTGGCTGTCCCTGAGATCTGAGTAGCTCCTGGGGAAGGCGTCTCTCTCCAAGTGTTTGTGGCCATTCCTGGTTGTTTATGAATAAGTAAACATTTGTGAATGTTACTTCTCTCTGTCATGGAGAGGCTAATGGGGAGCTGTGGAGCTCCCAATTGGTAAAATATACTATGACAAGCACATCTCTGAAGTGTAATTGTGGTGGACGACCCCAGACCAGAGCAAGTTTAACTGAAAGAGAACGTTATTCAAATATGGGGAGAGAGGAAGATGTTAGCGTTTCTTGTTTGTGTTCAGGAACAGTTCTTTTTGTGTGTAAAATTAGCATTGTTAGAGCAGGCGTGACTTCTTAGCTCAAGCTGATTGACATTCCCATCTGAACTTTTCTGAGGACTGGTGACTTCAAATGGGAAAGTGAGGAGAGTGTCGAGAAGAAACCAAAGGGTTTTAGACTCAGAGTCCTAATGTTCTCCTGCGGCTGTGATTAGTTTTTTGTTTTTTTTTTTTTTTTTCTGGGAAGAGGACAATCACCTGAATTCTTGACTTTGGACCCACAGCCCTAAGATCTCAATTATTGCCATGGGGCCCACCTTGGTACAACAAGTCCGTAATTGCTAACAGGACTTCCTCGCAGGAACAAAGTGCTGGGGTAGGCACAATGCTCTGCCAGACATTCATGTTGAAATGGCTTATAAGTCATGCTGCTCGTCTCTGCCCAGGTTTCCTCAGCTTCAGAAAGAGGGAAGTGCGGGCACCTGTGTGGCTCAGTCCATTAAGTGTCCGACTTTGGCTCGAGTCATGATCTCGTGATTTGTGATTTTGAGCCCTGCATCGGGCTCTGTACTGACAGTGCAGAGCCTGCCTGGGATTCTCTCTCTCTCTCTCTCTCTCTCTCTCTCTCTCCCTCTGCCCCTCCTCCAGTGGCAGGCCCTCCCTCTTTCTCTCAAAATAAATAAATAAACTTACAAACAAAAAAAGAAAAGAAGAGGGAATTGTGCCAGCCAGATGTTGTCAGAGCTTCCCCTCAGCTCTAATTCAGCAATTCCATTTCCCAAAAAGACTTCATTTGAGTTTGCATGGGGAGTGACTGAAGCTCATTTTCGAGACAGTGCATGGCTTTGATAATTGGTAGGATGGGTTTCTGTCAGTAGGTACTTAATAAATATGAGCTGAACACCTATGAAATTAACATAATAGTTCTTTAATGAGGCTATTGGTCTGGCTTCATACTTCTTCCTATTGAATTATTGCAGTCCACAAGCCATAGGGATTCTAAAGAGCCCAAGTCCCAGAAAATACCCGTTACCCCTAGACTACAGGTAAGCCTAGCTACCAGCCCCTCCTTCCTCCATTTCTCAGGGACTGTGGTAAATTGAATTAATACATCCTTGTGGTAGTTCACCCTGCTGGTAAATAGCATACCCGCTGAGACCTCATGTGTGCAGAATGGACTTCAATGCCCCATCACTTGACCTGGCCATATGACGTGCTTTGGCCAGTAGAATATGACTATGTGTAGTCCTGAGCATAGATCCTAAAAAGGTCTCACATGTTTCCACTTGCACCTCTGGGAGCTTTTGTCCTTTGCCGTGAGAAAACCGTGCCTAGGCAGTCAACACCCCTCCAGCCTGGGCTCCAGAATGAGACCTGTTCTACACAGCCATCCTGTGAAAATGCGAAGGGATCATTGTTTTGTTTTAAGCTATCGAGTCCTGGGGTGGCTTATTAGTTAGCCTTTTGTGGTGACAGCTAATAGACACAGTATCAGTGGGCAACCTTGGACTTAGGGCTCCCAATATTGGCCTTCACAGGTATGCTCTGAGGCAGGGGAAAGGAGAATTGCCATCTCGTGGTGGAAACTCCTAGATATGCTAGATGGCGAGGAGAGAAACAAATTGGTCAGAGGGGAAAGGGTGTGTCACTGCTGACTGTATCTTTCTCTTCTCTGGGATTCTGGAACCTCAGAAGATCAAGATATGATATCAACATTGGCTATTTCCCAGTAAAGCCTTAAAATATTCCTGAGAGATCTTGATAAACTGGTAAGGGAAATCTTGATTTGGGCAGTTTCTGGAAGAGCTTAGAAGGCTCCTGGAGAGGGGCGCCTGGGAGGGTCAGTCGGTTGGACGTCCGGCTTCGGCTCAGGTCATGATCTCACAGTCCGTGGGTTTGAGCCCTGCGTCGGGCTTTGTGCTGACAGCTCAGAGCCTGGAGCCTGCTTCGGATTCTGTGTCTCCCTCTCTCTCTGGCCCTCTCCCGCTCAAGCTCTGTCTCTGTCTCTCAAAAATAAATAAACATTAAAAATTTTTTTTAAAAAGAAGGTTCCTGGAGAAGAAGAATGTGGTTCAAGTACCTCAGAGGGTTAAGGAACACTTAAAGGTTTCTCTAGAAGAAGAAGAGAAGTGTAATATCTACTGTAGTACTACCTGCTATAACAGAATCCCAAAGGTATAAAGGCTCAAACAATAGAAATTTATTTTTCATTTATGTCATAGTTCTCTGTGGGTATTCCCAGTTTACAGGTGACTTTCTTCTATGCTGTGATTTAGGGACCCAGGCTCCTTTCATCTTGTGGCTCAGCCACACCCTTGGGACCTTGTGGTTTTCTTCATTCACCAGAGTGAAAGGAAAGTAGAAAATGGAGAAGGCACATCGTTTTCTTGGCCTTAAAGTAATACATATGTCTTTTGCTTATATTCCATTGGTTAGGATCATGGTGACATCTATTTTTTTTATTATTTTTTTAATATGAAATTTATTGTCAAATTGGTTTCATACAACACCCGGTGCTCATCCCAACAGGTGCCTTCCTCAATGCCCATTACCCACTTTCCCCTCCCTCCCACCCCCCATCAACCCTCAGTATATTCTCAGTTTTTAAGAGTCTCTTATGGTTTGCCTCCCTCCCTCTCTTTTTTTTTTTCTCACCTTCCCCTCCCCCATGGTCTTCTGTTAAGTTTCTCAGGATCCACATAAGAATGAAAACATATGATATCTGTCTTTCTCTGTATGGCTTATTTCACTTAGCATAACACTCTCCAGTTCCATCCACATTGCTACAAATGGCCAGATTTCATTCTCATTGCCAAGGAGTATTCCATTGTACATATAAACCACAATTTCTTTATCCATTCATCAGTTGATGGACATTTAGGCTCTTTCCATAATTTGGCTATTGTTGAAAGTGCTGCTTTAAACATTGAGGTACCAGTGCCCCTACGCATCAGCACTCCTGTTTCCCTTGGGTAAATTCGTAGCAGTGCTATTGTTGGGTCATAGGGTAGATCTATTTTTAATTTTTTTGAGGACCCCCACACTTTTCCAGAGCGTCTGCACCAGTTTGCATTCCCACCAACAGTGCAAGAGGGTTCCCGTTTCTCCACATCCTCTCCAGCATCTATAGTCTCCTGATTTGTTCATTGTAGCCACTCTGACTGGCATGAGGTGCTATCTCAGTGTGGTTTTGATTTGTATTTCCCTGATGAGGAGTGACGTTGAGCCTCTTTTCACGTGCCTGTTGGCCATCTGGCTGTCTTCTTCAGAGATGTGTCTATTCATGTCTTCTGCCCATTTCTTCACTAGATTATTTGTTTTTCGGGTGTGGAGTTTGGTGAGTTCTTTATAGATTTTGGATACTAGCCCTTTGCCTGATATGTCATTTGCAAATATCTTTTCACATTCCATTGGTTGCCTTTTAGTTTTGTTGATTGTTTCCTTTGCAGTGCAGAAGCTTTTTATCTTCATGAGGTTCCAATAGTTCACCTTTGCTTTTAATACCCTTGCCTTTGGGGATGTGTCAAGTAAGAAATTGCTGCGGCTGAGGTCAGAGAGGTTTTTTCCTGCTTTCTCCTGGGTTTTGATGGTTTCCTGTCTCACATTCAGGTCCTTCATCCATTTTGAGTTTATTTTTGTGAATGGTGTGAGAAAGTGGTCTAGTTTCATTCTTCTGCATGTTGCTGTCCAGTTCTCCCAGCACCATTTGTTAACAAGACTGTCTTTTTTTCATTGGATATTCTTTCCTGCTTTGTCAAAGATTAGTTGGCCATACTTTTGTGGGTCTAGTTCTGGGATTTCTATTCTATTCCATTGGTCTATGTGTCTGCTTTTGTGCCAATACCATGCTGTCTTGATGATGACAGCTTTGTAGTAGACGCTAAAGTCTGGGATTGTGATGCCTCCTAATTTGGTCTTCTTCTTCAACATTACTTTGGTTATTCGGGGTCTTTTGTGGTTCCACACAAATTTTAGGATTGCTTGTTCTAGCTTCGAGAAGAATGCTCGTGCAATTTTGATTGGGATTGCATTGAATGTGTAGATTGGTTTGGGTAGTATTGACATTTTAACAGTATTTATTCTTCCAACCCATGAGCATGGAATGTTTTTCCATTTCTTTGTATCTTCTTCAATTTCCTTCATAAGCTTTCTATAGTTTTCAGCATACAGATCTTTTACATCTTTGGTTAGGTTTATTCCTAGGTATTTTATGCTTCTTGGTGCAATTGTGAATGGGATCAGTTCCTTTATTTGTCTTTCTGTTGCTTCATTATTAGTGTATAAGAATGCAACTGATTTCTGTACATTAATTTTTTATCCTGAGACTTTGCTGAATTCACATATCAGTTCTAGCAGACTTTTGGTGGAGTCTATTGGGTTTTTTATGTATAATATCATGTCATCTGCAAAAAGTGAAAGCTTGACTTCATCTTTGCCAATTTTGATGCCTTTGATTTCCTTTTGTTGTCTGATTGCTGATGCTAGAACTTCCAATATTATGTTAAACAACAGCGGTGAGAGTGGACATCCCTGTCCATGTTCCTGATCTCAGGGGGAAAGCTCTCAGTTTTTCCCCATTGAGGATGATATTAGCTGTGGGCTTTTCATAAATGGCTTTTATGATGTTTAAGTATGTTCATTCTATCCCGACTTTCTCAGGGGTTTTTATTAAGAAAGGATACTGTGGCAATGCAAGCTGGCGCAGCCACTCTGGAAAACAGTATGGAGGTTCCTCAAAAAACTAAAACTAGAAATAGAACTACCCTATGACCCAGCAATCAAACTACTAGGTATTTATCCAAGGGATACAGGTGTGCTGTTTCGAAGGGACACATGCACCCTCATGTGTATAGCAGCACTATTAACAATAGCCAAAATATGGAAAGAGCCCAAATGTCCATCAGTGGATGAATGGATAAAGAAGATGTTGTATATATATACAATGGAGTATTACTCGGCAATCAAAAAGAATGAAATCTTGCCATTTGCAACTACGTGGATGGAACTGGAGGGTATTATGTTAAGTGAAATCAGGCAGTCAGAGAAAGACAAAAATCATATGACTTCACTCATATGAGGACTTGAAGAGACAAAACAGATGGACATAAGGTAAGGGAAACAAAAATAATATAAAAACAGGGAGGGGGACAAAACAGAAGAGACTCATAAATATGGAGAACAAACTGAGGGTTTCTGGAGGGGCTTTGGGGGGGGTGGGCTAAATGGGTAAGGGGCACTAAGGAATCTACTCCTGAAATCATTGTTGCACTATATGCTAACTAATTTGGATGTAAATTTAAAAAAATTAAAAAGAAAAAAGAAAGAGAAAGAAAGGAAGGAAGGAAGGAAGAATGCTGAATTTTGTCAAATGCTTTTTCTGCATCGATTGACAGGATCATATGGTTCTTATCTTTTCTTTTATTAATGTGTTGTATCACACACATTGATTTGCAAATGTTGAACCAGCCCTGCAGCCCAGGAATGAATCCCACTTGATCATAGTGAATAATTCTTTTTATATGCTGTTGAATTCGATTTGCTAGCGTCTTGTTGAGAATTTTTGCATCCATGTTCATCAGGGATATTGGCCTGTAGTTCTCTTTTTTTGCTGGGTCTCTGTCTGGTTTGGGAATCAAAGTAAAGCTGGCTTCATAGAATGAGTCTGGAAGTTTTCCTCCCTTTTCTATTTCTTGGAACAGCTTGAGAAGGATAGGTATTTTCTCTGCTTTAAATGTCTGGTAGAATTCCCCAGGGAAGCCATCTGGTCCTGGACTCTTATTCCAGGGAGTTGGGAATAAGAGTTGGGAGATTTTTGATAACTGATTTAATTTCTTTGCTGGTTATGGGTCTGTTCAAGTTTTCTATTTCTTCCTGTTTGAGTTTTGGAAGTGTGTGGGTGGTTAGGAATTTGTCCATTTCTTCCAGGTTGTCCAGTTTGTTGGCATATAATTTTTCATAGTATTCCCTGATAATTGCTTGTATCTCTGAGGGATTGGTTGTAATAATTCCATTTTCACTCATGATTTTATCTATTTGGGTCATCTCCCTTTTCTTTTTGAGAAGCCTGGCTAGAGGCTTATCAATTTTATTTTTTCAAAAAACTAACTCTTGGTTTCATTGATCTGCTCTACAGTTTTTTTAGATTCTATATTGTTTATTTCTGCTCTGATCTTTATTATTTCTCTTCTTCTGCTGGGTTTGGGGTGTCTTTGCTGTTCTGCTTCTATTTCTTTTAGGTGTGCTGTTATATTTTGTATTTGGAATTTTTCTTGTTTCTTGAGATAGGCCTGGATTGCAATGTATTTTCCTCTCAGGACTGCCTTCGCTGCTTCCCAAAGCACTTGGATTGTTGTATTTTCATTTTCATTTGTTTCCATATATTTTTAAATTTCTTCTTTAATTGCCTGGTTGACCCATTCATTCTTTAGTAGGGTGTTCTTTAACCTCTGTGCTTTTGGAGGTTTTCCAGACTTTTTCCTGTGGTTGATTTCAAGTTTCATAGCATTATGGTCTGAAAGTGTGCATGGCTGATCTCAATTCTTTTATACTTATGAAGGGCTGTTTTGTGGCTCAGTATGTGATCTATCTTGGAGAATGTTCCATGTGCACTTGAGAAGAAAGTATATTCTGTTGCTTTGGGATGCAGAGTTCTAAATATATCTGTCAAGTCCATCTGATCCAATGTATCATTCAGGGCCCTTGTTTCTTTATTGATTCTGTGTCTAGGTGATCTATCCATTGTTATAAGTGGGTTATTAAAGTCCCCTGCAATTACCACATTCTTATCAATAAGGTTGCTTATGTTTGTGATTGTTTTATATATATTTGGGGGCTCCTGTATTCGATGCACATTTATAATTGATAGCTCTTCCTGATGGATAGACTGTATAATTATTTTATAATGCCTTTCTTCATCTCTTGTTATAGCCTTTAATTTAAAGTCTATTTTGTCTGATATAAGTATGGCTACTTCAGCTTTCTTTTGATTTCCAGTAGCATGGTAGATGGTTCTCCATCCCCCCACCTTCAATCTGAAGGTATCCTCACGTCTAAAATGAGTCTCTTGTGGACAGCAAATAGATTGGTCTTGGTTTTTTTTTTTTTTTTTTTTTAATCCATTCTGATACCCTATGTCTTTTGGTTGGAGCATTTAATCCACTTACATTCAGTGTTATTATTGAAAGATATGGGTTTAGAGTCATTGTGATGTCTGTAGGTTTCATGCTTGTAGTGAC
Source organism: Panthera onca (assembly GCF_046562875.1). Taxonomy (NCBI): domain Eukaryota; kingdom Metazoa; phylum Chordata; class Mammalia; order Carnivora; family Felidae; genus Panthera; species Panthera onca. The sequence goes on along the minus strand of NC_138355.1, from coordinate 12,621,956 downwards.
GTCTCTGGTACTTTGTGGTCCTTGCAACATTTCACTCACAGGGTCCCCCTTAGGATCTCTTGTAGGGCTGATTTAGTGGTGATGAATTCCTTCAGTTTTTGTTTGTTTGGGAAAACCTTTATCTCTCTTTCTATTCTGAATGACAGACTTGCTGGATAAAGGATTCTTGGCTGCATATTTTTTTCTGTTCATCACATTGAAGATTTCCTGCCACTCTTTTCTGGCCTGCCAAGTGTCAGTAGATAGGTCTGCTACTATCCTTAGTGTCTACCTTTGTAAGTTAGGGCCTGTTTATCCCTAGCTGCTTTCAGAATTCTCTCTTTATCCTCATATTTTGCCAGTTTCACTATGATATGTCATGCATAAGATCGATTCAAGTTACGTCTGAAGGGAGTTCTCTGTGCCTTTTGGATTTCAATGTCTGTTTCCTTCCCTAGATCGGGGAAGTTCTCAGCTATGATTTGTTCAAGTACACCTTCAGCCCCTTTCTCTCTCTCTTCACAGATATTGTTCCATTTGATTGCATCACTTAGTTCTCTAATTCTCCCCTCATACTCCTGAATTTTTTAAATCTTTTTCTTAGCTTCCTCTTTTTCCATAATTTTATCATCGAATTCACTTATTCTCTCCTCTGCCTCTTCAATTGGTGCTATGGCCACCTCCATCTTATTTTGTACCTCATTTATAGCATTTTTTAATTCCTCATCACTATTTTTTAGTCCCCTGATCTCTGTAGCAATAGATTCTCTGCTGTGCTCTATGCTTTTTGCAAGCCCAGTGGTTAATTTTATGACTATTATTCTAAGTTCTTGTTCCATTATATTGTTTAAATCAGTTTTGAGCGATTCATTAGCTGTCACTACTTCCTGGAGTTTCTTTGAGGAGAATTCTTCCATTTCATCATTTTGGGTAGTCCCTTCGGTAGCTCCAAACTGCAGGGCACATCCCCTGTGCTGTCTGGAGAGACTTGTGTTGGTGGGTGAGGTCGCAGTCAGATCTGATGTCTGCCCCCAGCCCACCGCTGGGGCCGCAGTCAAACTGGTGTGTACCTTGTCTTCCCCTCTCCCAGGGGCAGGACTCACTGTGGAATGGCGTGGCCCCTGTCTGGGCTACTTGCACACTGCCAGGCTTGTGGTGCTGCTTCAATGGGATCTGGTCAAGGGCGTATTAGATGGGGTGGATCCACAAGGTGCACAGGGGCGAGAGGGGGCAGGCTTAGCTCACTTTGCCATTGGTGGTCCCCTTTGGGAGGGGCCCTACAGCACCTGGAGGAAGGCAGGCCCGTCGGAGGGATGGATCCACAGAAGCACAGCGTTGGGCGTTTGCGCAGTGCAAGCAAGTTCGGTGATGGGAACTGGTTCCCTTTGGAATTTCGGCCGGCGGATGGGAGAGAGAAATGGCGCTAGCCGGCACCTTTGTTCCCCCACCGAGCTGAGCTCTGTCTTCCGGGGCTCAACAATTCTCCCTCCCTGCATCCTCTCACCCTCCCAGCTCTCTGAGAGCAGAGCTGTTGACTTTTAACATTCCAGATGTCAAGTCCCACTGGCTGTCAGAACTCAAGCAGTCTGACCCCTCTGCTTTTGCAAGCCAGACTTCGGGGGCTCTGCCTTGCCAGGCGGCTGCCCCTCCACTGCCCTGGCTCCCTCCTGCCAGTGCGTGTAGCATGCACTGCCTCTCCACCCTTCCTACCCTCTTCCATGGGCCTCTTGTCTATGCTTGGCTCTGGAGAGTCTGTCCTGCTAGTCTTCTGATGGCTTTCTGGGTTATTTAGGCAGATGTGGGTGGAATCTAAGCGATCAGCAGGATGAAGTGAGCCCAGTGTCCTCCTACACCACCATCTTCCTTCATTCAGACTACACTGAGCCTGGTGGGCATGATCTGGCGGGTTGAGCTTAAATTCTGCTGCTTTCTTGCTGCCTCTGGAGGTGGTGGATAAGCCATTCCTGGATTTTGGGTCCTAGCTCCAAATCTTTGGCATTATGCATTTTCAGACTTTATATGAGCTTCTCCCTACCCGCCCCCACCTCCGGCCTCCTCCCCTGACTGGTTCCAGAAACGAGCCGGAGTGGGACTGGGTCTGGGGTTGGAAAGGGTCTGACTTAGAAAACAGTACTGAATCAAAAATCAGGCTGGGCACACCTTCAAAACCAGACTGGGTCCAGGGGCAGACTGGGTCCATCTTCCATGGTGACATTTATATGAAAAGGGGCAGGGAGATGTAGAGCATGTCTGAGCAGTCACTTTCCAATAACAGCTCCACTCACTGAAAAGGAGAGCCTGGATTTTTGTCTCTACCACAGGGATGCTTTTTCGTTCACTCCGCTCGCTTCCTGTTGGCAAGGTTTCTGAAAAGAAGTCCAATGTAATTCTTAGCCTTGTTCCCATATAGGAAAGGTATTTTTATTACCCTGGCTTCTTTCAAGATTTTCTGTTTGTTTTTGATCTTATGTTGTTTGAATATTATATTCCTAGCTGTATATTTTTTGGTATTTTCCTGTGTGGTATTTTCTTAGCTTCCTAGATCTGTGACTGGTATCAGTCATTAACTTTGGGAAATTCTCAGCTATAATTACTTCAGGATTTCTTCTTTTCTTTTCTCTGTCTCTTCTGGTATTTCCATTATGGGTATGTTACACCATTTGTAATTTTCTCATAGTTCTGTGTTTGTTTCCCTGTTTTTTGTTTGTATTTGTGTTTTAGTTTGGGAAGTTTCTATTGACATATCTTCAAGCTCATTGATTCTTTCCTTGGCTGTGTCTAGTCTACTGATGAGCCCAGCAAAAGCATTCTTCATTTCCGTGGCAGTGTTTTTGATTTCTAGAATTTCTTTTTGATTCTTTCTTAGCATCTCCATCTCTCTACTGGCATTACCCATCTGTTCTTGCATATTATACACCTTTTACACTAAGGCCCTCAACATCATAATTGTAGTTATTTTAACTTCCCAGTTTGATAATTCCAAAATCTCTGCCATATCTGAGTCTGGCTCTAACGTTTATTTTGTCTCTTCAAACTGTGATTTTTTTTTTTTTTTTTTTGGCCTTTTAGCATACCTTATAATTTTTGTTAGAAGCCATACATAAGCTCTTGGGTAAAAGGATTGTTTGGGGGGCTAGGAGTTAGGCTGTTTACTCTTTGCTATAGGTGAGGCTAAAATTTCTTCCAGTGTCTTTGTTTTTGTGTCCCTTGTTGTCTTTGGATATTCTTAGAGACTCTTACAGTTCTTTTAGCTTATCGTTCTTTTAGCTCTAAGCCCCTGATATTATACTGGAGCCCCATTTATATGTTGGTAAACTATTGGGGGAGGAAAGACATACTATAATCTATGATTAGGTCTTAGTGTTTTAGCAAACCTGTGTCTCTGATTCTCAGGTTCCTCCCTCTTCCCCTTTAAATGAGACTGGAACAGGGGGCTGAAATTGGGTATTTCCCCTCCCCCAGTTTTCTCTGAGAAGCTCAATTTGCTTAAAATCTGGTAAAACAGTTTCCCTTGAAGGCAAGCCTTTGTCAAGGAGAACAGAGCATTCTGGGCTTATTTTTAATTTTTTGTTGTTTTAAGAGAGAGAGAGAGAGTGCATGAGTCAGGGAGAGGGGCAGAGTGAAAGAGAGAATCTTAAGCAGGCTTCATGCTCAGAGTGGAGCCTGAGACGGGGGTGGATCCCACAGCCCTGGGATCATGACCTGAGCCGAAATCAAGAGTCAGTTCTTCAACTGACTGAGCTGCTCAGGTGCCCCTGGGCTTATTTGTAAATGGCTACTTTCCCCCTTCCCCTGTATGAAATACAAGGGGATTTTTCTTCCATATTCACCCTGAGAACCTGGTGGAGTTTCTGGACATAAAACTCAGGAAAGTTGGGTGGGGGGAATGTTTATATCTCAAGCCAGACTAGGCACAGTCTCCAGTAGTCAATTGTCCTTTATGTGTTCCTACCAGGCACCAACTGTGGCTTTTGCTCCTGGTAAACTATGATTCTTTGTATTTGCCTGACTCTCTAGTTTTTTTGGGGGGGGAGGTGACAATTTTTCTTGTAACCTCAATTCCTTGATTGAGGGACTTGTTGATTTTTCAGTTTGTTTGGCTTTTTATTTTCTTTTTGTGAGGATAGGAGTGGTTACTTCCAAGCTCTTTACATGTCAGACCAGACAGAGAGACTTTAAACAGAGTTGGGGATAAGGATCCAGCAACTCTCTTACTTTACGTTCCTCCTCAGGGCTGGCCCAGGTCAAGAGCTCATTTTCATTTACACTGGGTGGGAGTTGAGAGGATAGCTCAATAGAGCCCATTCATAGTGGTTCTTCCTAATCTCTCAGTTTATTGTCATGCCTACAACCCACTCTCTTCTATAATATTCATTGATTGCTCCTAGTCTCAGCCTGAGATGACTCAAAACCAAATCTAACATAACAATCTTGTCAATATTTTAAAACTTCTGTCTTATTTTTTTTTCAAAACATTTCAGTGTTTATTTATTTTTTGAGAGAGATTGACAGAGTGCGAGCAGGGGAGGGGCAGAGATGGAGGGAGACACAGAATCCAAAGCAGGCTCCAGGCTCTGAGCTGTCAGTACAGAGCTCGACTCAGGGCTTGAACTCACAGACCACAAGATCATGACCTGAGCCGAAGTGGGAAACTTAACTGACTGAGCCATCTGGGTGCCCCAGTTCTGTCTCTTTAAGTCTTCTCTAAATATTCCTGTTTTCTTCAAGACTTCCTTATAGGGCATGGTTTCAGGTTTCTTGTCCATTGAGGTTACTTATGATATATTTTAGTTCAGAGTTTTTCTCAGATCTATGTAATACCATATTTCTTTTTTTAAATGTTTATTTAGTTATTGAGAGAAATAGTGAGAGAGAGAGAGAGAGTGGGAGAGGGGCAGAGAGAGACAGAGAGAGAATCTCAAGCAGGTTCTCCACTGTCAACACAGAGCCCAATGTGGGGCTCAAACCCACAAACCAGGGGATCATGACCTGAGCTGAAATCAAGAGTCAGACTCTTAACCAAATGAGCCACCCAGGAGCACCCCCCTTTAAGTTTATTTATTTATTTTGAAAGAGAGAGAGAGAGTGGGCGAGGGGTAAAGAGAGAGAGAGAGAGAATCTGAAGGAGGCTCACCACATGGTCAGCACAGACCCCAATGCAGGGCTCGAACCCACAAACTATTGGATCAATAACATCATAATTCTTTTTTTAATTTAAAAAAAAATTTGTAATGTTTTTATTTTTGAGAGAGAGAGAGGGAGAGAGAGAGAGAATGCCAGCAGGGGAGGGGCAGAGAGAGGGAGACACAGAATCTGAAGCAGGCTCCAGACTCCGAGCTGTCGGCACAGAGCCCAATGCAGGGCTTGAACCCACAGATGGCGAGATCATGACCTGAACTGAAGTCAGATGCTCAACAGACTAAGCCACCCAGGCACCCCAATAATACCATAGTTCTTAAAGTAATTTTCCCACATCTATTTTTGGATGTATTTTTCCTGTCTTCTTTTTACAGAGAAACCTCTTTATTGGAAAGGAAAAAACAAACTAGTTCTTCAACAGAAAAACGTTTTCTCTTAGCAGAGAAGAGTACATCAAATTTCTCATGTGTCTTACAAAGAACACTGAATAATAGATAGAGAACATCATTCTTTGAGAAAATGTAGTCTCAAAATTCAAATGCTGTCGTAGTCAGCTTTCGCTGCACAACGACAGGATGTGAGCAGAGAATTGACCTGTGCTTGCACAGTGGGACTTGCCTTGGATGCTCTGGTGAATGGAAATGAAGGGTTTCCCCTGGGGAGCTGCCTCTTGAGCCTGGTCTCCAGACGACAGCATGTGCAGCAGACCTTAGCCCAACCTGTAGCTTGGAACTAAGCCCAACATACCTGCTGCCTGAAGCAGAGTTGCCACTGTAGCCTAGGCTACATCATCTGATCCATAGTTGACCTAAAGACAAATGAACACAAAAACAAATACTTGTATTATAAACCACCGGATTTTTAGGGATGGGATGAAGCTGAAGAATCAGTTACCCAGAGGAAGCGCTTCATGACAGATCCCTGGAGCATAAGTGTTAAGCCCCACCCTGCAAGCACATGTCAATCCTCTGCTCATACTATGTTCATTAACATCCTGTTAGTCAAGATAAGTCCAATGGCCATGCCCAACATCTACAGCTGAAGAAATACACTCTGTCCACCATGGCATCATGGTAAAAGTGTTGTCTCAGTCTGCTCAGGCTGCCTTAACAAAATACCATAGTTTGGGTGGCTTAAACAGCAGACATTTATTGCTCACATCTCATTTTTCTGGGAGCTGGGAAATCCAAGATAAAGGTGCTGGAAAAAGAAATTTCATTTTGAGGCCTTTTCTCTTGGCTTGCAGGTGACTGCATCTCGCCACATGCTCACGTGGACTTTCGTTAGTGCTGCACGTGGAAAGAGAGAGCTCTCTCTCATCCTCTTATTATAAGGCCACTACTCCTATTGGATTAGGGACCCACCTTTATGACTTCGTTTAACTTTACCTCCCAAAGAACCTGTTCCAAATACAGTCATATTGCTGGTTAGAACTTCAACATATGAATTTTGAAGGGCCACAATTCAGCCCATAGTAAATGTCAACATATACTGCTATGACAAGGGAGCAAATAATTAGAACCAATAATTCAGCCTACAAAATTATTCACAACCCTCCTTCTTGCAGAATACACTCACGCCCATTCCAAATGCCCCACCCCCACCCCCGCTGAAGTTTTATGTGATTACAACATCATGTCTGCTTGGTCAGGAGGCCTCTGAACTAAGAAGGCAAGTTCTCTCCTCTCCACCCCAGCATCCTTTAAATAGAGTTATGGCACAGGGATGGGATGACCAAAGTCAACATTTAGATTTGAAAAGGGAGAAGAATGGGAGACTGAGCAGCCATATTCATAGCAATTCTGAAAGACAACTGGGCAAGTGTCAGGTTCTCCTGCCCTAGGGGGCCCTGAGCCTCTTCCTAGGAGTGGCTCCAAAGTTCATTGTTCTTCACCACTGTGGCTGTACACTCTAGGAAGTCTTTCATTTTCCATTATTTTCCTTAGCCTCTTCTGAAGAGGCCATACGGGAATAATATGCCTTTCTTGGGGGGCAGAGCAGCTTTCTCAGTCAGCTCCTTGCCTTTAAAAGACAGAAGCCCAGAAGATCCTTTTTTATCTCGAACAGAGTCAGATTGTTTGTTTTGTTTTGTTTTGTTTTTTTAATCGTCCAGGTTTGATATGTGTGGGACACTTTTTGTCAATACAGCTCTCTTAATAACATTGTGAGTTTTACAAGCATTTCATTACAATTTACATCATGTTTCCAGAAAGCCATGTTTACTAGTCTTTATGGTAAGACAAGGTCACAAGGTTGCTTGCCTTGTGACCTAAATTTTCTGATGGATCTAAGAATTGCTATTGTCAGTTTATCCAGTTTTTTTTCTTGGGAAAATGGGAACGACCCTTTCTAAGCTCTTTACATGTCAGGACAGAAACTACTTTTCTTATTTGAAAAAAAAACCCCCACTTTGCTGATGGAAAAGAATAAAAATCACTTGAAATCCTCCTCACACACATGTAACTACTGAATGTGGTTGTTTCTTATGGAAGGTTGTGGGAATCACATCAAAATGTAACTCAGTGTGAAGATGATTCAGTAAGGTGATAAATGAATCATGTTCACTATTTATCCATTAAGTGTCCAAATCTTTTTTGCAAGATTTTATTTTTAAGCAATCTGTACACCCAACACGGGGCTTGAACTTACAACCGTGAGATCAACAGTCGCATGGTCCACTATCTGAGCCAGCCAGGCACCCTTAGGTGTCCAAATCTTGTTCTAAGGAGTGAATTCAGAGATTTTGGAGGAGTATATGGAAGCTTATTTGTTGGTCTTTTCTCTGAATATCATTTTCCCCAGCCTAGCTTTTGCTAGGAACTAGAAAAGACACAATTTTCTAATGAGAGATGGAAATGCTAGTGTCTTATATTGACGACTGGAAGATTCCATATGCTTTGGAATTCACATCAGCAGGAGGAGAGTTGATATCCAATTATAAAATTACAAAAAAACCCCAAACACCACCCTGAATAGAAGAACACCTGTACACAAAGCCAGACTTTTCTGGATCAGTTTTAGATCAGTTTCAGCACATGCTTGGTGGAACCCTTAAAGTTCTAAACCTCAAGCATGGTGGAATAATTTTGGGCCATGAAAAACTTTAAAGCAGATGTTAACAGTTGCCTTACAAAGATTATAGAAAAATGATGGTCCCATGAATCATCTATTGAGTCATTTTTATCAGAATAAAAGCATGTCTCAAGATTTCTCTTAAAAAAACCTCTATGTCATGTCTCCCTCCATGTACCTTTTCTTTGCTCTCTTCCCACAAAACTCTTTGAGTTGTTGATTCCCATTATCTCCTATGTCTCTTTCCATCGTCCTCTTGAACACTTTCCAATCATGTTTTCTCCCCACAACAGAACTTGTCAAGGACATCAATAATGTCTATGTCGCTAAATTAAATGACCAATTCTCAAACTGAATCTTATATAACTATGGTTATATAAGCATGTTACATTACTGCCACCACTCCCCACCCCCACCTCCCAACAAATCATGGCTCTCAGGATTCACCCATGTGGTCCTTTCCATATCAACTCTGGATTTGGACATGGGGTTTATTTTGACCAACGGAACGTCAGTAAATCTGAAGCAGGCAGAGGCTTGATAAGCACTTGTACATTGGTACTTGCTCTCTCAAGTCCTGTTGCCAAGGAAACAATTATGTGCTATCCTGCTGGTGGGATGACGTGAAGGAGGATCAAAGTGCACAACCCAAACTGACCACCAGATCTGTGGATGAGGCCCTTAGAAACTAAGTGCCAGCTCCCAGCCAAACTGTTGCCTAACTGCTCATGTGACCCCAAGCAAGGCCATCAGATGTGCTGCCTAGGAGTGGTGTCAGCATCGTGGTGGCGTAGACATTTCTTCTTTTGACTCTCCCTTTTAAACACCGAAACAGACAACTATCCATGAGCAAAAGTACTTGTGTAGGTGTTGTGGGATTTGGCACCTTATGCCAAGGGATCTGGGAAGAATTATGTACACCTGTGTAGCCAGTAATAGTTGAATAGACCTTGGTATGGGCCATAAAACCAGGGAGGCCAGCCAGCCTGCTCAGATCCCTCAAAGCGTGGTTGGGAAGAAACCCGGAGAGTACTGACTTGAGTAGATACCCATGCATGGGAAAGAATTTGCAGAAGTCCAGCCCTCCCAAGGGAAGATTCCAACACACCATTCTAGAGAAAAAATAAGAGTTTGGTCACAGTGGAGGTGGTAGTAAGAAAAACTTTCCCAGTGTGTCCCCTTGCCCCACTTCCCCAGAAAACGCTGCACCCAGGCTGATGTATCCAGCAGCTGCTAAATCTCTCTTAGGGGAAAAAGATAGCACTGAGTGAGGGCCCACTACCCTAGCTGCGCAAGAAGTGATTGGAGAAACCTGTTGTTTTTCCCAACAGCACCCAGTGTATCTGATGTGAGACATCCATGATTGGGGGAAGAGAGACGATTGGGGCAAGAGGCAGGTAAGAGACTGCATTCCTGCTTGACTGCTGTCTTCAGGAAATCCATTCACAAACCTCTGGGAATACCATATCCAGGAATCTCTCTATCAGATGCACAGGCACCCACAATGCCCCAAGTGCTAACCCACACTCTTTCCATTGTGTGGCCAGCTCCTTGTACTCATTTCCACATGTGGCATCAAGGGAGAGCTCCCTGTAGGCAGTGAGCAATCAGAAAACCAGCCACTGTCTGTGAGCAAAGAAACCTCAAGCTTGAGCTGTAGTGCCATCTTCTGGAAAATGAAGAGGTTTCTAGTAGTCAGCCTGGTGACTTGTAAGAACCAGAGAAGACGTAAAATGTTAAGAATCCTGCCACAAGAGGGAGCAAGAAGAGTTGAGCAGATGTACCAATACAAAGAGATTAAACCCCAGATAGTAACAACAGCATACTCCATCTGAAAGCAGCTGGCAGAGATTTAAGGAAGCATTTGCTACTTTAATGCAAAAAGAGTAATGCAGAACTACAAGAAACATGAAAAATCAGAGAAACATATGACCACAAAAAGAAAATAATAATTCTCTAATAACTGAGCTCAAAGGCACAGAATTTTGTGACCTAGCTGATAAAAAATTCAAAATAGCTTTTTTGAACAAACTCAACAGGCCATCAGAAAATGCAGACAATCTAACACATTCTCAAAAAGTGATCAAAATTAAATTTATTCCAAAGAGAAAAAAATAATAATAATAAAGAGCCAAACAGAGATTCTGGAGCTGAAGAACTCAATGATTGAGATGAAAAATGCAATAGAGATCGTCTGCAGTGAGTAGAACAGGTGGAAGGCAGCATAAATGAGTTAGAAGGTAGGAATTTTGAAATAACCCAGTTAGAAGTGAACTACAACAAAAAAGAATGAGAAAGAGTGAGAAAAGCCTAGTGTGATCTACGAGATCCATAAAAAAAAAAAAAAAAAGAAGAAAATTGTGATTTCAGGAGAAGAAGAAATCAGAAAATGATTTAAAGAAATAATAACTGGGGGCGCCTGGGTGGCTCGGTCGGTTAAGCGTCCGACTTCGGCTCAGGTCATGATCTCACGGTCCGTGGGTTCGAGCCCCGCGTCGGGCTCTGTGCTGACAGCTCAGAGCCTGGAGCCTGCTTCAGATCCTGTGTCTCCCTCTCTCTGTGACCCTCCCCCGTTCATGCTCTGTCTCTCTCTGTCTCAAAAATAAATAAACGTTAAAAAAATTAAAAAAAAAAAAGAAATAATAACTGAGAACTTCTCAAACCTGGAGAGAACTGAACATCTAAATATGTGAAGCTAATAGATCACTTTATTATCTTAATGCAAAACACCCTTCTCCAAGACATATTACAATAAAACTGTCAAAAATCAAGGATAAAGAAAGAATTCTAAAGGCAGCTAGAGAAAAAAAAGATTGTAACCTACAAAGGAACTCTCATTAGGCTATCAGCAGATTCTCAGCAGAAATCCTACAGGCCAGGAGAGAGTAGAATGACATGATCAAAATGTTGAAAGAAAAACGTTGCTAGCCAAGAATTCTCTATCTGGCAGTTATCCTTCAGGAGATATAAGGAGAAATAAAGAATATCTTAGACAAACAAAAGCTGAGTGAGTTCACCACACTAGACTTGCCTTGCAAGAAATGCCAAAAGGAGTTCTTCAAGCTAAAATCAAAAGGAGCCAATCAGCAACACAAAAACATAAAAAAGTATACGACACACTGGTAAAGGTAAATATATAGTCAGACCTAGGAAACTTTACGTATACAATAGGATAATGTGTTAGCCACTTAACTATAGTACAAAGGCCAAAGGATAAGAGTATTAAAAATAATTGTAGCTACTATAATGTGTTAAAGAATATACCATATTAATAGAAGATAATAAAGACATTAGTAATATGAACAGGTGGGAGTAAAATGATGATCAAAGTTAAGTTGCTATCAGCTTTAAATGGACTGTTTTATCTATGAGATATCTTATGTAAGCTCCATGGTAACCACAAAACAAAACTAAGAGCAGATGCACTAAAGATAAAGAAAAGGGAAATCGAGCATACCACCATGGAAAATCACCAATTTGCAAAGGTAGGCAGGAATAAAGGGAAAAAGAAGCAATGGAAATACAAAACAACTACAAAACAGCAAACTGGCATTAGTAATCCCTCACAGGTCAATAATAACTAAATGTAAATGGCATGAATTCATCAATCAAAAGGCATAAAGTGGCTAGATGGATTTAAAAAAATAAGACTCAGATGTATGCTGCCTACAAGAAGCTCAATTCAGTTTTAAAGACACACGTAGGCTCAAAGGGAAAAAATGGAAAAAGATATTTCATGCTAGTGGAAACCAAAAGAAAATGCGAATAGTTATAGGAGACAAGATAGGCTTTAAGGCAAAAATCATAACTAGAGACAAAGAAGGTCATTATATAATGATAAACAGATCAATGTATCAAGAAGATATAACAATTGTACATATGTATGTACCCAACATTGGAGAACCTAAATATATTAAACAAATACTAAGAGATCTAAAGGGAGAAATGGACAATACGATAATAGTAGGCGACTTCAATAGCCCTCTTTCAGCAATGGATAGATTATCCAGACATAAAATCAACAAGGTAATGGTGGACTTGAACCTTACCTTAGACCAAACGGACTTAAACATTTATAGAACATTCCATTCAATAGAAGCAGAATACCTCTTCTTCTCAAGTGTACATGAAACATCCTTTAGGATAAACCATATGATATGACACACAATAAACCTTACCAAATTTAAGATGACTGGAATCATATCAAGTAAATTTTCCAACTACAAAGATATGAAACTAGAAATCAACCACAAAGGAAAACTGGAAAATCTACAAATATGTGGAAATCAACACATGCCTAAATAAAGAAGGAGTCAAAGAAGAAATAAAAAATGAAATAAAAAATATCTTGAAAAAAATGAAAATGGAAACACAACATACCAAAAATTTATGGGATGCTGCAAAAGCAGTATTGAGAGGGAAGTTTATAGCAATAAATGTGTTTATTAAGAAAATGATAAGAAATCAAATAAGCAACCTAATTTTACACCTCGAGGAACTAGAAAAAAAAGAACAAATTAAGCACAAAGTTGGGAGAAGGAACGAAGGAAATAACAAAGATCAAAGTGGAAAATAATAAAATAGAGACCAGAAAATAATACATAAAATCAACAAAGAGCTGTTTTTTAAATTAATTAATTAATTAATTAATTAAAAGAACACTTCCTTTTAGAACAAACAATCCTAAAATTTGTATGGAACCACAAAAGACCCCGAATAGCCAAAATAATGTTGAAGAAGAAAACCAAAGCAGGAGGCATCACAATCCCAGATTTTAGCTGTACTACAAAGCTGTAATCATCAAGACAGTATTGGCACAAAAACAGACATATAGACCAGTGGAATAGAATACAGACCCCAGCACTGGACCCAGAAATATATGGCCAACTAATCTTTGACAAAGCAGGAAAGAGTATCCAGTGGGAAAAAGACAGTCTCTTTAGCAAATGGTGCTGGGAGAACTGGACAGCAACATGCAGGAGAAGGAAACTGGACCACTTTCTTACACCATACACAAAAATTAACTCAAAATGGCTGAAGGACCTGAATGTGAGACAAGAAACCATCAAAACTCTAGAGAAGAAAACAGAAAAAACCTCTTTGACCTCAGCTGCAGCAATTTCTTACTTGACATATCTCCAAAGGCAAGGGAATTAAAAGCAAAACTGAACTCTTGGGACCTCATCAAGATTAAAAGAGTCTGCACTGCAAAGGAAACAATCAACAAAACTAAAAGGCAACTGACAGAATGGGAAAAGGTATTTGCAAATGACATATCAGATAAAGGGGTAGTACCCGAAATCTAAAAAGAACACACCAAACTCCACACCCCAAAAATATATAATCCAGTGAAGAAGTGGGCAGAAGACATGAATAGACACTTTTCCAAAGAAGACATCAGGATGATCAACAGACACATAAAACGATGCTCAACGTCACTCATCATCAGGGAAACACAAATCAAAGCCACATTGAGATACCACCTCACACCAGTTAGAGTCGCTAAAATGAACAAATCAGGAAACTACAGATGCTGGTGAGGATGTGGAGAAAGGGGGACCCTCTTGCACTATTGGTGGGAATGCAAACTGGTGCAGCCACTCTGGAAAACAGTGTGGAGGTCCTTAAAAAATTAAAAATAGATCTACCCTATGACCCAGCAATAGCACTGCTAAGAATTTACCCAAGGCATAAAGGAGTGCTGATTCATAGGGGCACATGTACCCCTATGTGTATAAAAATGCAATAATAGCTAAATTATGGAAAAAGCCTAAATGTCCATCAATCAATGAATGGATAAAGACGATGTGGTTTATATATACAATGGAATACCACTTGGCAATGAGAAAGAATAAAATCATGCCATTTGCAGCAACATGGATGGAACTGGAGGGTATTATGCTAAGTGAAATAAGTCAGTCAGAGAAAGACAGATATCACATGCTTTCATTCATATGTGGATCTTGAGAAACTTAACATAAGACCATGGGGGAAGGGAAGGGGGAAAAATAGTTGCAAACAGAGAGGGAGGGAGGCAAACCATAAGAAATTCTTAAACACAGAGAACAAACTGAGGGTGGATGGGGGAGGGGGGGAGGGGGCAAATGGGTGATGGGCATGGAGGAGGGCACTTGTTGGGATGAGCAGTGGATGTTGTATGTAAGCCAATTTGACAATAAATTATATTAAAAGAAGATTAAAAAAAAGATGTGCATTTGGTTTTTATATTCTCTATTTACAATCTGATTTAAAATCTGATTGTTTTGCAGCATGATATATTTTGGGGGATTGTATTAAACACACAGGGACAAATTACTCTTTGTTTCATGTCTTCAGCTGCTGTGGACATTATAATAACATATTTGACTAAAGTGGGAAGCCCTCCAGAGGTTGAGCTTTGAGTAATTCTGTGTGATCTCCAAACAGGTAACTGATATCTGACAGAAAGATAGAAATATCTAAATTCACTTGAAAGACAGTCTGTCATTTGTAGTTCCTGGATTTTTTCAAATTCTACTATCACCTAGAAATGATGACTTGAATATTTTGAAACATGTCTGATTAGAAAATGCCGTAAAGAAACATTGAAACTTCACGATAACACATCTGCTCTCATTCCCCCACCCCGCTTTTATTCTAAATATTTGAGTGACAAACATTTGATTTCATTCTATTACTCCTGAAATATAAGCATAAAAACAAAATAAAAACAAGCATTCTTGGAATAAGAGAGTCCATCACAATAATTCATTAGGCATTTTTTTCCTTTTTTTGTTTTTTTGTTTTTGTTTTTGTTTTTTTGTTTAAGTGCTCTTTGGAACATGTTCAACAATGATGCCTCCAGCTTTGCTTTTTCAGGATTACTTTGGCTATTCTGGGTCTTTTGTGATTCCATACAAATTTTAGGATTGTTTGTTCTACCTCTATGAAAGATGCTGGTGGTATTTTGATATGGATTGCTTAAATATGTAGATTGCTTTGGGTAGTTAAGACATTTTAACAATGTTTGTACTTCCAATCCATGAGCTGGGAATGTTTTCCCATTTCTTTGTGTCCTCTTCCATTTCCTTCATGAGTTTTCAGAGTACAGATCTTATACCTCTTTGGTTAGGTTGATTTCCAGGTATCTTATGAGTTTGCGTGCAATTGTAATGGCATCAGTGCCTTGATTTCTTTTTCTGGGTGGGTGGGGGATGGCCTAGATGGGTGATGGGTGTTGAGGAGGGAACTTGTTATGATGAGAACTGGGTGTTGTATGTAAGTGATGAATCACTGAATTCTAACCCTGAAACCAATATTGCACTGTATGTTAGCTAACAAGAATTTAAACAAAAATTTGGGGAAAAAAGAGAAAAAAGTGAGCAGATTATTATTATTATTATTACTATTATTGCTATTTTTACACCTCCATTTCGACTCTGCTATCCTGACTCGGACATTTTATCTTGGAGAACTTTGATCACACACACAAAAGACACATAGGCACACGTGTATGCTTAAGAAACATTGGTTCTGTGCCTAAGAAACATTGAAAGCAGAAATATATTAACATACAATTTTTGTGGATAAAGTGTTTTCCAGGGAAAAAAAACAGTAAAACATTTTAATTACTTGATCAATAAAAAAATATATAGCTCAACATACCAGTTCTAGTTTATCTGCATTTATTTTATAATTATTTTTTCAGGACAAATTCATTTTGATGTAAATGCCTGGATGTTTTATCCACACCATAATGCATTAAGTATAGATTCTGTTATTTTAAGTTTTAAAAAAGGAAATCCTATACTAAGATGTTAGAGCCAGGAGGTCAATAATATGTGATCACATGATGGACAATGTATAGTCAGTGATAGACTAGCCATGTCCTGGTTTCGTTTATATGAAAAAGAAACACATATGTATCTGTTTGTGCACTAGTATTTTGACATCTACTACAGGTGCCCAAATTTAACCCTAACCAAAGCAAGAACTTTACCATTAGAACACCGTGTGACTTTAGAAAGGATATATGTCCTTCTGAAGGACAGATCTCTGGATGCCTAGCAGCAGAGGCAGGTATAAAAGCATATTGTATGATTCTGAGACAGAGGGTTTCTTCCTGGTTGATATACATGCCCTCTCTACGGGGAACAGTGGGTGGCACTGTGGTGGGGTGGTTGCTTAAAACCTACTTTCAACAAGTAAAGAGTCTTTGCTGCATTACTATGCCTCATAAGGCAGGGAGCACATTGGTGCAGCGGAGTTAGTGATGTCCTGCCTACCTGGTGGTGGAGACAGACCTGATCTTTCTTCACTGGCTTCAAACATTTGCCTGTTTTATGCAGGTTTTGATGCCTCTGTAAAGTAAACCAGTACACTTTATACCTATAGACAGGTGTGGTTGAGCACTTCCCGCCTCTTCCAGTGATGATGGAGTCTGACATCGCATCCTCTTGAGAACTGGCTTTTGTAGTTATGTATACAATCTCTCATTGTACAATGGGGTGACTGATCTTACCAAGAGAATAGGACTGGACCAGATCACAGGAGGTGGGAAGAGTCCAGAGGATAAGGCTGGGCTCTGCCATTTTAGGCCATGGCTCAACCCCCTCCCATCATGTTTGCTTTAGAAATGAGAGACTCTAATATTCTGGGAGGAATCATGCCTACTTGCTCTCCATTTGGGGTCATTTTACTGTCCAAATCGCTACATGTGCACTGGCACACACATACTGAAAGTGTGTTCAGGAAAGAGTGGACACCGGGGAAATGACAAGAGAGAAATAATAAAGAGGTTAGAGTGAGCTCTGTCATGGGGCAGCAGCATCCATTTTCATAGCTGCATGCTCAAATGCCCAAAGATAGGCAAGGAATGCTTGAAGTTCATAGGTTTCTGCTGGATGCAGGACTATCCTTGGCCCAGCCTCCAGAGGAAAGGACTAGAGTACTGCATTCAAACTCTGTGGGCACCTGGAATTATGATGAACTAACTCCCCTTAGTTTAGATAATAGCTACAGAAGAAAAGGCTTCAGTGTTCTCCTATATACTGTTGTGTTACCTGTGGTTTTCTTCAGAGTTCCATATAATCATAAAGTGTCAATTGGCCTTGGCTCTCCATCAGTGACTCACTGCGTTTATACTTTCTGGAAGCCTTTTAGAACCTAGAGAGGCTTGGGGATTTAGGTTGGTGAAGACTTGGGATAGGGAAAGACACGTCAGAACACTATACACTGAGTATAGAGTCCAAGTAAAATAACAGTTCTTGCTAGACCCCCAGGGTCTTCATTTGGAAATGGGGGCGGGGGGGTCATTGTCCTGGCTGACATGAGGATGCCTCATGAGTAAAAAGTATACACTGGGACTAGGGCGAGAAAGGTAATGGCAGAATCCTGGGATCCCTTGCACAGCTCTGGAGGCTGTAGGTCCTGAGATTTACCCTGGGACCTTATAGGACCACTGCCTTCATGGCGGCCACATAAGGGTGATGATTTTGTTTGAATATCTTCATGCCTGTGGCTCCAGTGCTATTGCTGGACACCAGGAAACAGGCAGCCTCCTGTGTCCGTGGTTCCCACTGAGTTTTGCTGGAGGAAGTGAACCAGGGAAAGTTCATGCAGAGATAATTCTGGACTTCTCCTGCCTCAGACGTAATTTGGATCTCCTATTACCAACAATTATCTCCATAGAATAAGCAGTTCAAAATCTAGATGGAGTGGCTCCATGATCCTTCTGTTTATTCGTTCAGTAACTGCTCCAAGCACTCACCTTGTGCAGGGGGACCTGGTGGCCCTAAGTGCAAGGCTTACAATGACAAAGGGGTCCCTGCCTGCCAGGTCTCCACAGTCTGGAGGGGAGATGAACAAAGGTATGAAAGACAAGACATGTGAAAAAAAGGGCAAGAACTGTAATAGTGGAAATAAAATGAGTCACTGGAGGGTATGAGACTGGGGAGTCACTGGAGGGTGTGAGAGGCCTCACTGAGGTGACATGTGGGAGAGGAATCCAGGCACAGCCTGGCTGCATGACACTGCCTCAAAGTCTCTATGAAGCCAGGGCTGTGGTCTCATCTGAGACTCAACAGGGTGATACTTTACTCCAAGGTCACCCACCCAGGCAATGCCAGAATTCAGTTTGAACTGAGAGCCTATTTCGATCTTTTGACCTGGGAACTTCTCTCCTATATAGGTTTCTCATAGGGTAGTACTTAACTTAAGTGCTTGTTTCCCCATTTCCAGGGGTAGAGGAAAGACAGAGGGAAGAAACGAGGATGGAGAGTGGAGGGAGAGAGAGAGAGGTAGAGAGACATGGAAAGAGGCAGAACACAAGACAAAGCAAGTAAGAAGGAACGACAGAGTTTGTGTCATGAAATCTTGAAACTGACCTCCTATCACTCTGTGTTCTGTTGGTTAGAAGGCAGTCACTAACAGCTTAGTGGTTTCACAAGGAGTGAAGTTTCCTGGCTGGACGTGGGTCACAGTCTGTGTCCTCTGGGGATGTCAGGAGAGTGTGTTCAGCAGGTTCACCCCAAAACAGAACAGAGACTACATTCAGGAAATGGCTGTAAGTGATGAACATCTAGCCTCACTCATCATTAGAAAAATGAAAATAGGACAATGGATTTGGTGTAATTTCTCATCCACCAAACCAGCAAAATATGTTTCACCAAATTCATGAAACTAGAGCCCTTGTTAAGCATTAGAGATAAGGGCACTCCTTTTTCAGTAGTGAGAGGGGCCTCAACTCTTTCACTGGAAGGTGACTGTTGCCATTGTTAGTGTCAGGCGTTGTGCGGGGTAAAGATAGGAGTTAGAGTCAAAAAGAATTTTTGCAGTTTAAGGCTTTATTGGGAACTAAGGTTCCGGGCGAGGTTCCGTGACTCAAGGAGGGAGTCAGGGAAGTCGCGCCCGGGTATGGTGGGGTAGGGATTTTAAGCTGTAGCAGTTCCGGGTTTAGGTTCGGGTGGGTCTTTCTCTCGTGCCATGTCGTGCTGTTGCTCGGTAATTGGTTGACCTTCAGTTCGTTTGGGAGAGCCGCTCGGGGCTCTCCGTTGGGTTGTGCTGGCGCTCGGTGATTGGTTGCCCTTCAGTTTCTTCTGGCGCGCTTTCGATGTTTCTTCCCGCGCGCTGGCGAGAGGGCTGTCCCCTTCCAGGGACATCCTAACATTCCAACCTCTTATTGGTGATAATGGGCGACAGATCTGATCTGGCTGCTTCCCGTGGGTGTAAGGGTGACGCCATAGTATGTGGGGTCTGAGGTGGAATGAGCGAATAGGTCCGGACCACCATCTGATGAAATGCGACCTGGGAAACTTCATGCATTCGTTTCCGTACGAAATGGAGAAAACAAGGTAAGAGCATAAGTATTATAAAGATAGCAACTAGGGGGGTGACTATGGGGAGGAGCCAAGTTAAGAGGGGTGATTGCCACCAGGAGGTTAGGGGGTCTGAGGATCCTGGACGGGTGGATAGAGTTTTTTGGATTTCCTTTAGGTGTTTTATATTGGTTTCAACTAAGCCTGATTCATTGAGGTAGTAGCTGTTATGCCCAGAATTCGTGATCCCCAAAGACCACCAGGGAGCCAAGTCCGATGCAAAAGCAAAAGAGCCTTTATTCGAGCTAGCTGAGCTAGCTCGAGCTCAATCCCCTACCTGCACCGACACAGCGGTGAGATACCGGAGAGAGAGAGCGAGTTTCAAAAGCACAAAGGTTTTATAGGGGTCTAGGGGCAGTTGGTGAGGTAATGGCTGTGGCCTCAGCCGATTGGCTAGGGAAGGGTGGGAGTCCTGTTACGCAGGTTGCTGGGCGTGTTTTGATCGGGAAGTTACTCAAGGGGAGGAGGCATGGTCTGAGGTTTCTGTGATTTTCCCGGAAAGGGGGCATGTCGGGGACATAGTCACTCAAGGTGGAGGACACAGAACAAGATGGAGTCGGTCAGCGTAGGTCCGCCCTTTCATTCCCCCCTTGTCATGTAGCTTGTGGACCCAATCATGGGACCAGCTGCATTTAATCCGGGGGCATATGGTGACAAGGGGAACAGAGTTTGGAGATCTACGCAAAGTTCTGGGAACCAAGTGTCCCTGGGGTGGCTCTGGGAGGTCTGATTAAGTATTGTCCCCGAGCTGGTGTCTATCATCTGCCAGGTGATGTTTTGGGGGGCGTGGGGACTCCCGGCAGCATGCCCAATGACAAGCAGAGTTAACAGAGTTACCAATATTAGGTGGGTCGAATGCACTGGAGCTTGAGTGGGTTGTGTTGGTCCCGACTGATGGCCCATCGCATGACAAAGTCCTTCCGGATCTAGGAGGGGTCTGCTGGCCAAACGTGGGTGTGATGGACCCAGGTCACGATGCCGTCTACTTTGACAGTGGTGGGGGCTGTCAGCACCACGATGTAGGGTCCCTTCCAGCGCGGCTCGAGGGTCTCTCTCTGGTGCCTCTTGATGTAGACCCAGTCTCCCAGCCTGTACTGATGAGGTGTCAGGGTCGGGCCAGCCTCGTAGTTGGCACAGAGGTGCGGCTAAATGTCCTCGTGCGCCCTCTGGAGCCCTCTCAAGGAAAGAAAAAGTTCTTGATCTTTAAACTTAGCAAGAAGGTTGGGAATAATAGGGGGTGGCCTGCCAAACATGATCTCGTAGGGAGTAAAACCCAAGGTGTAAGGAGTGTTCCTAACCCGGTAAAGGGCATACGGTAGGAGTCACCCAGTCCCCGCCAGTCTCCACAGTTAATTTGGTAAGGGTCTCTTTTAGGGTTCTATTCATTCTTTCTACCTGTCCTGAGCTCTGGGGCCTATAAGCACAATGTAATTTCCAGTTTGCCCCCACCCCCTTGGCTACTGCCTGTGTTACCTGCGAGATAAAAGCTGGTCCATTGTCTGATCCTACCATGGCAGGAAAACCATACCTGGGTAAGATGTCTTCTAGTAGCTTCTTAGCCACCGTCTGAGCCGTTTCATGCTTGGTTGGGTATGCCTCCGCCCAGCCAGAGAAGGTGTCTGTAAATACTAAAAGATATTTATAACCATACTTTCCTGGTTTGACTTCAGTGAAGTCGACTTCCTATTGGGCTCCCGGTCTGGTGCCTCTGAGCCTGGTTCCTTTTTTATTTGATGTGGCTCTCGCGTTGGTGAGTCGGCAGGTCTTGCAGGCAGATACAACTTGCTCTATTTTGGTGTCCTGTTGGTGAATCTTGATTCCGGCATGTCGGATTAAGTCTTTTAATTTTTGGGCCCCCATGTGAGTAGACCGATGCATGTGCTCTAATATTGAGACTCCGAGCCGGTCTGGCAGCACGAGCTCCTTGTTAGGTGTATACCACCATCCCTTTATCTCCTGGGCCATGGGGAGTTTCTTGATCCACTGTAACTCCTCCTGGGAGTATTTGGGCTGGGCTGGTAAAACTGGGTCTCCCAGGTCTTGTAGTTGTATGGTCATGATGGGGACTGAAATAAGGGCTACTGCCTTGGCTGCCTGGTCAGCCTTTTGATTACCTCTAGCTACTGGGTTATCAGCTTTCTGGTGCCCTTGGCAGTGGATAATGGCTAGCTTGGCAGGAAGCCATAAATCCATAAGCAGGTTAAGTATCTCCTGCTTATTTTTTATAGTCCGTCCTTCTGCCGTTAGTAACCCCCTCTCCTGATAAATTGCCCCATGGATATGAGCTGTGGCAAACGCATAACGGCTGTCTGTGTAGATGTTAAGCCGTTTTCCAGCTCCCAGCATCAGTGCCTTGGTGAGGGCTCTGAGCTCTGCTTGCTGGGCTGACGTTCTGGAGGGTAGAGCCTCCGCCCATACGGTGTCCGTTTCGGTGACCACCGCTGCACCCGCATACCTGTGTCCGTCTCGCACAAAGCTGCTGCCATCAGTGAACCAAGTAGCCTCGGCATCGGGGAGGGGCCGGTCGGTCAGGTCTGTCCAGAATCTATGTACTTGTTCCAGGATTCCCGCAGTCATGTAGTGGAGCACCTAGGTCAGGGTCGGGCAGCAAGGTTGCAGGATTGAGGGCTGCACTGGGGTGGAACCGCACCCGTGGAGGGTTGAGTAGGAGGCTCTGGTAATGAGTCACATGTGTGTTGCTCATCCATCTATCAGGAGGCGGTTTCAGGACCCCTTCAATGGCGTGTGGGGTCGTGATCCAGATCTCCTGTCCTAGGGTCAGTTTGTCTGCGTCCTTGACTAGGAGTGCTGTCGCCGCAATAATTCTTAGGCGTGGCGGCCAGCCGGCAGCCACTGGGTCTAGTTTCTTGGACAGGTAAGCCACCGGGCGGTTCCAGGGGCCTAAGGCTTGAGTTAGAACCCCTTTTGCTATTCCCTTGTGTTCGTCTACAAAGAGGGGGAAGGGCTTCGTAGTGTCTGGTAGGCCCAGGGCTAGGGCACTTAGGAGGGCCTTTTTTAACTGATTAAAGGCCGTTTCTTCTTTTTCAGCCCACTTAAATGTTTTCCCCTCTTTGGTAGCTTCATATAGGAGCCTGGCGATCTCAGCAAAACCTGGAACCCAGAGGCGGCAGTAGCCGGCTGATCCTAGGAATTTCCTTACTTCTCTTTGGGAGGTGGGAGTAGGGAGCTTTAGGACAGTTTCTTTTCTGGCATTTGATAACTGCCCCTGTCTGCCCTCCAGGATATATCCCAGGTAACTTACCCTCTCCCTGCATATCTGAGCCTTCTTCGTAGATGCCCGGTACCCTAAGGCCCCCAGGGTAGCCAGCAGGTCCTGGGTCCCTCGCTCACAGTCTTTGGCCATGTTGGCAGCAATCAGGATGTCACCTACGTACTGTAGGAGGGTGAGGCCAGGGTGCTCCTTTCTGTACTCACCCAGGTCCTCGTGTAGTGCCTCGTCGAAGATGGTGGGCGAATTTTTGATTCCCTGAGGTAGCCGTGTCCAGCTGAGTTGCCCACTATAGCCCTCCTCCGGGTCATGCCACTCGAAGGCGAACAAGGGTTGGCTCTGGGGTGCCAGCGGCAGACTGAAGAAGGCGTCCTTTAAATCTAGTACAGTATACCAGACCCTGGAGGGCGCCAAGGAGCTCAAGAGAGTATATGGGTTGGGAACAGTTGGGTGTATGTCCGCGACCCTCTTATTTACTTCCCGGAGGTCTTGTACTGGTTGGTAGTCATTTGTGTGAGGCTTTTTGACTGGCAGTAGGGGGGTGTTCCAGGGAGACTGGCAAGTACCTCTAAGCTTCATAGTCTCCGGATGTGTGGCTGGATCCCCTTCCGGGCCTCCTGAGACATAGGGTATTGTTTGATCCTTACTGGACTTTCTCCTGGCTTGAGCTCTACCAGGACCGGGGTCCTGTGAGCAGCTAGTCCTATCCACCGCCGCCCCCCCCCCCCCACCCCCGTCTCTTCCCAAACCTAGAGGAATTCTTGTAGCCATGTGTCTATATTATCCTCTCTTGGGAGTGCCTCCTGGTGGAGGAGGTATTCATCCTCCAGTTTCATGGTCAGGACCTGGATGGGGTGGCCCTTGCCATTGGTGACCTGAGGCCCCCCTTGTCTGAAAGTTATCTGAGCTCCAATCTTGGTAAGTCCCATCCTAACAGTGGGTAGGGCCATTCTGGTATTACCATAAAGGAGTGGGATACCCGGTCCGTCCCCAAATCTACCGTTCTTCGGGTAGTCCATGAATACTGGCTCATACCAGGTGCCCCTTGTACCCAGGACTTCTTGCTGGCTAGTTTTCCTTGTGGGGTGCAGAGGACCGAATGTTCTGCTCCGGTGTCGATGAGGAAGTCAACAGGGGTCCCCTCCACTTTAAGAGTTACCCTGGGTTTGGGGAGAGGGTCCGAACCCCGACTCTTCTAATCACTTAGTTCATCTAGCTCTAGGACTTTTACTCAATCAGTCTTGCTTCCCTTCCCACCAGCCCTTTTCGGACAATCTCAGGCCCAATGCCCTATCTCCTTGCAGTATGCGCACTGATCTTTCTTCAGCCTCTGCTTACCCCCCTTGGTGGTTCCTTTACCTTTTCTTGTGTCGTCTGCCAGCTGCCGGAGATGGCGGTCTCGTTCCTCGGGGGAGTCAGCAGTGGTAGCTAGTAGTATTCTGGCCAGGTCTCGAGTCTGCTTACTGCTGGCAGCCACCATGGCGCGAGCCTGCTTGTCCTCAGGAGGCTCCCGGTTATTATATACCTTTTCGGCTACCACCAGTAAGTCCTGCAGACTTTTTTCTCCTATTCTATCTATTTTCTGTAATTTTCTCCTAATGTATATGGCCGATCGGTTTACAAAGGCCATGATAACAGCTGCCTTGCTTTCCAGAGCCTCTGGATCCATGGGGGTATAGGTACGGAATGCCTCCATGATCTGTTCTAAAAAGGCAGCCGGAGATTCATCTTTTCCCTGTTGTACATTTCCTACGTTGGCCAAATTGGTTGGCTTTCTAGCAGCCATTCGGAGCCCCCCCCTCATTAGAGTCTGGCGGTAGACCCGGAGCCTCTCCTTACCTTCTGCCGTGTTGAAATCCCACTGGGACCAAGTTAAGGGGAAGGAGGCATCTATCTGAGCCTGGTTGGTGGTGGGATTCCCATCTGCACCCGGAACTAGTTTTCGGGCCCCATTGAGGATTCATTCTCTTTCCTCAGTCGTGAACAGGACCTGCAAAAGCTGCTGGCAGTCGTCCCACGTGAGCTGATGAGTAAAAAGAACAGAGTCTAATAAATCAATAAGCCCTGCCGGTTTCTCGGAAAACTTAGGATTCTGAGCTTTCCAATTGTAGAGGTCACTAGTGGCGAAAGGCCAATAGTGATGGGGCTGATTCCCCTCCGCGTCTGGGGGTCCGGTGTCTCGCAGGGGCAGAATAGTGGAGTCGGCGGCAGAGGCCGATTGCTCCCTCTGAGCCCTTTGTCTGGTAAAGAGCGGGCTTCCCACTGGAGCGTTTCCGCCTCCTGCTCTCCGAACAGCATCTGCCTCCCCCAGAGGGGGAGGATGGTGTTCTTCCGGCATCCTAGGGGGGTTATATGGGGGAGGAACAATTAATTCTTCTTCAGTCCCCCCCTGTAGGAGAGGGTAGAGGGGTGCTGAAGGCTGGGTAAGACTTTTCTTGTTTTCCTTCTTCTCTGTCCCCTGTAAAGCAAGAATGGGTTTTGGCTCCGGAGGGAGTGGGGCTAGGAAGGGCTTAAGCCAAGAGGGTGGGTAGAGGGGTAGTCTGAGTCTGTCCCATAACGTCCGTCCAGTAAGTCCACAGAACAAAACAGAGAAACACAGAAACAGACAAACAGAGGGCCCTTAGAAACAGTCTTCCAACTCTGTGGAAGCAAAACTGAAAGCTAGCTCAGACCTTTGAGGGGATTCCACGTCCCTCCAAAACCAATGAGGGGATTCCACGTCCCTCCAGAACCAATGAGGGGATTCCACGTCCCTCCAGAAGGGAGGATCGGAACGTCTTCCAAAACTCCCGGCCCGTGGTCCTCCAGTGCATCCACTTAGACTGTGCCGGGCACTACCAGATGAGGGGATTCCATGTCCCTCCAAAACCAATGAGGGGATTCCACGTCCCTCCAGAACCTATGAGGGGATTCCACGTCCCTCCAAAACTGATTTCAGAAATGAGCTCACACAGAAAAGATGGAACAAACAGACACTAACCGTGGCCAGTCAGGCTCTCCGGGTCGGGGGTCCCTCGGGGGTCTTGGGGATCCCGGGTGAGCCCCCAAATGTTATGCCCAGAATTCGTGATCCCCAAAGACCACCAGGGAGCCGAGTCCGATGCAAAAGCAAAAGAGTTTTCATTCGAGCTAGCTCGAGCTCAATCCCCTACCTGCACCGACGCAGCGGTGAGATGCTGGAGAGAGAGAGCGAGTTTCAAAAGCACAAAGGTTTTATAGGGGTCTAGGGGCAGTTGGTGAAGTAATGGCTGTGGCCTCAGCCGATTGGCTGGGGAAGGGTCGGAGTCCTGTTACGCAGGTCGCTGGGTGTGTTTTGATGGGGAAGTTACCCAAGGGGAGGAGGCGTGGTCTGAGGTTTCTGTGATTTTCCCGGAAAGGGGGCATGTTGGGGACATAGTCACTCAAGGTGGAGGACACAGAACAAGATGGAGTTGGCTGGCATAGGTCCGCCCTTTCAGTAGCAACATTCTTCCCTCAGGAACAGGCATGTTCCCCCTTTTTCTGCTATTAGGAGATCTAGGGCTTGTTGGTTTTATAGAGTGACCTGTGCTATGGAGTTGATCTACCTTTGTAAGGTGGATAGGGAGGTTGCTGAGGCTTCTATTGTGATTTGGAGTCTGTTTGACAGGTCCCTGGAGGAGGTAATGGAGTGTGCGAGAGAGCCGGTCCCAACCCCGGCGGCCAATAGGGACATGGCTAGGGATAGTCCGACCATTAGTGGGAGGAAAACGGCTCATTTTTGGAGATGGAATTCGAGGAGTTGATGGAGTTCTTCCTGTCCGTGTAGGGTGAATTGGGGGATAATGGTGACTGGGAGACAGATAAAAGCATTTTTGGGCATTTGTTTATAAGCTGTGCCATTACACCAATAGAATCCCCCTGGGGGAGGGTTGTGGCTAGGCATAGGCAGGGGGGAGGGGCAAGTTGGGGAGGCATGAGAGGAATAGCATATTGGGTGAGACGTGTTGCTTTGAGGAGTCTCAGTGAGGATGGGAATCTGTAGGGAGATTTGACTTCTGGGGTGGTTGATGGAGTTAGTGGTGTTGGGAAAGGGGGTGGGTAATGGGATGGCTATTACTGGATCCTGCTGAAGGGATGCACAAGAAAGAAAGCAGTGTGACAGGTTGGTTAAGCCTTAGTGGTTAAGCAGGATCGCTCCTTGTCTGATCAATGTAAGCCATGAGAAGGGATGTTGTGCAGGGGGTGTCTGTAGTTGTGTGTTGAGCTGGTCTTCTTGGTCCATGATTACTTGGGTAAGATCTTTAAGGTTGGAGAGGGAAGGAGACATAGAGGGCTCATAAGTTCGATAGATGGTTAAAGAGGAGATGGGGTTAGAGAAGTGGCCGTTCTGATACAGTTTGCCCTTTATTCTGGTTTGCCAGCGGGAATCCCATGGATCAGGGACAGTAAGGGTAAAGTTGCCATTTTTTAAGCAGAAGCGGCCGGTCCTTGGTCCTGTGAAGCAGTATAGGTTGAGCCAGTGTATGTTACAATAGTGATAGGGGCATCCTCCATATTGGTTGGGGAAGGTCTGGGAGCATATTTTGTCGGTCTGGTCATATAAAAAGCAAATGGCGGGAGTAATCTGCGTAGAGGCTTGGAGTGTGTTGAAGGAGGGAAATTTAAAGGTGACTTGATTTTGGCACCCAACAATGGGGCAAGGGGTAGAGGATATGATAGAGGTATGTCCATTAAACGTTTCAGATAGGTAAAAAACCCACCTATAGGAGGGTTGTGAGCGCATAAGGGGGATGATGTTAACAAGGAGTAACGGGGAAGTATCATCATGATATATAAGTATGGTTAGTAAAAAGGTAAAGAAGGAGATTTCAACAGGGGAGAAATTGGAGAGAGTTCCCTGAAGCCAACAGTCAGAGACCCAGGAGAGAAATAAGGGTAGGGTGGTGGGGTCGGACGAGTGGGAGAGTTGTAGCTTGTGTAATATCGTGAGTGTGAAGGTGGAAAACTGAGGGGAAGGGTCCATCATGAAGGGGCCTGTCGGGTTAGTTTGAGGGTGAGGGGGCCGGTTGGTTGGGAGGTCCACGACTCTCCTGGTATAGGGGGTAAAGGGGGGGCCCGTTTGAGGTCAGAAGTGTGAACCCACGGCGTGTGGCCCAATAATTTAGCAGCCGTGGGGGTTGTGAGTATGACCGTGTAGAGACCCTCCCACTGGGGGGCAAGGGTTGGTTTTTGTCTTACTCGAAGGAGCACTGAGTCTCCTGGGTTTACAGATAGTGAGGGAGAGGAGAGATCAATGGGAGCTGGTAGAGTGAGGTCAGCGTACTGTCGAATCAGGTGTCGGAGCAGGCTGAGGTAAGGGAGATAGGCAGCCAAAGGAGGAGGATCTTTTGGTAGGGGTTGGGGTAACAGGAAGGGTCACCCGTATAGGAGTTCAAATGGGCTGAGGCCTGTGGGTCCTCGGGGAGCGGCTCGGAGTCGGGTGAGTGCTATAGGTAGGAGTTGAGGCCAAGAAAGCCGAGTCTCTATGGAGAGTTTAGTGAGATGGTCTTTTATGAGGCCATTGGCCCTTTCAACCTTACCCGAGGACTGGGGGTGGTATGGTATATGGAGTTTCCAAGTAATACCCAAAGCTTTGGAGACCTGTTGGGTGACCGCTGAGATGAAAGCAGGCCCGTTGTCAGACTGTATCCTTCTTGGTAGACCAAAGCGGGGAATGATGTCCTTGAGTAGGATCTCAGCCACTGTGGAGGCCCCTTCAGATGAGGTGGGGAAGACTTCTTTCTTTCCACCCTATAAAGGTGTCAATTATAGTAAGGAGACACCGTAATTTTTTGTGTTTTGGCATGTGAGTGAAATCTATTTGCCAGTCTTTGCCTGGGAGATGGCCCCACATCTGAGGAGTGGGGCCTGGGTGCCTCATCCTCCCTTGGGAACTGACTGCGGTGCATGTGATGCATTGTTGGTGTGTTTTGGTGATCAGTTGTCGTAGGTGGGGGTGGTACATAATGGGCTCAAGGAAGCGGAAGGTGGCCTCTGGCCCAATGTGTAGGGTTTTGTGGATTTTTGTTAGTAGGGAAGGGACTAGGCTATTTGGGAGGGCCAGTCGGGGGCCCAGCGTGATCCAGCCTGCATTGGTGTGGGCATTGGGATGGGCCATGTATTGTTTTTGTTCATCTGGGGTACAATCAGGAGTTGTATCTTCGGTGAGGTTGCCCATAGGAACTGGGTCGAGAGAGAGAGAGCTGGTTGTCTGGCAGTGTTGTCAGCCTTGTGATTTCCTACAGCTGTCTCTGTGGTTAGGGGTTGGTGGCCCTTGCAGTGGACAATGGCCACTTCCTGTGGGAGCTTGAGGGCCTCAAGGAGTTTCGCTATGAGTGGCCCGTTGATGATGGGGGTACCCTTCGTTGTGAGGAATCCTCTTTCTTCCCATAAGTGGGAGTGTGTATGTGCAATAAGGAAAGCGTATTTTGAGTCTGTGTATATTGTGACCCTTTTGTTTCTGGACAATTGGAGAGCCCTCATGAGGGCTGTGAGTTCAGCCTTCTGGGATGTGGTTCCTGTGGGTAGTGTCTGGGTCTCTAGAGTTTGGTTTAAAGTAACTACAGCGTACGCTGCTCGTCGGTGGCCCTTGCAGTCAACTAGTGAGCTGCCGTCTACAAATAGAGTGAGATCAGAGGAAGTGAGGGGAAGGTCCTTTAAGTTAGATGGAGGTTTGGAGAGAATGTCTATAAGTTCAGGGCAGGAGTGGAAGGGTGGCTGTGAAGTGTCTTTGGGGTTGATATGGGGAAGTAGCATGGCAGGATTGAGTCTGGGGGAGAGTTGGAGAGATATTTCAGGATTTTCAATAAACAGCAGATGGAACAATTGTATGCGTGATGGGGAGAGGTGTGCCAGGGCCTTAAGTGTTGATGGGGAGAGGTGTGCCAGGGCCTTAAGTGTAAGGAGATCAGATGGTGCGATGAACGTACCGTTAGGGGGCAGTGTAGGGTGAGTTTGAGTGCGTCTTGGGTTAGAGTGGCTGCTGCTGCAAGTGCTCTAAGGAAGGGTTGCCACCCCCTGATCGTAGGGTCCAGTTGTTTAGAAAGGTAGGCGACAGCTTGTAACTTAGGGCCACACGGTTGGGTTAGGAGCCCTGTTGCAATTCCAGCCCTCTCATCTGTGTATAAGAGGAAAGGCTTTGAAACATTAGGGAGGGAAAGGACCGGTTGAGTGACTAGAGATGTGACCAGCTGTTGGAAGGCCCTTGCGACCGATCCCGGGCTGGAGAGTGGGCCTTGGGGGGTTTCTTTGGCTACTTTGTATAGGGGAGCTGCGTGTATAGCAAAGTTAGGGATCCAGTGTCGGAAGAAGCCTACTAGACCCAGGAAGGAGAGGATTTCGTCTGCATTGGTAGGTGGGGACAGGATCTGGAGGGCTTGGAGGCGATCTTGGGCTAGGGCCTTGGTAGTAGGTGTGAGTGAGACTCCCAGGAATGTGACTGTATTAGTACAGATTTGGGCTTTGTGTGGGGAGACTCGATACGCCAGGTTAGCCAGGAAATTTAGGATTTGGACTGTATCTTGTTTGGTGTGGTCGAAAGAGGTTCCACATAATAGAAGGTCATCTACATACTATAGTAGAGTACAGTGACTGGAGAGTGGGGCTTTGAGGAAATCTCTGGCCAAGGCCTGCCCAAAGAGATGGGGACTATCACGAAATCCTTGGGGAAGTACCGTCCATGTGAGTTGGCAGGCCGGAGAAGTGACTGGATCTTGCCATGTGAAGGTGAAGAGGAATTGGGACTCAGGATGTAAGGGAATGGTGAAAAAGGCATCTTTGAGATCAAGCACTGTAAAATGGGTCGTGGATGGGGGGATTTGGGAGAGGAGGGTATATGGGTTGGGCACTACTGGATGGATGGGAATTACAGCTTCATTGATTATTTGGAGGTCTTGAACTAGTCTATATGAGCCATTTGGCTTTTTTACAGGCAAGATTGGGGTGTTGCAGGGGGAATGACATGGGATTAGGAGGCCCTCCTTGAGTAGGCGATCGATGATGGGCTTCAGGCCTAGTTGGTGGGTGTGGGAGATTGAGTATTGGGGTCTAGATGGGAATTGTGATGGATTTTTGAGTCTAATGAGGACAGGTTGGTGATGGGTGGCGATTGTTGGGGTGGATGTATCCCATACGATTGGGTCTATTGGGAGGTCTGGGTGTGGGTTAAGGCTGTGGTCTGTGTCGTCCGTGATAACAGCCAGTAGGAGATGAGTGGGGGAGGGAGAGGAGCAAATAGCTGGTAAATGTATAGAGGCTCCTAATTTACTGAGGATGTCTCGGCCCAACAGGGGGACGGGGCAGGAGGGGATGACTAGGAGGGAGTGGGAGAAGTGGAGTCCATCCAGGCAGCAGGTAAGTACCAGTGTGCATGGGGGAATGGAGGGGGTGCCATTTATGCCCATGACCGAAACGGAGGTTGGCGTGGTGGGGCCGGAATAGCTCGGCAGGATGGAATAGGTAGCCCCGTGTCCAACAGAAAGGAGATGGACTTACCCGCTACCTGGAGTTTTACCCTGGGGTCAGCATGGGTCACCGGAGTTACTGAGTCTGGGGCTCGTCAGTTGTCATCCTCCATCTCCAGCAGTTGAAAGGCAGAGTCCAATCCGGGTGAAGCCTCGCCACGTGGAGGCGTTGCGAGTCTGTCGCCCCTTGGGTTAGGACAAACGGATTTCCAGTGGCCCATCTGCTGGCACAATGGGCATGGACTGGTAGGCTTTTTGGGATGGGGACACTGACGAGACCAATGGCCTTCTTGGCCACATTTAAAGCAAGGCCCCGGAGGGGGCCGTGGTCCAGAGGGCCTTACTGCGGCTGGCCTCAGGGCAGCTACCAAGGCTTGGGTTTGTAATTGTACCTTTTGTTGGAGATGGGCCTGTCGCTGTTGTTCTTGAGCTGCCTCTCGCCATTAAAAACTTTAAAGGCCATCTTTACCAGGTCGGCCATAGGGGTTTGAGGACCATCTTCGGCCCTTTTTAGTTTTTTTCGAATATCAGGGGCTGATTGGGAAATAAAATAGGTGGCCAGTACCGTGGCCCCGGCGGGGGTGGCAGGGTCTAGTCTGGTATACTGGGTAAGTGCCTCTGTGAGCCGGCTAAGGAAGGCTGCGGGGTTTTCATGGGGGTCTTGTATTATTTCTTAAAGTTTGTTAAAATTGACTGATTTGTTTGAGGTTGCCCTCATGCCTGCTAGTAGGCATTGGATCATCTTGTCCAGCGCCAGTGCCCATTGCCTGCATGTTGGTCGTTCCAATTGGGATCGGCCGCCGGAACAGCATCGGCTCCTACGGGCATAGTGGGGTCGGTCATGTGGGTTTGCTCTGCATGCTCTCTGGCTGCGGCCTGGATGCGCTCCCTCTCCTCAGGGGTGAGGGTAGAGGTGAGGATCACATGAATGTCATGCCATGTGAGACTGTAGGCTTGGGCGAGGTATTGGAATTCCTTAATGTATTGGGTGGGGTCTGCTGAGAATGACCCTAGTCGCTTTTCGATGGCGGACAAGTCTTGGAGAGAGAAAGGGACGTGAACAGGAACCAGGCCTTCAGGCCCTGCCACCTCACGGAGAGGTAAGATGGCCGCTGGGGTCTGTTCGCCGGGAGGGGCCTGAGCGTGAGTTCGGGATGATATGGGAGGCCAGGGCGGGACGGCTGGAAGTCTGGGGTATGGAGGGGGGCAAGGGCCGGTGGGTGGCGTGGCCAGATCCTCTAACGGGTGGGAGATGGGGGAAGTTGGTGAGGTGGGGTCGTCGGGGGGTTGTGGGCGGGCAAGGAGCACACATGCAGAGGGGCAGGAGGAACATAGGTGGGGGCGAGACCTGAGGTCCCAAAAGGCCATAACATAGGGTATTTCTCCCCATTTTCCCAGCCGATGGCAGAAATTGTCCAGATCGGTTAAGATTTGGTATTGTAAAGACCCCTCAGGTGGCCATTGAGGATCATTATCTAATTGGTACTGAGGCCAGACTACAGTGCAAAGGCGGACGAGTCGGTTACGACGAAGTTCGCCTTGTAAGCCTAGGAGCCGGAAGTTTTTTAACAGACACTGGAGGGGGGTAAGAGATCGAGGCGGTTTAGACTCATGACTCCCCATTGCCGTGGCAAGGCGAGGCGTCCCTTGCGTTGCGATAAGGGGCCTTTCGGCCTGTGGGCCTTACGGCGTGGGGAGGAGAGGAGACTGACTTGCGAGACGTCTCTCGTGGGTGTCAGCCGTAGTTGGAAGGGGGGAAGGAGGGGTCTGTCCTACTTACCGGCTCCTGTAGGCTCTTGAGAGTAGGGTGGTTGGCATCTGGCTTGGTGAGGAGGGGGGAGTTCAGCCGAGAGAGGCGAGCTACCCCCTCCCTCCCGGGTTTTGGCACCAAATGTCAGTGTCAGGCGTTGTGCGGGGTAAAGATAGGAGTTAGAGTCAAAAAGAATTTTTGCAGTTTAAGGCTTTATTGGGAACTAAGGTTCCGGGCGAGGTTCCGTGACTCAAGGAGGGAGTCAGGGAAGTCGCGCCCGGGTATGGTGGGGTAGGGATTTTAAGCTGTAGCAGTTCCGGGTTTAGGTTCGGGTGGGTCTTTCTCTCGTGCCATGTCGTGCTGTTGCTCGGTAATTGGTTGACCTTCAGTTCGTTTGGGAGAGCCGCTCGGGGCTCTCCGTTGGGTTGTGCTGGCGCTCGGTGATTGGTTGCCCTTCAGTTTCTTCTGGCGCGCTTTCGATGTTTCTTCCCGCGCGCTGGCGAGAGGGCTGTCCCCTTCCAGGGACATCCTAACATTCCAACCTCTTATTGGTGATAATGGGCGACGGATCTGATCTGGCTGCTTCCCGTGGGTGTAAGGGTGACGCCACAGTATGTGGGGTCTGAGGTGGAATGAGCGAATAGGGCCGGACCACCATCTGATGAAATGCGACCTGGGAAACTTCATGCATTCGTTTCCGTACGAAATGGAGAAAACAAGGTAAGAGCATAAGTATTATACAGATAGCAACTAGGGGGGTGACTATGGGGAGGAGCCAAGTTAAGAGGGGTGATTGCCACCAGGAGGTTAGGGGGTCTGAGGATCCTGGACGGGTGGATAGAGTTTTTTGGATTTCCTTTAGGTGTTTTATATTGGTTTCAACTAAGCCTGATTCATTGAGGTAGTAGCTGTTATGCCCAGAATTCGTGATCCCCAAAGACCACCAGGGAGCCAAGTCCGATGCAAAAGCAAAAGAGCCTTTATTCGAGCTAGCTGAGCTAGCTCGAGCTCAATCCCCTACCTGCACCGACACAGCGGTGAGATACCGGAGAGAGAGAGCGAGTTTCAAAAGCACAAAGGTTTTATAGGGGTCTAGGGGCAGTTGGTGAGGTAATGGCTGTGGCCTCAGCCGATTGGCTAGGGAAGGGTGGGAGTCCTGTTACGCAGGTTGCTGGGCGTGTTTTGATCGGGAAGTTACTCAAGGGGAGGAGGCATGGTCTGAGGTTTCTGTGATTTTCCCGGAAAGGGGGCATGTCGGGGACATAGTCACTCAAGGTGGAGGACACAGAACAAGATGGAGTCGGTCAGCGTAGGTCCGCCCTTTCATTCCCCCCTTGTCATGTAGCTTGTGGACCCAATCATGGGACCAGCTGCATTTAATCCGGGGGCATATGGTGACAAGGGGAACAGAG
The DNA here is from genome assembly GCF_046562875.1 of Panthera onca. Classification (NCBI taxonomy): domain Eukaryota; kingdom Metazoa; phylum Chordata; class Mammalia; order Carnivora; family Felidae; genus Panthera; species Panthera onca. Next base: position 12,587,559 of record NC_138355.1, on the reverse strand, counting down.
TTTGGAGATCTACGCAAAGTTCTGGGAACCAAGTGTCCCTGGGGTGGCTCTGGGAGGTCTGATTAAGTATTGTCCCCGAGCTGGTGTCTATCATCTGCCAGGTGATGTTTTGGGGGGCGTGGGGACTCCCGGCAGCATGCCCAATGACAAGCAGAGTTAACAGAGTTACCAATATTAGGTGGGTCGAATGCACTGGAGCTTGAGTGGGTTGTGTTGGTCCCGACTGATGGCCCATCGCATGACAAAGTCCTTCCGGATCTAGGAGGGGTCTGCTGGCCAAACGTGGGTGTGATGGACCCAGGTCACGATGCCGTCTACTTTGACAGTGGTGGGGGCTGTCAGCACCACGATGTAGGGTCCCTTCCAGCGCGGCTCGAGGGTCTCTCTCTGGTGCCTCTTGATGTAGACCCAGTCTCCCAGCCTGTACTGATGAGGTGTCAGGGTCGGGCCAGCCTCGTAGTTGGCACAGAGGTGCGGCTAAATGTCCTCGTGCGCCCTCTGGAGCCCTCTCAAGGAAAGAAAAAGTTCTTGATCTTTAAACTTAGCAAGAAGGTTGGGAATAATAGGGGGTGGCCTGCCAAACATGATCTCGTAGGGAGTAAAACCCAAGGTGTAAGGAGTGTTCCTAACCCGGTAAAGGGCATACGGTAGGAGTCACCCAGTCCCCGCCAGTCTCCATAGTTAATTTGGTAAGGGTCTCTTTTAGGGTTCTATTCATTCTTTCTACCTGTCCTGAGCTCTGGGGCCTATAAGCACAATGTAATTTCCAGTTTGCCCCCACCCCCTTGGCTACTGCCTGTGTTACCTGCGAGATAAAAGCTGGTCCATTGTCTGATCCTACCATGGCAGGAAAACCATACCTGGGTAAGATGTCTTCTAGTAGCTTCTTAGCCACCGTCTGAGCCGTTTCATGCTTGGTTGGGTATGCCTCCGCCCAGCCAGAGAAGGTGTCTGTAAATACTAAAAGATATTTATAACCATACTTTCCTGGTTTGACTTCAGTGAAGTCGACTTCCTATTGGGCTCCCGGTCTGGTGCCTCTGAGCCTGGTTCCTTTTTTATTTGATGTGGCTCTCGCGTTGGTGAGTCGGCAGGTCTTGCAGGCAGATACAACTTGCTCTATTTTGGTGTCCTGTTGGTGAATCTTGATTCCGGCATGTCGGATTAAGTCTTTTAATTTTTGGGCCCCCATGTGAGTAGACCGATGCATGTGCTCTAATATTGAGACTCCGAGCCGGTCTGGAAGCACGAGCTCCTTGTTAGGTGTATACCACCATCCCTTTATCTCCTGGGCCATGGGGAGTTTCTTGATCCACTGTAACTCCTCCTGGGAGTATTTGGGCTGGGCTGGTAAAACTGGGTCTCCCGGGTCTTGTAGTTGTATGGTCATGATGGGGACTGAAGTAAGGGCTACTGCCTTGGCTGCCTGGTCAGCCTTTTGATTACCTCTAGCTACTGGGTTATCAGCTTTCTGGTGCCCTTGGCAGTGGATAATGGCTAGCTTGGCAGGAAGCCATAAATCCATAAGCAGGTTAAGTATCTCCTGCTTATTTTTTATAGTCCGTCCTTCTGCCGTTAGTAACCCCCTCTCCTGATAAATTGCCCCATGGATATGAGCTGTGGCAAACGCATAACGGCTGTCTGTGTAGATGTTAAGCCGTTTTCCAGCTCCCAGCATCAGTGCCTTGGTGAGGGCTCTGAGCTCTGCTTGCTGGGCTGACGTTCTGGAGGGTAGAGCCTCCGCCCATACGGTGTCCGTTTCGGTGACCACCGCTGCACCCGCATACCTGTGTCCGTCTCGCACAAAGCTGCTGCCATCAGTGAACCAAGTAGCCTCGGCATCGGGGAGGGGCCGGTCGGTCAGGTCTGTCCAGAATCTATGTACTTGTTCCAGGATTCCCGCAGTCATGTAGTGGAGCACCTAGGTCAGGGTCGGGCAGCAAGGTTGCAGGATTGAGGGCTGCACTGGGGTGGAACCGCACCCGTGGAGGGTTGAGTAGGAGGCTCTGGTAATGAGTCACATGTGTGTTGCTCATCCATCTATCAGGAGGCGGTTTCAGGACCCCTTCAATGGCGTGTGGGGTCGTGATCCAGATCTCCTGTCCTAGGGTCAGTTTGTCTGCGTCCTTGACTAGGAGTGCTGTCGCCGCAATAATTCTTAGGCGTGGCGGCCAGCCGGCAGCCACTGGGTCTAGTTTCTTGGACAGGTAAGCCACCGGGCGGTTCCAGGGGCCTAAGGCTTGAGTTAGAACCCCTTTTGCTATTCCCTTGTGTTCGTCTACAAAGAGGGGGAAGGGCTTCGTAGTGTCTGGTAGGCCCAGGGCTAGGGCACTTAGGAGGGCCTTTTTTAACTGATTAAAGGCCGTTTCTTCTTTTTCAGCCCACTTAAATGTTTTCCCCTCTTTGGTAGCTTCATATAGGAGCCTGGCGATCTCAGCAAAACCTGGAACCCAGAGGCGGCAGTAGCCGGCTGATCCTAGGAATTTCCTTACTTCTCTTTGGGAGGTGGGAGTAGGGAGCTTTAGGACAGTTTCTTTTCTGGCATTTGATAACTGCCCCTGTCTGCCCTCCAGGATATATCCCAGGTAACTTACCCTCTCCCTGCATATCTGAGCCTTCTTCGTAGATGCCCGGTACCCTAAGGCCCCCAGGGTAGCCAGCAGGTCCTGGGTCCCTCGCTCACAGTCTTTGGCCATGTTGGCAGCAATCAGGATGTCACCTACGTACTGTAGGAGGGTGAGGCCAGGGTGCTCCTTTCTGTACTCACCCAGGTCCTCGTGTAGTGCCTCGTCGAAGATGGTGGGCGAATTTTTGATTCCCTGAGGTAGCCGTGTCCAGCTGAGTTGCCCACTATAGCCCTCCTCCGGGTCATGCCACTCGAAGGCGAACAAGGGTTGGCTCTGGGGTGCCAGCGGCAGACTGAAGAAGGCGTCCTTTAAATCTAGTACAGTATACCAGACCCTGGAGGGCGCCAAGGAGCTCAAGAGAGTATATGGGTTGGGAACAGTTGGGTGTATGTCCGCGACCCTCTTATTTACTTCCCGGAGGTCTTGTACTGGTTGGTAGTCATTTGTGTGAGGCTTTTTGACTGGCAGTAGGGGGGTGTTCCAGGGAGACTGGCAAGTACCTCTAAGCTTCATAGTCTCCGGATGTGTGGCTGGATCCCCTTCCGGGCCTCCTGAGACATAGGGTATTGTTTGATCCTTACTGGACTTTCTCCTGGCTTGAGCTCTACCAGGACCGGGGTCCTGTGAGCAGCTAGTCCTATCCACCGCCGCCCCCCCCCCCCCCCACCCCCGTCTCTTCCCAAACCTAGAGGAATTCTTGTAGCCATGTGTCTATATTATCCTCTCTTGGGAGTGCCTCCTGGTGGAGGAGGTATTCATCCTCCAGTTTCATGGTCAGGACCTGGATGGGGTGGCCCTTGCCATTGGTGACCTGAGGCCCCCCTTGTCTGAAAGTTATCTGAGCTCCAATCTTGGTAAGTCCCATCCTAACAGTGGGTAGGGCCATTCTGGTATTACCATAAAGGAGTGGGATACCCGGTCCGTCCCCAAATCTACCGTTCTTCGGGTAGTCCATGAATACTGGCTCATACCAGGTGCCCCTTGTACCCAGGACTTCTTGCTGGCTAGTTTTCCTTGTGGGGTGCAGAGGACCGAATGTTCTGCTCCGGTGTCGATGAGGAAGTCAACAGGGGTCCCCTCCACTTTAAGAGTTACCCTGGGTTTGGGGAGAGGGTCCGAACCCCGACTCTTCTAATCACTTAGTTCATCTAGCTCTAGGACTTTTACTCAATCAGTCTTGCTTCCCTTCCCACCAGCCCTTTTCGGACAATCTCGGGCCCAATGCCCTATCTCCTTGCAGTATGCGCACTGATCTTTCTTCAGCCTCTGCTTACCCCCCTTGGTGGTTCCTTTACCTTTTCTTGTGTCGTCTGCCAGCTGCCGGAGATGGCGGTCTCGTTCCTCGGGGGAGTCAGCAGTGGTAGCTAGTAGTATTCTGGCCAGGTCTCGAGTCTGCTTACTGCTGGCAGCCACCATGGCGCGAGCCTGCTTGTCCTCAGGAGGCTCCCGGTTATTATATACCTTTTCGGCTACCACCAGTAAGTCCTGCAGACTTTTTTCTCCTATTCTATCTATTTTCTGTAATTTTCTCCTAATGTATACGGCCGATCGGTTTACAAAGGCCATGATAACAGCTGCCTTGCTTTCCAGAGCCTCTGGATCCATGGGGGTATAGGTACGGAATGCCTCCATGATCTGTTCTAAAAAGGCAGCCGGAGATTCATCTTTTCCCTGTTGTACATTTCCTACCTTGGCCAAATTGGTTGGCTTTCTAGCAGCCATTCGGAGCCCCCCCCTCATTAGAGTCTGGCGGTAGACCCGGAGCCTCTCCTTACCTTCTGCCGTGTTGAAATCCCACTGGGACCAAGTTAAGGGGAAGGAGGCATCTATCTGAGCCTGGTTGGTGGTGGGATTCCCATCTGCACCCGGAACTAGTTTTCGGGCCCCATTGAGGATTCATTCTCTTTCCTCAGTCGTGAACAGGACCTGCAAAAGCTGCTGGCAGTCGTCCCACGTGAGCTGATGAGTAAAAAGAACAGAGTCTAATAAATCAATAAGCCCTGCCGGTTTCTCGGAAAACTTAGGATTCTGAGCTTTCCAATTGTAGAGGTCACTAGTGGCGAAAGGCCAATAGTGATGGGGCTGATTCCCCTCCGCGTCTGGGGGTCCGGTGTCTCGCAGGGGCAGAATAGTGGAGTCGGCGGCAGAGGCCGATTGCTCCCTCTGAGCCCTTTGTCTGGTAAAGAGCGGGCTTCCCACTGGAGCGTTTCCGCCTCCTGCTCTCCGAACAGCATCTGCCTCCCCCAGAGGGGGAGGATGGTGTTCTTCCGGCATCCTAGGGGGGTTATATGGGGGAGGAACAATTAATTCTTCTTCAGTCCCCCCCTGTAGGAGAGGGTAGAGGGGTGCTGAAGGCTGGGTAAGACTTTTCTTGTTTTCCTTCTTCTCTGTCCCCTGTAAAGCAAGAATGGGTTTTGGCTCCGGAGGGAGTGGGGCTAGGAAGGGCTTAAGCCAAGAGGGTGGGTAGAGGGGTAGTCTGAGTCTGTCCCATAACATCCGTCCAGTAAGTCCACAGAACAAAACAGAGAAACACAGAAACAGACAAACAGAGGGCCCTTAGAAACAGTCTTCCAACTCTGTGGAAGCAAAACTGAAAGCTAGCTCAGACCTTTGAGGGGATTCCACGTCCCTCCAAAACCAATGAGGGGATTCCACGTCCCTCCAGAACCTATGAGGGGATTCCACGTCCCTCCAAAACTGATTTCAGAAATGAGCTCACACAGAAAAGATGGAACAAACAGACACTAACCGTGGCCAGTCAGGCTCTCCGGGTCGGGGGTCCCTCGGGGGTCTTGGGGATCCCGGGTGAGCCCCCAAATGTTATGCCCAGAATTCGTGATCCCCAAAGACCACCAGGGAGCTGAGTCCGATGCAAAAGCAAAAGAGTTTTCATTCGAGCTAGCTCGAGCTCAATCCCCTACCTGCACCGACGCAGCGGTGAGATGCTGGAGAGAGAGAGCGAGTTTCAAAAGCACAAAGGTTTTATAGGGGTCTAGGGGCAGTTGGTGAAGTAATGGCTGTGGCCTCAGCCGATTGGCTGGGGAAGGGTCGGAGTCCTGTTACGCAGGTCGCTGAGTGTGTTTTGATGGGGAAGTTACCCAAGGGGAGGAGGCGTGGTCTGAGGTTTCTGCGATTTTCCCGGAAAGGGGGCATGTTGGGGACATAGTCACTCAAGGTGGAGGACACAGAACAAGATGGAGTTGGCTGGCATAGGTCCGCCCTTTCAGTAGCAACATTCTTCCCTCAGGAACAGGCATGTTCCCCCTTTTTCTGCTATTAGGAGATCTAGGGCTTGTTGGTTTTATAGAGTGACCTGTGCTATGGAGTTGATCTGCCTTTGTAAGGTGGATAGGGAGGTTGCTGAGGCTTCTATTGTGATTTGGAGCCTGTTTGACAGGTCCCTGGAGGAGGTAATGGAGTGTGCGAGAGAGCCGGTCCCAACCCCGGCGGCCAATAGGGACATGGCTAGGGATAGTCCGACCATTAGTGGGAGGAAAACGGCTCATTTTTGGAGATGGAATTCGAGGAGTTGATGGAGTTCTTCCTGTCCGTGTAGGGTGAATTGGGGGATAATGGTGACTGGGAGACAGATAAAAGCATTTTTGGGCATTTGTTTATAAGCTGTGCCATTACACCAATAGAATCCCCCTGGGGGAGGGTTGTGGCTAGGCATAGGCAGGGGGGAGGGGCAAGTTGGGGAGGCATGAGAGGAATAGCATATTGGGTGAGACATGTTGCTTTGAGGAGTCTCAGTGAGGATGGGAATCTGTAGGGAGATTTGACTTCTGGGGTGGTTGATGGAGTTAGTGGTGTTGGGAAAGGGGGTGGGTAATGGGATGGCTATTACTGGATCCTGCTGAAGGGATGCACAAGAAAGAAAGCAGTGTGACAGGTTGGTTAAGCCTTAGTGGTTAAGCAGGATCGCTCCTTGTCTGATCAATGTAAGCCATGAGAAGGGATGTTGTGCAGGGGGTGTCTGTAGTTGTGTGTTGAGCTGGTCTTCTTGGTCCATGATTACTTGGGTAAGATCTTTAAGGTTGGAGAGGGAAGGAGACATAGAGGGCTCATAAGTTCGATAGATGGTTAAAGAGGAGATGGGGTTAGAGAAGTGGCCGTTCTGATACAGTTTGCCCTTTATTCTGGTTTGCCAGCGGGAATCCCATGGATCAGGGACAGTAAGGGTAAAGTTGCCATTTTTTAAGCAGAAGCGGCCGGTCCTTGGTCCTGTGAAGCAGTATAGGTTGAGCCAGTGTATGTTACAATAGTGATAGGGGCATCCTCCATATTGGTTGGGGGAGGTCTGGGAGCATATTTTGTCGGTCTGGTCATATAAAAAGCAAATGGCGGGAGTAATCTGCGTAGAGGCTTGGAGTGTGTTGAAGGAGGGAAATTTAAAGGTGACTTGATTTTGGCACCCAACAATGGGGCAAGGGGTAGAGGATATGATAGAGGTATGTCCATTAAACGTTTCAGATAGGTAAAAAACCCACCTATAGGAGGGTTGTGAGCGCATAAGGGGGATGATGTTAACAAGGAGTAACGGGGAAGTATCATCATGATATATAAGTATGGTTAGTAAAAAGGTAAAGAAGGAGATTTCAACAGGGGAGAAATTGGAGAGAGTTCCCTGAAGCCAACAGTCAGAGACCCAGGAGAGAAATAAGGGTAGGGTGATGGGGTCGGACGAGTGGGAGAGTTGTAGCTTGTGTAATATCGTGAGTGTGAAGGTGGAAAACTGAGGGGAAGGGTCCGTCATGAAGGGGCCTGTCGGGTTAGTTTGAGGGTGAGGGGGCCGGTTGGTTGGGAGGTCCACGACTCTCCTGGTATAGGGGGTAAAGGGGGGGCCCGTTTGAGGTCAGAGGTGTGAACCCACGGCGTGTGGCCCAATAATTTAGCAGCCGTGGGGGTTGTGAGTATGACCGTGTAGAGACCCTCCCACTGGGGGGCAAGGGTTGGTTTTTGTCTTACTTGAAGGAGCACTGAGTCTCCTGGGTTTACAGATAGTGAGGGAGAGGAGAGATCAATGGGAGCTGGTAGAGTGAGGTCAGCGTACTGTCGAATCAGGTGTCGGAGCAGGCTGAGGTAAGGGAGATAGGCAGCCAAAGGAGGAGGATCTTTTGGTAGGGGTTGGGGTAACAGGAAGGGTCACCCATATAGGAATTCAAATGGGCTGAGGCCTGTGGGTCCTCGGGGAGCGGCTCGGAGTCGGGTGAGTGCTATAGGTAGGAGTTGAGGCCAAGAAAGCCGAGTCTCTATGGAGAGTTTAGTGAGATGGTCTTTTATGAGGCCATTGGCCCTTTCAACCTTACCCGAGGACTGGGGGTGGTATGGTATATGGAGTTTCCAAGTAATACCCAAAGCTTTGGAGACCTGTTGGGTGACCGCTGAGATGAAAGCAGGCCCATTGTCAGACTGTATCCTTCTTGGTAGACCAAAGCGGGGAATGATGTCCTTGAGTAGGATCTCAGCCACTGTGGAGGCCCCTTCAGATGAGGTGGGGAAGACTTCTTTCTTTCCACCCTATAAAGGTGTCAATTATAGTAAGGAGACGCCGTAATTTTTTGTGTTTTGGCATGTGAGTGAAATCTATTTGCCAGTCTTTGCCTGGGAGATGGCCCCACATCTGAGGAGTGGGGCCTGGGTGCCTCATCCTCCCTTGGGAACTGACTGCGGTGCATGTGATGCATTGTTGGTGTGTTTTGGTGATCAGTTGTCGTAGGTGGGGGTGGTACATAATGGGCTCAAGGAAGCGGAAGGTGGCCTCTGGCCCAATGTGTAGGGTTTTGTGGATTTTTGTTAGTAGGGAAGGGACTAGGCTATTTGGGAGGGCCAGTCGGGGGCCCAGCGTGATCCAGCCTGCGTTGGTGTGGGCATTGGGATGGGCCATGTATTGTTTTTGTTCATCTGGGGTACAATCAGGAGTTGTATCTTCGGTGAGGTTGCCCATAGGAACTGGGTCGAGAGAGAGCTGTTTGTCTGGCAGTGTTGTCAGCCTTGTGATTTCCTATAGCTGTCTCTGTGGTTAGGGGTTGGTGGCCCTTGCAGTGGACAATGGCCACTTCCTGTGGGAGCTTGAGGGCCTCAAGGAGTTTCGCTATGAGTGGCCCGTTGATGATGGGGGTACCCTTAGTTGTGAGGAATCCTCTTTCTTCCCATAAGTGGGAGTGTGTATGTGCAATAAGGAAAGCGTATTTTGAGTCTGTGTATATTGTGACCCTTTTGTTTCTGGACAATTGGAGAGCCCTCATGAGGGCTGTGAGTTCAGCCTTCTGGGATGTGGTTCCTGTGGGTAGTGTCTGGGTCTCTAGAGTTTGGTTTAAAGTAACTACAGCGTACGCTGCTCGTCGGTGGCCCTTGCAGTCAACTAGTGAGCTGCCGTCTACAAATAGAGTGAGATCAGGGGAAGTGAGGGGAAGGTCCTTTAAGTTAGATGGAGGTTTGGAGAGAATGTCTATAAGTTCAGGGCAGGAGTGGAAGGGTGGCTGTAAAGTGTCTTTGGGGTTGATATGGGGAAGTAGCATGGCAGGATTGAGTCTGGGGGAGAGTTGGAGAGATATTTCAGGATTTTCAATAAACAGCAGATGGAACAATTGTATGCGTGATGGGGAGAGGTGTGCCAGGGCCTTAAGTGTAAGGAGATCAGATGGTGCGATGAACGTACCGTTAGGGGGCAGTGTAGGGTGAGTTTGAGTGCGTCTTGGGTTAGAGTGGCTGCTGCTGCAAGTGCTCTAAGGAAGGGTTGCCACCCCCTGATCGTAGGGTCCAGTTGTTTAGAAAGGTAGGCGACAGCTTGTAACTTAGGGCCACACGGTTGGGTTAGGAGCCCTGTTGCAATTCCAGCCCTCTCATCTGTGTATAAGAGGAAAGGCTTTGAAACATTAGGGAGGGAAAGGACCGGTTGAGTGACTAGAGATGTGACCAGCTGTTGGAAGGCCCTTGCGACCGATCCCGGGCTGGAGAGTGGGCCTTGGGGGGTTTCTTTGGCTACTTTGTATAGGGGAGCTGCGTGTATAGCAAAGTTAGGGATCCAGTGTCGGAAGAAGCCTACTAGACCCAGGAAGGAGAGGATTTCGTCTGCATTGGTAGGTGGGGACAGGATCTGGAGGGCTTGGAGGCGATCTTGGGCTAGGGCCTTGGTAGTAGGTGTGAGTGAGACTCCCAGGAATGTGACTGTATTAGTACAGATTTGGGCTTTGTGTGGGGAGACTCGATACGCCAGGTTAGCCAGGAAATTTAGGATTTGGACTGTATCTTGTTTGGTGTGGTCGAAAGAGGTTCCACATAATAGAAGGTCATCTACATACTATAGTAGAGTACAGTGACTGGAGAGTGGGGCTTTGAGGAAATCTCTGGCCAAGGCCTGCCCAAAGAGATGGGGACTATCACGAAATCCTTGGGGAAGTACCGTCCATGTGAGTTGGCAGGCCGGAGAAGTGACTGGATCTTGCCATGTGAAGGTGAAGAGGAATTGGGACTCAGGATGTAAGGGAATGGTGAAAAAGGCATCTTTGAGATCAAGCACTGTAAAATGGGTCGTGGATGGGGGGATTTGGGAGAGGAGGGTATATGGGTTGGGCACTACTGGATGGATGGGAATTACAGCTTCATTGATTATTTGGAGGTCTTGAACTAGTCTATATGAGCCATTTGGCTTTTTTACAGGCAAGATTGGGGTGTTGCAGGGGGAATGACATGGGATTAGGAGGCCCTCCTTGAGTAGGCGATCGATGATGGGCTTCAGGCCTAGTTGGTGGGTGTGGGAGATTGAGTATTGGGGTCTAGATGGGAATTGTGATGGATTTTTGAGTCTAATGAGGACAGGTTGGTGATGGGTGGCGATTGTTGGGGTGGATGTATCCCATACGATTGGGTCTATTGGGAGGTCTGGGTGTGGGTTAAGGCTGTGGTCTGTGTCGTCCGTGATAACAGCCAGTAGGAGATGAGTGGGGGAGGGAGAGGAGCAAATAGCTGGTAAATGTATAGAGGCTCCTAATTTACTGAGGATGTCTCGGCCCAACAGGGGGACGGGGCAGGAGGGGATGACTAGGAGGGAGTGGGAGAAGTGGAGTCCATCCAGGCAGCAGGTAAGTACCAGTGTGCATGGGGGAATGGAGGGGGTGCCATTTATGCCCATGACCGAAACGGAGGTTGGCGTGGTGGGGCCGGAATAGCTCGGCAGGATGGAATAGGTAGCCCCGTGTCCAACAGAAAGGAGATGGACTTACCCGCTACCTGGAGTTTTACCCTGGGGTCAGCATGGGTCACCGGAGTTACTGAGTCTGGGGCTCGTCAGTTGTCATCCTCCATCTCCAGCAGTTGAAAGGCAGAGTCCAATCCGGGTGAAGCCTCGCCACGTGGAGGCGTTGCGAGTCTGTCGCCCCTTGGGTTAGGACAAACGGATTTCCAGTGGCCCATCTGCTGGCACAATGGGCATGGACTGGTAGGCTTTTTGGGATGGGGACACTGACGAGACCAATGGCCTTCTTGGCCACATTTAAAGCAAGGCCCCGGAGGGGGCCGTGGTCCAGAGGGCCTTACTGCGGCTGGCCTCAGGGCAGCTACCAAGGCTTGGGTTTGTAATTGTACCTTTTGTTGGAGATGGGCCTGTCGCTGTTGTTCTTGAGCTGCCTCTCGCCATTAAAAACTTTAAAGGCCATCTTTACCAGGTCGGCCATAGGGGTTTGAGGACCATCTTCGGCCCTTTTTAGTTTTTTTCGAATATCAGGGGCTGATTGGGAAATAAAATAGGTGGCCAGTACCGTGGCCCCGGCGGGGGTGGCAGGGTCTAGTCTGGTATACTGGGTAAGTGCCTCTGTGAGCCGGCTAAGGAAGGCTGCGGGGTTTTCATGGGGGTCTTGTATTATTTCTTAAAGTTTGTTAAAATTGACTGATTTGTTTGAGGTTGCCCTCATGCCTGCTAGTAGGCATTGGATCATCTTGTCCAGCGCCAGTGCCCATTGCCTGCATGTTGGTCGTTCCAATTGGGATCGGCCGCCGGAACAGCATCGGCTCCTACGGGCATAGTGGGGTCGGTCATGTGGGTTTGCTCTGCATGCTCTCTGGCTGCGGCCTGGATGCGCTCCCTCTCCTCAGGGGTGAGGGTAGAGGTGAGGATCACATGAATGTCATGCCATGTGAGACTGTAGGCTTGGGCGAGGTATTGGAATTCCTTAATGTATTGGGTGGGGTCTGCTGAGAATGACCCTAGTCGCTTTTCGATGGCGGACAAGTCTTGGAGAGAGAAAGGGACGTGAACAGGAACCAGGCCTTCAGGCCCTGCCACCTCACGGAGAGGTAAGATGGCCGCTGGGGTCTGTTCGCCGGGAGGGGCCTGAGCGTGAGTTCGGGATGATATGGGAGGCCAGGGCGGGACGGCTGGAAGTCTGGGGTATGGAGGGGGGCAAGGGCCGGTGGGTGGCGTGGCCAGATCCTCTAACGGGTGGGAGATGGGGGAAGTTGGTGAGGTGGGGTCGTCGGGGGGTTGTGGGCGGGCAAGGAGCACACATGCAGAGGGGCAGGAGGAACATAGGTGGGGGCGAGACCTGAGGTCCCAAAAGGCCATAACATAGGGTATTTCTCCCCATTTTCCCAGCCGATGGCAGAAATTGTCCAGATCGGTTAAGATTTGGTATTGTAAAGACCCCTCAGGTGGCCATTGAGGATCATTATCTAATTGGTACTGAGGCCAGACTACAGTGCAAAGGCGGACGAGTCGGTTACGACGAAGTTCGCCTTGTAAGCCTAGGAGCCGGAAGTTTTTTAACAGACACTGGAGGGGGGTAAGAGATCGAGGCGGTTTAGACTCATGACTCCCCATTGCCGTGGCAAGGCGAGGCGTCCCTTGCGTTGCGATAAGGGGCCTTTCGGCCTGTGGGCCTTACGGCGTGGGGAGGAGAGGAGACTGACTTGCGAGACGTCTCTCGTGGGTGTCAGCCGTAGTTGGAAGGGGGGAAGGAGGGGTCTGTCCTACTTACCGGCTCCTGTAGGCTCTTGAGAGTAGGGTGGTTGGCATCTGGCTTGGTGAGGAGGGGGGAGTTCAGCCGAGAGAGGCGAGCTACCCCCTCCCTCCCGGGTTTTGGCACCAAATGTCAGTGTCAGGCGTTGTGCGGGGTAAAGATAGGAGTTAGAGTCAAAAAGAATTTTTGCAGTTTAAGGCTTTATTGGGAACTAAGGTTCCGGGCGAGGTTCCGTGACTCAAGGAGGGAGTCAGGGAAGTCGCGCCCGGGTATGGTGGGGTAGGGATTTTAAGCTGTAGCAGTTCCGGGTTTAGGTTCGGGTGGGTCTTTCTCTCGTGCCATGTCGTGCTGTTGCTCGGTAATTGGTTGACCTTCAGTTCGTTTGGGAGAGCCGCTCGGGGCTCTCCGTTGGGTTGTGCTGGCGCTCGGTGATTGGTTGCCCTTCAGTTTCTTCTGGCGCGCTGGCGCGCTGGCGATGTTTCTTCCGGCAGGCTGGCGAGAGGGCCGTCCCCTTCCAGGGACATCCTAACAAATACAATTTGAATTCTGGAATTGCCATGCATCCCACTTTGATTTTCTTTTTTAAGAGTGCTTTGGCTCTTTGTGGTCTCTTATGGTTCCACAGAAATTTTATGATTGTCTGTTCTAGTTCTGTGAAAAACGATAGGGATTGCATTAAATAAGTATATTGCCCTGGGTACTGTAGACATTTCAAACATAATTGTTCTTCTGATCCATGAGCTCAAATGTCTTTCTGTCTCTTTGTGCCATCTTGGAGCACCTGGGTGGCTCAGTTGGTTAAACATCCAAATTTGACTCAGTTCATGATCTCAGAGTTCATGGGTTCAAGCCCCGCTTTGGGCTCTGGGCTGATAGCTCAGAGCCAGGAACTTGCTGGGGATTCTGTGTCTCCCTCTCTCTCTGCCCCTCCCCTGGTCATGCTCTATCTTTCTCTGTCTGAAAAATAAATAAAACATTAAAAAATATCTCTTTGTGCCATCTTGAATTTCTTTCATCAGTGTTTTATAGTTTTTAGGGTAAGATCTTCCGTTTGGCTATTTATTCTTGGTATGTTATTATTTTGAGCACAACTGTAAATGGGATTGTTTTCTTAATTTCTCTTTCTTTGGCTTCATTATTAGTCTATGAAAATGCAACAAATTTCTGTACTTTGTTATTGGATCCTGAGACTTCACTGAATTCACTTATCAGTCCTAGCCATTTTTATTGTGGAGTCTTTAGGGTTTAGTATATATATTATCCTGTCAATAGTGAGAGATTTACTTCTTCCACACTGATTCGTATTTCTTTTATTTCTTTTTGTTGTCTGATTGCTTTGGCTATGTCTTTCATTAGTATGTTCAGGGAATGTGGTGAGAGTGGACATCCTTGTTTTGTTCCTGACTTATGGGAAAAGCCCATAGTATTTTCTTATTGAGGATGTTGCTAGCTATGTTTTTCATAGATGGCCTTTATTATGTTGAGTTATGCTCCCTCTAAACCTACTTTGCTGAATTTTTTTTTTATTTACATGAATTGATGGTGTATATTGCCAAATGCTTTTTCTGCATCTGTTGAAATGATCTTATGGTTCTTAAACGTTCTCTTATTGATGCAATGTATCACAATGATTGACTTGCCCATGTTGAACCACACTTGTGACCCAGGAATGAATCCCAGTTGATCCTGATGAATGATATTTTCAATGCATTGTGAATGATGTTTGCTATTCTTGTATTGAGAGTTTTTGCATGTATGTTCATTAGGGATATTGGCCTGCGCTTCTCTTTTTAGTGGTGTCTTTACCTGGTTTCGGCATCAGGGTGATGCTGGCCCCATAGAATGAATTCAGACTTTTCCTTCCTTTTCTATTTTTGGGAATAGTTTCAGAATAGGTATTAAATCTTCTTTAAGGGTTTGGCAGAATCTGCCTGTGAAGCCATCTGGTCCTGCCTGGATATTGCTTATTGGAACTTTATCATTACTGACTTTATTTCCTTACTGGGTATCAATCTGCTCAAAATTTCTATTTTCTCCTGTTTCAATTTTGGTCTTTTGTATGTTTCTAGGAATTTAATCATTTCTTCTAGGTTGGTAATTTGCTCGCATGTATTTTTTCATAATATTCCCTTATGAGATTGTATTTCTGTAGTGTTGGTTGTTATTTCTCCTTTCTCATTTGTGATTTTATGTATTTTAGTGTTTTCTTTTTTTCCTGTGGCAAGTCTGGCAAGAGGTTTATCAACTTTATTGATTATTTTCAAAGAGCCAGCTTTTCCTTTAATTGATCCCTTCTATTGTTTTCTTTCTTTCTTTCTTTCTTTCTTTCTTTCTTTCTTTCTTTCTTCTTTCTTTCTTTCTTTCTTTCTTGGGTTTTTGTAAGAAACCTGGCTTCTTTGGATGCAAGAGTAGGTTGCTTACTTGATATTTCACTTGCACCTTGAAGTAGACCTGTATTGCTATGACTTCTATCTTAGAATTGGTTTTGCTCCATCCAGCAGTTTTGGACAATTATGCTTTCATTCTAATTTTTGTCCATGCACTTTTAAAAAATTTAAATTCAAGCTAGTTAACATATAGTAAAATAATGATTTCAGGAATAGAATTTAGTGATTCATCACTTACATATAACTCTCAGGGCTTATCCCAACTAGTGTCCCCCCCTTAATGCCCATCACCCATTTAGCACATCCCACACCCAAACCCCACTAACAGTATTTAAGAGTCTCTTATGGTGTGTCTCCCTCTGTTTTTATCTTATTTTTGCTTCCCTTCCCCTAATTTCATCTGTTATGTGTCTTAATTGCCATGAGTGAAACGATGCGATATTTGTCTTTCTATGAATGATTTATTTCACTTAGCATAATACAGTCTAGTTCCATCGATGTTGCTGCAAATGGCAAGATTTCATTCTTTTCATCGCCGAGTAACATTCCATTTTACATATATACCACATCTTCTCTATCCATTCATCAGTCGATGGACATTCGGGTCTTTCCAGATGTTAGCTATTGTCGATGATGTTGCCATAAACGTGGGGGTGCATGTGCCCCTTCAAATCACCACTCCTATATCATTTGGATTAATTACTTGTAGTGCAATTGCTGAGTCATAAGGTAGTTTCATTTATAATTTTTTTGCGGAACCTCCATACCGTTTTCCAGTGTGGCTGCACCAGTATGCACTCCTACCAGCAGTGCCAAAGGGTTCCTCTTTCTCTGCATGTTTGCCAACATCTGTGGTTGCCCAAGTTGTTAATTTTAGCCATTCTGACGTGCTGGTATGCCATTGTGGTTTTGGTTTGTATTTCCCTGATGATGAGTGACGTAAAGCATCTTTTCCTGTGTCTGTTACCATGTGCATGTCTTTGGAAAACTGTGTATGTGTGTCTTTTGCCCATTTCTTCACTGGATTATTTGTTTTGGGGTGTTGAGTTTGACAAGTTCTTTATAGTTTTAGATCTTTCCATGCAGTTTTAAACTTTCTCCTCTTCCTCCTGCCACTCCTCTTTCTCCTCCTCCTCCTTCTTCTTCTCCTCCTCCTTCTCCTTTCTCTCCTTCATCCTCCCCCACTCATGCCCCCTCCTCCTCCTCTTTCCCCTCCTCCTCCTCCTCCTCCTCCTCCTCCTCCTCCTTCTTCTTCTTCTCCTGGCTGACACATTCATTACATAGTAGCATGGTATTTAACCTCCATGTATCTATGGTCTCTGCAGATGTTTTCTTGTGGTTGACTTTCAGTTTCATGGTGCTGTTGTCAGAAAAGTTGCATGGAATGACTTTAGTGTTTTTGTATTTGTGGAGATCCATTTTGTGACCTAACATGGTATGTGTTCTGAGAATGTCTCATGTGCACTTATACAGAATGTGTTTTTTGCTGTTTTAGGTTGGAATGATTCCAATATATCTGTTAAGTCCATCTGGGCCAGTAGGTCGTCCAAAAGCCATGTTTCCTTGTTTATTTTCTGTTTAGATGGTCTGTCCATTGCTGTAAGTGGGGTGTTAAACTCCCCTGCTAGTATTGTATCATTATCAATTAGTTCCTTCCTTCGTTATTAAGTGTTTAATGTATTTGGGTGGTCCCAAGTTGGGTCAATATATATTTACAAGTGTTGTATCATCTTGTTGCATAGACCCCTTTATTATGATATAGTGTCCTTTTTGTCTGTTGTTACAGACTTGGTTTTAAAATCCACTTTGACTGATATATAAAATAACTACTCCAGCCTTCTTTGGACAGCCATTTTCATGACAAATGCTATTCTATCCTTTCACTTTCAATCTTCAGGTGTCTTTAGGTCTAAAATGGGTCTCTTGTAGGCAGCATGTGGGTGGGTCTTGTCTTGTAATCCATTCTGCTCTCTTTCATGTTTTGCTGATTTTCTTTAGTGATATGTTTGGATTCCTTTATCTTAATTCCTTGTGTATTTATTAGTGGTTTTTGATATTTGGCAACCTTTAGGTTTGTATATGACCTCTACTGTATATAGCTGTCTACATTAAGTGGATCATAATTTGATTGAACCCCTTGTTTTCTCCTTCCCTCCACACGTTTGAGGTGTACGGTATTACATTTTATATCCTTTTCTATGAGTTCTTTGACTGGTTTATGTACAGAAAAATTCACTTAACTGCATTGTGTTTTCTATCTCTATACTGACACTTTTCATCTGTCCATTCCACCGAAAGAGTTCCCTTTAATATTTCTTGAAGATCTGGTTTTGTCATCATGAACTATTTAGTTTTTGGTAGTCTGAGAAACTCTCTTCATATTCTGAATGATACCCATGCTAGATAGAGTATTCTTGACTACAGAACCTGACCCTAATGCTGACGCACTAACATTCAGGCTTGGAAAGAGCCAGAGCCATGGCTAAAGTTAGCTTTAGCACCAGGAGATGGTATTGGCCTGTACAGCAATGGTGTGTGGCACTCCCCAATGGTCTGAGAGGAGGGCAAGTGTTAGGGTGAGGTTCAGGTTTATGGATAATGTTCAGTGCTAGGGTGATGGTGTGGGTTATTGTTAGGTGTTAGTACACAATCCTACATTTGAGCTCTCTCAACTGAGCCTTCCAAGTAGGCCTTTACCATTTTCCATGCACTAACCCTAAGCCAAACCGTGGCTCTGACCCTAATAGGGCTTGAATGGTAGTCCTGAGGAAACAATTTGGGGCACATGACTGATGCAAGATGACGCGGCCAGGGACAAAAAAGCTACTGGTGTCATATGCAGTGACCAAGATGTAGCCACAGAGTGGGATTCTGGGTAAAATCCTAAGCCTGGACCACACAATCAGCCTAGCCCTTGCACCTGGAACCAAAGCCTGTCACAAATCCTGACTTTTGCCCTCAACTCAGCACTCTGTGAGGGGTTCTACACTGCAGGCAGATGGACCACTGCCATCTTCCAGGCGGTACGCCTAGCCCTAAATATGACTCTGTTCCTGCCAAGGCCCGGATCCCAGGTCTGACCAAACAAGGAATTTGGGAAACGCGACTAGCTCAGAGAGGAATGGAAAAGGAAGTTCTGCTGTTTGCAATGACTGGGATGGAGCTTGAATGTAGGATTGTGGGCCAACACCTTACACTAACCCACACCATCACACTATGCAACTTCTAGTCACAATGACTAGACCAGAATCCTCAGTTGAAGGCCCAGGATATGACTGTAAGACAATCACATAGAGTGGATCCCAGGAAGGACTCAGAGTTAAAATGGAGGAAAGGGGTAAAAATGGCTGGAGGGAGGGTCAGAGTTCAACATCAGGGGTAAAGATGTGACATGACTAGCACAGTCTTCGCCAGCTCGTTGATTGACTCAAGAAGGACAAATACCTGTGGGCTTTGGTAAACGGTGCTGTCCATAAGTTCCACCTGAAAGCCCTGTCAGCAAGAAGCCTGCCCAGACTCTTCTTTCAGAAACATAGGGAAAGACTTGTCTCTGGGTATGTGTCCTGCCCTTGCCATCAGTATATAGGGGCAGCAATGATACAGCTGTAGCAGGGATGTGCTCCTGGCTGTTGGGCAAGTGTTTGGAAGTAGGTCTTGGTGAAGGATTCCAGCCAAATGTACTTTATGTGCCGATCAGATCCTGGAACAACCTGCCTACATGAAAACCTTCCTTTAGTCAACAGGAAGGCTCTCCATCTGTGAGAGGTGAGAGTCCAACTGGATACCCATGCACGTGCATACCCTAGCCAGCTAAGCAACACCATGTGCTCCGGGAAAGAACAGCCAGGTTTCCTCTAGGATATTAAACCCATACACCTTCAATTTCCTCAGGAACCGACTGGGAAACTGGCACCATTCATACAGCCATGGCTCCTGGACATGAATAGAGAGCTAGCTAGAAAAGCAGCAATGTGATGTGCATGAGTACAAGCAGTATTAAAGTTTTGCAACTCCAAAGGCAATGGCATCCATAAGCAAAAAAGATATCTTTCTTAACCAACTCTCAATCCAGAAAGGAAGCCAGCTCCATTCCTAGAACTTCTGGCTTAGCCTACACACAAGCATTCTCCACTGGGCACCTGCAGATGATCTAGGCCTGGTGATGTCCACAAATTCTGAAACAGAATTCAGAATTCTGAAATTCTGAAACTTCAGGGCCCCTTTGGCCAAACCTATCGCACACTCACCAGGATTGTACCTGACTCCAGCATAATAGGAAAGAATATGACTTTGAGACAAGGGCTCTAAAACAATTCCAGGGAGAACCTTGTTTCCAAAGAAGAGAAATTATTTACTCTTACTATAATAGACTACTAAAAAACAAGGGCTCAGTGACATGAGCATCAATTGCCCTCTGGAATGTCAGACACTTGGAACCATGCCTTGGCTCAGGAACCGTCTGGAAACTCACTTCCCATCCTTGTAACACCTTTGGGTATGGGACAGTCACATAGACTCAGCATGTAAATTGTGACCACATTAGAAAATCAAAAATGGAGGGGGAAGGACTACAAGAGGAGTCAAAGTTGTGCCTTCAAATGGGCATGGGGGAAAGTGAGGGAAGATGACCCCACATTCCCTTCCCCATGTCCCACACAAGAGGTGGTATCCATTCCCAAACTCAGGCTTATCCAACCTACAGACATTCTCCCTGGGTACTTCACACATCCTGAATTTTGGGAGAACCACATCATTCTGAAACCAAATTGAGAAGGGCCCAATATAATACTTCTATCACCATCACAAGCACACCACCAAACCCTAAAGTAAAACAAGAAGATATTACTCTGAGACACTGTCCAGTAATAGTGTCCATGCAAACTGTTCTTCAACAATAGGGCTCAGGGGTGGCAAGAGAGGCACACACTGCCAGAGATCTTCAACACACAGGAGACTTGGAGAAAGTTGAGAATGAAGTACCCAGCACAGTCTCCTATCAACCAAGTTGTATCTGGAACAAGAATGGACTGTGGGCTTAGGCCAAGGGGGCCCTCGGAAGGGGATCACTGTCAGCAAGAAGCCTGCTTTCATTCTTTCAGAGCCAGTGATTTCTGGCTTGGTCTGTCCCTGCCACGTTTCCCATCAGTTGAGTGAGGCAGCATGTGTTTGAGTTGTAGCTATTAGGTTCTGAGGGCTCTTTTTCAGGAATCTGCAACAAATACTAGGTCCCCTCATTCCAGGAAAGGGCTATTTCAATGCTCACCACCTCCTGGTTCACAGTGCCCATGTACAAACTTCTTCTCAGAATGAAGGTAACTCCGTCATCCAGGTCAGTGAGGCAATCTGGCTCTCCTTCACCTTCCATAGCACAGCAGGCCAAGCACCAAGCATCCAGGGACTGAAGGTCTTCTTTCTGTTGGTAGCAGAGCCTGACAGCTCTCACTGAGCACAGGAGCAGAGTGGAGATTGTGGCCTAGCCAGGGATGCCAGCTGAGTGAATGATGGCTCCATGGCTCCTGAGGGAGAAAAGAATAAATTGTCAGAAATACAGCAAGGGGAAAGAAATGGGCATCAGGTGGGCCAAAGCTGGACATTTCCAGTGGAATGGATATCCACTTGAAAGAAGATGTCTTGCTTCATTTGCCCTCAGCTCAGAAGGAGGCCAGTTCCCTGCCCAAATCTCTGGCCTAGCATACACACCAAACATCCTCTGCTGGGCCCCTTCAAATATCCTGGACATGGAATGGTCACATAGTTCTGAAACCCATGACTTAATAAAGAAGGAGTCCTGTGGCAAAATCTCTTCCCCAGTCACAAGGGCTGGATCAGACTCACAGGTGGACAGCAGAGGATAGGACTCTTGAGACACTGATTCTGAACGAATTGTGGGGAAAACTTTGTTTCTATAAGAGAGCAAGGATGTGTCAAGGTGGATGAGGAGGGCCTCAACCCTGCAGAACTTGGAAGGGGACATCAGTGGAGAAGGCAGGGCCCAACACAGCTCCTGGAAACCTGACCATAAGAGGATGAAGAAACACCAGAGGGCTTAGGCAAATGTGCCATCTAGTGTCTCCATCTGGGAGCCCTGTCAGCACCAGGCCTACCTTCTTCCTTCAGAAGGACCTAGAGGGCCCTGGGACTTGGTTGGCTTTTGCTGCTTATGCGTCATTGAATGGAATGAGCAGTGAGAGTGCTGTAGCTGGGAGGTGCTGCCAGCTGTGGATCCAAAGTATGGAGAGGGGCATTGGTGCCCTCTTTTTGTAAAGGGCTTTTTACATGCTGAACGACTTTTGGAGACTACTGCTCGTGGGTGAACTGTATGATTTTCAAAAGGCAGTCACCTCATTCAGGCCGAGCAAAGAAGTGAGCTGGCTACACCTCCCCCACCACCTCCTACAGACAGCCAAACACCAAGCTCAGAGATAGGAGGACTATTCTTGGGGTATCTGATGCTCATGGCTATAATGAGCTACGGACACAGTGAGAACCTGACTCCCATCCCTAGGTGCCTGCTGAGAGAGTGTCAGATCCATGGCTCCTAAGGGAGAATGAAGAGGCATTCAGGAACATAAGAAGTGAGAGGGGATGGCTGCAGCAGGACCAAAGGGCATTCAATATTTCCATCCAGTGGGAATGCGATCAGTGTGGAATGGAAGTGTTTATCTTCATTTCCCCTAGGGCCAGCAAGGGGGACAGCTCCCCACTAATATGTCTGGCCCCCCCACCCCTCACACCCAGCTCTCAGCTGGACCCCTTCTGATACCCTAGGTCTCTGTATGTCCATGTAGACCTGAAACCAAAAGGCCAAGGCCACTTTAGATCCACCTGTCCCACAGTCACAAGGGCTGGTCCCCATTGAACATCTGCAAGTCAGAGATAGTACTCTGAAAGACTTAATTTGTACGGACCCCAAGACAAACCTTGAGGGATGATAAAGCAATGTGATGAAATTGGAAACAATGAGGGCCAGAGTTCTTCATGTTTAGAAGAACCTGACTAGCACAATGTATTCGCAAGCTGACTTGCTCAGGAAACACAAGCTCCTTTTGTGGGGTTTGGCTCCAGAAGAGCTGCAAAGGATGCCCATTGGAGCTCTCTGAGCAAGAGGCCCACATTCTGCCTTAAGAAATAGGGAGAAATAGGGAAAATTTGGCTTCTAGTGCGTTTCTACCCAGCATATCCATTGAGAGGGTCAGCAGTGGCTCTGAGATATGAAGAATGTGCTTCCATGTGGTTACCAAAAGGTGGGAATGAAGCCTTGGTGCACTATTTTTTTCAAAGGGCCTTTTGTATGCTGATCAGGTCATGGAGCATGCTGCATTTGCACAGACTGTTTGTCCTTTTAATGGAGGTAGCCCCATCCATTAGGGATAAGTATCCAGGTGGCTACCCATTCCCACTATACTATAACTTACCCCAAACCAGGGGCTTAGGGACAAGGAGAATAGCTGCCCTCCAACACATCACACTCTGAGAGCCTTGCATTCAGTCAGGAATAGCTTGAAAACTCACCACTAACCAGGGATCTCAATTGCTGTAGGAGATACACAGGGTCTCTGTCTGTGAACGGACCCCAAGTTAGGAAAGCAGCAGTTAGAGAGGAATGACTCCAGGGTGAGTCAAAGCTGTACATTCAAATGGGCATGGAGGAAATCGAGGAAAGAGATCCCGATTTTCCCTTCCCCTTCACCCACATAGGAGGTGGGATCCACCCCCAACTTCAGGCTCAGCCTACCCATGAGCATTCTCCCTGGGCACCTTCACACACCCTGGGGTAGGGGAGTACCACATCATTATGAAACCAAATTGAGAAGGGCCCAATGCAATACCTGTATTACCCTCAGAAGCTAACCCCCAAGCCCCCATGCTGAAAGAAGAAATTACTCTGAGACACCGTCCCAGAATTATGTCCATGCAAACCCTCTTTCATCAAAGAGCTCAGGAGTGACAATGGAGACACATACTTCCAGAGTTCTTCACCACACATGAGATTTGGAGAAAGTTAAGAATGAAGTACTCAGCGCAGTATCCTATCAAACAGGTTGTATCCACAAAAATAAAGGCCTGCAGTCTTAGGCAAGAGCTCCCTCTGCAGGACTTCAACTGGGAGCCTGGTCAGCAAGAAGCCTGACTTATTTCTTTAGGAACCGGTGATTTCTGGCTTGGTCTATCCCTGCCAATTTTCTAATCAGTTGAGGGAGGCAAAAGTATTGGAGCTGTAGCTATTGGGTTCTGAGGGCTTTTGCTCAGAAATATGCAACAAGGACTTAGTTCCCTAATTCCTGGCAAGGGCTCGTCCAATGCTGACCCCTTCCTCATTCATACCGCCCATATGCAAACTGTCTGCTTCTCAGAATGAAGGCAACTCAGTCATCCAGGGCAGTGAGGCAAGCTGGCTCCCCTTCACCCTCCATAGCACAGCAGGCCAAGCACCAAACACCCATGCTCTCAAGGCCTTCTTTCCTTTGGTAAAGTCTGATAGCTCTCACTGAGAACAGGAACAGAGTGAGAGACTGCGGCCTACCCAGCGGCGGGGCGGGGGGGGGGGGGGGGGGTGGGTGCCAGGTGACTGAGTGATAGCTCCATGGCACCTAAAGGAGAAAAAATATATTGTCAAAAACACAGTAAGCAGAAGGAAATGGATGACAGGTGGCCCAAAGCCCAAAATTTCAAGTGGGAATGGGCATCCACTTGGAAAGATGTTTTGCTTCATTTGCCCTCTGCCCAGAAGGGGGCCAGCTCCCTGCCCATATCTCTGGCCAAGCCTACAAACCAAACTTCCTCTGCTGTGTCCCTTCAAAGACTCCTTTAAAAGACACAAACTTTTAAAACCCAGTGATTTAATGAAGAAGGGGCCCTGTAGCAAAAAATCTCCCACCATCACAAGGACTGGACTAGACTCTCAGGTGGAGGGTAGAAGATAGGACTTTTAAGACACTGATTCTGAACACATTGTGGGAAGAAATTGTTTTTACAAGAGAGCAATGATGCATCAAGATGGATGAGGAGGGCCACAGCTCTTCATTTCTTGGAAGGCGAATTCTATGGAGAAAGCAGCGCCCAGCATCAGCTCCTGGCAACCTGGCTATAAGAAGCACCAGACTGGGGCGCCTGGGTGGCTCGGTCGGTTAAGCGTCCGACTTCGGCTCGGGTCATGATCTCACACTCCGTGAGTTCGAGCCCCGCGTCGGGCTCTGTGCTGACAGCTCGGAGCCTGGAGCCTGTTTCAGATTCTGTGTCTCCCTCTCTCTCTGCTCCTCCCCTGTTCATGCTCTGTCTCTCTCTGTCTCAAAAATAAATAACGTAAAAAAAAATTAAAAAAAAAAAAAAAAAAAAAAAAAAAAAAGAAACACCAGACAGCTTATTATGCAAAAGCACCATCTAGTGTCTCAATCTGGGATCTCTGTCAGCACCATGCCTGCTTTCTTTGTTCAGAAGGACCTAGAGAGCTCTGGGACTTGGTAGGCTTTTGTTGCTTGTTACACCATTGAATGAAATGAGCAGTGATCATGCTGCACGTGGGAGATGCCCCAGCTGTGGCTCCAAAGTGTGGAGAGGGGCATTGGTGCCCTCTTCCTGAAATCGGCTCTTACTATGCTGCCCAGTTTCTGGAGCCTGCTGTTCCTGTGTGAACTCTCCGCTTTTCAGAAGGAAGGCATATCAATCAGGCAGAGCAGATAGGCGAACTTACTCCCCTCCTTCCACCTGTGCTACAAACAGTCAAACATCAAGCTCAGGGTATGGAGACCTATTCTCCTTTGGGATGGCTATCAGATGCTTATGCCTATACCAGCACGGAACAGAGTGGGAACCTGATGCCCGTCCCTGGGTGCCTGATGACTGAGGCCAACAATATGGCTCCTAAGGGTGAATGAATAGGCATTCAGAAACACAGGAAGGAAGAGGGAATAACAAGGGCTCTTCAAATGCTGACCCCCTCCTTGTTCATAGTGCCCATGTGCAAATGGTCTGCTTCTCAGAATGATGGCAACTCAATCATCCAGGTCAGTGAAGAAAGATGGCTTCCCTTCACCCTCCATAGCAGGCCAAGCACCAAGCCCACAGGTACAAAAGCTCTTCTTTGACAGAGCAGAGCCTGATAGCTCTGACTGAGCACAGGAACAAGGGTGAGTTTGCGGCTTACCCAGGGGTGCCAATTGAGTGATTGATGGTTCTAGGACTCCTGAGGGATAAAACAAGTAATTGTCAGAACACAGAAAGGGAAAGGATATGGGTGCCAGGATGGCCAAACTCGACATTCCCAGTGGGAACAGGGATCCACTTGGAAAGAAGATGTCTCCATTTGCCCTTGACCCAGAAGGAGGCCAGTTCGCTGCCCAAATCTCTGGCCCAGACTACACACCAAGCATCCTCTGTTGAGCATCTTCAAATGCCCTGGGCCTCTGAATGGTCTCATACTTCTGAAACCCAGCAAATTAATGAAGAAACAGCCCTGTGGCAAAAATCTTCCCCCAGTCACAAGGACTGGAACAGAGTCCCAGATGGAAGGCCCAGGACAGGACTCTTGAGACACTGACTCTGAACGGATCGCGGGAAGAACCTTGTTTCTACAAGACAGCAGAGATATGTCAAGGTGGATAAGGAAGGCTAGAGCCCTGCAGATCTTGGAAGATGATTTCCATGGAGAAGGGAGTACCCAGCACCAGGTTTTGGCAACTGGGCTGGTATGGGAAGAATAAGAAACAACAGATGACTTAAGCAAAAGCGCCCTCTAGAGTCTCCACCTGGGAGTCCTGTCAGCACCAGTCCTGCCTTCTTCCTTCAGAAGGACCTAGAGGGCCCTGGGACTTGGTCTGTTTTTCTTGCTTTTTCCACCATTGAAGGGAGTGAGCAGTGACAGTGCTGTAGCTGGGAGGTGTCCCCAGCTGTGGCTCCAAGGTGTGGAGAGGGGCATTGGTTCTCTCTTCCTGTAAATGGCTCTTTTCTGCTGACTAGCTTCTGGAGCTTATGCACCTGTGTGAACTGTCTGCTTTTCAGAAGGAAGGAATCTCAATCAGGCAGAGTAAGGAGGTGAGCTGGCTCCCCTCCCCACCCCTTGCTACAAACAGCCAAACACCAAGTTCAGGGATAGGAGGGATATCTGATGGGATGGCTGTAACTGAGCACAGGACCAAATGGGAACCCGACTCCCATCCCTGGATGCCTGCTGAGTGAGTGCTAACTCCATGCAGATCCAGTGAGAAACAAAGAAAGGGAGAGGAAATGGCTAGAACCAGGACCAAAGGGCGCTCAATATTTTCCTCTAATAGGAATGTGATCAATGTGGAATGGAGAGGTTTATCTTCATTTCCCTGAGCCAAGCAAGGAAGCCAGCTCCCCCTAATACGTCTCACCAACCTCGCCACAAAGAGCTCTCGTCTGGACCGATTCTGATGCCCTAGGGTTCTGGATGTCCTCGTGTTCCTAAAAAGAAAAGGCCAAAGCCACCTTGGTTCCCCCTGTCCCACAGTCACAATGGCTGTCCTCTTTGAATATCTGCAAGTGGCAGATAGTACTCTGAAAGACTAATTTCATTGGACCCCAAGATGAACCTTGACAGATGATAGAGCAATGTCATGAAACTGGATACATCGAGCACCACAGTTCTTCATAAAGGATGGGAATTGGATCATGTTTAGAAGAACCTGACTAGCTCAATGTGTTCACAAGCTGGCTTGGTGAGGAATCACAAGATCCTTTTGGTGCCTTTGGCTACAGGAGTACTCAAAAGGATGCCTGTTGGAGCCCAGTGAACAAGAGACCCACATTCTCCCTCGAGAGATAGTGGGGCTTGTTGGCTTCTGGTGTGCTTCTGCCTATCATATCTGTTGAAGGGGGAAGCAGAATCTCTGAGATATGAAGAATGTGCTTCCATGTGACCATCAAGAGATGGGAACGGGGCCTTGGTGCACTATGTATTCAAAAAGCATTTTGTGTGCCAGTCAGGTCTTAGAGTGTGCAGCACATGCACAGACTATTCTTTTGACTGGGGGTAGCTCCATCCATTAGGGGTGAGGGTCCATGTGGCTATCCATTTCCATGGTATGGTAGCCTACCCAGCACAAAGGGCTCAGGAAGAGGGAGCCTAGCTGTCCTCTGGGATATCAGAATCTGAGAGCCCTTTGTTTTCTCAGGAAGTCTTCAAAACTCACCTCCACATGGGGATCTTGTGTGATGTAGGGGACAGACACAGGTTCTACTTCTGTGAAATGAGACCAAGTTAAGAGGAAGAAATGGGAGAGGAATGACAACAAGGTGAGTCAAAGCTGTGCGTTCAAATGGACATGGGGGAAACTGAGGAAGGAGACCATGACCTTCCCTTCCCTTGTCCCACACAGGAGGTGGGATACACCCCCAACTTCTGGTTTAGCCTACCCACAAGCATTCTCCCTAAGCACCTGCACACACTCTGGGTTTAGGGAGGACCACATCATTCTGAAACCAAATTCAGAAGGGTCCTATGCAACACCTCGATCGCCATCAAAAGGACACCACCCAAACCCCAGGCTGAAACAAGAGGATATTACTCTGAGACACAGTCTTGACATAGTTTCCATGCAAACCCTCTTTCATCAAAAGGACTAAAGGGTGACAATGGAGACACACACTGCAGAATTCTTCGTCACACATGAGATTTGGAGAAACCTAAGAATGAAGTACCTAGGGCAGTTTCTTATCAACCAGGTTGTATCCAGAATAAGAAAGGCCTGTGGGCTTAGGCCAAGAGAGCCCTCTGAAGGACTGACTACCTCTGGGAGCCCTGTCAGGAAGAAGTCTGCATCCTATCTTGAGGAGCCAGTGATTTCTGGCTTGGTCTATCCTTGCCACTTTTCCCATAAGTTGAGGGAGGCAGCAGTGCTTGAGCTGGACCTATTGGGTTCTGATGGGTCTTGTTCAGGAATCTGCAACAAGGACTTGGTTCCCTAATTCCTGTCAAGGGCTCTTCCAATTCTGGCCCCCTCCTGGCTCATACTGCCCATGTGCAAACTGCTTCTCAGAATGAAGGCACCTCAATAATCCAGGTCAGAGAGGCAAGCTGGCTCCCCTTCACCCTCCATAATACAGCAGGCCAAGAACCAAGCACCCTTCCCTTTTGTAGAGCAGAGACTGATAACTCTCACTGAGCACAGGAGCAGAGTGGGAGTTTGTGTCCTCCCCAGGGGTGCCAGCTGAGTGAGTGATGGCTCCATGTTTCCTAAGGGTGAATGAGGAGACAGTCAGAAACACAGAAATGGAGAAGGAAAAGCTGCAGCCAGGATTAAAGTGCATTCAACATTTCCATCTAATGGGAATGTGACCAATGTGGAAAGAGATGTTTAACTTCATTTCTTCTAGGCCCAGCAAAGAGGCCAAATCCCTTCTTATATGTCTGGCCCAGCCTCCACACAAACAGCTCTTGGCTGGAACACTTCCAGTGCCCTAGTGCCCTTCCAGAACCCTTCCAATGTCCCTGTGGTCCTGAAACCAAAATGCCAGGACCCTTTTGGCTTCACCTGTCCCACAGTCACAAGGGCCGGTCCACATTGGGCATTTTCAATCCAGATGTAGTATCCTGGAGGACTGAGTTTCTATGGGCCACATGACCAACCGTGATGGATAATAAGGCAATGTCATGTATCTTGATTCACTGAGGGCCAAAGTCCAACATGAAGGATGAGATTGGCTCTTGTTTAGAAGAACCTGACTAACACAATGTATTCACAGGCTGGCTTGCTCACGAATCACAAGAACCTTTTGTGGGCTTTGGCTATAGGAGTGCTCCAAAGGATGCCCTTTGAGGCCCTGTTGAGCAAAAGACCCACATTGTCCCTTAAGAAATAAAGTGGAACTTTGTCTTCTGGTGTGATTCTGCCCATAGTATCAGTAGACAGGGGGCAACAGTGGTTCTGAGATATGAAGAATATGCTTTCATCGTATGATCAAGAGGTGAGAACGAGGCCCAGGTGCACTGTTTATTCAAAAGGCTTCTTGTGTGCTGATGAGGTTGTGGAGTATGCTGCACACTCACAGATTGTCTGTTCTTCTCTAAGAGGGTATCTCCATCAAGTAGAGACAGGAGCCCCATATAGCTACCCATTCCCATGATACTTTACCCTGCTAAGCGCTGAGGGCTCAGGGTCAGTAGGCTAGCTGTCTCCTGGGACATCAAACTCTTCATAGGAGCAGAATGGGAGAATGTGGCCTACCCCAGGGTGCCACCTGAGTCAGTGACAATTCTATATTTCCTAGATGTGAAGATAAACATACTTATAAACACAGCAATAGGATGGAAATGTGTAAGAGGACGAGGAATGAAGCTCAACATTCCAAATGGGAAAAGGATCAATGCGGTCTCACTTCATTTCCTCTCAGCCCATAAAGGAGGTCAGGTCTCTCTAGCATTCTCTGGTCCAGCATAGTATCATTCTCCACTGGACCTCTTCCAATGACGGGCCTCTGGATGTGCATATACTTCTTCAGGAAGGAAATATACATCTTCACTTCTTCTTACCCCAAGCAGGATCCTGGCTCCCTCCCCAGACCTCTGAACTAGCCTACATACAAACATTCTCCTTTGGGCACCTTCAAATGCCCTAGGCCTCTGTATGGCCACATAGTTCTGAAACCAAATTGAGAAAGGCCCAATGCCAAACCCATATCACAGTCACAAGGATACCACCAGACTCCCATGTTGGAAGCAGAAAATATTACTCTGAGACACTGTCTCTGTTTGGATTCCATGGCCAGAGTTCTTCCCCAGAGATGTGAATGGGGGAATGTTGAGAATGAAGTACCCAGCACAATCTCCTAGCGGTATGGCCTATGGCCGTCTCACCAATACTAAAAGCCTGGGAGTTTAAACAAAGAGACCCCTCTACAAGCTACCCCTGGGAGTCCTGCCAGCAAGAGGCTTGCATTCCTCCTGCAGTAGGAGCCTGACATTCCTGGCTTTGTCTTTCCCACTTTTGCCATCAGTGGATAGAAACAGCAGTGCTTGAGTGGTAGTTTTTGGGTGCTCCTGTCTGTGGCTCAGGTGTCTGGAGCTATAACCTGGTATTGTCTTTCTGGAAAGGGCTCTTGCACTCACTAGTTCCTGGAGCATACTTCCCATGTGTGAACTGTCTGACAGTGAAAATGAGGGCATCTCAGCCAGCCAGAAAAATGAGGGAAACTGGCTCTCCCTCATCTTCCAGAGCACAACTGACCAAGCACTATGTGCTCAAGGACTAACGGGCCATCTTCCCTTTGGATATTTGGCACTGGTCGCTCCCCCTGAACACAGGACCAAAGTGGGAACTCCTTAATTCTTCCTGGGTGCTGGATGAGTGTGTGAGAGCTCCATGGCTCCTACGTGTGAAGAAAAACCTAGTTAGAAAAAACAGTGATGGGAAGGGAATGGCCCCAGGAGGGCCAATATTCTACGTTTCCAATGGGAATGGAATAAGTCTGGATGGAAGATGTCTAACTTCATATTCACTCACCCCAGAGAAGAGACCAGCTTCCTTCCAAAACTTCTGGCTCACCTTACCCACAAACCTTCTACACTGGGCACCTTCACATGGCCTAGGCCTCTGGATGTCCATATGGTTCTGAAACATAATTCAAAGGGAGTGCTGTGCAACACCTATCTGATGGTTTCAAGGACGTCCCCAGACTCCCCACTTTCAACAGGGGATTTCCTCAGAGAGCCCAACTATGATGGACCCTAGGGACAACCTCATATGAAAATTGAGCTAAGTGGTGAAAATGGATACACGGAAGACCAGAGTTCTTTATGAGAGATGAGAACTGGAGAATATTGAGAATGAAGGGAATCTCCTAGCAAACTGGCTGTCTGGGGCACTGCGTGAAAGATGCTAAATGCTCAGTGTAGTTTCAAGCAGTTAAGGACAAAGCTCCTTACTACAGTTTGTACAGAGTGGTTAAGAATGCTCATTGACAGCTGCTTTAAGCACATTATACTTCCAGGTAGTTAAGGCAAGGCATTTCTTGAGCACTTGGGTGGCTCAGTGGGTTAAGCATCTGACTCTTGATCTCGTTTCACATCATGATCTCAAAATTCATGTGTTCGGTCCCCACATCAGGCCCTGTGTTGATGACAGTGGGATCTGTGCTGATGGCATGGAGCCTGCTTGGGATTATGTCTCTTTCTTCTCTTCCCTGCCCCAACTGTGCTCTCTCTCCTCTCTCTCTCTTTCTCTCCCTCGAAATGAATAAATAAACTTAAATAAAGACAAGGCATTTCTCTAATATTTATGGAGTACATTTAAGGAGAACCGTTTGAAAAAGATATAGTTTTATATTTTTGTGATTATTTTTGAAAGAGAAAGGTGGGAGAGAGAGAGAGAAGGTGCCTGCAAGTTGGGGGAGTCGTGAAAGGGTAAAGACAGGGGGAGAGAGAATCGCAAGCAGGCTCCCCATTGTCAGTGCAGGGTCTGGCGTGGGACTCAATCCCACCAACTGATCACGACTTGATTTCATATCAACAGTCGGATGCCCAACTGACTGAGCCACCCAGGCACCCCAGGAGCACTTTTTACTTAATGCTTAAGAAGCTCATGCAAGCGACATGAAAAACGGTATCGTTTTAGGCACTTCAGCCCATGGCCATTGTCGACTGCTAATATATAGTGTTTCAACAAAGTTCCTCTGAGACAAATGTGAAGGCTAGTCAAGAATGTTTGAAGTACAGTGTAGTCTTAGGCACTTGAACAGAAGGCCCTTCCCTACGGCTGATCTAATGCAGTTTGAGAACGTTTCCTTTTCTTCAATGAAGTCTCCCCCAAAACCACTCTTCCCCAAACCCACTCTCTGCACTTCCTACCTTCTTTGTGGTGGCTTCTTCTCTCCCTGTAGTTGCAGACTTGGTTCTGTCAGTTGTCAGGTTGCTTTAGGGGGCATGTCGAATGATTTGCTAGTTGTCTACGGTCAAGGGACGAGACTATGCTTCTCCCGTACTAGTTCTCCCACCACACACTAGTCAAGAATATTTCAACAAAGTACCTATGAGATGCGTGCGAAAGGCTACGTGAAAAGACACTCGAACAGTGTCATTTCACACAGTGAACCACAAGGTGTGACTGGCATCTGGTGGGCGTTTGGGGAGTACACGTGTGGTGTGTATGGTCTACGTTTGGAGTGCTTGTGGCCGAGCACACGTTCCCGGTCTGTATGTGCGATGTGCAGGTTGTAACGTGGTTTGTGTCTGTGTATGGCGTTTGTGTGGTGTGCACGGTTTGAGGAAGACATCTGTGTGATGTGTATGCGGTGCGTACATGGTGAATGGCCAATGTGTTTGTGTGGTATTTGTGTGTCAGGTGCGGTATGTGTTTGTACAATCTGTTGCTGTGAGTTCGGTGTAGGTGGGGTGCAGCTGTGTGGTGTATGTGTCGCGTTTGTGTCTACATGTGTCGCATGTGTGGTATATGTGTCGTTTATGTGCAGAGGAGGTGGCATCTGTCTTGGGTATGTTTGGCGTGTGTGGTGTGTGCGTGGAGTGCGTTTGTGTGGTATATGAGTGGTGGTTTGTTTGGTAATTGTGTACATGTGTGGAGTTTGGTGATACTGCTGGAGGGGGTATAACTGTTGCACGTCTTGTCGGGTACGTTTGTGGCATAGGCGTGATGGGCGTGTGGTGCATACATGGTATGTGTAATGTATGTATGGTGTGCATCATGTGTGTGTGACGCAAGCGCACACATAGCATCAACGTAGCTCACGTGGTGTGCGAGGTGCGCGGTACATGCAGGGCATACGTACGTGTGTGTTCTGTGCCTTCGGGGCATTGTACGTGTGGCTGTGTGTGGTGTATTTTTCATAAATGTTTTTGTTTGCGTGCCGTGTGTTTGTGTATTGTGGTGCGTGTGATGCATGTGTGGTGCTTGTGTGTAACTTGTGTGTTGCGTGTGTTGCATGTATTGCGTGCATGTGTTATGTCCGTGTTGTGTATGTGGTGTATATGTGGTGTTTGATATCTGAGTGTGGTGTATGTTTGGTGTGTGTTGGTGTAGCTGCAGTGAGTGAGCGTGTGGTGTGCCTTTGCCTACGTACGTGTATAGTGAGTGTGTGGGGTTGTGAAAGTGTACTGTGAGCACGGTGGATGTGTGCAGTGGGTGGGTTTACTGTTCGGTGTGTAAGTGTGTGTGGCATGTGTGGTGTGTATTTGGGCATATACGTAGGGTGTGTGTGTGTGTGTGTGATGTATTCCTTTGGTTTGACTTGTGGTGTTTGTGGACGTGTTGTATGCTAGGAGTCTGTTGAGTATCTGTTTTGTGTGCGTGGGTGGCATATTTGGGGCCCACCGTGTGTGCACATGTGCGCTGTATGGGTAGTGTTACCTGGTGTGTGGGTTCAGGTTGTGTGAGTGACACATGTGGTGTGGGAGTCTTAATGGTTCAAAGTGTGTGTAGTCCACACATGTGACACATGTGTCAAAATAGTTCTAAGCGTGTTTGTGTGTGCGTGTGTGTGAACATTGTATGCGTAGTTTGTGTCTTTGGTGTGTGTGCTGCATGGGTGCTGTGAGTGTGAGAGACGAATGTGTCTGCTTGCGTGGGTGTGTGTTATGTGTGTGGTGTATATTTGGTATGTGTGTTTGCTTGGTATTTTTGCGATGGGTGTGTGTTTCTGTGGTGTGTGGGTGGGGGGTGTGTGTGACGTATGTGTATTTTGTGTGTCGTTGGCGCTTGTGTTTGTGTGGGGGTGGCGTGTGTGCTGAGCGCATTATTTCCATGTGCTGTATGGCTTGTGATGTGTGTGTGTGTGCGTGTATGTAATATAGTCGTGGTGCATGTGTTATGTGTGTGATGTGAGCGTGGATTGAGTGTGGCATGTGTGGTATTCGTGAGATATATGTGTGGTTTCCCTGTCACGTACGTGGAGTGTCTGAGTGGCAAATGTGCATCATGTACTAGGTATATGTGTGTTGGGTGTGTGGCACACGCATGCTTGTGTGTATGGTGTGTGTGTGACGTGTGTGGTCTTTGTGGTGCACACGAGGCGTGTGCATATTATCTGTGTGTGTGCAGTATGTGTTCGGTGAACAACTCGTCCATAATTCATGTGTGGTATACACATGGGTACAGTGTATGTTCCTCGTGTGTCTTCTCTGTGTTGTGTGTGTTATCAGCGTGGGGTGTGTGGTTGTGGTGGACGTACATTTTGTGTGTCGTATGAGATGCGTGTGGATAATATATGCCTGGTGTGTGTGTGGTGTCCGTGTGGCGTTTGTGTGGTTATGTGTGGTTTGTAGCTGCAAATATGTGGGGGGGGGGCACGTGGGATATGTGTGCTGTGTGTGGTGAGTGGTTTGTATGTCATGTGTGTGGTTTATGTGTGGTGAGCGTATGCAGTATGTGTGGTGTGTGTGGTGAAAGGTTTTTGTGTGTGTGTGTGTGTGTGTGTGGTGTATGCTTGGCTTGTGTGTGCATGGTACATTTGTGTTGTGTGTGTCCTATGTGCAGTGTGAGTGTTGAATGTGGTGCAGGTGGGCATGTTATTGATGTGTGGTGTGGGTACAGTGTGTGTGGAGTATGTGTGTGTTGCATGGGCAGTGCTATCTGCTTCAGGTTGTGTGACTGACACATGTGGCGTGTGCTCCTTAATAGTTCTAGGTGTTGGGTGTAGTTCGTATGTGTGATACGTGTGTTGTCTATGAATAGTGTAGTCGTGTTGGGTTTGAGGCATGTATCATCTGTGTGTTTTGCATACGTGTGGTGTGTGAGTGGTTTTCGTGTGGTGTACGTACGTGTGTGGAATATGTGTCGTGTGTCTTTGGTGTGTGTGTGGGGACTGTGTTTTGTGGCAGTCTTTGTGTTTTATAGTATATATGTTGTCTGCGTGTGGTGTATGTGTAGTGTTGTGTGTGGTAAACCTGTGGCCCGTGTGTGACGTGTGTAGTGTATACCTCTTGTGTGTGTGTTATCTATGTGGAGTACATCTGGCCTATATGTGTTCCGTGTAGCGCGTGTGTGCGCACTGAGCGTGGCGTGTGCATGATCATCGTGGTTGTCTCCATGGTTTGTATTCGATTTGTGTTTTGTGGGGTTATTTCTGGTCTTTCTGGTTTGTGTCGGGTGTGTGTGTGGTGAGGACATACGGTCTGTGGTTTGTGTGTGGTACATGTTGTGTTTGTGATGTGTGTGTAAGTGGTGTGTGTGCGGTGTGTTTGGCGAGTGTGGGTTGTGTTGTGTGAATTGCTATTTTATGTGTGAGGGTTGTGTAGTGCATTGTCATGTATGTGCTTGGTGTGTGTGTATGCTAAGTGTGGCCTGTGAAGGGTATACGGGTGGCGTGTGGCGTATACGGGGGACGTGTGGGGCATATGGGGGGCGTGGCAGTGCTCTATGCATTGCGTGTTGATTTGCATGTGGCAGATGTGTGTGGTACATTTTTCTCATGGAAGCGTGGTACGTGTAGTTGCATGCGGTGCATGTATCGTGTGTGTGTGCTTTCTGTGTGGCGTGGGAGTGTGTTTGCAGGATATGTTTGGGGAGTGTGCTGTACGTTTGGTGGGTGTGTAAGTATTTGTGGTGTGTGTCTGATGAGAATGTGGTGTGTGTGTCTTTGACTGGAATGAGGGCTTATGTGTGGTATACGTGGGATGTAGATGTGCATATGTGCATACGTGGGATGTATGAGGTGTCTGTGGTATGTACACGGCGTGTGTGTGTGGAATAGTGTTGGTGTGCTTGTGGTGTATGTGTGGAGTGTCTGTGTCCATTGTGTACGTGTGGCAAGTGTAGCGTATGTCTGTGGATCTATACAAATATGTGGTTATTGTGGTGTGTGTGTGTGTGTGTGTGTGCATATGTGAATGTTGTAACTACCTGGTTATCGCGTGGTGAACGTGTGGTGTATTTGTGGTATCTCCATATGGTGTAAGTGCATTGCGCTTGAGCTGTGTTTGTGTGTGTGTTTGTGTGTGGCATATGTGCTGTACATGTGGTGAAGGTCTGATGTGTGCTATGTGTGCGGTGTATGTGTGGTGTCTTGTAGTACGGACGCAATATGTGTATTTGGTCTATTTGTGGTACGTGTTGTGTGAAAGCAGACCGTGTGGGGTGTGTGTGGTATGTGCATGGTGTAAGAGTTCTTTTTGTGTTGTGTGTATGCGGAACGTGTGTGTGAAATACAGGTGTGGTGTATGTGTGATGTGTGTGGTGTGTGGAGGTATATGTGTGGCATGTGGTATGGATTTGGTAGAATTATTGTATGTGTTTTATTTGTGTAATGAGTGTTCTCTGTGTGTGGTTATTGTGTGACTTACGTGTTGTATGTGTGCGTGTCCTCTCTTGTTTGGTATACGTGTGGTGTGTCGGTGTATTGTTATGTGTGCGGTGTGTGTGGGATCTGTTTAAAATGGTTGTGATTTAAGTGTTTTGTATGTTTTATACGTATGATATTCCTGGCAGATGTACAGCGTGTGGGTGGTTATGGTATTTGAGTGGTGTGTATGGAGTGTGTGTGGTGTGGCAGTGCTATAGAGGATGCTGATGTGTGTTCGTGTGTGCCGTATGTATGGCATATGAGTTGTGATGATGGTATATCTCTGGTGTGTTTGTGCTCCGTGTGTAGTGTGTGCTTATGTGGTATTTGTGTGGCACACATGCTGTGTGTGGTGTGTGTGTGGTGTGTGTGTGGTGCACGTGTGGTATGTGTGTGTGTGTGTGTGTCTTATGTATTGTGTGCGGATATGTGTGGTGTTGATGTTTGTTTTGCAGATTTGCTGGTGTGCATTTGGTGTGTGTATTTGTCGTTTGTGAGTTATACGACTTGCGAATGTTTGGCATCCATGTGATACATGTACTGTATATGTGCTATATGTACTATAGTTGTCAGGTATACGTGTCGTGACTGGCGAGTTTGTGGTCTTTCGTGGAGTATGTGTGTGGTCTATATTGGTGTGCTTCTGGTATATGTATGGTGTTCCTGTGTGTTCAGTATGTGTGGTGTCTATCAGTGAGCGTGTGTACTATATGTATGGTGTATATGTGATGGAAGTTTCATACGTGAGGAGGGGTGTGTGGCATGTGTGTGGTGTGTGTGTGTGTGTGTGCATGCATGTGCATGTGTGTGGTATATATGTGATGTATGTGAGGTATATGTATGGCGTGGGTATGGTGTTGGTGTGTTTCTCTGTGGCATGTATGGTTTGGGCAGTGCACGTAGTGTGTGCGTGTGTGCACGCACATGTGACACATATGGAGCATCTGTGGCGTGTGTGTTGTGCATGTGGTATATTTGTGGTGCATGTGTACTGTGGTGTGGTGTATATATCGTGTGCACAGAATTTACGTGTGTTGTGCTTCTTGTGCATATACTTTGTGTGTCTAGTATGAGTGATATGACACGCTGTGTATGTGTCTTTTATGTGAGATATGAGTGGTGCAGGTGTTGTGTGTCTGTGGTGTATGTATAGTTTATGTGCAGTGTGTGGTATATGTGCAATCTTTGTGTGGTGTTTGTGTGTTTTGTGATGGGTGTAATATACACTTGTGGTGGAATGCAGTATCTGCATGGTGGGATGGTGTGGAAGTAGTGTAGGTGTGGGCTGTGAAGTGCCTTGTGGTACGTGTGGTGTGTATTTAGTGTGTTTGTGCGGTAGGTGTGCAGTGAATTTGGGTTGTCTCTCTGCATGTAGGATAGGTGTGTTAGGTCTGTGATGTGTGGGAGTATGTGTGGTACGAGCTGTGGTATATGTGGGGTGTGTCCGCAGTTACGTGTGGAGTTTGTGTGTGTGGCATCTTGTTGTTTATCTCTGTGGTGTGGGAGGCGTATGTGTCACGAATCTTTGCTTGCAGTATACGTGGGCATATTGTGTTTTGTATGTGTGGTGTTTATGTGTGGTGTGTGTGGTGCGTATGGGTGTGTGTGTGATATGTGTTTGGTGTGTGTAGGTGTGACATAGGGGAATGAAGTGTGGTGTGTGCGTTGTGTGTAGGTAATGTGTGTATCGTGGGTGTGATATGTTTTTGATGTGTAGAATATGTGTGCTGTAACTGTTGTCTTCAGTGTGGGTGGTTTGTGTGTGTGACACATGTGTGGTTTGTGTGTGGTACGCATGTGTGAGGCGTATGTGTTGTATATGTGTGGGTTAAGTATGGCATGAGTGTGAAATGTGTGCATGTGGTGTGTGTGTGTGTGTGTGTGTGTGTGTGTGGTGTCATATGTGTGGTTAACATGTGGTGAATGTGTTGTGTATATTTAATGTGTTTGCGATGTGTGTGCTGAGTTTCTATGGGTGGTGTGTTTTTGATGTGCCTGTGGACTTCTACTGTATCTGCCGATTTTTTTGATGTGTGGGCCTTGGTGTGTGTGGCCTACATACGATAGTTGTGTGGTGTGTGTCTGGAGTTTACGTGTGAGATGTATGTCCTTTGTATGTGTGGATTAGGTGTGACTTTTGTGCAGTGTGTTGTGGTGTGCACTGGTGAGTGTGGTGACATTGCATGAGTGGGTTAAGTGTGTGTGGTGTATCTTTGTCACGTGCATGGTGTATCTGTGTGCCGTGTGTGGTTTATCCATTGCGCATATGCAGTGTAAATCTGTTTCTGTTACACCTGTATTGTTTGTGTGGTGTGTGTTCGGTATGGTGTGGTGTGTTTGTGGTGCCTGTTTAGTGCATGTGGTGTATTTCTGTTGTGTGTCTTATGTTGGGTGATCTGGTTTATATGTGGTGTGTGTGTGGCGCGTGGGGCGTATGAGTGTTTGATATGTGTGTGGTCGGTGGTGTGATACGTGTATTGTGTGTGGTATATGCAATCCTTGTTTGAAAGGACTGAGTGACGTGTGCGTGGCAGTCTGTGTGTTGTGTGTGGTATGTGTGTGGTGAGTGTGTAGTTAGGTGTTTTTGTGTGTTGTGGGAGTGCTGTATGTGCATAATATACACACGTCTTAGGTGTGGTGTATGTGTGATGTATGTGCAGCGTGTGTGGCGTTTGTGTGACCTACGTTTATTTTGTGTGTTCTTGTGCATTGTGGTGTGTACGTGGTGCGATGTACGTGAACCGTTTGTGATATATTTGGTTTGTGGGTGCATGCGTGGTTGTTCTCTGTGATGTATGTGTGCATGTTTGCCTGTGTGGTGTGTCTGTGGTAGAGGTTATTATGGATGTGGTGCGTGTTGGTGGGTGTAGGCCGTGTGTGTGGTATTCTTTGTGGTGTATGTATAATGTATGTGTTGTGTGTGTGTGGTGTGTGTTTGGCCTGGGGGTAAAGGTTTTTCTTTGCGATGTATGTGAGTGGTATGTGTGTGGCACAGGTGTAGACCATGTCTATTTGTATCCGTAAGGATTTTTTGGTGTGTGTTTGTCATACGTGTGATATTTGTGTGTGTGTAATGTATCTGTGGTGTGAACGTGGTGTCTGTATAGTGTGTGAGCGTGGGCCATCCTGGTGGTTATCGTATGATGTGTATACTGTTTGTGTGTGTGGCATATGTATTCTGTGTGTCACGTGGTTGTACATGAATGTTATGGGTACGGTGCTGCTGTATGTGTAATGTGCGTGGCATATGCCTACTGTGTGTGTACATTGTTCCGTGTGTCATAATGTTTGGTGTATGTGTGGTGTGTGTGTGTGTTTGTGGTGTATGTGGAATGTGTGTGCTGTGACACTGTGAATAGGTGTTGTGGTGTGTAAGTTGAGTGTCTCGTGTGTGGTGTCTGTGAAATATGAGTGTTGCAGGTGTGGTGCGTGGGAGGCATGTGTAGTGTGTGTGGTGAAATTGTGATGTGCCTGTTGTGTGTGTGGTGTTGATGTGGTGGTGCTGTGGAGTATATGTGGTGTGTATTACCACGAAAGCATAGTGTACCTGTGGGGTGAGAGTGGGGTGTATGGTGCAGGTGTTTTCTGTGTGTGTTATATGTATGAGAAATCAGTGGAGTCTGGTATATGTGTCTGGAATATGTGTTGTGTGTGGTGTGTGTGTGCTGAGCACGTGTGAGATATATGTGAGGTGTATCAGTGGTGAAGGTGTGGTGTGGTGTGTGTGTGTGTGTGTCTGTCTGAAGTATGTGTTCCCGTGAGTGATATTTGAGTGTGTGTGTGTGTGTGTGTGTGTTGAATAAGGCATGGCATGGTGGGTGGGTGGGTGTGAAATATGTGTTCCTTTGAGTGGAATTTGTGTGGTGTATTTGACTGTGTGTATGTGTTAAAATGTGCAGTGTGTCTGGAGTGCAGGTGTAGGGTTTGTGCTTTGTGTGTATCTGTGTGTGTGTGTATGTGTGTGTAAAATATCTGTGGTGTGAGTGCACTATATGCGTAGACCTTAGTGAGTATTGGTTATGGTGTGGTGTATGTGAACTGTCTGTGTGTGTGGTATATGTGAGTCGTAAACGTGGCTTATATGCACAGTACACGCAGAGTAAGGGTGGTCTGTGCAGTGAGTGTAGGTGTGTGTTATTTATGTGGCTGTGATTGACATATGTATGGTATGTGTGTTTAAACACACATGTTTAAGGTGTGGTGATACTATAGTGTCTTTGTGATGTATATGACGTGGAATCGTGTGTGCAAGGTATGTTAGTGAAATGTATGTCTTCTGCATGTGGTACATATGAGTGCGTGGTGTGTGTGTGTGGAGTAAAATTGGGGTGGATGTGTTGTGTGTCGTGCCTATTTAGCATGGGTGTGGTATATATGGAGTGTTTGGGAGGTATAGCTATGGTGTACGTGTGGCATGTGTCCGTGTTGTGTGTGTGTTGTTTAGTGTGTGTGTGCCATATGTATTCTGTGTCCTATGTATTCGTCGGTGTCATATGTATTCTGTGTGTGTAATGTGTATGGTGTGTGCATGATGAATGTTTGGCATGCAAGTTGCACATTTGATGTTGGCTTGGGTGCTTTGTTTCCATGTGTGTGGGATCCGTGTTATGTGAGTGGTGTTTCTGCGGTTATTTGCCTATGGGAACGTATGTTGTGTGATGCGGTGTGCTTTTGCTGTGGAGGTTGTACGTGTGGTCTTTGTGTGTGGGGGGGACTTGTGTGGTTATGTTGTGGTATATGTGTCACGTGTGCGGTATGTGTTTACCATATGTATGGTGTGTGTGTCCCATGTGAAGTATATATGTTGTAGGCAGGCAGCTTCTGCATATGTGTGTGTAGTATATGCATGAAAATGATCGGTGTATGTGTCTTTGTGTGTGGTATTGGCAGTGTGCATGGTGTCTGTGGTGTATGTGTTGTGAGTCTGCTTTGTATGTCATGTATAATTGTTTAATATCTGTTTTGTTTGTGAGGTGTCTCTGTGGTGTAATTGTGGCATAGGTGTAGTGTGTGTGTCATATATTTGTGGGGCGTGGGGGCATATGTGTCCTGTGTGAGGGGTATGGCAGGCTGCGTGTGTTGGTATATGTGTGGGGTGCGTGTGTTGTACATGTGGAGTTTTGCGTGTGGTATCTGTGCAGTGTACGTGCACTATGTGTGTGCTGTAGGTGTAGCATTTCTGTGTATACCTGGATTGTTTGTGTGTCATATGCATGGTGTGTGCGCTGTGTATGTGTAGCATGGGTGTTGCGGGGGTGGTGTGTGCATAAGGTATATGTGTTGTGTTTCTGTGGTGTGCATAGTGTGTGTGCTGTGAATGTCTGGTGTGTGTGTGTGGTATATGTGCGTGGTATATGTGTATATGTGTGTATGGGAATGGTATTTGTGTACTGTAAGTGAGGCTGTGTGCGATGTCTAGGTTTTGCGTCTGCGGCGTGTGCAGTGTGTATTTGTGAATTCTGTGTGCGGTATGTGTGAATGTGACAGGCGCACTGAAAACGTATACGTTGTCTGTGGCACTTATTTGGCATGTAATGGACGGTATATATGTGGGGCGTGTGGGGTGTATCTATGCCGTGTGGTGGTGTAAGACAGCTTCATTTCTATGTGTTCTTTGTATAGCGTGTGTGAGGTCAATGTGTGGTGTGGTGGTATAGGTATGGTGAGAGTGATGTAGAAGTGTGGTGTGTGCGTGCTATGTGTGTGTTTGGAATAAGTGTGGTTGGTGGTTGTTCTATAGGTGATGTATGTGTGATATTTGTGTAGTATGTGAGTGGTGTTTGTGGGATGTCTGGTTTCAACACACTATCGTTTCACAGAGTTGAGTGTATGGCACCTTCTGTGTAGGCCCTGCGTGGTTTTGAAACACTTCTAACTTAGTGAAAGCAGATGTTAGTTGAACGACGGTTTCCATAATGTGCCGTTTGACAGAGTTGAGTATATGGCACTTTCCCCAAAGGCCCTGCATGGATTTTCAAACACTTCTGACAGTGAAACAGGTTGTTTGTTTGTTTTTTAAAATACGGATTCCCTATAGTGTCGTATCACAGAGGTAAGTATACGGAAGTTTCCGTAGAACCCCTGCATCGTATTCAGACACTTCTAACTTAGTGAAACCAGGTATTAGTTTAAAGATGGTTTCCACACAGTGTTGTTTCGCAGAGTGGAGTATATGGCACTTTCCTTGTAGGCCCCGAATGGGTTTTGAAACACTTCTAACTTAGTGAAACAAGATGTTAGTTGAAAGACGGTTTCCCCACAGTGCTGTATCACAGAGTTGAGTGTATGGCACTTTCCACATAGGCCCCCAAAAAGGTTTCAAACACTTTTAAATTAGTGAAACCAGATTTTAGTTGAAAGATGTGTTCCCTACAGTGTTGTTTCAGAATTCACTATATGATACTTTCCGTGTAAGCCTTGCATAGGTTTTCAAACACTTCTAATTTTGTGAAACCAGATATTAGTTTAAAGACAGTTTCCCCAGGAGGAGTAGGCAGATCTGTACTTCCCACGTCTCTCAAACAAAGAAGTGCTGAAGCTAAAGGACTTTGAACCCCAAGAGTCTTGGAGGAAGAGACTGAATCTACCAGGAAGAAAATGAGGCTTGAGAAAAGATAGGACTACTTCAAAGAACAAATCAAAGCACGCCTTGTGGAGGGTCCAAAACATCACTACGAGTAGAGAAATAGAATAACCAAAGTCATAACAACAGAGAGCAAGTAACACTTTCCAAAAAACACCTCCTGAAGGGCCAGGCCCTGGAGATTGTATGACTCCCCTTTAATAGAGCAGTGCTCACTGGTAGAGAGCAAGTAACAAGCTTTTAAAGCTCATAAGGGACAGAAAACTAGGCAAAATGACAAAACGGAAGAATTCTCTTCAAAAGAAATTCCAGGAAGAAGTGACAGATAAAGAATTGATCAAAACAGATTTAAGCAACATAACTGAACAAGAATTTAGAGTAATAGTCATAAAATTAATCGCTGAGCTTCAAAAAAGAATAGAAGACAGCAGAGAATCTATTGCTACAGAGATCAAAGGACTTAAAAATAGTCATGATGAATTTAAATATGCTATAAATGAGGTGCAAAATAAAATGGAGGCGGTCACAGCACGGATTGAAGAGGCAGAGGGGAGAATAGTTGAATTAGAAGATAAAATTATGGAAAAAGAGGAAGCTGAGAAAAAAAGAGATTAAAAAAATCCAGGATCAAGAGGGGAGAATTAGAGAACTAAGTGACGCAATCAAACGGAATAATATCCATACCATAGGAATTCCAAAAGAAGAAG
This sequence comes from Panthera onca, assembly GCF_046562875.1. Lineage (NCBI taxonomy): Eukaryota > Metazoa > Chordata > Mammalia > Carnivora > Felidae > Panthera > Panthera onca. Next base: position 12,544,053 of record NC_138355.1, on the reverse strand, counting down.
AAGAGAGAGAAAGGGGCTGAAGGTGCACTTGAACAAATCATAGCTGACAACTTCCCCAATCTGGGGAAGGAAACAGACATTGAAATCCAAGAGGCACAGAGAACTCCCTTCAGACGTAACTTGACTTGATCTTCTGCATGACATATCATAGTGAAACTGGCAAAATACAAGGATAAAGAGAGAATTCTGAAGGCAGCCAGGGATAATAGGGCCTTAACGTACAAAGGAAGAATCATAAGGGTAGTAACATACCTATCCACTGAAATTTGGCAGGCCAGAAAGGAGTGGCAGGAAATCTTCAATGTGATGAACAGGAAAAATATGCAGCCAAGAATCCTTTATCCAGCAAGCCTGTCATTCAGAATAGAAGGAGAGATAAAGGTTTTCCCAAACAAACAAAAACTGAAGGAATTCATCACCACTAAATCAGCACTACAAGAGATCCTAAGGGGGACTCTGTGAGTGACATGTTGCAAGGACCACAAAGTACCAGAGACATCACTACAAGCATGAAACCTACAGATAACACAAAGACTCTAAACCCATATCTTTCAATAATAACACTGAATGTAAATGGACTAAATGCTCCAATCAAAATACATACGGTATCAGAATGGATAAAAAAAAAACATATTTGCTGTCTACAAGAGACCCATTTTAGACCTGAGGACACCTTCAGACTGAGAGTGAGGGGATGGAGAACTATCTATCATGCTACTGGAAGTCAAAAGAAAGGTGGAGTAGCCATACCTACATCAGACAAACTAGACTTTAAATTAAAGGCTGTAACAAGAGATGAAGAAGGACATTATGTAATAATTACAGGGTCTATCCATCAGGAAGAGTTAACAATTATAAATGTCTACACACCGAATTCAGAGCACCCAAATATAGAAAACAATCACAAACATAAGCAATCTCATTGATAAGAATGTGGTAACTGCAGGGGACTTTAATACTGTACTTACAACAATGCACAGATCATCTAGGCAGAGAATCAATAAAAACAAAGTGGCCCAGAAAGATACATTGGATCATATGGATTTGACAGATATATTTAGAACTTTACATCCCAAAGCAGCAGAGTATACTTTCTTCTTGAGTGCACATGGAGTATTTTCCAAGACCAATCACATTCTGGGTCACAAAACAGTCCTCAATAAATATAAAAGAATTGAAATCATACCATGCACACTTTCAGATCACAATGTTATGAAACTTGAAATCAACCACAGGAAAAAGTCTGGAAAACCTCCAAAAGCGTGGAGGTTAAAGAACACCCTACTAACGAATGAGTGGGTCAACCAGGCAATTAGGGAAGAAATTTAAAAAAATATATGGAAACAAATGAAAATGAAAATACAACAATCCAAACGCGTTGGGATGCAGGGAAGGCAGTCCTGAGAGGGGAATACATTTCAATCCAGGCCTATCTCAAGACACAAGAAAAATCCCAAATACAAAATCTAACAGCACACCTAAAGGAACTAGAAGCCGAACAGCAAAGATGCCCCAAGGCCAGCAGCAGAAGAGAAATAATAAAGATTAGAGAAGAAAGAAAGAATATGGAATCTAAAAAAAAAAACCCAGAAGCACAGATCAATGAAACCAAGAGTTGGTTTTCTGAAAAAAAATAAAATAAAATAAAAAAAAATTGATAAAAGTCTAGCCAGGCTTCTCAAAAAGAAAAGAGAGAGGACCCAATTAGGTAAAATCAGGAATTAAAAAGGACTAATTACAACCAATCCCTCAGAAATACAAGCAATTATCAGAGAGTACTATGAAAAACTATATGCCAACAAACTGGACAACCTGGAAGAAATGAACAAATTCCTGAACACCCACACACTACCAAAAACTCAAATGGGAAGAAATAGAAATTTTGAACAGACCCAAAACTAGTGAAGACATTGAATCAGTTATCAGAAATCTCCCAACAAATAACAGTCCTGAACCAGATGGTTTTCCTGGGGATTTCTACCAGACATTTAAAGCAGAGTTAATACCTTTCTCAAGCTGTTCCAAAAAATAGAAGTGGAAGGAAAACTTCTGGACTCATTATATGAAGCCACCATTACTTTGAATCCCAAACCAGATGGAGACCCAGCGACAAGAGAGGGAGAGGGAGAGAGAGAGAGAGAGAGAGAGAGAGAGAGAACTACAGGCCAATATCCCTAATGAATATGGTTGCAAAAACTCTCAACAAGATACTAGCAAATTGAATTCAACAGCATATAAAAAGAATTATTCGCCATGATCAAGTGGGATTCATTCCTGGGCTGCAGGGCTGGTTCAATATTTGCAAATCAATCAATATGATACATCACATTAAGAAAACAAAAGATAAAAACCATATGTTCCTGTCAATAGATGCAGAAAAAGCGTTTGACAAAATACAACATCATTTCTTGATGAAAACCCTCAAGAAGAAACATACTTAAATATCATAGAAGCCGTTTATGAATAGCCCACAGCTAATGTCATCCTCAATGGGGAAAAACTGAGAGCTTTCCCCCTGAGATCAGGAACACGAAAGGGATGTCCACTCTCACCACCGTTGTTTAACATAGTGTTGGAAGTCCTAACATCAGCAATCAGACAACAAAATGAAATACAAGGCATCAAAATTGGCAAAGAAGAAGTCAAACTTTCACTTTTCACAGATGACATGATACTGTACATGGAAAACCGGACAGACTTCACCAAAACTCTGCTAGAACTGATGCATGAATTCAGCCATGTTGCAGGGTACAAAATCAACGTACAGAAATCAGTTGCATTTTTACCCACCAATAATGAAGCAACAGAAGGAGAAATAAAGAAACTGATCCCATTCACAATTGTACCATGAACCATAAAATACATAGGAATAAACCTAACCAAAGATGTAAAAGATCTGTATGCTGAAAACTATAGAAAGCTTATGAAGGAAATTGAAGACACAAAGAAATGGAAAAACATTCCATACTCATGGATTAGAAGAATAAATATTGTTTAAAAAGTCAATACTACCCAAAGCAATATACACATTCAATGCAATCCCAATCAAAATTGCACCAGCAGTCTTCTCAAAGCTAGAACAAACATTCTAAAATTTGTATGGAACCACTAAAGACCCTGAATAGCCAAAGTAATACTGAAGAAGAAAACCAAAGCGTCAGGCATCACAATCCCAGACTTCAGCCTCTACTGCAAAGCTGTAATCATCAAGACAGTATGGTATTGGCACAAAAACAGACACGTAGACCAATGGAATAGAATACAGAACCCAGAATTGGATCCACAAATGTATGGCTAACTAATCTTTGACAAAGCAGGAAAGAGTGTCCAATGGAAAAAAAGACAGTCTCTTTAACAAATGGTGTTGTGAAAACTGGATAGCAACATGCATAAGAATGGAACTAGACCACTTTCTTATGCCATACACAAAAGTAAACTCAAAATGGATGCAGGATCTGAATGTGAGGCAGGAAACCATCAAAAGCCTAGAGGAGAAAGCAGAAAAAAAACTCCTTCAACTTCAGCTGCATGAATTTCTTACTCAACACATCTCCAAAGGCAAGGGAATTAAAAGCAAAAACAAACTATTGGGACCTCATCAAGATAAAAAGCTTCTGCCCTGCAAAGGAAACAATCAACAAAACTAAAAGGCAACCGACGCAAATATTTGCAAATGACATATCAGATATAGGACTAATATCCAAAACCTATAAAGAACTCACCAAACTCCACACCTGAAAAACAAATAATCCAGTGAAGAAATGTGCAGAAGACATGGATAGACATTTTTCCAAAGAAGACATCCAGATGGCCAACAGGCACATGAAAAGATGCTCAACATCACTCTTCATCAGGGAAAAACAAATCAAGCCACAATGAGATACCACATCACGCTGGTCAGAGTGGCTAAAATGAACAAATCAGGAGACTAGAGATGCTGGCGAGGACGTGGAGGAACGTGAACCCTCTTGCACTGTTGGTGGGAATGCAAACTGGTGCAGCTGCTCTGGAAAACAGTGTGGAGGTTCCTAAAAAAATCAAAAATAGAACTACCCTATTACCCAGCAATAGCACTGCTAGGAATTTACACAAGGGATTCAGGAGTGCTGATGCATAGGGGAACATGTACCCCAATGTTTATAGCAGCACTTTCAACAATAGCCAAATGATGAAAAGAGCCTAAATGTCCATCAATGGATGAATGGATAAGGAAGATGTGGTTTTATATATACAATGGAATACTACTTGGCAATGAGAAAGAATGAAATATGGCTGTTTGCAGCAATGTGGATGGAGCTGGAGGGTATTATGCTAAGTGAAATAAGTCAGAGAAAGACAGAGATCATATGTTTTCATTCATAGGTAGATCTTGAGAAACTTAACAGAATACCATGGGGAGGGGAAGGGGGGAAAAACTTACAGAGAGGGAGTGAGGCAAACCATAAGAGACTCATGGATACTGAGAACAGACTGAGGATTGATGAGGGGTCAGGGAGAGAGGAGAGTGGGTGATGGGCAGGGAGGAGGGCACTTGTTGGGATAAGCACTGTGTGTTGTATGGAAACCAATTTGACAATAAATTATATTAAAAAATAAATAAGATAAAAGAAGATAAAATGAAAAAAAGACTAACTTATGAGGAATAGAAATATGAACAGAACTATACTGAGTAGGGAGATTAATCAGTAATTTAAAATATCTCAAAAATGAAAGCCCTGGACCTGATGACTTTACTTGTGATTTCTCTTCTTTTTTTAAAATGTTTTTATTTATTTTTGAGAGAGGGAGAGAGACAGAGAGATAGAGTGTGAGTAGGGGAGGGGCAGAGAGGGAGAGGGAGGCACAGAATCTGAAGCAGGCTGCAGGCTCTGAGTTGTCAGCACAGAGCCTGACATGGGACTTGAACCCATGAACCATGAATTTTTGGTGCTGAGTTATATAAGCTCTTTTTATACTTTAGATATTAAGCCATCACCAGATATATCACTCACAAATGGCTTTTCCCACTTAACAGGTTGTTTCTTAATTTTGTTGATGGTTATCTTCACTGCACAAAAGTTTCCATTTTGATGTAGTCCCAGTAGTTTATTTTTTGTTTTTTATGTCCTTTGTCTTAGGAGACACATGTGGAAAAATTTTGCTACCACACAAAATCTTCCTCATTAAGCCATTATTTTAGGAGCAGGAGACATATCTGGCTTTTCTAACACAAAAGGTGAGCAGAGACAAAATGTAAGATGGAGGAATGAAAGAATAGGATAAGGCTACAGTCAAAGAGCTCTAAGTGAAACAGTCATAAAAAATATTCCTGATGAATAATTTAAAGCAATAATTGTAAGGATACTCACCAGATTTGAAAAAAGAAAAGACATCAGTGAGACTGTTACCACAGAGATAAAAGAGTTAAAAACAATCAGAAGTGAAGAGTGCAATAAACTAGATTGGAAGCAGGCTTGATGCAATGAACAGCAGGTTGGAGGAAGCTAAAGAATCAATTAGTGACCTAGAAGAGAATCTAATGGAAAGAGAGAAAAAAGAATTATGCAACATGAGACTAGAGTTAGGGAACTCAGTGAAGCTATCCAATGTAATATTCATATTATAAAAGTCCCAGAAGAAGAGAGAAATGGGGACAGAAATTTTATTTAAAGAAATAGTAGCTGAAAACTTCCCTAATCTGAGGAAGGAATGAGATATCCATGTTCAGGAGGCACAGAGAACTCCCAACAAAGTCAATAAAAATAGGCCAACACCAAGACATATTGTAATTAACTTGTCAAACTATAGTGATAAAGAAAAAAACCTTAAAAGCACCAAGGCAAATGAAGTCATTAACTTACAAAGGAAAACCCATAAAGCTAGCTAGAGATTTCTCAGCAGAAACTTGGCAATCCAGAAAAGAGTGGCATGGTATTCTCAAAGTGCTGAATGGTAAAAAGCTGCACTCAAGAATAACTTATGCAGCAAGGCTGTCATTCAGAATACAAGGAGAAATAAAGATTTTCCCAAATGAAAACTAAAAGAGGTTGTGACCACTAAGCTAGCCCGCAAGAAATATTAAGGAGACATCCAAAGGGACAAAGACAAGAATACATCAGAGAAAATCTCTAGAAACAACAAAAGTAATAAAATGGCAATTAACACATAAATATTAATAATTATTTTGAATGTAAATGGACTAAATCCTCCAATAGAAACACATATTATATCAGAATGCATTAAAAAAAAACAAATAACAAGATCATGGTGCTTGGCTGGCTCAGTTATTAGAGCATACAGTCTTGGGGTTGTAAGTTTGAGCCCCTCATTGGCCGTAGTGATTACTTAAAAATAAAATATTTAAAAGGAACCAAAAAAACCCAAAACAAAATAACAAGACCATCTATATGCCATCTACAAGAGTCTCCTTTTAGACCAAAGTCACCTGCATATTGAAAGTAAGGGGATGAAGAAACATTTATCATGCAAATGGATGTCAAAAGAAAGCCAAAGTAGCAATACTTCCATCAGATGAACTAGACTTTAAAACAAAGATTGTAACAAGAGACAGAAGAGGGCACTATATAATCATATATAGGGGAACAATTCAAGAAGATATAAGAGTTGTAAATATTTGTGCACCTAACATTGAAACACCCAAATACATAAAACGGTTACTAACAAACATAAAGGAACTCATTGATAATAACACAATAATAGTCAGGGACTTTAAAAATTCACTCACATCAATGGACAGATCATCTACACAGAAAAAAACCAGGAAACAATGGCTTTGAATGACAAACTGGACCGGATGGACTTAACAGATATGTTCAGTATTCTCTATTCTTAAACAGCAAAATACACATTCTTTTTAAGTGCCCATGGTCATTCTCTAGAATAGGTCACATGTTAGGTCACATGTTAAATAGGCTTTAACAAATAAAAAAAGCCTGAAGACATACCATGCATCTTTTCTGACCACAACTGCATGAAACTAGAGGTCAATCATAAGATAAAAATCTGGAAGGACCATAAAAACAGGGAGGTTAAATAGCATGCTACTAAACAATGAATGGATCAACCAGAAAAGCAAAGAATAAATTTAAAAAAAAATATGGAAAATTTTTTAAACGAAAATGAAACAATACAAATTATTTGGGTTTCAGCAAAAGAAGTCCTAAGAGAGAGCATATAGTAATACAGGCCTACCTCAGAAAGCAAAAAAAGTATCACAGATAAACAACCTAACCTTATGCCTAAAGGATCTGGAAGAAGAACATCAATTGAGTCCAAAAACCAGTGGAAGAAGGTAAATAATAAAGATTAGAGAAGAAATAAATGATATACAAACTAAAAAACCAATTAAGCAAATAAATGAAATCAACAGCTGGTTGATTAACTTATCAATTAATAAAATTGATAAACCTGTAACTGGGCTTATCAAAGAGAGAGAGAGAGAAAAAGAGAGAGAAATGACTCAGATAAATAAAATCACCTATAAGAGAGGGGAAATAACAAACAATACCACATAAATACAATCATAAGAGAATATTATGAAAAACTATATGCCAATAAATTAGACAACCTGAAAGAAATGCATAAACTTCTGGAATCATATAAACTACCAAAACTGAAATAAGAAGAAATAGAAAATTTGAACAGACTGATAATAAGCAAAGAAATGGAATCACTAATCAAAAAGCTCCCTAAAACCAAAGTCTAGGACCCATATGGCTTCACAGTTGAATTCTACCAAACAGTTAAAGAAGAGTCAATACCTGTTTTTCTCAAACTGTTCCAAAGTATTAAAAAGGAAAGAAACTTCCAAACTCATTCTATGAGGCCAACATTACCTGATACCAAAATGAGATGAAGGCACCACACACAAAAAAAGACAACTATAGGCCAATATTCCTGATGAACATCAGGAATACAATTCTAGCAAACCGAAACCAACAATATATTTTAAAAAGTCATGCACCATGATCCAGTGGGATTTATTCCTGGGTTATAAGTCTGATTCAGTATTCACAGATCAACCAACTTGATACATAACATTAATGTAAGAAAGGAGAAGAACCATATTATCATTTCAATAGATGCAGAAAAAGTATTTGATAAAGTACAACATCTGTTCATGATCAAAATCTTCAACAAAGTAGATTTAGAGGGAACACACCTCAACATAATAAAGGCCATCTATGAAAAATCCACAGCTAATATCATCCTCAGTGGGGGAAAAATGAGTCTTTTTTCTATGGCCAGGAGAAAGATGAGGGTGTTCATTCTCACCACTTTATTTAAGATAGAATTGGGGGCATCTGGGTGGCTCAGTTGGTTAAACATCTGACTCTTGGTTTTGGCTCGGGTCATGATCTCACGGTTTGTGATGTTCAAGCCCTGCATCAGGCTCTGTGCTGATAGTTCTGAGCCTGCTTGGGGTGCTCTCTCTGTGTTTCTCTCTGTCTCTCAGAGAGAGAGGAGAGAGAGAATTTCAAGCAGGCTATGTGCTGTGAGCACACAGGCCAAAGTGGGGTTCCATCTCATGAACCATGAGACCATGACTTGAGCTGACATCAAAAGTCAGACTCTTAATTGACTGAGCCACCCAGACGCCTTACTTCAACAAAGATTTTAAGGCTAGCCTTGGCTAGAAGCTAGAATACATCATTTTGATTAGGGTTTTAAGGTTTGGCAAAAGCCAAAAGCAGGAGCCAAACTCACCGTGGTCAACACATTGTGACATTACTCAGGAGCAGTTTTGATAGATCTCGAACCAGAAATGTATTTCCATTTTTAAGTTAAGATGATACAATCATGCCGCCTGGCAGTGTTACCCCTTCTAGAAAGTGATAGGGTCTTATGCCAAACAAATGTGCTATACCCCTGTCTTAATCCCCTATCCCCACATTAGGGAAAGTCAAGAACCAGCAAAGGTATGGATACTCCCTTCAAGAAAGCACCTCCATCTTCAAGCAAGAGCCTGTTCTACAAAGGCTCTTCGGACCCCCAGCTAAATGTAGAGTTCCCCTACCTATACCAAGAATGAACTGTGCTATCAATAGTCTTCATCATAACTCTGCCTCTGCAAACCAGTGAGACAATGGAAACACCACACTTTCAGGCTTCCACACAAATCATAGGTTCTGTGTATTTATTTAAAAAACACAAACACAGGGCGCCTGGGTGGCTCGGTCAGTTAAGCGTCCAACTTCGGCTCAGGTCATGATCTCGCGGTCCGTGAGTTCGAGCCCCGTGTCGGGCTCTGTGCTGACAGCTCAGAGCCTGGAGCCTGTTTCAGATTCTGTGTCTCCCTCTCTCTGACCCTCCCCCGTTCATGCTCTGTCTCTCTCTGTCTCAAAAATAAATAAACGTTAAAAAAAAAATAAAAAAAAATAAATAAACGTTAAAAAAATTTTTTTAAAAATAAAAAACACAAACACAAAACAAAACAAAAAACTTAAGCATGGTGTTTTTTTTGGATTTCATGTGAGCTTTTGGTTGTGGGGAATAGAAATGAAACTTGGAAATTATGAACAATTGCCAAGTGGCTTCACTCAGTTATATAATAAGTTGGACACCAGATTTAGAAATCAGTATTTCTTCTCTCTGTGCCATATTTTCCAAGGTTAGGGATTGGTGCATCAAAACAAACTTATCCATGTTGCCAAGGATATGTAGTAGGGCTTATAAACCAGGAATTTAGAGGGAAATATCCCAATCTCCTTTCTTGTTAGGCCAAGATGGAGGGACCAAGGTGCTAGGCTAGAAGTGGTACTTGCCCTGATCATACAGGGTATGGAATTCTCTATCAGAGGTAACCTGGAGCAGGAGCAATAAGAGAAGAAAGCCAGATCCTGATGTCAAAGATGAACATAACATAGTGGGGGCTGGGGGTAGGGGTGGGTTGGGTAGAGAAGTAGCCAAAGTATCACAAAGCAAGTTGCTAGGGGCTATAATAAAAGATCCAAGATGAAGAAGTGACAAAACTGGATAAGATGGAGGTGGGGATGATTTGGCAAGTCTTCGGATAGAAAGTGTTATTAGAACTGGTAGGAAATAATGTAGGAAGTGGCCCTGGAGTGTAGAGATAGAGAAGATCCTTTAGGCAAGGTAAATCAGTAGTACATATGAAATCATTAATATCAACATGTACACATTATATTGAGAGCACAATGCATATTATAGATGGAGAATAGTGTACTTTATATTCAAGGAAAGGCTCATATTTTGGAATGGAAACAGGAGGTTAGTGGTAGGGAGTAGAAAAAGATAAGTGGAGGAAGACAAGATGACAAGAAAGGTAAGATGGAAAAATAGGGGCTCAGTCGGTTGAGCATCTAACTCTTGATTTTGGCTCAGGTCATGATCTCACTGTTCATGGGTTGAATGCCACGTTGAGCTCCTCACTGACACTGTGGAGCCTTTTTAGGATTCTCTCTTTTCCTCTTTCTCTCTCTCTGCCCCTCTCCTGCTCAGGTGCTCGCTCTCTCTCTCTCTCTCTCTCTCTCAAAACAAATAAACTTTAAAAAGTGGAAATATAATCTCTTGTAAAAGCTTTGAATGACATGCTCAGGAAAATGGCCTGGAAAGTATTGAAAGTTTCTAATCTGAGGACATGATTAATACTTCCACAGCAAGTTTCTCCAACTCACATGCCTACAGGCCAGACGCCAAATGTGGATGAAGACGCCGTTTGATGATGATGGTGATAAACTATGCCCATGTAAAAGGAACTATGCTCCATGGGGATTGTTATCATTTAGGATATAGGCCAATATCCTCAGATCTTTAAATTTTTTGTTAAAATGTATTTGGCACATAACATTGTATAAATTCAAGGTAACAATGTATTACTTTGATACATTTATATATTATGATTGCCACTATAGCAATAATTAGTACTGAATCGTGTTACATAATTATTATTTGTTTTTAGTGGTTGGAATAATTAAGTTCTAGTCTCTTAGCAAGTTTAATGAATACAATTGAATATTATTGTCCATATTCACTATATATTAGATCAGATCTTTAAAATTTTATTTTTTAAAAATATTATTTATTGTCAAATTGGCTAACATACAGTGTGTACAGGGTGCTCTTGGTTTTGGGGGTAGATTCCCATGGTTCATCACTTACATACAACATCCAGTGCTCATCCCAACAAGTGCCCTCCTCAATGCCTATCACCCATTTTCCCCTATCCCCTACCCTACCATCAACCCTCAGTTTGTACTTAAGAGTCTCTTATGGTTTGCCTACCTCCGTCTCTGTAACTATTCCCTTCCCTTTCCCCCATGGTATTCTGTTAAGTTACTCAAATTCCACATATGAGTGAAACCATATGATATTTCTCTTTCTCTGACTGACTTATTTCACTTAGCATAATACTTTCCAGTTCCATCCACGTGGCTGCAAATGGCATGATTTAATTCTTTCTCATCCCATTTACAATTGCACCAAGAACCATAAAATACCCAGGAATAATCCTAACCAAAGACGTAAAATATTTGTATGCTGAAAACTATAGAAATATATGAAAGAAATTGAAGAAGACACAAAGAAATGGAAAAACATTCCATACTCATAGATTGGAAGAATGCATATTGTCAAAATGTCAATACTACTCTAAGCAATCTACACATTCAATGCAATCCCGATCAAAATTGTACCAGCATTCTTCTCAAAGCTAGAACAAACAATCCTAAAATTTGTATGGAACCACAAAAGACCCTGAACAGCCAAAGTAATATTGGAGAAGAAAACCAAAGTGGGAGGCATCACAATCCCAGACTTTAGCCTCTACTATAAAGCTGTAATCATCAAGACAGTATGGTATTGGCACAAATACCGACACATGGACCAATGGAATAGAATAGAGAACCCAGTATTGGACTCACAAATGTATGGCCGACTAATCTTTGACAAAGCAGGAAAGAGGATCCAATGGAAAAAAGACAGTCTCTTTAGCAAATGGTGCTGGGAGAACTGGACAGCAACGTGCAGAAGAATGAAACTAGACCACCTTCTTATACCATACACAAAAATAAACTCAAAATGGATGAAAGACCTAAATGTGAGACAGGAAACCATCAAAACCCTAGAGAAGGCAGGCAACAACCTCTTTGACCTCAGCCACAGCAATTTCTTGCTCAACACATCTCCAAAGGCAAGGGAATTAAAAGCAGAAATGAACTATTGGGAGTTCATGAAGATAAAAAGCATCTGCACTGCAAAGGAAACAAACAACAGATCTTTAAAAATTTAAAAAGAAGTCAGAAAACCAACTACATAAAACTCCTAATTTTGGAACATTGACAACTAATTTAAAGCCAAAATTTTCAACAGTTTGTTGGCCAAAAAGTTTGTTGGCACTTTTACAAGCCTGATGTGTCTGGATATGAGGGTGTGTAGAAGTTTACTCAACAGCATACAATGCTGCAAAGTACATAAATTGCATGTATGTATCCATTTTCATGGTTTTATCACATTGAATTTTTTGAAGGGAAGAGACTTTTTAAAGTTTATTTATTTATTTTGATAGAGAAAGAGGGAGGGAGGGAGAGAGAGAGAGAGAGAGAGAGAGAGAATGAGAGAGAGAGAGGAAAGAGAGAGAGAGAACAAGTGGTGGAGGGTCAGAGAAAGGGAGAGAGAGAATTCCAAGGAGGCTTTGTGGACTGTCAGTGCAGAGCCTGAGGCAGGGCTTGATCTCATGAACCATAAGATCATGACCTGAGCCAAAATCAAGAGTTGGAAGCTTTACCACCTGAGCCACCAAGAGCCCTTATCACATTGAATTTTAAAACCAGATTCAAAAACCCAAAGTATTGAAAGGGTCAGTTAATGCCAATGCCGCTCAAGAGACAGGCTGCACATAAAGACCTGAGAGGTTCAAAGTCTGGCCTTATGATTGAAACGGATTTGTTCAGTGACCTTGAATAAGGTCATTACCCAGGAGTTAGCCTTAGCATCTGGGTTTATAATACAAAGATAGCAACTGCTAAGCTACTGTGAAAACATCTAACCAAAGGGATTTAAAACATGTAGTTCCCTCCAAAAAAGTGCTTCAAGAATTCACAATGCTCTCTGTAATTTTAGAGTTTGCCTCATTTGGACAGTTCCTATGAATGTTGCCAAAATTATAAGCATACTGTGGAGCCTAAAAATGACAACTAAACACTATTGGCTGGATACAAGCTTTTGCAGCATTGTAAAAAAACAAAAACAAAAACAAAACCAGACAGTCCTTTTAAAATTTATAACGTATATTTTCCAGGAAAGAACACTTCCATTTCAGTCAATATTTTCTTTTCAATTCCTTAGGATCTGAAACTACCTTATAAAGCACGGTAGAAAAATGAAAATGTATTGAATATTTTAAGCCTTATAAGCAAATAAATTGGTGGAAGGTAATATATACTTTGCTTATACACTCATATCTGTATATGAGCCTTGAGTTGAGGCTATGAAAAATGCACATTTACCCTATTCCTTATTAGGAGGATATATTTCATTAACCATAATGGTCTCTTTTTTATTTTGTTGCTAATATGTCCCTGTACTGTATTTTATAAATCTGAATGTGTACTGCACTGGCATGCAAAATAATTATAATTTTAAAAGTTCCAACTCAGATAATAAATTATATACACTTCAAAATTGTTACATGCTATGTAATACCATATTTCCCCCTATTTATCAGTATAGAAAAGTTTTTCCTTTTGGATATGGGAATTTTAGTAACTGATCATTAGTAACTCCCTCAATCTCCTCCAACCTATCAATGGTATTAAAAATGAATCCTTATGTTTCTCATTTGCAAACTTGTATAATTTTTCTTCAGCATTATAAATTAGTGGATTGCTCTTCTCAAACTCCTATAACTTCCTTTTCTAAAGAATATACAACACTGATCTTACAAAATCAATGTGCACACTACATTTTTTGGGCATCCTTAGTATCCTGACATTTTCCCTACCTCATCTGCATTGTTCACCTCTTGCCTACCTCTTCAGCCACAGATCACCTGCTCCAATAATTCCACCTTTCTTTGATACATTCTTATCTGAGCCTTTTTTTCCCAGCATCCTGCTGCTTCACACAGACCTGATTCACTTGGCATCTGTGTGCATTTCTGACCCTCCATCCTCCTACATGAAGCTTGCTTGCTACTCTGCCCAAGCCCATCTTCTGACTGCACACTTTGTTTCCATCACCCACTCCCAAACTCCATCCCTTGTTTTTTCCTGAAATTTATGCTCAGAACTGCCTCCCACGAACATTCATAAACCTCCTTCCTATGCTCCCTGAGACCATTTCCCCAGAAAGGCTGTGTAGTCTGCAAGCTTCCCTGCTTTTATGCGATGTCACACTCTGAGCTGTTCCCGGACCATTTATAGCAATTTGCTTTTCTCCCCTGAAATATGTTTTTAAAATTTTTTTTAAGGTTTATTTATTTTTGAGACAGAGAGAGACAGAGCATGAATGGGGGAGGGGCAGAGAGAGAGGGAGACACAGAATCGGAAGCAGGCTCCAGGCTCTGAGCCATCGGCCCAGAGCCCGACGCGGGGCTCGAACTCACCGAGTGTGAGATCGTGACCTGAGCTGAAGTCGGACGCTTAACCGACTGAGCCACCCAGGCGCCCCTCCCCTGAAATATTTTATATGGAGCCTTAGTTTATTCTTGACACTTTCTTTACAGAAATAATAAACTGCAACAGTGTATGTTAAATAAAAATGCCTAATATTTATTTTTAAGTGAATTATGTAAACATAGGGCAGCAGTAATACTATTGCCTGATGATCAGCTGGAACAATGATGGCAGAGCAAAATAGTTTCTCACATGCCTGGGAAACTTATGTCTTTGCTATAGTATTTTAATAACTACTACTATTAGGAATTTTTAACTTTTTAATAAAAGTGCTAGGCTGACCTTCTAAAAGTCTTTTTAAAACTGACTTTATTATAGAGGCACCTGGGTGGCTCAGTCAGTTAAGCGTCTGACCCTTGATCTTGGCTCGGTTCATGATCGCACAGTTCTTGAGATCAAGCCCTGCCTAGGGCTCTGTGCTGGCATCACAGAGCCTGCTTGGAATTCTGTCTCCCTCTCTCTGCCCCTCCCTCACTCTCTGTCTCTAAAAAAACACCTGACTTTATTATAGACATAAGAACACCTGATTAGAATCCTTGAGTAGTTCTATATAGCATACAAGTTTTGAATGTTTTAAATATTTTTGAAAGCAAATGCTGTTATATCTTTTCAACTAGAGCAATTACCAAACAAGTTTTTGGAAGAAATATTTGTCATCTATTTGCTGCAATAGAACTTTAGGCAGTTCCGAAAAATTGGAATTCTGTATGTGTAAATAACCTGTGATCACTTATAAACTAATACAATAATAATAATAATAATAGTAATAATAATAATTACAAGCTTTGGACTCATTGCAAACTAAGGTCATAGGTCAGGCTGCCAAACCACCCTTCAGAATGATAACTAGGAAAACTAAGTAGGAAACTTAGTAGGAAACTTTCCTAACTAGGAAAAATAAGTCTAGGAAAAGATTGACACTAAGTAAATAGTTCACTGCTTTGCCCAAAGGCTCAAAAAGTGCCCTTTGTCCTGAATTGTAAAAGTAGTGAAAAAAAAGTGGAGGTTCAAAGTCTCCATTTGGTCTCCTTCAAACACTCCATCAAGCACAATCAGCCTTCTCTCTAAACTTCTATTGAGTTCATGCCATACTATTTATTCTGACAGTTAACACATGTAGTCTTTTCTTTCCCGTGTGTTTGTCTTCCTGCTGCATGTGGGATTGCTAGAGGCAGGGACCATAGAGTATATTGACTTTGCTTGTCACGTCAGCATTGATGCAATCAATGCCAATTGGACGTACATGAGTTCATTTAGCATGTATCTCTGCTTATATAGTAGGTACCAGGCCAGTGAGGGGTCCTAGAGGTACGATGATATACAAGACAAAGTCCTGCCCCCAAAGAACTGAAATCTAGTGGGAGCAAAATAGGGAAGTACCATAAAAGGTGTTAAGTGTGGTGACTAAAGCCAGGATTAGGGGTTATGAGACCATATATGAGACCAGGGATTTTATCTGCTTGTAAAGCGTTCGAGACAAGCTCTCAGATGAAGTGATTTCTATCTTGCAACCCGGAGATTACTAGGACTTAGCACAGTAAAGAAGAGTTGGGGGAAGCAGAGTTTTCCAGTTATTTCTAATATACTTTATTGTCACATTGGCTTACATACAACACCCAGTACTCATCCAAATAAGTGCCCTCCTCAATGCTCATCACCCGTTTTCCCCTCTCCCTCCCCCCCATCAACCCTCAGTTTGTTCTCTGTATTTAAGAATCTCTTATGGTTTCCCTCCCTCCCTCTCTGTTTGTAACTATTTTTCCCCTCCCCCTCCCCCACGGTCTTCTGTTAAGTTTCTTGAGATCCACGTATGAGTGAAAACGTATGATATCTGTTTCTCTGACTGACTTATTTCACTTAGCATAAAACCCTCCAGTTCCATCCATGTTGCTGCAAATGGCATGGTTTCATTCTTTCTCATTGCCAAGTAGTATTCCATTGTATATATAAACCACATCTTCATTATCCATTCATCAGTTGGTGGACATTTGGGATCTTTACATAATTTGGCTATTGTTAAAGCGCTGCCATAAACATTGGGGTAAATGTGCCCCTATGCATCAGCATTCCTGTACCCCTTGGGTAAATTCCTAGTAGTGCTATTGCTGGATCACAGGGTAGTTCTATTTGTAATTTTTTGAGGAACCTCCACACTGCTTTCCAGGGTGGCTGCACCAGTTTGCATTCCCACCAATGGTGCAAGAGGGTTCCCGTTTCCCCACATTCTCTCCAGCATCTATCGTTTCTTGATTTGTTCATTTTAGCCACTATGACCAAGGTGAGGTGGTATCTCAGTGTGGCTTTGATTTGTATTTCCTTGATGATGAGTGACATTGAGCATCTTTTCATGTGTCTGTTGGCCATCTGGATGTCTTCTTTGGGAAAGCATCTATCCATGTCTTCTGCCCATTTCGTCACTGGATTATTTGTTTTTTGGGTGTGGAGTTTGGTGAATTCTGTATAGATTTTGGATACTAGCCCTTTACCTGATATGTCATTTGGAAATATCTTATCCCATTCTGTCGGTTGCCTTTTAGTTTTGTTGATTGTTTCCCTTGCAGTGCAGACGCTTTTTATCTTCATGAACTCCCAATAGTTCATTTCTGCTTTTAATTCCCTTGCCTTTGGAGATGTGTTGAGCAAGAAATTGCTGTGGCTGAGGTCAAAGAGGTTGTTGCCTGCTTTCTCCTCTAGGGTTTTGATGGTTTCCTATCTCACATTTAGGTCTTTCATCCATTTTGAGTTTATTTCATCCATTTGAGTTATATGGTATAAGAAGGTGGTCTAGTTTCATTCTTCTGCACGTTGCTGTCCAGTTCTCCCAGCACCATTTGCTAAAGAGACTGTCTTTTTTCCATTGGATCCTCTTTCCTGCTTTGTCAAAGATTAGTCGGCCATACATTTGTGAGTCCAATACTGGGTTCTCTATTCTATTCCATTGGTCCATGTGTCGGTATTTGTGCCAATACCATACTGTCTTGATGATTACAGCTTTATAGTAGAGGCTAAAGTCTGGGATTGTGATGCCTCCCACTTTGGTTTTCTTCTTCAATATTACTTTGGCTGTTCAGGGTCTTTTGTGGTTCCATACAAATTTTAGGATTGTTTGTTCTAGCTTTGAGAAGAATGCTGGTACAATTTTGATCGGGATTGCATTGAATGTGTAGATTGCTTAGAGTAGTATTGACATTTTGACAATTGCATTCTTCCAACCTATGAGTATGGAATGTTTTTCCATTTCTGTTTCTTTTTCAATTTCTTTCATAAGTTTTCTGTAGTTTTAAGCATACAGATCTTTTACATCTTTGGTTAGGTTTATTCCTAGTTATTTTATGGTTCTTGGTGCAACTGTAAATGAGATCTGTTTTTTTTTTAATTTCTCTTTCTGTTGCATCATTATTGGTGTATAAAAATGAAACTGATTTCTGTACATTGATTTCGTATCTTGTGACTTGCTTTCAAGTATTTGTTCTAGCAGTCTTTTGGTACAGTCTTTCGGGTTTTCCATGTAGTGTATCATGTCGTCTGTGAAAAGTGAAAGTTTGACTTCGTCTTTGCCAATTTTGATACCTTTTATTTCATTTTGTTGTCTGATTGCTGATGCTAGGACTTCCAACACTATGTTAAACAACAGTGGTGAGAGTGGACATCCCTGTTCATGTTCCTGATCTCACGGAAAAAGCTGTCAGTTTTTCCCCATTGAGGATGGTATTAACTCTGGACTTTTCATATATAGCTTTTATGATGTTTAAGTACTTTCCCTCTATCCCAAATTTCTTGAGAGTTTTTATTAAGAAAGGATGCTGTACTTTGTAAAATGTTTTTTCTGCATCTATTGACAGGATCATGTGGTTCTTATTATGTCTTTTATTAATGTGATGTATCACATTGATTGATTTGTAAATATTGAACACATCCTGAAGACCAGGACAGAATCCCACTTGATCATGGTGAATAATTCCTTTATATGCTGTAGAATTTGATTTGCTAGTATCTTGTTGAGAATGTTTGCGTCCATGTTCATATATTGGCCTATAATTCTCCCTTTTTTGTGGAGTCTCTGTCTGGTTTAGGAATCAAGGTAATGCTGGTTTCATAGAATGATTCCAGAAGTTTCCTCCATTTCTTTTTTTTTTTTTTTTTTTTTTGAACAGCTTGAGAAGTATAGGTATTAACTCTGCTTTAAATGTCTGGTAAAATTCCCCAAGGAAGCCATCTGGTCCAGGACTCTTTTTTCTTGGGAGATTTTTGATAATGATTCAATGTGTTCACTAGTTAAGGGTCTCTTCAAATTTTCTACTTCTTCATGTTTGAGTTTTGGTAATGTGTGGGTGTTTAGGAATTTGTCCATTTCTTCCCAGTTGTATGGTTTGTTGGCATATAATTTTTCATACTATACTCTGATAATTGCTTGTATTTCTGAGGGATTGGTTGCGATAAATTCATTTTCATTCATGGTTTTATCTATTTGGGTCCTCTCTCTTTTCTTTTTGAGAAGCCTGGCTAGAGGTTTATCAATTTTGTTTATTTTTTCAAAAAAACAACTCTTAGTTTCATTGATCTGTCTACTGTTTTGTTTTGTCTTTTTTTTTGGATTCTATATTGTTTAATTTGCTCTGATATTTATTATTTGTCTTCTGCTTGGTTTGGGGTTTCTTTGTGTTCTGCTTCTACTTCCTTTAGATTGGGTTTTTGGTATTTTTCTTGTTTCTTGAGATAGGCCTGGATTGCAATGTATTTTCCTCTTAGGACTGCCTTTGCTGCACCCCACAGGGTTTGGATTGTTGTATTTTCATTTTCATTTGTTTCCATATACTTTTTAATTTCTTCTTTAATTGCCTGGTTGACCCATTCGTTCTTTAGTAGGATGTTCTTTAACCTCCATGCATTTGGAGGTTTTCCCAACCTTTTCCTGTGGTTGATTTCAAGTTTCATAAAATTGTGACCTGAAAATTTGTCTTATATGATCTCAATTCTTTTGTATTTATTGAGGGCTTTTTTTTGTGTGACCCAGTATGTGATCTATCTTGGAGAACGTTCCATGTGCACTCGAGAAGAATGTATATTCTGCTGCTTTACAATGAAAAGTTTTAAGTTATATCTGTCAAGTCCATCTGGTCCAGTGTATCATCCAGGGCCATTGTTTCTTTATTGATTTCCTGTCTAAATGATCTGTCCATTGTTGTAAATGGAGTATTAAAGTCCCCTGCAATTACTACATTCTTACCAATAAGTATGCTGAGGTGGGGCACCTGGGTGGCTCAGTTGGTTAAGGGTCTGGCTTTGGCTCAGGTCAATATCTCATGGTTTGTGACTTCCAGCCCTGCATCACACTCTGTGCTGACAGCTCAGAGCCTGGAGCCTGTTCCGGATTCTCCCTTTCTCTCTGCCCCTTCCCCACTCACAGTCTGTCTCTGTCTCTCTCAAAATAAATAAACATTAAAAAAAAAGAATGCTGAGGCTTGTGATAAATTGTTTTATATATTTGGATGCTCCCGAATGCATAGACATTTATAATTGTTAGCTCTCCTTGATGGATAGACCCCATAATTATTATATAATGACCATCTTCTTCTCTTGTTACAGCCTTTGAAATCTAGTTTGTCTGATATAAATATGGCTACCTCAACTTTCCTTTGACTTCCAGTAGCATGATAGATGGTTCACCATCCCCTCACTTTCAATCTGAAGGTATCCTTAGGTCTCAAATGGGTCTCCTGTACACAGGAAACAGATGGGCATGTTTTTTTTTAATCCATTCTGATACCCTATGTATTTTAATTGGAGCATTTAGTCCATTTACATTTAGGGTTATTGAAAAATATGACTTTGGAGTCATTGTGCTATCTGTAGGTTTCAAGCTTGTAGTGATGTCTCTGGTTCTTTGTGGTCTTTGCAACATTTCACTCACAGAGTCCCCTTAGGATCTCCTGTAGGACTGGTTTAGTGGTGATTAATTCCTTCAGTTTTTGTTTGGGAAAACCTTTATCTCTCCTTCTATTCTGAATGACAGGCTTGCTGGATAAAGGATTCTTGCCTGGATATTTTTCGTGTTCATCACATTGAAGATTTCCTGCCACTCCTTTCTGGTCTGCCAACTTTCAGTAGATAGGTCTGCTACTATCCTTACGTCACTTTCACAATTCTGTCTTTATCCTTGTATTTTTCCAGTTTCACTATGATATGTTGTGCAGAAGATTGACTCAAGTTATGTCTGAAGGGAGTTCTCTGTGCCTCCTGGATTTAAATGTCTGTTGCCTTCCCTAGATTGGAGAAGTTCTCAGTTATGATTTTTTCAAGGACACCTTCAGCCCCGTTTTCTCTGTCTTCTTCTTCTGGAACTCCTATAATACGGATATTGTTCCATTTTATTGAATCACTTAGTTCTCTAATTCTCCCCTCATGATCCAGAATTTTTTTTTACCTTTTTCTCAGCTTCCTCTTCCATAATATTATCTTCTATTTCACCTATCCTTCCCTCTGCCTCTTCAACCTATGCTGTGACCACCTTTATTTTATTTTGCACCTCATTTACAGCATTTTTAAATTCATCATGACTATTTTTTAAGTTCCTTGATCTCTGTAGCAATAGATTCTCTGCTGTCACTATGCTTTTTTTTTTTTTTCAAAACCAGCAATTAATATTATGACTATTATTCTAAATTCTTGTTCGGTTATATTGTTTTTATCTGTTTTGAGCAATTCTTTAGCTGTCATTTCTTCCTGGATTTTCTTTTGAGGACAATTCTTCTGTTTCATCATTTTGGTTAATGTTCTTCCCTTACGTGTTTTAAAAGCTTGTTATGTGCCCTGCACCTGCAAGCATTACTATGTTAAAGAGGGGTCATACACTGTCCAGGGCCTGGCCCTTCAGGAGGTGTTTTTTGGAGAGTGTTACTCGCTCTCTGTTGTTGTGATTTTGATTACTTTTTCTCCCTAGTTTAGTATGTTTTGATCCCTCCACTATGTGTGCTTTGATTTGTTTATTGAAGTATCTCTGGAAGGGAAAACAAACAGACAAAAAACAAACAGAAAACAAAAACACTCAAACACACAAACAAAAAACCCCAGAAACACCAGTTACAAGTAAACAACAGGGTGGAGGCATTGCTGATGGAAGAGGCCTTATCCCACCCGAAGAGAGAAATGACAGGGGAGGTGAAAAGAAAGAATAAAAATCGACCAGAGAAACTATACTGCTTAGTCCAGAGAGGGAGAAAGGAAAATAAAGAAGGGGGTGTAGAACATTTATCAAGAGAATGGATTAAATGTCTGGTTAAACAAACCAGCAACTAGAGTAACCAGACTAGAGGAGGGAAGAGATAAGGAGAAAAGGAAGGAAGAATGTATCTATATAGTAATAACTGTCCAAGAATTAAACCAGACAATGCAACAGCGCTGGTCTGGAGAAGAGACCATATGATTCTTCAATGTCAATCCTGCTCCAGTAGATACACAGTTACCAGGCATGGAGGGGTGTGTTTGCATGCAGGCAGTTCCCACCTCCATGTGGGTCCTGCTGTCTGATCCCTGAGGCCCCACCTTGGTGGTGGTGGGGAGAAAAGTGGCAACACCCCAGTCTCTCCTCCATGGACCCGGTGTCCCAATCCTTCTGTTCAAGCCATCCTCACTGTGTCACAGGCACAAATGAGGTGGTTTGTTCCACTCCACCAACTCCTTGTGCTGGCACTTGGCTGGGATTCAAACTCTGGCTCCGTGTGCCCAGGTACTGGGAAAGTGCTGCCTCACGCGCCACCCTATATGTGGTCTCTGACTGGTGGATGCAGGCAGGATTTGTCTTGTCCCACAGCACTCCAGGGAGGGGATCGC
Source organism: Panthera onca (assembly GCF_046562875.1). NCBI lineage: Eukaryota > Metazoa > Chordata > Mammalia > Carnivora > Felidae > Panthera > Panthera onca. The sequence goes on along the minus strand of NC_138355.1, from coordinate 12,521,590 downwards.
TTTCTCCTACTCAGACTGTGCCTCTGACCTAGCCACTGAGCCCGGGGCTGGTTCCCCTCTTCCGCAGGTGCGTGATCAGGGCAGCCGGCCCCAGTGCAAAGAAAGCCCCTCAGTTAGAGATTGGATCTTTCTCCATCCTGGTCCAAGGTTTTTCTGTTGTGTATATACAGTCCTATGCTTCTCCAGACTCTCTTTCTCTTCCCTTTGTCTCTCCATAGAAGGGGATCCCTCTCCTCTGCAGGAGATCCCTCCGTCCATTCGTTTTATTTCTCCCAGTTTGCAATAATGCACCTATGGCCCGTCAGATTGTCCTGGTGGGTAGCTGGAAGTAACTGTGCCTCTTTCCCTCCCAGACTTTTGGGGTTCAAAGTCCTTTGGCTTCAACATTTTTTTGTTTGAGAGATAAGGAAACTTTGGATTCCACTACTTCTCCATCATGTTGGTCCCTCCTCTCTCCAGACTGTTTAAACTGCATCCCCAGAGGTGAGAAAGAGACAACACATTAAAGGAACAATAAATACTTCAGTATACTTAAATTTTATAGTTGAGGGGGGATATTGGAGGTGGGATAAAATGGGAAAGAAGGTTCGAAGATGAGCAGAGCCAAAGAGACACAAGAACTTTGGTCTTGCATCTTGAGGATAATGGAGGGTAGTTGAAGCTTCTGAGCAGGTGTGTGACATAATCCTGACTGGGCTTTGGAAAGGTCTTTCTGACTGCACTGTGGAGGTGGTCAGTGGAAGGCTTAGTGTCTGTGGCAGTGATCCAGGTGAGGGAAGGAGGGCCTGCCCTAGGAATGGTGAAGAATGGAGAGAAGGGTTTGCACTCATTTCTTACTTGGCACAAAGAGTAAATTGACAAGACATGGTGGATGATTATTGTGAAGGATGTGAGAGAAGGAGGAGAATTAATATGACACCCATGTTCCCAGTTTAGTCAGCTGAAAATAGGCTATTCATTCTAAAGCAGCAGTTCTCAAGGTGTGTACCAGCAAATTCACATCACCTGAGGACCTATGAAAACTAGAAATTCTTCAGCCCCACCCTACACAAAGTGAATGAAAAACTTTGGGGATGGAGACTAGTGACCTGTGTTTTAAGAAGACTTCTAGGGGTGCCTGGGTGGCTCGGTCGGTTAAGCGTCCGACTTCGGCTCAGGTCATGATCTCACGGTCCGTGAGTTCGAGCCCCACGTCGGGCTCTGTGCTGACAGCTCAGAGTCTGGAGCCTGTTTCGGATTCTGTGTCTCCCTCTCTCTCTGCCCCTCCCCTGTTCATGCTCTGTCTCTCTCTGTCTCAAAAATGAATAAACGTTAAAAAAAAAAAATTTAAGAAGACTTCTAGGTACTTTTGGTGCCTGCTTAAGTTGGAAAACCAATGTTCTAGCTTGTGGGTCTTCAAACTATTTTGCTCAGTACCCTAAAAGATATTTTAAAAAATATACCATTCACACATTTTAAATTTGACATCTAAAAGTTTTCTTTACAAGTATAAACAGTTGCAAAGAATATAATTTATAACATAATAAAAAAATATTATGTATTTTAAATACATTCAATGGAATCAAAATAGTAATTTGGTACCCACCATCACACTTTGAAAAAATGAACAAGTTCTTTGTTTAACAGGTAGAAATTTTATAGTGTATTTTTATTCCTTGAACATTTATGTCTTTTTAATTTCCCTAACTGAATTTTAGACTACATTATATTAGTCAACCTACCAAACTTATCTGCAACAAATATATGAATGTAATAAAATACTTCCCTAGATTTAGCTATAATTATTTTAGAAAATAATTGATAAAAACAACATAAAAGTTTTTGTAATTTTGATAATAACTACAAAATGTAAAAAGTCGTTTTTTTTTAAAGTAGGCTTCCCACCTACTGTGAAGCTTAATGCAGGGCTTGAACTTACAACCCTGAGATCAAGACCTGAGCTGAGATCAAGAGTCAGAGGCTTAACCAGGTGAGCCAGTCAGGCATCCCAGAAAGTAAATATTTTTGATATATATCTCCTAATGAGATAAAAAGGACATTTTAATTTTAGTTTGTGTATCTGAGGATGAACATTACACCATGTTAATTAAATAAGGTAAATTGCAGAATCCATTCTAGTCATATATTTCATTAATATAAATATTTTTAAAAAACTAAACACCCTGTTCATATAGTAAGTAGAGGGAATGAAAGGAGTTTATTAATTGTTAATCCTCTTTACTCCCTCTAGGATATATGCTAACGTATATAGAATCACCTATCATTGAAAAACTTATCTAGATCCTTTTTACAATTCTGTTGAAAGAAAAAAAATAAATTGCACACAAAAGTGAATACATAGCCATTTGTTCTCATCTGGATGTTGTCAGAGTTCTCCAGAGGAACAGTACCAATAGGCTATATAGAGATATATAGAAAGAGATTTATTATGAGAGCTTGGCTCATGCAGTGATGGAAACTAAGTCCCACCATCTGCCACCAGCAAGCTGGAGGCCCAGGAAAGCTGATGGTGTAGTACTAGTTTAAGCCCCAAAGCTGGAGAACCAGGGGAGATAAGGCATGAGTCTGAGTCCACATTCGAAGGCTGAAAATGAGGAGCAAAGAGATCCAAGCACAGAACATAAATGTTCCAGCTCAAAAGACAGTCAATGAAATTGCTCTTCCTCTGCTTTTTTTTTTGTCCTATTAAAAGGTTTGCATGATGTACACCTAAATTGTTGAGGGTGATCTTCTTTACTCAGTCTACTAATTTATTTATTTATTTTTATTTTATTATTTAAAAAATTTTTTTTTTAACGTTTATTTATTTTTGAGACAGAGAGAGACAGAGCATGAACAGGGGAGGGTCAGAGAGAGAGGGAGACACAGGATCTGAAACAGGCTCCAGGCTCTGAGCTGTCAGCACAGAGCCCGACGCGGGGCTTGAACTCACAGACCACGAGATCATGACCTGAGCCGAAGTCGGATGCTTAACCGACTGAGCCACCCAGGCGCCCCTCAGTCTACTAATTTAAATGGTAATCTCTTCCTGGAAAACCCTTACAGACACCAGAAATAATGTTTACCAGCTATTTAGGCACACCAGAGCCCAGTCAAGTTGACATATTAACCATCACAGATATTCTTTGTTTATTTCCACATTCATTTTCTCAACACCACCACCCATTTTTAGAATTGTTCTTTATTTGACATGCCAGAGGATTTTATACCCTGGGGGCAAAGCAACACATTAAGATTTAGGTCGAGGAAGAGCTATGCTTTCTTTTGTAAACAGCAAAAGTGGCAATTGTGAAAGAAAGGTGGGGAAAAAGGACAATATCTTGACTTTGAAGTATATTCTTAGACAATTTTATAAAAGAATACACATGGAAGTTTAAGATCAGGAAAAATATTCCTAAAAATGAGCTTTCCCGGGAAAACTGAAAAGCCTTTAAGTATTCCTAGGGGTATGCTTCTATGTTTGAAGACCTGGAATAAAGGTGGATGGCTTTCCTTAAATCAGAGGAGAGAAGAATAGAAAAGAATGGGTATCCATGCAAATAAACGTGTTGGCTTCACAGCAATCATGGTCTTTTCTGCTTGATGTATTTTCCCATCATTTGTACTAGTACCTTTCTCATAGCAGGCTTCTTACATTCACATCTCAGCTTAAAAGTCACCTCTTCAAAGAAGCTTCCCTGACCACCCCCTCTTAAGTAGCTACCTAGTCCAATATCCTATATTCTCAGCAGTGAGTTTTTCTCTGATACTTCTTCTTTCCCCTCCCTCTCCATCTTTCCTTTCCTCTCATTTTATTATTCACAAGTAGAACGTCTGTTTCTTGCAGAAAACCATTTTACCTGCAAACCTAGGACAGTGCTTAGCCCATAGTTCGATACTCAATACGTATTTGCTGAATTAGCTTAAAAAAAAAAAAGAATGTCAAGAAGTTGAGGATATTCCTCTCTGGTAGCTTGTAGTTTCTTTTTGAGGTAAGAGGTTATTTATTGAAAATAAAGGTAGAAATGGTGGGGTGGGCAAGTTGCATAGAGTGAACTTGAAAAGGGTGACAATGGAAGTGAGTGAGGACAAAGAAGAAAATGAATTGTTGAGCCGCATGTAGGCCCTGGGTCACTAAAGACACAAATTATCGAATCAGTGACAAATAAGAGCATTTGTTTGCTGCTGTTTTGAAATAGATTTTTAATAAATTGAGGTACGTTTAGTCACATAATATTTATGGTAGACAGAATAATGGCCCCTCAATGATACCCTTATCCTAATCCCTAGAACCTGTGAATATGTTTCTTTATACGACAAAAGGGACTTTTGTAGAAGTGATTAAAGTTTAAGGAAATTGATTATCCAGGATTATGTAGTTGTGCCCAATATAATTACAAATGTTCTTATTAGTAAAAAGGGGAGGCAGGGGAATCAGGGTTGGAGAAGGAGATATGAAGACAGTGGTGGTCAGAGTGACGGAGGAAGGGGCCACAGGCCAAGAAGTGATGCCGGCCTCTAGAACCTGGAAAAGTCAAAGAAATGAATTCTTCCCTAGAGCCTGAAGAAACACACAGCCCTGTGCACACCTTGATCTGGGACTTCTGACCTCCAGAACTGCAAGATAAGACATTTTTGTTGTTTTAGGCACTAAGTTTGTGGTAATTTATTAGAGCAGCAATAAGAAATTAATACTCCTTCAGTTCTGTATAGACAGTGGTTCTCAAACTGTAATATACAGCCATCTGGGATCTCGTTAAAATTCAGTCTCTGATTCAGAAGGTCTGGGTTGGTGAGATGTGAGATTTTGCATATCAAAAAAGTTCCCAGGTGAGGCTGGTGCTTCTGGGCCACAGGCCACACTCTGCGTAGGAAAGATCTAGAAGTCAACGTCAAGACAAAAGAGAGAAAGAGTTATTATAGGCATATCGCATGTCTCTTTTTTATTTGTATAGTTTTCCCAAATTTATATAATATGACAGCATGTTATAAATACAAAAATGCTATGAGGCAGATGCTGATACTATTTCATTTTATCGACAAGGAAAGTAATATTTGGAAAGGGTAAGCAACTAGCCCAGGCTACATAGCTGGTCTAGTGTTACTCAAGGATGAAATGCACAAAATGTTATTAAAAGTACCAACAGCTGCTATAAACATTGGGGTGCATGTGCCCCTTCAAAACAGCATACGGAAAGAGCCCAAATGTCCATTGATGGATGAATGGATAAAGATGTGGTATGTATATATACACGATGGAGTATTACTCAGCAATCAAAAAGAATGAAATCTTGTCATTTGCAACTACATGATGGAACTAGAGGGTATTATCCTAAAGGAAATTAGTTAGAAAAAGACAAATATCATATGACTTCCCTCATACGAGGACTTTAAACCACAGGAAAGATAAATACAAGGGAAGGGAAGGAAAAATAATATAAAAATAGGGAGAGGGACAAAACATAAAAGACTCTTAAATATGGAGAACAAACACAGGGTTACTGGAGGGGTGGTGGGAGGGGGGATGGGCTAAATGGGTAAAGGGCATTGAAGAATCTACTCCTGGATTCATTGTTGCACTATATGCTAACTAACGTGGATGTAAATTAAAAAAAAAAGTACCAACAGCAATTCTATGGAATTTAACTAATATAGCGACAAAATGAGCTGGAGCTATTACCTGATTTTTCCACTTTGAGACGACCAAAATACTAATCATGCTGCAGATGATCTTGGTTACAATTGTACTATGAGGGAAATTGTTTTGATAGAACAATCCCCACAAAGAAAAAAAAATGTAAATTTGAGGCATTTTGTCACATTCCGCCATCTCTCTCTGAAATCTGTATAGATTCAGCACTTATTGAGCACCTGCTATGTGCCAAAATCCCACGCCAGACACTAGAGAATCAAATATAAATAAGAACATTGTCCTTGTGCTCTGGAATTTTACTATATGACACAAAAAGATAAATGAAAAAAAAACCCCTATATTTTGATTTATACAATTCTAGAAGAAGTTTGAAAGAGTAAAGGAAAATTGATTAACTCTAGAAAAGTGGATATAAAATACAATGAGTTTCATGTTGCTTCAGAAGCAACTGTATACATTCAAAGAAGTCTATTGAGGTTTTTAAATATATATATATATATATATATATATATATATATATACACACACACACAATTAAAATCACAGATTCAAAACCCTAGTTCTTCCCAAAGGTTTTAAGTCCATATAACAATATTCTTTTTCTATTTTCAGCAATAATTAATTGTCACTTCTAGGGGGCCTGATGCTAAATCCCCATTTTCCTGGAGAGAAATTAAGAGGGCAGAGAAGTAGGGGGACCTTGGGCTTTCCTTGCCTCTCAAACACAGCTGTATTGAGGTAAGATCACTAGGAACATCCAGGAAATCAATCTTCAGAGTTGCAGAAGGATCCCCACAGTTGGAGGGAGAATGTGGCAGGTATGAGACTTACTTCAACAAACAAATCAAAGCACACCTAGTTAAAGGCCCAAACACTACCCACTGCAAACAAGGGGGAGCTCTGCAGTGGGAAAGAGCAGCCAAAAGGAAAAGAAAAGTGCACACAACATACACCAGAAACACTTCCTGAAGTGGCAGGCCCTGGACAATGTATGACCTCTTTTTAATATAGCAGTACTCTCAGGTGCAGGAAACATAACAAGCTTTTAAAACATGCAAAATAACAGAAATTCAAGTCCCAGATGCACAGAAATCTCCCTTCAAAATAAGCAAAAACAGGTTGGCACCATAACATAACGAAACTTGCAAAATACAAGGATAAAGAAAGAATTCTGAAGCAGCTAGGGACAAAAAGGTAATTAACCTATAAGGGTAGCAACAAACCTGTCCATAGAACCTTGGCAGGCCAGAAGGGAGTGGCAAGAAATATTCAATGTGCTGAAAAATATGCAGCCAAGAATTCTTTATCCAGCAAGGCTGTCATTCAGAATAGAAGGAGAGATAAAGATTTTCCCAGACAAACAAAAACTATAGGAGTTTGTGACCACTAAACAGTCCTGCAAGAAATAATAATGGGGACTGTCTGACTGAAGGAGGAAAAAAAAAAAGACGAAAGCAACAAAGACCACAAAGGAATAGAGAACATCAACAGAAACACCAACTCTACAGGTAACACAATGTACTAAATTCATATCTTTCACTAATTATTCTCAATGTAAATGGACCAAATGCTCCTGGATGGATTAATAAACAAGATCCATATACATGCTGCTTACAAGAGACTCATTTTAGACCTAAAGACACCTGCAAGATTGAAAGTGAAGGGATAAAGAACCATCTATAATGCTAAAGGATATCAAAAGAAAGCCAGAGTAGCCATACTTATATCACATTAACTGTATTTTATTTTTATTTTTATTTATTAAAATGTTTTTAAAAATGTTTATTTATTTTTGAGAGAGAGAAAGAGAGAGAGACAGAACGTGAAGGGGAAGGGGCAGAGAGAGAGAGGGAGACACAGAATCCAAAGCAGGCTCCAGGCTCCAGGCTGTCAGCACAGAGCCTGATGCAGGGCTCGAACTCACAAACCGCGAGATCATGACCTGAGCCGAAGTCGGACACTTAACTGACTGAGCCACCCAGCCACCTCACATTAACTAGATTTTTTTTTTTTTCAACGTTTTTTTTTTTTTTATTTATTTTTGGGACAGAGAGAGACAGAGCATGAACGGGGGAGGGGCAGAGAGAGAGGGAGACACAGAATCGGAAACAGGCTCCAGGCTCCGAGCCATCAGCCCAGAGCCTGATGCGGGGCTCAAACTCACGGACCGCGAGATCGTGACCTGGCTGAAGTCGGACGCTTAACCGACTGCGCCACCCAGGCGCCCCACATTAACTAGATTTTAAACCAAAGACTAACAAGAGGTGAAAAAGGGCATTATTTCATAATTAAGGGGCCTATCCATCAAGAATATCTAACAATTGTGAACATTTATGCCTCCAACCCAAGTTGGAGCACCCAAATAAATAAATCAATTAATCACAAACAAAAAGAAACTCATGGATAATAGTACCATAGTAGTAGGGGACTTTAACACCACATGCACGGCAATGGACAGATTAAGCAGAAAATCAACAAGGAAAAATGGCCTTGAATGACACACTGGACCAGATGGACTTAACAGATATATTCAGAACACTTCATCATAAAGCAGCAGAATACACATTCTTCTCAAGTGCACATGGAACATTTTTGAGAATAGATTGCATCCTGGGTCACAAATTAGCCAAACAGATATAAAAAGGTCAAGATCATACCATGCATATTTTCAGATCACTACCCTATGAAAGTTGAAATAAACCATAAGAAAAAATTTGGAAAGCCCTCAAATACATGTAGGCTAAAGAACATTCTACTGAAGATTGAATCGGTTAACCAGTAAATTAAAGAAGAAATTTAAAATATATGGAAACAAATGAAAATGAGAACACTACAGTCCAAACCCTTTGGATGCAGAAGAGGCAGTCCTGAGCAGAAAGTACCTTGCAATTCAGGCCTGTCTCAAGAAGCAAGAGAGGTCCCAAATACACAATATAACCTTACACCCAAAGGAGTTAGAAAAGGAACAGCCAAAAAGCCTTTAGCCAGGAGAAGGGAAATAATAAAGATTGCAGTACAAATAAACACTATAGAAACAAACAAACAAACAAAGTAAATAGGTCAATGGAACTAAGAGATGGTTATTTGAGAGAATAAACAAAATTGATAACCCCCGAGTCAGTTATCAAAAAGAAAAGAGAAAGGACCAAAATACAGAAAATAATGAATGAAAGAGGAGAGATCACAACCAACACCACAAAAATACAAAGAATTATAAGAGAATACTATGAAAAATTATATGTCAACAAGTTGGGCAATCTGGAAGAAATGGAGAAATTCCTAGAAACTCACACACAATAAAAACTGAAACAGGAAGAAATAGAAAATTGGAACAGACCTATAACCATTAAAGAAATTGAATAAGTTATCAAAAATCACCCAACAAATAAGAATTCTGGGACTGATGACTTCTCAGGGGAACTCTACCAGACATTCAAAGAAGAGTTAATACCTACTCTTCTCACACTGTTCCAAAATAGAAATTGAAGGAAAGCTTCCAAACTCATTCTATGAAGACACCATTACCTTGATTCCAAAATCAGACCAAGATCCCACATAAAAGGAGAATTATAGGCCCATATCCCTAATGAACCTGGATGCAAAAATTCTCAACAAGACTGGCAAATTCAACAGTACATCACCATGATCAACTGTGATTTATTCCTGGGATTCAGGGCTGATTTCATATTTGCAACTCAATCAACATGATACAACATATTAATAAAATAAAGGATAAGAACCACATAATATTCTCAATAGATGTAGAAAAAGCATTTGACAAAATACAGCATCCTTTCTTGATAAAAAAAAAAAAAAACAAAACCTCAAGAAAGTAGGGATAGAAGGAACACACCTCAAGATCATAAAGGCCTATGTGAAAGACCCATAGCTAATATCCTCCTCAATGGTGAAAAACTGAGAGCTTTCTCCCTAAGGTCAGGAACACAACAGGGATGTATACTCTCATCACTGTTGTTCAACATAGTATTGGAAATCCTAGCCTTAGCAATCAGGCAACAAATGGAAATAATAAAAGGCATACAAATTGGCAAGGAAGAAATCAAACTTTCACTCTTCACATGGCATGATATTATATGTGGAAAACCCAAAAGACCCCATAAAAAATACCATTAGAACTCACACATGAATTCAGCAAAGTCATAGGATATAAAATCAGCATAGAGAAATTGGTTGCATTTCTATACACCAATAATAAAGCAACAGGAAGAGAAATCAAGAAATGGATCCCATTTACAATTGACCAAAAACCATAAGATACTTAGGAATAGACCTAACCAAAGAGGTAAAAGATCTGTATGCTGAAAGCTATAGAGATCTTATGAAAGAAGTGAAGAAGACACAAAGAAATGGAAAAACATTCCATGCTTATGGATTAGAAGAACAAATATCGTTAAAATGTTAATACTACCCAAAGCAAATGACACTTTCAATGCAATCCCCATCAAAATTGCACCAGCATTCTTCACAGAGCTAGAGCAAACAATTCTAAAATTTGTGTGGAACCAGAAAAGACCTCGAACAGCCAAAGTAATGTTGGAAAAGAAAACCAAAACGATGCATCATAATTCTGGACTTTAAGCTGTATAACAAAGCTATAGTCATCAAGACAGTATGGTACCGGCACAAAAACAGACACATAGATCAATGGAACAGAATAGAGAACCCAGAAATGGACCCACAAATATATAGCCAATATTCTTTGCAAAGCATGAAAGAATATCCAATAGAAAAAAGACAGTCTTTTCAGCAAATGCTGTTGGAAAAACTGGACAGCAACATGCAGAAGAATGAACATGGACCACTTTCTGACACCATACCCCAAAATAAATTCAAAATGGATGAAAGACCTAAATGTGAGGCAGGAAACCATCAAAATCCTACAGGAGAAACCAGGCAGCAACCTCTTTGACCTTGGCTAGGTGTGATTGTCCCCAGAGGCAAGGGAAACAAAAGCAAACATGCACTTTTGGGACCTCGTCAAGATAAAAAGCTTCTGCAAAGGGAAGGAAACAATCAACAAAACTAAAAGGAACTGAGGGAATGGGAGAAGATATTTGCAAATGGCATATTTAATAAAGGGTTAGTACCCAAAATCTATAAAGAACTTATCAAACTCAACACCCAAGAAGCAAATAATCCAGTGACTAAATGGGTAGAAGACATGAATAGATAATTTTCTAAAGAAGACATCCAGATGGCTAACAGACACAGGAAAACACTCATCATCAGGGAAATACAAATCAAAACCACAATGAGATACCACCTCACACCTGTCAGAATGGCTAAAATTAACAACTCAAGAAACAACAGATGTTGGCAAGGATGTGGAGAAAAGGGAACCCTCTTGCACTGCTGGTGAAAATGCAAACTGTTGCAGCCACTTCAGAAAACAATATGAAGTTTCCTCAAAAAATTAAAAATAGAGCTACCCTATGACCCAGCAATTGCACTACTAAATATTTACCTAAAGGATAAAAAAATGCTGATTCAAAGGGTACATGCGTCCCAATGTTTATAGCAGCACTATTAACAATAGCCAAATTATGGAAAGAGCCCAAATGTCTATTCACTGATGATAGATAATTTCTTTTAGCAATACCACACTGTCTTAATTCTCTAATTTATAGTAAGTCTTTTGCCTTTCATACAAACTTTATTGTTAGATTATCAATATCCACAAAATAGCTTGCTGGGATTTTGATTAGAATTGGTTGAATTTATAGACCTAGTTGGGAAGAACTGAGATCTTTTTTTTTTTTTTTTTTTTTTTTTTTTTTTTTAATTTTTTTTTCAACATTTTTTATTTATTTTTGGGACAGAGAGAGACAGAGCATGAACGGGGGAGGGGCAGAGAGAGAGGGAGACACAGAATCGGAAACAGGCTCCAGGCTCCGAGCCATCAGCCCAGAGCCTGACGCGGGGCTCGAACTCACGGACCGCGAGATCGTGACCTGGCTGAAGTCGGACGCTTAACCGACTGCGCCACCCAGGCGCCCCATGAGATCTTAATAATATTGAGTCTTTCAATCCATGAACAGAGTATCTATTTACATAAATCTCAATTTAAATGCACTAAATAATGAAAGGAGTTTATTTACTCATAATTGAAAATTTCTAACATGACATAGCCTTCCTGCATAATTTCATGTAGATGTTCATGATATTATCCTTGGACAAACGGATAGCCCTTTGCCCGGAAGAGGCTAGATCTGCCGTTAGTGGGTTTTTCCTTATGTGCTAAATTGACCTCTAGCATTCCAGCCCTCCATCCATCTGCTACCCTGCCCAGACCCTTTGTGCAAGAAATTCTAGCCCTAGTCATATATCCATTTTGATTTGAGCCAGAATAGTTTATGTGCACATTCTTGATATACTATCCTTTTTAAAGTATATTTTTAAAATTAATTAATTAATTAATTAATTATTTTTGAGAGAGTGCAAGTGACCTAGGGGCAGAGAGAGAGAGAGGGACAGAGAGAGAAGGTGCCATGCCAAGAGAGAGGAAGAGAGAGAGAGTGTGGAGCCAGGAACAAGGCTCAAGCTCACCCAAATTGGGGCTTGAACTCAATGAACTAGGAGATTATGACCAGAGCTGAAGTTGGATATTTAGTGGACTGAGCCACCCAGACAGCTCTTTTTTTTTTTTTTTAAGTTTTAAGAAATTTATATATTTTTGAGAAGGGGGGAGGGGCAGAGAGAGAAGGAGAGAGAGAATTCCGAGCAGGTTTCTTGCTCAGTGTGGAGCGTGATGCAGGGCTGGATCTCACAACGAGATCAGCACCTGAGTGGATATCAAGCATGGGATGCTTAACTGACTGAGGCACTCAAGCCTCTTGGTACTATTTATGTGTTAACTCACATATTCCACTCCAGATACTAGATATGGGGCAAGGGTGTAGTCAGCTTCCCCAGAAGCCCATGGATTTCCAAATGGAAACTGGGTGCTATTCTAAGATGCTAGGAAAGCAATTACGTATACAACTATAGCATGAAACTGAAGAGGTAGCAACAGATCATTTAGGGTGATGTAAAGTAAATGGATGGGTTTTACATAGGAATGTTAAGTGATTAGCTTTGCATGTTAGAAAATTTTTTCTGTGGTCCACTTGGAATGGATTGAAGTTTGCATGCCTTGAGGTGGATTACTGAGAAAGCTGTGACAGTCGTCCTAGAAAGAGAAGCTCAAGTCTTTGAGTTGACTGTGGCTGTGGCAGGGAAGAGAGCAGATCTGAAGAATGTTTAGGATTTTAAGAGCACCTTCAAAAAGCACTTAGAGTGACTTTCTGGTTTCTCTAACTGACAACCTCATTGGTCAGGGAACAAATAATGTTAGAGCGTGAGGTTGGGGCAGGGTGGGGTACAGCTGGTGAATTATTTGGAAAATTTTGGATGTGGAATGTCTCCGAGTCAGCCTAGCAGGAATACGAAGTAGGCAAGTGGATTCGGGGACATATTACAGTTAGACTGAGGTCAGAGACAGAGCTCACCATATATAGAGGGTTTAAAACCAAAGACAGCAGTATTCCGGTACGCTAAATTTTTAATACAGCATTGGAGGGGCACCTGGGTCGCTCAGTTGTAAGCGGCCAACTTCTGCTTAGGTCATGATCTCCCAGCTCCTGAGTTCGAGCCCCATGTTAGACTCTGTGCTGACAGCTCAGAGCCTGGAGCCTGCTTCAGATTCTGTGTCTCCTTCTCTCTCTGCCCCTCCCCCACTCATGCTCTGTCTGTCTCTGTCAAATATAAATAAACATTAAAAAAAGAAAAAAAAAAGAACTGGAAGAGAAATTTAAAGCCTGTGTATTATTTATTCCCTAACTTAATTGTTCAGTAAATTGGTTATGGCTCTTACTCTTTAGTGTTGCTAACTTAGTGTCAATCAACCCTTGTTATAATTTTAATGTTCTAAATTGAAGAGCCATTTTGAGTATGATTTTATATAGATGTTTGAAGCAGCTGTGCTCAAGATTAACAGTTGCAGTCAAGATTCTGCTGCCCAGCACAGGAAGGGAAGATTAGTAGCACCTTTTCTAGTAGTTTCTTTATAAGACTTTTTCCTGTATTTATAAAAGTAAAATTTGCTAATGAGTAAGACTTGAAGGCTTGATTTTAAATTCTCCTGAGGATAATCCATGAAACATGGAGATACACTTTTTTAAAAAAAATCCATTTATTTATTTATTTATTTATTATGTTTCTTTTTGAGAGAGGGAGAGATAGCATGCAAGTGGGGGAGAAGCAGAGAGAGAGAGGGAGACACAGAATCTGAACTGGGATCCAGACTCCAAGCTGTCAGCACAGAGCCCAATGCCGGGGCTTGAACTCACAAATCATGAGATCATGACTTGAGCTGGAGTTGGATGCTTAACTGACTGAGTCACCCAGGTGCCCCGGAGATTCACTTCTTAAACACCTCATTAGTTTTCTAATGCTGCTATAACAAATTACCACAAATTTAGTGTCTTAAGATAACAGCAATATACTCACTTACAGTTCTGGAGTTCAGAAGTCCTAAAACCAATGTGTTAGCAGGAATGTTCCTCCTGGAGGCTCTAGGAAAGACTTAGTGTCCTTGCCCTTGCCACCTTCTAGAATCTTCCTGCATTTCTTGACCCAGACTCCTTCTTCATATTATCTTGGATGATGCTTCTGTCTTGACATCTCTTCCTTTAACATTGACTCTCCTGCCCCCCTCTTTCACTTATAATGACCCTTGTGATTGCATTGGGCCCTCCTAGACAATCCAGGATAATCTGCTTATCTCAAGGACAGCTGATTCTATAAGCTTAATATCTACAGCCATAATTCCCCTTCTCCGTGTAACATATTTAAGGGTTCTGGGAGTTAAAACATGGACACCATTGGAGGCCATCATGCTGCCTACTATAGTGGGCCTATGTAACCATGACAGACCTTGTGACTCATCTCTTCTGGCCTCAGCTGGTTGGATCAGGATAGATACTTGACATTGGTGGAACAGTCTCTAGTTGTGATGAGTCAAACAGTGCTTGGTACTTGAACTGTAAGGTTATATGGAACATGGCCTTGCTCAACAATTTTAGGCCACGTGCATGCTGTTTAGTAAGCAGAAACTAAAGGAAATTATAGATATATGGAGAGAGATAAAAGCAAGAAACATTCCAGGAAGACAGACAGATAAAGTAGCTGTGTGATCTCTGTATATGGCTCAGTGTTCCTTGTCTCCAGTCCCTCGAAGTCCATGCCTATCCTGTCCTTCAAAGAAAATCCTTTTACTTGGACTGTGGGTAGATGTTGTTTCCTTGCATCTGCATGTTCCCTAACTGAAAGTGTTTATACACAAATGAAGCAACAATAATTAATCTTTATTGAGTACTGATTTGAGGATTGGAAAATAAAACTTGGGCTTGAGTTTAGTTTTCCATGGTGCCTATTCTTCTCCTTCTTATGATCAACATCTCAAATCAATGACAAAGGCAGTTAAATTGATTTAAAAGAGTTTCCTTGCTGGGGACTGAGATGTTCAATGGTCTCTGTCACTTCTGCTGCTGATTAATGCATTTTCAGATCATCTTGTAGCTTAGGACTTTAAAATACATTTTATTCAGAGCGCCTGGGTGGCTCAGTTGGTTGACTGTCCGACTCTTGATTTCAACTCAGGTCATGATCCCAGGGTCATGGGATCAAGCCCCATGTTAGGCTCTGTACTGACTGTGAAGCCTGCTTAAGATTCTCTCTGCCCCTCTCCCCTGCCTGTGCTCTCTTTCTTCTTTCTTTCTTTCTTTCTTTCTTTCTTTCTTTCTTTCTTTCTAAAAAATTAGAAAATATTTTTAAAAATTTGCTCACTTATTGTTAAAAAGAAACATTACTGTATTTGGGGACTGGGAATATCAAATTCATACTGTGTATCCCAGCTGACCTTTTATGGTCAATAATATATGACAATCCCAGCTAGAGTTCCCTTCTTTACTTAGTTTATCTAGTGAGAGCCACTCTTCAGCTGCCCTGCCCCTCATGACTGGAATATTCATCTCTGGAAGTTACCTTGAGTTCCTTTTGGACCTGAGAAGTGAGTCAAATTTGGGCATCCAGGCCAATAACTGCAGAGCAATGGAACTTAGGCCATTTTGTATAAGGAAATCACTGCCTTGAAGCTGAGGCCCAAAGTGAAAAACATTCACTTTTTAAATTAATTCATTTTATTTTATTTTTTATGTTTATTTTATTTATTTATTTTTTTAATGTTTATTTTTGAGAGAGAGAGAGAGAGCGCAAGCAGGGGAAGGGCAGAGAGAGAGGGAGACACAGAATCCAAAGCGGGTTCCAGGCTCCAAGCTATTAGCACAGAGCCTGACACGGGTCTCGAACCCACAAACTGCAAGATCATGACCTGAGCCAAAGTCGGGCGCTTAACCGACTGAGTCACGCAGGGGCCCCTTTAATGTTTATTTTTGAGAGAGCATGAGCAGGGGAGGCAGAGAGAGGAGACGCAGAATTCAAAGCAGGCTTCAGACTCCGAGCTGTCAGCACAGAGCCCAACGTGGGCTTGAACTCACAAACTGAGATCATGACCTGAGCTGAAGTTAAACACTTAACTGACTTAGCCACCCAGGTGCCCCTAAATTAATTTTTTAATTAATATTTTGTGAAGGTATAATTTACATATGATAAATCCACCTGTTTTAATTCCATGATATTTTAGTATATTTACAGAATTATATAACCGTCACCATGATTACATTTTGGAACATTCCACCCATACCTCCAAAGGAAACCCATGTCAATTTGTAGTCAGTTCCCATTCCTGCCTCAGCCACAGGCAACTACTTGTCTACTATCTGTCTCTATAAAATGTCCTTTTCTGTACATTTCTTCTAAGTAAAATCATAAAAGATGTGGTCATTTTTTAAATCTGGCTCTTTCACTTAGTGTAATGTTTTTGAGGTTCATCCATATGCTAACGTGTCTGAGCGCTGCCTATCTTTTTATTGCTGAGTAGTATTCCACTGCATGGATATATCACATTTTGTTTATCTATATTCAAAAATATTAATTTTTACTATGAGATCATTAAAATGTATTCTAGCTCAGAAAATGTATTGTGAGGAACCTGCCAGATGTATTCAGATCTAGGGTACCAGGACGGATTCATGTCTGTCTTTCATTATAGTTAGGGATTCTTGGATTAACATTCTTTCCCTTGAAGTGGGCTCGAAGTTCAGCTCAGTCTAAATCTTCTGGTTGGGAGGCCTGGGGACACTGACTCAGGGCTCAGTTTCTCTGAACTCGCATCTCCACAGCTATGGTAGGGAAAATCTAGCATTTAGGGGTAGGAAAATTCTAGGCCAATAGAAAACAACTCACCCCTTGGCACTCATCTGAGGGTGGCATAAGTATAGCATCTTTGTTGGTAGGAAAACAACAGTTCAGAACACCTAGCAAAATAACTTGAAAATATCTAGCTTTTCATGAATGGCAGGCTTCCTCAGTCTTGGTGAATTAATAATTCTTCCTTTTAGTGTTTCTAGGATTTCTCCTGTAAGAGGTCTGGAATTATTTGGATTACATAATTGGCTCTTATAGCCTTTGTTCAACAATTATTGAGCAACTATTATGTGCTAGGCCATTTGTATAAATGGTCGATTAAATCCTTGCAGTAATCGTTTTTTAAGTTCTATTTTCTTTTTCTAAAAATTATTTTTATCTATTTTCTATTTATTTATTTATCTTGAGAGAGAGAGAGAGAGAGAGAGAGAGAGAGAGAGAAAGGGACAGAAAACCCCAAGCAGGCTTCATGATGATATCCCTGACACAGGGCTTGAACCCAGAAATGATGAGATCATGATGTGAGCCGAATCAAGAGTTAGACGCTTAACCGACCGAGCCACTCAGGCACCCCAAATCCTTGCAATACTCTTATAAAGGAGCTACTATTATATTTATTTTACAGATGGAGAAATTGAAGCTAAGAGAGATTAATTTATTTGCCCAAATCACCGAAGCCAAGTCAAGATTTGAACCCACTTGATCTAAGACCCATTCTTCCTATACACAAGCTACTACAGGTAACTTTTAAAAGTGGAGGTGGAATTTAATTTATTATGGTAGAATGGTGACAGAGGAAGTAGAAGATTATTAAAACATGTCTTTCCCAGTTGTTTTAAGGATAGAAAACAGACAGCAGCTTGATAACTATCAGACTCATGGGGGCAGGGTGGAATCAGGGGAAGAGGTGCCCGTTTGTTGAGTCTGAGGGAACTCCCAAAGTGATTCTATTAATCTAGGTTCGCCCAATCCATACCATTACTTTGTTCATAGCTTAGCTACATAAATAATTGTAAGGATCAGATAGTTCTTAAAAGATAGTAAATAATACTTCATTCTATTATGATGAAAATAGGTGATAAGTGGAAATATAAAATATTAAGCATTTTCCCAGGAACTTAGATATTGTGAAAGTAGGGTCATAGATTCTGAGGCATAGAATTACCTTACCAGTTGCTTTTACCAATAAACTACTGGGCTTTTTAACGTTGATTCACACTTTTTCCTCTGCCCAAATACTTTTCTCACACATTTTGCTTGTTTGAAACCTTCTCAACCTCTATTTCTCATCATGAATGTTAGGCCTTTGGAGAAAACTTCCCTGATCACCCACTTTAAAACAGGTTAGTCCCATTTTTAAAGCAGCTGTTTTTAATCTCCGCATCACGATCACAGTTTGCAATTATATATGGTTTATTTATTGACTTCCTCACAGTCTGTCCTACCTCATTCCATTATGCTGTAAATTCCCTGAGGGCAGGGAACAGGCCTATTTTAATCACCACTCTAGAACCACTTGCTAGTGTAGTGCTGGGCATTTAAAGAATTTCAATGAAAAAAAATTGTAACTAGATGAGGTGATGGATGGTAACTAAACGTATTGGGGTAATCATTTTGCAATGTATGCTGTATACACATTTATATAGCATTGTGCGTCAATTATATGTCAATAAAACTGAGATTAATTTATTATAAATTAATAATATAATTAAATATATGTTACATATATAACATAATTTATATATATAATTTTTATATAATGTAATTAATCATAATAGAAAGTAATATAAATTAATAATATAAAATTCATTTATATTAAAAGTAAAACAAAGTGCTATCAGTAGTAAAACAAACAGGTCAGGCTTCAAACCATGCCTTTAAAGCCTACTCTCGGGGCACCTGGGTGGCTCAGTCGGTTGAGCGTCCGGCTTCAGCTCAGGTCACGATCTCGCGCTCCGTGAGTTCGAGCCCCGCGTCAGGCTCTGGGCTGACGGCTCAGAGCCTGGAGCCTGTTTCGGATTCTGTGTCTCCCTCTCTCTCTGCCCCTCCCCCGTTCATGCTGTGTCTCTGTCTCAAAAATAAATAAATGTTAAAAAAAAAAATTTAAAGCCTACTTTCAAGCTCCTTACATATTGAAAGGAGTTTCCACGTTGTGGGAGTTAACACGTTTTTAGGCCAGTAGACCACCTGCAACTGCACTCAGCCACTTCAGTCTGGCAGCCAAAATTGATCCAGTTGGAACCTTTCTAAGTTGGCATCACTACGGAGACCCATAAAGCCGTTGTCTTGATGAAGACAAGTTAGCACACCCTGCACTTTTCTCTCCAGGCCCCTCAGATCCAACAACTCAGGAAAATCCACAGAAGGGACCTTGCAAATTGTAGAAATTATTCAACTGCTTAACAGCTATTTTAATTGTTTTTGCCTTTTTTTTTTTTTTTTTTTTTTTTTTAGATTTTGCATCTGCATCTGCCTTAAATGAAGTCCCAGGAGTTTTAGGAGGACAGGAAAAAATGCCTAGACGATGTTGACTCAGCCCTAAAGAGCCAAATAGCTCTGGCAGTCTTTCATAGAGTATCATAGGCAAGGAAAGACAGACTTCAAATCAGTTTTCTTTTCCTGCCTCCCTAATCTCTGAGGAAGTATTTAAAGTGTAGTAGTAACACTGATAAATTAATTTCCAATAAACATTATAATCATCTTGCCTAGACATTCTGATGACAGCTGTTTCTATGCTGTTACCAGAAAACCTAGTTACATTGTTGAGAGTAAAATTTTCCCATTCTTCAGCCAGCACCCTGAAATCACGTTTGTACAGCTGAAGCTCCCACACAGGTGAGTGAAATAAAATCTCCCACAAGCCTTTTCCTGCTCTTCTGAGGAAAATGAAGCTGATGCGAAGCTCTACACTGAAACCACTGCTTCGTGTTGTGAAAAGAAAGGAAAAGAAAAACCCAGCAACCAGCCATTTTCTAGTGAAGTTAAAGTACTTGGGGGCAATTCTCTGAAAAGATCTTCAGTAAGAGATGTGAGTTTTAAACTTCTTTTGGATTCCTTGTGATCAGAACAAGTTCCTCTTAATTTCTGTGTGAAAGTGCAAAGGTCTAAGGCATTTGTTTCATAAAGAGCAAGCAAGCATTGCCCCTAAACTGAAATATTTATTTTTTCTCCTCTTTGGGTCTTTTTTGCTCTTTTTCCATTGTTAAAAGGAAAACCATAGGATCAAAATGGAGTCATTTATATTAAGGTTCCATGTCAGCCAAACAAAACTTAATACTAAACTTAATTGAGGCTTGGGTGCCTGGGTGGCTTAGTTGGTTGAGCGTTGACCCTTGGTTTCAGCTCAGGTCATGATTTCACAGTTTGTGGGATCCACCCCTGTGTGGGGCTCCACATTGTCAGTGTGGAACCTCCTTGGGATTCTCTCTCCCTCTCTCTCTGCTTCTCCCCTGCTCACTCTCTCTCCAAATAGATAAACTTAAAAAAAAATAAATTGAGGCTTTAGCTTCTTCTACAATGTAACCTTTAAACAGATAACCTGAAATTTCCTGGTCAGCACTTGGAGGTAATTCACTGATAGATCTCTTCTTTTTTGCTTTAGGTGACCTTGACTAAAACAACACATTCTTTGCTAATAATTTCTTTTTTTCTTCTGTTCCCTCTCTTCCTTTAAAAACTTTTCCTTTTCTGCAGTTTGATGGAGCTCCTTTCTATTTGCTAGATGAGATGCTGTCTAATTCATGAGTCATTGAATAAAGTCAATTTAATCTTTAAATTTAATTCAATGAATTTTCTTTAATACCATATTGTAATAATTAGACTGGCTCTTAAATTCGAAGAGAAAATGCTGACACTTAGAATTCAATGTAAAAGCATCTTTAATATATATTAAGGAGCAGTGTGATTAAAACCAATATTAAGATCATCTTCTGAAATATGCATGGACAAACTAATGTCTATTAGGACAAACATAGGTATGCATGCTTCTTGGGGTGTCTTGTTTAATGAAAACCCATATATTTGGCCTAGTTTTTGTGGACAGGTCTCGTTTTATTTATTATCAAATTATTTATTACCAAAACCAGAGTGCTCTGTGGAATATAGTTTTCTCTCTCGTGTCCATATTTATACTAGAATCTCTCTCTTTTTTATTTTTTTTAAAGTAATCTCTAGGCCCAATATGAGGCTCAAACTTACAACCCCAAGATCAAGAGCTGCATACTTTACCAAGTAAGCCAGCCAGATGCCCCACTTAGAATCTCTTCCCATGCTTGTTCCATGGATTTTTTTTTATTATATACCTACATGTCATTAAAATGACATAAAAATATATAATACTATTTTAAAGCTCAATAACACAGTTTGGATTAATGTTTGCAGATTCTAAGAGTTGCTCAAAAAGCTCTGAAAAATCTAAGGTTAAAGCTGTGCTCAGAAAAGAGTGACTATTTGCCATAGATGGCTATGAAGCAATTGACATGTGACTTGTCTGAATGAGATGTTGCCATTAGTAAAATTCATACTGGGTTTCAAAGACTTAGTATGGAAAAAAGAATGTAATCTATCCCCCTAATAATTTTTTATGGACTTCTTGTTGAAATATTTTGGATATTTTTGGTTACATAATTATTCTTCAAATTATTTTCATCTGTTTCTTTTAGCCCTTTTAATGTGGATACTAGAGTATTTATGTTACCATTGAGGCTTGCATTACATTTCTGTTGGACAGCATTTCTCTCCAGGCCAAGGATCGGCTGTCTCAATCTTAATTCCTTATTGGCTCTGTCTTTAGAATGCTTTTTGCGACTTGTCACTGAACAAGGTAAATTATGGACTTAAAGTGGGCTTTCTATAGGCAAATTCTGAATAGTTGTAGTGCATTCTGTATTGCTTGGGCAAAGTAATGTTTGACTTGTTCTCAGTTTTGTAAGCACTTAATTTCCAAGTACTGCATTGGTGATAACATGAAAGAGGGTGGTAAAAATTGAAAGCTACATAATTCTTGTTTGTGATCCATATAATGATTTCTGTAAAAGAGCTCTGCGGATTCCATCTTGAAATTTTCTGGTAGGAATAAGGGCTTTTTATAATGTCAGCAAGTATGTGAACAATAGGAATATTTATGTAGACACATTATTTCATAGAATATGAATGTCTCAGGG
Source organism: Panthera onca (assembly GCF_046562875.1). NCBI lineage: Eukaryota > Metazoa > Chordata > Mammalia > Carnivora > Felidae > Panthera > Panthera onca. The sequence continues at coordinate 12,499,471 of NC_138355.1, read as the reverse complement.
AAGAGTTAATTCTCCATTTAAGATACTGGTACTATAGTTAACAGTAGTTAAAGTCTTATTTGTCCTGTTAGGTTCTCTTTTCAAGTTTTTGATTTGCCTTAACTGAGAAATACTTTTCAAAATAATAATAATTTCCATTCTTTTACTCATTCATTCACATTTATTGACTCCAGCGCTGGTGAGAAGCTTCATGATAAAGCAGGTGCTCAATGACAGCATAATTGGCATTTTGGGTTGAAGGGAGGATGCTGTCCTCTGCATTTTGTTTAGCAGCATCATTGGTGCTAACAGCATCCCGACCATTATGAAAACCCAAAATGTCTCCAGACAGGGCCAAATGTTCCCTGGGGAGCAAAATTGTCTCCCCATTTGAGAAGCATTGATAATAGCAAGAAAGAACAGATGGGAGTTGGAGGTGGGGGTAGGAGAAAACAAGGGAAGTGGCAGTTGGGATCAAACAGATGAGTGGATGTAAGAGACATAAGGAGGAAGAATAGAGAAATCTCTGGGATTGCTAAATTGTGTGGACTAAGGCAGAGACAGGAATTAGCAACAAGCTGGGTTTGGGCAACTGGAGAGATTGTGGTGCTTTTACTGAACAACAACAACAAAAAAACCAAAACAAAAAACAAACAAACAGGGGTGCCTGGGTGGCTCAGTAGGTTGAACGTCCCACTTCTGCTCAGGTCATGATCTCGCAGTTCGTGAGTTCGAGCCCAGCATCGGGCTCTGTGCTAGCAAACAGCTCAGAGCCTGGAGCCTGCTTCAGATTCTGTGTCTCCCCCTCTCTCTCTCCCCCTCCCCTGCTCATGCTCTGTCTCTCAAAAAATAAATAAATGTTAAAAAAAATTAAAAAACAAAAAAACCCCCAAAGAGAATGAATATGCAAGAGCACATGAGTCCCATTTCAGATATGGTGGGTTGGACTGGGGGCATGGCAGTGCAACTGTTCTCTAGAAAGTGGGTCCAGCAGTCTGTAGTATAGGAGTAAAGTCAGGGCTGAGAGGTGGATGGAAGAGGCCAAGTCTTAGTAGTTGATATCAGGACAGAGTTGTCTTTCAAGAAAAGGTCATTCACCTGCTGGAGAAAAGAGTCAGTTGGATAATTAGCACCCAATATATGATTGTTTTGCTAGAGAGTCTCAAACATTCATCAAGGTGAAGCATAGTGAAAACTAAAGACACATATCAAACATTTCATTATGGAGAGATACTGAATTGAGAGAGCAATGAAACAGGAGGAGAGCTAAAAGAAAACAGAAGAAGAAATGACATATATAATTCAGACAAACAGGTAAAAGTGAAGAGAGGAGGACTGATTATTCACTTACTGTTAATTGAGTGCCATAAACCTTTATATGATTTTAATTTCAAAGAAGCTGGGAAATACAACATTCTTGTAACTCACTCTCTTATACCACATTTCAAAATTTCAAACATACAGAAGAGTGGAAATAATTTTACGGCAACAGCATATATCCATCACTTAAATTATACAATTAAAATTTAAATATACCTGCTTTATTACGTTATCTGTCCATATCTCCATCCATTAAAGCATCTTAATTTTTTGATGCATTTTTGAGTAAGTTGCAGAGTTTAGTACATTTATCCCACATTCACATATGCATATTATGAACTGGAGTTCAACATTTGTTAAAAATTTTCCAATCTACTTCTATTATCTTTAAAGTCTATATCCAATTCCTTCTGTTGGAAAATGAGTAGCAACTAATTTCATATACATTTTTGGTGACCTGTTTGGGATGCTAATACTGAAGATTTTTTACCAACAATTATTCTAGATTAGATTCTTGAATATACAGGCTAGCCACACCTGGTTTTTTGTTTTTTGTTTTGTTTTTTCCTGTGTCCTGGTACCTAGTATTTGGCCAGGCACAAGGTAGGATCTCTATTTGTTAAATGTGTTTTTTTGCAACTAGAGATATGGTATCATTTCTTCATCAAACGGAATTAAGCTTAGGCCATGCCCCAGGCATCTTTGGGACCACTAAATACTGTTCGCCTTCATGATGCTCTTACCAGTCCATGAAATAATAAACTGTGTAGTGTTGTTTGTTATAAAGAATTAGGAACTAAATTTGTAGGTTCAAGTAATGCCTTTGCTGCTATGGGACCTTAGACAAATCTCAGCCTGAACTTATTCATTAAGTTTAAATTGGATTGAGAGTACCTACCTACATTTGGTGCCCACACTTGTGATTTTCCAACAAGCCTTTGCATGTAGTAGAGCTTTGTCACCTGTGACCTGCACACAGCTGTCATATATTGTTTCACATTCAAAGGATGTGAAAACATCAGCAGTCTTGTCTCTTCTCTCTTCTGTCCTCCCTCCTTGCCTTCTTCTCTCCTTTTTTTTTTTTTATTTTTTTATTTTTTTATTTCTGGAACTTAAATATATCTCAGAAGTAAATAGTAAAGAAAGTAAAAGTAAACAAAGAAAGTAAAAAGAAACGAAAACCAACAAATAAAAAACTCAAAATAGTTTGGAGTCAAAGATGTTTTGTTAAAGAAAGAGCAAAAATCAAAATCCATAGTACCTCAGTGTTCAAAGAGGCAGCAAATTCTATTAGCCTTAGGCAGACTGTGCCCTCTGAGGAGTCTGCATTCTAGAAAAGAGCAGTTTTGTGAAAGGGGAAACAAAGGGTTTTCAAGTACTCCAGAACCTCTCCAAGACAGGGCTGTTACCCTGGCAGAGTTATTCTTAAAGGTGATTTCTCCAAAGCATTTACTCTAAAAGGCCACCTAAAATGACTGGGTGCCTGACTTTAAATCATCTGTTTTTAAGAATATAATTTGAAAAAGGCTCCTACTTATTGCAATGGAGTACTTTTATATCGAAGACTCATACGACCATTTTTTTAAACATAAAAATGGTTAAAGAGAGAGGTTTAAAATGTAGTTCACAATATACAAAGGAGCATTTGCTTGCCGAATTTAAATTGCGTCATTATAACATGTTGTACTTTTTCCTCCTTTGGACTTACTTGGAATACTAACATGTTGGATAGCTACTACATATTTTCAAAGTGCTTAAGGATGAATTTGTAACTCAACTTATCATAACATTATTGTAACATTATTGATTAACGCTGCTTTAATCTTAAAGGTTCTTTAGATACCCAGGATGTTGAAAAATGCTTTAATATGGGTAACTAAATTTCCTAAGTAACAGTGACAACGTTTACAACGGAGGAAATTTTTCTATTAATATAGGAGCCAGAACGTTAAGAAATTCTGTTAAACTGTTACAAACTTATAATAAAGGCGAGGACAAAGTTTGCCTTAAAGGGTTTGCTTGGGAAGCAGTGGTTTATAGCATAACATCTGAATTCATGTGTCTGTGCCAAGGGTGTTTCCTTTTTTGTCTTTTTCCTTTTTATATGCAACAACAATAGGAGCATGTTTAATATTGATGAGTCTGACCTCCTGGGAGTTATAGTATATGTACCCTTTTGGAATACAAATGCTATTTGATTTATATGGTAAATACATAGAATTTTGGAGATTAGCATTTTAATCAACTCTAATCTCTTAGGATTTTTTTTTTTAATTCACTTTGCTATTTTGTCATAAAAAATTCGAAAAATGAACTTTTGAAATGGCAGCTAATCTCTCAAGTAAACAGGTGCAAGGTCTGCATCAGACATAAAAGCACTATATGTAGCAACCATTCCTAAACCATATGCTCAAGCACATTAACAGTGTTCAAGCCTATCAGTTATTAAAGAACAATCCATTCGCTCCACAAATATTTATTGAAGAGCCATGCTTCTTCAGGCACTTGAAGGGGGGAGTGGGTAGTATACGTGGCCTCGATATTATAGAACCTCTCAATTGGAATTTGGCTTCAGTTTTTTCACCGTTTAAAATTCTTTTTAACTTTTTTTTTTTTTCATGGCAGGTCCCGGAGCTTTGAAGTTCCATGTGCATCTTCCAGCTGACGAGCTCTTTCCACGGGGACAATGCATTCGATTCGCACAGCGGAGATAAAAGTCTCCGAGATTGAGCAAACAGTTTTCGCGCCCGGCTTCGGGGAGAAGCCGAGCGAGGGCGGAGGCGGGGGCGGCGGCCATTGGGGGGCCAGGCCCCGGCTGCGTTCTGCGCAGCCATTGGCGGACTCAGAGCGCAGCACTGAGCATGTTCTGGGCTGCCGCCCGCTCGCTCTCGGCTGCAGCCGCAGCCACGGCAGCCGCGGGAGCAAGCGCGCATTGTGCGAAGCGGAGGCAGATGCTAGCAGGGCCAGCCCCGCGCGATTTGGCCTCCTCTCCCAGCGGCTCGCCTGGCCGCCTGACTGTCCCGGGAGCCTCCCCCTGTGCGGGCTGGGGGCCAAGGAGGGCCGGCATGGCCTGAATGCTGGAGGCGCCTCGGCTCTGCAGCGGGATTGCAACATGGGGAACCAGGATGGGAAGCTGAAGAGGAGCGCAGGTGATGCCTTGCACGAAGGCGGAAGCAGCGCAGAGGATGCTGTCGGGCCCAGAGATGTGGAAGCCACAAAGAAGGGGAGCGGGGGCAAGAAGGCGCTGGGCAAGCACGGCAAGGGGGGAGGAGGTGGCGGCGGGGGAGAGCCAGGCAAGAAGAAGAGCAAGTCGGAATCCAGAGCCTCAGTGTTTTCCAACCTGCGGATCAGGAAGAACCTGCCCAAGGGGAAAGGCACCAGCGGCTCCCGCGAGGATGTGCTGGACTCCCAGGCCTTGCAGATCGGGGAGCTGGACAGCGCGCACTCCCTGGTCACCAAGACCCCAGATCTCAGCCTCTCTGCAGACGAGACGGGCCTGTCGGATACCGAGTGTGCTGACCCTTTCGAGGTAACCCGTCCAAGTGGCTCTGGACCCACCGATGTTGGGGTTGGGGGCAGGGTGGTCTTGGGGGATTTGGAAGCTGCTGCAGGGGTGCAGGATGGACAAAGAACCAGTTCCGGCTCGGACACGGACATCTATAGCTTTCACTCGGCCACGGAGCAAGAGGACTTGCTCTCAGACATCCAGCAGGCGATCCGCCAGCAGCAGCAGCAGCAGCAGCAGCAGCAGCTGCTGCTGCTCCAGGGCCCTGAGAAGCCTGCAGCAGCCCCCACAGCCGCCTCCCCCCAGCCCGGGGCCTTCTTGGGCCTGGACCAGTACCTGCTGGGCACGAGCAGCGCAGCCGGGGAGGCCCCTTGCAGTCCCGACACGGAGCAGGCTCTGTCTACCCTGTCTGACCTGCCTCGGAGCCTGGTCACCGAGCCCCGGGTGCCCGAGCAGCCTCCACCCCCCGGAGCCTTAGCTGTGCCTGGCCTGCCGGTGGGCCAGCCTGCTGCTGCGGACTCGCCCTCCTCCCCGGCCTTCCGGTTCCCCGAGTCCTCACCAGCGGAGGAGGGCTCGGCCAGAAGCCCCGGCCCAGGGGTTGGGGACACTGATGAGGAAGGCGAGGAAGATACTTTTGAGGATGCCCCCCGAGACTCTCCCGGGGAGGCGTGGGGCCTGGAGGCGGGAGAGGACCCCCCGAGGCCGGGGGCAGAGCCCGAGGGGGAGCCCGGCAGGCCCGGCGCCCTGGCAGCCGCCTCCCTGCCAGGCAGCCCTGCGCCCAGTCCACGCTGCTTCAAGCCCTACCCGCTCATCACTCCCTGCTACATCAAGACCACCACCCGGCAACTCAGCTCGCCCAATCACTCTCCGTCTCAGTCTCCCAGCCAGAGCCCCAGGATCAAGAGGCGGCTGGAGTCTTCCCTGAGCCGGGGGCCCAGGGCTGCCCTCATCTCCGCCGCCGCTCCGCCCAAGAAGCACCGGGCTGACGGCGGCCTCACCTGCGGCCTCAGCCGCTCAGCGGACTGGACAGAGGAGCTAGGCAGCCGCGCGCCCCCGGCCGGGGGCTCTGCGCACCTACCGGAACGCGAGGCTGCCTCAGAGGGGGGCGGTGGGGTGCCCCCCGTACGGGCAGCCAAGGTGTCTGGGGCGCAGGCGGCTGCAGATGGCTTCCAGAACGTGTTCACAGGTGAGCGCGCCCTGCTGCTGGGTCACCTGCCAATCAGGGCCTCCCCCGGTCACTTGCTCTCCTCGCCTTGCGAAGCCTAGACTTGCTTCTGGCATGTCCTGACTCAGGGAATCCTTTCACGTCCTGCTTTCAAGTTTAGTAAAATTTCTGGGTTTTTATTGTTCTTTTTTTTTTTTTTTAACAAGGTCTTAAAGGGAACAACTTTGTTATGTCTCCTAAGTCATCGCAAGGAAGGGCTGCTCCAACCATTTGTCCAAAACGTGCTATTCTCTATGTCCAGGGTCCCGCCAGGCAGATCAACTCTTTTTTTTTTTTTTTTTTTTCACAGCTAACTGAGCCATCATTGTCTTTCCTTCCTCATCCTCACATCATTAAAAATAAGAAAATTGTTAATGATTTTTTGACAAGGGTCAGCGTGGGAGAAACAAATAATTTATTCCAGTACTATCCAGAGGCAAGCTCTGACTGCTCTAATATATATGTGTCTGCTTATGTATGTAATATGTAGTTTCTGTCAGCAATCTGGGTTGACTACTCAGTGAAGTTAAGGGGATGTACTCCAGTTTGCTGATGCAACCACTCTTAGAAAGTTAATAGGTAATGAAATAGAATATTAGGGATAATTTTCATTTGGTTTTATGTCCAATCAACACAGGTATAGCTTGGAGTCGCTGAAGGTGAGAAGACCGCAAGGACGTGTAATCCAACTGGTGGGCACCATAAAAGCCCAGCTAAAGGGTCCATTTACTGTGGTAAATAGTTTATCCTTTCTTATAGGTGTGTAGGTCCCAAGGCCTTACCTTAACTACTCATTGTTTCATGTTCTCTTCCTTCTACTCTTTTTTTTTTTTTAATGTTTAAAGTTTATTTTGAGAGAGAGAACAAGTGGGGGAGGAACACACACACACACAGAGAGAGAGAGAGAGAGAGAGAGAGAGAGAGAATACCAAGCAGGCTCTGCGCTGTCAGCACAGAGCCCGATGCAGGGCTCAAACTCACGAACCATGAGATCATGACCTGAGCCAAAATCAAAAGTCCAACGCTTAACGGACTGAGCCACCCAGGTGCCCTCTTCCTTCTACTCTTAATTATTAAAGGAAATAATAAGTGCAAGAATTTATGGAATAGGAAAGAATGAACATTTATGCAATTACTGGTAGGTTTATGATAAATATTTGCATGGTAATAATTTCAAATGTGATTTGAAAAGCTTAAGTCTTCAATTCTGTTACTGTAATAAATAGGTTATCTATAAAACATTTCTTGGGGCTCCTGGGTGGGTCAGTCAGTTAAGCATCTAGCTCTTGGTTTCAGCTCAGGTCATGATCTCACATTTGGTGGGTTTGAGTCCCACGTAGGACTCTGCTCTGGAGGCATGGACTCTGCTTGGAATTCTCTCTCTTCCTCTCTCTCTGTCCCTTCCCTGCTCTCTCTGTCTCTCAGAATAAATAAATAAACATTAAAAAACACATTTCTTAAGTGACATTTCTCAATGGGCATAGCTACTTAGTTGGCTAAATGCCAACTTGTATTTACCACATTTTTATTTTCACCTATTTTACATATGTTTCACCTTTTGTTTTACATTTACAGATTCTTATACTAAGAGTAGTCTTTATTTATTCACTTTATTCATTTATTTATTGCTGGCTCTCTTTCTTTTTATTTTTTTAACTTCTTCTCCCTTCCCTTTATTTTGTAGGTTAAATGAAAAGGGATGCTTATAGTCTAATACCCTTTAGATAAGTTGTAAAAAATATGAATAAAAAACAAAAAAAAAAGGCCTTGAAAGATCATTTTTGAGGGAAGAAGATAGGAAAATTCTTGAGTTAATTTTTTTAATTTAATTTTGGTGAGAAATCATGTGTTTCATCTTTATCTAGGTAATCATTCATTTATAAATATATTTTTTTAAATGAAAATGTCACCATGATTCAGATTATCATCTATTAATATTAATGATTGCTCATTCTAATAGCATTAGACTTTGGATATATATATATTCGCTTTAACTTAACATATATATATATATATATACATATATACGTATATATATGTATATTCTTGGCAGCCACGTTGTATCAGGCAATATGCTAGTGGCTGGACATACAAAGGTCATTAAATCAGGGTTTTGTTTCTCCAGGGCTCCCTGAGTACGCAGGAGCACATGGAAACATGCAGTATAGTGTTCTGGGAGCATCAAGGGTACAGGGACTGATCTCCTTGGCAGGGGTCAGGGAAGAGGAATCCATTCATAGGAGGATTTTTCAGAGTCCTGAAGATTGTAGGCCCTTAAGAGAAAAACATGGTTTATCCTTGTTACTTGCATTGCACTTTATTTTGCTAAGTATTTCCAAATTTGAAATTTTGGACAATTAAAGGAGTCCTGTTCAGTGAGTACCTGTGTTCTATTTCCCTCTCCAGGGAGAATTTTTTACTGTACAAGGGTGAAATTGCAGAGTGAGTTGTTTTAATATGGACATTACTGATTTTGTCTTTGATGGTTGGATATATAGCTGGTCTGTGATCAGTAGATATTTGTGTAGCAGTTTCCATATATTTAGCTCACCCACTCACTTTCTTTTCAAAAAAAGAAAAATTTGTGGGTTTAACCTAATCTTGTAACTGGTGGGGAAATGCAGGTAGGTAAAGAGATGAAATAATTTTCTCAAGGTCACACTGTGATTCATTCAGAGGCAGAGCCAGAAATAGAAGCTGAGTCTACTGATTTAAGTCTGAATGTCCTTGCTTATTACTTATTTTTGGATGTTTGACACTGTAAGGCAACATGGAGTAAAAGCTGTTTATAAAAAATACAGACTTTATAAGATTTTTCAGTTCCTGTTTCTAATAAGGTCCATCCCTTTAATTGTTGAACATCTGGCCTTCCTTGGGCTGGAAGAAGAGTGATTGTTGGTTAGACTGATCCAGATTTTCTCTAGGCAGCTCTCAGGGACACTGTTCTTGTGGTGGAGTGAATCCAGATTGACACAGGCCCCTGTTTCTCAGTTGCTGTCTGTTTTCTTGTCATCTGCCATCACATTTGGTTCTTTACCATCCTCTACAATTTTATGGGTGTCTTGGATATTATCAGAGGCCTAGGGAACAGTAGTATTCTCCTTAGGGAATCTGTTTTGTTTTCTTTTTTTGGCCTTAATTTTGCATGCATGTCTTTGGATCCATTAATTGCCAGCTGCCTTTGAAGCAGGTGATCATTTATCTATAAACTTCCATAAACATCATTTATTTTTAAACCATAGAATGAGGGTTGTCAGCTCTGCAGAAAGGAACAGATGTTTTTGCTTTTTACTGCCTTCCAAATGTAGGAGAAAATTCAAGTGGAAAGAGATCTTCATGGCACATGTTTGTGTTTGGTAGATATAAAAACATTTAGTGATGATGGAGACAAAAACTTTATCTTGTGTTAGCTGTTAAAAACCGATGATGTTTTAGGCCATTGCACTGAAATATTTCCAGTTAATTTGTTTGAAATACAGTTGTTTTCAGTGCTGAGGAGAAAAAAATGGCTTCTGAAATTTGAGAGGTTCTTTTGTACATTAAGTCTAGCAGAAGCTTGTTCATAGATTTTTGCAGTTAATTAAAGTTTAGACAGGGGCGCCTGGGTGGCTCAGTCAGTTAAGTGTCCGACTTCAGCTCAGGTCACGATCTCGTGGTCATTGAGTTCTAGCCCCACGTCGGGCCCTGGGCTGACGATGGCTCAGAGCCTGGAGCCTGCTTCCGATTCTGTGTCTCCCTCTCTCTCTTTGCCCCTCACCCGTTCATGCTGTCTCTCTCTGTCTCAAAAATAAATAAACGTTAAAAAAAAATTAAAGTTTAGACATGTGAGATGTTAAATTTGTGATGCTAAATCACTTTTGATAGGAAGCTTTCCAAAGTCAATTATGTGCTTATCTGTCTTTTTTTAAACACATGGAATCAAAGTTTAATCTGTTTTAAATGGCTTAGTGAAGGCAGGCCATTGTTACGTGCTGTGAAAACACTGGGGACGCCCTCCACAGCTATTGCAGTGTGCAGGGTGGCTCTAGTCCTGAGTTTTTGCATCTTTGTTTCTTGGCTCTTTCCTTCCTCTCAGCTATTTATTCATAGAGCTGTCTTTGTCTTCTCTCCACCCACCCCTCATACTTCTAATTTGATCTTTGTGATCAATTTGTTATTGGCTGGCAAAGCCTGTAATTATCATGTAAAGTTATATTTATTGCACTTCTACTAAATGGCAGATACTGTGTGGTGCATTACATAAGTGTCTATAATCCTGACAACAGTTTTAAAGTATCGCTGTTTACCCCCATTTTCCCAATGAGCTAAGCAAGGTTCAGACCAGTGAAGTAACTTGCCTAAGGGCATTAAGCTAGTAAATCCCTCCTCTAAGATTTGTACTTAAGTAAGCAAATCTTTTGTTAACATGCCTAGGTGTAAAATCAGGTGTGTCAGTGAGCTTTTGAGTTGCTAATTGATAATTGGCTTGGGCATTAGCATTTGGATTGTGTGACTCTCATTTTGGCTTTTCTAAAGGTTAGCTTGATTTTTATATCTGTAGAGAAGGACCCACTCTAGGAGTACAAGGTTTTCTTATATAGCTGGTTAAAATTATTAAACTTTGATTTGTGAAGGCCAGTTGCAGTCTTATTTCTCGTATTAGCATCTGACAGAGTAAATATATCCTTCATGTCCAATATGTGAAGGAAAGTCAGAAATCATCCCAGATGTATATAGAAAATGCATCTTTCTTACTCTAACAGGAAAGGGGGTTATATGAATGCTGTCTTTTCCCCTATATCTTGACTTACTGGGTTCTATATATCAGAATAGATCATGGTAACAAAAGCTGAGACTAGATTAGTTTGGTTGGAAAAATCATTTCTTATGATTTCTTTAAGACTGTGGTTTTGGTTGAAGTCAGGTACCCCAGTGATGGGCTTTAATGATGACTTTATGTGTTGAGGACTGGCCTAGTTTTAAGTGCATTTAGGTATTTAGATATAAACCATGTGTATTTGAAATTGAACAAGTGCTTTTAGAGCCGTATTTCCTTCTGATTCTATTAAAATGTGCTGAACATACACACTCATGTGATAGTTAAGCAGATAAATTTGTATCCTAGCTTTTTAAAGTGACTCTCAAGTAATTTTTTCTCACATATATGAAGCTGGAGGAGTAATTTCAAATTAATAATGTTAAGATTAAGTGAAATAGTATGTGTAAAGCCATTACAAATCTGCCTAGCATGTAGGAGGCATATGATTGGTGCTGTTTGAGTTCCTATCCTGGTTCATTGCCTTAATAAACTTCATTGCTCAAAGCGATCCAAAACCAAACCAGTTAAAGCAAAACAAAACAAAACAACTCTGAGATTGTATACAGAAGCTTGGTAGGATATAATCAGGTGCTAGTTGATAATTAGTATACCTAGTCACTAGCTTTTTCCCAATTGTTTATTCATCATGTTTTTTTTTTTCTTTTAGCATTTTCTATGATTGTAAGCTTTTTTGTCACTTTATCATAAATTTTGGTTTCCTTCAGGGTTTGGATAAGGAAAGTATATGATGGGGGTTGTGGCTGTGTGATTGGGTGCAGGTGCTAATTTTTTTTTTTAATTTTTTTTTTCAACGTTTTTTATTTATTTTTGAGACAGGGAGAGACAGAGCATGAACGGGGAGGGTCAGAGAGAGGGAGACACAGAATCTGTAACAGGCTCCAGGCTCTGAGCTGTCAGCACAGAGCCTGACGCTGGGCTCGAACTCACGGACCGCGAGATCATGACCCGAGCCGAAGTCGGCTGCTTAACGGACTGAGCCACCCAGGCGCCCCTGCAGGTACTAATTTTTGAAGGAGGAGTGGGGAAGAGGAGGCAGCAGTCAGACACCCTCAGTATTTATGTTGTGCACAGCCTCTGGCTACAGCGCCTGACTTTGCAGCCTTAACCTCCCACAACTTCCTTCATAAGCTCTCAACTTTAGGCAAGTTAATCTGGTTACTGTTCTATGAGCATGCATTTTATTTTCCTGACTTTGTGCCTTTGTCTTGAAGTTTTTACCCTCTTGGAACATACTATTTGTCACTCTTGATTTAGCATCTGAAAGGGCTGATTAAATTCCCATTTCCATTTTTGGTATCTTTACTAATTTCACCAAACGGGCAGCCGTTTATTTCAATGTCATTGCACGTATTATTGTCTGCATCATCTTATGTACACTTCTTGGATTTAGGGATTCATCTGATCTTTTTTCTCACCCGTTTCTTCTTTTCTTTCCTCCTTCCCTACTCACCTGATTCTGTCCATTATCTAATCTTCTGTCAACACATCCACCAGTATCTATTCTGTGCCTGCTGTGTGCCAGTGAATATGATGGACAATGAGCATACTGAGCTCTTTAGGAATAATTGTTTGCCATTTTTTTTTTTTTTTAAACAGGCAGGTTGGGTAGCTAGGCTTCCTATTGGTAACTTCCCATTGAATTCAAGCTGGAAAATTACTAAAATTTTTGATTAGTCAAAATTAGTTATTTTCACTGAGATGTGATTGAATCTAATGAAAGTAGGATGATACTTTGATAGAACTTGTGTTGAGAGAACATCTCTTCCTCTATTTGTTGGTTGATTTTAAAATAGCAAAGATTGTATAGCAACTCAGAGCTTCTAATTATGAATTTTATTGGTAATGAAAGAAGAGGTAAAGGAAATAGAGAAAATTTTATTACTCTGTTTATTCCTGTTTTCATTATAAGTAATAACCTGATGTTAATGAAATTTAGCATGAAGGGACCCATTAGAGAGAAACAAGTAAGTACTGTCTATGACTTTATAGTTATTGGCTATAATTTTAGTGGCTGAAAACTTTCCAAGGCTCTTTTTATATTAAAAATATAAATACAGGACAAATATGACTTCTAATCAATTTGAAATGCTATTTACTAAATTATCACACGTTAACATTATATGAACAAATAATGATAGTAATTGGATGCTATAAGAGGACTCTAACCATGCTGAAGAATTATTACTCTTTGACATCTGCTCCTCTATAGATGAGAGAAACATGTATGTCTTCCTCCTTTCCAAGGATGTCCTGGGAGGCATTGATTGGACAGGAAAATAGCTGTCACTCTTCTGTGATCTAGTCAGTTTCCACATATCCTGGACCCACTTGAAGCTGTCTTATCTGTTATATCAAAACCACGATGGGCTGAAGATAGTCTTTTTATTTTCATGGGGAATGGAATTATTTCTTTAAAAGAATTGTGCCTGTATGGTGTTTTCAAGTGATGCTTAAATACTACCCGGGGGGTGGGGGGGTGGGGTGGGGGTGGGGGTTGTTTTTGTGTTTCTAGCAGAAGGGTTCTTTGTTGTACTCAGGAATATAGTGGACATCTATGGAAATTAATTGTGTCATTTAAATTGTTGGCTTTGCATACGCAGGAGGGGAAAGAATGATGTTTATCAGTAAGTTTGTAGCACTGCTATGGCACATCTATGGCTGAGAATCTTTCAGTCTGTCTCCCTTTTAAAGTATCCCACTGAATTCGTGGGAGACCTGAGGCAATAATTTCTTATCACTTGGTACCCTGGTTTCCTAGGCATAAAAATGAATCCAGTCTTGCTGGGAAGCTGCTTTGTCCAGGTCTCATCCAACCTTATATTTTATAGAAGGGGTGGTTCTGGCAGTTACCTTTTCTCCTAACAACGAACCTCTGCATGTTTAATTTTTCTTTACTGTTAGAGCTGAAGAAACTCCTGGGATAAAGATACTTTGGGTATCGGTAATAAGTGGTGGTGAGAGCAGTGATGTTTTGATTTTGCTAGTTTTGGCCAAGTTTGGTTGATACTAGAGGAGATTCAGATTGGTTGGGCTGTCACTACCTTGAATTTAGGACCTTGTGTTTTTGAATACTAAGGTAGTGACTGTGTGTAGTGTGTGGTTGACCTGTTTTATGAAACAGCTGTGTATGACACAATGTATGACACAAGGATTTAGAGTATCTGGAGTCTTTCTAATATTAACACCAAATATATTGAGCAAGTTCTTTTTAGATTTATTAGCTCCAATGTAAGTCATCTCCTATTCTTGGGTGGATTGTTGGCTTTGCACTTTTTTTTTTTTAGTTTAAATTGCTCAATAAAAGTCATACTATTTTCTTACTTCATTGTACTTTAACATACAGTTGACCCTTAAACCACAGGGATTAGGGGCACCAACACCGTCCATACAGTCGAAAATCCACGTAAAACTTTTGACACCCACAAAAACCTAAATATTAATAGCTTACTGTTTGCCATAAGACTTAACAATAATAAAAAGTCTATTAAAACATATTTTATATATGTATTATTTACTGTATTCTTCCAATATGGTAACCTAGGAAAAAGAAAATGTTATTAAGACAATAAGGAAGATAAAATAAATTTACAGTACTGTATTGTATTTATTGGACAAAAAATCCTTGTGTAAGTGGACCCAGGCAGTTCAAACCCATGTTGCTCAAGGTTCAACTATATTGGTTTGTGTATGTTTTCAATTTTCCCTGTGCTATATGCTTACTCAAAATTGTTATGAATCTATGGTATCCCATTTAGAAGTTGTCATTGACATAAAACTTTCTTAGAGACAAAGAGGCTAAAAGCTTTTGAGAACTCCTAGGATTTTTACTTTTGTTTTGTTTTATTGTCCTTAAAGAAGTACAGCTTGTTTAAGCCCATTAAGAAGCAAATGGGCTACAATAGAACCGTTTCAGGGTCGCAAATGAATTCATTTGAACACTCTGGAGAAAGTTACGTAAACAATGAATCTCCTCATTGTTAACATACAAGTCTTATATTTTATTTTTTTTTAAATGTTAACTTCTTTATTTTGAGAGAGAACTTGTGCACTCAAGCGGGGGGAGGGGCACAAAAGGAGAGGGAATTCCAAGCAGGATCTGGGCTGTCAGAGCAGAACCCAAAGTGGGGCTTGATCTCACAAACCATGAGCTCATGACCTGAGCTGAAATCAAGAGTCAGACACTTAACTGACTAAGCCACCCAGGTGCCCCCCAAGCCTTATCTTTTAAAAGAGTAATGAAAACAATGGGATAACAATAGAGATAATCTCTTGCAACTCATTTTTTAACCTAGATACTTTTAGATCATTGGCCTCACTTCCTCAACCCCACCCCCTTTTAAATCTATAGACTAATACTTCCCCTTTGGAGACATAAGGTACGCAAATTCTTTATGGGAGGTGTTACATTTTGCAGCTATCCAAGATGTTCTTCAAGGATGATTACATCTTATGTCTCTGCAGTGCTATTTTGGTTAAATGGTTCTGAGGGTGTAAAATGTTTGGATAGTATCCTGGCAGTTTATTTCAGGATATAGGGTTTGATCTGTCACTTCCGATCTTAGAAAAATCCAAACGTGTATTGACTCTGTTAGATCTAGCATATTGTGGGTGGGCATAAAAGGTTGAATAAGAACTTCAGTGATTTCTGTGGAGAGACATTTGTCTGGGATGACATGTGATATAAGTGAAAAAGTCATCTAGAAGTCTTTTATCTTTGATTTGGATTTTTTCTATAAGGAGCCTCATTTGACTCTGAATTCCAAGATTATTTTCACTACCATCTGCCTTGGGATAATAAAATTCGAGCATGCAGATTTAGGTAGCTTTAGGCTAACCCCTAAGGTTGAACCATCAATTTCCTTCTGTATGTACCCTCTTGGTTTTATTACCAACTAAAGTCACTTGGTTTTATTACCAACTAAAGATTGGTAACTTTAGCTCCTAACTCTGTCCTGAGCATCAGACACATCCCATTTAGATATCAGGGATTAGAGAGTAAACTATTAACAGTATGAAGATCAGGTGGCCAGTACAGTTTAAAGACATTTCAGTGATTCTCTATTGCCCTGAGGCCAAAGTTTAAAATCTTTACTGTATTTATATATTAATAAATACATAATAATATTTAATGCTCTGCAGTTTTATCCCATCCTTGTTGCTCCGTCTCTGTAGTTCTTCAGATATCTCCTGTTGTCTCTAGTAGTTTTAAGTATTATTGACACTCTATTCCTGATCCTCAGGAAAAAAAGTTCATTTACTCATATCCCTCAGTGCATGACACCCCCATCATTAGTCCATGCAAGACTCTTCATTTTTTCCTTGTAGTTATTCCCTGTATAGGTTTCCTTCATTATCCAAAAGTACGGCATTCCTATGGAAACTTTTGTAAGCTGAAATGGTATAAAGCAAAGAAACAATTACCATTAGTTTATGTGGGAAAGATGTTGAGGGTTCTGAGACTTAAAAAACATAACCTCTCTTAGGCTTTTTCTGACACCTTAGGACACATCTTACGAACAGAGGCACAAAATAAATCAAGACAAAGTATAGATGGTCACAGACACTGTTCAAAGCTCTGGTGGCATGGTGCTGACTTGCGGAGTGTAGTCCCCGGGGAAAGCGCTGGGTGGCACCACTCGCTGCTTGGGGTGGGCGCTGCTTCAGTCAAGTCAGGGTAGAAAAAAGTACTGAACGCTATTTTCGCTTTTTGCCTTTTTTTTTTTTAAAAAAATGAGAAAGTCCTCTTTAGATTTCTTTTGGTTCGTGAAAACGAGGGATAACATAGATCTTTTGCATAAGCGAATTGGCATTATGTGACTTTTTAAAAAGCAGGGAATAACTGTAGGTTCATTTCCTAGTCTGCCCTCCCAATAGTCATAGGGAACTGCTTTTACATGTTTGATTGATATAGCCTTGAAATTATACCCGGTTTTGTCAAGTATGTAATATTTATACGTTTAATTTTAGTTTATACAAACACTCTGAGTTGGACTTCTTTCTGTTGCTTTAAAAAGAACCCAGCAGTCCTTTGGGGAAAAAAATTACAATTTTTTTCTGGGTGAATGTCTATCAGGTTCATTGCTTCTTACCGCGTATTCCAAAAAGTGAGGGTTCTGCCAGGCTGCATGCACCAGGTGGCACTGTTCACTTTTTATTGTACGTCACTCATGTTCCCTAGGGTTGTGCAGTGCGGTTGCTCTGGACATTTTTCATATTTTGTTTAAGCATTTGCACAGCGATGAACATCTGGACTCCTGGTCTTTGCCACCACAGACAGCACTGCTGACTCTTCCAGTATGGGGCCTTGTGTGAGAATTTCTCTGGGATATTTATTCAAGAGTGAAGTTGTTGGGTTATAAAATATTTACTTCATTTGTCTGGGTACTACCAGATTATTTTCCAGAATGCTTTCCCCAGTTTTTACTTCATTAATGCAGCAAATTAGCATTTATCTAATTTTTGAATTTTACCAGTCCAATCTTGGTCTTGTTTATAAGAGCAAACAGGGGGCGCCTGGGTGGCGCAGTCGGCTAAGCGTCCGACTTCAGCTCAGGTCACGATCTCACGATCCGGGAGTTCGAGCCCCGCGTCGGGCTCTGGGCTATGGCTCAGAGCCTGGAGCCTGTTTCCGATTCTGTGTCTCCCTCTCTCTCTGCCCCTCCCCTGTTCATGCTCTGTCTCTCTCTGTCCCAAAAATAAATAAAAAACGTTGAAAAAAAAAATTTATAAGAGCAAACGGTGTCTTGCTTTAACTTTTATTTTATATTTATCTGGTGGCTAATGCCTTTGAGAACACTTTTATTAATTTTTAGCCATTTGGGTAAACCCTTCTATGAATTGCCTGTTCGTATCATTTTATCCTTTTGTATAGATTTCCTGATTTTCCTTATTTATTCACAAGGGTTCTTCGTATCTTTGTATATGCTCGATACTATTTTATTGAAAAAGGGAAGGATGTGAAGGACTGTCACTGAGCCTCCTGATTTTCTTTCCTTCTGTTAGAGGCTAATGTAAACGCGATGTTTCTCAGAGTCCCTCGCGGGTTTCATTTCAGATGTGGCTTAGGTTTGACGAATTTCCACTAGATTTGGAAGACCTAAATGAGGCCTAGTAGGAACTTCTGTTGTTTGTACTTTACGAGCACACCTGGGGGAACTATTAGATTCTTCTGGGGCAGTGTTGGCAGAAGGGTAGCGTCCAGGTGCTAGTTTCCTGAGGTCTAGGGTGGTGCACGGTGTATCCCTGCTCCTGGTGTGGCCGGTATAACACAGTTCAGGGGCTGGCAGCAGAGGTAACTAGGTTATATTCTCTTCTCCATAGTCTTCTATTAGCTTTATCATTTCACCTTTTACACTTAAGCCTTTGATCTGTCAACATCCTCTTGAGTGCATGATGTAATGTAAGGATTCAGTTTTATTCTTCTCCATGTGGCAAGCCAGTGTTTCAGCATCACCTCCTAAATAGTTTTTACTCATTGATTTTTTTTTTTACACTACCTTTATGTGATTCCCAGATATAGATAAGTTTGTTTATGACAATCTATTCTATTTATATTTGATTTTCTGTCTTCAGTCAGTGCTATACCCTTCTTAACGTGTGGCTTTGCAATATGTATAATTACCTGGAAGTGTCCCCTTTTTCAAAGTTGACCTAGCTGTTGGTGGACAGGTTATCTTCCATATAAGTAGGAAGTTTCTTAAAAAGTCCTGATGGAGTTTGATTGACATTTTGTTAAATTTACAGATTAAATTTAGGATTATTGTCACTTCTGTAATGTCATCCATGACTACGAAAGACCTCTTC
This sequence comes from Panthera onca, assembly GCF_046562875.1. Classification (NCBI taxonomy): domain Eukaryota; kingdom Metazoa; phylum Chordata; class Mammalia; order Carnivora; family Felidae; genus Panthera; species Panthera onca. The sequence continues at coordinate 12,480,841 of NC_138355.1, read as the reverse complement.
GTTTATTTAGATCATTTATGTCATTTTAATTGAGTTTTAGATTTTTCTCCACAGAAGGTTTGTGTTTTCTTTGTTGATCTAGTTTCTGGATGCTTCATATGTTTTATTGCTAATGGAGATTGTGTCTTCCTTTTGTATTATTTCTAGTTATTGTTGGAATAAAGAGATGTTCTCAGTGTCCTTATGTTATAAATGAATATTTTTTAAACCTAAAGATTAGTTAGTATACCCAAGTTTATAGTTAAGTTACAGTTAAGATTCTGATACCAACTCTGATGTGTTTTTTTTTTCCCTACAGCACTAAGCAATATTCTTTATGACACCAGCTAGGTGTTTTATAATTCAACTTAATTTTGACATTATTTACCTGGAGTTAGGTAACCATAGGTTAAGGGTTCAGTCCTACCAGATTTCCCCCTCTTTCAGATGCCAGTCAAAAGTCCGGGTTGCCACCTGGGCTTCTGACTGACCAGCCATAAGTTCCAATAGCTCTCTCCTTGTGTTCAATTAATTTGCTAGAGCAGCTCACCAAGCACAGAGATACATTTTACTTACTAGATTACCACAAAAGGATATAACTTTTACTACCAAGGTTTATTATGAGAGGATATAACTCAGGAATAGTCAGATGAAAGAGATATATAGGGCAAGGAATGGGGAAGAGCGCGGAACTCTCATGCTCTCTTAGCATGCCACTTTCCCCCAAATCTCCATGTGTTTATCAACCTAGAAGTGCTTCTAACCCTGTCCTTTTGGTTTTTAAGGAAGCTTCATTGCGTAGGGTCAATTGCTTAAATCTCCAGCTTCAGCCTTTCTCCACTTCTGGAGGTTAAGAGTGGGACTAAAAGTTCCAGCCCTCTAATTACAGGTTGTTTTCCCTGGCAACGTGCCACCATTCTTAGGTACTTTCCAAAAGTCACCTCATTAACATAAATTCAGCTGTGGTTGAAAGGGGTTTGTTAGGAATGTCAAGATACCTCGATTGTTGTTATCACTTAGGAAATTCTGAGGGTTTTAGCGCTGTGATAGAAACTGAGTGAAAACCAATTAATGTATTTCTCCTTATAAATCATAATATCACAGTAGTCGGATGGGATTTTAAAAGAAGTGCTTTATTTTTTTTTACAGCAAAATAATTGAAATATAATCCTAGAATATGACATGCATTATGTAGATTCTTTTGAAATTATTGTGGTTATTGTGGCTTTCTTTTTGTCATTGTGATTAGTTTTTGTGAATCTGTGGCTCTCTTTGCAGAGTCATAATCCTAAAGTCCAGAAACATTACCAACATTTTAATTTAGTAGGTTGTGTCTTACATTCACCATTAGTAAAAATCTCTAATATTTAAAGTGCTTCAAAGACATCATTTTAACAACTATATAATATTTCATCCAATCAGAAAAATACCCATCCGATGGCTTCCATCACATACTTGTTCTTGGTTTGCCCACCACATTTTGGGCTAACTTTCCTCAACTTCATCTGGTCTTCTTCTTCCACCTTAACATCCACCCTCAGGAATCCTTTCAATGCATGTCAAGGACTCCAAACTCAAATTTCTGGTTCAGTTCTCTAATGAATTCTGGTGCAAATTTCCTATTGCCTTAAAAATATCTTCATAGGGGTATGGGAGTAGATCCAAACTGAACTTCTCTTTCTTCTAAACCAAACCTGCTCCCTTATTTATTGCCTGCCCTGGTGGATGGTAATAGCATCTGGCACAGCCAAGTTTCTTAAGCCAAATCTGGGAGATGTGCAACGTAGCCAAGTTTCTAACACTTCCTCTTTATTAAATCCAATCAGTAACTAAATCTTGTTAAGATACATCTAGGAACATTTTTAAAAATTATTTATTTATTTATTATGGGGGTGCGGTGGGGAGAGAGAATCCCAACAAGGCTCCATTCTGCCAGCACAGAGCCTGATTCCAGGAATCGTGAGATGATGACCTGAACTGAAATCAAGAGTCAGACACTTAACCGACTGAGCCGCGCAGTTACCCCTATCTCAGAACATAGTTTTAAAGATACTCATCCTGTTCTTTCCAGAGGAATGTTTAATGCTCTTCTCACAATTATTTAATGGCTCTCTAGTGACTTCGGAGACAAATTTTAAACTTCAGGTATATATCCAAGAAGAAAATCGAATGTGTTCAGAATGGAGGAGCTACATTTGCTAGCAGTTGTATGATTTAACATAAAGGAGGTTGTCCCTTATAGAATGTCCAGCCTTGGAATGGATGATCTTGAAAGGAGTGATTTCACTGTTCAGAGACTGGATGAAGATTTATTGGGGAGCTCCTAACTCTGGAGAGGCTGAACTGATAGCCACTAACAGTCCTTCCAATAAGAAAAGACAATGATGTTGATTTCTAAATAAAGTAAGAGCAGCAGCTGTGGTCTGTATGTCTCATTCCTTTGATTTGGGACTGCTTTAAATATGTAAAAAACTTCGGCTCGAGGTATTTTAGAAGCTGCCATTTATTAGCTTCACTTTTATGGATTTAACATAATAGATTAAGTTTTGTTTTTTTTTTCTTTTAGAGGCTCCTGGGTGGCTCAATCAGTTGAGTGTCCCAATCTTGATTTCAACTTAGGTCATGATCCCGGTGTTGTGGGATTGAGACCTGTGTTGGGCTCCGTACTGAGTGTGGAGCCTGCTTAGGATTCTCTCTCTCTCTTTCTCTCTCTCTCTCTAAAAACTAGAAGGCTGTATCTCTCTTTCCCTTCATCCATGTTTCCCAATTCCACCTCTTCCCCCTCTTCTGGTAACCATCAGTTCTCTGTATTTATAGGTTTGATTCTGCTTTTTGTTTATTCATTTTTTTCTTTTTAGATTCTACTTATGAGTAGAATTTTAAGGTATTTGCCTTTGTCGGTCTGACTTACTTCACTTAGTTATAATACTTTTAGGTTCATCCATGTTGTCACGATGGAATGTTGCCATCATTTTTTTGGCTGTGTAATATTTCATTGTATGTAATACCACATTTTCCTATCAACTCATTTATTAATGAGCACTTAGGTTGCTTCCATATCTTGGCTATTGTAAATAATGCTGCAATAAATATACATGTGCATATATCTTTTCCTATTAGTGTTTTCATTCTCCTTGAGTAAATACCCAATAGTGGAATTACTGGATCACATGGTATTTCTATTTTTAATTTTTTGAGGAACCTCCATACTATTTTCTATAGTGTCTGTACCAATTTAGATTCCCACTAACAGTGCAAGAGGATTCCTTTCTCTCTACATCCTTGACAACACTTGTTATTTCTTGTCGCTTTGATTTTAACCATTCTAACAGGTGTGAGGTGATATCTCATTGTGGTTTTGATTTGTATTTCCTTGATTATGAGTGATGTTGAGCATGTTTCATGTGTCTGTTGGCCATCTGTATGACTTCTTTGGAAAAATGTCTATTCGGGTCCTCTTCTCTTTTTTTTCTTGAGGAAGAGAAAGAACATGAGTGGGGGTGGGGAGGGAGAGGAAGAGCAACCAAGAGAGAGAATCTTAAGTAGGATCCACGCCCAGTGCAGAGCCTGAGTTGGGACTTGATCTTACAACCATGAGATCATGACCTGAGCAGAAATCAAGGTTGGACGCTTAACTGACTGAGTCATCCAGATGCCCTCTCTTCTCATTTTTTAATCAGATTGTGTGTGTGTGTGTGTGTGTGTGTGTGTGTGTGTGTGTGTATGTGTTAATTTGTATAGGTTCCTTATATATTTGGAATATTAACCCATTATTGGATAGAGTGTTTGCAAATATCTTCTCCCATTCCGTAGTTGTCTTTTTAGTTTGTTGATGGTTTCCTTTGCTATACAAAAATTTTTTTTGTTTTGTTTTGTTTTGTTTTGTTTTTTTGTGTTTTTTTTTCTGTAGTCCCAATAATTTATGCTTTTGTTTTCCTTACCCTAGGAGACCTACCTAGAAAAATGTTGCTACGGCAGATGTCAGAGGATTTTTATGACTTCAGATCTCACATTTAGGTCTTTAATCCATTTCAAGTTTATTTTTGTGTATGATGTTAGAAAGTAGCCTGGATTCATTTTTTTAATTTTCATTTTTATTATTTTTATTTTTTTAAGTATAATTTATTGTCAAATTGGTTTCCATACAACACCCAGTGCTCATCCCAAGTGCCCTCCTCCCTTGCCCATCACCCACTTTCCCCTCCCCCTACCTCCCATCTACCCTTAGTTTGTTCTCAGTCTGCTATGCTTTGCCTCCCTCCCTCTCTGTAACTTTAGTTTTTCCCCTTCCCCTCCCCCATGGTCTTCTGTTAAGTTTCTTAAGATCCACATATAGTGCAAACATATGGTATCTGTCTTTCTCTGCCTGGCTTATTTCACTTAGCATAATACCCTCCAGTTCCATCCACATTGCTGCAAAAGGCCAGATTTCATTCTTTCTCATTGCCAAGTAGTACTCCATTGTATATATAAACCACATCTTCTTTATCCACTCATCATTTGATGGACATTTAGGCTCTTTCCATAATTTGGCTATTGTTGAGAGTGCTGCTGTAAACATTGGGGTATATGTGCCCCTATGCATCAGCACTCCTGTATCCCTTGGGTAAATTCCTAGCAGTGCTACTGCTGGGTCATAGGGTAGGTCTATTTTTAATTTTTTGAGGAACCTCCACACTGTTTTCCAGAGTGGCGGCACCAGTTTGCATTCTCACCAGCAGTGCAAGAGGGTTCCCATTTCACCACATCCTCGCCAGCATCTATAGCCTTGTTCATTTTAGTGACTCTGACCACCGTGAGGTGATACGTCATTGTAGTTTTGATTTGTATTTCCCTGATAATGAGTGACATTGAGCATCTTTTCATGTGTCTGTTTGCCATCTGGATGTCTTCTTTGGAAAAGTGTCTATTCATGTTTTCTGCCCATTTCTTCACTGGGTTCTTTGTTTTTTTGGGTGTGGAGTTTGGTGAGTTCTTTATAGATGTTGGATACTAGCCCTTTATCTGATATGTCATTTGGAAATATCTTTTCCCATTCTGTCAGTTGCCTTTTAGTTTTGTTGATTGTTTCCTTTGCAGTGCAGAAGCATTTTATCTTGAGATCCCAAGAGTTCATTTTTGCTTTTGATTCCCTTGCCTTTGGAGATGTGTTGAGTAAGAAATTGGTGTGACTGAGGTCGGAGAGGCTTTTTTCCTGCCTTCTCCTTTAGGGTTTAGGTGGTTTCCTGTCTCACATTCAGGTCTTTCATCCATTTTGAGTTTATTTTTGTGTGTGGTGTAAGAAGGTGGTCTGGTTTCATTCTTCTGCATGTTGCTGTCCAGTTCTCCCAACACCATTTGTTAAAGAGACTGTCTTCTTTCCATTGGATACTCTTTCCTGCTTTGTCAAAGATTAGTCGGCCATACATTTGTGGGTCCAATTCTGGAGCCTCTATTCTATGCCATCGGTCTATGTGTCTGTTTTTGTGCCGATACCATACTGTCTTGATGATTACAGCTTTGTAGTAGAGGCTAACGTCTGGAATTGTGATGCCTCCCATTTTGGTTTAGTTTCTTCAATATTACTTAGCTATTTGGAGTATTTTATGGTTCCATACAAATTTTAGGATTGTTCTAGCTTTGAGAAGAATGCTGGTGCAATTTTTATTTAGATTGCATTGAATGTGTAGATTGCTTTGGGCAGTATTGACATTTTAAAAATATTTATTCTTCCAATCCATGAGCATGGGATGTTTTTCCATTTCTTTGTATCTTCAGTTTCTTTCATGAGCTTTCTATAGTTTTCAGCATACCGATCTTTTACATCTTTGGTTAGGTTTATCCCTAGGTATTTATTTTAGGGTTCTTGGTGCATTTGTGAATGGGATCAGTTTCTTTATTTCTGTTTCTGTTGCTTCATTATTGGTGTATAAAAATGCAACTGATTTCTGTACATTGATTTTGTACCCTGCGACTTTGCTGATTTCATGTATCAGTTCTAGTAGACTTTTGGTCTGTCGGGTTTTCCATGTAGAGTATCACGTAGTCCACGTAGTCTGTGAAAAGTGAAAGTATCTTTGCCAATTTTGATGCCTTTTATTTCATTTTGTTGTCTGATTGCTGATGTTAGGACTTCCAACACTGGGTTAAACAACAGTGGTGAGAGTGGACATCCCTGTCATGTTCCTGATCTCAGGGGGAAAGCTCTCAGTTTTTCCCCAGAGAAGATTATATTAGCTGTGGACTTTTCATAAATGGCTTCTGTGATTAAGAATGTTCCTTCTATCCTGACTTTCTTGAGGATTTCATCAAGAAATGATGCTGTATTGTGCAAATGTTTTTTCTGCATCTATTGACAGGACCATATGGTTTTTATCTTTTATTTTATTAATGTGATGTATCACATTGATTGATTTGCAAATATTGAACTAGCTCTGCAGCCCAGGAATGAATCCCACTTGATCATGGTGAATAATACTTTTGATATGTTGTTGAATTCGATTTGCTAGTATCTTGTTGAGAATTTTTGCATCCATATTCATCAGGGATATTGGCCTGTAGTTCTCTTTTTTTGCTGGATCTCTGTCTGGTTTGGAAATCAAAGTAATGCTGGTTTTATAGAATGATTCCACATGTTTCCTTCCATTTCTATTTTTTGGAACAGCTTGAGAAGGATAGGTATTAACTCTGCTTTAAATGTCTCCTAGAATTCCCCAGAAAAGCCATTTGGTCCACGACTCTTATTTGTTGGGAGATTTTTGATAACTGATTCAGTTTCTTCAGTAGTTATGGGTCTGTTCAAAATTTCTATTTCTTACAGGTAGAGTTTTGGTAGTGTGAGTGTGTGTTTAGGAATTTGTCCATTTCTTCCAGGTTGTCCTGTTTGTTGGCATATAGTTTTTCATAGTATTTCCTGATAATTGCTTGTATTTCTGAGGGATTGGTTGTAATAAATCCATTTTCATTCATGATTTTATCTATTTGGGTCTTCTCTCTTTCCTTTTTGATAAGCCTGGCTAGAGGTTTATCAATTTTGTTTAATTTTTTCAAGAAACCAACTCTTGGTTTCATTGATCAGTTTTTCTGGTTTTTTTTTTTGATTCTGTATGTTTATTTCTGCTCTGATCTTTATTATTTCTCTTCTTCTGCTGGGTTTGGGGTGTCTTTGCTGTTCTGCTTCTAGTTCCTTTAGGTGTGCTGTTAGATTTTGTATTTGGGATTTTTCTCGTTTCTTGAAATAGGCCTGAATTGCAATGTATTTTCCTCTTAAGACTGCCTTTGCTGCATCCCAGAGGGTTTGGATTGTTGTATTTTCATTTTTCATTTGTTTCCATGTATTTTTTAATTTCTTCTCTAATTGTCTTGTTGACCCATTCATTCTTCAGTAGGATGCTTTTGGAGGTTTTCCAGACTTTTTCCTGTGGTTGATTTCAAGGTTCATAGCATTATGATCTGAAAGTGTGCATGGTATGATCTCAATTCTTTTATATTTACTGAGGGCTGAATTGTGACCCAGTATGTGATCTATCTTGGAGAGTGTTCTATGTGCACTGAGAAGAAAGTATATTCTGCTGCTTTGGGATGTAGAGTTCTAAATATATCTGTCAAGTCCATCTGGTCCAATGTATCATTCAGGGCCATTGTTTCTTTACTGATTCTGTGTCTAGATGATCTGTCCAATGTTGTAAGTGGAGTATTAAAGTCCCCTGCAATTACCACATTTTTATCAATAAGATTGCTTATGTTTGTGATTAATTGTTTTATATATTTGGGGGCTCATGTATTCTGCTCATAGACATTTATAATTGTTAGCTCTTCCTGATGGATAGACCCTGTAATTATTATATAATGCCCTTCTTCATCTCTTGTTACAGTCTTTAGTTTAAAGTCTAGTTTGTCTGATGTAAGTGTGGCTACTCCAGCTTTCTTTTGATTTCCAGTGTCATGATAGATAGTTTTCCATCCCCTCAATTTCTTAAAAAAATTTTTTTTAAATGTTTTTATTTATTTTTGAAAGAGAGAGAGAGAGGGGGACAGAGCATGAGTGGGGGAGGAACAGAGAGAGAGGGAGATACAGAATTCAAAGCAGGCTCCAGGCTCTAAGCTGTCAGCACAGAGCCCGATGTGGGGCTCAAACTCACGAACTGTGAGATCATGACCTGAGCTGAAGCCAGATGCTTAACCGACTGAGCCATCCAGGCGCCCCCATCCCCTCGAAGGTGTCCTAAGGTTTAAAATGGGCCTCTTGTAGACAGCAAATGGATGGGTCTGTTTTTTTTTTTTTAATCCATTCTGATACCCCATGTATTTGATTGGAGTATTTAGTCCATTTACATTCAGTGTTATTATTGAAAGATATGGGTGTAGAGTCATTATGTTTTCTGTAGGTTTCATGCTTGTAGTGATGTCTCTGGTACTTTGTGGTCCTTGCAACATTTCACTCACAGAATCCCCCTTAGGATCTTAGGATCCCCCTAAGGGATCAGTAGATAGATCTGTTACTGCCCTTATGTGTGTCTACCTTTCTATGTTAAAGCCTGTTTATTCCCAGATGCTTTCAGAATTCTCTCTTTATCCTTGTATTTTGCCAGTTTCACTATGATATGTCATGCAGAAGATCAATTCAAGTTACATCTGAAGGGAGTTCTTTGTGCCTCTTGGATTTCAATGTCTGTTTTCTTCCCCAGATTGGGGAAGTTCTCAGCTATGATTTGTTCGAGTGCACCTTCAGCCCCTTTCTCTGTCTCTTCTTCTGGAACTCCTGTGATACTGATATTGTTCCGTTTGATTGAGTCACTTAGTTCTCTAATCCCTCTTCTTGATCCTGGATTTTTTAATCTCTCTTTTTCTCACCTTTTATTTTTCCATATTTTTATCTTCTAATTCACCTCTTCTCCCCTCTGCCTCTTCAATCCACATTGTGACTGCCTGCATTTTATTTTGCACCTCATTTATAGCATCTTTTAATTCATCATGACTATTTTTAAATTTCTTGATTTCTGCAGTGATAGATTCTCTGCTGTCTTCTATGCCTTTTTGAAGTCCAGCGTTAATTTTATGATTATTATTCTAAAGTCTTGTTCAGTTATATTGCTTATATATGTTTTGAGTAATTCTTTAGCTGTCACCTCTTCCTAGAATTTCTTTTGAGGGGAATTCTTCCGTTTCATCATTTTGGCTAGTTTTCTGACCCTTGTGAATTTTAAAATCTTGTTATGTGCTCTGCACCTGCAAGCACTGCTCTATTTAAGGGGGGGGTCATACACTGTCCAGGGCCTGGCCCTTCAGGAGGTCTTTTTTGGAGAGTATTACTTGCTCTCTGTTGTTGTGACTTTGGTTATTTTATTTCTCTACTCACAGTGATGTTTTGGACCCTCCACAAGTTGTGCTTTGATTTGTTCCTTGAAGTAGCCTTGAACTATCATTTCTCATGTTTTCCAGTTTTCTTCCTGGTAGATTTAGTTTCCTTTCCTCCCAGATTCTTGGGGTTCAAAGTCCTTTGGCGTCAGCACTTCTTTGTTTGAGAGACGACTTACATAGGGATCCCCCTACTTTTCCACCATGTTGGCCATGGTTTCATTTTTTTTAAGTGTAGCTGTTCAGTTTTTCTTGCAGCATTTATTGAAACGACTTTCTCTTCTCTGTTGTATATTCTTGCCTCTTTTATCATAGATTAATAGACCATATAATCATGGGTTTATTTCTGGGATCTCTAGTCAGTTCCATTGATTTATGTATCTGTTTTTGTGCCAATACCATTCTGTTTTGACCTACAGCTTTGGAATATATCTTGAAATCTGGGATTGTGATACCTCCAGCTTTGTTTTTCTTTCTCAGGATTTCTTTGGCTATTTGGGTTTTATTTGTGGTTCCATATAAATTTTAGGATTATTTGTTCTAGTGTTGTGAAAAGTGCTGCTAGTATTTTGATAAGGATTGCAGTAAATCTGTAGATTGATTTGGGTAAGTAGTATGGACATTTTAACAATATTAATTTTTCCAATCCATTTGTATGGAATATCTTTCCATTTGTTTGTCATCTTCAATTTCTTTCATCAGTGTATTATATTTTTTCAGAGTACAAGCTGTTCACTTCTTTAGTTAAGTTATTCTTAGTTATGTTATTCTTTCTGGTGTAATTGTAAATGAGATAGTTTCCTTAATTTCTCTCTCTGCTACTTCGTTATTAGTGTATAGAAATAGTACTGATTTTTGGGTATTGATTTTGTATCCTGTCAGTTTAGTGAATTCGTTTATTACTTCTAGTAACTTTGATGGAGGCTTTAGAAATTTCTGTGTATAGTATCATGTCTTCTGCAAGTAGTGACAGTTTAATTTCTTCTTTACCAATATGGATGTTGCTGCTGCTGCTGCTGTCTCCTCCTCCTCCTCCTCCTCCTCCTCCTCCTCCTCCTCCTCCTCCTCCTCTTCTTCTTCTTCTTCTTCTTCTTCTTCTTCTTCTTCTTCTTCTTCTCCTCCTCCTCCTCCTCCTCCTCCTCCTCCTCCTCCTCCTCCTCCTTCTTTTCTCTCTCTCTCTCTCTCTCTCTCTCTCTCTCTTTTGTCTGATTGCTGTGGCTAGGACTTCTACTACTATGTTGAATAAAAGTGGTGAGAAGGGACATCCTTGTCTTGTTCCTTCCTGACCTTAGATTTTCACCATTGAATATTATGTTAGTTGTGGGTTTTTCATAAATGGCCTTTATTATGTTGAGGTATGTTCCCTCTAACCCCAGTTTGTTGAGAGTTTTTATCACAAATGGATGTTGTACTTTGTTAAATGCTTTTTCTACATCAATTGAAGTGATCATATGATTTTTGTTTTTCATTTTGTTGATGTGGTATATGACATCAATTGATTCCAAAGTCACTTTTTTAATGCTCTCAGTGTGACGTTTTATTATAATTGATGTCAAATACATTTATTACCACTCTTTTCCATATTGTCAGTGTCAGGTAACAAATTGCACCAAAAATGAGTCTAAGTTCACCACACAGAGCAGTCAACTTCTTCAAAACAATTATAAAGGTACATATTATTGAGGTCTCAGAAAACGAGCACATCTGCAGGCCGATCTGCAAGTGTTTTATAAAGTTTAAATATTGACGTGTTTCTTTCTTGCCTGGAATTTTGAGCTGATGATGTGCTCAGAGGAGGGAGCTTCCTTGAAAAGTGTCTAGTCCATCCTGTCTACAGATGGAGGGGGTTCTGTCCAGGGAGAACAGAGAGCTTCATTCTCGTTCTGTTCATATCCCTTCATGAGCTGAGGTTATCTTCTCTGCAGGTAGGGACTGAGCGTTAGTTATCCTCGTGTGTCCTATGACTTGTTTTTCCTATGATGTGTTCAGTGATTTGACTATAGATTTGTCTTGCCTCAAAACAACCCTAGGTATTTATGCTAAGGAGGTCTTCCTCTTATTGTAAAACTTGCAGCATTGGTATCTGAAACTAGACCTGTTAGTTTCTATTTGATCGTAATTGGACTGTCATACATGCTTTTTCTTATTTCTCCAGCACAGACCATCAACACATGATGATACACAATATGTGATATCTCTGTATTCACCAGGATACTAAAGTTAAGCAATTATCTTTAATGTCTAACGCTAAATTTGCTTGCCAACAACTCATTTCCTCTTATTATTTCAGTTGATAGATAATATGGGCTATCAGAAGAAGTTTATTAGGTAGATACAGCTGAGCTAGAAGATCAGGAAAAAACCTAACATAATAAGACTTCTGCATAATTCTCTTTTTGTGTAAGATATGGAACTTATGTTGACCCCTTTCAAAATATAGCAGTCATATTCTGTTCTTCTTTCAACCATTAAAAATACACAAAAGGAAAAAAATACCAATGATGTGTTTGTAGGCTCTTAGAGTATAAATTTAAAGCAGGTAATTCTTTTCTTTTATGCTTTAATTTCATTTTTTAATTATTTTTCAATATAATTTATTGTCAAATTTGTTTCCATACAACACCCAGTGCTCATCCCAAGTGCCCTCCTCAATGCCCATCACCCACTTTCCCCTCTCCCCCAACCCCCATCAACCCTTAGTTTGTTCTCAGTCCTTAGGAGTCTCTTAGGGTTTGCATCCCTCCCTCTCTGTAACTTTTTCCCCCCACTCCCCCCCCCCCCCCCGCCATGGCCTTCTGTTAAGTTTCTCAAGATGCACATATAGTGAAAACATATGGTATCTGTCTTTCTCTGCCTAGCTTATTTCACTTAGCATAATACCCTCCAGTTCCATCCACGTTGCTGCAAATTGCCAGATTTCATTCTTTCTCATTGCCAGATAGTATTCCACTGTATATATAAACCACATCTTCTTTATCCATTCATCAGTTGATGGACATTTAGGTTCTTTCCATAATTTGGTTATTGTTGAAAGTGCTGCTATAAACATTGGGGTACAAGTGCCCCTATGCATCAGCACTCCTGTACCCCTTAGGTAAATTCCTAGCAGTGCTATTGCTGGGTCATAGGGTAGGTTTATTTTTAATTTTTTGAGGAACCTCCACACTGTTTTCCAGAGTGGCTGCACCAGTTTTCATTCTCACCAGCAGTGCAAGAGGGTTCCCATTTTGCCACGTCCTCACCAGTACCTATAGTCTCCTCATTTGTTCATTTTAGCCACTCTGATGAGTGTGAGGTGGTATCTCAGTGTGGTTTTGATTTGTATTTCTCTGATGATGAGTGATGTTGAGCATCTTTTCATGTGTCTGTTTGCCATCTGGATGTCTTTGGAAAAGTGTCTATTCATGTCTTCTGCCCATTTCTTCACTGGATTATTTGTTTTTTTGGGTGTGGAGTTTGGTGAGTTCTTTATAGATTTTGGATACTAGCCCTTTATCTGATATGTCATTTGGAAATGTCTTATTCCATTCTGATGGTTGCATTTTAGTTTTGTTGATTGTTTCCTTTGCAGTGCAGAAGCTTTTTATCTTGATGAGGTCCCAATAGTTCATTTTTTGCTTTTAATTCCCTTGCCTTTGGACATGTGTTGGGTAAGAAATTGCTGCAGCTGAGGTCAAAGAGGTTTTTTCCTAAAGCAGATAATTCTAAATGAAGGATGTTATGGGACATAAAACACCAAATTCACACTTAGCCCTTACCCATGTGTGACCTCGGATTTATCACTCAAATATTTGAGTACATTGTCATAGTGTATTATTATTAGTAAGGGACAGGGAGCATGTTTTCATCATGATTATTTCTTCTGCTGGATCTATTTGGCAGATGATAGATTGTAAGTGTTTGGTTGTATCTTGTCTTTGCAGCTTTCTTTCTAAACAAAAACACACACATTTCCACTAAGGATGTTTAATTAAGATAGTATGTTCTAAATAGACTAAATTTAAAGTACTGCTTCATGAGCCTTAGTCATTGTAAGTACATCCTTAGCCCCAGCAGGATGCAGACCATGTGGTCTATTTCTTTTATATGTTCATAGAGAATGTTGGTTAGAAGCTTTGCCCAGAATTGCTGGCTCACTCAGAAATGGGGGCTCCCTAGAATACAAATTAGGAGAGCAGAGTATGAGTCCAGTTTTGGCACTGCCACCCTCCATTCTGTAGGCCGATTCTAGAACCTTTTCATTCCTCAATCGTTTTGAAATCATAATGGTAAACCCTTGATTTGCTTCACATGCTGACTCGATGTGGAAGTGCTCTTTATATTGTATCATTCTGTCCCCCAAACAGATTTTCTCCTTTTTATAGTGTCACTGCGTGCTGCCCAACAGAACTCCAGGGAAGGGATTCATGATTTTACTTCTTCCTCATGTGTGAGGATCACTGCATTTGGCCTTGTTTCCGTGTTTGTCCAGCCCCGTGAGTTTTGCTTAGCGAAGCAAGAGGAGTATTTGAGGATGGTCTATGACTATAAAGCTGATACCACATGCTAAAGTGAATACTCTTTACTAATTATGGTGTTTAAGTGTATTTTAGAGGAGGGAGAGGGGATCAATTAAAAAATAATTGGAAAACATTAGTGATTAATAAGTTTCCTGTCATTGGATATTATTTAAAAAAAATTTTTTTTAACGTTTATTTTTATTTTTGAGACAGATCCAGAGCATGAATGGGGGAGGGTGAGAGAGAGGGAGACACAGAGTCTGAAACAGGTTCCAGGCTCTGAGCTGTCAGCACAGAGCCTGACGCGGGACTCGAACTCACGGACCGCGAGATCATTACCTGAGCCGAAGTCGGCCGCTTAACCGACTGAGCCACCCAGGCGCCCCGGATGGATGTTATTTTTGACATGAATATAACAAGTACAGTAAAACAAATAATGCAAGTTAGAAGAAAACAAAAGTTAGGAATTCTAGAAAGTAGAGTCTTAAAATTACCTAGTTGATGTCATTAAAATCCACTGAATGTAAAACAAAAAATAAAAACAAAAATGAAAACTTGATGGACAAAGATATTTTAATCTATGATCACCATATATCATAATTTTTCTAATGCTTTTAGATTAGAGGTACATTCTTAGGATTCCATTGATTACTTATCATTTCCTTCCTGTAGGTTGAGCCAAATTTTTACTTATCCTAGTTAAGAGTACAGAACCTTTGAAATGAATCTTGATAAAAAAAAATAATAGGTCATATTTACTGGGCACTGTGTTAAGTCTGTTAAAAAATTATTTCAACTTAATTCTTGCACCAATCATATGAGGTAATGAAGATGATTATTTCTAGTTATAGATGATGAAACTGAAGCTTAAGAGGAATTGAGTAGCTTCTTTGGAGCTATAGTTTGAACAATGGTAGCATCAGGAAGGGCACCAAGACATTTGGCTTCCGTAGCTTCAAGTTATGTTGCTGTACCATGCTTTGTCCCCGGGTGTATTTTGTGAACTCTAGAGGTATATTGCATGCATTTTCAGTGGAAAAGAATGGGCAGAAAATGAAAGAATTGCTTATGGGTGTACTCTTCTAGGTTTCTTCAGGCTATATGTTAGGTATGTAATTTGTATGATCCGTGAGGTGAGTCTGCCTTAGATGAAGATAGTGTGCACTTCAGTAAAACTCCTAACGTCCCTGGTCCTACCTTTTCTAATTGATGAAATGACAGTTAGAGACTGGGTTTGAAAGATAGAAAAGACTGTTCCTCTCACTGGGTCTTTCCTTTGGGTCCAGGGCAGGAGGGAGGTAAAAGGGAGAGCCTGAGAAAATTGACCCTTCTCCTGCCCATGCACCTAGAGTCCTAAATCCACCAGAGACTACTTCTTATGTACCTTCTAATGTGCTAGAGGGAATGATTTTATTGGCCTTTGGGAATTTTCTCAAGTTTTAGTGTTGCTGCAGCTACAAGGGGAGTGTTGCTTAGGCTGTGGGGGAACCTGGGTCTTCATTTACCTGTGCTTCCCATTTGCATTTCCTTGATAAGTAGTCCTGGGCTGCATGCACTCCCGAAGGGTCATCCGTGGCTGACTATGTGGCCTTGGCCCTGGAGGGTACTGCCTGTGAGGAGGCGGCACCCCCACCAGCCCCTGTCATGCTCACCTGCAGTTTTTCATAACTTGTTCATTAAGCAAATAGCTTTTTGGCAAACTGACTTAGAGATGCTTTGCACCTAGTAAGAGCTCAGTAAATATTGTTGATTAAATAATGAATGAAACTATGAAGTAAAATGAAGCTTTGAATAGCTGAACACTTGAGAAAGTTATACTTATTCATATTCTAGGACCAATTACTTTCATTTTTTGGTGTGACCAACGTGTCTTGGTCTAGTATAGCTGTATTGACCAAGGAGGAATGTGAGGGGATCCGGAGTCACAGGGCACCCTGAATTGTGTGTGGTAGTGGGTGCGGAAGGGAGTGCCAGAGGGAACCTGGGACTCTGTGTCCACATCCCAGCCAGCCAGTTTGCACAGGTAAGAAGTACGCTTCAGTTCAGAAGGCTTTATGTCAGTTCAGTCTCCCCAGTTTCGATTCAGGGCATCTCATGCAGTAGGCTAGTGTGTCCCAATTAAATCCCCAGTCATCAACTGTGAGAAGATAAACAGAAGTCCATGTCTCTGCTGCCTGTGCCGCGGTCAAATCACATTCCCTGGTTAGGAAGAGGGTTCAGTACAGTGCGGCTAGAGTGCAGGTTCTAGAAAAAGTAAAAACTTTTCGTGTTCCTACAACAATCATTTGACTCTTTAATAAGCTGAACTCACATCTCCTGTTTTTGTACAATAACGAAGACACCTTGTTTAGCTTTGCAATCTTAGAGTCGCGTGTTATACTGACTGAGCCAGCCAGGTGCCGTTTATTTATTTGTTTATTTTGCTTTGTAATCTTGACTATTTCACATATTTGTGACACACATTTCCATGTCATTAATCTTTGTAATGGCGTAATTTAAGATATTTGTTGTGAAGATTTAATCATATATACCGGCAGAGGTATGATGAGCCCACGTACCCATCACCCAACTTCAATAGTTACCAATACCATGATGGTTTTATCTGCCTCCCTCAGACTTACTTTCTCATGGGAAAAATTGAAACCAATACCAGGCATCATGTTAGTTTAATTTCAAATACTTCAGGATGTGTCTCAAAAAGGGACTTTTTAATATGGTATAATGCCATTATTATACTGAATGCAAATAGAATTTGTTGCCTAATTTTTCTGGTAGCCAGTCCATTTTCAGAATTCTCTGATACCTTAGATTAAAAGTTATGTCCAATATGACACATAATTCAATCCTCTTCTCTTTTTGTCCCAGGGGTTGGGAATAGCATGTGTGCTTGGTGGGCAATACTGTATACTTTCTAAACCCATGTCAGGAGATTCACTGTGTCTGCCTGCTTTAATTTTATTGAGGCTGTGAATGATTCATGGGTTTGGGGGTGGCAGCTTGATTCCTTCTTTGCAAATTTTTCACTTTGACTTTTTCTCTAATGGGTTTCCCATCCATTTGCTATTCATTAAGTGACCATTGGGGAATGCAAAAGGACTTAATTAGAGATCGCATCATGGTGATTTTTTAATTTTGTCATTTTTTGTCCCTTTTGGCTAGAACTTTTCTATATTGAAAACTTTTCTTTGTTCACTAGATGTCATATTACCTTGAAATACAGTTCATACTGGAAATGTTTCTTTTATTTCCCATTAGTTCTCTGTTATCAGTGATGATTGGTGCCCTAGAATTCTCCAGAGATACCTATTTTTATTTTCTTATTCCTTTTCATATACTCAATATGTTTAAATTCATTGAGTTATTATTTTTTCTATAATAGCGTGATTTTAATGGCTACGTATTTAGCCATGTATATAAAGCCATCTTTGTTTTAATGCTGTGGTTTTTTTTTGTCGCACATTTTAATTTCTTTCATTATTTTTTACTATTAAAAATCCATTTATTATTGTAGCAGGAGCTGTGCTAAGCACTTTACATGTATTTTGTCATGTAATCTTCACAGTAATCCTGTGATGTAACACTCTTTGGTTATATCTGAATATTTACCTAGGATTGATTCTCCACAGTTGAATTTTAGGGTCAAGGAGTGAACTTATTTTAAGATCATGGAGACACATTGCAAAATTGCTCTGCAAAACTTCCCCTGTTAATGATGTTTCTGCTTTCTGGGTTTCAGCTTACCTTGAGTCCAGGTTGAGGAACAAAAAAATTGACAAACTCCTTGCCCATGCCCATGCATACCTGCCTCATGAATTTTTTCCAAGTATGATGTCACTCTGCCATACTCAGTTGATGCAGTGACAAAAAATCTGCCCTGGTTTCAAGGAGAGGAGCGTGTATTGGCTGGGTGAGATTACACAAAGCAATAAGAATAAGCATGGAATGAGCCAGGACATGTTGAGTAGAGAAAGCAGTAAAGGGGACTTGAGAGACAGTGGCCGGTGAGATCCAGAAAATAAAGTATGGTATCATAGAGATGATAGCAAAGAATTCTAAGAAGTAAGAGTGAGTCAACGATGAAAATTTTCTGAGGGATTAAGAAACTGAGTAAGATGAAGATAAATATTATTGATACAGTGTTGGCTACCAGTTTCTATTGTATGGTGGGGATAGAAGTCAAACTGATGTCTCAAATTAGGGTGGGCTGAGCCAGGAGTGAGGGGCTAGAGGTAGTAAGTGTAGGTAATTTTGGTCAGTAGTTTTGTGAAGGGAAATCAAGAAATGGGACAGTAGTGGGGGGTAAGGAGTGATGTGGGCTAAGGGAGATTTTCGTTTTAAATTAAGTATGTTTGTGTGATCTAGAAATGTCCACTAAAGATGGAAATGTTCCTTATTCAGGAGAGAGAAGAAATAGTGAAAGAAGTGAATTCCAGACCATGCCATAAGGAATTCGATCTAGAACACTGAGGGGAAGAACTTGCTTTTGTTTGGAGCAGGGCCTTCTTCCTCTATGAGGAAGGCAGAGAAGGGTATCAGCGTAGGTGTTTTTGGATATTCACAGTTTCTCTTGGCTTCTTCCATTTTCTCAGTGAATTATTTGAGAAGATCATTATCTCATCATTGAAAGGGCTGGATTGGGGCACTTGGGTGACTTAGTTGGTCACTTAGTTGGTTGAACGTCCAACTTCAGCTCAGGTCATGATCTCGCAGTTTGTGGGTTCAGTCCCCACATCAGGCTCTGTGCTGAGGGCTCAGAGCCTGGAGCCTGCTCAGATTCTGTGTCTCCCTCTCTCTCTGCCCTTCCCCAATCATGCTCTGTCTCTCTGTCACTCAAAAATAAATAAACTTTAAGAAAATTAAAAAAAGAAAAGACTGGGTTAAGGGGGGAGGAACTGTATATGATTGTGTTGGAGACTATATGCTTAGATGTGAATGCAGAGCGGTGTTGGGCCTAATTGAGGTTTATAGTCATGATAATAAAGTGAAAGCAGACAATGGGTGCATGTCTTTCCTTCACAGTGACCAGTTGCTCTGGTTCAGGCAAAGAAAAGGTGGATGTCTAGAATGGAACAAATTGGGGTTTGGGAATTTTACTGGCTCCCATGGGGGAGAGGGGCAGGGGTACGATTACAGTGGTGGGACATGGAATTTAAGCAGGTGAGGAAGGGAGTGATGGATTGTGTGACAGTGGCAGGGATGATAGACTCAAGATCCCCGTGGAGGATGGGCCCTCAGAAGGGGTTCTAGAATATGAGTTGAAAGGATAGAAGGCAGTGGCCAAGGATTAGATGTTCCTTCCAGACATTTGTACATATATTGATTAATTTATGATCAAAACATTAATTGAGCAACTACATGTCAGGTCTTTCTTGAGACACTGGGTAAAAGGTGGTAACCAAACAATGGAGTCTGCGAAAATGGACTTTACTTTCCAGGAGGAAGAGACAGATCACAGACTCACAAAAATTCAAGAGCTGAGATCTCTGAAGAATAAAGAGGGATAGTGTGAAAAAGAGTGACTGACAATGCTATTTGAGAAATGGAGGGTCAGGAAGTTATCTCAGTGGAAAAGACAACTGAGCAGAGGCCTGAATAAGATGAAATAGTGAGTCATTCAAGTATGTTGGAAAGAGTGTTCTAGTACAAAAGTCTCTCAGGTAAGCATGAGCTCTGTGTGCTAAAGAAGAGGAGGCCTGTAGGTCAGAGTGCCCTCAGGGAGAGCAGGAAAAGGTGACAGGAGGGGAAAGGCCTCTTGAGTCATGGTGACAGTTGGGTTTTTGTCTGAGGTTGATAGGAAGCCATGGAGGGCTGGAGTAAAGTTTGAAATTGGTCTTCTGAATGGGTTGCCTGTGTGGGGGAAGAGAAAGCACTGACTGGAGGCAAGGATTCAAGATCTCAGATGAGTTTTCTCCCTGGGTGTTGGTTTGATCTCCATGTGGATGTCAGAATCACTGATAAGAGTAGAGGTGGAAAACAGAGCAGTTGAGTCAGGAGGTAAAGTATTCAGTGAATGGCAGGGAGGGGATCAGGAATGACAAGAAGTCAGTGGATGGAAGAAAGGAGAAGGAGGACAGCTGGTCTAGCCAGTGACAGGTCTAACCATGCTGATGGTTTTGGAGAATAAATCACTTGAAATTGCTAATGGGGATCAAGGAAGTCACTCACTCACTTCCTACCCCTAATATATGTGCGATTTGATACAAAATGTGTCCTTGTGAGAGGGCTGCTGGAGAAGGACTCACGTGGCAGCCAGGTTACTTTCCATGCAATCAGGTGAGGTTCCCTTCAGAGAGGTTGAGGCAGGGATTCTCAAGCTGGGGTGATTTTGCTAGCTGGGGGACATGTGGCAATGTCTGAAGATACTTGGCGTCTTACAATGGGAGGTGCAGTGGTTATGCTGCTGGCATCTATTGAGTAATAGTGAGTGATGCTGCCTACATCCTACAATGCACAGGACAGCACAGGGCAGAGAATTATCCATCCCAAGGTGTCTGTGGAGTTGTGGTTGAGAAGCCCTGGATGAATGAAGGCTTGAGGGTTGTGTTTGTTCATCATGGAGCTGAAATTCCAGGGAGGAACTTCCACATTATTCCATACCCTTTTTGATAATTTTTGGCTTGATACACATACACATTTACTCACTCACACTTAAATACTCTCATATATGGAAGGTCCTATGTCCCTTACTTTCTGTCACACAAAGTTTCTGAGTTACAGGAAAGAACTACTTCATTTTCTGGCTGTTTTCAGTCATAAGATATATAAAATGGGTATACCACAACAATTAATCACTTCAGAATTGAGGAATATGGTTTCCTCCATGTTTGGTTCCAGCTAGATGCAGGGAAACTTATGTTCTGTAGAAAAAAAAAAATCCTTTATTTCTTCTCAGAAAATATCCTGGGAGACCAAAGGATGTTCTCTAAGTGATCTAAAGGAGTGAAGAAAATAAAAAGGCCTCTTTTGCCCTTCTTTGTTATTCCACTTATCAGAGGTAGATTTTGAAATGAGTTTTGTTGTACAAACAAAAATAGGAAGAGACATCAAAATTGTATGATTAGTCTCCTGACAGACATTTATACATTTGAAATTTAGTTGTTCTAACAAGTACAGACCTGTGCCTGGTTTTGCATAGCCCTAAGTTAAGAATGCTTTTTACATTTTAAAGCTGTTCAAAATGAAAATGAAGAAGAATATGCAGCAGAGACCTTATGTGGCCCTCAAAGCCTAAAATATTTATTGTTTGATCCTTTATAGAAAGAGTTTGCTTATCTCTGGTATAGAGGTATTTCCTTCCCAGTTCTGACTATGATAGGAACAAGTCTTTGTCACAGAATCACAGCATTGCATTTATTCAGAAATCCTAAAAATATTTATTAATGCTTCTTATGTGTGAGAGGCCATATTTGCAGGATATATGCTGGCTGTCAGGGAGTTTATTTTAGTGAGAGGTATAGATATTAAATAAGTACACACATGATTAAAATAATTAATTACACAAAGAACTAAGAAAGGCGCCAAAAGAGTATGGAAGGGGGTCACTGAAGGCTTTTTTGAATAAGCAATTTTAATCTAAATTTGAAGAATGAATCCACTAATTACAGGGAGGGGCAGGAGCAGGGCAAGAACTGAGGGAGCAGTTGTAGCCCTGGGAGGGATGCCAGAAATCTGCTGTGTCTATCATAGTTGACTAATGCAGAAATCAGCTGAATGAATTTCTAAAGGGTAATAAAGTAGAGCGTGAGTGGTATTAGAAAGGATTAGGGACCTCCAGCCATTGTGTTCTCCCAGATGAGTCTGAGGTATAGCTGGGATTGAGAACCATGGCACTAGGTGGAACCCAGCCCTCTTGGTCCTCGGCCAGTGTCCTGTTCTCGTGCCTGTCTTCTCTGGTCTCTTCTAGGGAAATAAAAGCTGAAGTTTGCACCTACCATAGAGCTATGGTTCTGAGGATCATATGAAAAAAATTTGTCTGACATATTTGCTGGCTCTTTTCTTGGGGGTTGGGGCCTTTCCCTGCCTCCTGTGTCCTCATTCTCTGCCCTTCTCTATTGCCATGCCAGAGACCATGAATGTCAGTCACTGACATTTCTTAGTCCACTTGGTGGTTGCTAACTGCTCCCTCAGGGAGCCATTAGCAGGGTAAATGAAGAGAGGAAGGAGGGTTACCAATGAAATCCCAAAGGCTGGGCACTTCTTTAGGTGGAAATATACTTCTTCAGGAGGGCCATCATGTGGCGTATCCTCTTTTGGGGCAGGAGATATTTTGGGGGGTGGGAGAGCAAACCAGAGCCACCTTCTCCCATGTGGTATTCCAGTCCTCAGACTGTGGAGTTTTCTCTGTGTTTGAGAAGCTGCTGTCTGTGCACTTCAGTAGCCTTGGCAACAGTGATGCTCACTGGTTGTGTTTTTCCAGGCTTTACTCCTCTGGGAGGGTTCCAAACCAGGTGACATGCCAGTGCTCCTGACTGTATTTCATCTGCAGGGCGAACTCTGTTGGAGAAGCTGTTCAGCCAACAAGAGAACGGGCCTCCAGAAGAAGCAGAGAAGTTTTGCTCCCGGATCATTGCCATGGGTCTTCTACTTCCTTTCAGTGACTGCTTCAGGGAACCATGTGATCAGAACGCCCAATCAAGTTCAGCTCCATTTGATGTAAGTAGGAACATTTACTTCTGTCTGCGAGACAGATTGGAGTTAAAATAGCAACTGTGATGTGTGTCTGCCCAGTCACCCCACACTTTAAATACCGACATGTGATGCAAGTCATCCTTCCCTCAGCCACTCAGCAGCTCAGCATGTCTATTTAATTTCTACACTTTCCTTCCTCACTTAAGAAATCCTAAGTATATTTGTCAAACCTCCTTTTCTTAACAGATGGTCACTCTTGACAGTTTTCTAACCTGCTTTAATCGGTAATGATTTTCAAGTGGCTCTGAGTCAGGACTGCCTCCTTGGCTGGTCATGGACATTACTTCACAAGCAGTACCAAAGGGCCAGAGCTTTGTTCCCAGGGGGCTGCAGGTTTCCATGGGTGCCTAGAACACTATTTCAGTGTGTTCATAGCTCATCTATTTATTAACCATTGATATGAAGCAGCATTGTCTGCTTTCTCCCCAGCTCCCATTCACCAAGAGCATTCATACTGTGAAACAGTAATCGAAAAGGCATATTCATAATTCCTAATGAATATCAATCAGCACAGCTGGATTATCATTTTCAAGCCAGGTATTGCTAATGTTTCTCAGGTATGTGGTACATGTGTGACATTGGTGGTTGTATTGAGTTGCGTCTAAAACCCAGATATATAAGAATGCTCCTGTATGATTTTCTCATAAGAAAATTGAAGGTCTGGTTGGCTCACTTGTGCAGAGCCCGGTATTTGTGAGGCAGAGTAATGGGTTCTCGTCCACATGGGTTACTTACAGTTGTTTCCTTGCTTCCAACTACACCCTTCTTCTGTGCCTTTAGTATACATGCTATTGACCAGTGAATGAAATAATGGCGACTTTTGAAAGACAATGAAAATGAGCCCTGATCAAGATGTGACAGTAAATAATAAAATGTCTATATGTCTTGCATTTCTTCTTTCTCTTCTTCATACATTATAAACTATGTTCTTCCTTGATCTCCCCTCAGTATTAGGGAAATAAATCACGTAAAGTATTGTGAGATCTTCTTGACACTTTCCATGTGAAAGAAGGCTTCTCAGGATGTGCTGTGACTTGTGAATCTTGCTTCTTGAGATCTTTTTATTTAATTATTTTTAAAAATGGCACTAGCTAATTATTTCTAGGTAGATCTTTTTATTCTATGGGAAGAATTGGATAATTTAAAATTTCTCTTCCTTCCTTTTTTTTTTTTTTTTTTTTTATGAGAGAATTGTGTTATGATAGAAACTGAACACCTGGGGACTGTGTAGCTAAAAGTGTGCAGAGAGCTGTGTTCCAGAAAATATATAAATTTGCACGTTGGAAATAAAATAAATGTGGCACAAGGGCAAACCCTGGCCATGTCTAAAGCTTGCCTTTTGATTGGAACTATCCCCAAAATGACTGCATTATCCTCTTAAAGTTTAGAGGTAAACAGTCTTCTCATTCAATAAACGTGGAATTGGAATAAACTGAAAAGAATAGGATTATTCTATATCTCCTTTTTTTCTTTTAAATCACTGAACTGGCTGCTGCTTTTTTGTAATGTTTATTTATTTCGAGACAGAGGGCGTGTGCAAGCTCTGTGGAGCCCAATGTGGGGCTTGACTCAGGGCTTCATTGCACAAACTGTGAGATAATGACCTGAGCTGAAATCAAGAGTCGGTCCCTCAACTGACTGAAACACCCAGGTGCCCCTGAACGGGCTGCTTCTCATCTTCCACCTCCCTCCATTCCTGTGTTAGAGTAGTAACCCCTCCCATGATTGTCTGTTTGGAGGACAGCTGGGTATGGCAAAGAGAGGGAAAAGCAAACAAATAAAATCCCTTAATATGGTAGAAAGTAATTTCCTCAGAATAAGAATTTCTTTCCCTCAACTTTATGTGATTGTATTTTCTCCTTTATTTGTTGGCTCTGTAGAACACCTCTACTCCCCCTCCCAAACTAAACACAAAACAAATAAGAATCTAAAGTCATTTTAGTAAGAAATGTTATTCCATATACTTAAACAGAAGTTCAGTCACACAACTGTGCATTTCCTGTATGCACAATCAAGGATTTTCTTCAAAACTCAAAAGAGGTAACAGTATAGGGAGTTATGTAGACTGAGGTATTAGTGGGGAAATGGAGAGGAAGGCACTTACCTGTGTGCGGAGAAATTTCTGATAATTAGTTTCTTTGCTGATTTCCAGAAAATTGCTGTTGGGAGGATTTCTAACCAACAATTCTCTTGGGGAAAGTAGCCCTTCGAGACTGATCACCATGTGGGAATAAATTCATAACTGGCACTATTCCTAACCCAACTTTGATCCCTTCCCTAAGAACATCTGATTCCCTCCTTTTCCTCCTCTTGCCATTTATACACATAATTAGAGCAATAAAGAGTTTTGACTTAGGGATCTCACTGATATGGTTTGTGGATTAGCTTTCTTCATATAACCTTTTTGATTTTAGCCCCATGTTATATTATACATTTTTTAGGGCCTAACATTTTGCTTTAGAAATGCTATAAATAATATGAAAAGACTTCACATAAGTTTCAAGAACACTAAAAGGTAAAGAGCTTTGAGTGATAATGTTAATTCATTCACAGATGCTTACCAAATACATTCTATATGCCAGGCAGTGCTTTAGTCTCCATAGATACGTCACGGAGGAAGAGAAATAGGATTTCTGTTCTCCTGACATTTATATCCTCTTCATGGTGGGGAGAGACACATAAAAGACAAAACAAAACAACAAGTAAAAGCATAGGTCATGAATTTACATCAGATTCTAGTAAATGCTATAAAGGAAATAAACCCTAGTAACACGATAGGGTGAATGAGGGTGGGGTAGGGTAAGTGTAGGGGAAGCCTCACTGAGGATTCCTGATGGGAGGTGTGAGGGAAGATCATTCCAGGAAGCTCACCTGATAAGTACAGAGGGCCTAGGGAGAGTACAAGCATGACCTAAGCACACAGCCTGAGCACCTGCATAGGTGAAGTTTAATGAGTTGAGGACAGAAAGGGCTCAGGGTCAGAATGTGCAGGGTCCTGAAAGCCATGGAAGGAAAATAGATTTTTATTTAAGTAGGAGCTTTGGGAAGGTTTTATGCAGGGCAAGAACGTATTTTACATGAATCGCTTATCCTAGTCTTTGGATAATGGAGTATTGGAGGCAGAAGTAGAAGTAGGAAATCCAGGCGGGCTTATTGGAATAGTTGAGTGAGGGATGGTGGTGGTAACTTGGGGTAGGATGGTGGTGAGGGACTTAGAGAAGGGTCCTTGGGTGTCAGATGGATTCTGTAGGTGGAGCTGATGGGACTTCTGGTGAGTTAGACTTGGGGGCAATGGAAAAAGAAAGTCAACTGTAACTTCTTAGTTTTGTATTTTAAGTAGCTGGGTGGATGGTTGTGCCATTTATTAAGATGTAGAAGCCAGGTCTGTTTTAGGAGGAAAATGTTGTAAGGACAGAACTGGTGCTCGTTATATACTTTTCTTGAATAAAATTCTGTTTATTTAGAAAACTAATACTTAGCATGTAAGCTGACAAACATTAGCTTTTGCTTTTCACTGGTGGAATGATGTTGACTTTATTAGCTAATCAAAATTAGGGCCATGATATAAAGATATGTTGGGGCGCCTGGGTGGCGCAGTCGGTTAAGCGTCCGACTTCAGCCAGGTCACGATCTCACGGTCCGTGAGTTCGAGCCCCGCGTCGGGCTCTGGGCTGATGGCTCGGAGCCTGGAGCCTGTTTCCGATTCTGTGTCTCCCTCTCTCTCTGTCCCTCCCCCGTTCATGCTCTGTCTCTCTCTGTCCCACAAATAAATAAAAAAACGTTGAAAAAAAAAAAATTTAAAGATATGTCAACCATCAGGTTTGTAGCCCTTTGCATAGCCATGTATTCATAAAACAGAAAGATGGAGATCCTTTATAGGCCTGATAGCATTGTCCATTATCTTTTTCCATTTCCATTACTAACCTGGGGACCCAGAAACTATCAACTTACTTCTTATTCTCTGACATATCCTCACATTTTCCTTTTGCTTTTTTGTTGTTGTTACTGTTGTTGGTTTTGTATATCAGATAGAATTCTAAGCTAGATCATTTCTGAAGCTAACAAGAGAAAATGCATATTTTCTACTTATTATGCATATTACTACTGCTTGGTAGATTGTATTGTTTAATTGTAGATCACGGTATTTTTTTTGTGGTGAGGAAGGACTTTTTTCCTTCTGGAGCCTGTTCTAGTCATTTCTCAAGTGTTAGAAAAAATATCTCTCCTGAAATGTTTACCATAAATCCTTAGAAATAGCAAAAACTTCATTATGTCACATCATATATAGTTGACCCTTGAACAATGTGGGGGTTAGGGGCACACCCCCCACACACAGTCAAAACTTCACATACAACTTTTGACTTCCCCCAAATTTAACTACTCAGGGCCTACTGTTGATTGGAAGCCTTACTGATAACAAAACTAGTTGATTAACACATGTTTTGTATGTTATATGTATTACATACTGTATTCTTACAATAAAGTAAGCTAGGGAGAAGAAAATGTTATTAAGAAAATCATAAGGAAGGAAAATACATTTACTGTACTATAAAAAAGTATTTAAGTGAACCCACATAGTTCAAACCCGAGTTGTTCAAGAATCAGCTGTAACTTGCAGTTTTGGGCCACTGCCCTGCTCCCTGTGGACAAAGAATGCTAGTCCTCAGCCTATGGCTGACCACGGGCTCTGGCTCATTGCCTGTTAGTTGTAGATGGAGGTCATTTTGCAAGAATAGGTTCAGTATGTGGTCCCTTAAGATCCCTTTTCCTTTGAATGCTTTTATTTATATTAGATTTTTCTGAGTCATATTCATTAGCGACTGTTTTCCAGCAAACCACAGTTATCTCACATAGGTCTTCTAGGATTTCTTTAATCATCACTGTGTCAGATATCATGTTGCCTCTACATCACAAAAAATAAAGCAAGTTTACTTGGCCCAAAGATTTTGGCAGGAGGAAATGATTATACTTACTCCTTTAGAACTGATTTTAAATGTCTTCCTAGTAGAATATTTTTGGATCCCTGGCTTTTTTGGGTTTGGCAGGTTTTACTAATTTTGCTAGCTATGTAGTAATCCCATGCTTACCAGATGGGCAAGAGCTCCTTGCTATGTGCGTAAATGGATGTAAGTTTGAATGAGTTATTAGTGAGGCTAGAATTAAAGAGAAGGAAGACATGAAAATTCAGGCTAAAAAGGAATAAAGAAAACATGATCCTGAACGTGTCAGAAAAATAATTCATCAGTCAAAACCAATAATGGGCTCTGCTGAAAAACTAATGAAATACACTCTGCTCACCATCACCAGTAGCTGGAATGAAGACTTAAGTGAACAAATAGAAATGATCATTTCTATTTGAATCCAATTTTTTTCAGAGTAGGAAGAATACTTGGATACTTTTTAGTCAAAGCCACACAAATCTTTTTCTGAGAAGAAATAAAAGCCATGACACGTCTTTCAGTTCTAAGAAAATGCACACACACACACACACACACACACACACTGCTGTACTTTTGTTTTTGAAACACTGTGTATAGTATTAGGTCTCAGGTCTCAGGAAGTTTTCAAGTGTGATATTAAAATTATATTTAATTTTCAGACCATCTTTTTAAATTATTTTAGCTGAACATTTCTTTTCCTTGCAGACTTCCCTCTAATCTCAACATAGGAGTCCGTAGTAAAACAGAAGATTTCATTTAACAAAATTCATTTTGTAGCCGTAGTTTTACATCTGTTCCATTACTCAGGTAATCATTGCCTGAACTCATGAGAAGCAGGGTGACAAGTGCAGATTGAAAATATAATCCTTTCCCTCAGTTTTACTTATTTTAGTTTTTGTTTGTTTAATTTTAAGGACTTAAAAGAGGTCTAAGGTACTACATTCACCTGGTTAAAGAAGAGCTCTGCTCCTGGCCCTGGCCTCTCCCACTCTAGTTCTACCCTTGCCTGGCTCTCCTTGTTCTTGTTTGGATGGTTTTAACTTTGATATTTTAAGTTTGCTGATTTGCCTTTGGGCTGTCACAGATTAGGATTTAGGTATTTCCCAACCTTTCCCCTCCCCATTCCTTCCAGTATAGTTAATACTGGTCTTCTAGTTTCCCTTTGATAATTCTGCCTTGAACCTTAAATAATATGGTTCAGATTATTTGGTCGTTTCATTGACTTCAGATGATGTCTCCTGCTGCCCCACCCACCTCGCATAATTAGGCTATCTATTGTCTCTACTTTCTTCTCCACCTGGTCCCAACCTGGGCTTTCTAGCTTCTACCAAGAACACTTTTATCCTTCAGGTATATTTTTAAGGTTAATTGTTTTAAAAAATGTTTATTCATTTATTTTGAAAGGGAGAGAGAGACAGAGAGAGAGAGAGAGAGAGAGAGAGAGAGAGAGAGAATCTCAAGCAGTCTCCACGCTGTGAGTGCAGAGCTGGATGTGGGGCTTGACGTGAGATCATGACCTGAGCTAAGTCAAGAGTCCGATGCTTAACAGACTGAGCCACCTAAGCACCCCTAAGGTTAATTTTTAATTTTATTTTAAAAGTTAAGAAAATGTTTGGACACCCTGTAACTGTTGCCTTGCAGAGGCGATAGTGTGCTCTGATTTCATTTCCTTTTTAATATCCCAATATCACAGCCCCCAGGCCACTCAGATGAGGATGTTTCTGGGGTTAAGTTCCAATGGATTCTGTTATTTTAATAAACAGTCACTTGCTCCAAAGTATCCCGTATTTAGTTCAGTTACATTTGATTTATCCCTTTCTGATATAGGGAGCCCTCATCTAGCACAACAAAGTTTTTGATTGCCTTTTATTTTGTTTTCTTTTGGGAGAAGAAACCTGTATCTATCTATCTATCTATCTATCTATCTATCTATCAATCTATCTATCTATCATCTATTTACCTATCATCTTTCTTTTTCTTTCTCTTTCTTTCTTTTTCTATCTATATTCTCAATATCTTTGAGTTTGTACCCTATTCTTACCATTTAATG
Source organism: Panthera onca (assembly GCF_046562875.1). Classification (NCBI taxonomy): domain Eukaryota; kingdom Metazoa; phylum Chordata; class Mammalia; order Carnivora; family Felidae; genus Panthera; species Panthera onca. The sequence continues at coordinate 12,451,349 of NC_138355.1, read as the reverse complement.
GAGTTCTTTCAATTTTTCTTGAAGACTACTGCTGTGGTCTGAATATTTGTATACAGAATTCATACTTTGGAATCCTTATGCCTGGTGTGATGGTGTTTGAAGGTGGGGCCTTTGGGAGGTGACCAAATCAGGAGGATGGAGCCCTCATGAATGGGGTTAGTGCTCTTATAAAAGAGATCCTGCCCAGAGATCTCTCCTTCCACCATGTCAGGATGCAGTGAGAAGGCACCAACTATGAACCAGAAAGAGGGATCTTACTAGATAAGGAGAGCTGTTGTTTCCTTGATCTTGGACTTCCAACCTCCATTGCGAGAAATAAATTCTGTTGTTTATAAGCCACCCAAACTATGATATTTGTTATAGCAGCCTGAATGGATTAAGACATCTAACAGCTTCCTCTTTTAATTTAGATCAGGTTCCTGATATATAATTATGACTTCTATTTTTTTTTTTCCAGCTCCTTTTCTCTTGCCCTGCCCCTGGTTATTAGGCGCACAGAAATTAAAGACTCTATTCTCAACTGATTTACAGCCACTTTAAAGAGAAAAGATATGTAAAGAAATTATTGGACTTTAGTGGTTGCGGTGGGCTCTGTAGTCTGACTGTCCTGTCCTTTGAATCCTGGATTTCCCGCTTACTCTATAAACATAGGTGAATGGCTTAGTTTCTCAGTTTGTTTCTTGTAAAATGAGCAGTGATGTACTGGTTTCTGAGTAAGAGGAAAACATGAATACAAATAAAGCATTGTGTAGAGTATAGGGCATACAGTAAGTGTTCAATGTATGTTAACTGTCGCCACAGATCATAGTTGCATTTAGAGTTCCAGTGGAGATATGTACAGTGGAGGGAGCAAAGGAGAGGATTAACTGAGTCTCCTTGGTAGCTCAGGAGATAATCCTTAGGGTGAGACTTGAGGCTGACTTGGAGTTTGCTGTAGGGACCAGCCAGATCAGGATAAGTCTATGTATGAGGCATGCAGATGATTTTGAGTGTAAATTGAAAGAATGATAGGTAAAAGGAGGCCAGACATGGAAATATTTATGTCACCTTAGGGATGTTTTTAGTATATGTGCTGCTGAAGTGAGCACTCCTTGGGGATGTTTGTAAATAATTTTTGAGTAGTTAAGCTATAACAGATTGCCATTTATAAGAAATCATTCTGGTGGCAGAGTAGAGAATGAAGAAGTTTAAAATTGGTGTTGGGATGATCAGTAAAAATGTCTAAACTGAAACAGGCAGTGTGGAAGGAAAGAGACAGCTATGGGGAATGTTTAGGATTTAGAATTGACAGGACTTGTCATTTTAATTAGATATGGGGAAGTGAAGGCGTAGATGGCTTCTTTGGTTTTGGATTTGCAACTCTAGGTGGATGGTGATACTCTATCTACAAAGAGGCAGAATACTAAGGAGGGAACACATTTCATGGAAGATGATAAAACTCTCATGGACATCTAGAATAGAATGTATGATTGTTTGGGACATAATGGTGGCAATTCCTAGCGGGAGAAGGAGCTGCTGTTACTAGCATTACCATAGTTGCATTAAAAATAAGCAGATCTAATAAATTATGATAGAGCGTAATCAAGATTAAAGTTCTTTTTTAAATAATTTTATTTAATTTATTTTTAAAATTTGCATCTAAGTTAGTTAGCATACAGTGCAACAATGATTTCAGGAGTAGGTTCCTTAATGCCCCTTACATATTTAGCACATCCCCCCTCCCACAACCCCTCCAGTAACCCTCTGTTTGTTCTCCATATTTAAGAGTCTCTTATATTTTGTTCCCTTCCCTGTTTTTATATTATTTTTGCTTCCCTTCCCTTATGTTCATCTGTTTTTTTATCTTAAAGTCCTCATATGAGTGAAGTGAATGAGATACCACCTCACACCTGTCAGAATGGCTAACATTAACAACTCAGGCAACAACAGATGTTGGTGAGGGTGCGGAGAAAGAGGATCTCTTTTACACTGCTTGTGGGAATGCAAACTGATGCAGACACTCTGGAAAATAGTATAGAAGTTCCTCAAAAAATTAAAAATAGAGCTACCCTATGACCCAGCAATTGCACTACTAGGTATTTATTTGAGGGATACAGGTATGCTGTTTTGAAGGGGCACGTGCATTCCAATGTTTATAGCAGCACTATCAACAGTGGCCAAAGTATGGAAGGAGCCCAAATGTCCATCAACAGATGAATGGATAAAGAAGATGTGGTATATATATATAATGCAGTATTACTCGGCAATCAAAAAGAATGGAATCTTGCCATTTGCAACTATGTAGTTGGAACTAGAGGGTATTATGCTAAGCGAAATTAGTCAGAGAAAGACAAATACCATAAGATTAAAATTCTTAGGGACAGTGAGAAATAGGTGTAGTGAAAATGGATTAATGGGAGGCTTTGGCCAGAAGATACTGGTATTCAAGATTTCAGAGATGAAGCTGTTCTACTGATTCCAAAGTCCAGTCCGTGGAGTGGAATGCCCATTGTCTTTGGAATTGAGGCACTGAGGTTGTTGGCTGGGATTTGGTGTCCCACAGGATTGTGGAGGAGTAGGTGTTGAGATGCGGACATGAGACCATGCCAACAGTCCTGGAGGAGTGTAAGGCTGTGTGGAGGTCAGTTAGTTTCTGCAATAAGGAAATTAGATAATGACATTACTGCTTGATAAGGGCTTCAAAGGTGCAGAGGATTCTGCACAGGGTGGGCATGGAATATTCTTTGGATGATTATGGAGGGCTAGATTATGAGGCCATGTTATACAAGAGGAATCAGGAACATCTCCTTTTAGTTCAGTCCTTACTTGCTTGATTTATCACATCAGCCTTTTAATTACCTTCTTGGGTATGCCTGTTACTAGTCACCAGTCCAATCTCCTTGTGCTTTCCTAGGGCTTCTTGGTTTGGGGCCAAGTTCTCTTCCAGATATATGTGATGATGTATCCGGACATTTTTGGTTGCTACAACTGGGGAGGGCTGCAGCTGGCATCTTCCCTCCCTCAAAGGACTTTCCAGTACCAAATGCCAATAGTTGAGAAACCCTTTGCTGTACATCCTGCATAAAGCTTTTAGTGGTTTCTCTGTCAATGAAGTACCAGTTCTTTTGACCTCCATGATCTGTCTCCTGCTTGCAACCCTTTCATACATCTCTAGCTCATGACCCACTTCCTTTCTGTTCCTCCAAACTCTGTCCTTCACTATGTTGAAGTGCTATCAGTTTGACAACGATCTATACTTTTTCTCACCTCTGGGGCTCTGTGAGTCTTACTGCTTCTGTTCATAAATTATTATTTCCCAATGAAATTCTACTTTTTTTTTTTTAATAGAATGGGGTTCAGAGTTCCCTATGAGTTATCTTCTTCAACCATCTAAGTCTGAATTTTCTCTCTTAGTAGACCTGACACATGTATTATAATTGTCTATTTACCCTATAATGCTCCAGTGCAAATTACATTTTACGTGGAGGTGTCTCTGTGATTCATGCAATGCTTTGTCTCTGTGTTTTACCGTAGAGACACAGAACTCTGGTAAATATGGGCATCAGGTCTCCCCAGAGTGGTTAAGAGCAGACTCTAGTCCTAAACTGGATTACAATTTCATCTACTCCATTTAAGATGTTAGGACATTTACCCAAGGTCACAATTAAAATTTTTCATGTGTAGTGCTAGTGCCTACCTCTGGAGTTATTTTGAATATTAAATGAGATCAATAAAGCATTGCACAATTCCTGGCACATAAGTACCCAGTAAATATTAGCAATTACTATTTTTAATTATTATATTTCAAGTTCCTATTGTAGAACCTGTTGTACCCTTTAATAAATATGCCTTGATTTCATGAAGAAGGCTGTGTAAGGTAGGAACCAGATAATCCATTAAGTGAATTGTCTTGAATGATCAAGAGTTACCTATATTTAATAATTTTGTAAACACTTGAAGGGAGAGCAGATGGAGGATGGGATGGAATATGGATTTGCTTAGAAATTAATTGGCTTGAGAATTGACTCTGTTGGATCTCTCCTTCTGGGCTTATTGCCATTCTTCTTTCTTAATACATTTGCTACTTATGATTTTACTGCTGCAATTACCATATTTCCTGCCTAATCCTCCCTGCCCACACCTTTCTGGATGGAGTGGAATGGAGATGGAGGGAGTAGGAGAAGCTGTGTGTGTGTGTGTGTGTGTGTGTGTGTGTGTGTGTGCAAACTGTGAAGAGGAACCATCATGTCCACTTGGTGCTGTGACCACTTCATACTGACTGCATGATGTCCCTGGTTCTGAGAAACATTACACTCAAATCTTGGCAGATAACTTACATATTTGCTGCATTAGTCCTCAGTGTTTATGTGTGTGAATGTCTGTCATGCTTTACAGATAATGTGGCATGAATGAATGGCTTTCTGTAACACCTCCCCAAAGAATAAGGACCTCTGTTTCACTCAGCATTCCTAGGATAGAGGAGCCAAAAAGGGCCAGAGATTGGTTTGCTACACAGTTACATTGCTCCTCTCTTTCAAAGAACTCTACCACATGGAATAAGTTTGATTTTTTGGGTTGGATAATTTATTGAAATATTTGAAGGGAATAATCAATAAATATTAAACAGGAAAAAATTTGCTTACTAGTGTTAGTTTTCTCCAAAAGGCATTTTTTCATTTAATTTTATTTAAGGTTATAAAATAGATTTATTTCAGGTCACCTGCGTGGCTCAGTCAGTTAAGCGCTTGACTTGGGCTCAGGTTATGATCTCATGGTTGGTGAGTTTGAGCCCTGCCCCAGGCTCCGTGCAGGCTCTGTGCTGACAGCTTGGAGCCTGGAGCCTGCTTAAGATTCTGTGTCTCCCTCTCTCTCTGTCCCCCCGCCTGACTTGCACTCTGTTTCTCTCTCTCTTTCTCTCAACAACAACAACAAAAAATTAAAAAATAGATTTATTTCATAAAGAATATAATAAGCAGATATGTATCAAGAAGTTCCTACTTGATTTCCTTCTTTGCAGTCCGTACATTTGTATGGCTTAAAAAAATTTTCTTTGCATTACTAGCCTTTCTTTACCATAGGATTGATTGTGCGTTGGGTCAACTTACATCTGCCATATGCTTGTAGCCCTACAGTTTAGTGTGAACTAAAAGGCTTTTAATATATACTTTAAAAATTTTTATTTCTCTTGGGGCACTTGGGTGGCTCAGTTGGTTAAGTGTCTGACTCTTGGTTTCAGCTCAGGTCATGATCTCATGGTTTCATGAGGTCAAACCCCACATTGGGTTCTGTGCTGGCAGCATGGAGCCTGCTTGGGATTCTATCTCTCTCTCTTTCTCTCTCTCTACCCCTTTCCCGCTCGTGCTGTCTCTGTCTCTCTCAAATAAATAAATAAACTTTAAAAAATATATTTAAAAAATGTTATTTCTCTGGACTCCATCATTAAAAAAATATTCTGTCACATTCTTTTTATCCCTACAATTTATAGTGATTTGTCCCTGGTTGCTGCTCAGTGAATGGTTGTATTACTGGATCCTGTAATAATCGGTATCCAAGTTTTATACATTTGAATTTAAGTATGTATGTTTTGAGATTAATTTTTTTATCTGACATGTGATTTAGCAAATTTCTAACACATGTTTCTTTTGTGTATTTTAAGAAGGTAAAACAAGGTTGCTTAAAAAAATAAAAAGGAGTCATGAGTTTGAGCCTCACATTGGGTATTTATTAAAAAAATAAATACATGAAAATAAAAAAATAAATGCCACAGATTTTATGGCTTAAACAACAGAAATTGGGATACCTGCCTGGCTCAGGCAATAGAGCATGGGATTCTTACTCTTGATGTTGTGAGTTCGAGCCCCACATTGGGTGTAGAGATTACTTAAAAAAAAAGAAGGTTATACAAGTGATTTCTTCTCCCCCCCAATGCTCCCCCCCCACCCCCACCAATTAGGTGGAATTCAAGAGTATTGTTACAAAACTAGTAAGGGTACTAATTGTTATTTCCTTGCCACAATGTTTTCTGAACTTAGAAATGTTACTAGTACTTTTATGGATTTTAGATCAATCCCCAATCATAAAGTTAATTGGGGTTTAGAAAAATCAGTTTCTAAAAATACATTATTGGCAGTCACACTTTTTAAGTCAGTGACCTACTTTCTTCTTCAAGATTTGTTTTTTCCTCATTTAAGAGTATTATGCTATTAGGGATATCTGTTTTGGCTTTCACAACTGGTACTTTTTATCACATATTTGGCAAAAAGTGTTGAGTGACTCAATTCATTTGGAATATATATGATGGAGTTTTATTAAAATGAGTGACTTAGCCCAAATTTTCTGTCATGATTTTCTTTTCTAATCCTTCTCCTGGATATGCATTGAATATTAATAAATTCTATTGATGTGGCTCACATTTCTTGAGGCTTTTCTTATCTCAAGAGGCAGGAGAAGTATGGAATTATGAATCTATGGTAAACTAAAGGTAACCTGTACTGAGAAAACCTCACCCAACGAGGAATTTAGAGAGTTATTTTTTCTCTTGATTTTCACAGGGCTTTGGATACCTGAAAGAAGATTTTTTCCACTTTTATTATCTTTATTGTTTAGATCAGGGGTTGGCAAAGTTTTTCAAAGTTGGCCAGATAGAAGATATTTTAGGCTTTAGTAAATACTTACAGCCTTTGTCACAAGTACTCAGGTCTGCTGTTGTCATGTGAAAGCAGCCATAGACAATATATAATGAATACGTTTGGCTGTGTTTCCTAAGAAAACTATTTGCAAAAATGGGCATTTGGCCAAATTTGGCCTGTATAGGCTGTGGTTTGCTGACCCCTGGTCTATACTCAGGTAAGATATAAAAAGTGAATCTCTTGTGTGACTTTGATTTTTCTATCTCTAACCATGTAAGGTTACTGGCCAGTTACACAATATTTATTGAATTTTTCCACAAAAAAATGCAGATACTCTCTTGCACTTGTTTTCTTGCTGTCAAAAGGATGAAAAGACATAGTGACACAGCTGTTTATTTTTTTTTATTTTTATTTTTTAATGTTTATTTATTTTTGAGACAGAGAGAGACAGAGCATGAACGGGGGAGGGGCAGAGAGAGAGGGAGACACAGAACTGGAAGCAGGCTCCAGGCTCTGAGCCATCAGCCCAGAGCCCGACGCGGGGCTCGAACTCACGGTCCGTGAGATCGTGACCTGAGCCGAAGTCGGACGCTCAACCGACTGAGCCACCCAGGCACCCCGTGACACAGCGGTTTAAAAGGAGAGGTGGTCGTCAAAGAGTTTTGAGATTTAAGTGGTCAGTATGACTGGAGCACAGAGTCACAGAGTGAGGAGACAGGGGCAGATGAGGCAACTTAAGATGCTGGATAGTATCTGAGTCATTTATGAAAGCTTCTGGAAGAATGCTTAGGAATTGGAACTCAATCCTGAGAGCAGTAGGGAGCCACTGGAGTGTTTTAGTTGGAGGAATGTGATGTGATCAGATCCATGTTTCAGAAAGAGCATTCTGGGTGTTTGTGGAGTGTGGACTGAGACGTGTTGGACGGGTATGGTTTAGAGGTTGGAAGAGTCTGAAGAGATGTTGCAATATAATTGCCCTCAACCACGTAAGTAGTAGTGGGGATGAAAAAAAGGACAATTCTAATGGTTCTTAGTTCTTAAACTCTAGCAAGCATTGGAATTACCTGCAGGATTTGTTAAATCATAAATTGCTGGGCTCCACCTCTAAAGTATATGATTGCATGAGTCTGAGAATGGGGTTGGAGAATTTTCATTTCTAACAAATTCTCAGGTGATGCTGATACTGCTGGTTTGGAGAGCATACTTAGAGAAGCCAAGGTTGAAATGCTTTAGAAAGTCAAAATGACAAGCCTTGAGAATTTGGTTGATTGTATAAAGGTGAGGGACAGGCAGAAACAAGGAGGATGTACCCAGATTTCTGGCTTGAGCAATAGGGTAGAGGGTGATGATATTTACTGAGTAAAAACACAGGATGAGCAGGTTGGGTGAACAATTTAGGTCTTACAGAACTTGAGGATATCTACCAAAACACATGCAAAAATAATTGTCACTTGTATCTAGTGGTCAGGCGAAAAAGCTTAGGTGGGAGAGAGATTGAGGAATCTTTAGTGTGTAAATGATATTCAAAGACATTATGCATTGAAAAGTGCCTGTAGAGTGAGAAGCGAGAGGGGCCTGATATATAGATGAACATTTATTCAATGAGAAGAGCAAAAAAAGATGCTGCAGAGAGACAGATAAGGAACAGTCAGAGAGGTAGGATAGAAAAAAGATTTTGGAGTATTAAGTGATATAAAATGTTGCCAAGAAGTCAAGTAAGATTAAGACTGAAAAGTAGTTACTGAATTCACCAAAAGTTATTGTTAATAACCTTGTAGAGAGGAATTTGAGTTGAGTGCTGTGGGTGCTGTTTAGATTTCAGGAGGCTGAGATTTGAATGGAAGGGTAAGAGTAGGTGAGAAGGTGGGAGGTGAGATTGATGGAGGTGTGTGGTTAGCTCCAGAGGTTTTGTGTCAGGGAAAAGAAAAATAGAATGGGTTATCAGTCGGTTATCACTGCCCTTTTTCTTTCCTTTCCTTTCCTTTCCTTTCCTTTCCTTTCCTTTCCTTTCCTTTCCTTCCCTTCCCTTCCCTTCCCTTCCCTTCCCTTCCCTTCCCTTCCCTTTCCTTTCCTTTCCTTTCCTTTTCTTTTTAAAAGACATGGAAGGGTTTAGAGCATGTGTACATGCTGATGGGAGGGCCCAGTAGAGACGGGCCCATTGAAGCTTATAGGGGGATAAAAAATTGATAGCTTGTGGTCATGAGAAAGCCACAAGGGATGGGATGCATAGCATAAGTGGGGGGATTGGCCTGGGACAGGAATAGGAATGTCTGTGTGTGAAAGCAGATGAAGAAAGAAGGGTGCGGAAGCAGGTGAGCTGCTGCTGTAGGTTGATGATGGGAAGTTGAGAGAGTCTCACTGGCTTTGGTGTTTTCTGTTAATTGGGAGGCATTGCCCTTGACATTGGGTGAGGAGGGATGTGTGAAGCCAGATGTTTAAAAAAAATAATGGAAAACAATTCATTTGGAAACGACAAAAACGGGACTGATAGCTGAACAGAGGGGTACCTGTGAAGGTCCACCCAAGGTGGAAGGTAATGGGTGTGACAAAGTCAAAACATTGGACTGATCTTAGGTTGACATTTTGCCTTTGGATGTATCCACAGATTAGTAAGGATGGGAGTTGAGGATTTGGGCATGGGTGGAAATAGTGGTCTACAACATTAGAAGACCAAACCAGGGGGATCGATGGTAGAAGCCGGGGAGTCAAGATTCTCAAGGTCTGGAGGATGAAGAGGTTCAGATAGGATGTCTACATGTATTATTTGACAGGAAAATAGTTTTTAAAGAGAAAAGAAAGAAAGAAGTAAATGCAAGCACAACAAAGGCAAGAATACTTCTGCCTCCCAGCCACATCTGGCCATGCCTTTTACCCCTTTCCCACTAAGGAAGGACTAAGATTAAAATAAGATCACCTATATTTTATGTTGTCATTATTGTATATGTAGTTCACTTTTTCTTTTTTCTTTCCAAATGCATATAGTTCTGGGGTGCCTGGGTGGCTCAGTCAGTTGGGTGTCTGACTTCGGCTCAGGTCATCATCTCGTGTCGTAAGTTTGAGCCCCATGTCAGGCTCTGTGCTGACAGCTCAGAGCCTGGAGCCTGCTTTGAATTCTGTATCTCCCCCTCTCTCTGCCCCTCCCCCACTGTCTCTCCCTCTCTCTCGCTCTGTCTCTCAAAAATGAATAAACGTTAAAGAAAAACTAAATGCATATAGTTCATGATATATATGAATTATCATTCTAAACTAATCCATTTGTTATCAATTAATGGATCCCTTCTAGAATTGCTTCCAAAATAAAGTCTATCCTTCATCACAATGTTGGGTGACACCATTTGCCTTGTGAATGACCCACCCTAAATCTTGATTTCACTTTCACCCTACCTCATGCAGCAGTCCACTCACCTGGCCACACCCTCAACCACTTCATCACCTGAAAAATGAGGAAGAGAGAATGTACTTTAGATGCATTGCGATGAGAACTTAATAGAATTGTCCCATGATACTCTGTGTGAAAATCCTCATGTCACTGGTTCATTTGGGAGCAGTTGCCTGGGAGGAGGATGGTTTTGATCACAGACAGAAGAGGTAGATCTTGTGTGCAGATCAGAAATGTGTTAGTTTCCTGATGTCTTTGAAGTTGGGAGATAGCTATCCTTGAAACCTGTAGATAGGAGGAGGCTGCTGAGTCATCCTCATTGTTTTCCAAGGCTAAGATTCTCAAGGTACCAGTTAGACTGTATCGAAGATCCTATCATGCTTCCTATTAGAAGCATGCAAATAGGGTATCCTTGAAAAAAAGCATCTGATGCAAAGCCAAAATATAAGTTGAAATTAGAGACGAGCATTAATAGAACTATTTTGAATCTGATAACTGGCCTCATATTGTAGTAAATATTGATTGTATATTGTATCTCTACTTACTATAGTGGATGGGGAAGAGGATTTTTGAGCAAGCAGAGAACAACAACCCTAGGGTGACAGGACACTTTGGAGAAAAATATTTATTTTTAGTATTATATTAAAAATGCAACCATTATTTACTATAATGTGAGGTGATTTTCAGATTCAAAATAGATGGCAGCAAAACCCAAGGCAAGGTCTGAGACAAATCTTATGTTATTTACCTTAGAATGCTATAGCTCTCTGCCCAATACCCTGCAACAAGGGGGTGATCAGGAGACGGGTTCTGAGATCATGCAAGAAGTATCAGAGGTCTTTGAGGTGCCATCTCTTGGTGCTTATAATCCTTCTCCTTCCTAGGTGTGAATTATGATATTGAAAGACAATGGTCTAAGTATGCTATTTTTCAAAGTAACTTGAAAAAAGTATATACTGAGGAATATAATGTCTGGTTTGCTATCTAATAAGAAAAAAATGTACTCTTAACATAGGTTGTATTGATTAGATATTTAAGACCTTGCCCCTGAATTAGCATACACAATCTTTATATCAGTATTGTGCCATTTCAGTTGAAAACTCCTATAGGGTGCATCCTTTAAAAGGGTATCTTGATAGAGCTGGGAATTCCATACTCATTTTGGAGATAGGCAATGAAATTGCCTAATGGTGAGTGATGTTTTCCTCCATGTAAGCAGGAAAATGGGAGAGGAAGTGATTACATCCCAAGATGAATGCAGATTAGTGAATCCACATGTGTCTATTTGGTTTCCCCAGTCCAGATGGTGGGAATGGTGAAGAGAGTCAGAAAGTTGGAACGTATTTCTTCTTTTATGCTATGGTGTTCAGTACTCTAGATGGTCTGTGGTTTTGAGGATCATCACAACAAAACTAATCTTTTTTTCCATATGTAAGTGTTTCTCTTTATGTTTTTTTGGGAAAAAATTGTCAACAGTAGTTATGGAAAAATGAAAGTGATCTTGGGTCCCCATACGCATTGTCAGAGAGGAAGTTTTTCTTTTTTTCTCCCTTAAAAACATTGCCTTGCTCAGAGTAGGCCTCCTGAATTACCTTTTTTTAACACAAAAATGATGAAAAGTGACCAGTGCTTACTAAGGACCAACCACTGTGCTAAGTGTTTAACACGGGTTACTTCAATTGATTAATTTTATTTTATTTTTTTATTTTATTTTATTTTTTTAATTTTTTTTAACATTTATTTATTTTTGAGACAGAGAGAGAGCATGAACAGGGAGGGTCAGAGAAAGAGGGAGACACAGAATCTGAAACAGGCTCCAGGCTCTCAGCTGTCAGCACAGAGCCTGATGCGGGGCTCGAACCCACGGACCGTGAGATCATGACCTGAGCCGAAGTCGGACGCTTAACCCACTGAGCCACCCGGGCGCCCCTCAATTGATTAATTTTAAATAAATCATTTATTTAATCCTATTTCCACTTTCTCTGATGTGGAAACTGAGACTTAGGGTAACTTGCCCAGTCACATAGGGTTGTAAGTGGGGAGATGGAATTCAAACCCAAGAAAGCTGGCTCTGCATCTGTGCCTTTTCTTCACCTTCCACAGCCAATCTATTCCTAAATCCTGTTGATACAAATGTATGTCTAGAAGTAGATGAAGCTGCAGACCTAGCTACCTCATGGCTAGGTCTGAGGCTTCATCTACTTCTCCTCTCTCCCACATTACTGTGCTCCCCAGGAAGCTTCCAAAAATGCTAACTTGGGAGTTCTACTTCAGGAAAGTCCAATGGACTAGGTATAAGGACGGACTCTGTATATAAGGGTTTTTTGACCAGCCAGGTTTGGCAGAGCTTTCCTCTAGAAAATGTGTTCTTTCAGTATTCGTTATAGCTTAGATGTGGAAGCTGCTCTTGGTCTTTTTTTTTTTTTTTATGTTTATTTATTTTTGAGACAGAGAGAGACAGAGCATGAACGGGGGAGGGGCAGAGAGAGAGGGAGACACAGAATCTGAAGCAGGCTCCAGGCTCTGAACTATCAGCACAGAGCCGAACGCGGGGCTCGAACTCACGAACCGTGAGATCATGACCTGAGCCGAAATCGGACGCTCAACCGACTGAGCCACCCAGGCGCCCCTCTTGGTCTTTTGTAAACTCCAAGGAGGGCCTACCTTGAATTCCCCAGTGTTTTAGCTCAGCTGATGAAAGCTGCTATACTAGAACTAAGCTTAATAAGGAACATTTTCCCTGGCTGCTCATTAAGGCTTTGCTTCCCTGTCTGTAATTGAGAAGCTGCTCAGGTGAAAGAGAGCAAGAGCAAGTTGGTTTCTAGGTGGTTTGCAGACTCTTCAGTAGAACTAAAGCACCTTTAATTTCTTATGAACTTCCTTGGTTAGACTTTCATTGTTCTTCTTATTTTTTTTAATATTTTATTTATTTATTTTTAAATTTACACCCAATTCAGTTAGCATATGGTGCAACAATGATTTCAGGAGTAGATTCCAGTGATTTGTACTCTATGTATAACACCCAGTGCTCATTCCAACAAGTGTCTTCCTTAATGCCCCTTACCCATTTAGACCATCCCCCCTCCTACAACCCCTTCATCAACGCTCTGTTTGTTTTTATATTTAAGAGCCTCTTATGTTTTGTCCCCTTCCCTGTTTTTATATTTTTGCTTCCCTTCCCTTATGTTTATCTGTTTTGTATCTTAAATTCCTCATATGAGTGAAATCATATGATATTTGTCTTTCTCTGACTAATTTTGCTTAGCATAATATCCTCTGGTTCCATCCAGGCATTTACAAATGGCAAGATTTCATTCTTTTTGACTCCCAAGTAATACTCCATTGTATATATATATATATATATATATATATATATATATATATATATATATATATACCACAACTTCTTTATCCATTCATCTGTTGATGGACTTTTGGGCTCTTTCCATACATTGGCCATTGTTGATAGTGCTGCTATAAGCATTGGGGTTCATGTGCCCCTTCGAAACAGCATACCTGTATCCCTTGTATAAATACCTAGTGGTACAATTGCTGGGTTGTAGGGTAGTTCTATTTTTAATTTTTTGAGGAACCTCCATACTGTTTCCCAGAGTGGCTACACCAGTTCACACTCCCACCAGCAGTTCAAAAGAGATCCTCTTTCTCTGCATCCTCACCAACATCTGTTCTTGGCCTGAGTTGCTAATTTTAGCCATTTTGACTGGTGTGAGGTGCTATCTCATTGTGGTTTTAATTTGTATTTCCCTATCGATGAGTGATGTTGAGCCTTTTTTCATGTGTCTGTTAGCCATCTGGATATCTTCTTTGAAGAAGTGTCTATTCATGTCTTTTGCCCATTTCTTCAATGGATTATTTGTTTTTTGGGTGTTGAGTTGGATAAGTTCTTTACAGATTTTGGATACTAACCCTTTATCTGATATGTCATTTGCAAATATCTTCTCCCATTCCACCGGTTGCCTTTTAGTTTTGCTGATTGTTTCCTTCACTGAGCAGAAGCTTTTTATTTTGATGAGGTCCCAGTAGTTCATTTTTGCTTTTGTTTCCCTTGCCTCCGGAGACGTGTTGAGTAAGAAACTGCTGCAGCTGAGGTCAGAGAGGTTTTTGCCTGCTTTCTCCTTGAGGATTTTGATGGCTTCCTGTCTTACATTTAGGTCTTTCATCCATTTTGACTTTATTCTTGTGTATGGTGTAAGAAAGTGGTGCAGGTTCATTTTTCTACATGTCACTGTCCAGTTTTCCCAGCACCATTTTTTTAATTTTTAATTTTTATTTTTTTTTTTAACATTTATTTTTGAGACAGAGAGAGACAGAGCATGAACGGGGGAGGGGCAGAGAGAGAGGGAGACACAGAATCGGAAGCAGGCTCCAGGCTCTGAGCCATCAGCCCAGAGCCCGACGCGGGACTCGAACTCATGGACTGCGAGATCGTGACCTGAGCTGAAGTCGGACGCTTAACCGACTGAGCCACCCAGGCGCTCCAATTTTTTATTTTTTCAAATTTCCATCCAAATTAGTTAGCATATAGTGCAACAATGATTTCAGAAGTAGATTCCTTAGTTCCCCTTACCCATTTAGCCCATCCCCCCTCCCACAACCCCTCCAGTAACCCTCAGTTTTTTCTCCATATTTATGAGTCTCTTCTGTTTTGCCCCCTCCCTGTTTTTACATTATTTTTGTTTCCCTTTACTTTTGTTCATCTGTTTTGTCTCTTAAAGTCCTCATATGAGTGAAGTCCTATGATTTTTGTCTTTCTCTGACTAATTTCACTTAGCATAATACCCTCCAGCTCCATCCACATACTTGCAAATGGCAAGATTTCATTCTGTTTGATTGCCAATTAATACTCAATTATATATATATATATATATATATATATATATATATATATATATATTCCACATCTTCTTTATCCATTCATCCATCAATGGACATTTGGGCTCTTTCCATACTTTGCCTATTGTTGATAGTGCTGCTATAAACATTGGGGTGCATGTGTGCCTTCGAAACAGCACACCTGTATCCCTTAGATAAATGAGTAGTAGTGAAATTGCTGGGTCATAGGGTAGTTCTATTTAAAAGAATTTTTTTAAGGTTTATTCATTTTTCAGAGACAGAGAGACATAGCATGAGTGGGGGAAGGGCAGGGAGAGAGGGAGACACAGAATCCAAAACAGGCTCCAGGCTCTGAGCTATCAGCACAGAGCCCGACGTGGGGCCCGAACTCACAGAGGGTGAGATTATGACCTGAGCTGAAGTTGGACGCTCAACTGACTGAGCCACCCAGGCGCCCCATGGGTAGTTCTGTTTTTAGTTTTTTGAGGAACCTCCATACTACTTCCCAGGTGGCTGCACCAGTTTGCATTCCCACCAACAATGCAAAAGAGATCCTCTTTCTCCACATCCTTGCCAACATCTGTTGTTTCCTGAGTTGTTAATGTTAGCCATTCTGACAGGTGTAAGGTGGTATCTCATTGTGGTTTTGATTTGTATTTCCCTGATGTTGAGTGATGTTGAGCATTTTTTCATGTGTCTGTTACCCATCTGGTTGTCTTCTTTGGAGAAGTGTCTATTCATGTATTTTGCCCATTTCTTCACTGGATTATTTGTTTTTTTGGGTGTTGAGTTTGATAAGTTCTTTATAGATTTTGGATACTAGCCCTTTATCTGATATGTCATTTGCAAATATCTTCTCCCATTCTGCCAGTTGCCTCTTAGTTTTTCTGATTGCTTCCTTTACTGTGCAGAAGCTTTTTATTTTGATGAGGTCCCAATAGTTCATTTTTGCTTTTGTTTCCCTTACCTCCAGAGATGTGTTGAGTAAGAAGTTGCTGCAGCCAAAACCAAAGAGGTTTTTGCCTATTTTCTCTTTGAGGACTTTGATGGCTTCCTGTCTTACCTTTAGGTCTTTCATCCACTTTGGGTTTATTTTTGTGTATGTTTAAGAAAGTGGTGCAGGTTCATTCTTCTGCACGTCGCTGTCCAGTTTTCCCAGCACCGCTTGCTGAAGAGACTGTCTTTATTCCATTGGGTATTCTTTCCTGCTTTGTCAAAGATTAGTTGTCCATACGTTTGTGGGTCCATTTCTGGGTTCTCTATTCTGTTCCATTGATCTGAGTGTCTATTCTTGTGCCAGTACCATACTGTCTTGATGATGACAGCTTTGTAGTATAGCTTGAAGTCTGGGATTGTGAGGCCTCCTGCTTTGGTTTTCATTTTCAAGATTGCTTTGGCTATCCGGGGTCTTTTCTGGTTCCATACAAATTTTAGGATTGTTTGTTCTAGCTCTGTGAAGAATGCTGGTGTTATTTCGATAGGGATTGCTTTGAATATGTAGATTGCTTTGGGTAGTATCGACATTTTAACAATATTTGTTCTTCCTATCCAGGAGCATGGAATCCTTCCCCCCCCCCCCCCTTTTTTTTGGTGTCTTCTTCAATTTCTTTAATAAGCTTTCTATAGTTTTTTTTTTTTTAATTTTTTTTAACGTTTATTTATTTTTGAGACAGAGAGAGACAGAGCATGAACGGGAGAGGGGCAGAGAGAGAGGGAGACACAGAATCGGAAACAGGCTCCAGGCTCTGAGCCATCAGCCCAGAGCCTGACGCGGAGCTCGAACTCATGAACCGCGAGATCGTGACCTGAGCCGAAGTCGGACGCTTAACCGACTGAGCCACCCAGGCACCCCTCTATAGTTTTCAATGTATAGATTTTTCACCTCTTTGGTTAGATTTATGTCTAGGTATTTTATGGTTTTTGTGCAATTGTAAATGGGATCGATTCCTTGATTTCTCTTTCTGTCACTTCTTTGTTGGTGTATAGGAACCCAGCACCATTTGTTAAAGAGACTGTCTTTTTCCCATTGGATACTCTTTCCTGCTTTGTCAAAGATTCGTTGGTCATACGTTTGTGGGTCCATATCTGGGTTCTCTATTCTGTTCCATTGATCTGAGTGTCTGTTTATGTGCCAGCACCATATTGTCTTGATGATTACAACTTTCTAATACAGCTTCAAGTCTGGGAGTATGATCCCTCCAGGTTTGGTTTTCTTTTTCAGGATTGCTTTGACTATTTGGGGACTTTTGTGATTCCACACAAATTTTAGGAGTTTTGTTCTGGCTCTGTGAAGAATGCTGGTGTTATTTTGATAGGAATTGCATTGAATATGTAGATTGCTTAGGGTAGTATCGACATTTGAACAATATTTTTTTTCTTCTAATCCATGAGCATGGAGTATTTTTCCATTTTTTAATGTCTTCTTCAATTTCTTTCATAAGCTTTCTATAGTTTTCAGTGTATAGATTTTTTGCCTCTTTGGTTAGGTTTATTCCCAGGTATTTTATGGGTTTTGATGCAATTGTAAATGGTATCAGTTCCTTGATTTCTCTTTCTGTAGCTTCATTGTTGGTGTATAGGAATGCGACCAATTTCTGTGCATTGATTTTATATCCTATGACTTTGCTGAATCCATGGATCAGTTCTAGTAGTTTTTTGGTGGAATCTTTTGGGTTTTCCATATAGAGTATAATGTCGTCTGTGAAGAGTGAAAGTTTGACCTTCTCCTTGCCGATTTGGATGCCTTTTATTCTTTTGTGTTGTCTGACTGCTGAGGCTAAGACTTCCAATACTGTGTTGAATAACAGTGGTGAGAGTGGACATCCCTGTCATGTTCCTGACCTTAGGGGGAAAACTCTCAGTTTTTCCCCATTGCGGATAATATTAGCGATGGGCCTTTCATATATGACCTTTATGCTCTTAAGGTACTATCCTTCTAACCCTACTTTCTTGAAGGATTTTATCAAGAAAGTTGCTGTATTTTGTCAAATGCTTTCTCTCCATCTATTGAGAGGATTATGTGGTTCTTGTCCTTTCTTTTATTGATGTGATGTATCACATTGTTTTGTGGATATTGTACCACCCCTGCCTCCCAGGTATAAATCCCGCTTGGTTGCGTGAATAATTCTTTTAATGTATTGTTGGATCTGGTTGGCTAGTGTCTTGTTGAGGATTTTTGCATCCATGTTCATTAGGGAAATTGTCTGTAGTTCTCCTTTAGTGGAGTCTTTGTCTGGTTTTGGAATCAAGGTAATGATGGCTTCATAGAATGAGTTTGGAAGTTTTCCTTCCATTTCTATTTTTTGGAACGGCTTCAAAATATTAGCTGTTAACTCTTCTTTAAATGTTTGGTAGAATTCCCCTGGAAAGCCATCTGGCCCTGGACTCTTGTTTTGGGGGAGATTTTTTTATTACTAATTTGATTTCTTTACTGGTTATGGGTCTGTTCAACTTTTCTACATCTTCTTGTTTCAGTTTTGGTAGTTTATATGTTTCTGGGAATTTCTTGTTTCAATTTTGGTAGTTTATATGTTTCTAAGAATGTGTCCATTTCTTCCAGATTGCCCATTTTACTGGCCCATAATAATTCTCTTATGAGTATAATTGCTCATAATATTCTCTTATTGTTTGCATTTCTGTTGTGTTGGTTGTGATCTCTCCGCTTTCATTCTTGATTTTATTTATTTGGGTGCTTTCCTTTTTCTTTTTAATCAAATTGGCTAGGGGTTTATCAATTTTCTTATTTCTTTCAAAGAACTAGCTCCTGTTTTCAATGATCTGTTTTGTTTTTTGTTTTGTTTTGTTTTTAGGTTTTGATAGCATTGATTTCTGCTCTAATCTTTATGATTTCTTGTCTTCTGCTGTTTTGGGGTTTTACTTGCTGTTCTTTTTCCAACTCGTTAAGGTGTAAGGTTAGGTTGTGTATCTGAGACCTTTCTTCCTTTTTTAATGAAGACCTGGATTGCTATATACTTCCCTCCTATGACTGCCTTTGCTGTGTCCCATAGGTTAGGGCTGTGGTGTTATCATTTTCATGGCTTCCATGTAATTTTTAATTTCCTCTTTAACTTCTTGGTTAGCCCATTCATTCTTTAGTAGGATGGCCTTTAGTCTCCAAGTATTTGTTTTCTTCCAAATTTTTTCTTGTGGTTGATTCCAAATTATATAGTTTTGTGGTCTGAAAGTATGCACAGTATGATCTTGATCTTTTTGTACTTGTTGAGGGCTGATTTATTTCTCAGTATGTGATCTATTCTGGAGAATGTTCCATGTGCAATTGAGAAGAATGTGTATCCCACTGCTTTAGGATGTAATGTTCTGTATATATCTGTAAAGTCCATCTGGTCCAGTGTGTCATTCAAAGCCATTGTTTCCTTGTTGATTTTCTGTTCAGATGATCTTTCCATTGCTGTAAGTGGGGTGTTGAAGTTTCCTACTCTTATTATTGTTATCAATAAGCTTCTTTATGTGTGATTAATTGATTTATATATTTGGGTGCTCTCACATTTGGAGCATAAATGTTTACAATTGTTAGATCTTGGTGGATAGACCCTTTAATTATGATATAATGCCCTTCCTCATCTCTTGTTACCATCTTTATTTTAAAATCTAGATGGTCTGATATAAGTATGGCTACTCTGACTTTCTTTTGGAGACCGTTAACATGATAGATGGTTCTCCATCCCTTTACTTTCAATCTGAAGATGTCTTTAGATCTAAAATGGGTCTCTTTTAAACAGCATGTAAATGGATCTTGTTTTCTTACCCATTTTATTATCCTATGTCTTTTGATTGGAGCATTTAGTCCACTGATGTTTAGAGTGAGTACTGGAAGATATGAATTAATTGCCATTGTATTTATTGTAGAGTTAGAGCTTTTGGTGGTGTTCTCTGGTCCTTTCTAGTCTTTGTTTCTTTTGGTCTTTTTTTTTTTTTTTTTTTTTTTTTTTATCTTTTCTCCTCTCAGAGAGTCCCTTTTAAAATTTCTTGCAGGGCTGGTTTAGTGGTCACAAACTCCTTTAGTTTTTGTTTGTCTGGAAATCTTTTAATCTCTCCTTCTATTTCAAATGACAGTCTTGCTGGATAATGAATTCTTGGCTGCATAGTTTTCTGATTCTGCACATTGAATATATCCTGCCACTCCTTTCTGTCCTGCGAAGGTTCTGTGGATAGGTCTGCTGTGAACCTGATCTATCTTCCCTTCTAGGTTAAGAACTTTTTTTCCCTTGCTGCTTTGATGATTCTTTCCTTGCCTGAGTATTTTGTGAATTTGACTATAATATACCTTGTCGATGGTCATTTTTTGTTGAATCTAATGGGAGTTCTCTGTGCTTCCTGAGTTGTGATAACTGTGTCTTTCCCCAGGTTAGGAACGTTTACTGCTGTTATTTGTTCACATAAACCTTCTACCCCCTTTTCTCTCTCTTCTTCTTCTGGGACCCCTATGATTCAGATGTTATTCCTTTTTATTGAGGAATAACAATATTCCTCAATATTGTTCAAGAATATTCATTCTCTAATTCTTATATTGTGTGCTCTTTTGCCTTAGTCTCCCTCTTCTGCTTCATTATTCTCCATAAGTTCATTCTCTATTGCTGATTCACTGTTGTGCTTCATCCATCCTTGCTACTGTGGCAACCGTTCGAGATTGCAGCTCAGTTATAGCATTTTTAATTTCATCCAGACTAGCTTTTACTTCTTTTATCTCTGCAGAAAGTGATTATAATCTATTTTCAAACCCAGCTAGTATTCTTATTATCATGATTCTAAATTCTGGTTCAGATATCTTGCTTGTATCTGTGTTAAGTCCCTGGGTGTCATTTCTTCTTGTTCTTTCTTTTGGGGTTTACCCTTCGTTTCATCAATTTGAAGGAAGAAAAGGAATTAATAAAATAAAAAACAATTAAAAAGTTAAAAACAACACAAAAAAAGATCAAATAAAGGATGCTAGCTCCTTCATATGTTTTGGTCTGGTTGTTGAAAGAAGCTTGATAGAGAATTAAGGAGGAAAAAAAGAAAAGAAAAAAAGAAAAAAGAAAACATTTGTAAATTTGAAGAAATGAATACAATAATATAGAATAAAATTAAATGATGAAAGTAAAATAGAATTTAAAAAATTTACAAAAAACTGAAAAATATAGTAGAAAAAATAAACAAAAATCTTTTATATAAAAACAGAAAGTAAAAATAATTTTTTTCTCTTTCTGTGTTAAAGAATAAGAATAGAAAAGAAAAAGGAAAAAATTGAATAGATGGGCCAGCGAACAGAATGAAATATGATTGAAATTACACCCAGTTTCCCCTAGTTAAACTATGTTAACATAGTTGAATATAGTTAAACTATGAAGAACTTTATAGTCTGCAAACTAAGCAGGCGGAGAGACTTGTGGTGTTCCTCAAGAGTGTGTTTGGCCCAGTTGGGCAGGGCTTAGTGTAATGGCTCCATTCTTCTCTAGATAGCGCTGATTAGCTTGCTGGGCTGGTTTGTTGTGGTGTGTGTAAGCATGTGTGTACATGCATGGGAGGGGTGAAAGTGGTGCCACCCAGCTACCCAGTCTCTGGTGTCAGAACTCTGTGCTCTCTCCAACCGACAATGAAACACCCCTCCTTGGTCTCCAGCTTCTGTCTACTCCCAGCTTCTACACTGTCCACGACCAAGCCATCAGCCTGCCAGCTGACACCTCCTTCCTGAGTTTTATCTTAGGTGGGGATGTGTTTCCCAACCCCTCACTTCTGGGGGATTGTGACCTTGGCCCGCTCAGACCCTCTGGGGGAGGTTCTTGCTGAGCAATGCTCAGGTGCCAGCCCACCCCTAGGAACATTCATACTACTCTGCTGCTGCCAATGTCCAGAGACTGTGGCTGGGTGCCAACCCGCCCCAGAAAGTTCAGACAATCATGTAGCAGTAGTGTTTCAGGAGCTAGGGAAAATCACAACACACATCTGGCACCAGGCTTCCTCTCCCAATATCCTTGTTCTAACACCAGAAAATGTGGCTGATCTCTGGGGTCTGCTTGGATCCTTGCCTGTGGGGAGGTTGCACAGCCTCTACCAAATGTCCTTCCAACAGGGGAACCACCTCCCCCCATGTGGCCAGAGGACCCCTTGGACCTTGCACTCTGCTCCTGGGGATTCACCCTTCCTATCAGAGCACCACCAAGTGTCAAGCTGGGGAGTTTCAGACTCTCCATGCCCCCTGTTTATAGAGTCTTAATGGAATTTAAACCATCTCATTTCTCCTTTCTCCCTTTTTAGTTCGTCCCTTGCAGCTGTTTCTACTCTTTCCCTTTGTCTCCAGCTGCTTTCAGGGACGGGGGTGCTTTTCCCCATACTGTCTCCCTGTCTCCGTCCTCTCTCTACAAACAAAAACAGCTCCCTGTCCTCTGCAGCTTCTCTCTCCCAGTTCCATGCCATGTGCCTGCCAAGTTCTGTGGTTCCAGTTGTGCAGATTGTTGTGTTAATCCTCAAATCAGTTTTCTTGGTGTACAAGATAGTTTGGTGTTGATCTGGCTGCATTTCAGGGATAAGAGATGCAAAAAAACTTCCATCTTGTTCTGCCAATTTGACCCCCTCTCATTCTTCTTATTAAAAACAAAACCAAAACCAACTTGAGATGTAAAATGCAGACGTTCAGACCTGGAAATGTAACTCTGAATAAATTCCTATCTTTAACAAAAAGTATATTAAATTTATTGTTATTCAATATTTACTTTGGCCCCAGACCTAACCCCAGATTTTTCTTCCTTTTACTTCTTCCTTTATAGATTTATAAGTATGTTCTTTTGATTTTTACTTTTGAAGTATTAGAAGTTATGGAACACTGAAGGTAAAGAACACTAACATTAAGAATAAAATAAATGCTTATGACTTTATCAAAGTTTCAAATAAAGTTTCATATCCTAGAGAAAAATTTTAAAGCTTCTTCAATAATCTTGTGTGTGGGGATTCTAGAAGGAACTATTATGTAATACATGTACATATAAAATTATTTTTATAGATTAATCTTTATAGATATTTTTATCTCTACCTTTATCGCATATACCAAGTATTTCTGATTTGATTTCTAAGCTATTTAATTGTACCACATGTGTATGCATAAAATGAACAAGGCACTATTAATTTGCATTATTGCATTTTGTTGTTTTGGTTAATTCCAAGCTTTTCTACACAGTTATTTATTTTATTGCAATGTTGATTTTATTTCCCCCATTTGTACCAAAGAGAATATTATTAAGTTGACATTTCTTCTTGGTATGTCTGTAAGTTCAGCAAATATAGCAATGAAGGTGTTAAATTTCAGTAAAAAATAGAACTCTTCAGCCTCTTTTTGGAATTTTTTTTTTCTCAGTCAGGCACAGGGATCCAAGTTTTAAATGTTTAGTTCTGCCATCTGCTGGTCATTTAAAATTATAGAGAGGGAATTGGAATTCTCAGAATAGTGTTAATTTCCTTCCAAGTTTACAGAGTGTCTGGAAGACATTTTAAAATTTCAGCACTGCATGGCACCTGGGTGGCTCAGTCAGTTAAGTGTCTGACTTCAGCTTAGGTCATGAGCTCATAGATCATGAATTTAAGCCCTGCATCAGGCTCTGTGCTGACAGCCCAGAGCCTGGAGTCTGCTTTGGACTCTGTGTCTCCCTCTCCTCTGCCCCTCCCCTCCTCGTGCTCTGTCTCTCAAAAATAAATAAAAACATTATATATTTTTAAAATTTCAGCACTGCAAAATATATTCACTAGAAAATTAACTGTAATTTTTTTATTTTTAAAATTTAAAAATTTTGTTCCTGTAGTATTGGAGGGAAATAGAAGTTTCTACTTTCTGTTGCTCAAGAAAATAGTATTTGTGGTTTTCTTCAAGTACAGATGAAAACAAATATGCATGTAGTTAAGGTTACAAAAACATTAGAGGAAAAAAAAGTTCAGTATTTTAAATGCTGATGCTGATAACGTTGAAGGATTTTTTTGTACTTTACTGACACAGCAGTCACTAGTTAAAGCTCTTGCTAACTACCTTAAGTTGAGCTTTAGGTTAAAAGAACATACCTTCTTTTTTCGATAGAACAGATTTTTCTTTAAGTTGAATTTGGTTAGTGATTGTTTCCTTTAGCTAAAGGATTAACTCTTATTGAAATATTTTGTCATTTTTAAGGATTTGCACAAAACTTTGTAAAGGAGTTTATATCAAGATATACAGATGATGGAAGTTTACCGATAGGATGGGCTGCAAAGGCAAATTTGACGTCAGCCATCCATGAGATATAGTCAACACCTAGAATGATGAAAACAAGTTAGTCTCTTCTGTACTGAGCAGTAAAGTGACTAGTGATTAAACAAGACATCATTCGATCCCATGTTCCCGTTAGCTATGGATGAGAAGCAGTGTCTATGAGCATGAAGAAAGTTTCCACAGGGTAAGATTGAGTACTACACAATTAAGGCACATCCTGCTCAGAACCTTATCAGATCATGGCTTTAATTAAGGTCACACTGACATTTAATAGTTTGAGACTAAAATCTGGCTAAAGAATACTGAGCTGGGTGATGAGAATCGCTTTGTTTTTGAGCTGTTAGTAATTGTGCGACCTCGCCGGTAAAATGAAGCACAACTCAGTGACCTCTAGTGGTCTTTTCAATGACAATAGTTATCATTTTTTTGTGACCTTACTTTGCTATGGAATTTACACATGTCATTTGATCCTCAGAACACCCCTGAGAGTTATATTATGTCCGTTTTAGTCAGAGGGAGACTGGACATAATTAGCAGAGAAGTGGTTCCCATCTAAGTTTGTTGAGCATTAAATGCTTGCTCTAAACCCTGTGCCTATTATGCAGGGTCTTTGAATCTATTTTAGAATCATCATTCCAGGCTGCAAATACAAATGTGTTAACATCTCACAAGTATGTTCGAAGCAAAGGTGCAACTTCTCACTGGAACCTCTTCTTCATTAGTAACTTTAGTTATTAATAAGATTAAGTTAATAAACCATCTTCCCAATGGGATATACATGGATGTATTGATAAACTTGTTAGTTTTTATGTCCCCATTGTTACATCAGTTTAAGTACTTGTTTTTTTTACAAATAGCTTGCTCCACGTCTCTAGTTTGTTCAGTTATATTTGAGCTCTGGAGATCAAAGCACTACTTGTGAAGTATGCCTTGGTTTTAAATGGTGATGATAATAACTCTAGCCATAATGGCAGTGCCTTCTACTACTTTTTGAATCATTTGCCCTTCTAAGCACCCTGTAGGCGCGCTTGTCTGTAAATAGCAGAGCTTATTACAGATCTTTATCTCACTTCCAGGCTTCTTCCTCTGCTACATATGGTTGATGGCAAATTTTCAGGCTGAGCCTTTTATTTTAGCTTCTCTTTCTGTGAATAGAAGCTCAACAGGCAGCTTTATATGTGCTACTTCTGCTCAGTATGTGTTTTCCTGAAGCAAATGGTTAAACCTCACCTTCAGCTAGCACCTTTGAGAAAATGTTCACAATGCTGCGTGAAGCCTGGATTCTGAGGGAAAGAAGTCTTACAAAATCAGAAATTTAGTTTCTTGTAATGCTTGCTTGAGGTTAAGAAAGTTCCAGCAGAGGCATTTAGATAGGCCTTAGTTTGAGATTTGTCTGTATTTAATTATAAGACTGGATTGCTAATGAGCATGAATATACCCGTCACTTAACCGAACTGTGTAGCACCATTAGAGCGACTGATGGCCTTGTGAATAAGTGACTAGCCCTGGGCCTCAGCAGTGTTCTTATTCCCTGTCAGAGGTGGTTACTACCATGGACTCTGATGTTTTCAATTTATACATCATCTTCCTCAGTTCTAATACTCTCTCCTCTCTAGGCCCAATTTGAACCTAAGTGCCCTTCTCTGGGCCCTTTTGATACTCTGAGCTCATTTTAAAAAAGAAAGTATTTTTGCCCCTCCCCCCCTCAAAAAATTCCTTTTACTCCTTCCTTTGAGTCAACATTGGTTTCTTTTTATCAGACCATAATTTTTTGGAACCCATTTGTTGGCTTTCCCTTTGGATCTTCTTGTCTCATAGTGCCAGGAGGTAAGATGTGGGGCTGTGTTTGTTCTTCCTACCACACTCTTCTTTTCCTGGGCCTGTTCCTGTGTCACTGGGAACTTCAGCACAATGACCCTATTGTTTGTGCCTACTTCCCATGTGAGCTGGAGGGTGAGGCGTACGTCGCATCCCTAGAAACTGAAATCATGGTGGAATACCGATTTAGGAAATTCTCCTTCTGGAACCCTTGCTGCTCTAGTAAGCAGATTCATGCAGAGATAAACTTGCTGCTGAGCATTTCACAGCCTTTGACCTTCTGGAGTTTCTACCTGCCTATCCACCACCTGCTTTCTTGCTCAGAGCTGTCAGCAATTACTGGAGAAAGTCACAAAACAGTGGCCATAAAGTCCACTATGCCTTCCAGAGGCCCAGCCTGAGCTGCCTTGTTTACTTTTCACTGCTGAGTAGACATTTCATTTCCATTTGAAACATGCTTTACCTTCTTCTCAATAACCATGTAGTCCACTGACTCTGGGCTGGGCCTCGCTAATTTTACTGGGAAGTTTGCATTTTTATGTGATCTTTCTCTTTTTCTTATATGAAGTAATTCTTCTTGCAATATTTATGGAAAAGTTACTCGTGTGGTTTGAAGTAGTGATGTTCTGAGCAGATGGCCAAGAAAGAATTCTTGAGATGTCTTCAGTGCAATGAGCTGGTTTTATTAAAGCACGGGAATAGGACCCATGGGCAGAAAGAGTTGTTCTTTCTGAGGGGTAATTGATTATATACTTGGGAATTGAAGGTAAAGACAAGGGGAAATTTCCAAAAGGACTTTCATATGCTAAAGATGACTCACAGGGTCCTGAAGGCCTACCTATTGTCAAGCTAGGGTGGTTTTTCCCTCCAGCAAAGCATTAATATTGAGACAGTTGGGAGCTTCTGGTGAAATGTCATAATCTGCCTGTCTCAAGCATTTGTCAATGGGCTTCAGGTTATAAGGAAATTTAATTTTGTCTGTATTTCTTTCTGCCTTAGTTTACCACATCAGTTACTTCTACGTTTTTACCACTATTTTGTCCTTTATTATCCAATCTCCAGTTCCATCAATATATGTAAGATATTTCTGAAAAGATGTCTGTTCCCTTAGTTTCCTTTACTTGTTTATAATAGGATTTCAGGCAATTTACGAGTACTTCCTGAAAACTCCTCTTCACTCAGCTGGCAGCAAAATGCTATTTTTTTCCTACTTCCTGTTGCTAACATGTGGAAGTTTCGCAAAGGACAGCCCTCAAATTTCTCTTCCTACCCCCCTTCTTTGTCTTTACACATACATATGTGCATGCATACTAACTTCCGAGCAAATCCCAACTCCAGTCACATTTGCAAGCTGTAATTGTGTGCATCTGCTTGTCTGCTGGAAACCTCCATGTTGGTGTTCCACTGGTATCTTAGGGTCAACACATCTGAAATCAGACTCCCTTGCAAAGTGTCATCAAGTCGTCCTACTTTATTAGCTCACCTTTTCTCCCAGGTGCAAATCCTTGACTGCCAGTCTGCACTGATGGCACCGTGGCCTCTTGCCTGTGTCCAGTCAAACTGCTAGGAGGGTCTACCTCTTCAGTCTCAGGGCACCATCACCCCTCTGCTCCAGGACTCTTCCCTAGATCAGTTCCCCTACTTCCAGTTCCCCTACTCATTCTGACTGATTTTTTAGATAACCACATCTGATTTATTTCACTTTAATTCTCAAATATCACCTTGGGCTCGTCAGTCCTACCTGATGTAGACATGCCCCAACTACATTCAAGATTTCCATGTGAGTTGGACTCACTGTTCCTGGCACACACCACGATTCTGTGTCTCTGATTTGTTGATAGCCCCTTTCCCGAATGCTCTCCAGTCATCATTTTTGATCTTCAGTACTAATTTTCAATTCTTTTATTTTTCAAATACTTTTTTAAAACCTTCTGGAAAGATTTTCCTGGTAACCTTACCCAGAAGGAATCTTACCATATTTTGATTACCTTAACACAGGTACCTTTCCTATGGTACATATTCTTCTTCTGTGTTTTGTAGTATATTTGTAACTTTTATAATAGTCTGTGGGATTTTGACTGAAGTGCTTTGAGTTTAGAGGCACTTGGGTTTGAATCCTAGCTAGTTTACCCTGCAGCTGTGTGATTTGGGGACAAGTTATTTACTTGAGCCTCAGTTTCTTCATCTATAAAATAAGGGAAGTAGAAGGAATTTTGGTGAGTATCAAATAAAATATTGGACACTTAGGGAAAGTGAAATAGCTTTATTGAGCCTATGGTTGAATGAATTCCCAGCTGTGTTTGAGTCTTGGCTTTGCCTCATGCTTACCATGTGGCATTGGTCAGCTCACTTGTCCTCTGTGGGCCTCTGTTCCTAGATGGTAGATGGGCAGGGTAATGGCCACATTGGTTGTAATGGGGATAATGCAATGCCAGCAGAGAATGGGTGCTCATTAGGTGCCAGAGCCATTTTACATATTGTTATAGTCATGCCAGGACTTTTCCAGGCAATGTTAATAAATCATTATATTTTATCTTGGTTCTCAAAAAGATCCCTCTCTCCCCATGAGCTGGTTGTCCTACTAATTTATAGGGAAGGAAGCCCAAGGTTCCATAGCTGTTTTAGAAAAAGGTGGAACTATGATCTGTAATTTCAACGCAGAAGTTGCCTGGTTGAAATTTCATGTACTTTTGTTAGATCATGATAAGATAATATATAGTAGAGGATTCAGTAAATGTTAATATTCATATCCACTTAAGAAGAATACATAGTCCCTGTCTTAGAAAAGCTTATTGTCTAATTGGGGTTGAGGAACAGATGGAGAAATCAACTTAAACAGAGAAAATCCTACTACAGAATCTATAAAGTGTTGTGGGAATATAGAAGATGATTCTGTTAACACTACCTGGGAAAGGACAGAGGAAGAATGTCCCCACTTGAGAGAGATGACATTTGAATGTCACCTGAAAGTTAAGTAGAAGATTGCCACATGGAAAAGCCAAGTTGTCCTTGGGAAAAGAACTAAATTCTATCCCAGAGGCATGGGACTCTGAAAGATCCTGGTACATTCAGGAAATAGTGAGCAGTCCAAGGTGGCAGAAACAAAGGGTGATGGAGAAGGATGGCAGCAGACAGGAATGGGCCATTGGCCATTTATAAGGTTGGCTTCACATGCCAAAGTAGCAATCTGAATTTTGTCTTAATCTGAATTGACAGCAATCTGAATTGGAGATAGGCAAGCTTTTTATTTATTTATTTATTTTTATTTTTTTTCCAGGGTTTTTTTTCCCCAATATATGAAATTTATTGTCAAATTGGTTTCCATACAACACCCAGTGCTCATCCCAAAAGGTACCCTCCTCAATACCCAACACCCAACCTCCCCTCCCTCCCTCCCCCCATCAACCCTCAGTTTGTTCTCAGTTTTTAAGAGTCTCTTATGCTTTGGCTGTCTCCCACTCTAACCACTGTTTTTTTTTTCCTTCCCCTCCCCCATGGGTTTCTGTTAAGTTTCTCAGGATCCACATAAGAGTGAAAACATATGGTATCTGTCTTTCTCTGTATGGCTTATTTCACTTAGCATCACACTCTCCAGTTCCATCCATGTTGCTACAAAGGGCCATATTTCGTTCTTTCTCATTGCCACGTGGTACTCCATTGTGTATATAAACCACAGTTTCTTTATCCATTCGTCAGTTGATGGACATTTAGGCTCTTTCCATAATTTGGCTATTGTTGAGAGTGCTGCTATAAACATTGGGGTACAAGTGCCCCTATGCATTAGTACTCCTGTATCCCTTGGGTAAATTCTTAGCAGTGCTACTGCTGGGTCATAGGGTAGGTCTATTTTTAATTTTTTGAGGAACCTCCACACTGTTTTCCAGAGTGGCTGCACCAATTTGCATTCCCACCAACAGTGCAAGAGGGTTCCCATTTCTCCACATCCTCTCCAGCATCTATAGTCTCCTGATTTGTTCATTTGGCCACTCTGACTGGCGTGAGGTGATATCTGAGTGTGGTTTTGATTTGTATTTCCCTGATGAGGAGTGATGTTGAGCATCTTTTCATGTGCCTGTTGGCCATCTGGATGTCTTCTTTAGAGAAGTGTCTATTCCTGTTTTCTGCTCATTTCTTCACTGGGTTATTTGTTTTTTGGGTGTGGAGTTTGGTGAGCTCTTTATAGATTTTGGATACTAGTCCTTTGTCTGATATGTCATTTGCAAATATCTTTTCCCATTCCATTAGTTGCCTTTTAGTTTTGTTGGTTGTTTCCTTTGCTGTGCAGAAACTTTTTATCTTCATAAGGTCCCAGTAGTTCATTTTTGCTTTTAATTTCCTTGCCTTTGGGGATGTGTCGAGTAAGAAATTGCTACGGCTGAGGTCAGAGAGGTCTTTTCCTGCTTTCTCTTCTAGGGTTTTGATGGTTTCCTGTCTCACATTCAGGTCCTTTACACATTTTGAGTTTGTTTTTGTGAATGGTGTGAGAAAATGGTCTAGTTTCAATCTTCTGCATGTTGCTGTCCAGTTCTCCCAGCACCATTCGTTAAAGAGACTGTCTTTTTTCCATTGGATGTTCTTTCCTGCTTTGTCAAAGATTAGTTGGCCATACTTTTGTGGGTCTAGTTCTGGGGTTTCTATTCTATTCCATTGGTCTATGTGTCTGTTTCTGTGCCAATACCATGCTGTCTTGATGATTACAGCTTTGTAGTAGAGGCTAACGTCTGGGATTGTGATGCCTCCTAATTTGGTCTTCTTCTTCAAAATAACTTTGGCTATTCAGGGCCTTTTGTGATTCCATATGAATTTTAGGATTGCTTGTTCTAGTTTCGAGAAGAATGCTGGTCCAATTTTGATTGGGATTGCATTGAATGTGTAGATAGCTTTGGGTAGTAATGACCTTTTGACAATATTTATTCTTCCAATCCATGAGCACGGAATGTTTTTCCATTTCTTTATATCTTCTTCAATTTCCTTCATAAGCTTTCTATAGATTTCAGCATACAGATCTTTTACATCTTTGGTTAGGTTTATTCCTAGGTATTTTATGCTTCTTGGTGCAATTGTGAATGCGATCAGTTTCTTTATTTGTCTTTCTGTTCCTTCATTATTAGTGTATAAGAATGCAACTGATTTCTGTACATTGATTTTGTATCCTGCAACTTTGCTAAATTCATGCATCAGTTCTAGCAGACTTCTGGTGGAGTCTGTCGGATTTTCCATGTATAATATCATGTCATCTGCAAAAAGTGAAAGCTTAACTTCCTCTTTGACAATTTTGATGCCTTTGATTTTCTTTTGTTGTCTGATTGTTGATGCTAGCACTTCCAACACTATGTTAAACAACAGCAGTGAGAGTGGACATCCCTGTCATGTTCCTGATCTCAGGGAAAAAGCTCTCAGTTTTTCCCCATTGAGGATGATGTTAGCTGTGGGCTTTTCATAAATGGCTTTTATGATGTTTAAGTATGTTCCTTCTATCCCGACTTTCTTGAGGGTTTTTATTAAGAAATGTTGCTGAATTTTGACAAATGCCTTTTCTGCATCGATTGACAGGATCATATGGTTCTTATCTTTTCTTTTATTAATGTGATGTATCACGTTGATTGATTTGTGAATGTTGAACTAGCCCTGCATCCCAGGAATGAATCCCACTTGATCATGGTGAATAACTCTTTTTATATGCTGTTGAATTCGATTTGCTAGTATCTTATTGAGAATTTTTGCATCCATATTCATCAGGGATATTGGCCTGTAGTTCTCTTTTTTTTACTAGGTCTCTGTCTGGTTTAGGAATCAAAGTAATGCTGGCTTCATAGAGTGAGTCTGGAAGTTTTCCTTCCCTTTCTATTTTTTGGAATAGCTTGAGAAGGATAGGTAGTATCTCTGCTTTAAACATCTGGTAGAACTCCCCTGGGAAGCCTTCTGGTCCTGGACTCTTATTTGTTGGGAGATTTTTGATAACCGATTCAATTTCTTCGCTGGTTATGGGTCTGTTCAAGCTTTCTATTTCCTCCTGATTGAGTTTGGAAGCGTGTGGGTGTTTAGGAATTTGTCCATTTTTTCTAGGTTGTCCAGTTTGTTGGCATATAATTTTTCTTAGTATTCCCTGATAATTGGTTGTATCTCTGAGGGATTGGTTGTAATAATTCCATTTTCACTCCTGATTTTATCTATTTGGGTCATCTCCCTTTTCCCTTTGAGGAGCCTGGCTAGAGGCTTATCAATTTTGTTTATTTTGATAACCAACTCTTGGTTTCGTTGATCTGCTCTACAGTTTTTTAAGATTCTATATTGTTTATTTCTGCTCTGATCTTTATTATTTCTCTTCCTCTGCTGGGTTTAGGCTGTCTTTGCTGTTCTGCTTCTATTTCCTTTAGGTGTGCTGTTAGATTTTGTATTTGGGATTTTTCTTGTTTCTTGAGATAGGCCTGGATTGCAATGTATTTTCCTCTCAGGACTGCCTTTGCTGCATCCCAAAGTGTTTGGATTGTTGTATTTTCATTTTCGTTTGTTTCCATAAATTTTTTAATTTCTTCTCTAATTGCCTGGTTGACCCACTCATTCTTTAACGTTTATTTATTTTTGAGACAGAGAGAGACAGAGCATGAACGGGGGAGGGGCAGAGAGAGAGGGAGACACAGAATCGGAAGCAGGCTCCAGGCTCTGAGCCATCAGCCCAGAGCCTGACGCGGGGCTCGAACTCACGGACCGCGAGATTGTGACCTGAGCTGAAGTCGGACCCTTAACCGACTGAGCCACCCAGGCGCCCCTCTCGGCTGCATATTTTTTCTGTTCATCACATTTAAGATTTCCTGCCATTCCTTTCTGGCCTGTCAAGTTTCAGTAGAGAGATTGGTTACGAGTCTTATCGGTCTCCCTTTATATGTTAGAGCGTGTTTATCCGTAGCTGCTTTCAGAATTTTCTCTTTATCCTTGTATTTTGCCAGTTTCACTATGATACGTCGTGCAGACGATTGATTCAAGTTACGTCTGAAAGGAGTTCTCTTGAGCCTCTTGGATTTCAATGCCTTTTTCCTTCCCCAGATCAGGGAAGTTCTCAGCTATTATTTCTTCAAGTACACCTTCAGCACCTCTCTCTTACTCCTCTGGAATACCAATTATGCGTAGATTATTTCTCTTTAGTGCATCACTTAGTTCTCTAATTTTCCCCTCATACTCCTGGATTTTCTTATCTCTCTTTTTCTCAGCTTCTTCTTTTTCCATAATTTTATCTTCTAGTTCACCTAATCTCTCCTCTGCCTCTTCAATCCGAGCCGTGGTTGTCTCCATGTTATTTTGCAGCTCATTGATAGCATTTTTTAGCTCCTCCCGACTATTCCTTAGTCCCTTGATCTCTGTAACAATAGATTCTCTGCTGTCCTTTATACTGTTTTCAAGCCCAGCGGTTAATTTTATGACTATTATTCTCAATTCACTTTCTGTTATATTGTTTAAATCGTTTTTGATCAGTTCGTTAGCTGTTGTTATTTCCTGGACGTTTTTCTGAGGGGAATTCTTCCCTTTCGTCATTTTGGATAGTCCCTGGAGTGGTGCAGGACTGCGGGGCACTTCCCCTGTGCTGTCTTGAATAACTTGCGTTGGTAGGCGGGGCTGCAGTCAGACCTGATGTCTGCCCCCAGCCCACCGCTGGGGCCCCAGTCAGACTGGTGTGTGCCTTCTCTTCCCCTCTCCTAGGGGCGGGATTCACTGTGGGTGGCGTGGCCTGCCTGGGTACTTGCACACTGCCAGGGTTGTGGTGCTGGGGATATGGTGTGTTAGCTGGGGCGGATCGGCAAGGTGCACGGGGGCGGGAGGGGCAGGCTCAGCTCGCTTTTCCTTTGGAGATCCACTTCAGGAGGGGCCCTGCGGCACGGGAAGGGAGTCAGACCCGCCGGAGGGATGGATCCGCAGAAGCACAGCTTTGTGTGTTTGCGAGGTGCAAGCAAGTTCCCTGGCAGGAACTGGTTCCCTTTGGGATTTTGGCTGGGGGATGGGCGAGGGAGATGGCGCTGGTGAGCGCCTTTGTTCCCCGCCAAGCTGCGCTCTGTCGTCCGGGGCTCAACAACTCTGCCTCCCGTTGTCTTCCAGCCCTTCCGTTCTCCAAGCAGAGCTGTTAGCTTATAACCTTCCAGATGTTAAGTCCTGCTGGCTGTCAGAACACACTCCGTCCAGCCCCTCCGTCCGCTTTTGCCAGCCAGACTAGGGGGCTCTGCTTTGCCGGCGGGCTGCCCCTCCCCCCCCCCCCCCTCCCTCCCGCCAGTCCGTGGAGCGCGCTCTCCCTCGCTGCCCTTCATACCCTCTTCCATGGGCCTCTCATGTGCGCTTGGCTCTGGAGACTCCATTCTGCTAATCCCATGGCGGTTTTCTGGGTTCTTTAGGCAGGTGTAGGTGGAATCTAAGTGATCAGCAGGACGCGGTGAGCCCAGAGTCCTTCTATGCCGCCATCTTCCCCAGGTCTCCCTAGGCAAGCTTTTTAGCAGCAAGAAATGAACATGTTCATTTTTGCTTTTGATGAAGACTTACTGCATGGTGAGAGGTGAGCTAAAGGGGTATGGTGGCTGCATATGAGATTGTTGAAATCTTTTAAACTGGGTCTGGGTGGTTGGAATGAGGAAAGGCTAATTCTAGAGACATATCTAAGATGGAGATCATTGCTTTTGCTGATTATTGGATTTAGGAGGTGCAGAGTTGTCAAAGATGGAGGTTTCTAGTTTGGGAGACTGGATTGGAGATGCTTTATTGTGTAGTGATTTTTAAGAATGCATATGCTTTAATTTTTTGATTAACAACTTGCAATTTGTTATTCCATAGAAGGACTCCTTAGCTATATCATTAAAAAACAAGCTGACCATCTGGATGGTGGCACATTAAACCTAATTAGATGCCTTTTTTTTTTTAGAGTGGCTAAAACATGGGATTTGTATAAATGTTTGTCACTGAACAGAGTCCCAAGCAGAGGGCAACAATCAGCTGGGTTTGAGGCAGATCAAACCATTTGTTTAAATTCCAAACCAGTGACTGCTTATGAAATTTTATTTTTGTATACTTAAATAATATTAATTACCTGCTCAAAACCTGTAAGTCTCTGCAGAGGACTTTCTTTTTAATGCATCTATGTTGCCCATGCTCATTTTCAGAGGAAGGGAGGGAGAGAATGCTGAGTCAGGAAATTGATTACTGTATGGCAGGTGTGAGTCTGAGACAAAGACCCTAAAACTTGCTTCAAAGGAGGGATATTTTTTTTTTCTTTTTAAAATACCTCCAACAGCTAAAGTAGAGCAGGGTAGAGCTGGTGGTCTGGAGATCCTCATTGGCCCCAGGATGGTAAGACAGAAAATCCACTTTTGTTGTGGAAAGGCTTCATGCAAAATAGAAAAGGTGTGTCCATAGCTGTGTCCAGAAAAGGCAAAGCAAGTGTTTTGACCAAAAAGATGGAATTTGAACATCTGCAGGTTAGTAGGAATCACTGAGGAAGTCATATATGTGTTAGATTACTAGAAACAATTGTTAATCATCTGAGTAATAATACACAGGAAAGACAGGAGGCAAGAAGAAAAATAATGTCTAGAAACATACAAAAAATGATATATTTTGCTGCTTGAGAAGGCTTTTAAAAGTTTTAGAAAGAGTGGTGCAACAATAGATTTATGCAATTTTAAGTTCATTTACTTTTTTTTTTGTTTTATTTATTGATGTTGGGCTCAAACTCACCACCCTAAGATCAAGAGTTGCATAATCTCCCAACTGAGCTAGTCAAATGCTTCTGCTCCTAAGTTCATTTACTCTTAATCATATTTGCTGAAATCTAAAAAAATGGAAGTTAAAACTTTTTCTTTTGTGATAGCAGACATGTAACTATCAATTTTATAAACTACATATTTACCTAACAGCTTGCATTGTTTACTATGGCAAATTAATTTCCCCTTACAATGCTGTACTATTAGCTAATATTTTATAGGATGACCATCTTCTGAAGCTGTAGAAGTGTAGATAATTTTATAACATTTCCCAGTGTATCTGGTATGAAGTAGTAGCTCACAATTAATTACTCCTGAGAACTGAAGTAATTGTGTGGTAGTGAGAAATGTGTGGGAGTCTGTGGCTTCATTAAAATGGGTCTTTCTTAGTCATTGTTGTATTAAATGTCAGTTACCAAGAGAAATGACAGCTTTTGTTAAGGCTATGCATTGCTGTGTATTGTATGGTTTATTTCTAGTTTTTCCGGAAGCATTACAATAAAAGTCTTCATGACTGAATTATCTGAAAGAAAAGTAGTAAAAGATTATAATATTAACTGTTATTCCATTTGCAATAACGTGGATGGAACTAGAGTGTATTATGCTAAGAGAAATACGTCAGTCAGAGAAAGACAAATACCATTTGATTTCACTCATATGTGGAATTTAAGCAATAAAACATGAATATAGGGGAAGGGAGGAAAAAAGAGAGAGGGAAGAAATCATAAGAGACTCTTTAAAAAAATTTGTAATTTTTTTTTTTTTGAGACAGAGACAGAACATGAGCAGGGGAGGGGCAGAGAGAGAGGGAGACACAGAATCTGAAGCAGGCTCCAGGCTCTGAGCTATCAGCACAGAGCCCAACGCGGGGCTCAAACTCACAAACCACAAGATCATGATTTGAACTGAAGTCGGATGCTTAACTGAGTGAGCCAGGTGCTCCAAAAGACTCTTAAATACAGAGAACAAACTGAGGGTTGATGGAGGGAGATGGTGGGGGATGGACTAAATTGGTGATGGGCATTAAGGAGGGCACTTGTAATGAGCACTGGGTGTTATATGTGAGTGATGAATCACAGATATATTCTACACCAATTTTACCATATATGTTAATGGAATTTACCATATGTTAATTAGAATTTAAATAAAAATTGATATCAAAATAAAATAAAATATTAAAAAAGGTATTATGAATAATTGTAGTTGGAACTATTTATTGAATACTTATTAGAGCTTGAAGGACTGTAATTTGCAAAAATTATATCATGATTTCTTCATTTTACAGAGGGAATATTGAGGTTCAGGGAGATTACCTAACTTGTTCAAAATTAAGAGTAGGAACCAAGGTTTAAATTAATTTTTTTAAACTCTAAAAGTATCCTAATTGCCACAATATCCTATCTCTTCCTCTTGTTCTTTTATTTCTATCAGCTGGATAATGCTAGAAGCGGTGTTAAATACTTAATTCAGCCAGATGCCAAGTTATATTCAGCTTGGATTAAAAAAAGCCATTATTTTGCAAGGAATCAGAGTAATATCTGTGTATTACAGGAAAGTTTATATGCTTAGTTGGATGTGGGAAATCTTACTTTCTTTTTCTGAATTTGGTATGACCTTGGATAAGTTGACTGACCTTCTTGGGTGATATTCACAGCATCATTGATGTTATATGATGCATTCTTATCAATGCTGCAAGCAAGGTTGGTTAGACATATTTCCTTCCTAATGTTTGATAAAGAAAGGCACATTTAGACTTGAATTATTATTTTTTTCTTCATGGTCAACCAACAATTCAGATGTCAAGTTGAAGAGAAATTAACTTCTACATATAGGTCAAATGCTATTTTATTTATTTATTTATTTATTTATTTATTTATTTATTTATTTATTTATTTATTTAAATGCTTTTTAAAAATCACATAACTGTGTCTCCTTCCTCATGTCTAAATTTGATCCACTTACTAAGAGAATCTCTGCAGGTCCTGACCAGCCCTTCTTGTCAGTGCATTACTGACCCGAGCACCTGTTTGGTATCTGTGCCTGATTAATTATTAGTGAACTTTCTTCTGAGCCCTTAATGCGTCCTCTGTTTTGTCCACATTCTTTTAAAGTCTCTAGAGGAGAAAATGATAAGCTGAATATTGCTAATTTAAATATTTAAATTCAGATATAATATCTCTTAAGAATTGAGCTAATTGATACCATAAGTTTATAAGTTTAATATTATTCATTGTTTGGAATCTTAATTCTTACTCTTGTCCTTTTGTGTATCCCCCTATGTTCCCCCTTATGTTAGTGGTGCATGGCAAGGAAAACATGTGATATTTCCTTTTCAACTGATATCTTAAATATTTGGATTAACAGTAGTCATAACATGACCAATCACATCCTCTATAAAGATAATCAGAAATAGGAGTTATACTATTCCCAGTTCCTATCAGTTTCAGTAGTAGGATTTAGTGATTCAGCAATTACATATAACACCCAGTACTCATCATAACAGGTGCCTTCCTTAATACCCATTGCCCATTTAACCCATCCCCCTGCCCACCTCCCTCCAGAAACCCTCAGTTTCTCTATAGTTAAGAGTCTGTTATGCTTTGTCTCTTTTCCCCCACATATATTCATCTGTTTCATTTCTTAAATTCCAATATGAGTGAAATCATATATTTGTCTTTCTCTCCTGACTTATTTCACTTCGCATAATACACTTTAGCTCTATCCATGTCGTTGCAAATGGCAAGATTTCATTCCTTTTTTGGCTGAGTAATACTCCATTGTATATATTTGTACTACAACTTCTTTATCTATTCATCAACTCTGATGACAATACTAAACAACCATTAGAACTAATATATGAATTTAAGAATGAAACAAAGGTGAACATATGAAAATCGATTGTATTTTCATGTCCTAGTGATGAACTATTGGAATATGAAGTTAAAGAAACAATACCACTTAAACTCTCATAACTGGAATTGAAATAAACATTTAGAGAAAGAAAAAATTGCATGAAGAACATGAAATATATAGGGATAAATATAACAAAATACAGGCAAGATCTATATGCTGAAAACTACCTAACATTGCCAAAGTTACTTAAAGAACTAAGTAAATGGCAAATCTCCCACCATGAATTAGAAAATTAAATATTAAGAGGTCACTTTACTTCCACATTGATCCAGAGATTCAACAAAATCCCAATAGACATCCCAGCAGGCATTGTAGATATTGACAGTTTATTCTAAAATATATATTGAGGTACAAAGGAACTTAAAAGATAGTTTCAGAAAAGATGAAGTTGGCAGACTAACAAATACTACCTGGTTTCAAGACTGATAATAAAGCTCCATGTATTAGGACAGTGTGGTATGGGCATGAGAATAGGCTTGTAAACATAGAGATCAACAGAACAGAATAGAGTACCTAGAAATTAGACGCACATAGATGTAGTCATTTTATTTTTCAACATATACATCAAGGCAATTCAAATATGTTACAAAGCTTTTATACTGGGAAATACAGCTTGCATAAAAAACCAGAAGTATAGCTCAGTGATTTATCACAGATAACATCAGCTGTGTAACCGTTGCCCTGGTCAACAAATAAAAAATTGACAGTGTCTCAGAAAATTCCTCTCGTTCCCATTCCTTGCTACCAAAGATAATTGATGTCCTGACTTGTATGGTAATCACAACCTACTTTTACTTATGATTTTACTACCCTAACCCTAGTATCAGTCCTAACACACTGTAGTTTAATTTTACCTGCTTCAGGAACTTTGAATAAATATTCTACAGTGTGCATTTTTCTGTGTCTACTTTCTTTGCCCATATTAGGTTTGTAATTTGTACGGAGTTGTAATTTATTTTCATTTTTGTAGTTTCTCCGTTGTATGAGGATTTCATATTGTATCTAGCTGTTCTGCTGTTTATGACCATAGCTGTTTTCTGTTTTGTTTTTGTTAAATATAATTTATTATCAAATTGGTTTCCATACACACCCAGTGCTCATCCCAACAAGTGCCCTCCTCCCTGCCCATCACCCACTTTCCCCTCTCCCCCACACCCCATCAACCCTCAGTTTGTTCTCTGTATTTAAGAGTCTCTTATGGTTTGCCTCCCTCTCTATTTGTAACTTTTTTCCCCCTTCCCCTCCCTCATGGTCTTCTGTTAAGTTTCTCAAGATCCTCATATCAGTGGAAGCATATGTTTATCTTTCTCTGACTGACTTATTTCACTTAGCATAATTCCATCCACATTGCTGCATATGGCCAGATTCCATTCTTTCTCATTGACAAGTAGTATTCCATTGTGTCTATAAACCACATCTTCTTTATCCATTCATCAGTTGATGGACATTTGGGCTCTTTCCAAAATATGGCTATCGTTGACAGTTCTGCTGGAAACATGGGGTACATGTGCCCCTATGCATCAGCACTCCTGTATTCCTTGGGCAAATTCCTAGCAGTGCCATTGCTGGGTCACAGTGTAGTTCTATTTTAATTTTTTGAGGAACCTCCACACTGTTTTCCAGAGCGGCTGCACCAGTTTGCATTCCCACCAACAGTGCAAGAGGGTTCCCATTTTGCCACATCCTCGCCAGCATCTCTAGTCTCCTGATTTTAGCCACTCTGACGGGTATGAGGTGATATCTCAGTGTGGCTTTGATGCGTATTTCTGTTGAAGAGTGACGTTGAGCATCTTTTCATGTGTCTGTTGGCCATCTGGATGTCTTCTTTGGAAAAGTGTCTATTCATGTCTTTGCCCATTTCTTTAATGGATTATTTGTTTTTTGGGTGTTGAGTTTGGTGAATTCTTTATAGATTTTGGATACTAGCCCTTTATCCAATATGCCATTTGTAAATATCTTTTCCCATTCTGTCGGTTGCCTTTTAGTTTTGTTGATTGTTTCCTTTGCAGTGCAGAAGCTTTTTATCTTGATGAGGTCCTAATAGTTTATTTATGCTTTTAATTCCCTTGCCTTTGGAGACATGTCGAGCAAGAAATTGCTGCAGCTGAGGTCAAAGAGGTTGTTGCCTGCTTTCTCCTGTGGGTTTTGATGGTTTTCTGTCTCACATCTAGGTCTTTCATCCATTTTGAGTTTATTTTTGTGTATGGTTTAAGAAGGTGGTCTAGTTTCATTCTTCTGCATGTTGGTGTCCAGTTGTCCCAGCACCATTTGCTAAAGAGACTGTCTTTTTTCCATTGGACACTGTTTCCTGCTTTGTCAAAGATTAGTTGGCCATACATTTGTGTGTCCAATACTGGGTTCTCTATTCTATTTCTTTGGTCTATGTGTCTGTTTTTGTGCCAATGCCATACTGTCTTGATGATTACAGCTTTGTAGTAGAGGCTAACGTCTGGGATTGTGATGCCTCCTAATTTGGTCTTCTTCAAAATTACTTTGGCTATTCAGGGCCTTTTGTGGTTCCATGCAAATTTTAGGATGGCTTATTCTAACTTAGAGAAGAATGCTCGTGCAATTTTGATTGGGATTGCATTGAATGTGTAGATTGGTTTGGGTACTATTGACATTTTAACAATATTTATTCTTCCAATCCATGAGCATGGAATGTTTTTCCATTTCTTTGTATCTTCTTCAATTTCCTTCATAAGCTTTCTATAGTTTTCAGCATACAGATCTTTTACATCTTTGGTTAGATTTATTCCTAGGTATTTTATGCTTCTTGGTGCAATTATGAATGGGATCAGTTACTTTATTTGTCTTTCTGTTGCTTCATTATTAGTATATAAGAATGCAACTGATTTGTGTACGTTGATTTTGTATCCTGTGACTTTGCTGAATTCATGTATCAGTTTTAGCAGACTTTTGGTGGAGTCTATCGGGTTTTCTGTGTATAATATCATGTCATCTACAAAAAGTGACAGCTTGATTTCATCATTGCCAATTTTGATGCCTTTCATTTCTTTTTGTTGTCTGATTGCTGATGCTAGCACTTCCAACACTATGTTAAACAACAGTGGTGAGAGTGGACATCCCTGTCATGTTCCTGATCTCAGGGGGAAAGCTCTCAGTTTTTCCCCATTGAGGATGATATTAGCTGTGGGCTTTTCATAAATGGCTTTTATGATGTTAAGTTATGTTCCTTCTATCCTGACTTTCTCGAGGGTTTTTATTAAGAAAGGATGCTGAATTTTGTCAAATGCTTTTTCTTCATCGATTGACAGGATTATATGGTTCTTTTCTTTTATTAATGTGATGTATCACATTGATTGATTTGTGAATGTTGAACCTGCCCTGCATCCCAGGAATGAATCCCACTTGATCATGGTGAATAATTCTTTTTATATGCTGTTGAATTCGATTTGCTAGTATCTTATTGAGAATGTTTGCATCCATATTTATCAGGGATATTGGCCTGTAGTTGTCTTTTTTTACTGGGTGTCTGTTTGGTTTAGGAATAAAGTAATGTTGGCTTCATAAAATGAGTCTGGAAGTTTTCCTTCCCTTTCTACTTTTTGGAATAGCTTGAGAAGGATAGGTATTATCTCTGCTTTAAACGTCTGGTAGAACTCCCCTGGGAAGCCATCTGGTCCTGGACTCTTATTTGTTGGGAGATTTTTGGTAACTGATCTAATTTCTTTGCTGGTTATGGGTCTGTTCAAGTTTTCTATTTCTTCCTGTTTGAGTTTTGGATGTGCGGGTGCTTAGGAATTTGTCCATTTCTTCCAGGTTGTCCAGTTTGTTGGCATATAATTTTTCATAGTATTCCCTGATAATTGCTTGTATTTCTGGGGGATTGGTTGTAATAATTCCATTTTCATTCATGATTTTACCTATTTGGGTCATCTCCCTTTTCTTTTTGAGAAGCCTGGCTAGAGGCTTATGAATTTTGTTTATTTTTTCAAAAAACCAACTCTTGGTTTCGTTGATCTGCTCTACAGTTTTTTTAGATTCTATATTGTTTATTTCTGCTCTGATCTTTATTATTTCTCTTCCTCTGCTGGGTTTAGGCTGTCTTTGCTGTTCTGCTTCTCTTTCCTTTAGGTGTGCTGTTAGATTTTGTATTTGGGATTTTTCTTGTTTCTTGAGATAGGCCTGGATTGCAATGTATTTTCCTCTCAGGACTGCCTTTGCTGCATCCCAAAGTGTTTGGATTGTTGTATTTTCATTTTCATTTGTTTCCATATATTTTTTTTTAATTTTTTTTAATGTTTATTCATTTTAGAGACAGAGAGAGACAGAGCATGAATGGGGGAAGGTCAGAGAGAGAGGAAGACATAGAATCTGAAATAGGCTCCAGGCTCTGAGCTGTCAGCACAGAGCCCGACGCGGGGCTCGAACTCCTGGACCACGAGATCATGACCTGAGCCGAAGTTCGTCGCCCAACCGAGCCACCCAGGCGCCCCCCCCCATATATTTTTTAATATCTTCTCTAATTGACTGGTTGACCCATTCATTCTTTAGTAGGGTGTTCTTTAACCTCCATGCTTTGGGAGGTTTTCCAGGCTTTTTCCTGTGGTTGATTTCAAGCTTCATAGCATTGTGGTCCGAAAGTATGCATGGTATGATCTCAATTCTTGTATATTTACGAAGGGCTGTTTTGTGACCCAGTATGTGATCTATCTTGGAGGATGTTCCATGTGCACTTGAGAAGAAAGTATATTCTGTTGCTTTGGGACGCAGATTTCTAAATATATCTGTCAAGTCCATCTAGTCCAATGTATCATTCAGGGCCCTTGTTTCTGTATTGACCATGTGTCTCGATGATCTATCCATTGTTGTTAGTGGGGTATTGAAGTCCCCTGCAATTACCACATTCTTGTCGATAAGGTTGC
The DNA here is from genome assembly GCF_046562875.1 of Panthera onca. NCBI lineage: Eukaryota > Metazoa > Chordata > Mammalia > Carnivora > Felidae > Panthera > Panthera onca. The sequence continues at coordinate 12,407,925 of NC_138355.1, read as the reverse complement.
TTATGTTTGTGAGTAATTGTTTTATATATTTGGGGCTCCCGTATTCGGTGCATAGACATTTATAATTGTTAGTTCTTCTTGATGGATAGAGCCTGTAATTATTATATAATGCCATTCTTTATCTCTTGTTACAGCCTTTAATTTAAAGTCTAGTTTGTCTGATATAAGTATGGCTACTCCAGCTCTCTTTTGACTTCCAGCAGCATGATAAATAGTTCTCCATTCCCTCACTTTCAATATGAAAGTGTCTTCAGGTCTATAATGAGTCTCTTGTAGACAGCAAATAGATGGGTCTGTTTTTTTTATCCATTCTAATACCCTATGTCTTTTGGTTGGCACATTTAGTCCATTTACATTCAGTGTTATTATAGAAAGATATGGGTTTAGAGTCATTGTGATGTCTGTAGGTTTCATGCTTGTAGCGATGTCTCTGGTACTTTGTAGTCCATGCAACATTTCACTCACAGAATCCCCCTTCGGATCTCGTGTAGGTCTGGTTTAGTGGTGATGAAGTCCTTCAGTTTTTGTGTTTGGGAAGACCTTTATCTCTCCTTCTATTCTGAATGACAAACTTGCTGGATAAAGGTTCTTGGCTGCATATTTTTCGTGTTCATCACGTTGAAGATTTCTTGCCATTCCTTTCTGGCCTGCCAAATTTCAGTAGGTAGATCTGCCACTAGTCTTGTCAGTCTTCCTTTATATGTTAGAGCATGTTTATCCCTAGCTGCTTTCAGAATTTTCTCTTTATCCTTGTGTTTTGCCAGTTTCACTATGATATGTCATGCATATTGGGCCCTGTTTAAAAGTCTTTGCCTACTGTGCAAGCAACAATATATCCTCCTATATTATCTTCCAAAAGCTTTGTTGTTTTGTCCTTTCCGTTTTGTTTTATAATCACCTTGGGAAGATCTTTTAGGTGTGTAAATTAGATGTCCTATTTTATTATCTGTGTATATGGGTGAAACACTGCTATGTCGATCTCTATTCTATTCCATTATGTGTTTGCCCATTCTTGTCCAACTATTATAGGTCTTTTCAACTGCTGCATGGTAATAAGTCTTGATGTCTAGAATAATAGGTCTTTTTGAGTCATTTAAAAATTTTTTAGGCCCTTTCAATATAAATTTTAGAAATAGTCATATCCATTAAAACACACATGCATTCTTAGGATGTTGATTAGAATTGCATTTAATTTAACTATCATTTTGGAGAAGAGTAAAATGAGAGTCTTAAATCCACAAATGTGATAAATCCATTCATATATATTGAAGTCATTTTTATTTTCTCTCATTGCAACTTGATATGTTTCTGCTTAAAGGCCAAGCACGTTTTTATTCAATGGCTTCTTAGGTATTTGATATTTTAAATGCTACATTAAAAGTAAAGTTGTATTGTATTTTAGTTCAGTTTTATTTGACATACAACATTGTTTAAGTTTTTGTGGACAACATGTTGATTTGATATTTATATTGGAATAAAGTTGCCATGGTAGCATAGTTAACACCTCTATCTTGTCACACAGTTATAATTTCTTCTATTGTTGAGAACAATTAACATCTAGTCTCTTAGCAATGTTTGCAATATAGTTTTGTTGTCTGTAATCACTGTACTGTATTAGGTCTCCAGAACTTACTGATCTTCTGGTTGGTTGCAAGTATGTACCCTTAAACAACATCTCTGTCCTTTCTCCACCTCAGCCCCTGGTAACCACCATTTTATGCTCTGCTTTTACAATTACATTCCTTTTTCAAATGTTTATTTAAATTATAATTAGTTAACGTATAGTGTAATGTTGGTTTCAGGAGTAGAATTTAGTGACTCATCACTTACATGTAACAGGTGTGCATCATAACAAGTCCCCTCCTTAATGCCCATCACCCATTCAGCCCATCCCCCACCTCCCTCCCTCCATCAACCCTCAGTTTGTTCTCTAACAGTTTCTTATGGTTTATTTCCCTCTCTCATCTGTTTTGTTTCTTAAATTCCACACATGATTAAAATCATATGGTATTTGTCTTTCTCTGCCTGAGTTTTTCACATAGCATAATACATTCTGGTTCCATCCACATTGCAAATGACAAAATTTCATTCTTTTGATGGCTGAGTACTATTCCATTATATATATACATTTCTCTATCCATTCATCAGTTGGTAGACACTTGGGCCCTCTCCATAGCTTGGCTATTGTTGATAATGCTGCTATAAACATTGGGGTGCATGCACTCCTTTGAATCGATATTTTTGCATCATTTGGGTAAATACCTAGTAGTTCAATTGCTGGGATGTAGGGCAGTTCTATTTTTAACTTTTGAGGAACGTCCATATTGTTTTCCAGAGTGGCTGCACTGGTTTGCATTTCTGCCAACATTGGAAGGGTGTTCCCTTTCTCTGTATCCTTGCCAACATCTGTTGTTTTCTGCATTATTGATTTTAGCCATTCTGACAAGTGTGAGGTGAAATCTCATTGTAGTTTTTGTTTGTATTTCCCTGATGATCAGTGATTTTTGAACATCTTTTCATGTGCCTGTTGGCCATCTATCTGCATGTCATCTTTAGAAAAATGTCTATTCATGTCTTCTGTCTATTTTTTAATTGGATATTTATGATTTGGGTGTTGAGTTTTATAATTCTTTATAGATTTTGGATCCTAACCCTATATTGCATATGTCATTTGCAAATAGCTTCTCCGACTCTGTAGGTTTTGTTGATTGTTTCCTTTGCTGTGCAGAAGTTTTCTTTTTTGATGAAGTCCCAATAGTTTATTTTTGGTTTTGTTTTCCTTGCCTCAGGACACATATCTAGAAGGAAATTGTTAAGGCTGATGTTAAAAAAGGCCTATGTTCTCTATGATTTTTGTATTTTCAGGACTTGGATTAAAGACCTAAATCTATTTTGAATTTATTTTTTCGCTTGGTGTAAGAAGGTGGTTCACTTTCATTCTTTTGCATGTTGTCCAGTTTCACCATCTTTTTACCACGGGACATTCTTTCCTGCTTTGTCAAAGATTAATTGAACATATAATTGTGGGTTCTTTTCTGGGTTTTCTATTCTGTTCTGTTTATCTATGTGTCTATTTTTGTGCCAGTTCCATACTGTTTAGAGCACTACTGCTTTGTAATATAACCTGATGTCTGGACTTGTAATGCCTCTAGGTTTGCTTTTCTTTTTCAAGATTGCTTTGGGGGCACCTGGGTGGCTCAGTCAGTCAAGCTTCTGACTCTTGATTTCAGCTCAAGTCATGATCTCACAGTTCACGGGTTTGAGCCCTGGGTCAGGCTCTGCACTGAGAGGGCACTGACAGTGCAGAGCCTGCTTGGAATTCTCATTTCCCTCTCTCTCTCTGCCCCTCCCCTGTGTGTGTGCTCTCTTTATCTCTCACTTTCTCTCTCTCAAAAAAAAAAAAAAAAAAAAAACATTTAAAAGACAGATTGCTTTGGTATTTCAGGGTCTTTTTTGGTTCCATACAAATTTTAGAATTTTTTCCTAGTTCTGTGAAAAATGCTGATGTAATTTTGACATTCTGTTTTGGACATCCCTGTCTTGTTCCTGACCACAGAGGAAAATGTCTTGGTTTTTCTCCACTGGGCAGTATATTAGCTGTGGGTTCTTCATAGATATCCCTTATTATTTTGGGGTATGTTCCCTTTAAACCTACTTTTCGAGGTTTTTTTTTTTTTTTATCATGAATAGATGTTGTAATTTGTCAAATGCATCTATTGAAATGATACAGTTCTTCTCCTGTCTTTCATTAATGTGGTGTGTCACATGATTGAGTTGTGAATATTGAACCACCTTTCCAACACAGGAAAACTTTCTGGTTCCTAAATACTCATTGTGTGTCAGCTATATGTACAGAATAATGTCCTGGGGAAAAGGTGGATATAGGATATGGTAGCTGGAGTAAGAGGCTTATAACCCTACTTGGGAAAGTAACAAATACATTCCTGACATGTTAAATGGAAATAGAAGAAAGTAAAAGACATTCATGGATGGTCGAGGAGAGACCACATTAATTATAATTGAATTCAAAATTTAGTGACGTTCAGCACAAATGCCAAGAAAACTCTGTAGACCAAGGTTTGCTGAAACTAGTTTCTCATCCTAAAGCAAAGATTTACTGTTGGTTCTGTATCTTGATGTGTAGATATGATGATGACTTTGAATTCCTCTGAAAAGGACTTTTTTAACTATAAGAAATGATGTATGATTGTTCTAATCAAACATAGATTTAAAACAATCAAAACAAGTGGTATTCATGGTGTGTTATATTTGAATAACATCATGTCATTTTCATAGTTCTTTCCACATAGGCTTTCATAGCTCTTTCTGCTCCTGCTTCATGCCAGCCCCATAGAAAAGACCAGGCGGGTGTTTTTCCTGATTTACTGATAAGAATATCAAGACTTCAGAAGGTTAAAAGATTTGTCTATGGTGGCACTGATTATATCCCAGGAGCATTGGCTACACATATTTTTCTTTTTCTTTTCTTTTTTTTTTAAATTTAGAATGGTTTCCACATTTTTATTTTTTATATATAATTTATTGTCAAGTTAGCTAACATATAGTGTGTACAGTGTGCTCTTGGTTTTGGGGGTAGATTCCTGTGATTCATCACTTACATACAACACCCAGTGCTCATCCCAGCAAGTGCCCTTCTCATTGCCCATCACCCATTTCCTGCTCTCCCCCATGTCCCCTCTATTAGCCCTCTGTATTTAAGAGTCTATTATGAATTGCCTCCCCCTCTGTTTGAAACTAATTTTTTACCTTCCCTTCCCCCATGGTCTTCTGTTAAGTTTCTCAAGTTCTACATATGAGTGAAACCATATGATATCTGTCTTTCTCTGACTGACTTATTTCACTTAGCATAATACCCTCCAGTTCCATCCACATTGCTGCAAATGGCAGGATTTCATTCTTTCTCATTGCCAAGTGGTATTCCATTGTATGTGTAAACCACATCTTCTGTATCTATTCATCAGTTGATGGACACTTGGGCATTTTCCATAACTTGACTATTGTTGAAAGTGCTGCTATACACATTGGGGTACAAGTGCCCCTATGAATCAGCACTCCTGTATCCTTTGGATAAATTCCTAGTAGTGCTCTATTGCTGGGTTGTAGGGTAGTTCTATTTTTAATTTTTTAAGAACCTCCACTCTGTTTTCCAGAGCTGTTGCACCAGTTTGCATTCCCACCAACAGTGCAAGAGGGTTCCCATTTCTCCACATCCTCACCAACATCTATTGTTTCCTCAGTTGTTCATTTTAGCCACTGACTGGTGTGAGGCGGTATCACACCATCATGGTCTTGATTTGTATTTCCCTGATGGTGACTGATATTGAGCATCTTTTCATGTGTCTGTTGGCCATCTGGATGTCTTCTTTAGAAAAGTGTCTATTCATGTCTTCTGCCCATTTCTTCACTGGATTATTTGTTTTTTGGGTGTTGAGTTTGGTAAGTTATTTATAAATTTTGAATACAGACTCTTTATCTGATATGTTATTTGCAAATGTCTTCTCCCATTCTGTCAGTTGCCTTTTAGTTTTGTTGATTGTTTCTTTTGTGGCACAGAAGCTTTTTATCTTGATGAGGTCCCAATAGTTCATTTGGCTTTTAATTCCCTTGCCTTTGGAGATGTGTTGAGCAAGAAATGACTGTGGCTGAGGTCAAAGGGGTTGTTGCCTGCTTTCTCCTCTAGGGTTTTGATGGTTTCCTGTCTCACATTTAGGTCTTTTATCCATTTTGAGTTTATTTTTGTGAATGGTGTAAGAAAGTGGTCTAGTTTCATTCTTCTGCATGTTGCTGTCCAGTTGTCCCAGCACCATTTGCTAAAGAGACTGTCTTTTTTTCCATTGGATACTGTTTCCTGCTTTGTCAAAGGTTAGTCGGCCATACATTTGTGTGTCCAATACTGGATTCTCTATCCTATTCCGTTGGTCTATGTGTCTGTTTTTGTGCCAATACCATATTGTCTTGATGATTTAAGCTTTATAGTAGAGGCTAAAGTCTGAGATTGTGATGCCTCAAGCTTTGGTTTTCTTATTCAGGATTGCTTTGGCTATTCAGGGTCTTTTGTGGTTCCATACAAATTTTAGGATTGTTTGTCCTATCTTTGACTAGAATGCTGGTGCAATTTTGACTGGTGTTGCATTGAATGTGTAGATCGCTTTGGATAGTATTGACATTTTAACAATATATATCTTCCAATCCATGAGCATGGAATGTTTTTCCATTTCTTTGTGTCTTCTTCAATTTCCTTCATAAGCTTACTATAGTTTTCAGCATACAGATATTCTACATTTTTGGTTAAGTTTATTCCTAGGTATTTTATGGTTCTTGGTCCAATTGTAAATGAGACTGATTTCTTGATTCCCCTTTATGCTGCTTCATTATTGGTGTATAGAAATGCAACCCATTTCTGTGCATTGATTTTGTACCCTGTGACTTTGCTGAATTCATGTATCAGTTCTAGCATCTTTTTGGTGGAGTCTATTGGGTTTTCCATGTAGAATATCATTTCATCTGCAAAAAGTGAAAGCTTGACTTATTCTTTGCCAATTTGGATGCCTTTTATTTCATTTTATTGTCTGATTGCTGAGGCAAGTACTTCCAACACTATGTTAAACAATGGTGAGAGTGGACATCCCCGTCATGTTCCTGATCTTAGGGGGAAAGTTTTTCCCCACTGAGGATGACATTAATTGTGGGCTTTTCATATATGACTTTTATGATGTTAAGCTATGTATGTTCCTTCTATCCCAACTTGAGGGTTTTAATTAAGAAAGGATACTGTATTTTCTCAAATGCTTTTTTCTGCATCTATTGACAGGATCATATGGTTCTTATCCTTTCTTCTATTAATGTGATGTATAGAATTACCAGCCCTGCAGCCAAAGAGTGAATCCCACTTGATCATGGTGAATAATTCTTTTTATATGCTGTTGAATTCGATTTGCTAGTATCTTCTTGAGAATTTTTGCACCCACATGTGATTCTCCTTTTTATTGGGCTCTCTCTCTAGTTTGGGAATCAGCATAATGCTGGCCTCATAGAATGAGTCCGGAAGCTTTCATTTCATTTATATTTTTTGGAATAGCTTGAGAAGTATAGGTATTAACTCCACCTTAAATGTCTGATAGAATTCCCCTGGGAAGCCATCTGGTCCAGGACTCTTATTTGTTGGGAGATTTTTGACAACTGATTCAATTTATTTGTTGGTTATGGGTCTGTTCAAATTTTCTATTTCTTCCCATTTGAGTTTGTTAGTGTGAGGGTGTCTAGGAATTTGTCCATTTTTTCCAGGTTGTCCAGTTTGTTGGCATGTAATTTGTCATAGTATTCTCTGATAATTGTTTGTATTTCTGTGGTGTTCATGTGATCTGTCCTTTTTCATTTGTGATTTAATCTATTTGGGTCCTCTCTTTTCTTTTTTGAGAAGTTTGGCTAGGGGTTTATCAATTTTGTTTATTTTTTCAAAAACCCAGCTCTTACATTCATTGATGTATTCTACCTTTTTAAAAAAATTCTATATTGTTTATTTCTGCTCTAATCTTTATTTCTCTTCTTCTGCTGGCCATGGGGTTTCTTTGTTTCTTTGCTGTTCTGCTTCTGCTTTAGATGAGCCATTAGGTTTTGTATTTGGGATTTTTCTTGTTTCTTGAGATAGGCCTGGATTGCAGTGTATTTTCCTGTTAGGACTGCCTTTGCTGCATCCCAAAGAGTTTGGACTGTTGTGTTTTCATTTTCATTTGCTTCCATATGTTTTTTAAATTTCTTTTTTAATTGCCTGGCTGACCCATTCATTGTTTAGTAGGTTGCTCTTTAACCTCCATTCCTTTGGGGTTTTCCAATTTTTTTCTCGTGATTGAAACAATTTCAAACTTGATTTCAAGTGTCATAGCATTGTTATTTGCAAATATGCATGGTGTGATCTCAATTCTTTTATTTTTATTGAGGCCTCTCTCATGATCCAGTATGTGATCTATCTGGGAGAATTTTGCATGTACACTTGAGAAGAATGTGTATACTGCTTCTTTTGGATGAAAAGTTCTGAATGTATCTGTCAAGTCCATCTGGTCCAACGGATCATTCAAAGCCATTGTTTTTTTTTGATTTTGCCTAGAAGATCTGTCCATTCACTAAGTCCCCTGAAATTACCATATTCTTATTAATAAGATTGCTTATGTTTGCGATTAATTATTTTATATATTTGGGTGAATTCAGTTGGGGGCATAAACATTTATAATTGTTAGCTCTTCTTGATGGATAGACCACGTAAATATGATAAAATGCCCTTCTTCATCTCTTCTTACAGACTTTAGTTTAAATCTAGTTTGTGTGATGTAAGTATGGCTACTCCAGCGTTCTTTTGAGTTCCATAGCATGATAGATGGTTCTCCATCCCCTCACTTTCAATCTGAAGTTGCCTTTAGGTCTAAAAATGGTTCTCTTGTAGACAGCATATAGATATCTTGTTTTTTTTTAATTTTTTTAATGTTTATTTATTTTTGACAGAGACAGAGACAGAGCGTGAGTGGGGGAGGGGCAGAGAGAGAGGGAGACACAGAATCCGAAGCAGGCTCCAGGTTCTGAGCCTGTCAGCATAGAGCCCGACACAGGGCTTGAACTCACAAACCCTGAGGTCATGACCTGAGCTGAGTCAGACACCTAACTAACCGAGCCACCCAGGTGCTCCTGGATCTTGTTTTTTAATCCATTCTGATACCCTCTGTCTTTTAATTGGAGCATTTAGTCCTTTTACATTCAGCATTATTATTGAAAGATATGGATTTAGCGTCCTTGTGTTATTTGTAGGTTTCATGGTTGTGGTGATGTGTCTGGTCTTTTGTAGTCTTTGCAGCATTCCACTCACAGAGTACCCCTTACGATCTCTTGCAGGGCTGGTTTAGTGGTCATGAACTCCCTCAGTTTTTGTCTGTCTGGGAAAGCCTTTATCCCTCCTTCTATTCTGGATGCAGCCTTGCTGGATAGAGAATTCTTGGCTGCATATTTTTCCTATTCAGCACATTGAATGTTTCCTGCCACTCCCTTCTGGCCTGCTAAGTTCTGGCGGACAGGTCTGCTACTACCTTTATGTGCCTACCCTTGTAGTTTAAGGTGCATTTGTCCCTAGCTGCTTTCAGAATTCCCTCTTTATCTTTGTATTTTGCCAGTTTCACTATGATATGCCATGGAGAAGACCTATGCCTGTTAAACCTGAAGGGAGTTTTCTGTGCCTCCTTGAGTGGGATATCTGCTCCCTTCCACAGAATAGGGAAGTTCTCATTTATAATTTATTCAAGTAATCCTTCTGCCCCTTTCTCTCTCTCTTTTTCTGGAACTCCTATGATATGGATATTATTAAGTTTCATTGAATCACTTCGTTCTCTTATTCTCCCCTCATGGTCTAATATTTTCTTATCTCTCTTTTTCTCGGCTCTATCATTTTCCATAATTTTATCTTCTATTTCATTTATTCTCCACTCTGCTTCTTTCATCTTGTTCTTACTGCAATTAGTTTATTTTGCACCTGCTTTATAGCATTTTTAATTCATCATGACTATTTTTTAGTTCCTTGATCTCTGCAGCAATAGATTCTCTGCTGTCCTCTGTTTTTTTCAAGCCCAGTGATTAATCTTATGCCTATTATTCTAAATTCTTAGCAAATATCTTGTTTATATCTGTTTTGAGCAATTCTCTGGCCGCCATTCTTCCTGGGGTTTCTTTTGAGGTGAATTCTTCCTTTTCATCATTTTGGCTAGTATTCCGTCCCTTACTTGTTGTAGTAGTTTGTTAATGTGTCCTGTACCTGCGAGCACTACTATATTAAAAAGGGGTTATACACTGTCCAGGGCCTGGCCTTTCAGGAGGTGTTTTCGTAATATGTTACATGCTCTCTGTTGTTGTGACTCTGGTTGCTTTGTCTCCCAACTTTTAATAGTGGTTTGGATCTTCCACCATGAAGTAACCCTGGAAAAACAATTTTAAAAAGAGGGTGGTGGTGGAAGAAGCCTTATCCCATACAAAGAGAGAAATGACAGGGGTGGGCAAAAAGAAAAAAAAAAAAAGAAAATTGACCAGACAGAGTAACTATATGACTTAATCCTGAGAGAGAGAGAGGAAGATAAATAAGAAGGAGATACAGAAGAGGTGTAAAAATAATAGATTCAATATGTCTGCTTAAAGAAACCAACAACCAGAATAACCAGACTAGAGAACAAAGACATTAGAGGAAGGAAAGGAAGGAAATAAAAAGGAATATATATATATATAAAATAAGAATTGACCAAGAATCAAATCAGAAAATGCAAAACCGCTGGGTGCCTTGGAGCCAGTGGCTGTGCTGGTCTGGAGGAAGGGGTTGTCTGGTTGGTCAGTGCCAATCAAACACTGGTAAATTCACAGTGACCAGACTTGGAGGGGTGTGGCTTGGTAGGAGGCAGGTCCCGCCTCCACTGTGGGCCCTTTGTTCCCTAGAGCCTCATCTTGTTGGTGACGGGGATAAAAATGGTGACACCCCAGTCTCTCCTCCCCAGACTGGGTGTCCCAAACACTCCGTTTAAGCCATCTGCACAGCGCTGTGCATGTGGGAGCAGGCTGGGTATGTTCTGCTCCACAGTCTCTTGCACCTCCCAGGTGCTCAGCGGGATTCAAACCCCCATGTCTTAAAGGGTCCCACTGCATGCCCACGGTTTCCGGGAAGTGCCACTCTGCCCAGCCGGATTACAAAGGGCCTCCGGCTCCCCACAGTGCTGCGTGGGGAGGAACAGGGTGGTTTGTCCCACTCCACCATCTCCTGCACCTCCCTGGCACATGGCTGGGATGCAAACCCCGTTGTCTTAAAGGATCTCGCTCTGCTCACCCCAGTTCCAGAAAAATGCCACTCCACCCCAGTGATAGAGGGCCTCTGGCTCCCCCCACAGTGCTGAGCTGGTGCAGATGAGGCCGTCTGTCCCGCTCCACAGTCTCCTGTGCTTCCCTGGTGCTTGGTTGGGATTCAAACCATCAGTCTTAAAGGATCCCACCTGTACACCCTGGTTCTAGGGTAGAGCCCCTCAGCCCAGCCAGCCGACAAAGGGCCTCTGACTGGCGGGTGCAGGCAGGGTCTTTTGTCCTTGGAATGGCTATGTGCCTTCTTCACAGAGCACTCAAGGGAGGGGATTGCTTTCTCTCACTGAGGACTGCACCTCTGTGCTAGTTACCAAGACTGGGACTGGCTCCCCTTCTCCCCAGGCACGTCAACAGGGCAGCTGGCCCCAGTCCAGAGAAAGCCAGGCACTTAGAAATTAGATCTTTGTCTTTTTTTTCTGTTCCCCGGTCCATGGCTTTTCTCTGGTCCAAATACAATCCTACACTTCAACAGCCTCTCTTTCTCTTCCTTTTGTCTTTCCAAAGAAAGGGATCCCTCCCCTGTCTTCCTATGCCTCCCATTTTATCTCTCCAAGTTTTCAATCATGCACCTATGGCCCACCAAGTTGTCCCCATGGGCCCCTGGAGATGTCTCCGTCACTCTGCAGCTCATACTCTTGGAATTCCAAGTTCTCTGACCTCAACACTGCTGTGTTTGAGGGATGGGGGAACTTCGGGTCCCCCGACTTTGCTGCCAGGTTGACGCTGTTCCTATTTTTCTTTATATTGTATAATTGCTGGTAGGTTTAGATAAAACAGGTAACATAATAGATTTGTTTTCCATGTGGCATCCAGAAAGTACCTTTTTGGTGTCTTGTTATGTATATGAAGAAAATGAGCTACTGCCGCTGCTCATACTGACAAACCATCTTTTTACTTCTTTTTTATCTGCCAGTTCTGTTAGTTCAGTTAAGTGGCTTTTATGTAGTCATCCTAGCGTTGTCAATTGCTAGGGGAGATTTGTAGGACCTGTGTACATTCTTCATGGGCTGAAGGAGTTTTCAGTCAATCTGAGGAAAGATTAGATGCACTCAGTAAGGTGTTATGCCACCATCCTGCATGGCATACCGTTACTTCTGAAAATGAATGGTGGCAGGGTGCTGTATCAGTGTTCTGATGCATGAGTGGTCCTTGTGAGGGGGAACTTCAGCTAGACTTTTCCCGAGAGATTAAATTCCATAATGAGGAGAACTGGGGAGTTATGGTACTGGAGTGAAGTTCGACTTAGGGAACATGGAGGGATGGATTTGGGTGGGGGGATTAGAGTCATATAGAAAAAATTAAATGCTAGGTTGAAGAGGTGGCATTTGTAGGTGCCAAAAAGCCACAAAAGAAATTTGTGTTTTGCTTATTTTCCGCTAGTAGAGCTCTGCCATGAAGGAAGGGTTTTGAGATTACCATCGTAGCATTGTGATATATTACAATACTGGAGCGTGGCTAAAAAACTGGACTGAACCAAATTTGTTGTTGTTGCTGTCTGTTTATGTGAAGTTTTATAAAGTGCTTTCAATGTACTCTGTATTTTGGTGAACTGTGCGATCCTAAAGTGAAACCGTTTATCCCCTTAGTCGTTGCTGCCTTTTTCATGTGGCACAAAGTCAGAGGCTGAGTGGGTCTGTTATTAGGATGATAAAGCTCTCTAGGCAAGAGTTGCTTTGTCAGGGAATGTATAGCTTGCTGCCTGGGTAGGTGCTTGACTACACTTTCCGCGAAAGGTTTAGGTATTGCAGAAACGAAAGAGGCAGGATTCTGTGCCTAACGTTTGGCAGCAGGCAAGGAGACATTTTCCTAAAGCAGTGGCTGGACGCACCACTGTCGGAGCATCAAGCCTTGACATATCCCTCACCCAAGTCTTACTCTGTTCTTGTAAGAATGAGGATATTCTCTGATATTTTTGTCAATCCTCGTAGACGGAATTACTTCAGTTTCACTACTGAGATCTCATTTCCAACATCATGTTAATTAAACAAACTACTAATTTCACCGGCGAAAAGCTATTTCTGACACGCAGTAGGCTGAAAAGCAAAGCCTTTGCTGTCGATCAAGAGAGGAATAGTTGAATGGGGCGCCTGGGTGGCTCAGTCGGTTAAGCGTCTAACTTGGACTCAGGTCACGATCTCACGGTTCATGTGTTCGAGCCCCACGTCTGTGCTGACAGCTCGGAGCCTGGAGCCTGCTTTGGATTCTGTGTCTACCTCTCTCTCTCTGCCCCTCCCCCACTTGCACTCTGTCTCTCTCTCAAAAATAAACATTAAAAAAATGTGTATGAACAGTTGAAACAGTATGGAAAGCTGAAATGCTTAGCCAGGTCTGCAATGTGACCCTTATGTAATACTAGCCAAATCCAGGAATCTGAATTCTCAAATAGGGCCAGTGTCTGTAAAGTTAAAGCTTAAACTACAGATATATACACTGTGTCTTACTGTCTATGCTGAACAATAATTTGTGAATTTATTAGATTAATTTGTTAAATGCATTATAGAAATAGCAGTGCCTGTCCTGGGTTAACTCCATTTCCTTTATAATCTCAACACAGTGGTTACAGTACGGTTTTTTTTTTGTTGTTGTTTGTTTTGTTTTATTTTTAATTTGCTCTTCACCTCTACAATACTGTTATTCTCTTTGTTTTACTTTAGGTTGACCATAAGCTATAGGCAAATATACCTACAAGTAAGGAAAATATCATGGAGAGAACCTAGGGCATGTATATTTTGAGTGCATGCATCCTAAAATGGTTAAACATGTTATTCTGAAATCCTAATGAGAAGTTTTCCAAGGTGTTTATAGGCCTCAAAGTGGCCTCCTTTGTGAGATTTCCACTTTGCTTCCTGGCATTAGGTGTAGTTATGAGTCTTCTCATTCTGTCCAGATTCTGTTAGTCTTCAGCTGGGAAGCACTTTCTTTGCCAGAAGATCCCTGTCCAATTTTTTTACTCTTGGCAAGTTCATTTACTTTTTCGTGGTTTTTGTCCCAAACATTTTGAAGCCTGGACCCATGATAAGTTGGTTTCCTAGGCTTTTTGTTGTTGAAGGCAAGGAAGCTATTATTGTTCTGTGGTGCCCAAGTACAGCCTGTCCTTTGACTTTGCCACAAGTGTTTAAACAGATTTTAAAGGGACATCATATTCAAATGTCTTAAAGATTCTAGTTCAGGGAGTTCTCTGAATGTCTGGATTTTCTGGTCTTATATTTCCTTGCAGATGCACACAGAATCTCCACCACAAAAAAAAAAAATTATATTTTTCTATAGAAAATAAATTGAGATGTGCCTGGGTGGCTCAGTCAGTTAAGATTACAACTCTTAATTTCAGTTCAGGTCATGATCTCATGGTTCATGAGATTGAGTTCTGATTCAGGCTCTGTCCTGACAGCGTGGAGTCTGCTTGGGATTCTCTGTGCTAGCCCCTCCCCCATGCACTCTCTCTCTCTCTTTGTCTCAAAATAAATATTTTTTAAAAAAATAAATTGAAAAAGAAAGAAAAAGTTGAGACAAGTATGGTTATGAAATTGAAATAATTGTGTGAATGAATGTTAACATTATGAATCTACATTGGATAGTAGGCAATGCTGTTTTAATGTTTGATACACACACACACACACACACACACACACCCTGCATATGTATGTATAAGATAAAAATGATGTTGTAATGTAACAATTAAAAAAACTTCATTTTTTCATGATTGAATTAAAATAGCTTTACATTTTATTTTTTTTTATTTTTATTTAAAAAATTTTAAATATAGCAAGATCAACTTTACACCTGGGCTGCAGTCAGCCAACCCACTCACTCACTGGATTATACAGAAGGGCAGTTTCCCCGACGAGTCCCACCTGTTTGGCCACCGTCTACACCTCCTGATGAAGAACACAGGTCTAAGGATGTTGAAACAGGTAGGAGCCCAGAATGTTCTAAAAGTGTGTGATGTAAAGTACTGTGCAGTGCTTACTGGGTACTAAGTCTTAAATTTCTCTTCTGTGTTTCTTAGATTATGATCTGCGGCTAACTCAAACAAAATCAGTAGGAGTCTTGTTAAATTGAAAATTCTTATGCTCCACTTTCAAGGCTGCTGAGTTAGAATTCTAGGGGATAGGGCACTGGAATTGTCCAGTTATTATCGTGTATATAAAAGTTTGTGAAATACTGCTTCAGGTGGCCAGTGGTAGCCACCACCTGAGGTTGAGGCTCCACATCCTGAGTTGGGCTGAGAATGCCAAAAGGAAATTTCTGTCTATTGCCTTCGAAGATGGTGGCCACCTTACCTCTTCACTCTGACCCTCTTCCTTTATTGCTTTCCTTGTGCTTTTCTTGATCCTTTTCTTAACTTCAGAGATAATGAGGACATAGAGATACAAGTTTCACTAAATCTAAATTTTGAGTAATCTTTTAAAAACTGTACAGTATTCAAATGTATCTTAAGATTTTTCTTTTTGGTTTTTTTTCTCTTTGCATCTTTTGTTGTCTTTAAAGTATTTTGTATTATTGGCTGGGAAGATAGAAAGATTAATGTCAGCTTTATATGGAGCCTGAAAGTGGGAAAGCACTTTGTATTTGTCTTAAGAATTAAGAATCACATTTGTGCAGCAATGTTTTATGAAATTTGGTTGTTTAATTCCTTTCTAAAAAGTTTTCAGTTTGGTATAATAAATTTCTGACTTCTCAGTGGACTGATCCATAAGTGGAGAGTAAATTGAAGGGCATCATTACTATTCAGATATCTATCTATCACCAAATTTTCCTAAAATAGTAGCATGAGTGTTAGAGTTAAGAATTTTGATTTTCCCCCACATTGACTTATAGAGAAAAAGTCATTAGAAACTCAATTTGGACTTGTAATAACCGGGTATAGCGTATGAGCATGAAATATCATTTACCAGCTTTGTAACCTTGGGCAAATTTCTTAATCCCTGTACTCAGTTTCCTCATCTGTCAAATGTCAGTAAGAATAGCATCTAACAGTAAGAATAGGGCTGTTTTGAGAATTATATGAGTTAATGCATGTTAAAGCATAGAATTAGCATCCAGAATGTTGCATTGGGCTTGGTATAAGTGTTTGCTATGGTTATTATAATTATTTTCATTATTTCACATCATTATTTATTACTTCCTCATGAGTTCCCTTTAAAACCAACAATAACCCACAGTGTTAAGGATTTTATTCTAGGCTCTTTTCCAAAGGTCTGCAAAGCAAACTCAGTGTTTATAATCCTGTATTTACCCTAGTCTCTGGAGGGATGCACTTATGTCTTTTCTTCTTTCTACTGAAGCCCAGAATGCGGGGCCCACACCCAACCCAGAATGACCCTTTTTTAATGTCAGATGCTTTCGAAACACTGCTTAGTGTTCACTAGATGGACTGTACTCCCTAAAATGAGCAACAAATGAAAGATAGGAGGTAGGAAATGTTGTTCCATGCAGGGCTCTGAATTTCTTATAACACAGTACAGTCGATCAAGGGCCAAGGTAGATTCCTTAATGCAAATATCTTCAGAGATGAAGGGTTCTAACATGATGGCACCTGAGAATAAAGCAATTACATAAAAGTGTATTTCATTTTAAAAAGAAAAACACAGGGGCTCCTGGGGTGGCTCAGTCGGTTGAGCGACTTCGGCTCAGGTCATGATCTCATGGTTCATGAGTTTGAGCCCCGCATCAGGCTCTGTGCTGACAGCTCAGAACCTGGAGCCTGCTTCAAATTTTGTGTCTCCCTCGCTCTCTGCCCCTCCCCCACTTGCTCTCTCTCTCAAAAATAAACATTAAAAATAAAAAAAAAAAAAACCCACACAACTAAAAGTATTGATCCTGTTAAGTACACTGTATTATTCATGTTAAAAGTTACATTGATTACTTGGCAGGAAATAGCCAGGTATAGATACAGAAGAACTAAATTACAGTTTCATTGAGAGTTCTCTTAACTTTCTTAATGTCCTGTGTTTTCATGATTAGTGTGGTATTTTCATTTTATTCTTCTCTAGTATGTCTTTCTCCACTTTTCTGAAACATTTATATTCTCTTCTAAAATTTCAAGGTACTTTAAAAATGTTATGAAATATTTTATATTATTGATTTTGTATACTGGAGGAGGACTAGATTGAAAGGTAGTGATAATATACATTTTAGTTTGGTAAAAGATAATAGTTGGAATTGATACTAGGAAATTTGTAACTTAGTTTTTTCTTTGTTGTTTGGTGTAGCTTATAAAATGACAGAGAAAGTAATTTTTAATATAATGACTTGTATCCTTTTAAAATATGCATTCTTGAAGAGGATGATGGGGGTAAGTAGAAAATAATTTCATGTAGTGATTTGTTTTTCGCCAGTTGATCTGTTATAAACCTCAATAGCTATATAGCTTTCTTTTGTTCAAATGATATAATGGCACTTTTCTAAACTTTTCCTGCTGTGACTCCATGGGGTATTCTGATTCTGGGGCCATTTATTAACTATTTGCAGTACACTTAATGACAATTGCTATACATTGTTTTGTAGTGACATCATGGTGAAAGTCAGTATTTGCAACGTGTGGCCCCTTTCAATTTTAGTTTAAAAGAGTTCAATGACTTTATTTTCTTTCTGAAGAAGAAAGACTTTCAGTTACATTTTAGAAAATCGAAAACTTGTGGGATAACTGGGTAGCTCAATTAGTTGAGCATCCTACCCTTGACTTGGCTCAGGTCATGATCTGATGGTTCATGAGAATGAGCCCCTATTGGGCTCTGTGCTGACAGTGTAGAGCCTGCTTGGGATTTTTTCTCTCTCTCTCCTTCTCTTTGTGTTCCTCCCTCACTTGTTTCTCTCTCTCTCAAAATAAATAAATAAATAAATAAATACACTTAAAAATTTTTGAAAACTTGTTTCTTGCCTTTTTTTTTTTTTTTTTTTTTTTTTTTTTTTTGGTCTTGGGCTCTTTTTAATATTTATTACTAATTCACATCTCCAGCTAATTCAGATTTCTGTTGCTGCCTCTTCTGCTTTTCTCATGCTTCTGACTTAATTTTTTGTAATCCCTTCTGTGAGGGAGGTTTTTATCCACCTTTGATATATTGATGAAAGAACCAGCTCTCCTATATATGGATTTGAGTTGCAGAGGTCAAGGTAAGGCCTTGATTTCTCTCCCCACCAGTGATATGGAGAAGGGCTGCAGATTCTTGGGAATCTTTTGCAGTTGGCATTTTTTTCCCACAGATCAGCATAAGGTGTGAAAATTGACCTTTTGAAGTCTATAGAATGCCTCCTGGAAAGATAAGCCTAGCTGGAAAGGATATTGGGGAGCATTGTTCTGCAAAATTTGGTGGCAGAAACATTGATAAGAAGAAAACCTTTCCATTTATCTTGTTTTCTCTTTCTTTTATCTCTTCATTTTCCTTTACTTATATATATAACACCCTCCCCACCCTCCATGGTTGTTTGTTCTTCTGGAGTCCCATGACATTTTATTCATATCTCTATCATTCAAATTACTTATGTATTTTAATTTATCTGTTTATGTATATTTGTCTTTGTTGAAGACTCCCAACACTTCAAGACCTTTGGGCACATAGTATATGTTTAAATATTTAAGTCAATAAATTAAGATCTTTTGTTGAAAAAGATCTAAATAACTATCTGCTTAGCACATAAATGCAAGCCTTTGAGAGAGTTTTGTGTGTGTGCTGAAACAGCCCATGGACCATTTTCTGGGCTCAATACCAAGTTTCAAAAGTTATTCACTGGATTCACAGAAATCAAAGAGATTATTAAGTTTAAGTTTCAAATTTATGCGTAATAGAGGCACGACGTCTAGATGTGTGTGGGGACTTATTACGTCTTTGAAACACCAAGCCCCTTCTCTTTCTTCGAAAATGTGAAAGGCCAAGTAGAGTAGTATTTAGGAAGGCAGTTTGGGGGACAGAAATCCTGGAGGAAAATATGTAGAAGAAAATCTGGTAGAAACATGGTAGGGACTTTTTATATAGAAATCCTAAAAATCATGTTTACATGTTAGCTGAAAGGACTGTAACCCACCTTTGCTCCAGAATAGATTTGAAGGCGTACAAAAGGAAGACAAAAGAAAATAAATCAAACTGAAAGAAATTTGGGATGGAACAATAAGATGAAGCTGAAGTCAGCTAGTATACAAATATTCTTCAGAAGGACTTGTAGTTTTCAAAGATAGTTGGAAATTTTTCTTTAGGTTTAAAGTAGAAAGGGAAATGGGGACAATTCTCTAATGATTCTCTGTGTGCATGAGGTTAAAAGCGACAGTGTCTTTTCTGGACTTTTATATAAAGAAGTAGTATTTCTGGTGGTTCCTAATAAGAGAGATTCTGTGTGCTATAATGCAAACAGTATCATCAACTCATTTCCAGGAGTAGTCTGAATGCTTTAATACACATTCAGTTGGGAGTAATGCAGAAATTCTATAAATGGCCCAGGAAGATTTGATAGTGTTCTATTTCTCAGCTTCCCACTTGATCAAGGGATAAAATGTACCAGAAAAGATTGACCATGTCTCCTATAGATAATTCTTCATTTTCAAATTTATTTTTTGTGATTTTGGCCTGCATTTCTCTCTTATATATGCAAGCTAAATATTGTGTGTCAGTGTTCTTTGTGGGCATTGAGGGGACATATCCATACCATGAGATACTCAAATAAGCGGGACATAAAGTTGTTTCTTTTAGGAAAATTACATGTTTAACTCCATCTCCATTTGTGGAAGGACATAGTATACCAGAATTAAAAGCATCTGCCATATATTAGGCAGCTAATCATAAATTATATTATTTAAGTTTAATAAGTTCTTTCTCAGTTAAATTGACTAGACTTGAATCAAATTGATGTATTAAAGAAACTATTTTAATGATTTTACATAAGTGCATTTTATGTATTTCATGTATTTTTTTAATGACTTTTATGCATTGTAATTATGCTATAAAACTCTTTAGAGACTGTTTAATTCCTTTTTAGAAGTCATACTTTATGTCTTAAAGAGGTGATTTAATTTATTTTCCATTCATGGCAGAAAGGCATATCCTACTCATTTTCTTTCTCTCTACAAGTGCCAAACTCATCCACGTATGTTTAGTTATACAAGTCTTATGCTTATTTTGTGATGATAAAGAGATTGTTTCTGAAACATATTAGGAATTATGGGGAGCCCAGAATTTTAGATTGTTGATTATTTAGAACACTTAAAGTTTTGTCAGGAATGTTCTTTCTCCTACTTTGCTTCACAGTAATAGTTTTTAAACAGTCTGGTTACTGAATTCTTAAGAAGGGTGAGTGAAAGAGTTGGCAGTTTTAAATGTACCTTTGAGAGAGCTGTTACTGGGTTACTCTTTGAAAAGAACCGTCTTGGTTGATGAATATGTAATGGGGACTGTCAGCTCCAGATCTAAGTGGAAGGCAATTCCCGAAAGCTCCGGATGCTGGAAGAGGGGAATATTGGTAACAAGTGTCATGGGATTTTGTAACAGAGGTGATCAATCTAAGAATGTTAGAACTAAGTGGATTTCTTAAATCTACCTGCCCAATGACTTTATAGCCTTGAGTAGCTACTCAGAAACCAGCTTACTTATCATTTGCAGCAAACATGCCATTTTGTTTTACTCAACACTTAGTGTCATCTCTCATGCTTCTCTTTATTCTCTCCTAACTATGCCTGCTTTGTTTTTTCTCTTTCTTATTTGTCTTCTCCTTAACTCTTATTTTTCTTTTCTCTTGGTTCTCTTTGATTTTACCTTTGTTTTGCAATGCAGTTATTCTATACACGTCTTTTCCATCTTAAAATCTTGACATTCTAGAATTCCTATGCCTCATTTTATGATTCTGAAGAGAGTGTTTTTTGCCATAACTTTCCCTTAGATGTTGTAACACACTGATTCAAAGAAATAAGAAGTATAGTGGAAGGGAGGGGGTGGGAGAATGAACTCAATTCAGGTGTTATTTATTTATTTATTTATTTATTGACTGACAAGCATAGCTTTACTTTTAAAAAATATATAATTTATTGTCAAATTGGCTAACATACAGTGTGTGCAGTGTGCTCTTGACTTGGGGCAGGATCCCCATGGTTCATTGCTTACATACAACTCACCTCTCGACAGAAGGAAACTGAAAGTTTGGGAGGAGGAGGATTCAGGAAAATGACTGGGTTGTCTTTCTAGTTCATTGTTCCAGTAAAATGTCTGCATTCTTTACCACCAGAACCCAGAAATTTGCTTTTTTGGGCAGGTCACCAGGTCTAGAGCTATAGGGAAAAAGGTAGGAAACACTGTATGTATTTCTAATGCAAAGAACTGTTGGTGTTCCATTGGGTTCTCCCTGCACTATCAAAATAGGAAGAAGAGAAAGAAAAGCATTTTCCATCAAAACAAAGCCCCAGGATTTTATCTAGAGTTTGTTGAGTTTGGGGATTTGTAGGTAACTAAAAACAAAAGTGTTCCAGCATTTGTATTTGCTTTATATTAACTGCTGATTGGCTTTGTTTTTAGGACCCTTATTCAAAATTGGCTAACTCTGGTATTAAGTTCAGAGTAGAGATTTGTCAGGATAAGAAAGAAGAATCCATTTTTTATTACTTGAAAAAAATGCAATACTTGTCTGGGAAAATGCTTGCATTTTAAGGCCACTTGTTAATGTTCTATTGCCGCAGTGACATCTGTCGGTGACTACTTCATGCTCTTCTCAATGATTTTTGTTTTGAAAGATACACTCCTAGCTGAGGTGCAGGAAGTAGCTAAAGGCAAAGTGATATCTCTGTTGCCCCTTTTAAGATTCTTACTCCCCTTTTTCCTTTCCCAGGATACCTCCTTTCATGGTTTGATCATTCTTTTGATCACTTCTTCCATTCACTCCTATAATTACTGGGCAAATACTTTAAGCCCCTACCGTGTGCCAGGCAGTATTCTAGATGCCAGGGACAATAGAGGGAAAAAAGACAAAAATCACTGCCTTCATAGAGCTTATATTCTAGTGGAGTAAGAGAGATAATAATTAGGAGGCAAACAAGTGAATTATGTAGTATATTATGTGATGTTCCATGTTAAAGAAAGTAAGAGACAGAATGAAAAGTGCTACAGTGGGTCAGATCACCACTAGGTTGGTCATCACTAGATTGCTAGGAAGTCTGGAACAAAGCCCTAGGGAAAGAGCAAGGCAAGGGAGACATACAGATATCCCACTATAGCAGAGGCCCTGTGGAGGGAGTATGGCAGCATGTTAAAGAGCAGCAAGAAGACTGTTGTGGCCACAGGAGCAGGTAGGGAAAGGCAGAGGTGGTCAGAGAGGTCAGGGACTGTGGACAAGTGAAAGAAGGCCAAGAGCCTGTACAGATCCTGTGCTTTAATTTCAGTGAAATGGAAACTTTCAATGTAGTTTAACAATATGTTATAAAATTTAATAATAAGCCCTTTTTTATTTTGCTAGAGCATTGTCACATGTATCAATTAGAGTGCTGCTAAATTAGGAATGTCTAAATTATCCTCAAGAGTGACTACTATTTCTTGTCAGGAGTCTGATCTGCATGCTAGCTGTGGTTGGGGAGACATATGACAGGAGAGAAACTCTAGTCTTCCAGCTTCCCACCAATTGCTTATATTACGTGTCTCTGATTTTTCAACTGTAAATTGTCGATGATGGACACAATGAGTTGTTTTCAGACTCTACTCCATGGAGCACTGGGGGTTTCTGAAGGCCCTTTTGTTTTTATTTTTTGTTTTACAATGTTCATGCAAGGTTCACTTAGAAGAAATTGTCCCTTAGCTTGAAAAGTAATCCTGGAATTTGTTTTCCCTTAGGTTTTCCAGCATGAATTTACAGTCTCATAGACTCTGAAATGACAAATAAAGGAACAAAATCCTTTCAGAATCCTTTATTACTCGATGGTAGTACTCATTATCTCTTATTGAAATTAGAAGGTAGGGGGCACCTTTGTGGCCCAGTGGGCTTGAGCGTCCAACTCTTAATTTCAGCTCAGGTCAGGTAATGATCCCAGGGTTGTGGGATTGAACTCCATGTCGGGCTTCGTGCTGAATGTGGAGCCTGCTTAGGATTCATTCTCTCTCTCTCTCTCTCTCTCTCTCTCTCTCTCTCTCTCTCCTCTCCCTCTCCCTCTCCCTCTCCCTCTCTCCCTCTCCCTCTCCCTCTCCCTCTCCCCCTCTCTCCCTCTCCCTCTCTCCCTCTCTCCCTCTCTCCCTCTCTCCCTCTCTCCCTCTCTCCCTCTCTCCCTCTCTCCCTCTCTCGTGTGCTCTCTCTCTAAAATAAGAAAAAAAAAGAAATTAGAAGGAAAGTTGTCAATAGATAAGACAACTGAACCCATCCTTCAAGATTGATGAGTTCTATCATTGTACAGACTTGAGCTAAGTAAATAATATAAGTGAATGTTTCAATAGGTATTTCCTAGCACAAAATAGATGCTAGCAGTTGAGAAAAATAATTATGATTGGTGTGTTGAAGAAGGGCGTGAGGCTATTCTAATTTAAAAAATAATGACGTGAGCATTAGTCGTTACCTGTGTTATATATGCTGAAAAGTAGTCGTGTCTTTATAATACAGAAGTATAATTGGAAGATAAACTGGATGTTTTTGGTACTTCTGGTTAAAGATATGCTTTAGTTAGTTTTGTTTTCTGATTGAGGAATTGGGAAATTTCTTCTTTAAGATACTGACTCTTTTTCTTTTTCAAACCAGAATCTCAGTCTGCTGTTTTGGAAACTCCAAAAAAATGTTCAGATGCTGTTCAGCAGGTAAGAAGATCTTTTTTTTAAAATTTACTCATTTAAATTTAAATTAGTTAACATATAATGTAGTATTGGTTTCAGGAGTAGAAGCCAGTGCTTCATCATTTACAGAAAATACCCACTGCTCATACCCAACAAGTGCCCTCCTTACTACCCATCACCCCTTTAGCCTATTCCCCTACCCACCTCCTTTCCAACTACCCTGTTTGTTATCTATATTTAAGAGTCTCTTATGGTTTGTCTCACTCTCTGTTTTATCTTATTTTTCTTTCCCTTCCCCTATTTATCTGTTTTGTTTCCTAAATTCCACATGAGTGGAATGATATGGTATTTGTCTTTCTCTGACTTGTTTCACTTAGCATAATACCCTCTATTTCCATCCACGCTGTTGCAAACGCAGGATTTCATTCTTTTTGGGTCACTGAGTAATAGTCCATTGTGTGTGTGTGTGTGTGTGTGTGTGTGTGTGTGTGTGTGCGCGCGCGCACCACATATTCTTTATCCATTCATCAGTCAATGGACATTTGGGCTTTCTCCGTAATTTGGCTATTGCTGAAAGAGCTGCCATAAACATTGGCATGCGTGTGTCCCTTTGAATCAGCATTTTTGTGTCCTTTGGATAAATACCTAGTAGTGCAATTGCTGGGTCATAGGGTAGTTCTATTTTTAATTTTTTGAGGAAACTTCATGTTTTCCAGAGTGGCTGTACCAGTTTGCATTCCAACCAACATTGCAAATGGATTCTCCTTACATCACATCCTCTCTAACATCTGTTGTTACCTGAATTGTTAATGTTAGCCATTCTGACAGGTGGTATCTCACTGTGGTTTTGATTTGTATTTCCCTGATGATGAGTGAGGTTGAGTATCTTTTCTTTTCTTTTTTTTTTTAATATATGAAATTTATTGTCAAATTGGTTTCCATACAACACCCAGTGCTCATCCCAAAAGATGCCCTCTTCAATGCCCATCACCTACACTTCCCTCCCTCCCACCCCCCATCAACCCTCAGTTTGTTCTCAGTTTTTAAGAGTCTCTTATGCTTTCGCTCTCTCCCACTCTAACCTCTTTTTTTTTTTTTTTCCTTCCCCTCCCCCGTGGGTTTCTGTTAAGTTTCTCAGGATCCACATAAGAGTGAAACCATATGGTATCTGTCTTTCTCTGTATGGCTTATTTCACTTAGCATCACACTCTCCAGTTCCATCCACGTTGCTACAAAGGGCCATATTTCATTCTTTCTCATTGCCACGTAGTACTCCATTGTGTATATAAACCACAATTTCTTTATCCATTCATCAGTTGATGGACATTTAGGCTCTTTCCATAATTTGGCTATTGTTGAGAGTGCCGCTATAAACATTGGGGTACAAGTGCCCCTATGCATCAGTACTCCTGTATCCCTTGGGTAAATTCCTAGCAGTGCTACTGCTGGGTCATAGGGTAGGTCTATTTTTAATTTTTGAGGAACCTCCACACTGTTTTCCAGAGCGGCTGCACCAATTTGCATTCCCACCAACAGTGCAAGAGGGTTCCCATTTCTCCACATCCTCTCCAGCATCTATAGTCTCCTGATTTGTTCATTTTGGCCACTCTGACTGGCGTGAGGTGATATCTGAGTGTGGTTTTGATTTGTATTTCCCTGATGAGGAGTGATGTTGAGCATCTTTTCACGTGCCTGTTGGCCATCCGGATGTCTTCTTTAGAGAAGTGTCTATTCATGTTTTCTGCCCATTTCTTCACTGGATTATTTGGTTTTTGGGTGTGCAGTTTGGTGAGCTCTTTATAGATTTTGGATACTAGCCCTTTGTTGGATATGTCATTTGCAAATATCTTTTCCCATTCCGTTGGTTGCCTTCTGGTTTTGTTGATTGTTTCCTTTGCTGTGCAGAAGCTTTTTATCTTCATGAGGTCCCAATAGTTCATTTTTGCTTTTAATTTCCTTGCCTTTGGGGATGTGTCGAGTAAGAAATTGCTGCGGCTGAGGTCAGAAAGGTCTTTTCCTGCTTTCCAAACCCTTTAGGGTTTTGATGGTTTCCTGTCTCACATTCAGGTCCTTTACACATTTTGAGTTTATTTTTGTGAGTGGTGTAAGAAAGTGGTTTAGTTTCAATCTTCTGCATGTTGCTGTCCAGTTCTCCCAGCACCATTTGTTAAAGAGACTGTCTTTTTTCCATTGGATGTTCTTTCCTGCTTTGTCAAAGATGAGTTGGCCATACGTTTGTGGGTCTATTTTTGGGGTTTCTATTCTATTCCATTGGTCTATGTGTCTGTTTTTGTGCCAATACCATGCTGTCTTGATGATGACAGCTTTGTAGTAGAGGCTAAAGTCTGGGATTGTGATGCCTCCTAATTTGTCTTCTTCTTCAAAATAACTTTGGCTATTCAGGGCATTTTGTGGTTCCATATAAATTTTAGGATTGTTTGTTCTAGCTTTGAGAAGAATGCTGGTGCAATTTTGATTGGGATTGCATTGAATGTGTAAATAGCTTTGGGTAGTATTGACATTTTAACAATATTTATTCTTCCAACCCATGAGCACGGAATGTTTTTCCATTTCTTTATATCTTCTTCAATTTCCTTCATAAGCTTTCTATAGTTTTCAGCATAAAGATCTTTTACATCTTTGGTTAGATTTATTCTTAGGTATTTTATGCTTCTTGGTGCAATTATGAATGGGATCAGTGTCTTTATTTGTCTTTCTGTTGCTTCATTATTAGTGTATAAGAATGCAACTGATTTCTGTACATTGATTTTGTATCCTGCGACTTTGCTGAATTCATGTATCAGTTTTAGCAGACTTTTGGTGGAGTCTATCGGGTTCTCCATGTATATTATCATGCCATCTGCAAAAAGTGAAAGCTTGACTTCCTCTTTGCCAATTTTGATGCCTTTGATTTCCTTTTGTTGTCTGATTGTTGATGCTAGCACTTCCAACACTATGTTAAACAACAGTGGTGAGAGTGGACATCCCTGTCGTGTTCCTGATCTCAGGGAAAAAGCCTTCAGTTTTTCCCCATTGAGGATGATATTAGCTGTGGGCTTTTCATAAATGGCTTTTATGATGTTTAAGTATGTTCCTTCTATCCCGACTTTCTCGAGGGTTTTTATTAAGAAAGGATGCTGAATTTTGTCAAATGCTTTTTCTGCATTGATTAACAGGATCATATGGTTCTTTTCTTTTATTAATGTGATGTATCACGTTGATTAATTTGCAAATGGTGAACCGGCCCTGCATCCCAGGAATCAATCCCACTTGATCATGGTGAATAATTCCTTTTATAAGCTGTTGAATTCGATTTGCTAGTATCTTATTGAGAATTTTTGCATCCATATTCATCAGAGATATTGGCCTGTAGTTCTCTTTTTTGCTGGGTCTCTGTCTGGTTTAGGAATAAAGTAATGCTGGCTTCATAGAGTGAGTCTGGAAGTTTTCCTTCCCTTTTTATTTTTTGGAACAGCTTGAGAAGGATAAGTATTATCTCTGCTTTAAATGTCTGGTAGAATTCCCTAGGGAAGCCATCTGGTCCTGGACTCTTATTTGTTGGGAGATTTTTGATAACTGATTCAATTTCTTCGCTGGTTATGGGTCTGTTCAAGCTTTCTATTTCCTCCTGATTGAGTTTTGGAAGCGTGTGGGTGTTTAGGAATTTGTCCATTTCTCCCAGGTTTTCCAGTTTGTTGGCATATAATTTTTCATAGTATTCCCTGATAATTGCTTGTATCTCTGAGGGATTGGTTGTAATAATTCCATTTTCATTCATGATTTTATCTATTTGGGTCATCTCCCTTTTCTTTTTGAGAAGCCTGGCTAGAGGCTTATGAATTTTGTTTATTTTTTCAAAAAACCAACTCTTGGTTTCGTTGATCTGCTCTACAGTTTTTTTAGATTCTATATTGTTTATTTCTGCTCTGATCTTTATTATTTCTCTTCCTCTGCTGGGTTTAGGCTGTCTTTGCTGTTCTGCTTCTCTTTCCTTTAGGTGTGCTGTTAGATTTTGTATTTGGGATTTTTCTTGTTTCTTGAGATAGGCCTGGATTGCAATGTATTTTCCTCTCAGGACTGCCTTTGCTGCATCCAAAAGTGTTGGATTGTTGTATTTTTATTTTCATTTGTTTCCATATATTTTTTTTAATTTTTTTTAACGTTTATTCATTTTAGAGACAGAGAGAGACAGAGCATGAATGGGGGAAGGTCAGAGAAGAGGAAGACATAGAATCTGAAATAGGCTCCAGGCTCTGAGCTGTCAGCACAGAGCCCGACGCAGGGCTTGAACTCACGGACCACGAGATCATGACCTGAGCCGTAGTTCGTCGCCCAACCAACTGAGCCACCCAGGCGCCACCCCCCTCCCCCATATATTTTTTAATATCTTCTCTAATTGACTGGTTGACCCATTCATTCTTTAGTAGGGTGTTCTTTAACCTCCATGCTTTGGGAGGTTTTCCAGGCTTTTTCCTGTGGTTGATTTCAAGCTTCATAGCATTGTGGTCCGAAAGTATGCATGGTATGATCTCAATTCTTGTATATTTACGAAGGGCTGTTTTGTGACCCAGTATGTGATCTATCTTGGAGGATGTTCCATGTGCACTTGAGAAGAAAGTATATTCTGTTGCTTTGGGATGCAGATTTCTAAATATATCTGTCAAGTCCATCTGATCCAATGTATCATTCAGGGCCCTTGTTGCTTTATGGACCATGTGTCTCGATGATCTATCCATTGTTGTAAGTGGGGTATTGAAGTCCCCTGCAATTACCACATTCTTGTCGATAAGGTTGCTTATGTTTGTGAGTAATTGTTTTACATATTTGGGGCTCCCGTATTCGGTGCATAGACATTTATAATTGTTAGTTCTTCTTGATGGATAGAGCCTGTAATTATTATATAATGCTCTTCTTTATCTCTTGTTACAGCCTTTAATTTAAAGTCTAGTTTGTCTGATATAAGTATGGCTACTCCAGCTCTCTTTTGACTTCCAGCAGCATGATAAATAGTTCTCCATCCCCTCACTTTCAATCTGAAAGTGTCCTCAGGTCTAAAATGAGTCTCTTGTAGACAGCAAATAGATGGGCCTTGTTTTTTTATCCATTCTGATACCCTGTGTCTTTTGGTTGGCGCATTTAGTCCATTTACATTCAGTGTTATTATAGAAAGATATGGGTTTAGAATCATTGTGATGTCTGTAGGTTTCATGCTTGTAATGATGTCTCTGGTACTTTGTGTCACAGGATCCCCCTTAGTATGTCGTGTAGGTCTGGTTTAGTGGTGATGAATTCCTTCAGTGTTTGTTTGGGAAGACCTTTATTGTTGAGTATCTTTTCATGTGTCTGTTAGCCATCTGGATGTCTTCTTTGGAAAAGTGTCTATTCATGTCTTTTGCCCATTTCTTCACTGGAATATTTGTTTTTTGGGGTGTTGAATTTGATAAGTTCTTTATACATATTTGATACTAACCCTTTAGTCAATATGTTATTTGCAAATATCTTCTCCCATTCTGTTGGTTGCCTTTTCGTTTTGTTGATTGTTTCCTTCGCTGTACAGAAGAAGCTTTTTATCTTGATGAGGTCCCAGTAGTTCATATTTGCTTTTGTTTCCCATACCTCCAGAGTCACATCTAGTAAGAAGTTACTGCAGCAAGGTCAAAGAGGTTTCGCCCGTTTTCTCCTGTATGATTTTGATGGTTTCCTGTCTCACATTTAGGTCTTTCATCCATTTTGAGTTTATTTTTGTGTATGGTATAAGAAACTGTCCAGTTTCATTCTTCTGCATGTTGCTGTCCAGTTATTCCAGCACCATTTATTGAAGAGACTGTTTTTTTCCCATTGGATACTCTTTCCTGCTTTGTCAAAGATTAGTTGAACATACATTTGTGGGTCCACTTCTGGCTTCTCTATTTGTTCCATTTATTTATATGAAGTTAGAAGATCTTATTAGGATGTTGAATCCTACTTCCTTTCTTTCTTACTTTCTCTCTTACTTGTCTTAAAATTGTGACAGGTTCTGATTTTCTTTTTCATCTGCCAGCTAGCTGAGGCCATCCTTATTTCTCTAAGTCTTCGGGGAAATATAATCATGTGGAAGGGGATGTTGTCTTCCATTTAGGCTTTGAAAAAAAAATCAACCTTGAAGTGGAACGGAGTACAAGCTTTTTAGAAGCTGCATCATTCTGTATCTAGCCAAAGAGTTGGGCCTGACAGAAGCTGGGTCCAGCAGGACAGTTTCCATTCCAGATGTCACATGGAGATGTCCCTGGCTGAACTAATAGTTACATGGATGCGAGTTTGAAGAACTCGCCAGAGGTTTTCTAAAATAAAATCATATTTTTAAGTTACCTCGGTGGATGAAACATTAGTTAGTGCCTGTTTAATTCCCACAGAAACCGTTTTTCTTTTACTAAAGAAGCCAGATTTTGTTTTTGTTTTTTTGTTTTTTGAAATCAAAACACTATTAAAGAAAAAAAGACTGCAAGAAAGGAAACATGTAGAATAGTAATTGTAGATAGCAATTGCTCTTTTGGATACAAAACCAGTTTTTAAAAATGTATTTATACTTTCTTCCAACTAGTCTTTTGAAAATAACTGAGTACTAGATATTATCAGTAAGAAGACTCTATCCTCCAGCACAGCCTAGTGGAAGGTGAGAAGATTCTCATCCAGGTTCAAGGCCCAGTTCTGTTTCTGGTTAGTGTGTAACAACATACTAGGATTTCTGGGACATGGTGTTTTTCTCTGTCAAATTAAAGAATTTGATGATTTTTGAGAGCTTTTCCAAGTTAAAATTGACATCCCTTTTGAAAAAGCAGCGTCCTGAATCATACATGAAGGTTGTGCTCCCTCTGGAGGAGCAATGAGAATATAACAATGTTCAAGAACTACAATTTACTCATGCTTTAAAAAAATACAGCTATGAAGTTATTACAATATTATTGAGACCTACAGTGTACTTTTCATTCCTGTGACTTACTTATTATTATTTATTTTATTTGTACCTCTTCATCCCCTTCACCTGTTTTACCTGTCTGAAACTAATATGGCAACTATACTTCAACTAAATAAATAGTAATAATTAAAAAATGTAGCTACATTGGCCATTGTTGTAAGACTAAAGATACTCTTTTTTTCTTTTTAAGCTTGTAATGTTATTTATTTTTGAAAGAGAGAGACAGAGTATGAGCTGGGGAGGGGCAGAGAGAGAGGGAGACACAGAATCTGAAGCAGGCTCCAGGCTCTGAGCAGTCAGCACAGAGCCTGACATGGGGCTCAAACTCACAGACCGTGAGATCAAGGCCTGAGCTGAAGTCAGATGCTTAACTGACTGAGCCACCCAGGTGCTCCAAGACTAATGATACTCTTAAGGATAGTGTCACAAAACATGTTTTTTCGGCTTTTTGTCAGAGCAGAGACCTACACAAGGCCAGGGCTTTTGGAGAGGGATGGTGTGCTGAGCTGATGGTTATTTAATAAATTGTGTAATGATTAGCCAACAGTGATTGAGATGAAGAAAGATAAACAGAGGGAGAGAAATAAATTCGAAAATAATTAAGAAAAACAGTGCCCTGAAAATACCCTCTCATTTTCTACAGCTTCTTTTATTTTTTATTTTTTATTTTTTTGAGGCATGACTAAGTTGTAATCTGATAATATGTTAGGTTTTCCTAAATTATTATTTCCAGGGCATATACTATTGAATTTTTATTACATATGGTAATGCCAAAGAAAGCCTCAACAAAACATAATTTATACTATAAAAATGATAAACATGCAACATTGCTGTGTGTGTTAAGATTCAAGTATCAATTCATGTATGTAAAATTATAGTGATTTTTCTATTTTTCTTGAGCTGTGAACCATGGTAAAATATATGGTAAGAAGCAGGAAACCCAATGCACTGGGTGTTTTACAAATGCCTGATGTTACAGCTTTGGAAATTCAGGGGTGAAATAGATTAACTTAAATTTCATATCTGCTTTCCTTATTGCCAGTGAACTCTCTATAAGCCAGAAAATACAATAAATTAATGGAGAGGAAGCAGTATTTGGGAGAAACTGAGGTTAATTCCTCAAAAATGATTGTTTACTTTCTTTGTCATAAGTTTACTTATGGACTGGTTCTTTTCTTAGATAATATGTGTGTATTTCCTAAGTGCTTAAAGTAAATGGTCACCAAAATGATAAAAAACTAGAATTAATTACCAATCTACTATGCATATACACTTTTACTGCATTATCTTATGCAATTCTTAAAATAGTCCTTTAAAGTAACTATTTTAATTCATTTAACTGATAGAGAAAAAAGATGTTTATAGGAGTTAACTTACTTAGAATCACAAATTGATAAAGGTTTAAGAGCCAGGATTTGAATATAGAGGTCTGTTTGATTTTATACCTCATATTTGCTACACTATGATAAAAATTATTCTTTTACATGAGCAATTGCCCTATGGCTATTTAATACCATTTGTGCCAAAATCATGACATTGTTAGA
The DNA here is from genome assembly GCF_046562875.1 of Panthera onca. Classification (NCBI taxonomy): domain Eukaryota; kingdom Metazoa; phylum Chordata; class Mammalia; order Carnivora; family Felidae; genus Panthera; species Panthera onca. Next base: position 12,375,811 of record NC_138355.1, on the reverse strand, counting down.
TAAGTTTATTTTAAGTTATTCTATTATATTTACAATATATCATTTATAAGAGTCAAATATCAAGATATGTTTCAAAGGCACATATAGAGGCTCCTTAGTTTCCCCATACATTTTTAAGTTTTGGTATAACTTTGGTGTGCTAAATTGTGCCACTTTTTTTTTTTTTTTTTTTTTTTTGCTAACTTTAGTATTTCACTACTCTTATTTTTTAATTTTTTAAGAATGTTTATTTATTTTGAGAGAAAGAGCGTGAGCAGAGGAGAGGCAGAGAGAGGGAGAGAGAGAATCCCAAGCAGGCCCTGCACTGTCATCACAGAACATGATGCTGGCCTCAATCTCACAAGCCATGACATCATGACCTGAGTCTCTATATCCAGAGTCAGATGCTCAACTGACTGAGCCACCCAGGCGCCCCAGCGTTTCACAACTCTTAAAACAACAACAACAACAACAACAACAAAACAAAAAACAAACAAAAAACACGAAAGAGCAACAACAACAAAAAAAACCTTACAATTTTATTTTCATGTAAAGCACTTTGCTTTTTTCTACTTAGTCACTAGATGGCAGTTCTGTATCTCTGTATGTTACCCACTGCTGAAGGAAATGAGAGGTTTTAAGTCCATTTGCTCTGTATGAATGATGATCTGAATAGGCTTTCTGGTCCATCCCAGGCTGCCTGCATTATTCTGTGGTTGTAACGCGAGATCACTAGGACTGCTTAGTCAGAGGCGTGGAGCAGGTTTGGAAAGCACCCTGTAAATTTTTCTTCAGATGTGAGTTCAGGCACCTGTTCTCTCAATCTGAGCACACTGGAATTTATTGAATGAATTTTGACTTTTACTCTCTTCCTATAGTTAATAATTCTGAGAGCTCCATATCCCTGGGAAAAACCCCCCCACATAACTCATAAAGCCTTTTCTCAGCTAAAAGGAGGTGAAGGGTGTGGTGTTGCCCAAGAGTTTGATGCTTAAAGCAAATACAGCTGGTACTCATGTAAAAAAAACAAAACAAAACTATAGCTTTCTCCCTGAGTGCTTTTATTGATGGCCCTATGGAATTAGAGAAAGTTTTCAAATAAAACTACATTCTTTAGGACCTCATTTATTGATATTTATTTTTAAGTGATATGCTCTGAAAATCTATGTCTAAAGAATTATTTCATAAAACTGAAATAAGACTGTCTTCCAATTCTGTTTTATATTCTTTAGTATTTGAAATACTATTTAAACTATAAACTCTTTTATATTCTAAAATAGATAATTATAATCTCTAAAAAATGTTCCTATATGAAAGATTAATTTATGATAACAAAACTGGTTACCACCCAATTTTTGACTTATTTTTTCCTTCTGAAATTACAGTCAACCCTTGAACTACATGGGTTTGAATTGTGCAGGCTCATTTATATGTAGATTTTGTTCCCATAAATATAGGACTGTAAATGTATTATCTTTTCTTTATGATTTTCCTAGTAATATTTTTTTCTAGCTTACTTTATTGTAATAATGTAGTATGCAAAGCATATAACATACAAAATATGTGTTAATTGACTGTTTATGTTATCACTAAGGCTTCCAGTCAACAGGTTTTGGGGGAGTCAAAGTAATACACGGATTTTTACTGTGTGGGGGTTTGGTGCCTCTAACTCGGGTGCTGTTAAAGGGTCAACTGAACACATAAAATTGTGTTTTGAAACATCTTCCTGGAACTCATCACATCTTTCTAATGCAAACGGGCTAGTTTAAAGGTAAATAGAATACAATTTGATCTTTAAAAATTCTAGCTTTGGGTAATAATTGATAATATCAGGCAACTCGAAGTTAAGTCTCTCTACTCATTAAAATTTTTATTAATAGTGAATAGCCATGTCTCTTACAAAGTCCTGGAAAATAAAAAGAAATTAAATAGTATCAGCACTCTCTTACCCTTTATGTTGTATGGTTTATATGCAAACAAATTGTCAAAAGTCAGAAAAATGCTCTGACTTGAGAAAACCAGCAAAATCTTATTTCAGTCCATTTTCAATTCCTTTGAAATTGGCTTAAAACTCTTTTCTTAGGTTCCTGCTCTGATCAGTGTTCCTTGGTCCCCTCAATGCCTAATTTGATTGCAAACTTATTTGAGGAATTAAATATTGTTTTCCATTGGTTCTCCTTTAAAGTATCTGTTATAGTGCTCTTCTACAATAACGACTCAGTACAATTTATTATTTCAGAAACATCTTTATTTGGGAACAAATCAAGGAAAAAGATGTGAGTAATGTGAGGTAGCCTAGTTGATGGTTCTTGAGGGATTACTCACATGTGTCTTGGCTAGAAACATTTAGAGAGTAAAAGAAGCATTGGTCAGATCAAAAGAAAGGTGTGGGTGAATGTGATTCTGAAAGGATAATGATGGAGACATAAAAACAAGAAGCCACTTGAATTTTGTTGGAATGTATTACACATATCAAAGGGCTGGAAAAATTGTTTAATGTAAGTTCCTTCTAAACTCCAAGGCAAAAAGTAATATGAATTTCTATGGTTATTATCAACCCACAAAATCATGATTTAAAAGACAAGTAAATAACTAAAACATAAAGCAGAGGAAGAAAAATAGGGCTTAAAGGAGAGAGAGAAAGAGGTAGAGGGAGATGGTTGAGAGAGAGAGAGAGAGAGAGAGAGAGAGAGATGGTTGAAGGGAGAAAACATGGGTCATCTAGTCATCTGTGATGATAATTCTTGGGTGCTTGACACTTTGACCCAGTGGACCAGGGGAGGGGCAAGGTGGAAGGGGGTTGGGACTGACTGGAAGAGATGCAGGACAGCCTGGGGGTGGAGGCACTGCCATTGAAAATGGGTAGCATTTGGGCAAGATGTGAAGGGGAAGAAAGGATTTTTCTGGAAAATATATTTTCATTTTGTGGAAACTCCCAACTAGCTCAGAGAAAAATTTAGACATTTTAACTTTAGAAATAAAAACAGAAACTGTTCTATTAATTTTAAGAATGAAAAGCAGTTAGCATCTGGGAAATGGTTAAAATTTAAGATGAGAATGTGAGGAATGAATTAGATATCACACTTTGTTTTCACTTTTCTCTAGGGCAGTAGGGCTCAGAGGTGAAATGAGGTTGTATCTTTGCTTTGTTGAGTGTTAGATGGTATAAAGCTCGTTTGTTGGGCCACATGGTTGATATCCTATGGAGAAGGGCAAATAGGTCAAGCAGCTGATCTGAAAGAATAGCTGAGCCCATAAAGTTCTTAGCTTATAAAGGTTGCTTATCCTTTATTGGACATCTGTTGAAGTACCGTGTGCAAGGTATTTGTGGTAGATATTGAAGGAAATGTAAACAGTTATAAGGTCCCAGGCTCTTCCATATACATGAAATGATTTGCAAGATGTAATATGATTCTGCCGAGGTGTTTGGTATATATTGTATTACAGAACTAAAAAAATAAAAAGGAATATTTTTGAGAAATTATAATTAAGGACAGCTTCTTAGGAAGGGTAAAACTTAGATCAAGTCCTGAAAGTGATAGTTTTCGAACAGATGGAGGGAAGGAGAGTAAGAATTTCAGATGAGAAAAGAGAATAAAGGCACAAAAGTGAAAGCGAATGTGGCATTTTGTCAGGGGATGGGGTTTGTGGGGCAGGATATGACAGGCACCAGGTGACCAGGTGATGTAAGAGGTGACTCAGTGTATTCCCCAAGCAACCAGCTTTGCTTTCCATCTCCTGGGCCTCTTTTGCCAGGGGCCTAGTCTTATCTGGATTGTTGTGATAGTCCCCAACAGGGTTCTGTGCTTCCACTCTTAATCCTTTCCAATCCTTCCTCCACAAGGCTTTGAGTTATCTTTCTCAAATCCACATTTACTTATATCGGATATCTGCTGACACTCATTCAGTGACTGCTCCTAACATTTGAGAAAAAAAATCAGACCCTCGAGACTGCATTACAGGCTTTTCCTTACCATTCTCCGTCTTTGGATTTACCACCCACTATTTCCTACATTTTGTTTGCTCCAGCCTTAAAAAATACCCTCGTTTTCTGAAAAATAGTCTAGTTTAGGATCCTTCATATCTGTCTTTTTATGTTTCTTTTATATTCCTAACCTCCCCCGCCTTTAAAATCTACTTAATTTCTATTTATCTGTTCATCTAAACTCATGTTAAACTTTACTTCCACTTAGACACTTTCCGAGACTTCAATCTAGAGAGTCATTTTGACATCCCTACTCTGGGACCCACATACCTGTCTTCTTTTTCCATAATGGTTGACTTATGCATGTCTCGTAGACAGCTGAGCTCCCTAAAGCTAAGACTGTCCTTACCCTTTGTCTTTCCTCTATCAAACATAGCACCCGACATTTTTTAGGAGCTCAGAAAATATTTGAGGAATAGCTAAATAGTGGGAGACCACACTGACTAGAGCAGAGGGTGCTTATTGGCAAATGGTAGAAAATTTGCCGCTGTTCATACATAGTGGTTGAAGATGTGGGCTGTGGATCCGTTTCCCTGGGCACAGATACCAGTGATTCTTTTAACTTGCAAACCTAAGCAAAGTATTTTGCTGTGCCTTAGTCTCTGTGCCTTAGTCCCCTCATCTTTAAACTTCTATCTCATAGGGGTTTTGTGACATTCAGCTGCATTAATTTAAGTGCATTAACTTAAATGCATTAGTTTATGTGCTCCTGGCACTCAAAATATTAGCTGTTCTTTTCTGTCATTGTTGTTGTTACATCTGGTTTTGAAAGTTGCTTTCATAATTGAGTTGACTCTCATTATTCACGGCTTCCATAGTTGCGGAATACGTATCTGCAATATCTGTGGCCCTAAAATCAACACTCACAGGACTTTCATGTTCATTTGTAGATATGCATAAAGTGGTGAACAGTCTGAGTTACCCTACATGCACTTGCCCCACTCGGGTGGAATGAGATGACACTCTGCCTTCTTGTTTCAGCTTGTGCTGCAAACAAGTATCCTTTTTGCAATCTATTTAGTGCCATATTTTTTTTTGCCTCATTATGCTGTTTGTTGATATCACTGTTTAATAAGCACCCCCCTCCCTGGGCATAGTGCTGCACCTCTGTCTAGTGTTCCCAAGCACAAGAAGGCTGTGACATGCCTCTCGGAGCCAAGAAGGAGGACCAGTTATTCAACTCTCAATGTATCTGCATTGTCAGGTCAGGAGAATCTGAACTAAGGTACTTATCTGATAAAAGGAAAAGTAGCAGCCAAAGTGGAAATAATGGATTTGGTAACCATAGCCAGGGTAAAAATTGACTATAGTTCTCAAAGTGTGGTCCCTGGACCAGCAGCATCAGCATTACCTGGGAACTGATTAGAAGTGCAAATTCCCATGGCCCTGCTCCAGACCTACTGAATTGGAGACTCTGGGGGTGGGTACTAGCAATTTGTGTTGTAATAAGTCTTCCATGTGATTCTGGTACACATTATGAGCCAATGACTTAGAAAAATGATTGAGAGATACTACTGTGCCTAGATAGTTCTTTGGAAAATAAATTCCTTAAATTTAAGGAAAATGTCAGGTGATCAAAAAGCAATGATAGCTAACCAATCACGATACGGAAGTGAAGTATTGTTGGGAGAGAAAAACTTTGCAATAATCAGTATAGAGATGAAGACTAAAGATATAAAACTCTATGTGCTCTCCTCACATATACAGAGAGGATAGTGGGTTAAGAACAAAGCCTTGGGAGTTACTGTAGGTTTGGTACCCTACTCCCCCCAAAAAAAATCCAAAGGAGGGAACAGAGAAAACAAAATGGAAGGGAGAGAGTATAAAATTATAGGCAGTAAGAACAGGAGGGGTTACTGGGAGAGCAATTTTAGGAGAGCAACAGGGTTGAAAGGCAGTTCTACCACTCTGGCTAATCTTCTTAATGCATCGCATTCAATTTCCTCCAAGCTTTGTTTTTTTAGGAAGTCTTTAATGTTAGAGATTAGTTGGGTTAAAGAAGAAGGTGGTGAGGAGGTGGAAAACTGAGTTGCGCTTTATATCCACAGACCGTTAATGAAAATGAAACTATAACAAAAGTGTTTTTCTTCTTTGCACGATTTGGAACTATGTTAGATTATGGTCCAGAATGTTGCCACAACTGCAGCTCAAATAACTGGAGAGAAAATTCAGAAGTTGTGGGGGAACTAAAAAAAGCAGGTTCTCTTTGCTATTTTTTTCCCTCATTTTCCCTGACCCCCTTTATCAACACATTTATTGCTTCTACTTTGGTTATCACTAATGATGTTGACTTTAACCTTCTCATCGGTCAAATTGTTAACTACTGCAATGAAGAGATGTTAAAAGGAATACAGCCAATTATGAGTTTTAACAAATCCCTCTCCCCTCTAACTCACATTTCTCATCTAAGCAATAAAGGGATTGGAAGAGATTTGTCATATCCATTCCAGTTCAACAATATTATAATTTCAATAGTTCATCTGTTTCATTGTAAGGATTCCAGAGGTGCCATTTTAGCTTTCTGTGTGTGAAGCTCTTCTTTTCCATGATATGTTCTGCTTTAAGAAGACCTAGGTAAGTTATTTTCTACTTATCGTATGTTCTGATATTCCCTCCTTTCTTTAAATTCCTTTTCAAACTTGAAATTGATGGTAATTTATTTTTGTGCATTATCTTATCTCTTTAAAATCTGGATTTCTTTTTCTATAGAATCATGTGTAGCAGGTATTGGCTTATTGTAAAACTGGAATGCCATTGGTTTGTTCAAAAACCTTAGAATGTTGTTTAGAATTTAGATCATGAAAGAGAATTTATATGCTTTTGTGAAGAGTAGGATTTATATTTTATAGATGTCTACAGGTATCGTAACTTGCCAGTAACATAGCCTTAGAATTTAGCAGAACTTGAAAATCTGAATGATAGAAAATAAATTACATATCTCGTATCAACATTTACAAAATAAATTATCACAGTGTTAACTTACCAATATCTATTTTTATATTCTAGGCTCTCAAAGTATCTTGCTTTCATTATAAACATCATAAAGTTTCAAAGACGAAGTGAATTAACTTTTCAGCAAAAGCTTTACTTGAGTGTATCTTGGCTTCCTTTTTGACAGTTTTAGCCTTAATGTTACATTAATGTTTCTTTTTCTGGGAATCATAATCTTGTAATCAGAAAAAAAATTTGGTGAACATTTTATTTTTTAATGGAAGCTTGTATTTTGTGATATGCAAGTGTTCAAACAATTTATAAGAACTAACCATCACCACCCACGTATAAGATTGTAGAGGAATGGAAGAATTTTGGCTAATGTATTGTATAAAATTGTTCAGCCAAAGTGGATGGCAGACTTTACCACTTATAATGATTTAAGGGATTGAAGTAATATTTTAAAATACAAACTATCTCAACATTGGTAATATATAAGGGATATTACATACTGTGTTGAATAATTAAAATAGATTTGTTATCTTTCTTCCATTTATAAGGAGGTACCCATTATTTGGATTCTTTGAAAAATTATAAAGATCAGTTTTTTCTATTCTCCTTTAAAAAATTGTTTATTTTAATTTTTAATAGTGAGAACAATTAACATTGGGTAAAGGGTCACACAATTACTGGAAATGCTGTTTTTTTTTGAAAAGTGTAGAAGTCTAAAGATAATAGAAAGTACATTTTACCATTGTCAAATCCTTTGAGGATCTGATAGGCCTCTATCTAGCTGTACCCTGAAGAGACGGAAGATTAAGTACCAGGCACAAGACACGAGGGAACAAGCTTTCAACTTGAGGACGTTCCATGGACCACAGAGTGCCTGGAAGGCTCTTAGAGAGTAAATCTGAGCTTTGTGGGTGGGCTCTGAAAGGACTTTTGCTTAAATAGCCAGAGAATACACAGCATTTTTTTTCTTGATGATAACTATTATTTACCATGTAAATTTCTTTATAAATCTTTTTAAAAAATACAAAATATGACCCAAATAGAAACTAACTCTTACTGCTGACAGGCAACACAGCCTTCTCTAAATAGCTCTATAGAGAATTGGTACTCTCTGAGAGCCCACCAGCCCTTGACTGATAGTCCTGGATAAGGAAGGCCAGATAAGATTCTTTGAAGCATCTTAGCTGAATTCAGAACCAAAAATCTTACATACATTTGGCTACTCTGTAAGTATAGATGGCTGGCCTTATTTTACAGGTTAATCAGTTAAGGTTTGAGATGAGCTTAATTGCTGTTTCCTGGAATGGAATAAGAGGATTGTAACATTGATTTGGGCTGGGATTTCGTAGGTTAAAATAGGGTCATAGAGGGGAATCAGGATTTTAGCAACTTGGTTGTTTGTTCTCTCTACATTGGGAATACTGTAAGAAGCAGACAGTCTCTCCCTACACCTTTTTTTTTCCTGTTCTCCATCTGTAATAATTATCTCTACAGAATAGTTCTCTACACAAATGTCAGCCTTTTGTTTTTGCAGTCTGTTTGCTCTCATCTTCATGAATTCTTTGACTTCACCACCTTCTTGGTACCATAAGCCTAGCATTGCCATATTTACTGTAAAGTCAGTTTGGAGTTTTATTTTCTTGTCTATTTCCTCTGCTGTTTCCCCATTCTAATTCATACTGTGTCTCACATTTGAAAACCTGTGAAGCTTATGGAGTGTGTCAGTTCCTCATTTTCTCATCTTTTTATTATCCAGATGCCCTCAACTACCATTTTGTTTAAAGAATAAGTAGATTACACAACAGAACAATGTACTCTAATAAATTGACCACTTATAGAATTAAGTCCAACCCCAAGTCTATCCCCATTTAACACAGACTGTCTATTATTATCTACCATGCTTTAGTTTGGGCAATGTCATTTTACCAATGATTTGTAGATATATTAAGCCACATGATGCAAATACAGTACAAGGTGAAATTATTGCTCTTATAGAATCTTGTGCTCCCTGACTTCAGGGAAGGAGATAGAGAACCTGAATCATATGAAAAGTGATTGATTAATGAGCACCTGACAGAGTTAGTTAATTTGGTAAGGATGATAACTGACATACATGTTTAAAAAGATTATTTTGCATTATAGAGTATTGTCAGAGGCCGTTGGGGAAAATGATGAATTTCTCACATACTGTAAAAAATGAAAATCTTTTCGTAAAAGATGTCATCTATCATGGCATCATATACTTTAGTCAGAAAGTTTGTATAGTAGAAAATTAACAGTTGGGTAATTTTAATTCGAATAATTTGTTCATGCTTACAATGAGGCTAAAAAATAGTTTTAGAGGAGTGCCTGGGTGGCTCAGTAGGTTAAGTGTCGGACTCTTGATTTTGGCTTAAGTCATGACCTCATGGTTCATGACTTCAAGCCCCACGTCAGGCTCTGCATCAATAGCATGGTGCCTATTTGGGATTCTTTCTCCTTCTCTCTCTGCCCCTCCCCTGCTCACTCACACCCTCTCTCTCTCTCTCTCAAAGTAAATAAATAAACATTTAAAAAATCATTTTAGAAATAAGAATATTGTTGCTTTATTTTTTACTTCATTTTTTAAGGAAGAGAATCTTTTTTCCACAATTAAAAAAACCTTTTTATTTGCATTTATTTTATGCTGAATTTATTCCTAGTCTATAAATTTTAATTTCGTCATTTTCTTCTGGGATTTCTTTCTTTCTCTCCTGTGCAATCTCCTCTTCTGGTTTAGAACCATTTGTTCTTTTCCAGTAAGGATCATTTTAATGTGGCATTAGGAGCTCATGCATTGGTTAATCTGACTGTGAGTTACGTAAATCTGGTAGTCTGTGTTTGGGGGCTTTTGATTATATGGATTGCTCAATGACCCAATAATCTACATCTAAACCCTTAAGTTCAGCATTACTGTCTGCATTTTTAATCATGTCCAGCAAAAATTCAGCACTCTTTTTGGGCCACTGACCCTGTGTCCAGACCTATTCTTTGGCCTGGGCATACCTACCAACTACACCATTGTAACTATGGAATAGCACCCACTGGTTTTGTAAAGTGATGTCTTTCACATATTTAGTGGATTTTTCCATATGCATACCCTTGATGGTCTGTATGGTTTCACTAGTGTTCTTAAAGTGAACATGAAGATTTGAACCTTTTGATTTGCATGATGTTGTTGGGCATTCTGGGACAAGTGAATAGTGAACCATATTTGGAGATCACCTCAGGCTGCTTACTGGAAGAGCCTTTTTTTCCCCTCTGTATTTTATCCCGAAGTATTGGTACATGGTTATATCAGTCAGGCTTTATTGAGGAACCAGAAACCATACGAGATATATTAAACAGAAGGGCTTCCTATACACAGTTAAGTTTTTCATGGAACGACGCAGTTTGAAAGATCTGCTTCTAGGCTGAAATTTTTCAAAGGAGTCATATATAACTGGTATACCAGGGAAGCTAAAACCTTTGAAGCCACCATTGGAAACTGGAAAGTAGACAGTGGAACATTCTTTCAGAGCAGCTTCCAGTTAGCAGATCTTGATCACTAACAGAACAGTTAAGGACACTTGGAGTATGGCTCCTATCATTCCGCTTTCTAAATCTCTGTGTATCTGCATCTAATTGGATGAACCTAACTGCAAAGGAATCTGTAAATGTAGTTTTTCTTCCCACTTCTGCACGTAGAAGGAGAAGGTGCTGGAGCTTGGGAGAGTCAATCCAAGTAACTGCCAAATTGTCTTGATTCCATTTAAGAAGTCTTTTTCTGCTGCCCGTGTAAATAATTAGAAAGGATAAAAATCTCAGGAATCCTTACAGCCACGGGTACTATGACCTTCTATGATCATTGTCTTTGAGTGTTGTGTTGGACTAGTTGGCTTGTAAATGTGAGAGCATAAATCTATGTAGAAAGAAGTGTAATACTTGCTATTGTGCTAGGCTGTTATGATTTAGGATCAGTTTCTCTTCCTTTTCTTCCTCTTATTTCTCTTCCTTCTCCTTCACATCCTTTACTTTTATATCGCTTTCATTATGTTCCTTCCCCAGGTTAGGGAAGTTTTCAGGTATGATTTCTTCAAATTAATTTTCCACCCCCCTCCCTTTTCTCTCTTCTTTTGGGACTCTTATAATACAAATGTTATTACATTTGATGGACTCACTGAGTTCCCTAAGTCTATTCTTGTATTCCATAAATCTATCTTTCTTTTGTTCAGCCTCTTTATTTTCCATTTATTTTACCTTCTATATCACTTATTCATTCCTGTGCTGCTTCCATCCTTGTGTTTTTACATCCGGTCTGTTTCAAATCTTGGTTATTGCATTTTTCATTACTGACTTTTTTTTTTTTTTAAACTCTTTTATCTCTGTGGTAAGGGGCTCTTTGAAGTCTCCCATTCTTTTCTCAAGCCCACTGAGTATCTGTATGATTGTTCCTTTTTAAATTCTCCATCAGGCTTATTACTTATATCTGTTTCAATTAGATTTCTGACTGTGACCTCCATTTTGGCATTTTGTCTAACTCTGTCTTCTGTGTGTTAAAAAACCCTGTTATGTTTCTGGCTCCTGAGAATAATGCCTTTATGAAGAAGAGGTCATATAGTGCTTTCATTATAATCAAATCTACAATGAAAAAAAGCTGGCCTTGGTAATAACATTTAAGAATTGAGTTTAGAAACCTTTTCCAGAATTTACTTCTTGTGTGCCTTTTATCATCTAACCTTTTTACATGGTCATTATAAAAAAATGGGAAAATGAGAACACTACTAAGTTATCAGGATAACTTAAAAAATATTTACTGATGCTTAAAGGTCACTTTTAAGGTTACACTAGAGAAATGAAAATAATCTATACATTTTACTAATCCAGGTATCACTTTCTGAAATGCCTTTGGTAAAGTATTAAAATTAAAGTAAACATGAAATAAGTGAAATGACACATATGCATATGGACGTGAAAGCTATTTCACATAATTTTATTGGAGATTCTTTCAGTGGGTTACCTTTAAAAAGGTAGCGATGACTTTTAAACCTGAGGATTTAAAATGTCTTTAGGGAACATCTTAATAGCAAATACTATTTGGGAAGGTATGAGAGGGGCCTGTCTAGGAAATAAACTGGTTTTTCACTCAGAATTTTTTTCCCTATTTTCACTGGTCTGCTTGTCTTCAATGATCATTTAAAGATCAGACAAACAGTGGCCTTTGGACTTTATAGTAATATGTGTAAACCACTTTGAAGTCCAAGTGTGAAAAGGACAAGATACATAGAAATACTAATAGTATCTCTCTGTGAAGGGATCCTTCTGGAATTATTACAACAAACAAATATATTTTACAACTTTTAAAAATTATTTTATTATCTAAATAGTTTTTGGTCCTTATTATATGTATGTATATATATATTTATTTTTGTATATATATGTATGTATATATATGTATACATATATATGTTTATTTTTAAGAGAGTACAAGTGGGGGAGGGGCAGAGAGAGGGGGACAGAAGAACTGAAGCAGGCTCTGCACTGACAGCAGCGAGCTCGATATGGGGCTTGAACTCATGAACTGTGACATCATGACCTGAGCTGAAGTTGGGCGTTTAACTGACTAAGCCACCCAGGTGCCCCAAGTCCTTATTTTATATTTAACTATGTCTGTCTTTGTTGTTCCCCAGGAAGCTTTTGACATGAAGTCTGAAGGACAGGCCACTGTAATTCAGCAGCTGGAACAGACCATTGAGGATCTGAGGACCAAAATAGCTGAACTGGAGAAGGGGTACCCTGCCCTGGACATGGAGATGGCCAGAGGCCGTCATGGGGCTCAGAATGGAGGTGCACCCTTAGAAGATGTCTGTCTTGAAGCTCTCAGGTTAGGAGAAAAGGATGTACGTCATCAGAGGCTTTTACAGGCAAAGTCAATCCAGACATCCCCGACAGAAGAGGGTGGGATACCAATACCGCCTTCTGTTAATACACTGCCAGAGTGTCCTCACCACCCACCTGGGGCTGAAAGTGGAGACTCGCCTGTGCCGTCCTCACCTTCTGGACCTCAGACAAAATTCTGTTCGGAGATTTCTTTGATTGTGTCTCCAAGGCGAATATCAGTACAGCTCGACACACATCAGCCCACGTTGCCTCCACCATCTCCATCCCTCCTGAAGTCTGACAGTCAAAGACAGTCCGGGTCACAGCCTTCCCATCCTTCTCTTCATACTGAGTTTGAAACCAGCCATGAACACTCTGTTTTCTCTTCCTTTGAAAACAGCCATAACGTCCAACCCTCACCACCTCTGCCTTGCACAGAGTCTTCCAGTTCCATGCCTGGTGTAGGCATGGCAGCTCCCCCACCTCCCCTTCTCCCTGGCACAATGAGACCTGTTCTTCCCAGTATAGCCATCCCCCCACCTCCTCCTCTGCCTGGTACAGAAATGTTACCGCCCCCTCCTCCACCTTTGCCTGATGAGGGAATACCTCTTCCCCCTTCTCTTCCTGTAGTGGAGATACCTCCTCCCCCTCCTCTGCCAGGTGAGGGAATACCTCCTCCCCCTCCTCTGCCAGGTGAGGGAATACCTCCTCCCCCTCCTCTGCCAGGTGAGGGAATACCTCCTCCCCCTCCTCTGCCAGGTGAGGGAATACCTCCTCCCCCTCCTCTGCCAGGTGAGGGAATACCTCCTCCCCCTCCTCTGCCAGGTGAGGGAATACCTCCTCCCCCTCCTCTGCCAGGTGTGGGAATACCTCCTCCCCCTCCTCTTCCCGGTGTGGGAATACCCCCTCCCCCCCCTCTTCCCGGTGTGGGAATACCCCCTGCCCCTCCTCTTCCTGGAGTGGGAATACCCCCTCCTCCCCCTCTTCCTGGAGTGGGAATACCCCCTCCCCCGCCTCTTCCTGGAGTGGGAATACCCCCTCCTCCCCCTCTTCCTGGAGTGGGAATACCCCCTCCCCCGCCTCTTCCTGGAGTGGGAATACCCCCTCCCCCGCCTCTTCCTGGAGTGGGAATACCCCCTCCTCCCCCTCTTCCTGGAGTGGGAATACCCCCTCCCCCGCCTCTTCCTGGAGTGGGAATACCTCCTCCCCCGCCTCTTCCTGGAGTGGGAATACCTCCTCCCCCGCCTCTTCCTGGAGTGGGAATACCTCCTCCCCCGCCTCTTCCTGGAGTGGGAATACCTCCTCCCCCGCCTCTTCCTGGAGTGGGAATACCTCCTCCCCCTCTCCTGCCAGGTGAAGGAATACCTCCTCCCCCTCCTCTGCCTGGAGTTGGGGTTCCTCCCCCTCCTCCTTTGCCAGGTATGGGGATTCCACCTGTTCCAGCTACCCTGCCAACTTCTGGACCAGGCATTCCCCCACCCCCTCTGCTTCCTGGATCAGGCCCTCCACTCCCCCCTCAAGTTGGAAGTAGCACTTTATCAGCACCACAAGTGTGTGGTTTTCTTCCTCCTCCATTGCCAGCTGGCTTGTTTGGATTAGGGCTGAACCAAGACAGAGGGAGTAGGAAGCAGCCAGTAGAGCCTTGTCGGCCCATGAAGCCTCTGTATTGGACGAGAATTCAGCTGCATAGTAAAAGGTAACATGAATTGGAGCTCATGTTTGCACAGTTTGTCAACAGGAGGGAGCATTTACCTTTAAAACTCTTGGGGAAATTACAATTTAGTGCATTTTTAAGTACTGCTCTGAAACTTATCTGTAGATTTTTATGTTAATATTTAGTGAACCAATCTGTTATTTCAAATTTTAGACTTTTCTCAAAAGTATCAAAGGTATGAAACAAATGATATATGTGTATCAATGTATAAGATGTACAGATATCTATCTGTATAGTTAATTGATCAATCTTATGAAGATGGGAGGATGTATCTTTCTTAGCATACATGCTCTATTGCCTCGTTCCAGAACCTCACTCTAGCAAATAGCTTATAAATATAAATCAAATCCTTAAAAGACATACTGACTCTTGAGGATATTTTTTGCATTCTTTCGAAGGCACAGTCTTGTGTTACTGTTCCCTTTTGTTTGCAGTAGTCTTTCTCTTCAAAGATGTGCTATGCAAAAATACACATATCCACACCCATGTGTGAAATAATTTAGTTTTGAGAATTTCCTGGCATTTATATAGAGAGTTTGTGACACAATGTGGTCATAAAGTCATACTTGGGAATGATATATATAAAAGAATACTTCCCACCATGTATGCTGTTGCCATATTACTTATCCATGCATAGTCTATAGTTGACATCCCTTGATCCCTGGGACAGTACTATGACACATGGGTGAGGAATGTGCTGGCGGGGGACAAACCATACTCTTTAAACTTTACTGGCCTTCCTTTTTTTCTAACTTTCCACGATCCCTTGAATTTTTTTTTTAATTTTTGTATGATGTGGCATGCATTTAGAATAGGATCTTTCCAGGCCTCGTTCTCATTTGTTATACAATTTTCTCATCACTGGATCACATTAGGGGAGAAGAATCTACATAGTTTGACTACTTCTAAATTTGCAGCTCATTCTTTCTGTAATTTCCATGTTACTTATATATGCTGAGGCATCATGTCAAACTGTGACCCAAACTCATTTTATCCAGATACATTATAAGAAGTTATTTTGTTGTGTTGTTCCTTTGTTTCAAAAAATAGATCTACCCTTTTTAGGTGGTACGACATGAATCTGCAGTCACTAAAGTCAGATAACAGTGGGTGATGAAAGTGGGCGGGAGATGGAGGGTACCACCTTGGATCATAAAATAATTTCTTTTTTAACCCGTGCACAGTTCACAAAGCTGATGAGTCAGGTTTGAACTGTGAGATATCAAATATTTCTTGCCTTCATAGCTTATACTGAGAGGAGTTTTGCTTCTATGTTTTTATACAGTGATTTGATAACTAAGAATTCCTGGAAAGTATTTTTTTCTAGGCAAAGGCTTCATTCTATATTGATGGCATTTTAACTTTCTTATCAAGTTGATAAAACAAGTGTGAGTCTTAAAGAAAAAGTATTCTTTCTTATCACCTTCCTCTTGCCCTCGCTTCCACCTCCTCTTCCCTTCCTTCCAGACTTCCTTCCTTCCTTCCTGACTTCCTCTAATGTTTTTTTCTCTTCTGCCCTTCTTTCCTTCTCTTCATTTTTGTTTATGCTCACGACAATATCTTGTAGTTTGGTTTGATGACTGTTTCATTGGTCTTTTGCTTAACTTTAGAGACTCCAGTGCTTCACTTATTTGGGAAAAAATTGAAGAGCCATCCATAGATTGTCATGAATTTGAGGAATTGTTTTCTAAAACTGCCATGAAGGAGAGGAAGAAACCTATTTCTGACACTATCACAAAGACCAAGGCTAAACAAGTGAGTATTTGTGTGCTTTCTGAGATTGGGCAGTATTTGGGGCATAAGTATGAACTTTCATTAGAAAAAAAAAAAAGAAACTGTTTTCTGGGGTGTATAACCTCCATAGTCCTTAACCAGATAGAAGTTAGAATTTTAGAACATGTAATTAAGTAAAATTATGCCAAACAGAACAGCAAATAATTGTTTCCACCAAGTGACAATGTCCCGACTATTTTAATTTTAGCCTTGTGATACATACTTCCGAAATTTCAGCTATTGATTATTTCCAGGATTAGTTGTCTAGAAATAAATTGTTAATTGATTGCAATTCATCTGAGCACTAGTATGGATGGAAACAAAGGTAAAAGTGGGCAAAGAAAAACAAGCAAGCAAGAAGTCTAGTCCTTAGTAATCTATAATGCATTTGGTATTTGGTGGAATTGACACTCTTTAGAATCGAGTTAAACAATCACACTGTACTTGACATATGGAAGGATGCCTTACATATAGTACCAGCATCTCCATTCTTTGTTAGAGCCTTTGATCTGTACTGTGATACCTGGATTAGACAAAGAAAGAATAGTACATTTGGAGAGAAACATTTCAAAGAAATATTTCCCAACTGGTCCACCCAGTGGCCTTGATCGTGAAATTTCTTGTCATTCAGGAAATTATAGTAAAATTCCACAGTAAT
This sequence comes from Panthera onca, assembly GCF_046562875.1. Classification (NCBI taxonomy): domain Eukaryota; kingdom Metazoa; phylum Chordata; class Mammalia; order Carnivora; family Felidae; genus Panthera; species Panthera onca. The sequence goes on along the minus strand of NC_138355.1, from coordinate 12,358,882 downwards.
AAGCCCCATATAGAAGGTATTGCTAGCTGTCCATCTTTCACCCTAAAATGGGGAAATGGCTACATTTCTTAATTTTTCTGGTTGGGGGGTTGAGTGCATGGATGCAAGAGAATGGTGAGCAGCTCAGTCCTGGGAGGCGGTGAGAGAGAGGTGAGACCCCAAGCCCCCAGTGTTCTCCTGGACCATTCTCCCCAGATAAGTGGCAACCAATGGGGTGATTCCTTGAATTTTTGCCCCTGACCTGGAAGTTGTGGCTAAAAGTATGACCCAGAGTTGTAGCTAAAAGTATGATCCATTGACATTTATTTCAGATCAGATAACTCCCACCATATGGATACTGCCAAATCCAGCCAGGGGAGGATAGATTTGAATGGCACAGCTTGACCCCTGGGACCTCTAGCTGAGTGATAAGCAAGGCTCACTGCAGGCTTTTCTATTATTCTGAAAATGATGCATACCTAAACATTATGCAGCTGAGGTTTTCAGAATCATTTATTGCAGTACAAATGGCCTCTGGCGACCTTAGGTCAAGGACTATGATAAATTGGACAATAGCTGGCATATTGTAGGCACTGAATAAATATTTGTTTAAAAGTAAACCAGCTGACCATGGGAGGAGGACTTCATAATCAGAGACTATGCCTAATAATGATTAAAAAACAGAAAATCATTCATCTTATAGTAATCAGCATGGCCAAGGTGACAGTACTAAGGGGAATAAAAGCAAATGGAAAACCACATTTTCTCTGACAGAGGTAAATGTTAACAAAAACTCTTTTCACAGTACATTTGCATATAGCACACTTAGGCTGAATCATACCTCTTCTGTGGACTCTTATGGACTGTGTCAGAGATGGGAAAACTGGGCAAGGAATATGGGTAGAGAGTGTCTGTATATGTGTGTATGTGTATATATATATATATATATATATATATACACACACACACACATATGTACATATGTATATATGTACATATGTGTACATATATACATGTGTGTGTGTGTGTACACACACACACACACACACACGTACACATATGTATCAAGGACAATGAGGCAGCCAGGATTGTCATTTGATGGTGGGCAGATGTGACATGGGATGTTTCTTGTCTAGGGAAGGTATACTCAGAAAGGCAAACAATGTCTTCTCTATCTTTCATCACCACTTTTTTTCCACTGAATGAACATAGATAAGGAAGATACTTCATACATTACCAGAGACTTTAGGATTTCATACTTATTTGACATAATCTTCAGTTTTTGGCTTACTGAAATAAGATTTATGTGTGAATCATCACAAATTCACAAATTCAACTAGTTTGCCTGAGATGGACTGTGCACAACACCAGTTCATCTGCATTGAACATCATCTCAGCATGATCCCCTTACTCTGTCATTAAGACATTTCATAAACTATGGGTAAGAGACGTTGCCAATGTCATAATTTGCACTTATTGACTGTGATGCTACTGTCGACTTTAACTCCAAACAGGGTTAATGGAAAAGTCTCCATTATGACTCCTGATAACCTTGTTCAGCATCTCCTTGGTCTAGGTCTTGGTATTGAGCTCTGCACTTCAGGTCTGTTTTTGAAGGGATAAGGTTTTTGTTTTTTCCCTCTCCCTCTCCCTCTCCCTCTCCCTCTCCCTCTCCCTCTCCCTCTCCCTCTCCCTCTCCCTCTCCCTTCCCTTCCCCTCCCTATGTATGTTGGAGAGAGAAAAATCCTCAATGTGATATATTTCTGAAGAAACCTAGTTTTATTTTACTTTGCTGTATTTGGAAGAAAAATATATTCATTTCATCGACTTGAGACAATTAAAATTTTGTTTAAGGAAATATATTTTCAGGCTGTATGCAAATAGTTCCCCTTTTTATGGGAAATGTATACTGATTGTATGTGCAGACATTTTGGTACCTCATGATTCATGTCCAGTGTAATGAATAGCCTTTAATGCTCTGGCATATGTTTATGGAGGTATTTCAAGCAATTCTTATATACAATGGAAGCTAGAAGTTCTGTTTTTCTTTAAATATTTAAAAATAGCCAAATAATTTTTCTGTGATCTGTCTTCTTCTTGAAAGCAAGACTGTGGTCAAATGCACTGGTATTTAATGAAGTGCCTGTGCTGTTTTTACTCTTTCAGAGAGACATTTTCAGCGTGATAGTAGCAGATCCCTTAGCTGGGCACGTTGCTGTTTGGCATGAGGAGAAAGAGGGCTACTTTCTGGACACCTAGTCTAGTAGTAATGATGAATATCTTGTATTTCTAAAACCTTTTTCCTCCCAGGAACCTAAAACAAAACATTTCTTATTTTTTCGTGGAATATATATATATATATATATATATATATATATATATATATATATATATATATATATTTTTTTTTTTTTTGTGGTGACTTCTTTATTCTTTATTTTGAAGTATTTAAAACATAAGGAGATTAGCTGAGAAGGTATATGTGAGTTTATCAGACTATGATCTGACATTCTTCTTCAGTGAGTGTGACACGTATACATCACAATTAAATATCAGTCTGCCAACAGAACAGCAATAACCCTGTTTCCTATGGTAGCAGGAGGAAAGTAGAAACAAATTTTTATGAGGCTTGTGTTTAAGTGCTGATACACATACATACTTGCCCATTTTTTAAGGAATGCTCTGGAACTAGTAAACATTTAGCCCAATCTCCTGTGTGTTGCTGGGGTAATCCAAGGAATTTTAATGTTGATAGTGATCTTAAGACACCTCAGGATCTTCTGTGTTCCACTGAAGATTAAGTTTATCCTGAGTTTAGGAGCAGAAAAGTGAGAATTGATAGTAACAGCTGCTTCAAAAAAGAGGTTTCTAGTTAATCCTGTGTCAAACAAGGTCATAAACGAATACACTTGGTAAATATGGTAACAATTGGAGCAACAACAATAGTAATAATCATAGTGGTAGGTAGACAACAACAAGAATTCTGGAAACCACAAGGCACACTGTGCTTTATTTATCATGTGCCAGTCATTGCTTTTTAGCATTCTCCTTATATGAATTCATTGAATCCTCCTCGTTCTATGAGGTAGACCTCATTATCACCAGTGTATGGTACAGAAAACTGAGGTATAGAGGGCCTAAATAATGTTTCCAGGCTAGTAAGGGGCAGAGCTCAGGTTCAAGCTCCATTAATCTGACTCCAGAGCCTGAGAGCTTAGTCACTTGGTAATAAGTATGGGGGTGAAGTATTTTTTGTAAGTTTCAGTATACTTTTATATGGAAACCAGAATAGGTATTTTAGAAAATAGTAATTTGAATGTGTATTCATTATTCATTTTTCTATATGCTCACTATTAAATGACTAGTTGCATTTATGAAATTGTATGTGAAGATACTTTTAAAGCCTTTTACATATGCTAACAGATTTTGACAAGTGCATAAACTACAATGCCGCTAAACATGACATTTGCCCAATTAAATACAAGTTTATCTGAGAGATGAAAACTTTAGACACATAAGGTTCTGTAAACAGTAAAAATGAGGGCATTTGCTTGTGCAGCATTTAAGTCCTGGTTGGAAGTCTATAGCCACAGTGGTTAAACGTCACCAAACGTCAAGTGATGATACTTCTGATTCACTCCATGACACAAAAAGGAACCATCTCTGAAAAATATGCCTTAAGTCAATGAAGTCTAATCATACTTAAAAAGTCCGTAAAGGAACATGCTATCCATAATGGAAATTTAAACACAGAACTTAACAAGAGTGAATAAGAAGAATCTGTGTTATTTTTTAAATACATAGCTGACATTTGTTTAATCATTTAATGCAACACAAACAAATGTCTTTCTGGGTTTCTTCTATTTATCAGATTAAAATGCTCTGCTCAGAGAATGGGAGAGAAAAACAAGTCATGATAGTTAAATATTTGTTGGGCTTTAGCCTCTGGAAGTACGATTAGAAAAATAGTTAAATCTGCTACTTATTATAAGGGGAGGTAGTAACAGGATTTGTTAGAATTCCCATTTAATTACAGATATAAATGGTAAAGAGTTAGACATTTGGTATTCTGTTCAATCTTTCCATTGTGTTTGCTGACCTAACCTCTTTTAAGGCTTTATGTATGTGTGTTATAAAAACCCATAATAACAATGGGAAAAGAAGCATTCATTATTCAGATGTTCTTATATGGGAGTGTATGATGTAATGCTGCTAAGCATTCTTACATGAAGCAGTAATGGCTGTTATAAGGCTTCTTTCTACCATGTTGAGGCATTGGGGAAAAGTGTATGCTATACTTCAGATATTGTCTGCTGTAGTAATAGTGAGCCACATGAAAAGGGAAAAGGGGGTATGTATTTTACTCCTGAATCTCTAATAATTTCAAATAATGTAAATAATCTCTGTTTATTGCAAATGTTTTTTCATTATTATTGGATATTTCAGTGTAGGCTCAGTGATAATCTGAGTAGTAGAAATTTAGTTTTTTGTATTGGTGTTAATTTTTCCTATTATAGCTGGCAAAGGGTGTGTTTTGGTTGATTTGGACAGTTATATTGGTCATCTAGACTGAAGACCTAAAATAATGTCTGAAACACAAAATATCTTACAATAAAACAATTTAGATTTGTTTTGGGGATACATAGTAAACATTTGGTACTTTGTTACTTTTAACATAACATCTGTTTTTAATAGAATACATTCCTATTGCAAGCCTTAAAATGTATTTACATAGAAAACCACATCAAAATACAGAGCTATAATTAGACAAACATAGGTTTTGTGGAATCTGGATTTGTTTTAGATGTTGAAAGATTTATTATTTTTTGAAGATGTTATTCCCATAACTATTTGTAGAGCATACCCAATCAATTCAAAGAATGCAAAAATAATAACCTCTATTTTTAAATTTTCTTTCAGCCAAAAAATTGTTTTTATAGTTCTAAGTAAATGGCAGACACACAAACACACACACACACGCACACACATACACAAAACAAAACGAAACAAAACACAAAACACCCAGTGGCATACTAAAAAGGAAATATAATTAGGCTAATGGTCCCAACCTTGCTAGATTATGTATTAGGAAAATTATGTTTGATTAATAACAAATTGAACTTGTACAAAATCGAATCATCATACTGTAAGTTAATTCTTTTGGGCTCTATTTTGATATACTATGATGATAATAAGTTTCTTTGCACTAGATGTATAAGAAAGGGGTATTGATATTTAATGGCTGAGATGTCCTGTTTATCAAAATCCATAGGCATTGAAGAAACAGTTGTTTGGAAAATTCATTTGCAATTCATTACCTTATTATGATTATATGAAAACTGAAAGTCATCCTTGCAAAAGTAAGGAAAGCTTTTTGGTCATTTACAGAGTCTAAATTCTATAATTTGGAGCAGGTGATGGGGGAGCATTTCTCAGTACTGCTAATATAGAGTGGAACAACATTGCAGACAGCCAGGGAAAATTTAAAGAGAGAAAACACCAGTTACTTCCAGTGCTGCACCACTTTCTTGGCCTGAGGAGAGCAGGGTTTATCCGTTTCAGCAGGGAATACAGTAAAGAAGAGAGGCTCCTAGGCCAGGGAGTTTCTCTGGTGGGCTAATTTATTACTGTCTCCCTGAGGGACAGTATTAAGTAATTCATGCGACTAAATTTGAATCACTCTTCAAGTTTCATACCATATGCTCTAAAATAGTAAGTACTGCACATGATCAGGAGGGCTGAACAGAGCACGCTGGCTGGATTTAGTATGAGTCTGTGTGCAAGAGACGAGACTTGAAGTGGCCCTTGAATTTATTTTGTTTAGATACGTAGAGAGAATTAAGGGATGATTTTTGAAAATAACACCGCAAACAAAGATTTCCTTGAACCTTATTTAAAACCATCGTAAATCAGTCAGGTGTTTTGGCACTCTTCTATGTGTGGGAACTCCTGTCTGACAGTTTCAGGAATGTGGATGCAGGTTATTGATACTTGTTTCCCTTAGCTCAGTATGTTTCCTTCCCATCCTCCTGGCAAAAGTCTTTAGGCTTGTCTTAGACATAAGAGTGACAGTGGAATTTCACAAATTAGACCTGACGTTGATTTTTGCTGTTTTGGTGCTACATCGTGGGTTGTATGTCTCTTTACCATGGACAGCAACTGTCCATGCACCTGATTTGACTTACACAGTTACAATTACGATAGCTCCTACCTTTTGTCTGTGGGAACTGTTGCACGTGACACAAGTCTGTTCACACTATACTTTTAGTGTGATCTGAGCTGAAAAATGTTTATGATTATTTGAGGACACAAGTATCAGACTTAAAGGAAAAAATAAAGTTCTTATTCATATCTCTATTTTGTATTCAAAACTTTGTTGTTGTTTCAACTGGAATATAAATTTGTTTCTTTTTCAAAATCATGTTTATAAGGAAGATTTCTAACACTTCTGCTTTTATTTTGTTACATGTTAGTATATGAAATTTTAGAAGTACTGAATTATAACTAGAAATTATCTGAAGTATTACTTTGCAAATTTTATTGGAGGTGGGCCTCCTAGATCAACAGAACAGGGAGTTTGGTGAGTCCTCTTTCCAGCAAAACAGCAATTAACTGTGAAAACTACAACAAAAATATTCATTTAAAGTCTCTGGCAGTTGGTCTAAGGGTACAAAGGAAATAGAGAAACAATCATTCAAAAAAATGTACCAAGACTCAATAAGAATAGTGAGAGTCTGTGGCTTTTGAGCCATGACCCACTCCATCACCAGCCCCCCTAACTCTATGCTATGGAATCTTACCCAAGGCATATAAAGCTGAGAAGACCAAGGTCTCTCTCCCTTAGGTTATGGTTTTACTTTAGGAGAGCCAGGATTCTGGCATTCCTAATTTCCCCAGTCCCCTGTTGCAGAAGCTCTAGTCCAGGCAACTATGGAGAGCTAAGGAAAGAGGAAGCCGAGAAGGGCCCTCTAGGAATCAAAGTTAACTCTGAGTCAGGAAGGCTGTGCACCTGTGCCAGGCTGTATCTGCTCAGGAGGAGTCAAGCAAGATGTGGGATACCATGAAAGCATTCTCTAAACCTCATACAGTGTCAACAAAATCAGTCATTCCTGAAAGTCTGGGAGGTGTGTGCATGCCCAAGGCCACACCCTCTCAGAAGCAGTTAGAGAAAATCCAAGTTACTACCTCCTTCGTGGCTGAATGTGAGAAAAGTTGCATAAACTCTGAACTGTATAGTAGCCTCCAGGGCATGCACCCCACTCCCCCACACAATGGTTAAAGGTAAAACTCTAAGTGGTTAGGGGACTTCAGCATAATCTTCGGCAATGGCTCAACCCACCCAGGGATGACTCCTAGGTAAGTCAGGGCAAAAGATAAAATAATGGGGGAAGAATGTGTGCAAGAACATCAGATTGCACACTGTTGCAGATATAATTCATAGAACTAGTCAGGCCAAAATAAACAAATAAGCAAAAAATAAACAAGCCAACAATAAAAAAGAATCCTGGGGCAGGGAATGGGAAATCAATATCCAGAGTTGCTACAGTATATTATCTGAAATGTCCAGTTTTCAACAACTGTATGAGAACCACAAAGATGTCACAAAGTATCACCTATATGCAGGAAAACAAACAGGCAGTAGAAACATTATTCAGAGGCCCAGATAGCACATTTAACATTCATAGATTTCAGTTTTTTAATGTTTATATTATTTTTGAGAGAGACAGAGCACGAGCAGGGGAGAGGCAGAGAGAGGGAGACACAGAATCTGAAGCAGGCTCCAGGCTCTGAGGTGTCAGCACAGAGCCTTACGTGGGGCTTGAACTCATGAACCGTGAGACCATGACCTGAGCTGAAGTCAGATGCCCAACTGACAACCACCCAGGTGCCCCTTTTATTAAAAAAAATTTTTTTTAACATACATAAACTTCAGATCATTCATGCTAAATATCTTCAAAGAACTAAGGGAAACTGTTTCTAAGAAGTAAAGGAAGGTATGATGACAATGTTTCATCAATTTGAGAATGACAATAGAGAGACATTATTAAAAAAAATTGAAGTTGAAAAGTATAATAATCAAAATGGAAAACAAAACCACTGTGTAGTTTAACAAGTGATTTGTGGTAGCAGAAAAAACAAAACAACCAGCAAGCTTTAAGGTAAATCAATAGAGACTATGTAGTCTGAAGAACAGAGAAAAAAACAAGTGGGGAAAAAAAAGACAGAACCTCAGAATAATGTGGAACACCTTTAAGTGACCAACATCACTGAAATGTACCAAAAGGAGAAGAGAAAGGTATAGAAAAATATTTGAAGATGGGTCCAGAAATTTGATGAAAAGCGTTAATAAACACATCCAAGTTCAGTAAATGTCAAGGAGTAAACACCATGTGATCTACACCCTGACCCATCTTAATTCAAAACATTGAGAGCCAAAGATAAAGAGAAAAATCTTGAAAGCAGTAAGAGAAAAACGACTCATCACACACAAGGAAATTTCAGTAATAACAGCAGATGAATAGAAACAAAGTTGTACTGGAGTAAGGAAATGACACTAGGTGAAGTCAAAGTTACAGAAAGAAATGAACAACGAAGGCTAAATAGGAAGGCTAATTCATAACAAGTATGAATATATACTTCTCTCCTGTCAACTTCTTTAAAGGTATAAGATTATATATACTAGTAATTTATAACAATTTGTATCATATATAAAACACATGTGCACACAGTATATATAACAGTGATAGTGTAAAAGGGTGAGAAGTGAATGGAGCTATAAGAGGAGTAAAGTTTCTATGTTTTGGAATTAGGTCAGTATAAATCTGAAGTAGATTCTGATAAATTAAGGATATATTGTAAGCCCTAGAGCAACCACGAAGAAAACTGAAATATCAAATAAATTCACAAAAGAAGTTAGATATCCAGTTACTCCATTTAATACAAAAGTAGGTAATAAAGAAAGAATAGAGGAATGAAAAAGACAGATATATTTAAAAAATGAAAAATGGCAGATGTAAATTCAATCATATTGATAATAACATTAAATGTGAATGAATTAAACAATCCATTAAAAAGGCAGATGTCAGATTGCATAAAAATAATCCAAGTGTGTATTGTGTTACTAGAGGAACACTTTAGATTCTAAGATATAAATAAGTCAAAAGCAAAAAAGATAGACCAACCTTAAACAACCATAAAAAAGCTGGAGTAGCCATACCGATATCAGATAAAATAGACTTAAAAAATTACTTGAGATAAAGAAGGACATTCCTTCTAATAAAAGCTTAATCTATCAGGAAGGTACAATAATTATAAACATACATGCACATAATAGTAATATCCCAAAATACATGAAGAACAAACTGACGATTAAAGGAAGAAATAAATAACATTTGGAGATTTTAATAGCCCACTTTTAATGATGGATAGAAGGTAAGCAGAAGATCAGCAAGGATGGAAAAGACTTCAACAACCACATAAACAAACTAGACTTGACATCTGTGGAACATAAACTCAATAGCAGCAGAAAACACATATTTCTCAAGTATGTATAGAACATTCTCTGGGATGGACCATACGCAAAGTCCACAAAACAAGCCTTCATAAATTTGAGATTGAAGCCTTAACAAATTTTAAACTATTGAAAAAGTATTTTTCTGGCCACAGTGGAATTAAATTAGCAATAAGTAACAAAGAAATTTGAGGAAATTTGCAGGTATGTCTAGGTTAAACAACATGTTCCCAAATAATAAGTGTTTCAAATAAGGAAACACAAGAAAAATTAGAAAATACTTTGAAATGACTATTAGTGAAATCATAACATACTAAAACTTATTGTTTGCAACTAGAGCAATGCTCAGAGAAATTTATGGCTGTAAATACCTATCTTAAAAAAACCTAAAACCAATCATCTCAACTTTCACCTTAAGAAACTGAGAAAGAAGGGAGTAATAAACACTAGAGTGGAAATAATGATTAAAAGAATATGAAAGCAATAGAGAAAATCAACAAAGCAGAAGCTGGTTCTGTGAGGTTAAGAGAACTGAAAAGTCTTTACTAGATTGACCAAGAAGAAAGACCAGGATGTCCCTTCTCACCACTTCTGCTTCACAATATCCTGAAGGTTCTAGTTTAGGTAATTAGGTAAGAAAAAGAAACAAATGGCATTCAGATTGGAATGAAAGAAGTAAAATTCTCTTTACAGATAACATCTCTAATATAAAATATCCAAAAGGAATCCACTAAAAAATGATTCGAACTAACAGGAATTCAGTGAGACGGCACAAGATACAAAATCATTACAGAAAAACCAATTCTATTTCTAGGCACTAGCAATTTACATTGTGAAAATGTAATTAGGAAAACAATTCCCTTTACAATAGCATCCAAAAAGTAAAATACTTAGTATAAATTTAACAAAAGGACTGCAAGACTTCTACACTGAAAACTAGAAAACAGTGTGGAAGGGAAGTAAAAGAAGATCTTAATAAATGGAACAACATGCCATGTTCATAGATCAGAGGACTCAGTAGTCACCTGTAGATTCAACACAATGTCTAACAGTTTTTTGTTTTTCGGAAATTGGCAGGCTGATCTTGAAAATTTATTTGCAAACACCAGGGGCCCAAGATAATCAAAATAATCTAAAAAAATAAAGTTGGAGGACTCACAGTTCCTGATTTCAAAGTTATTACAAAGATATTAATTAAGGTGGTGTGGTACTCTCAGATGGATAGACATGTTGGTCCGTGGAATAGAAGGAAGAGTCCAAAAATAAATCCTAGCATTTAGGGTTTGATTTTTGACAGTGTGGTGCCAAAACATTTCAAGGGCAAAGGAAGTATTTTCAACAAATGGTGCTCAGAGAACCAGATATTCACATGAAAAAAAAAATAATAATAAAGTTGAACCTTCACCTCATACCATGAGCAAAAATTAACTCAAAATGTATCATAGGCTTGAATGTAAGACCTAAACTATAAAATTCAGAAGAAAACATAGGAGTCCATATGACTTCTAAAGTACATGTGACAAAAGAAAAAAATAGATAAATTATACAACATGAAGATGAACAATATTTGTGCTGCAAACAATACTATCAAGAAAATAAAAAAGTCTCACAAATTAGAAAATATTTGCAAATCATGTATCTGATAAGGAGTTAATATTCTGTATGTATAATGAACTCTTCCAACTCAACAACAAAAACAGCCTGATTAAAAAAATTGTCAAAGGAATGTGAATAGATCTTTCTGCAAAGATATACCACTGGCCAATATGTATGTGAAGGCTGCTCAATGTCATTGGCGATAGGGAAATGAAAAAGCATCGTGTAACACCACTTTACATGTAGTAGGACGGCTAAGAAAGACCATAAAATGTGTGATGAGGATGTGGAGAAATTGGAGCTCTTACACACTACTGGCAGGAATATAAAAGTGGCGTAGCCATTTGGATTTCAATAACAATTCAAGTCTTAATCCACTAATTCATATATTCACCAGCAAAATTCTATTTTTCGTATATTCACCAGTAAAATTCTATTTTTCGTAAGAAAGTACATATTTTTTCTGGTAGCTCTAGTTACCCATTAAATAATAATAATATCAGATTATAATTTTGTGGCTACATAATATTTTATCAAGGTCAGAAAACTTCTAGGGCAAAACTTTTGCCCCCTAAAATATATTGTCAAAAGTGTAAGCTATTTTTAACTTTAAGAAAATGTAGTTTTACTAGGCAAAAATCGATTAACATCTGAAGAGAAATGTATAGATTTTCTCTTTGCTTTTGATGAAGAGGCTAGAGATATATGGACTGTGATTTTCTCTTCAGGAGTATAGGCCCTGGGAATATAATTAAACCAGTTTTGAAACCTACTGTGCTTCAGTGAATGCTCTTGGACAGAATCACCAGACTCCCCCAGGGGATAGATTTTAGTGTTTCTGATGGTGATGTCTGCTGTTAGTTTAACTTTGACTATAGACTGGTTTATTGCTTGTTTCATGAAAACTTTCAATAATTTTTCTTCCCGCAAGTCCTCATGTATGAAAGAAGATTAAATGCAAAATTTAACAACTTACGTGTTCAACAGACATATGCTGCAGAAGAGATTTGCATTATTGAAGCTAAATTTTTTCAATAATTTTTTAAATTAATTTTTTTTTTATTTTTGAGAGAGAGAGAGAGAGAGAGAGAGAGAGCAGGGAAAGGGCAGAGAGAGAGGAGGACACAAAATCCAAAGCAGACTGCAGACTCCAAACTGTCTGCACAGAGCCTGTCACCGGGCTCAAACTCACGAACCGTGAGATCATGACCAGAGCTGAAGGCAGCCACCCAGGCGCCCCTGAAGCTAAATTTATGTGGGTAAATTAAAATTGGCCCATGCTGGCACTCTTCAGCTTGCTCTCTCTCTCTCTCTCTTTCTTGCTCTCTCGTCCTCTCTCTCATATGCAGTGACGTGATATTTGAGGCCAACTTGGGATTCGGCATCTCTTACCCTTTACACACAGGTAGAGAGTAAAAACCAAAAACTATTGATTTCTTGGTGACATAGTTAATGATGCCCCCACAGAACATGAAGGACTTAATTTGCTGCTAATTATGGTACCATTGTAATGCTTATTTATGTTTAGCCATAAAGCAAAAAATGACGTTTGGTGTTTGTATTGAATTGTTTTATATGGATGAAATGCCTATCCTTTCATAATTGACAAATTTTAACTAGTGTAAGGGAAAGTGACTTAAAAATATCAAGTTTTAGAAAACATGAAACTCTATTATGAACCTTCCCGCCTCAAACTAATTGGAAGATAAAATGAGAGTAGAAGAACTTGAAATGAGAGCAAGAAAGAAAAAGGAGAAATACCTGAAGTCAGCTAAGGCTTAGCAGAGCTTGTAAGTAGTTTCTTCCCTCATTTTTTCTTTGTAGTCATAAAAATCATTATTTTGAGATGAATGTTAATCAGCAATGTAGGCAAGGTTTTTCTTTAATTGATCCATATGGCAATCTTTATATATGGTTTCGTGTATTTCTCCACATGGATTCTAATGTCATTAAGCCTTTTCACAAACCATACACAGGTCATTCTTTATAGTTCTTAGCTCTAATATACTACAAAATAACTTTTCAAAATTTCATACTTTTCTTTGTAATGTCGATGTTTTTACTTGTGGCCGCTTTTACCAAGGTTTTGTGTACTTCAATCAATTACTGTCATAAGTAAAACTTTTCATAATTAGGATGGAATTTCTCCCACTTTTTTCTAGTGCCAAAAAATAAAACCAATGGGTCCTTCAAGCATCACTAGAAGCTAGAAATTGAGTTGAGATTCATTTGAAACTGCATGCCTTTTAAGTTATCGGCCTTTCTTTTATGGCCTCCATAGGCACAGGGCCCCATAAAAATTGGCTTTCAGATTTTCCTCATCCTTTGAACTGGCAAGGAAAGTCAAAATAATATATTTTTTAATATTTTTATTTTAATTCCAGAGTAGTTCACATACAGTGTTATATTAGTTTCAGGTGGACACCATAGCAACTTGACAATTCCATGCTTCACAACAAGTGCCCTCCGTAACCTCATTTGTTTTACCCATCCTCTAGCCCCTGCTCCCCTCTGGTAACCATCGCTTGTTCTCTTCAGTTAAGAATCTGTTTCATGGTTTGTCTCCCTCTCTCTTTTTTTCCTCGTTTGTTTGGTTTGTTTCTAAATTCCACATATGAGTGAAATCATGGTATTTGTCTTTCTCTGACTTATTTCGCTTAGTGTTACACTGTCTAGCCCTACTATCCATGTTGTTGCAAATGGAAAGAATTTCATTCTTTTTCATGGCTAATATTCCATGATGTAATATATTATATACTATATATTATACACTATACACACACACACACACACACACACACACACACACATCTTCCTTATCCATCCATCTATTGATGGACACTTCAGCTGCTTCCATAGTTTGGCCATTGTAAATAAAGCTACCATAAACACAGAGATGCATGCATCCCGTTGAATTAGTGTCCTTGTATTTTTTGGTAAATACTCAGTAGTGCAATTTCTGGATCATAGGATAGTTCTATTTTTAACTTTTTAAGGAAATTCCACACTCTTTTCCACAGTGGCTGCACCAGTTTGCATTCCCATCAACAGTGCAAGATAGTTCTTTTCCTCCACATTCTCAGCAACACTTGTTGTTTCTTGTGTTTTTTATTTTAACCACTCTGACAGGTGTGAGGTGATATCTATTATAATTTTGATTCATATTTCCCTGATGATAAGTAATATTGAACACTTTTTCATGTGTCTGTTGGCCATCTGGATGTCCTCTCTGGAGAAATGTCTGATCGTGTCTTCTGCCCATTTTAAAATTGGGTTATTTGTTTTTTGGGTGTCAAATTGTAGAAGTTCTTTATATAATTAGGATACTAACCCTTTATCAAAGGTATCATTGCAAATATCTTCTCCCATTCAGTAGGTTGCCTTTTAGTTTTGTTGATGGTTTTCTTTGCTATGCAAAGATGTATTTTGATGTAGTCCCGAGAGTTTATTTTTGGTTTTGTGTCCTTTGCCTCAGGGCACCTATATAGAAAAATGTTGCTACAGGCAATATCAGAAAAATTCCTGCTTGTGCTCTCTTCCAGGATTTGTATAGTTTCAGGTCTCACATTTAGGTCTTTAATTCATTTTGATTTTATTTTTGTGTATGGTGAAAGTAAGTGGTCAAGTTTCATTCTTTTGCATGTAGCTGTCCAGTTTTCCGAACACCGTTAGTTAAAGAGACTGTCCTTTACTCTTTGTATATTCATTCCTACTCTATCGAAGATTAATAACCATAAAACCCCAGGTTTATTTCTGGGTTTTCTGTTCTGTTACATTGAACTGTATATCTGTTTTTGCAGCATTACTTTACTGGATTGATTTCTACAGCTTTGTAATATAACTTAAAGTCTAGAATGGTGATACCTCCAGTTTTGTTTTTCTTTTTAAAAAATTGCTTTGGCTATTTGAGGTCTTTTGTAGTTTCATACAAATTTCAGGATTGATCTAGTTCTGTGAAAAATGCTGTTGGTATTTTGATGGGAATTGCAATAAATCTGTAAATTGCTTTGTGCAGTGTGGATATTTTAGCAGTATTTTTTCATCCAATCCATGAGCATGGAATGTCTTTCCATTTCTTTGCATTTGTTTTCATATAGTTTTTTATAATATTCTCTTACTATTGTATTTTTGAGGTGTTGGCTGTTATTTCTTCTCTTTCATTTGTGATTTTATTTATTTCAGCTCTCCCCCACTCTCTCTTTTGATGATTTTGGCTAGAGGTTTATCAATTTTGTTTCTTTTTTTCAAGGAACCAGCTCCTAGTTTCATTATCTATTCTATTGTTTTTTTTAGTTTGTATATCATTTATTTCTGCTCTAATCTTTATTATTTCCTTCCTTCTTCTGGTTTTGGGTTTTATTTGTTCTTTTTCTAGCTCCTTTAGGTATAAGGTTACATTGTTTATTTGAGATATTTCTTGTTTCTTGAGGTATGCCTATATTGCTATAAACTCTCCTATTAGAACCAAAACCAAAAGTTTTGGACTGTGTGTTTTCATTTTCATTTGTTTCCATGTATTTTTAATTTATTCTTTGATTTCTTGGTTGACCCACTCATTGTTTAGTTGCCTGTTATCTAACCCTGTGTGTTTGTGGTTTTTTAAGATTTTGTCTTGTGTTTGATTTTAATTTCATAGTGTTATGGTCAGAAAAGATGCATAGTATGACTTCGATGTTTTTAAAGTTGTAGAGACTTGTTTTCTGACCTATTATGTGATCTATTTTGGAGAATGTTTCATGGGCACTTGAAAAGAATGTGTATTCTGCTGTTTTAGGATGAAATGTTCTGAATATATCTGTTAAATTCTGCTCAGTGTGTCATTCAGAGCCACTGTTTTCTTGTTGGTTTTCTGTTTGATGATGTGTCTGTTGATGTATGTGTGATGTTAAAGTCATCTACTGTAATTGTATTACAGTCAGTTCCTTTATATTTGTTATTAACTGTTTTATGTGTTTGGGAGCTTCCATGATGGGTGCATCAATATTTACAATTGTTATATCTTCTTGTTGGATTATCCCCTTTATTATTTCATAGTGTCCTATTTGTCTCTTTTTACCGTCTTTGTTTTAATGTCTATCTTTTCTTTTTTCCTTTCTTTCTTTCTCTTTCTTTCTTTCTTTCTTTCTTGCTTTCTCTTAACTTATTTTTTTAAGTTACATCCAAATTAGTTAGCATATAGTACAACAATGATTTCAGGAGTAGATTCCTTAATGCCTCTTACCCACTTAGCCCATCCCCCATCCACAACCCCTCCAGTAACTCTCTGTTTGTTCTCCATATTTAAGAGTCTCTTCTGTTTTGTCCCCCTCCCTGTTTTTATATTACTTTTGTTTCCCTTCCCTTATGTTCATCTGTTTTGTATCATAAAGTCCTCATATGAGTGAAGTCATATGATATTTGTCTTTCTCTGACTAATTTCGCTTAGCATAATACCCTCTAGTTCCATCCATGTAGTTGCAATTGCAAGATTTCATTCTTTTTGATTGCCGAGTAATACTGCATTGTGTGTGTGTGTGTGTGTGTGTGTGTGTATGCATACATATATACATACATACCACATCTTATTTATCCATTCATCCACCAATGGACATTTGGGCTCTTTCCATACTTTGGCTATTGTTGATAGTGCTGCTATAAACAATGTCTATATTTTCTGATACGAGTATTGCTACACGAGCTTTCTTTGACAACCATTTACATGATAAATGTTTCTCCACCCCTTTACTTTTAATATGCAGGTATCTTTAGGTCTGAAACGAGTCTCTTGCAGGCAGCATATAGATGGGTCTTGTTTTTTTATCCATGCTGTCACCCCATGTCTTTTGATTGGTGCGTTTAGTCCACTTACATTCAAAGTAATTCTTGATAGATATGTATTTTTTGCTATTTTGTTTCTTGTTGTTTATGCAGTTTTTCTCTGATATTTTCTTTTCTTGCTGTCTTTCATGGTTTGCTGGTTTTCTTTTGTGATATACTTGGATTCATTCTTTTTATTCTTTCCATATCTGTTAGTGGTTTTGATTTTTGGTTACCATTTATTTCATATATAACCTCTTCTGTATATAGCAATTTATAAGAAGGTGATGGTTGCTTAAGGTTGAACCCATTCTTTATTCCTCTCCCCATCAGATTTTGGGTATATAGTGTCATACTTAATATCCTCTGTGATGTGAATCCTTTGACTGATTTTTTATGGAAATAGTTATTTTTATTGCTTTTGTGTTTCCTACTTTTTATACTCTCACTTACAGTCTTTCCTTTCCACTCAAAGAGTCCCTTTTAATATTTTGTGTTGGTCTTGTTTAGTGTCATGAACTCCTTTAATTTTTGTTTGGGAAACTCTTTATCTCTTCTACTATTCTATATGATAGCCTTGCTGGGTTGAATATTCTTATCTGTAGATTTTTCCCTTTCAGCAACTAAGTAACATTTCTTTTGTTTTGAAAGTTAGGTTGCGGTGTTGCCCTGGCAATATCAGACAGACTTGCTGCTTTTTTGTAAGCAAAGACTTCCATATTAGAGTAATTGCAGCTTCCTTTTGAATATTGCCCCATAGAAAGCAGATAGATAGAGAGGAACTCATATTTGAATAATGAAATAAAAACTCTCATTAGACTTTTTGCATTTTATATTAAGTCTCCCCGAAACCAAACCAAAATAAATTGCCTCTTTTAAAAAGATTAAAGAGACACCTGGGTGGCTCAGTCGGTTAAGCGACTGACTTCGGCTCAGGTCATGATCTCACGGTTTAAGCCCCGTGTCAGGCTCAGTGCTGACAGTCCAGAGCCTGAAGCCTGCTTCAGATTCTGTGTCTCCCTCTCTCTCTGCCCCTCCCTGCTCACACTCTGTCTCTCTGAAAAATAAACAAACATTAAAAATTTTTTTTAATTGAGAAAAATAAAAAGATCAGAAGTATTTCCTCCTCTTTATACAGCGTATGGATAAAGCTTGGTGTTATTACAAAATCTAATCATTACACAATGCACATGAAGAAAATAATCAAATGGCAAAATGGATTCAGTTTTTTCTGTATGTTTTGCTGGTAAAAAATTAAACAGGAAGGGAACTAATTTAGTGTAAAATATACAGATGGTAGCTACACCATGGTATAACATACCATAAAGGTATCAAATCACTATGTTGTACACCTGAGACTAATGTAACATTGTCAACTCTACTCCAATTAAAAATGCAAATTATGCAATTGGCTAAGTTAGAATAGTATATATAACTAGGAGGAAAAACAGAACTTCTTAATAGAGATGTGAAGGCATCAAAGCTTGATACCCTGAACTGTAGAATCTAGAGTGGTCTCTGAAGGGCTTGGAGTGGTTACAGGTAGGGCTTGAAATAATAAGTAGGTTTTGAATGGAGTTGATGGCTTGCATTCTCAATCTTAAGTAATAGTTTATTGAGAGATTTTCTATCTAAACAATATAAAGTTCTATATGAGATAATTCTCTTTGGTGCCATGTTTTTCAACAGATAGCTTCAGGAACGAGAAATAGTGGTTAGGAATAAGTCTTGCCAAATTTATCAGATCTTTATTATGCTTCTTAGTTTCTCTTTTTTAAAATGTCCCCCTGTTTTCTAAAGCATTTCTAGGTATTTCTTGAACTCATTTATCTTCATGGCTTGGTTTTCTTCTGGGTAACATGTTCCATATGTTTTCTCCATTTTTCCAAGTATTATTAGCTGTATTCTGTATTTACCACGAGTATCCCAATATTTATGTTACTGACTCTTCCATTTGCTCATTCTTTTACCCAATTTGAATTCATGCAACATTATGGAATTAAAGACCTACTTAAAAAAATCTTTTTCATATACTTATAAACTTATTTTTAGCCAGGCCACATCAGCTTCTAATGTTTCCAAGAAGAATGAGTATGGCTATCTTAACTACACTTAAAATTTCGTGTGGTTCAAGAGTCTGTCCTCTTGTATATTTCTTGTTGAGACACCATTACTATTTCATGTGTTGCCATCAGTATTGCATGCAAAAGTGTAGAAAGGATATTTAACACATGACTGACACTGAACAGTAATTTAGTTTGCCCTCTTTTTCTTAATCTCACTTAATAAGTTATGTTTGCCATTCTTGAGGTTACTAATATGGTTTCACAGATTTCATTGTTCTGTGTTAATAACCATACCATTCTTCCTTCATAATAGTCTACCAAATTTTTTTCCCCACTGGGCCACCCAGAACTACAATGAATCTGTCACTGTCATCACTCTCTTTTTTTTTTAATTTAAAAAAAAAATTTTTTTTTAACGTTTATTTATTTTTGAGACAGAGAGAGACAGAGCATGAACGGGGGAGGGTCAGAGAGAGAGGGAGACACAGAATCTGAAACAGGCTCCAGGCTCTGAGCTGTCAGCACAGAGCCCGACGTGGGGCTCGAACCCACGGACCGTGAGATCATGACCTGAGCCGAAGTCAGACGCTCAACCGACTGAGCCACCCAGGCGCCCCTATCACTCTCTTTCTTACTCATCTTAATGTAGTCTCGCTGTTTGTCATATATTTATGTTATCTTTTCTATGTGTTCACCAACACCAATATTGTATTTTTAAAATATAATATGGTGTAGATTTTCAGTAGTTTATGTATTGCCTCCATTTTTTCAATTGATTCAACTTTCATAAGCATTTAATAAAATCAAGCTATTAGAAAACTACTGAGTGTGGGTCTATTTTCTCCTCTTCAGTTGAAGTGTATTTGACATGCATTATTACATTAATTTCAGGTATACAACATGTGATTCAACATTTATATAATAAATGGTCATCATGATAAAAGACAGCTGCCATCTGTTACCATACAAATTATTACAATATTATTAACTCCATTCCCTATGTGATACATTGCGTAGGAAATGTGTTTTATTTATCATAACTGAAAGTTTGTGACTTTTAATCCTCTTCCCCCATTTTGCTCATCCCCTACCTCCTTCCCTTCTGGAACTACCAGACTTGTTTAGTATGTTTCTGTTTTATTTTGTTTGCTTTGTTTTTTAGATTCCACACTTAAGTGAAATTATATGGCATTTGTCCTTCTCTGAAGATTTCGTTTTTTATGGCTGAGTAGTATTCCGTTATATACACACACGCATATGCACACATGCACCCCATGCCTTCTTTCTCCTGTTTTTTTGATAATAGCTCTTCTGACAGGTGTAAGTGATATCTCCTTGTGGTTTTGATTTGCATTTTCCTGACGACTTGTGATGTTGAGTACCTTTTCATGTGTCTTTTGACCGTCTGTATGTCTTCTTCAAAGGAATGTCTATTCAAGCCCTTGCCCATTTTCTAATTGCACTGTTCATTTGTTTGTTTGTTGTTATTGAATTGTGTGCATTCTTTATATATTTTGGATATTAACCTGTTCTCAGTATCATTTGCAAATATCTTCTCCCATTCAGTGGGTTGGCATTTTGTTTTGTTTTGTTTTGTTTTGGTTTGGTTTGATTTGGTTTCCTTTGCTGTGCAAAAGCTTTTTAGTTTGACATAGTCCTATATGCTTGTTTTTGCTTTTTCCTGAGGATACAAATACAAGAGAATATTTCTCAGACCAATGACCAACAAGAGTTTACTGCCTGTGTTTTCTTCTAGGAGTTTTATGGTTTCAGGTCTCACGTTTATATCTTTAATCCATTTTGAGTTTATTTTTGTGTGTAGTTTGAAAGTGGTTCAGTTTTGTGTATAGTGTGAGAAAGTGGTTCAGTTTCATTTTTTTTTTATTTATTTATTTATTTTTTTTAACATTTATTTATTTTTGAGACAGAGAGAGACAGAGCATGAACGGGGGAGGGTCAGAGAGAGAGGGAGACACAGAATCTGAAACAGGCTCCAGGCTCTGACCAGTCAGCACAGAGCCCGACGCGGGGCTCGAACTCACATACCGCGAGATCGTGACCTGAACCGAAGTCGGACGCTTAACCGACTGAGCCACCCAGGCGCCCCTCAGTTTCATTATTTTGTGTGCAGTTGTCCAGTCTGGTTTGCCCAGCACCATTTATTGAAAAGACTGTTTTTCCCCATTGTATATTCTTGTCTCCTGTGTCACACATTAATTGATCATATAAATGTGGGTTTATTTCTAGATCATTCATTCTATTCCATTGATCCACGTGTCTGTTTTTGTGCCAGTACCATACTATTTTTGACTACGTATAGATTTGTTTTATAGTTTAAAATCAGACTGTTATACCTCCAATTTTCTTCTTTCTCAAGATTGCCTTGGCCATTTGGGGTCTTTTGTGGTTCTATACCAGTTTTAGATTTCTTTATTCTAGTTCTGTGAAAAATGCTACTGATATTTTGATAGGGATTGCAGTGAATCTGTAGATTGCTTTGGGTAATATGGACATTTTAACAATAATCATTTTTTCCTTCCCATGAGTACAGTATATCTTTCCATTTATTTGTGTTGTCTTTAATTTCTTTCATCAGTGTCTTACAGTTTTCATAGTACGTAACTTTCTTTTCATTGGTTACATTTATTTCTAGGTATTTTATTCTTTTTGATGCAATTATAACTGGGATTGTTAATTTCTCTTTATGATAGTTCATTGTTAGTATATAAAAGTGCAACAGATGTGTGTATATTAAGTTTGAAACTTGAAGGATTCATTTGTTAGGTCTAACAGCTTTTTGGTGGAGTCTTTAGGGTTTTCTATATGTAGTATCATGTCATCTGCAAATAGGGAGAGTTTTACTTCTTTTTCAATTTGGATACTTTTTATCTCTCTTTTTTTCTCAACTGGCAGTGGCTTGGACTTCAAATAGTATGCTGAGAAATGGCAAAAGTGGGTCTATATTCTTTTTAAGTTTTCTTCTCAAAGCATGTGGAACCATCTCTTGCTAAGATTATTTTATTGATTTTTTTTTTTTAACTACACAGAGGTCATTTGTAGGAATTAGCATAATTCTTTATGAAGACTCATACTAAGGTTCACAGAGAAGTTGACATTTGAAAAGATGTTACTTATTCTGAAAAACTCAATAAAGTTATGTTGGAGGACATTGGACCCAGATTCCCTTACTAATTGGGGGGTAAAATGAAACTATTAAATTCCTCCTCTTTCTGTATTTTCAAACAAAGAATCAGAAGCAAAGGAAAGATCTCAAACATTGCATATTGATCTTCAACCTACCTTAACAAGCGAAGTGGGCCATTCTAATGATTTGGGAACTTTTGAAACAGGTTCCTGAGAACTATTGCAGTACCTACTGGTGACAATATGTATATTTCATAGTTTCTTTAAACTGTGGGTTGGATGTAAGTCTACCTTTCAGAAGGATGAAGGATATGTGGGTAGGAGTAGAATTGCTACAGTGCATGAATTCATTTTTTTCCTAGATCCTTTTACTTGGAAACATATTTTTAACTGCTTGATAGCTGTGATAATAAGTTCATTCCTTTTCACCCATTTCAGTTAGCCTGTCCTTTAGCCCACAGTGTCAGCTGGTTTTCTGTGGGGACAAAGCAAAAAAAAAAAAGGCAGAAAAAATTCGAACAAACTATTGAATTTTTTTTGCATTAACAACCTCCTCAGGTGACACTCATCCCCCCTACCCTCGCCATGATTCTTACCCCGAAAAGAGGAGAAAAAGGTGAGGAGGGCCAAAGAAATTTTACACACTGGGCAGAACTTCTGTCGGAGAAGATATCAAGGGTATAGAGAACTTCCAGAAAAGGGAAAACCCATTGTAGAAGAAAGGGAAAGAGGCCTTGGAAGGGTGAGTGCACATGAGCATTATATGTGAAGATGCCAATTTGTGTCTCTTTAAGCCCAAATCCAGTCTGGGTTTGCATGTCTGTTTCTTTTCTACCACAGAGACCTATATCACACTTTTCAAAATTGTATGTTGGAGAATAATCACATGACTTCTGCTTTACGAGATGTATAAGAACTTTCTGCCATTACCAAAAAGATATGTGTGTATTGATCTCTCCAGAGATTAGGTATAATTAGAAAATCATGTTGAATCAGATGAGAATAATTCTTGTATTTCCTTGTATATTTCTGAGGAAGTAAGATGTTATTCTGCTCTTCACTGGGCAGCTTCCTGACTTTATGTTTATCAAAATCAGGCATGTTTTATTAAACAAATTGTACAAATTTGAATCCTTCTCTTTCCTGCCTCTACTTCAGTTATTCTGTTACTAGGCTTTTGGCTTCTAGTTCAAATATTGGAAAGGGAGAAAAAGAAGAAGACTCAGATATTGTAGTAAATCAAGAATGATTCTTTAATGTCCTAGAGTATCTCCATATAGCTGTTGAGGAAAAAAAAAGCCTGGATGCCATTCTTGCGTGATCAAATAGAGGGACTTCTAGGCCAAGATACCAATCTGAGATGAAATTAAAGAGTATTTGTAGAATTGTTGCGGTACTTCTTTTCTTTTTTCTTTTTTTCCTTTCCTTTCCTTTCCTTTCCTTTCCTTTCCTTTCCTTTCCTTTCCTTTCCTTTCCTTTCCTTTCCTTTCTTTCTTTCTTTCTTTCTTTCTTTCTTTCTTTCTTTCTTTCTTTCTTTCTTTCTTTCTTTCTTTCTTTCTTTCTTTCTTTCTTCTCTTGAGAGTGCACATGTATGTGTGCATAAGCAGGATAGGGGCAGAGAGACAGAATACCAAGCAAGCTCCGTGCTGTCAGCACGGAGCCTGATGAGGAGCTGGATCTCATGAACTGTGAGATAATGGCCTGAGCTGAAATCAAGAGTTGGATGTTTAACTAGCTGAGCCACCCAGGCATCCCTGCTTTTCTTTTAAAAGTATCTTTTTATTTAGATCAGTTATTCATTTGTTAAATACCTAGTCTTGCATCAGTGAACCTCAAGATTTTCCTGTGTTCAGGTGGTAGAAGTTGCCTGATACCTCTGAGAATAAGAGCCCCTTTCTATTCTCATCCCCCTACCCCAATGTCCAATGAGGGATGTCAGAAAGAATACCACTCAGGAAGTTTGGCAACTTACTCATTGGTCACTCCTGATTATTCATATATCTGTTTTTTTTTTTTTTAAAAGGTTTATAATTTTTAATACTGTACGCTATTCATATCTACTATGTTATGTGAGAGATCCCTCTGTTTCCCTTAATGGGGTAGACATAAAGGATGTGGGTTTATGATTCATGCTCCAGAAAATTTGGTCCATGAGTGATCTACTGTGAAAGTTCGACACAAGATTATGTTTAGTGTTACCGGTTTTGTTTTGTTTTGTTTTGTTTTGCATGGCTTCTGTTCTTTCATTCACTTAGTTCCATTGGTAGATGAACAGTTTCCTTTCAGGCGACTACCTACAAATGGATTTTTCTATCCCCTCACTAGCAACATCTATTCTCTTTAGAGAATGCCTTTAACTGCATACAATAAGATTCTCCATGGTATGGGTCCCATTACCAGTCTTACCCATGATATGTTTCCTAATCCTAGACTTTTTGACCAAAGATCATATATAAATTAAATTGCATTTGGGGTTTCTTTCAGGGGCTTCATTTTCCTCTTGTTTGCCATCTTGGGCTTAGGTTTTCATGGAAGTGCCTTAAGAAAGTTCAAAGACATGAAAGTCCTTACCATGTCTTCAGCAAATTCAGTATTGCCTTCACTATAAATAGCTATGTATACTCTTTCAGACAAATTGGACCAATCATGGAAGAGGCTAGGATTTGGATCTTGGGTTCTCCAGTTATATTTCTACCTCTTGCCTCCTAAAACAAAACAAAACAAAACAAAACAAAACAAAATGGTTTGAAGGCTGTAGTAACAATTTTGTTGTTATAAGAGTTAATTCATTTAGTTGACTTCTGATGGTCTCTATTGAGATTCTTGAACAGATAATTAACAGGTATAGTCAGTTGAGTTGCCACCAACTTAGAAAATGTTCAGAGATTTTTATAAGAGCCCTACTCCCTGTTGTTTAGGTCAGTCTTGGCTTAGCTATGGATATTACCTGCTGGTGTCTCACCTTACTCTTTCGTACAGACCATGTGTTTTGATGCACGTGGATCTTTTTCCCGTTATCAGTTTCCCGCCCTGGGGAATTGTATGTTTATTGCTGTGCATTTTCAGTATCTTTCCCTTCCTTGGATTTTTAGAAGTAGAATAAAGGCCAGGGGATGGAGTCACTTCCAGACGAGGACAGAGACTGAGTCATTGTGTAGTGATAAAAGGGAATCTCACAGGAGCAGTTAGGTATCCAGAGATTCCATTAAGTCACTCCATGCTTCATTTAGACAATGCTCTAAGCACTGAGCTTAGCACTTCAGCTTTGCAAGGTAGAACAAGGAGTGCAGAATAAGACTGAGTTTTGAGAGAGGGACAGAGTTCAGTTATGTGTATGGAAATCTCTATGTACATACTTGAGTCTGTTTGCCTTCTTGCTGCCCAAAACTCAAGAGAATAATGCTGAGCTGAGAGAAACAAACTCATAACCCAAATAACCTCTGATTCTGATATTGCTTTTATTTGACTTTTGAATGAATCTTTTTTAAAAAAGATGATTTGCTTCTTTTTTCTTTTGATTTGACTTAGTTTCTTAGTTGTGATTAATTCGATTTGACTTGTCTTCTATGAAAATGTTACCCACAGATTCTAGGATGGAAGCACTATGAGCTGGCTGGAAAAATCCAATCCAGAAATAAACATTTGCGAGTCGTACTTTCCAAGAATGCTTGCATACTTACTGATCATTCAAAATTACTTTTTTAAAATATAATTTATTGTCAAATTGGTTTCCATACAAACATCTTTATGTAGCTGATTATAGTGTTGAATTTATTTTATGGTTGTATTTATGGACATTTGAAATACATCTAACACTGTATTTTTATATCTACTGCTTCTAAAAGTTCAGCAATAGTCATGGGTAAAGGAATTAAAACTTATTTGGTGTACATATAAATTAGTGTATCTGTTCTTAATGTATGCATTTCTGTAGATGTGGTGTTGGACTCATTGACATGTGTAACAGCTTTCCAAAACACTTAACTGATTGATAGGCTCCTGAGTGGCTTAATTAATCTTGTGATTAAATAAATTTCATTCTGAGATATTTAAAAAAATTTTTTTAATGTTTATTTGTTTTTGACAGAGGGAGAGAAAGAGTGAGAGAGAGAGTGAGCATGAGTGGGGGAGGGGCAGAGAGAGGGAGACAGAATCTGAAAGAGTCTCCAGGCTCTGATTTACCAGTTGTAATCACAGAGCCCGATGCAGAGCTCGAACCCATGGACAGGGAGATCATGTCCGGACGCTCAACCGACTGAGCCACCCAGGTGCCCCTCATTCTGAGATATTTAATAGTTTTATCATAACTGTGTAAAGAAAATTACTGAAAAGAATGAAGTTTTGGTTTTTCATTTTATTAGTCTACTGAACTTTGAAGAAAGTACAACCGCTCTGGAAAACTAATTGTAGTAAACACTAAAACTCAATATATATACACTGTGACCCAGTAGTCTTGCTTCTGTGGGTATATATCCAAGAGAAATCAGTTCATATGTCCATGAAAATGCATGTAATTTGTAATAGCTCTAAACTGAAAACTTTTCATATATGTATCAATATTAGAATGGAAGAATAAATTGTGGTTTAACTACACACAAGAATAGTATTAAACAATGAAAAATAACAGTCTTTCATTATGCTTAGCAACATTGATGGATTTCATAGACAAAGCCAATATAAGCGGTATGTTTCCATTTATATGATGTTCAAGAACAGACAACAATAATCTATGGCTATAGAAGTCAGAATGGGATTTTGGAAGAAGGATTGATAGGAAAGAGGTATGAGTGGAGTCTTCAGGAATACTGATACTGTTCTATATAGTGATCTGAAGGATGATTACAAGAGTATATTCATGTGCAAAAATTAATTAAAGTATCACATTTATTATTGTTCACTTTACTATTGTTATAACTTAATAGCAATATAAAATTTTGTTTAAATGGTAGCCACCTTAGAAGACTCTTTCTTGAACAACAAAGCACTAACTTGAGACTTAGGGGACAAGAGAGTTGGAAGATGTCTCCAGGGAAATGAATAATAAATTTGACTATTGTTCTGTGAGAATGTGACAATTATTTAGTATAGTATAGGTTTCTTTAAATGGAATTGTTGAAGAAAGGGAAAATGGTAACATACAGTCCCTCAAAATGGTGCCATCAAAAAGAAGACCATTGGTCTGTAAAGGCTTAAAATCACATATTGAAACTTTTATTCTCTAAAAATGAACATCATAAATTAGCTCAGTGACAAGTCAATGTTTATCGCTCTTTTACTTCCAAACTCTGGGAGGTCTTTGGAAAATTAGCCAGTTGCTTACTCAATATGTCATTTCCAAAAATAAAGATTATACACTTGTAAGAAAGCTGGAAATGTGTTCCTCCATGGGGTAGGGCTCAAGTGCAGTTTTCACTCTTACATGTTTTCACACTGCTAAAAGCACCATGATACTCAGTGGATAGAGCCAGAAATCAAGTTTTGTCTTTCTGTCAGGGCCAGAAAGTAATGTCATTGCCAATGGCTAAAAGATAGGAAGAAAAGCAGGATGCCTAAATAGGTCAGAAACTGAATAACATTCACTGAAAAATTAAAAGTTTATTAGGTGATTGTACTCAATAAGCTTATGCTCGGTGGTCATTAATCTCCTGAATATTTAACTTCTTCCTTAGAACACTTTTAATCTAAATTTATCTCTGTCATATTGTTGTTATAGTACTAAGGAAGTGAGCTGTTTTGGCTTTTGTTTGTTTTTCATGTTTTGCCTGAAATTGAGTAATACATAGAATATTCAGACAGGGTTTTGGTCTAAGCTTTGATTTTTAGCTAATAATTAGAAAAATAAATTTATCCCCATTATGTTTTATCTGTCCTTAATTGTATATGCTAACACAGGATATTGACAAAGTTGTGGGAAGCTGAGGTGCAGTGTGTGAAATTCCTTGGCAGAAAGTGTGCTCTCCATATGGAAGGTTCCAGGTGGGAGAATGACTCAGAGGGCAGACTTGAGCCTGACCACCTGAGTGCACATGCTGCTACATGGGTGTGTTACCAGTTGCGAAATGTGGACACTAGTAGTCACTGCCTCACTGGGTTTTTGCAGTGATTATAAGAGTCAACAGCATAAAGCCCTTTATTATTATATGCCAAGTAGTGTTCTCTCAATATAGTTGCTATAATATAATAATAAATGTGAAAATGGTTTCAATAAGTCTTTTATTCATTTAGGTTTATTATTAGCATGATTTTACTTGTGCTGTATTTTTCATTTGTGATAACTAACATCACCCGTTGATAATACTGAAATATGAAATGAGATGTTGATGTCCATATTCTGCAGACCCATTCAATATCCAAATATTTTTAGTAATACTAGGAAACATTTAGAGGTACTCACAATTTATTTATTCATTTTTGATATTTTAATTCTAAGCCTAGCCTGTAAGGGTTCCCAGTAAGTTTTAAATGCTAAAAACATAGTATTAAAGTCATTAACATTTAAAGATCTAAAACCAGATATTTTGAAGGAATTTTGGAGAGAAAAATACAATTCCACAGGACTTGCATCCTATCAGAGAGATGAAACATTGTTTTTTTGGTCACCAAGATAGTTGAAATGGCGAAGGGATAAATTATATCTTTCATATAGTCTACATGACAAAACAAGCTACAATGGCAAAAGGCTGTGTCCAAAGAATATACAAGAGAAGATTGTGTGTGCGTGTGCGCGCGTGTGTGTTTTAATCGAAGGACTTTAAACATCTCTGTATGTCTTCTCTGTGTTTAAGAAGGAGGAGAGATGGGGATTTATAGTAGTTGGTTTTAATTAGAAAAGTACTTTATTTGAAGAGCATAATGTTATTTATTTCAACATTTTATTCCATGTTACTATAGTATTTTTTAAATGAAATGTGAAATTTGGAAATGTAACCTATTAGAATAAACATTTTATTAAAATTTAACCTTATGCCATTTTTCCCATTAATTTGCTTAGGATCACTTTAGACTGTTTTTGTTGTTGTTTGTCTGTTTTATTGTTTTGCTAGTCAACATGATCGTAAATGCTTTAGTGTAATTTAAGAAAGAAGTTGAGATAATAAGTAAGGAATTGAATTTCTCATTCATTTATGTATTTATTTATTTTTCCAAAAATTTTAACATTTATTTTTGAGCAACAGAGCCAGACAGAACATGAGCAGGGGACGAACGGAGATAGGGAGACACAGAATCCAAAGCAAGCTTCAGGCTCTGAGTTGTCAGAACAGAGCCCGACGCGGGGCTCGAACTCACAAACTGCGAGATCATGACCTGAGCTGAAGTTGGAGGCTTAACTGACTGAGTCACCCAGATGCCCTTATTTATTTATTTTTATTTTTTTATTAAAAACATTTTTTAGTGTTTATTTTTCAGAGAGAGAGAGAGAGAGAGAGAGAGAGAGAGAATGAGTGGGGGAGGCACAGAGAGAGAGGGAGACACAGAACCCAAAGCAGGCTCCAGGCTCTGAACTGTCAGCACAGAGCCTGATGTGGGGCTTAAACTCACAAACCATGAGATCATGCCCTGAGTTGAAGTCACCCACTTAATGGACTGAGCCACTCAGGTGCCCCTATTTATTTTTATTGTTTTTAAGTTTATTTTGAGAGAAAGAGAGCAAGAGAGAGAGAGAGCACATATGTACGGGGGTGGGGGTTGGGGCGTGGGGCGGCAGGCAGAGAGAAAATCCCAAGCAGTCTCTGAGCTGTCAGTGCAAAGCCCCACACAGAGCTTGCTCTCACGAACCATGAGATTATGACCTGAACCGAAATCAAGAGTCAGACGCTTAACTGACTGAGCTACCCAGGCATCTCTAATTCTTTTAAATTTATCCCTTTAACAAAAAATAAAAAGCCCAAAATTTTCCTTTGTTTTATTGTTAGTGGATTCTTGTACTGTGATGCTCTGCTATCAGGGGTGCTGTAAAGTGTGTGTGTGTGTGTGTGTGTGTGTGTGTGTGTGTCTGAAGGGGCTGAGAGCAGGGGCAACGAGTGCGCTTTGGAGTCAGGCAGAGCTGAATGGAAATTCCAGCCTGTCCCATGTTGTTGTGGATCTTTTGGCAATATATGAACATTGCTTTCTTCTTCTGTGGATCAATACATGATAGTTATTATTTTGGCAGATGTGATTTAAATACACCAAGCTTTTGGAATGTTTAATTACTTCATTCAACTTGAATTTATTTAGCACAGGTCTATGGCTCTGTTCCTCTTCTTTACCTGCCTGCATTCTAAGGTGCAGGAGAGAAGAGTCAACCTGAGTGGGTAAATGTGACTGATCTCGTAGGTTAGGTAGACACCACTATTTGAGAACGCCTTTGTCAAAACAAGGAATGACGCATATTTCTTAGAGTTTATCAAATTACTTTTATGTAACACACATTTGCTGTTTTTAATGATATATTTTGTGTTTGACTTCATTTCTGATATTATGACTCATACTGGTGTACAAATGGCAAAAGATAGCAGAGTGAGATATCATTATTGAGAAACCATGGAGATCCAGGTAGAGAGTAGTTTTCATTTGGTGAGATGTCCCACATACTTATAGTTGGGACAGCCTAGGATATGGGACCCGGAGACTGGTGTTAGGATCTTGGACTAAATGAGAATAAAAGCAGAAACCAGGAAGCTGGTGCCAGGAGAGGTTGAAACAGTTAACCCATTTCGTTGAGGAACAGCATTCAGATTATATTAGAACCAGGAAACACAGCTTTTTAAACTCAAGTCTAAAATGTGTATGAAGACAATCAAGTGAGAGATGTTGACAGACTGGGATAGCACACATAGGTTCCTACTGGTAACCTTACCAAATTGTGCAGCTATCAGTCCCCTTCTGAGGTTGACTCAGACCCACAAGCAGGTCTGGCAAAGCAGGTAGCTCTCACCTAAACTGTAGTTTGGCACCTAGGCCAAGAGACTCATTCAGGACTAAGTTAAGAAGCAGGTAAACACTGTCAGAGTAGACTATGCTTTATTTTCAAGGTTGACTTCTAGATTCTTGATCAGTGAGGGATTCAGATATCTCCCCAATTAGCAAACTGTACCTGCTTTGTTTCCCAGACTGTGCTGAAGCTGCCCAAGTAGACAGGATTGTCTGGTGCCAACCAGATAGTCTGGAGATATCACTCCTGGGCATGGTCAGTGTCAATACCTCCCTCTGGTCTGCAGTGCCTTGGAATGCTGTTGGATGTCTGTGAGGCTGGCCACCCTGCCCTGAGGCTTAACAGTAATCAGAAGAGGAGAAGGTGGTAGTGTAAATAAGACTGCAGTCCTCCTTGCTTGTGTACGTGGGCTAAAAAATCCCTGATAACCTCTTGCTCTGCAAAATCCCACATGAGCATTCTTTACTTTTGAGTGCAGACTAGTTAAGATTGAAGATGTTTGCTGTTTTCATCAAATAGTATCAGACAGTACAGAAAAGTCTCTTGGTTCCTGATTCTCATTGCATCAAAAATCTAGAGATGACCGTATCTTTCCAAAGTAAGAAAACTGAATTCATATCAAAGTTATGAGATGACCAACAGTATACCTAAAGAATTTTTAGTGAAACAACACTTTGTAAATTTGCTAGGGGGTGGGGATTAGCCAATGCGTGGATTGTTCTCTTTTAATTCTAGAGTTTACCAAACTTTATTTGGTTTATTCCTTATGACTTACTATTATTGCTTGTTTTTTTTCTCTTGGAATAAGCTCAAGTGCTTTTTATAGCATTATAAAATATAATTGCTACTTATTGAATTATTTAATTAACACCAATACCTTGTATTTGCTACATGTTTTATACTTTAAAATATTTCATGTTGTGTATTTGATTGCCATAAATTATTGGAATATTGCATATGGATTATTAACTATATTCTACAGATAGGGAAATTGAGATCCTTTGTTTGGATAAAGAACTTGTTCAAAGTTATATAGCTGCTAATTTAAGCAAAGGCATGGACTGAAATACAGATTTCTTACCTCCACACATTTCAAATTGTTAGAAATTCTGAGCCTGGGAATTATACTCTCTCAGAATCTCCTTCTATTCTTAAGCTTTTGGTGCAGTTTTTACTGTTTTACTGTTTTCTTCTATTCTCTTGTTACTTTCTCATCATAGCATTCTTGGATATTTTTTGTATCTGTTCTTGAGTGGGTTGCCTACCACTTGATATACTGACTTGTGCTCTAATATCTGTGTGAAACAGCGATTTTTACATTCTATAATTCTGCTTTGGAATTTACCTCTACCTAATCTCTGCAGTTGACTCTTCTTATCTTACCCTACTCAGAGAAGGATTTGCCTTATTGGATCTGGCCATTTATCCCTCTAATCTAATATCAGTTTCCAGCAAGATCCTGACAAACCATTTCAGAGGAAAGCAATGCACTCTCCCTGACTAGGAATTAGGAAACAAAACCCTTGCTGTGACTCTGCATTTAGACTGTGAGCACGTTATTTAGTTTCTTTCTTTCGTGTGTGATTTCAATGGATTATTACAAACTGCAACTTCAGGTTGTCTATTTGTTGGATATTTAATGTTTAGACCTTTGATGCATCAGCTTCATTATTTATGTCACATGGAATACTAGATAAAATACTTTTCTAAAAGTTCTGAATTCACAACAAACAACGTTGTGGACTGATTAAATAATCATTTAAATGTGGTTTGTGTTACATAATATATATACTTCACATTGGCTTTCTACTGTGTCTTAACATGACTCTGAATCAAATTATATAAATTCTTATCTTTCAGTCCTGGACTTGAGTTTCATTGTAGACTCACAACTAAATCAGCAAGTATTTGAATACTTCTCTAGAGTTGCATCACCATTAGCTGTGGAGTTTTTAAGAGAATGTATATTCCAGGGCTTTATTCTAGAGAAAAATGACTTTTCAAAATGGAAAGTGGGAACCTTTATTTAAGAAACTTCCTAGGTCATTCTGATGTCTAGTAAGGGTGGAAACTATTTGTTTATTTTGAGAGAGAGCACATGCATGTATATGAGCGTAGGAGGCAGACAGAAAGAGGGAGAGAGAGAATCCCAAACAATCTCCATGCTGTCAGCACAGAGCCCAATGTGAGGCTTGAACTCATGAGCCATGAGATCATGACCTGAGCCAAAATCCATAGTCGGATGCTTAACTGAGCCACCCAGGTGCCACTGGAAACTGTTTTTCAAGATTAGGGAGTGGGAGGGCTTCAGAAATAAGCAAAGTGTTTTAGACAAGGCTCACTTATTCAACAGACGTGCCCTGCCCTGCATGAATACCCTCAGTGTATCCATCATTGTTGGGACTGAAGCATACAATTGGACAGCTTCTGTCTGGAGATGCTCGCATTGTAGTGAGAATTACCTCAACAACTACTTTATGGTGTGTATATTACAGTAGGGAAACATACAGTCTTATGATACTAAAGAAGAGGGTCCTAATTCAGCCCTGGTAAGACTTGTATGAGAGATGGGAGGAGGTTTAGAAAGGTGGCCTTGGGGAATGATACTTGAACATTCTGCCCAGGGAGTAATCTGTCATTTTGACAATGAAAAATAGAGCAGAGAAATAAGGGTAAGAGGATGGTGTGGTGAAAGCGGCCTTTATGGGGTGGTGGTCTAAAAGCAGGACAAAGGACTTGGAAGCAGGAAGCTCCCATACTGTGTGAGGAGGTAAAAAGAACTTGCACCAGGGTGATGGTAGTTGAAGAGAGGAAGGTAAGATAAGGAAACATCAGTGGACTTTGATGTATGACTGGATATGGAAATGCAGAGGAGAAATGGGTCAAAGGTCTCCATACTGATGTCAGGCTGGTGGTACCCCTGACTGAATACAAGGGTTGTAGAATAGAGCTAGTTGAACAGAGGATGATTAATTTCCTTCATCTCCTTGGTCTGTGCATTTGCCCTGATGTTTAGTAGAATGCCTATACTCAGTGGATGCCTTAGTTAAAATATTGGTTTGGCAAAAAAATAAAATTAAGAATAAAAAAATATATATTGGTTTGGCCGCATCTACTGTGACCTATAAAAGGTGGAAAGTTCATTTCCCTCTATACAGAAATGTCTGGGCAGGTAGAGTCACTTGATTCCACTAGGTTGTCCAGAGATCGATTTCCAAGCTCCTTTGTTGCTTCACTTCCCCTAGGGTATATTATGGTTGAAGATGGCTTATTTCCTTAATTCTGCCTTAAAACAGAATTCAAGAAGAAAATAGGAAGTAGAGAGCAAAGAGATTCCCTTTTAAAAAATATTTATTTTTGAGAGAGAGAGAAAGAGATAGAGCATGAGTGGGGGAGGGGGAGAGAAAGAAGGAGACAGAATCTGAAGCAGTCTCCAGCTCTGAGCTGTCAGCACAGAGCTCAACACAGGGCTTGAACTCACAAGCCAGGATATCATGCCCTGAGCAGAAGTCAGGTGCTTAACTGACTGAGCCACCCAAGAGCCCCAAGAGATTCCTTTTTAAGGCAGTGCCCTATTGTTCTCTGCATTGCCTTGGTCACATGGCTATACCTAGGTATAAAGTAGGCTGTGAAAAATGCTGTGTTAGCTGGCCAGCCATGTAATCACTAAAACTCAGAAGTTCTATTGCTAAATAATCAAGAGGATTTTGTGGCCTAAGTTCTTAAACATGGGACCTGCTGCAGAGGTCCTTAGTTTTGTTGAATCAATGTGCTTAGAATTTGGTCACGCTGAGTTGTAGAAGGAGGGCAGGCCTCCAAGTGGAAGTGAACAGGAGGTAATTGAAGACGTAGACTAGTAGTCAGAACTGTGAGCAATCCATGCAATATAAATATGTGAGGCCCTTCCAAGGACCATGGTTGTACTTGTTAGACAAGAGAAGAAAGCAATGAAAACAAAACAAAACAAAGCAAAACAAACCAACAAATAAACAAATAAAAAGAAGACAATAGGGAGGATTTGCAGTGCGTGCAAGTTCGGTGGTAGGAAGTGGACAAAGAATCCAGGGAAATAATTGGAGACATAACCATCCAAATACACTGCAAAATATTGTTTCCTGAGGCAGGAAGAGAAACATGACATATTCCGGAAATGATAAAAAATTAAGGAAGACAAAAATAAAAGATGTTGGGACCAAGCCAAGAGTATGAGGGGAGAGAGCTGACTATTGAACAGAACAAAAATTTCAGCTAAGATGTGTAGCTTGCCAACATGAGGCTCCATGTAGAGCCTCAGATAAGATGGGCTAGTCTACAAAAGGAATCTGGTCTGTTGCAGAAGGACATTGTTTAGAACACATTTAGTGAAGGAAAGGTTCTGTTGAAAGTATGGAAGTATGTTCAAGAAACTGCCTGGTTGTGTGTGAGGGAAGATATTATACTGGCCTATTTACTAACTACTATTTCAGTGGGGAAATTGACACTTGAAAACAGATCAGACAAGTTCTGTAAGCACTAAAAAAAAAAAAAAAAAACACACACACAAAAAACAAAAAACCCCAAAACACCAAAACTTTAATTTCTATAAATAGCTTCATTTAGGTTAGATTTTTAAATAATCAACCAGTAGTATACACTACAATTGGAAGGTTCATATCCATTCTAAAAGGAAAGGATTTTGAATATGTGGTGTTTCAATTTTCTGGAGTATTGTGTGGTGGAAAGAAGAATCTTCCTAAACTCATTCAGGGGCCTCATATTCTGGCATCTGAGTCATGTCATTCCCTCAAAGTATACTTTTGACCTGTTTTGCTTACACTATCTAATAGGGAACAAATCTGGCATGTGGTGTTTTGTTTTTGTTTCTGTTTTTGTTTTAACTGACCTGGAAGTGAGGCTTATTCAATAGCCAAGGAACCTTTGACACAGATGTTATCTTTAGCTCCCTTTATTTTTGAACTTGATAAAAAAGAAATCTAGGTCCAAGCTAAATGGGTTTAGTAATTTGTCTGAATTTGTTAGATCTTATTGATCAGTGCTGCCCAATAGAAATATAATGCAAGGCACGTATACAATTTTCAATTTTCTAGTAGCCATATTAAAAAAAAAAAAAACATAGAGAGAGGGGTGCCTAGGTGGCTCAGTCATTAAGCATCAGACTCTTGGTCCGGGCTCAGTTCTTGATCTCAGAGTCATGAGTTTAAGTCCTGCGTTGGGCTCCACACTGGGCCTCCTTAAAAAAAAAATGTAGAGAGATAGGCAAAATGAAAATTAAAACAAACAAACAAACTTTCAAGTACCCAACTAGCTATAAGAGCTAGTTCAATAATTCAGTATTGGATAGCATGGTTCTGGAGAATTCATCAATCATTTTTGTTCTCTGCTTATTCTAATGTTGACATGAATGTGTTGATTGCAAGTCTATCATTAAGGAGTTCATTAAGGATTTGTCCTTAATTTTAAGTGTGGGAGTTATACTGGGCACTAATGCTAATAATAATGTTTAGTGAATTAATATTCCATTGCTTTACTTTCTGACTTGGATGTCTTTTTTTAAGTTTATTTATTTTGGGGGTGAAAGAGTGAGCAGGGGAGGGGTGGAGAAAGAAAGGGAGAGAGAGAGAATCCCAAGCAGGCTCTGTGCTATCAGCACGTGGGGCTCCATCCCATGAACCATGAGGTGATGACC
Source organism: Panthera onca (assembly GCF_046562875.1). Classification (NCBI taxonomy): domain Eukaryota; kingdom Metazoa; phylum Chordata; class Mammalia; order Carnivora; family Felidae; genus Panthera; species Panthera onca. The sequence goes on along the minus strand of NC_138355.1, from coordinate 12,322,190 downwards.
TTAGCCAAAATCAAGAGTCAGATGCTTAACCAGCTGAGCCACCAAGGTGCCCCTCACCTTGGATGTCTTAAAAGTAAGACAGCTATTCCTTTACCAGCAACATGGGTTTTTCAACTGTGCCCAGGATGATGTGGGCAGAGGCAGAAAAATAAAATGATCTTCATCTGGGGACCACTGAGATCCTACATTCTCACTGATAGTTATGCTTCTGTCTTTACCCTGAAGTTTCAGGGGAAAATATGGGGAATTATGAGTAGATTTTGGGTCAAAGTCTTCTTATCATTCTGGCCTTACTTTCCCAGTGCTTTAGTCCAGTCAGGCTGCTGTAACAGCAGTAGACAGCATCTGTCTCTATACATCACTGTTACAGTATCATTGACTATATTCTTTATTCTATACCTTTTATTCTCATGATTTATTCATTCTGTAACAAGAAGCCTGTATCTCCCACTTCTCTTCTGTATCCCAATCTTCCACCTTCTTTCTCTCTGAGAATCAATAGTGTGTTCTCTGTGTTTATGAGTCTATTTCTATATTTGTTTGTTCACTTGTTTTCTTTTTTAGATTCCATATATAAGTGAGATTATATGGTATTTTTCTTTCTCTTAGTTCACCTAGAATAATCCCCTATAGGTCCATCCATGTTGTCAAAAATGGCAAGATCTCATTCTTTTTAATGGCTGAGTAATATGCCATTAAATGTATACACAACATCTTCTTTATCCATTCATCTATCGGTAGACACTTGGATTGCTTCCTTATCTTGGCTATTGTAAGCAATGCTGCAATAAACATTGGGGTGCATATGTCTCTTCAGATTGGTGTTTTCATCTCCTTTGGGTAAATACCTAGTAGTTGAATTACTAGATCATGTGGTATTCCTATTTTTAATTTTTTAAGTAAGCTCAGTACTGTTTCCCACAGTGGCTGCACCAATTTACATTCTCACCAACAGTGCATATGAGTTCTGTTTTCTTCATATCCTCACCAGCACTTGTTATTTCTTGTCTTTTGCATACTAGCCATTCTGACAGGTGTGAGGTGATATCTCATTGTGGTTTTGATTTGCATTTTTTTGATTATTAGTGATGTTGAACATCTTTTCATGTATCTCTTGACCATCTGGATGTCCTCTCTGGAAAAAATATCTATTTAGGTTTCCTGCCCATTTCTTTTTTTATTTTTTTTAACGTTTATTAAGACAGAGACAGAGCATGAGTGGGGAAGGGACGGAGAGAGGGAAAAAGAGAATCCGAAGCAGGCTCCAGGCTCCGAGCTGTCAGCACAGAGACAAATGCAGGGCTCAAACTCACGAACCATGAGATCATGAACTGAGCCGAAGTTGGATGCTTAACAGACTGAGCCACCCAGGTGCCCCCCTGCACACCACCCCCCCAACATTTCTTAATCAGATGTTAATGATGATGATGATGGGTGTTGAGTTATATAAGTTCTTTATATATTTTGGATATTAGCCTCTTATTGGATATGCCATTTGCCCATATCTTCTACAATTCAGTACATTGTCTTTTCATTTTATTGATGATTTCCTTTATATGCAGAAGCTTTTTATTTGGGTGCAGTTCCAATAGTTTATTTTTGCTTTTGTTTCCCTTGCCAGAGAAGACATTTCTAGAAAAATGTTGCTAGGGCCCGTGTGAAAGAGATTACTGCCTATGTTGTTTTTCTAGGAGCTTTATAGTTTCAGGTTTCACATGTAGGTGTTTAATACACTTCGAGTTTATTTTTGTCTATGGTGTAAGAAAGTTGTCCAGCTTCATTCTTTTGCATGTAGCTGTCCAGTTTTCCTGGCACCATTTATTGAAGAGACTATCTTTCCCCATTGTCTATGCTTGCCTCCTTTATTATAGATTAATTGACCATACAATTTTGGGTTTATTTCTAGATTTTATATTTTGTTCCACTGATCTTTGTGTCTGTTTTAGTGCCAGTGCCATACTGTTTTGGTTATTATAGCTTTGTAGTATGTCTTGAAACCTGGAGATTGTGATATCTCCAGTTTTGTTTTTCTTTTTCAAGATTGGTTTGGCTACTCAGGGTCTTTTGTGATTCCATACTAATTTTAGGATTACTTGTTCTGGTTCTGTGAGAAATTCTATTGGTATTTTGATAGGGATTGCATTGAATCTGTAGATTGCTTTAGGTTATGGGCATTTTAACAATATTAATTCTTCCAGTCTATACTCTGAAAACGACAAAAAAATTAGTGAAAGAAATTGAAGATGACACAAACAAATAAAGGATATTCTGTGCTCATGGACTGAAAGTCTATATGACCTTTCAAAAGACTAACCTGTAGGGACACCTGGGTGGCTCAGTCAGTTAAGCCTCTGACTTCGGCTCAGGTCATGATCTTACAGTCCATGACTTCCAGCCCTGTGTCAGGCTCTGTGCTGACAGCTCAGAGCCTGGAGCCTCTTTCAGATTCTCTCTCTCTCTCTCTCTCTCTCTCTCTCTCTCTCTGTCTCTCTCTGCAACTCTCCCACTCACACACTCTCTCTCTCTCTCTCTCTCTGTATCTCAAGAATAAATAAACATTAAAAAATTAAAAAAAAAAGACTAACCTGTAAACATGAGCCACTCAGGTTTAAAAAGCAAGGGAATGATATGCAAATATCAGCATTCTTAGAGATGGTACTTGGAAATCAGTTTGAAGAATGGACAGGAAGCAGTGAGAGTCATCAGTGATTCTAGAATCACTTAAAAGGTTTCTTGAAGTACATGTTTATGAAAATCTGATGCCCAGATTTTCAGGTGTGCAACGGAGTGATTGTTGTGATGAGCATGCCTGCTGGTCCAGGGAACACACTTTGAGAACTATCGTACTACATTTGGGAGACTACTTCAAAAATTTTTGCATTGATCTATGTGAGATATAACATAGATATAAATGCTGACAATAGAGTTGACGAGGAAGGGTTGGTTCCAAAGATATGAAAGGAGTTATGATTGACAGGACTTGTTAAGAGACCAGAGTATACAGATGAAGTAGAGGTAAGTGTCTAGATTGATTTCTAGATTTCTAACTTTAGTAGGTAGATGGAAAATGGTGGTACCTTTATCGCAACGTATGGAATAAAAGAGGAGAAGATAGAATGGTTTGGGAGTGGAACTGATGATGAGTTTGGTTTTAAACACATCCAATGGAAATTTATGTGCAGATATCTGTTAGGAAAGTGGAATAGTGTAAAATTGGGGATACAGTTACAAGAATGAAGTTATAAGTGTGGGCAGGTACATCTCTAGAAGAGAAATCATAGGTATAAAGTGAACAGAATAAAGTGCTAAGAACAGAACTGTGAAGTATGCCAGTATTTAAGGTGAAATCAGAATAATTCACCTTGAAAAGGTCTGAGAAGGGCTGGCAGGAGCCATGGAGTATTTCCTAGGAGGTTGTGATCAGGCTGTCAGCACTGCAGTGAGGTCAACTGACATATGGATTCAAATGCACTTAATTTTGTCAGAGTGTCATGGATGGGACCCAGACTGCATTTATCTGAAGTTAGAAAGTGTTTTTGAGGACAGAAAACATGCCTTTTGTTTTTCTGATATTATGTTTCTGTTCACTTCTGAAGAAGATTACACTATTGATGGAAATACTTGGGGGTGTGAGTGGATTCACACTCAAGTTCTAAGCTAATATTTTAGCTAAAAATTAATAAAATGTTTAGAGAAGAAATTGAGAATCAAAATCAGATCATGATCTTACGGTTCGTGACTTCGAGCCCTGCATCAGGCTCTGGGCTGACAGCTCGGAGCCTGGTGCCTGCTTCAGATTCTGTGTCTCCTTCTCTCTCTCATCTTCTCCCACTCTCACTCTGTCTCTATCTCTCAAAAATAAATAAATATTATAAAGAGAATAATATATGTATGTGTACATATGTACATAGACATACATATATATTCTTTTGAGGAAGCACTGTCTCTTGTGGGGTATTATTCCTTTCTACAGAAAGCTTTCAGAAGTGAGGGTTTTGTGGTTGGTCCTTCTGAAAGTGTTTTGTTTTATTCCTCACCCCCATCCCTGCTGGGGAACCAAGAATGCTATTATTGCTATTAAGAATATTGTTTTACTTTGTGACTCTGTGTGACAGCTGGTCACGATTATTTTATTAGTTTACTGATTGGCCCAACTTAAACCAAAAAGAAAGACAAGGTCAGCAAATGTGATAGCTGTTAGGGCAGCTGTCACTTCTGGTAATCTGGCCACAACCTTTTTTTCCCTTTTCCTCCAGTGTTTTTCTAAGCAGATTTATAACAAAACCAAGAGAGTAAATAGAAATTGCTGCCCTCCACAAGATCAGGACCTGGGATAATGGTTTCATAATCAGGATTTATCAGTGGTGTCTGGAAAACATATTTTAAATGTGTGTGTCCAATAACAATGTGCCCACCTTTATTTTGGGAAAACTTCTTGTGAGGTGTGCACATTGATTGACTCTTTAGGACTCCCTAGAAAGCCAGATTAGAGACTGAGCAGACATAGCCCTTTGGATTTGCTTCTTGTATTCCTCTATTAATTAGTTGGAAAGTTCTCCACACAATGTGGGCCAAATGCAGAACATGAGGGACTGCCAGTAAAGCAGTGAGCTTCCTAAAAGACTAGAATCAAAGCACATTTTCTATTTTGGCCTCTATTTTGGGTCTGATCAAATGGATTTTCTGTGTATAGATTTTATCTTTCACTTGTTGACCCGTGTTTCAAGGCCCGGCAGTACAAAAGGAACACTTCAAATCTCAGGCTGCAAATTATCAAATGTGTAATTGTTTTTTTCACAGAGGTGAAACTAATCTTCTAAACTATTAGAAAGTTTACTTGTTGACAGATCACATTCTTAAAAGACTAGCAAACAGCATGCTATTGAGGCTTATGGGTGAAAATGGAAGATTTGAAGGTATAAGTCATGAAACACAAAAGTTCAAATCAGTTTTGAATACTTTAGTAAGGTAGTAAAGTAATGACTTTAAGTTATGTGTTTTTCATTTAGGATTCAAAACAACATGTAGTAAAGCATATCACTGGAGTTCAAATTAACATTTCCCTCTTTTCCTTTCTTTGAGCAGGTGGTCAAGTTATTAAGCAACAAAAGGTCACAAGCAGTTGGAATATTAATGTCTAGCCTTCACTTAGATATGAAAGATATACAACATGGTAAGTACACAAATAAAGATTCAGCTTTTGAATACCCACTTTTGGGCAGAAGGATGTGATGTTTGGTGGTAAAGTTGTTTAGAGTGTTTAGAGTTATATTGAGATTAGTATGAATGCTACCGATCTTTCTTCCATGATCGTTTCTGGAAGGGCTGCTCATAACTTGGCTTTTGCGTTGTTTCTGTATCTTGCTAAAAGCCTAATTCTCATGTGACATATTTAGTATGCATTAATAAAGTTTGATTTTTGATTCATCATAAATACTGGTCTCACTGTGCCCTGTAACTAATTAGACTTTATCTGAGGTATTTACTTCTGGATGCCATTCTCAAAGAGTGACTGGTAAACAGGATAATAATGAGGTAGGTCTCAGCCATTGAAAATAGCTAGAGATAGTGTATTGGAGAGAGAAATATATTGAGACTTGAATCTCAAGTGTTTGATGAGCTAACATAAATTTTCTAAAAGGTTGGCTTCAACCAGTGTAGGAGTTACATGGATGCTTGTTTTGATTGTTGTTGTTTTAAGAATGGTTTTATGATTAGAGATGTCAAACAGTAGACTGGATTGCCATGTATAGTAATTAAAACTGAAAAGTGTTCAAGAGGTTGAATGATCATTTGTCACAGATGTCTATAAATCATTGGACGGACAAGGGGGCATGTTCTCTTAGTCTTCCTCTGAGATATGATGAGTTGGTGAAAGAATTGCTAAAGCAAATTTATTATTTATAAATTTTTAGGGTGGAAAGCTGTCCCTCTTCTTTCAATTATTTGGGATGACTGTATGTAAACCCCTGGGCTTTTCTATGCATAGTTATTTTTTTTTTTTAATTTTTTTTTAACGTTTATTTATTTTTTTGAGACAGAGAGAGACAGAGCATGAACAGGGGAGAGGCAGAGAGAGGGAGACACAGAATCTGAAACAGGCTCCAGGCTTTGAGCTGTCAGCACAGAGCCCGACGCGGGGCTCGAACTCACAGACTGCGAGATCATTACCTGAGCCGAAGTCGGCCGCTTAACCGACTGAGCCACCCAGGCGCCCCTAGTTATTTTTTCTAGTAACCATCAAAGATGGTTTCAAATGATTCTTGCCCACTTATATTATTGTTAGTGATCCATATACATGGAAGCAGTAATATCATGACCTTTTGTTATTTCTTTTATGTTGTTTTAATTTATATCTTTACCCAGGCTTATAAAATATTTTCTGGGTTTGGAGTCAGGGTGATTTTAACATTTTCTAAGTGGCTTTAGTGTCGATATTTTAAATATTTGAATCCTACCCTATAATTAACAGCCATTCCTATTCCATATCTTCCTGTCACATTTATGCTAGGAGATGTGCCCAAGCACATTTATGCTAAGAGATGAAGCAGTAATATCATGACCTTTTTGTTATTTCTTTTATGTTGTTTTAATTTATATCTTTACTCAGGCTTATAAAATATTTTCTGTGTTTGGAGTCAGGGTGATTTTAACATTTTCTAAGTGGCTTTAGTGTCAATATTTTAAATATTTGAATCCTACCCTATAATTAACAGCCATTCCTATTCCATATCTCCCTGTCACATTTATGCTAAGAGATGTTGCCCAAGGTGAATAAAGGAATTAAATTTATATTCAGAATGATCCATAAGCTGTCCAGAGCCTGAGAATAGATTTAAAGCAGATTGAATCATCCAATGGCATGCCAGTTTACCTAGTAAAGAAATATGGCTTCAAGTAGAACACAGGCTCTATAAATCATGAAAACATTCAACTGGCTTTCTAGCTTACCCCTTTATGAATGCGGATTCTATTTGTTAGCTTTAAAATATTTTGCGGAATAATTCATAAATAGCACAAGCCTGGTATGCCCTGTCAATTGATGAGTAACTCTTAATCATAATTTAAGTTTTTATTAAACTGTTTTGATGGTGAGGAGACTTCCTCAAACTGAAGCATTGGGGGTAGTCGTCATAGAACAGGACGGCAAGGCTGGCGCCGAGCAGTACTTGGCGTTTCTAAAGCTGGCAGATGTAGCCCAGTTAAGTCATAGAATGAAATCTGAAAATAATGATATGGTCCTTTCCTTCAGTCAAATATTCAATCCGGGTTGAGTTAATAATGAGAACCTTATGAACAAAGGAGTCCGCCTCACATCTGTGTCTGTGGTAAAGCCAGTGAGAGTTCATTGAAAATTTGCTCGCTTAACATGCAACGCTAACAATAACATGGCATGAACGTCAGTAGTTGAAGGGTCACACAGAATTATGCATAAACTTTATCCTATTAGGATGTGAAGTGATTGCTTGAATCACTTTGAAACCCTGCACATGGTTTTCTAAAAAAAAACAGCCGCCTTAGAATTTAAGTCTGAAGAAGCAAGTGGTGTGCCTTTCAGTGAATAAAGTCCTGTTCTGTCTCAGTATGGTGTCTGGGACCATGATTTACATGTGTGAATCACTTGTGGCCTCTAGAATAAACTTGACTTCTATCAGGATATGCCTCCACTGAGAAATCCACAGCAGCATAAACATCATTGATTTCGGTTGTAGAAGCAGCCACAGAATTTATCCAGACCTCCAGTGTCATCTTATAGAAGAGCAAACTAAGATCGTTTGGTGGTCAGGTTTCTTTTTCAATGTCACAAAGCATGTTAATGGAACAGGCTGAACTTGTACCAAGCCTTCTTCACTCGCTGGTCCTGTTCTTTTCATTCATATGAGCTGCTCCTTCAAGATTGTGCTTTTTCTACAAACAGCATCGGTATCTTGAAAACAAAGTATATGTAATATTGTAAAAAGCAGCAGGAATTATTTTCTCTCTTTCCCTTCTCCCTCACTGAAACTCTAGGAAAGGTTAGAGTTGAGCTTACTTTGTAATGCTTCTATTTTTAAAGTGCTGTGTAAGAGTAATTAATGTGGAAGGTTTAGATTAGAGGTGCCAAAAATCTCATCGTGGTCTTGCCACTACATCCACTAAACACCACATCCTGCTCAGACTCAAAGGGAGGTAAAGATAGGTTTTTTTCTACAATGGCACATATAGAGTCCTCAGTGTTAAATAGAGTCAAAGGGCAGAGAGGAGAGAAGGCATCTGTTTCTTGACTAAGTTTACTAATATGGCAGTGAGACAGTCCCAAATGATTAACTGTGTGTGTGTGTGTGTGTGTGTGTGTGTGTGTGTGCGCGCGCGCGCGCGCGTGTGTGTGTGTGTGCATGCACATGTGCACACAAATGTTGCAGTGAAGACCGGAGTTGTTCTAATGCAGTTGTAAATGTGTCTGGTAACTTCTAAGCTATCCTGTACATTACAACAGTTTTACAGTGGAAAGGGTGAAACTGTGGTGTGCCACCTCTGAAGAAAAAAAAAAAAGACCACTCCAATGGTTTAGAATAATTTAAAGTCTAGGATGAATGTACTTTTCAGAACGGATTTTCCTTTCTTTTCTAGGGCCTTAGGGTCACTATGGGTTTAGGATTTCCTTAAATCAAGCTCAAGGGATCCCCTGAGGCAATGCTAACTGCTTATCCACTGCATAGTTGGTTTCCTTTGGAGTCCCAGTTTATTGTCAGATGGGTCTAGAATCTGTACTTTGGGTGGACCCTGAGCTTTGATATTTAGCTTTTGACTCCATTAGGCTGTCAACAGAAAGTGCAGATTTGTTGGGATAGGGCTAAAGCACTTTGTGAACTGGCTCATTTTCTTATATACTCTTGTTTAGCATGATAATTCCTATCTTGACTGATTTTTGATGCTTTTAAACAATTTTATAAACATATTTTATCCAGCATTTTAAATTGTTCTCATGGGAGGATTGATTCCAATCATCTAGCCTATTATTTTCAGAAGTTGGTATTATGAGAGTATCCTCCAGCTCTGTAGTTGAGTTTTGTTAAAAGAGACTGAAGTTTCTATACAGCATTCCATCCATATTTTGGGAGTCAGTGTGGTATTCGCAGCTCCAGGTCCATTTTAGTGGGAAACAGTAGCTGCAGGGCAATTTCAAATTTCATAAGGCTCAATTTTACCCCACCCCGTCTCACTATGAGGTAGAATATCCACATAATTTACCATCCAAACCTGGATACCTTTGAGAGTGGAAGGGGGTGCTATGACTAATACTGCCTGTGCAGCAGGTACAAATGGGAAATTTTTCAGGAACATCAGGAGTAGGGCAACTCTACCATCAGATCAAATGGAAATGAATTTCTGATCTAATTCTCCTTCATATACATGTATTTGTAAAACAACTATTTATTGGCTAGGGAACTTCAGTTCATAGTGTGGAAAGCCTGTTTGGTAAACCTGAGATTGTCTAGCTGTCTGTCCTTTTGGTACTGTCATCAATACCTTGTCTGAAAGGTTTGCTCCAGATTGATGTAAACACCTCACAGAGGCAGGAATCTGTTAGCCTTATATTCTGTACCTGGCAACTAGAAATCTAACTCAGCCAATGTCTGGACCCAAGAGCACTTAGAGACGAAGCTTCAGGCAGCGTCCTTAAAGATCCAGGCTATAGACTTACTCCACTAAGTTTTCATGCTCTGTCTGTGGGCAGGGTGGAGTAGAGCATGTCTAAGAGATTTTAGCTAACCTGCATGTCTTATATTCTTTTAGTTTCACCAGTGAAGGCCCATTTCAGATATTAGAATGTTAACTAGCAAAGCCTCAGTTACTGATCTACATAGGGATAGATGAGGAGCTTGTGATAACTGACTCTGAAATATGGCCTTTCTTACGTAGTGCTGGCCTACCATCCCTGAGGTATGGGTGTTAAGACAAGTGACTGCTCCTTAAGTTGAAGCTTTAACTGGCTCATATATACCATTACATCACCTTAGTATATATGTTTTAAAATAGATTAAAGATGGGGCATCTGGGTGGCTCACTCAGCTAAGCTTCTGACTTCAACTCAGGTCATGATCTTGCGGTTTGTGAGTTGGAGCCCCAGTTCAGACTCTGTTCTGACAGCTTGGAACCTGGAGCCTGCTTCAGATCCTGTGTCTTCCTCTCTCTTTGTCAAGAATAAACCTAAAAAAAACCCTGCCTATTTAAAAAATAGATTAAAGATACTGTAGCAAGGGATACCTAAGATGTATTTAATCATCCCACCCCTAGAAAATAAGTTTTGCTAATCTTTCAGGATTGGGCAGCCCAAAGTATTAATTAATAGCCCTCGTTCCTTTCTTCCTTTTAACGTCTGTGCTATCTAAAGCCAACTAGTATTATGAGCCCATGGGCAACAAATACTAAATTATGTCCTTGTTGAAATGTCTATCCTCTTTAAATCTGGTTTATCAAAATCATGTGTCTTGATATTAAATAAGATAACTATGCAAACCACCTGGCAAATAAAATCATGTTTATTTTTATTCTTTGGTCTCTAAGCCTAAAGATTGCTTTTTCAAACACTTTTAAAAATGCAGTTAAGGATACCTTACAAGGATGATAACATGCTTTTAGCTTTAAATTCCAGTGAAGTCTATCTGTTAATTTCTGATTTCTTATTGGAACCTGCTTCATGTTGCTGTTCTTTTGATCTTCTGTCATTGCCCTCCTTCAGAGGAGATCAGAGTTGTTAGAAGCCTTATCCTGATAACTGTTGTAAGGCAAATATCGAAATAAGCTATATCAAATGATTGTTTTGGTTTCCAGTGCAAATAAAATTTATGTTTATACTATATTATGTAGTCTAGTAAGTACATAGTAGTATTTTATTTTTAAAAATCATGTATACATCTTAATTAAAAAATACTTTATGGCTGAAAAATACTAACCCATCATCTGAGTTTTCAGTGGGTTATGATCACTGAGCACAGATCGCCATAATAAATATAATAATAATGCAAAATTTGAAATATTGTGAGAATTATCAAAATGTGACACAGTGACACAAAGCGAACCAATGCTGTTGGAAAAATGGCACCAATGTACTTGCTTCCAGCAGCATTTCCACAAACCTTCAACTTTTAAAAAAACGCAGTATCTGCCAAGTCAATAAAGCTAAGTACAATAAAATGAGGTAAGCCCGTAGCTGTGTAAAGTGGTCCAGAAAAGGGAGTTATAACTGTTCATTATACAATGGAGGGAATAGAGACTTCTAGATTAAGCTTGCCTGGGGCTTCACCTTAATAGGATCAGAATGGGTGTCCAGTTCCTTCGGCTCCTACACTGGCCAAAGCACTTTGGGCCCTCAGTTGTTTTTGAGTTACTAAAGTTCTAGAAAATATATTTAGCAAATTAAGTGTCATTTCATACATTCCTCAGTTTGTTTATTGGGTCTCTTCCTTAGAGAATGAAGCAGATTTTTTTTTTCACAGCTATGAAAAATACTTTAGAGGGAATTATTAATGGAGTTGCTTGTTCATGATTGAACCAAGCAAAGATAAACAAATTTGCTCTAGAGAAACAACCTGGGCTGAACTTATTGATGAATGAAAGCAGGTTATGTTTACTTGTAAAAAGCTTGTGACACACAGAGCATGGAACTTTCCAGTTTACTGATGCTCAGAGAGTATATAGGGAAAGACGCTCTATCTCCCTAGTTCAGTCCTTGCTTTCATTTTGTACTCACACTCTAAGCATATTTCTTTATTCTTTGTGTCTGTATTTCCCTGCGTTTTTCCCTTTACTTTCACGTGTAGACTAGCATTGATTAAGAGCGTGATTCCAGGGCCGAGCTGCTTGGGTTTTATTTGGGACAGAATGTATTTCTCCCCCCCAGCCCCCAATTCATCTGTTCAAAGCCCTAATCCCCAGTGTGATTGTACTGACAGTGGGGCCTTTGGGAGATACTCAGGTTAGGTGAGCTCATGAGGGCGGCTCCCATGATGGGATTAACACCCTTTAAGAAGAAGAACGGAGGCCACAGTCTCTGCAAACTAGGAAGAGGGTCCTTACCAGTTCAAGCCTCCAGAACTGGGAGACCTTAATTCCTTTTTAAACCACTCAATCTGTGATATTTGTTAGCGGCACCATCTGACCGATTTGGTAAAGATTCTGGGTAAGACAGATTTGAATCCCAGTGCTGCCACCGGTTAGCTGAGTAAACCAGGGTGCTTTTCCTCGTATCTCTATACCTCAGTCTCCTCATTTTAGAAAGGGCGACTAAATGAATTATTTCCTGTAAACACACACACATTAAACGGTCAATATTCTGTCCTCACCTTTCTGCATTTCTTAGAAAAGGAGTTCGTTTATAGGCTTTGGAGATGTTTGAACTCAGAATCTGGCCAACCAGTGAGGAGGGAGAACTTAGAGACTTTATTCCTTCTCCTGTTACTGAGAACATGTTCTGCTACAAGCCTTTACCATGAGACAACAGAGGTAGTGGAATACAGAAGCTGCACCTGATGACCTTTGAGAGCAAGATGAGAGAGGAGGAGTGGGAGTCTAAGTTCAAGGGGTGCATAACTAACGCAGACTTGATTCTTCTGGAGCTTGGGTTTTCCATCAGTATTACTAAAATATTGAATATTAGTACTGAGCTGTGTCCATTTCTGTTTTCTGGATGGAGATAAATATGAGAATTATTTCTATTAGCAGCTCCTAGAAGGTGAGCATGGACACATCCTTGGACTGTACTTTGTCTGCAAGGAGAGCAATTTGTTTTGGAAATTTAAAAGGCTGGGGTCTCCCCTAACTGTGTGATTTCTAAATCATTGTCTCTGTGCAGCGTGCCAACCATATTCCTCGTGGACCACTGTTGGCTGTGGGTGGCTTGTGAGGGTAGCAGGGGAAGGCAGTTTGACTTGGTTGCTACAGCGAGTTTTGGTAAGAAGCAGGAGTAGAATCTTAAGTGGAGACACAGACAGATGCCTTCTGTTTCTTGCTTTGACATATTATTTAACTGACGGTTACACTGGTTTCTAGCTATGAATGTAAAGTATAAAAACACTTCTTTAAAACCTAGAGATACCCTTTCTTAACTATGAGAACTTACGGTAACTCTTCCTGTGTATTTTGATAGCCTACACACATAGTAGCTTTTTCACCCTTTCGGGCTGCCACTGAATACCATTTTTTTAATGAAATTTTCTACCAAATGAGTTGTAGATTACAAACTCCTGGTCTGTTTCGTAGAGTTTCTGATTTCATTCTTTGAGACACAAGCTTTTTCACTTGTCTATTAATTACCAGAAGAAAGTTTATCCATAATCATTTATTTATTTTTGTAATATTCTCAAAACCTGGGTTCAGTATGGGCAATGTTGTTTTTTTTCCTGGCAGGTTTTCCAGTGTCTGGCTTCTTTGTGAAACTCAAGTTTACAAGGCTCACTTAGAAATTGCTTCATGCCCCCTTTTTTACCTTTATTTTAAGTGTTTTCCTCACATAGGATATAGAGTTTTAAGTCCTGTTTATTATATTTATTGGGACATTAAAATCTAGTAAATGCTACTGGGAAGTTTAGTGAATGGTTTTCATTGAAATGTAAAGTCAATTAGAATTAGAAATTTGAGAAGAAAGTGGGCTCCATCCAGTGAGCTGTGTAACCTTTTCATCAATTGTAGCCTTGTCGCAGAGAAAAATACATGCGAGATAGGTCCACTTTCATTAAAACCTACTTTTAGAAATTTAATATAAGAATATGTTTTAAAAATTCATTACCTACAGTTTGTTATAAAAAGAAAGACCTCCTAAATCATTTTAAGTCACACATAGATTATTAAATCAAGGGAAAATGAATGATAAGTTTTTATTACAGCCTCAGAAAAAACCTGGGTTGTACTTAGCTTATATTTTTTATGACATTGTTCCACAATTGGGCTTTTTGATTATGCTTTTATGGGAAGGAGAAACACAATACTTGAGGCTGTTCTGAAACTGTGAGCTTTGATGTGGGTATTCTTTTCCTTCATTGCACTTAGTGTTTGATTATGTATTGGTGTTTGTGTGTTTGTTTTTTCTGCCCCCCTCCACCACCTCCCAACCCTCCCTCCCACATAAGCTCCATGAAGCCTGCAGATAAAGCCCACTACAGCTCAGCTCAGGATGTTCGCCCATATAATGCCCTATCTGCTCTTCACAATCATCGGGTGATTGTTAAAGGAATTGCCCAGGACCAAATGGGGGGTGCGTGGAGGTGGAGCCCAAATTTGAGCACAGACACTGAGTGCATAATTAATCACACCAACTTTGACCCTTGACCCACTATGTGTTAAAGGTGCAGTTTTTGCAAAAATATTCCATTTGCACAGTCCTTGAGAGGGGTGGGGATTTGGACTGTTATTGGGGGAAAGGGAAACCCCCTCTTGATAACTGGAATCCCGTGTGTACTTTAAAATTGACTTATTTAAAATTCTATGTGTTTTGACACGTGCTTTTTCAGCACCCCAAAGCGGCCATCCTTAGGATGCTTTCTGGTCTTTATCCTCTCAGATGAACTGAGCATCTGAGAGTACTAGAGGTGAAGAAAGTAAAGAGTGATTGGCACTTTCCACATTTCCCTTAGGAGCTACCTGTGTCCTATTCCTACTAGGTACATTCTAGCAATAAACTCATGGTTATTCCCCGTAAGCCCTGTGTGCTGAGACATTGGGTAAAATGGTTTAAAAAGTTATGTAATGTGATGCTGTCTTTGAGCATGACTACAGTAATGATATTTCATGCTGATGACTATCTTACCTCCCTCCTCACAATCAAACATGAATACAAGAATACTACTTCCCTAGGAGCAGTTTTCATCCAAATACTTCTGAATATGCTATAAAATTTATTAAAGAGTTTCAAACAATTATTATTTACATGTGATTAAGAAATCAAATAGTACAGGAGGGCTTGCAATGGAAAACAACTCAGAATTCCCCATATGGACTTTGTCACTTCCATGATAGATTGTAAAGCCATGATTTCTCCTTGCTTGAGCCACTGTGGAATAATCCCAGCCTCCTTCAAGTAAATGGTGGAATTTAGGAGGATGCTTGTCTGTTGTTGTTACTGAACAGTATGAAGTCCTTATGAATTAAATTGTTGTGAAGAGAATTCTAAATTGAACATGATGTTTAAATAGATTATCTGCCAATTTTCTTTTAATTCTAAAATTTATGATTCTTAGTTTTGGGATGTACAATTGCTGATAATAATAATAATAGCCAGCATGCAAAGTCATTGCTGTAGGGTTTGCAATGACTCTATGAGGTAGGTGGTGTTATTATTCCCATCTCAGGGCCAAAAAACTGAGGCAGAGAGGCAAAAGTTAAGCAGCAGGTGTGTGTGTGTGGGGAGGGGGGGGGCTGTGGTTTAATCATAGGTGGTCTGGTTGCAAAGTCTGTGCTCTGAAGCCCTGTGCCGTATTTCCTAAGAAGTCTCAAGTGTTAGTAATTGTATCGGTGACTTAAGCTGGAGAAAATGGCACGTGATTTTTTTTTTTCCCTCCATGGTTCATAACTACAAAACCAGTCTACTGGCTAGCAACTATCATTGCTATTTACAGCACTCTAATGTAGTGTCATACAGCTAGAGCACACATTCTTATTGTGTGTGTTTGTAGGGGGAGTGGAGGGAGGGAAGGTAGAATCAAGGAACATAGAAAAAGACTGTCATGAAGGATGCAAAGAAGTTACTTAATGGATCTCGTCGGATTTGCTTTAAAATTCCTTCTATTATCACTTCCTGTCCAGTCTTCTGTTCTGTGCTTTAGGTGATACTCAGATGTGCTTTGCTAGAGAAAGCTGCCGAGTGGAGCGTGTGTCTATATGCCCAACTTCTGTACCAATTAAAGGGATAAAGAGAAGAATGCATTCGGAGACTATAATCACCTGAGCAACATATTTTCATATAAGTGCAAAGTGTATTAGAGTGGCCAATTATGCCGTTATAACCATTGGTTCTTACCATAAAGATCTCAGCGTTGACAGTTATATCAGGGGAATCTTGATTCATTCATTCCTACTATTTCTGTTTGCCTTCCTTTCCTTATTTCTTCCCATATTTAATTATTCACTTACTCAGATATTTACTGAGTATTTAGTTTGTGCCAAGCTCCATTCCTGGCACTGGGATACAAAAATGAGAACAAAAAAGCCAAAACAACAAATGGCTGTGTGGAACTTGAATTCCATTAGGGAAGAAAACGATTTATAAATATATAAAGCAAAATGTATGGTATGTCAAATGGTGATACGTGCCATTGAGGAAATAAACAAAAGCAGGGAATGGAAAAAGCACAGAGTGGAAGGCAAGGGAGAAGTCAGGGAGAGCCTCAGTGAGGACTTGAAATCTGAAGGGTGCAAGAAAAAGAACCCCATACAAATCATAGGGAAGAGCATGTTGTAAGAAGAAGCAGTCAAGTGTGACAATCTTGTGGTGCTAATAACCTGACACACTAAAGGATCAGCAAGTTGCCTGGTGATCCTAGAGAGAGTGATCAAGGGGGAGAGAAGTTTGAGATGTCTTTAGGTAAATAATGGGGGGCACAGGGCAGGGAGAAGTCAAGGGGGTTTGGCAGGAGGACCAGAAGAAAGCTATAATAGTAATTCAGATGCAAGACAATGGTGACTCGTTCCCGAGTAATGACAGTAGAGGTGTGAGATGTAGCCAGATTCAGAATATTTTTTGAAGGTAGAGGTAACAGGATTTGCTTATGGATTAGATGTAGACTCTGAGAAAGAGTGAGGACTCTAGGATTTTTGGCCTTAGTTAATACAAGGATTTATTTGCTATTTTCTGAGATGAGGAAAATTGCAGAAAGGGTAGTTTGAGAAGGGAAGATCAGGAGTTCCACTTGAGACATGCCATGTTTAAGATTCCTGTGAGACATGTGAGTAGAGGTGTTGTACATTTAGCATCATAAGTTCAGATTTAGAGAATTTTGGACTGGCGACACAGCATACGATTCATTAGCATCCTAATGATGGATGTAAGTGTAGGTGGAGTAGAATGGAAATCCAAGTATGAGCCTTGGAGTTCAGCAGTAAGAGGATGCAGAGAGAGGAGGAGGAACCAACAAATACCGAGAAGAAATTGCCAGTTGAGGTAGACGGAAGACCAAGAGAGTGTTTTGTCTTGAAACCAAGCAAAGGAAAAGAGAACTCTGTCAGATGTTGCTGATAGACCAAATTAAGTAGTGGTTGTTGGGGATCTTGACAACAGGTGGGCAAAGTGGTGGAGGCCAGAGCCTGCCTTTTATGAGAGGATGGAAAGAGCGATTTGGAGAAGGCTTGTATTAGGGTCTTTAATGACTTGAGAGAAAGTATAACATGTTTGTTAGTCATGTGAATGGTCTCTTAGGAATGGAAGAAATGAATCTATAGGAGACAGTGGTCACTGCTAGACTGATGCCCCTGAGGAGGGGGAGGAAGGCAACCAGTGCCAAGTACAAGGGTTGGCTTTAGTTGGACACTGACAGATCATCCATAGGAAAACTAGAAGGGGAAGAGTACCAGCACAGATTCATTGAGGCTCATATTTTGGGACTTGTGGGAGTTCTTTCTTAACTGTTTTTATTTGCTCAGAGAAGTAAGAGCAAGGTCATCAACTGGGAACCAGAAGGTTGAAGGTGGTGTTGGAGGTTTGAGGAGAATGGAGAGAGTTCTTTACCAGAGTGGCGGAGTAGGAAATTATAGTATGACCACAAGATAAGAGTAAAGGACCCATTTGAGGTGAGTGGCCATAAATTTAAGGATGGTTCATGTTTCTGGCAGTCATATTCATCTGTGAGGCATGCTCATGTACAGTGTGTTAAGAGTGGTTTTAACAAATGTTGAGTTTTGCCATTTTACTGAGACACCTCGGGGGAGGCAGGAGTTAAAGGGCATATGCATGTGGGTATAAATAATGGTCTATGGTTGAAAGTGTGTGTTAGGACATAAAGGAGGCATGTAAGGGACAAAATAATGGGAGGGGACTCAATGGATCATGGGTCCTGGTGAGACTGACAAGAGAAAACTTTGAACTCACCTTGGGGGTTATATAAACTTGTACTTCAGGTGACTTAACTGAAATCATCATGTTAACACCTAGTTTCACCTCAGCAAAAGGAAAATGAGCAATTAGCATTGTTGATGGAAGATGCAAGAATTTTCTGAGGCAGGCATCAGTGTTTATGTTGCTTCTCCAAACTAGACATCATTTGCCATCATGGTCCTCAAGGCATTGGCTATACTGAGCTACTCAGTTTACTGAAAATAAGTGAGTTTTCACAAACCTTCAGGATTATATCCTACTTGAATCTAATGTGACATTGCTTAGAGTATTCTAGATGGGCTAGGAGTTAGATCAAGTGGAAAATGAAGAGCAAAGAGAAATATACTTATGTTGAGCATATTATATATTTTTATTGGTTCTGTCTGGAAATGGGGCAGAATGCCCAAGCTCTCTTTGTTTTCCCTCATTTGTGCATCACATTTTGTTCACCAAGAAAATGGACTTATGCAGTAGATAATTGGAAGTTGTTTTACAATCAGATTGTGTTTTTACATTATTTCCACTGAGCAGTTGGCTCTAGTAATTATTCTTCCATAAAGAGGAACATAAACAGGAACAGCTTTCTTGATTTGCTAACACTCCTGTGAAGATAAATTTGAAATATTTGTCCCTAGACAAAATATTAGTAATTCAATACAAACAAATTTGATTACTCTTTAGTGGACTATTGGATAACGTTGAAAATTTGTGATAACAGCCATTTAAGGGAATACAAATTGAGTAATTTATGATCTCCATGTTGATATTAATTATTTCCTTTGGAAAGAAATTTCATTCTTAGCATTTTTCATTTGAAAATTCAAAATTTTACAATCAATCTGTTTTAGACCTGTTAGCTTCCATGCTTTTAGACTGCTATATTTTGATGCAGTTATGTCATGTATTTCTTCCTTTAAAAAGTTTTAATTAATGGAGAATGGAAATGTGTTTCATAAATATTATGCCTCAATAAAAATTGTTTTACACTTTTGAAAATCTCTTCATGGTCCAGTTTAATAGACAGCCAGATTCTCCTATCTGCTTTTGCATTTATTCAGTTGCTATATGTTGTTTTGGTTGAAATGTATGAAGAAAATCTGTCTTCACACAGATAATGCAGCTGGAAAGAGGTATTAGTCTTTCAGATTATGGTGGCTATTATTCTTTTGTTTTAAAGTTTACTTATTATTGAGAGAGAGAGAGAGAGAGAGAGAGAGAGAGAGAGAGAGAGAGGGAGAGGATGAATGCATGTGAGTGGGGGAGGGTCAGAGAGCTTGAGGAAGAGAGAGAGAATCCCAAGCAGCCTTCATGCTAACTGCACAGAGCACAATGCAAGGCTCAAACTCAGGAACTGTGAGATTATGACCTGAGCCAAAATCAAGAGTCCAATGCTTAATGGGCTGAGCCACCCAGGTGCCCCTGGTGGACATTATTCTTAATACTACACCAAAACTAGGGGCACCTGGGTGGCTCAGTCGATTAAGCGTCCAACTTCGGCTCAGGCCATGATCTCACAGTTCGTGGGTTCGAGCCCCGCATTGGGCTCTGTGCTGACAGCTCACAGCCTGGAGCCTGCTTCAGATCCTGTGTCTCCCTCTCTCTCTGCCCCTCCCCTGATCACACTCTGTCTCTCTGTCTCTCAAACATAATTAACATTAACAAAATATGACTTCACTCATATGAGGACTTTAAGAGACAAAACAGATGAACATAAGGGAAGGGAAACAAAAAGAATATAAAAACAGGGAGGCGGACAAAACAGAAGAGACTTATAAATATGGAGAACAAACTGAGGGTTGCTGGAGGGGTTGTGGGAGGGGGGGGATGGGCTAAATGGCTAAGGGGCATTAAGGAATCTACTCCTGAAATCATTGCTTCACTATGGGCTAATTCGGATGTAAATTTTAAATAATAAAAAATCTTCAACCAATAGTAGTTTCCTTATAGTTATTTGCAATTTGGAATTTCAAAGCCATATCAATACACTTTTCACACATTAAAAAAAAAAGATTACATTTCACTCAACGTTAAATACATCGATCTGCTAACATTACCTTATTTAACTGAGTTAAGGCATTTGGATGACTTAGATGTTTGGCAGAAAACACAAATTTAGGAGTATGGGTTCACTTAAATGAAACCCAAATATTCATTTAAATTCTAACAGGCTCTGCTATGTTTTGAAGTGAATTCCAGTTACAATATGTGTGTGCTAATGTTGGTTGTTTCAGTGCCCTGTTTTAAGCGTAACTTGCAACTATGCAGAGAGACATTTGGGGGTCCTGGACTCACTGCAGCGGTAGAGTGGAAACTAGCATCAGAGGGTCAGTCGACCTTATCTCAGCCATAATCTCTGGAATGAAATATTCCCGTCATCAGCTGCACGTAGCAAAAGGTCTGGGTGTCATAAGGAAATGACATCAGTTTTCTAGCATCTGTGATATGCCCTCGAGTAGTAATTTCAGAATACTTAGTAAAAGGCTTAGATTGTTGAAATATGATGTAGTCTGGGGAGTTAACTTTCAGTCTCAATCTCTGACTCTTTTATTCTGTGCCAGAAAGGAATCCTGCAAGACAGGATGAGTTTTCCTTTGTGGCAGCCTGGCTAGTGAGGATCAATACACCTACTCTCCAATTTCCTCACTTAGAAGAGAGGAGGAGGTGTGATATTCTCCGGGAATTCGAGGAAGAGGAAATTGTTTTTCTTGAACAAGAAGTTTCATGATTTCAGCTGAGAGTATTTTCAAGTATTTTGGCAAAGTGTTTTAGCCACCAGCAACCATTTCTCCTACGCAGATACGTTCAGATGGGCTCTATACACCTTGAACGCAAGGAGCAGACAAAAATACAAAAGAAGCTTTGTGTGTGGGAATTGTGAAATTTGAAGTCTGCATTGTTTTAATGGTTGAAGGTTTGATGGGATTATTTATGTATAGGAATACTTAAGGAAAATATATTAGCAAATTTTTGTGATGGTGGAAAAATGTTCTCTTGGTCAGTCAAAGCCAGTGGACTCCATTGAAAGCTTTTCTAAATAGTAACGCTCACCCTCTGTTTTACTATTTGTGCATATTGCCAGTCATCAAGGGATGTCAGGAAGCTCTGGTCATAAAAATAGCCTTCTTTAATTAAATAATTTCTTAATAAGCCATGAGAAGAAAAGGATACACGCATCTTACTCAAATCCACATTTGGGAGGCATCGTAGTTGCAGAAGTGCTAGAAGTCACTGGATATTTAAAATAATGAAGCATAAATTATATTAAAAAATAAATAAAATAATGAAGGAGGGGCGTCTGGGTGGCTCCAACTTCGGTTCAGGTCATGATCTCGCGGTTTGTGAGTTCGAGCCCTGCATTGGGCTCTGCGTTGACAGCTCAGAGCCTGGAGCCTGCTTTGGGTTCTGTCTCCCTCTCTCTCTGCCCCTCCCCTGCTCACCCCCTGTGTCTCTCTGTCTCAAAGGTGAATAAACATTAAAAACAAATTAAAAAATAATGAAGGAGGTGGATGGGGAATGAGGGATGGGGGCGAGGGGAAAAATGGGTGATGGGCATTGAGGAGGGCACTTGTTGGGATGAGCACTGGGTGTTGTATGTAAGCCAATTTGACAGTAAATTATATTTAAAAAAAAGAAAACATGAAAACTGAAAAAATAAAATAACAAAGAAGAAGGGGGGACAAATAGTCCCCTTTGTCAAGGCAGGATGCTGAGCATCTGGTGGTCATTTCTGAACCCTAGGGAGTGGGCAGTATGATGACAGAATAGCAGGTAGAAGGAGGAAAATTCCTCCAACAGTGGCCTTTCCATTCACCAGACAACTACTAAAGTTTAATTAAGGCTCAAAAGTCTAAGGGGATGAATTAGAACGGAGGCAGTTCCATTTGAAAAGTTTCTGTTTTACTTAGAAGCGACTTTTATTCATTAAAAGCACATCAGAGTAATCAGAATATTTGGAACTCCTCCCCATATTTAACTGATCTCTCATTCCCAGCAATGAAAGATTACATTAATCCACACACACACACACACACACACACACACACACACACACACATCAAGAGAGAAGAAAGAAAAACTTTCATTAACTGAACAAATGGCAGAAATGACTGAACACACACATAAACTAGAGCATTACATTTTTGCACGTATTAACTGCATGTTGAACTAAGTAAACCACAAAATGATTCTTAAGGGAACTTAAGTATCATGTGTATTCTTTAGATTTTGTTTCTCAAGTTTTTTGGCAAAATAGTCATGAGACAAGTTGTTAGTCAAAGTCATCTCTGTGGTACAATGAAAGGAATTACCGTAACATGTCACGTCTTGGTATGCAACCTCTCATATTCTCAGTCGTATATGTTCACAACTAAGTTTTCTTTATTTTTTGATAGATCTTTAATTTTCAGTGGCTAAACTTCTTGGTTTCTTTTCCTTCCTCAACATGTCTGCCAATAGATAAATGTTAATATTTACTGAGGAAGCTATGTAAGTGCATGTTTAAGTAAATTACTTTAAAAAATGACTTTTAAACCACAATTATAATCTTTATGTTTGTAAGTTCGGGCTTTCTCTTCGGGGTTCCTTTTGAAATCAGACATGTTTGTGAAGAATTACCCCCCAAAAAGTATGGCTGTTATCTGTGTGAAAGTTATTTTGGCACAAGGCATTTTAAATTTCTGATAGATTGTGTACTTTTGGAGCAATGTATATGCGTGCATTCAAAATAAAACTTAACAGTGTTCCCCCTTTACAGTATGTGTTAGGAAACAGTGGCAAAATGTGGACAGAGTTAGGGTCCTTTTTCCAGGGAGACTCACTAACAGTGGATCTTTTACACAAAGTACAGTGCGTTGTTTGAAACTATGTATGCTCATCTATACGCTGTGCTTAAAATAAACACTATCTGGGAATATGCTAGTCTTTTTTTCTTTCTTTCTTTTTTATTCCATACCCTAGATTTTGTCACCTGCCAAAGTCAAATAAATCTTATCTAAACAGTTGAGATAAGCCTTGAGTTGTACCCAGTATGGTCAAATCAACAAACCTCTTCAAAAACAGAAATGAAATACAATATCACTAGATTAAACAGTCTACAATGGCAATCATGTTTGCATTTAAAGATTTTATTCCAAAAGGATTACAGTGTTGGTATCCGTTTTTCCCCCTGCCTAGACAAGAAGGCGACATACTGAGTCAAACAAAATGCATTTGCTCTCTAACAATTTAACTTGTGTGGCTCTTATAAACAAGGCCCATAGGTGTATGAAGCCTACTGACTTAATCAGTAACTCATGTCATTAACTTTGTATAAGCAAGTATGCTTGAGAGGTACCAGTGGTGGATTGGGTATCAGATTTGTTTTTTTTTTTTTTTTTTCCCAGCAGGAAAGCCTTTCTTTATGTAGCCTAAGTACAAAAATCTGTAGAATTCTGGCATTTTATTGTCTGTACCTTACAACAAATCCCTACCAGGTTAAACTGCCTGAAAAGAGAAGGTAGTATAAATGGCTATGTATTCTAAATTAATAGGATATTATAAAAATGCAATTTTCTTCCCTTCTAAGGCACATATCAATTTAATTGCTAATGCACACCCTACAAGGGCAGGAAGTGTGTCTGAGGTTTGCCACCACCAGGTCCCCAGGGCTGAGAAGGCTACCTGTCCTGGAGTTAGAACACTATGAATATTTATTCCAGAAATGAATAAATGATGTTTTCAAGAAGATGCTATTTACTTTGCAGATAAATACAAATATTTTATAATGATTTAATCAGTTGCTGATATCTAAAAGTATGTTTGTGAAGTGAATATATTTTTATTTATAGTTAAATGGTTCCCTTTCAATGTCACACTGTTTAATTGGCAATTTATTTATAAGTGATAAGCAGTAAACATGTCATGATGTCAATCAATGGCATTTTTAAAACTACCTCACAGATAGTATTAACTTCTGTGCACTTCTTGACCATAGAGTATTTTATACACTGCCTGCTGGTTTGAAAATAACCCATGTCCCCACTGGTCTTTAAGTACATCTTCACATACTCGCACTCAGCCTCTCGCACATCTGAGAGTTAGCCCAACCGGATATACAGTTGGGGTTCTGATGTGATGCCTTTCTTTTATTTTTAAGGTCCAAACAATAGTATAAAATACATATCTTCATTTTCTAATTTATATTGTTGTATAAGAGCAATTGTGTGTATAAAGGTATATATGATATTCAGACATTTAGAGAGAGCTAAGAGTCTTCCATTTTTGGGTGCCCACTATGGCAAGGACTGTGTTCCACCTCTTAATTTGACAATAACCATTTGAGGGAGGTGTTAACATCATTATATACCCATTTCACATGTGAATAAACTGAGACTCAACTTATCAAGGATCTCCCAAGGGACACACACTAACTAGTCACAGATCCATGTTTTGTTTTTTTTTTTTTAATTTTTTTTATGTTTATTTTTGAGAGAGAGAGAGAGAGAGAGACAAAGTGCACACGGGAGAGGGGCAGAGAGACAGGGAGACACAAAATCCGAAGCAGGCTCCAGGCTTTGAGCTGTCAGCACAGAGGCTGACACGGGGCTCGAACTCATGAACTGTGAGAGTCAGACACTTAACCAGAACTGAGCCACCCAGGCGCCCCCACGAATCCATGTTTTTAATCCAGGTTTGTGTGAATCCAAAGCACTGAGGTTTAAGGTTTCAAGAAATTTTAGAAAAAAATCAAGAGTAATTATTTGGGTAAATTAGAACTTCTCAATAAATATGTTAGTATATTAACCAGGGATTTGAATGGAAGGGGCAATAGCAAAATTTAGAAGTCTTATAAATGTAAAAGGAATGGAGTGTCACTGTTTTAATTTGGAATCTTTAAAAGAATGCTATTGATGTATTTGTTGTTAAATTTATTATGGTCCTTAGATAATCCAGAATTCCTTGAAATATTATTTAAGAATTTGTGTGTTTCGGGGCGCCTGGGTGGCTCAGTCGGTTGAGCCTCCGACTTCGGCTCAGGTCACGATCTCGCGGTCCTTGAGTTCGAGCCCCGGGTCGGCTCTGGGCTGATGGCTCAGAGCCTGGAGCCTGTTTCGGATTCTGTGTCTTCCTCTCTCTGACCCTCCCCCATTCATGCTATGTCTCTCTCTGTCCCAAAAAGAAATAAACGTTAAAAAAAAATTAAAAAAAAAAAATTAAAAAAAAAAGAATTTGTGTGTTTCATGTGTATGTTAAAAATTTGTGGCAACATGTCTCTGGCAAGTTCCCCACAGTGTGGGAATGTACGTGTGGGACAAGCCCACGTGCTCAAACATGTATGATGGTTGGATGTGTGAACAATGGAAATGTTACATTATCATTTCATATTCTTATCAAGTGTGAAGTTTAGGTGAATATGGTGCCAAATATCTTACTCTATGAAAAAATGTTAGTTTTAAAAAAAAATTTTGGTTATGTTTGATTTTAACTAAGCCAAGCAAAACCAAAAAAAAAAAAAACCTTTAAAATTGCTTCACTGCATCATTAGGAATTTGTTGCTAAGTGATACATTTTGACAGTGTTTTAAGTAACTCCCCAGATGTGAGGATTTTTAGTTGGGAGTTAATGCGTCAGTATTTCCTTATAAAGGGTTCTTGCTCCATTGTCGTCAGATTGCACAGCGATATGGACTTACCAAAGGTTTCTATGCTTTACTGAATTTCAAATAAAAATGTGAAGTTAATAATTCTAGGCATTGCTGCCAAAATGTTTTTTTTTTCCCCTTTTGTTTTACCTTTTTATATCTTCCTGGCAGGACAAACAGAGCAGTATTAGAAATTACTGAATGAGTAAAAACTGACCGTTTGCATCTACCACAGACTGTAGATATGAAGGAGGGAGAGGAAGCTGCTTCCTCTTCAAATATCTTTCTTTTCCTTTTTATGTCTCAGTTTCTTCCTTCATTGTCATGCAGATGGCTTTGCTTATATTGTTTGCAACAGATCCCACTGCCTCTGCCAGTGTTTGGCTTTTGCTTTCTCAGGTGTTGCTGCCTTCATGGATTGATGGGACCAATAACACAGATACGTGGTTGATAGTGTCTCTTTCTTAAGGTCAGCTCGTATGGCTTCTTTCTGAAGGTTCAGTAATGATTTTGTTTTTCACATTATACGCTTTTTTAGTTTTCTGCTGTTTGTGGAACACTCTGGCATGAGTGTATGATGTATTTAAGGCAAGATCCTATCAGGCTATTTAAAATCTCCTTGGAGGGACAGAGCACATAATTCTGTACAAAAGGAGTATCTGAAATATGTCAGGTGATTTGTATTTATGTTAAAGGGCTCAATCAAGAGGTCAGAGATGTCGTTATGAGCCATGGTACTTAGGGAGTGTTTCAGAGATTACTTAGGCTGCAGCTTGAAATTGCTATTTTGTTAGAGATAGTGGTTTCTCCACATTGTCCACACTTTTCAACTTCCCCTCTGTTCTAGGTAACCATTGGAAACAATTCTGGCCAGTGAGACAGAAGTAGAAATTTGCTAAGGATTCACACTTAATAGACATTGCACATACTTTCTTGCTGCTTACCTTTTTCCTCCATTTTGCCTGGAATGTGAAAGTGATAGATGGAGTTATGGCAGCTATTTTTCCACGTAAGGAATAGGTATTTAAAGACCATAAAAAACTTTTTATTGTCTGTAAGCTTTTTAAAAACTTTCTGAGTCAATGCCAACCTATCTCAACTTTGTTTAAGTCATTATTTACTCAGATATTCTTTTTACGGTTGAAAAGTTTTTAATGAGTGCAAATGTATTTAGCACTTTTGCCATGTTATCAAATGGCGGATTGTCAAGAATATATTCATATTTCAGATGTCTTTGTTATACTCTAACTAAATGGCTGACATTACTGCCTAGAATAGTATAAAATGAGCCAAACTTTGAAGCAGGAGGCGAGGAGGACTAAGTTATAAACCAACATGATGAATGACGTTTTTTCCTCTCATTTAGGCCCCGTGTCTTTCATTTGCATTCCTAATACAGCAAAGGGTTTGGAATTCAGCTATTATTCCTCTTTAATTCTACCAGGATTCAGATACTCTTTTTAAAAATATCTTTCCCTTTACCAACTGTACTCAGTTTGTGTTAATCACTCTTGTACTTCTTCACCCACCTATAGAAGTATTCCTCAAAATAGTTACCTAAAAACCTTAAATTTAGTTAGGTAAGAAAAGGGAAATGTTTCTATTATTAGGTAAAGACTTAAAAGAGAAAATAAGCTGAAAAAGTTTCCAAGTTATGGTCTGTCTTCTAGTTTCAGAGTCCCTGAAGTTAAAAATGCTTTTGGTGGAGCAGGCGATCTCATGAATGAATTTTGTGAACACGGGGATCACCCAGGGCAGGACTTCTGGCTGTGTTAGCATATGAGCCAGGTGCTGTATATTTGGCAGAATATGGTCAGGAGGGAGTATGTGGGATCTAGTCTTGGGAACTGGTCAAAACTGATTATTTTCTCTAAAACTCCTACTATTGGGATGCTGGCCATCCTGAATTGGTCTAATGTTCTTAATGTTTTCTCCTCTTTTTGATATACTTTTGGGAAATACTCTCTCATTTATTTCCCATACCTTCTATTGAATGTTTCTATGATGTTACCATGTTTTTATGTTTGGAGAACCACTTTATGTTTCCAGTTTGGAGGGTGTTGCAGTAATCCAGGCAGTAGTTGGGAGTGTCTGGGAACAGGGTGGTAGCAATGACAATGATGAAATGAAATCATATCTGCATGTATTTGGAATGTAGAACCATGAGGATTTATGATGTACTGGGTGTGGAATGTGAGCAAAAGGAGTTAAGGATAGCCCAACCAGCAGATGGGTCTCCATCATGTGAGAGAGGGGAGAGTGTGGGCACAGTAGGTCTACCTTTAGAGTTCCAGGTGAGCATGCTGAGTAGACTGTTGTTTCTACAAGGGGAAGGTTCAAGAAGGAGGTTGGAGGCTAGAGAGGAAAATGTTTCAAATCCACCATGAGACTATAAGAGATCACCAAGAATAGGAATGTAGATGGTTAGGAAGAGGTAAAAGGGTCAAGCCCTAGGATCCTTCAATAATAAAAGGTTGGAGAGAGAAGGAGCCAGCTAAGGAGAATGAAGAGTGGGGAGCATTATGAGCAGGAGGAAGAAGAGAGTGGCATTCTGGAAGCCAGATTAAGCATGTGTATCTGGAGAAAGGAATTATTCACTGCATCAAATGCTGCTGAGATTGAGGAGTGTGCATTTGGATTTCACAGGATTGAAATTACTGCCGACTCAATAATCAGAGCAAAAGCTTGAGGGGGTGGGATTAAGAAGCTAGGGTAGAGAAGAATGTGAGGACAGTGGGTATTGGAAAACCTTAGGAAGATATGGAGGAGTCTTCTGTGTGTGTGTGTGTGTGTGTGTGTGTGTGTGTGTGTGTGTGTGTGTGTGTTTCCCTCCCCTGTTTGGTCTCTACTTCCCCCCAAAGGTGAAATTTTTTATTTCACTGAAATGTACAGAGAGGTAGAAATTATCTTCACATGTGTCCTTTTTCCTGATATTAAAGTATAATGACTAGTTACTTGCAATTCCTTAAAGAGATCTCAGAAAATTTTGCTCCCCAGTGGCTGGGACATGATGACAGCTTGGACCATTTTAAATGAGAGATGCTTCTGATCTCTTATTTAAGATGAGTTTCTACTTGAACAGAGGTCTTTGCTTTGCTTCTCAGCAATCTGCAAGGCTAACTTCATCTTAGCTTTTCCTGTGGCTTCTCAATTCCAAATGGGGTAAAAAGATGGTTTCTCTAAGCCCTTATACTCTTTCTTACTATGTCAGTGAGAAGAGGGCATGAACTGTAAATACAGGCTGATTTGCACTTATTGTGTGTTTAAGCTTTCTGCTGACTCTGCTCCCTTCCCATATACCTTAACCAAAATCAGTGTTGATGGTTTCCCTGTGGGTGAGACGTGTTTAGTCTCCCGTATTACTATCTGTACAAGTGGAACTGTGATTTTTTTCCTTTTGCTGAGAATGTTTTCAACCTACGTTCTCTAAAATCTCTCAGTCAAAATACTGATTTGGAGAGATGTTGGTAAAATAGTTTTCTTGTAGGAACGTTAGAGGGTCCATAATAACAATAAACACAACCAACATTTTCTGAGTGTTTGCTACAGGCATGGCACTGCCTCTGAGTGATTTATTTGAATAATCTCCTGCAAGAATCCTATAGGGTGGGTGTTTTATTAGGTCTATTTTGCAGATTCGAAGCAAATTGAGATACCCTATGTTACACAGATAGTAATAAGTGGTGTATTCCACTGCCTTCCACTGACATTTGTCAAATAATGATATGGCATCCCATATTATTATTTTATCTTTTTGCAGTATGAAGTCATCTAGAGTGAAGTTATTTGTTTACAAAAGGGCAATCAGGGTGAGCTCAAGGAATATTCAGTTTGTCCAGGCAAGTTAAAGGTACAGTTAAGTTTCAGGAATTACTAACCTCAACCTATTTCAACCTTTTGACATTCAAAGAAGACTTTTTCCCAAGCCTCGTATGTACTAGGTTCTTCTATATTTTGTGAAGTTCACAATAAATTAGGCGTGATCATCTATGGTACAGGGAAATGCCTGTCAACATTATCTCATGTTTCTGTATGTCTTTATATCATGCCTCATATAAACTTATTATCAATGAGACTAGGAGGCTTAGCTGATTTGATAGATTATGCCTGTATGAGAAGTCAGCTTTCATGTAATAGAGACGGCGGGATGTTACTTCTAAGATTGGGTTGCAAAGAGAAGGTGGCCTTATCCTGCACGCCCCCTCTAGATCACTCTGAAGGAAGTGAACTTCCTTCACCCTGTTGTCTTATTGCGAGCTTACCTATAGAGAGAGACATCTGGCAAGAAACTGAGGCCCACAGCCACAGTTTCAGCCAATAACCAGTGAGGAGCTGAAGCCCTCAGTCTGAGGAACTGAATCCTGCAAACAACCACATGATCTTGGGAATGGATCCCCCTACAGAGTCTTCATAGAAGATCTCAGCCCCAGCCAACACCATGACTGAAGTCTTAGGAGAAATCTTGAGGCAAAGGTACCCAGCTAAAACCGTACCTGAATTTCTGAGGCACAGATAATATGTTTGTTGATAACATGATAATATGTTTTAAGCCCCGACTAAGCTTTAGTGTAATTTGCTGTGCAGAAATGGATGACTAATAAAGCCTCTTGATAATAAACACCATGAGGTTTTCTACTTTTGGGGGCTTCCACCCCCAGTTTAGCAGGGCATGTGAGAGGGAGGGATTAAGGCCGGAAACCACAGTGACTGGAGTTCAGGGCTGGTGGAGGGAAGGGGCCATCAAAAGCAGTCCTGAGGCTGCTCTAGTCCTATCCCTTTGGGGAGATCCCAGCTTAAAATACAGACTGGAGTAAAGCAGGTACTAACAGTGTTCCATGGCTTAAAATATTGCATTCAGTAGGAGTAATTGCATCATATAGAATTTCACCAAGAAGTGAACTACTTTATCTGGCTGCTCAAAATATATGACACATTTACAAATTTGGCTAATAATTAATGTTTTCTGAACTTTTGTTTTACATGAGTTTCTTTTAACAGAAACTCTTAAAATATAGTCCTTTCCCTTTTGTGTACTCTTTTTTTTTTTTTTTTTTTTTTTTTTGGTTAGAAGCACAGAGACTGGGTTCTTGTTATTATGCAGAAATTCAGACATACATGTTTTATTTCACTGTAGTCCGAGTGATTTAACATCATAGTAAGTTAGAATAAGCAACATGTACCACATTTCTGGTGTTGAAGAAGGCAAATATGTGTTAATAGCAGTGTCTAGGGAATGTGATATGGGCCTATGACGATCACCTGTTTGTGTGTATGTGTGTACAATGTCATGTGCCCAGCATACAGCCATTTCCCATGATAGGTCTAGAATTCTTTTTATGTAACGCAGTATCTTAGAAACAAAAGGAAATAGATTTTTTGTTAGCATAGTTTATTTTGATACATTTTTAATGTTTATGTATTTATTTTGAGAGAGAGGGAGAGGAGGAGGGACAAAGAAGGAGGGGGAGAGATAAAATATAAAGCAGTCTCCACAATGTCAGCTTAGAGCCCAATGTAGGGCTTGAACTCATGAACTGTGAGATCAAAACCTGCGCCAAAATCAAGAGTCAGGTGCTTAACCAACTGAGCCACCCAGGTGCCCCTTTTGATACATTTTTAATACCTTACGTTAAATTGACTGAGATCTAAAATAGGCTATTTCACTCTTTGTTTTGTAACAGCATGTTTTAATGCGAAGTGCATTGGATCTCAGCGTATACTCACTCAGTGAGTGTATACCAGTGGAGTTCATTAAGGAAAGAGCTATGGTCTCAGCTTCTGATTATTGAAAGCAAAAGTTTAATCCTGGACCTAATTTTAATCTAACACATTCCCAGCTCAATCTCCAGTTTCTAACCAATGTGTTGACAGATAATACATTTTAAAATTAATTACATAAATTATTCCATGGCTTCTTGGATTAGCCTTCTTACTATAAAATTGCTTATATTCTCCACATAATAAATATATTCTACAGACACAAGTTATTATCCCACTTGATAAAATCTCAGAGAAGCTTAGTGTCTTGATCAATGATACACAGCCTGTTGATAGAAAAGCCAGAAAGAGTACCAAGTTCTTCTACTTCATTATCATATCTTGGACATTTTATAAAAGTTTAGGCTTAAAAATTAAAATGCTATCCATTTTGGTCTGGAGTGATTATTAACACATGGTCATTTATAGGTTTTTTAAAGAGAGTGTTAAAAACCTCCATATGTTCTAATCCTGGAAAGTCAGCGTGTTTTATAAATACGCTGATAATCTTTTAATATGCAAAAAAGGCCAGAGTGGCCTCTCAACACCGTCTTAGCCCTTGTATCTTTCTACATAGAAGCAAAACAGATGCTTCTTGGCCAAATTCAAAGTAGCATTTATCTATATATATTTTGTGGGAAAGCAATTAAAATTGCTTGGTAGACCTACAAGGGAATGGCTGGGTGGGAAAGGTGATGAGTCCCAGACAATGATGGCTGCTCCTGGAAGTCTTAGAGCAAAGAGTAGGGAATGAGTGTGAAATATTTGGCTTCTAATCTTAAGTGTAATCACATTAGCACCTAATGGAATATTAGAGAATAAAGTAATCTGAATTAAAGATTTATCACTGAATATCCTTCCAAATTGGGGTTTATTTATGTTGTGAAATCTTAGTCTTATGCCTAATAATTTAAATGTCAAGTAAAAAAGACAGAGCATGATGAACGATACCCAATAGCTGTAAGCCAGGCTGTCATGTAGTTGTAATAATTCATCATTCATATGAGAGTGGAACCCTTAATAGATGCAGGTGGAATTTTTATTTTTGGTCCATGAGGGCACAAAACACAAGTAGGAGAAAAAGAAAGTTGTTTACCTTTGGGTTAGATAATAAAGCTTATTAAAGCCAGAAGAGTTGAACTTTTGTGAGAACTTGAAGAGGGAAATAACGTTAACCAACAACATGCCAGATTCTTTTACTTGTTCCTGCCTTTGGTCCCCATGAGACCCCAAATCTTGCTAATGCTTTCTATTATTTTCTTTTACCCTTAGCCCTGTCCTCCATAAAGAAACTAAAACTTGTCAAGTAGCTTACTTGAAATAATGTAGCAGTGAAGAAAAATTTAAATTTAAACCCAGTTAAGTTCTATGTTCCGTGTTCCTTCCACATCCATAAACCATCCCATAAAAATAGCTTTCCCTTTTGGGGGAATAGAGGAACTATCACCCAGACATAATCTCAAAAAAGGTGTTTTCCTCTCAAAGAAGGCTGAAATTTTGCACACGGAGTCAGGGGATTTGCGAGGCGCTTTTTCTTGAATGTTTTGCCACCTTAAAACCTGTATTTCTAATTCCATTTCTATTTATTTCCATTTCCATTTCTATTTCTATCTTTTCTATTTCTATTTCAAAATTCCTTAGCATGTCCACACCTAGAAATCTGATTGCAGTGTTCTCTGCACAAAACCAGTTTTCTGCAGCCTTTCGAGGCCGAGTAATCAAGCACGTCCAAATAGCTCCAATTTCAAATCATTGTTACTGAAGTAACTGTTAACCAGTGTAATAAGGTATTATGGTCCCTGAATGATAAGGGCACTACATTTATTGGCTACATGAGTAAATGCTTTGTTTCATTTCCTTGTTTTTAGAATTTTATCAGTTGAAAATACACAACGTACCTAATCACAGATTTTAAGATTTCGCTCTAGCACTAGATGACAGCACTAAATACTTAGTAAGATATGATTTTAGTCTGATTCTTGATTTCTGAAATGTTAAAATTTGCTTTTTAGATTGAGTAAATATAGCACCTCAAGTAACCTTAACCTTTCCCAAATTACATCTTTTGCCTTTATTTCCCTTCTAGAACGCCAGTCAGAATCCATTCATCTGCCTGTATCTAATCTCTAATATCCAACTACACAAGCATGACTATATTGTTCCCTCAAAACTGCAATTCCCATCAAATTGTGTTAGCGTCTCTCAAGTGTAAAGCCAACTAAGTGAAAATTGCGTGGAAAAATAGTAACAGTGTTTTCTTCCATGGAAATTTCCTTGAGGATGACTAAAAAGTGAAGTTTCGGGGCGCCTGGGTGGCTTGGTCGGTTAAGCGTCCGGCTTCGGCTCAGGTCATGATCTCACAGTCTGTGAGTTCGAGCCCCGCGTCGGGCTCTGTGCTGACAGCTCAGAGCCTGGAGCCTGTTTCAGATTCTGTGTCTCCCTCTCTCTCTGTCCCTCCCCTGTTCATGCTCTGTCTGTCTCTGTCTCAAAAATAAATGTTAAAAAAAAAAAAAATTAAAAAAAAAAAGTGAAGTTTCATGGGTGAGGAACTTTTGAGGACTTGCTTAGGACCATATACTTATGGTTAGGTCCACATGGTATTTATTAAGATATTCTTCAGTACCTGACATTGCATGAGGTAAACAGATGAGAAACTTCAGTATATATATATATCTAAGCAAAATTTCATGTGGGGAACACGTATAGGAATAACATGTTTTAAAACCAGGATAAACTCAGAGGACAATTGTATCTTTTATGAATTTTGACTTGAGTATCAATGATTTTATTGTGTCTTTACATTATTCTGAGAATGAAATCTTATACTAAGTTGACCAACAGCATTTCTTTCATTGTTTTCCTATCAATCTTTTGCTGTATCACCAGAGGAATGTTGAAATACTGGATTATTATCTGATGAATTCCAAAGTCAGAGACCTTTGGATTCACTGTAAGACTTTCTTTAAGGGCTAGACTGCACAAATCCAAAGGGGGGTAATTCCATACACGAATTTGCTATCTTTATTTGGATTTTATGTATTTTGTTACATTATAGCCATATTACCTCCAGTAAAAATCATTTGTTAATCCCTTTTAATTAATTTCTGAAATAGAGTCAAAGTTAGCTGGCTATGTTTTTACTACTTTGAGTCATTAAACAGATTGTGATATGTTTGTCTTATGTGGTCTAAGGAGTGAAAAGATTTGTCTGAGAATTTTAATCAAATTCTTCGATAGATATTTGAGACATAATTTTTTGGAAATGGAGATAGTGGAATATTATCAGGATGGAAGTATCATATTCTACTTACTATGATCTTTGTTGGCAAATCTGGGCTCTGTTCCCAGCTCCAAATAGAAATGCTAAATTGTCTTGGTTAGATTTCTCATCCATCATATGCTTCAATTTCCCAGTTGTCTTTTTAAATTCTTTCTTGGGATTTTGCCAGAATCCACTAGAAAATGTCTCATATACTTTAGGCTTTGAGAGAAAAGACACTGTAAAATGCCTCAATTATCAAAATAAATCTAACCAATTTGTGATTATCCACTTTGTGATTTTTCTCCCAGAAACCTTTAACTCTAGAGGAGCTTCATTGGCTACTTGGCATAGATCTGATCAGGGGAAATTCACATCATTTCTAGCTGATATATATATGTAGGTAATACAGAATGCTTTTGATTAATCTGAATTTGCCCAAACTGAATTATAAAACATACTGACTCCATAATCCAGCATGCTTCTCAGACCAAAAGAAATGCATTTAGGAACATATTCCCCGTTTCCTATTATCAATTCCCCTTCTTCCTTGTATAAACATGGGTAGTTTGCACATTAAGAATCGATTTTTAAGGGTGCATTTGTGCTAACATCAATACCATAATCAAAGAATGATCCTTTTATTATAACAATTTAAAGAGTTATAATGAGAAATGCATCCATCATTTTTATATTAAGTCCTTCAGTTCAGTGATTCGATTTAACTTTTGTCATAAGTCTAGGTAAATTGGCCGATACGAGCATTTATCTCACAAAATAGGATGTGGCAGTAACAGGTGTGATTTGTCTGTTTTTCTAGTATTAAGCAAAGTTTTCAAATTCATGCAGTTGGGCCTTGAGAGACAGACCGCGTGTCATATTCATGGGATTTTGTATTTGAAAGACAAATGAAAGCTTTAACACTTTACCCCTGCACCTATTGAAATTCCTTGGGCACAGTCTTAGTAGTGGGTAAGTGGGTGCACTGAAGTTAGACCACTGTTCTGGAGGTGGTCAGTGTTGTCCAAGATGATCAGATATCTTTTCACAGCTGGCTTATGGCAATTTATGTTCTTTTGTCTTTCCCCCCCCCCCACAGCTGTTGTGAACTTGGACAATTCTGTGGTTGATCTGGAGACCCTTCAAGCTCTCTATGAGAATGTGAGTAAATAGAAGGAATTTTATGTGTGAGTATATAATACAGACACAATACTTGCCAATATGCACATCTAGACTCATTGCTTTAATGTCCTTTCAGAAAATTTTATCTGGGTGCACTGAATTTACTAAAGTATAAGTTTGCTAAAATACTTTCTAGGAAACTTACTGGACAAATGTATGGCCTCATAATTTCATGGATTGTGGTTCAAAGCATGTTGCGTGTGAGGCCATTCACATTCCCTCTTTTGAAATATAATAGTCAGTACTTACATAGAGGTTAATTTGAGCTGAGCATTGCTCTGCACTAATTTAGTTAATCTTCACATGAAAACTCTGGGTAGGTGTTATTATTATCCCCATTTTACATATAAGGAAATTTAGGTATAGCTGGTCAAATGACTTGTTCAAAATCCCATAGCTAATGTGGTATAGCTGGGGTATAATTCATTTGAGTCTGTTTCTCCTAACTGCGTGGTTTGATTCACCAAGTGGCGGAACATTCAAGCTTTCTTCCAGTAGCACTTTTTCTTATGTTGGCAGGAAAAAACAGTAAGGAAGCAGAGAAGTAGGACCATAGCATGATACAGTCTGTGCCTTTGGGAAGTGCAGTCTAGGTGGTGAAACATGAAATGGCTTTAGCTGGGGCATGACATTAAATAACACTGATTCACATAGTAAGAAAGTGCTTGTCTTATCAGGGCCTTTACAGTGCTTCTGAGGAGCTATATGTATGTATTATAAACATACTACTATAGAAATATATAGTTCTAGAACTATATATATTTAGGAGAAAGTCTCAGTGTGGCCCTATTTTATACGTGGTATCTTTGGGCTCTTTTTGTTCATTTTGTTCCTTCTCTTGCCTATGATGTGCCTGGTATTTAAGCCTCTGTTCTCTTTAGGGGTATGACCTTAGTTGGTCCTTGACTTTTCAGCCCCAAGTCAAAGAATTCCTGGTTCTGAAAGATATACATAGTGAACAGGATGCAGACTTCTTCCCTGACCACCCCCCTTGGGAACAGTGTTTTTGATCTGTGTTTTAAACATATTTATATGTGGTTTCCCCTGTAAAATTTAGACCTTTGTAAGGGAAAATATTTCTTATGGTCCATTGCATAGAATCTATTGATCAAGTGTAGAGTTGGTACCTGGTCAGCACAATGATCACAGGTGCTCAGTTAGAATGAGTCATTAATGAAGACTGAGAGGGGAAGTTGGAATAGTTGATTATATGGGGTGCCTGGGTGACTTATTTGGTTAAGCATCCAACTCTTGACTTCAGCTCAGGTCATGATTTTGTGGTTGTGGGATCAAGCACCATATTGAGCTCGGTGCTGAGCTGAGTGTGGAGCCTGCTTGGGATTCTCTCTCTCTTTCTCTCTCTCTCTCTCTCTCTCTCTCTCTCTCTCTCCCCTTCTCCTCCATTTGTGCACATACTCTCTCTCTAAATTTTTTTAAAAAATATTATAAAAAATTGGTTGATTATGTAGTTGTCTCTATGTGATGGAAAATTGGAAAAAATTAATCATGTATTCAGTATATTAGTGTCCCAGTGAAATGGGTATGTAAAACATATCCATTTAAATTTTTTTTAATGCTTATTTATTTTTGAGACAGAGAGAGACAGAGCATGAACGGGGGAGGGTCAGAGAGAGAGAGGGAGAGAGGGAGACACAGAATCTGAAGCAGGCTCCAGGCTCTGAGCTGTCAGCACAGAGCCCAACGCGAGGCTTGAACTCACGGACCGCGAGATCATGACCTGAGCCGAAGTCGGACGCTTAACCGACTGAGCCACCCAGGCGCCCTAAAACATATCCATTTAGAGGTACAGAGTTTTCATTTCTCTTGAATCTTTGATGCCAACTCTTTCCCAACCAGGAGAGCCATATGGAAGAAACGTGGAAATACCAGAGAAAGCAATTTCTTCAGCAGATCCTAATGGTGCATGATGTTCATATATATTTAACTGTTTTTCTTATACATACATTGCATATGTGTATATATAAGTGCTTACATATATACATAATATATATGTATGTATATGTATGTGTTGTGTATATTATATTAAGACATATGAATGTCTTTTTTTTTTTTTTTTTCAACGTTTTTTATTTATTTTTGGGACAGAGAGAGACAGAGCATGAACGGGGGAGGGGCAGAGAGAGAGGGAGACACAGAATCGGAAACAGGCTCCAGGCTCCGAGCCATCGGCCCAGAGCCTGACGCGGGGCTCGAACTCACGGACCGCGAGATCGTGACCTGGCTGAAGTCGGAGGCTTAACCGACGCCACCCAGGCGCCCCGACATATGAATGTCTTAACGTGGTGTATCCATAATGCAGAAATATATATAGAAAAATACAGAAATTGGGAAAAACTATATTTATGAGGGAAGTTTAATTTGCAGTGGAGTATTTTATTTGAGTTTTTAGCCTTTCAGAGCAAATTAATTTCACGAAATAGAAATTTCTGACTCTGAACAAACTAGATAGCCATCCAGAATTTGTGTCTAATTTCTCATTATCATACTTCCTGAAAGTTGAAGGAATGCTAGCTAGAACTGGTTAAATTTGTGGTTTTCTCTTTGTTGTTGTTGTCAAACAATGGTTTCGGCTTCCAGTATGTCAGGAAAACGCAGTGGTGGGGATAGTTCACAGTAATACCAGTTCAAGTAGTAAAAGGCTAGATTTCTTTGTTAGCCATCTATGGTAAGGAGCTTAAAGAATCCATTATAAATAATAGATATTCATGCTAATAATAGAACTCATACTAATTCCTGGTTAACTTCCACTAAAGTACAAAGAGGGAGAAATATTTGTTTTATCTATGGCAATATCCCCAGCATCTAGAGTTAAGGAATACTGGGCACATAGAAAGTATTTAGTAAATGTTACATGAAGTTTACATGAATTAATGAATGGAAAAACCTCTTTCGGGCTATCATATGGTTTTCAGATCCAGTTTTCGTGTTCGAACTGATTGATACCCACTGGAAATAACGATCTGTATTGAACATCCATTTGTGTTATAGTCATTTCTTTAGTAACCTAAGAGGGTCATGTGCAAAATAATTAGTTGTTCTTTCCAGTGGGGTCCAGTAGCCCAGTCATAATTTACTGTAACCTGCTAGATATGAAAAGTATGGTTGACAATTTGAAAAGGGTAAATGAAGATTTAAAATGTTTCTAGTTTAAGAATTCTGGGTCATTAAAGAAAGACTACTAGAGACCTATTTATATATAAGTGTTTTCAGTTTTCTAGGGATAAATGCTGAGGCAAAAATATGTGCTCTTTTTTTAAATTTTTTAATGTTTATTTATTTTTGAGAGAGAGAGAGAGACAGGGCATGAGTGGGGGAGGAGCAGAGAGAGAGGGAGATTCTGTCATCCAAAGCAGGCTCCAGGCTTGAGCTGTCAGCGCAGAGCCCGACATGGGGCTCGAACCCACGAACGGTGAGATCATGACCTGAGCCGAAGTCGGACGCTTCACCAACTGAGCCACCCAGGTGCCCCCAAAATCTGTGCTCTTTTGAGTAATACATAGCAGTATTAAAGTTCTCCACATTTAGTGAATGAATATGCCTATAACAAAGCAAGGACCTGCCCCTAATTTAAGATATAATACATATTCCCTATTCATGCAAAATGTATTTGTTCAAATCCCTTCTTTTCAGTTGTTTAGGCTCCTAAAATTCCCTGAATTTTTAGAAATAGTAATAGTTTAATGTCTATTATGCACCAACCATTGTTTCAAGTCCCTTACATATATTAATTCATTAAATCCTCTAAATGCCTTACCTGTGACTTATGAGGAAGAAATACTATTGTTATCTAACCCTTTCTAGGAAATTGAAACACAGCAAGGTTCTCACAACTCAGAGCTCAGTTGACACTTGCTCACCCCTCCTAAGGAATGTGCTCTAAGCACAGAATTTCCTGACTCACGGTGATCACTGAACAGAACCTTCAGGAAGACTAGAGACACCACTGGGTGGTGGAAAAGATGGGATAAAAAAAACTCAAAGGGATTCTGTTCAGGTTCCAGCACCACAATTACACAGATATATGCCTTTGTTCTTCAGTTTCCATACTCTCATTTCTAAATGGGGTTCCTAATAATTTGTAATAACAATATCAACTTTTGACACCATCAAATGAATGTAGAAGAGTTTTCTAGACCACTCAATATTATTATGCTTAATTTTTCTTAAAAATAAAAGTAAGTGTAGGCATAGAACTATGAATGTCAAATTGCAGAAGATTGCCTCTGAGGCTGGTAAGATTGAGGGCAACAAAGTTGTGTGCCTTGTAAATTAGAGTAAAACTGGACCTTTTTAATCAAGGGTCTCAAAATTTTTCCAAGTGAAGAAGAATAAATACCTGTATGTGTACAGGCAACATGAATTAATAGAGAATACTGTTTAAATTAAAAGTTATAATTTTCAGAATTATACTACTTTACTCTCAATCATTTTAAAATTTGTTTTAGCTTTTAAAACAATCTCAAAGATACAATAAAGTTGCCAATGTGGTGCAGCAAACTTTTTTTTTTTTTGCATTGTTTGCAAATAAATTGCCAATATTAGGCCCTATTATTCCTGAACTTTGGTGCATATTACCTACAAATAAACATACCTTGAAACATTAGGCAACCATCAACATTAGGAAATTAATGCTGGAATATTACTATCATCTAATCCTCAGATCCCAGTAAAATTTTGTCAGTTATTCCAATAATTTCCTTTATATTTGGGACATCTTTCTTTGAAATCTTGTAGTGCTTTTTGTCTTCCTTCCCTTGGGCACTTGCCTCTTTTTTTTTTTTTTTTTTTTGCTTTGTATTACCATTATATGTGCATGTGACCTTTCAACTGAACTATAAATTATTTAGTAGGATTTTTATACTCCATCTTTAGCTTAATGGTTTATGTATAATATTCATAATAACTACTAATTAATTAAAGAATGGCCTCTTTTTGTTCTTAGTATGGTCTGATAATTGAAGGAGGTGAAAATTGTTTATGTCATTGTATTTTTTTTTTATTTAAAAAAAATTTTTTTTTTTGATGTTTATTTATTTTTGAGACAGAGAGAGACAGAGCATGAACGGGGGAGGGTCAGAGAGATGGAGACAAAGAATCTGAAACAGGCTCCAGGCTCTGAGCTGTCAGCACAGAGCCCGACGCGGGGCTCGAACTCACGGACTGCGAGATCATGACCTGAGCCGAAGTTGGCCGCTTAACCAACTGAGCCACCCAGGCGCCCCTATGTCATAGTATTTCAAATGCTGTACTTTTTAGGTAGCTTTCTTAAAAATATGATTTCAGAAATATTTCTTCAAAGATTCAGAATTACTGCATAGATAAGGTTAACCATTACTATACCAGAAATATTTCATTAGATTGTGTGTAATTTTTCAATAATTGAATTAAAATAGTGACATTCTGTTGTGGGGAAAACTGAGCATGTTTGTTTCTTGGCATAATTTTAGAGATTATGGCCTCAAGAATCCCTTGGAATTGCTAGAGAAACTCTTCCCTTTTCTCAATTTACCTTGAGACTTTTGAGTGTCCAGTAGACTAACAAGAAGCTTGGGCTTTCTCTGGCCAGTTGATACTAAATAATACGTACTTCAGTGAACCCAAGATGAACCCAAGGCCATAGAACCAGCTACAGTTTGTTTTTTATAATCTTTTTAAAGTTTATTTATTTGTTTGAGAAATACAGAGACAGCACGAGTGGGGGGAAGGCAGAGAGAGAGGGTGAGAGAGATTCCCCAGTAAGCTCCATGCTGCCAGCACAGAACCTGACATGGAGCTCGAACTCATAATACCACAAGATCATGACCTGAGCCAAAACCAAAAGTCGGATGCTCAACTGACGGAGCCACCCAGGAGCCCCTATAGTTTATTTTTTAGTGCACAGTGCAGAACAATTTTTTCAATTGCTAGTAGCCAATATGTTTACAGGTGACTGATAAAAATAAGACAGCATAATGAGCATCTCTAGTGTACCTTGTTGGGAGTCCTTCCTACTTCCTACAGACTCTCCTCAAAGTTTTCAACTGTGTCATAGCTAGATTAAAATATGCTACGGTTTTATTAAGCATGACATGATATGAACGTGCTTTAATATTCTGTCCCTCCTCTCCTATCCTAAATCACACAGGGGCATCCCCAGAAGTTGTAGTTCCAGCTACATGAAACCAATGAAGTTACTATTCCCAAGGGGCCTAGAATTCTACCTATTTTTATCTATGCTATATCAGATGGGGACAGCCCAGTAACCCCATGTAACTAGGGTAGAAATTGTATATCTTCTCTATGTTCTTTAATGGTGTGGAATGAATGATGAGTGAGTGAGTTCTTTGAAAGAGTAC
Source organism: Panthera onca (assembly GCF_046562875.1). Lineage (NCBI taxonomy): Eukaryota > Metazoa > Chordata > Mammalia > Carnivora > Felidae > Panthera > Panthera onca. Next base: position 12,279,954 of record NC_138355.1, on the reverse strand, counting down.
AGTAAATTATTCAGGCTGTTTGTGACTCCAGCTCCTTTCCCCTGCACACTCCCATCTTCCTAACTCACACATATATATGGAGATTAAGCCATCTGATTCATATGCAGCAATCTTTCTTCATTTGTCACTATCACTTTATCCAAAAAATTCTGTGACTATCTTTGTATCATCCTATGTTCCAGTCAGTGAGCTGTTCTCATTCTGTGCTTGCTTCTTTCCCCAGCTCTCCTTTGTCAAAGCATGCTCAGTTTGTCCCTCAAATGTAAAAGAAAGATAGAGAACCTTTTGGGATGAGCACTGAGTGTTGTATGGAAACCAAGTTGACAATAAATTTCATATTTAAAAAAGAAATAAATAAAATAAAAAATAAAAAAGGTAAAATAAATAAATGAAAGAGAAATAAACAACATATTCCCTTTCCTTCATTATTTATTTGATAAAAAATATTTACAGAATGCTAACTAAACGTCAGACACTGTACTACAATCAGTGCTCAGTAGGAGTGGCTTCTGTGCTCTGACTACTCCGCTTTTAATGAATGATGTCTCCCTCTTGTTCATGTACACACACAACACGTACCCAGAAAGGGAGAAGGAAAGCCAGAGAAGTACAACTACACATGGTCTCTGAAAGCATATTAGCTGATTCCTGATTTCAGGAAATCATCTCTGAGGAAGGGACATTTGGAATGCAAGTAGGAGTCACCCAAAAAGGATATGAACGCGTTCTCTCTTTTTTTTAAAAAAATTGTATTTGTTTGTTTGTTTGTTTGTTTAATTCAAGTTAGTTATCATACAGTGTAGTCTTGGCTTCAGGAATAGGACCCAGTGATTCACCTCTTACACATGACACCCAGTGCTCATCCCAACAAGTGCCCTGAAAGTGTTCTAAGTAGAGACAACAGTGTGTGCCAAGATCGGGAAGCACGAAAGAGGAGTCAGCCAACGGGAGAAGAAAGTACCTGTGAGTAAAGAATTTTGGAAGGAATGGGCAGGAGGAGGAATGTGGGAGCAGGCAGCGGCTAAGTTTAGCCAGGGACTTGAGGACAGTTTAAGAGAATTGTGGAATTTTTAATTTTTCCTTTTAATTCTGTCAATTTTTGTATCCTGTATTTGGAGGCTTTCTCATCAGATCCAAACACATTGAGAATTGTATCTTTCTGTTGCATTTATCATTAGGAAATTCTTCACTCTGGTAATACTCTGTCTTGAAGGGTTTTTTTGGTTTTGTTTTTTAATGGATACTTAAATAGCCATTCTACTATTCTGATACTTACTGTTTACATGTTTTTTTCTTAATCTATCCATGTACTTCCAACTTACCTGTGTCTTTATGTTACAATTGCTTATGTTAGAATGTCTTATAGGTAGTAAGATTTTGATCCTGTTTTTTTTTTTTTTTTTTTTTTAACGTTTATTTATTTTTGAGACAGAGGGAGACACAGCATGAATGGGGGAGGGGCAGAGAGAGAGGGAGACACAGAATCCAAAGCAGGCTCCAGGCTCTGAGCCATCAGCCCAGAGCCCGACGGGGGCTCGAACTCGCGGACCGCGAGATCGCGACCTGAGCCGAAGTCGGACGCTCAACCGACTGAGCCACCCAGGCGCCCCTTGATCCTGTTTTTTTATCCGCTCTGATACTCTTTTCCTTCTTGGAACATTTGAACTGTTAACATTTAGTATAATTATTGTTACGGTTGGATTTAGTTCTATAATTTTTTGTTTGTCTCTTCACTTGTCACTCTGGTTTCCCCTTTCTACCTTATGTAAGATTAAATACATGTTTTTTCCTTTGTTTCTCATTTTATATCTGTCGGTTTTTTAGCTATACTTTGTTGTGTTACGTATTTTTTACTTGTTGCTCTAGGAATTCTAAACTTTGACACTCTAATTACCTGCAGTTAATATTATAAAATGTAGAAACCTTGATGACACCATATAGGGCTTTTTACTGTCTCTCCTGCATATTTAATGTTTTAGTTGTAATATGAGTAAAATTTATGAGATATATGCAACTCGATGAAACATTGGTGTAATTTTTGTTTCAAATAGTTATATATATTTAAGGAACTTCAATATAGTCTTTTATACTTACTAACATTTTTTGCATTTCTGAAACTTTCCCTTTGTTCCTCTTTTTTTTTCTCAATTGTGATAAGAACATTTAACATGAGTCCTAACCAGATTTTTAGGTGTACAATATAATATCATTATTTGTAGAAAAAATTTTTCTAGAATTTTTTTTCATCTTGCGTACATGAAATTTTATACATGTTGCTTAGCAACTCCCCATTTTCCACTGCCCTCAGCCCCTGGCAACAACCATTCCATCATTTCTTCTTCGATATCTCCTATAATTGCTGTCCTACAGTATTTATTCTTCTATGACAGCCTTATTTAACTAAGTATAATATTCTCAAGGTCCATCCATGTTGTTACTTATTGTAGGATTTCCTTCTTTCTTAAAGACTGAATATTTTCCACTGTATGAATATACCATACTTTTAATTCTTCCATCTGTTCTTCCATTGATGGACATTCAAGTTGTTTTCATATCTTGGCTGTTGTGAATAGTGCTGCAGTGAATACAGGAATACACCATCTCTTTTGAGACCTGAATTTCAATTCTTTTAAATTCCTGGATGATATGGTAGTTCTATTTTTATTTTTTTGAGGGCCCACCAAACTGTTTTCCCTAGCAGCTGCACCATTTTGCATTCCAACCAATAGTCTACAAAGGTTCCAGTTTCCCCATATCCTCATCAACACTTATTGCCCTTGTGTTTTGGTTTTTGTTTGTTTTCTTTTTAGTTTGATAATAACCATCTTAACAGGTGTAAGATAATATCTCATTGTGGTTTTGATTTGCATTTTCCTGATGACTGGTGATATTGTGCATCTGTTCATATACCTTGGTTGATTATATGTCTAATTAGGGGGAACTGTCCATTCAAGTCTTTAGTATATTTTGTAACCATTTTATTAGGTTTCTCTCTCTCTCTTTGTTCTTGAGTTATGGGAGTTCCTTATGCATTTTGAAAATTAATCCTATAACAGTTACATGGTTTGCAAATATTGTAGTCCCACTTGTCTATTTTTGCTCTTGTTGCCATATCCTCAATATCTTTGCCATGACCAATGTCATGAATCGTTTCCCTATGTGTTCCTGTGTTCTGGGAGTTTTATAGTTTCTGGTCTTATGTCTCTGGTTCATTTTGAGTTAATTTTTGTGTATGGTGTAAGATATGAGTCCAATTTCACATTTTTGCATGTGGATATCCCATTTTCCAATGCCATTTGTTGAAGAGGCTTTCTCTATTATGTATTGTTGGCACCATGGTTGAAGATCAATTGATTATATATGTTTGGATTTATTTCTGTGCTCTCTATTCTGTGCTCTATATATCTGTCTTTATGCCAATCCTATACTGTTTTCATTACTGTAGCCTTGTAATATAATTTGAAATAAGGAAGTGTTTTGCCTCCAGATTGGTTCTTCATTTTCAAGGTTGTTTTATCTCTGGGGTCTTTTAGAGTTCCAGTTGAATTTTAAATTTGTTTTTCCTATTTTAAAAATAAGCCAGTTGCGGGGGTGCCTGGGTGGCTCAGTCAATTAAGTGTCTGACTTTGGCTTAGGTCATGATCTTGCCGTTCGTGAGTTCAAGCCATGCATCGGGCTTTGTGGTGACAGCTCAGAGCCTCCAGCCTGCTTCAAGTTCTGTCTTCCTCTTTCTCTGCCCCTCCCTCACTTGCACTCTGTCTCTCTTTCAAAAATAAACATTAAAATAAAATTTTTAAAAAGTCAGTTGGGATTTTGCATTGAATCTGTAGATGGTTTTGGGCAGTATCAACATCTCAACAATATTTAGTCTTCTAATTCATGAACATAGAATGTCTTTCTATTTGTGTCATCTTAATCTCTTTCATCAATATTTTATAGTTTATGGTGTACAAGTCTTTTACTTCCTTAAGTTTATGCCTAAATATTTTATTCTTTTTGGTATTATTATAGATAGGATTCTTTTCTTAATTTCCTCTTCAAATAGTTCATCATTAGTGTATAGAAGCACAATTGATGTTTTTGTTGATTTTGTGTCCTGAAACCTCATGGATTTCATTTATTAGTTCTAGCAGGTGTTTTGTGGAATCTTTAGGGTTTTCTCTATATAAGATCGTATCATCTTAAAAAAAAAACAATTTTACTTCTTCCTTCCCAATTTGGATGCCCTTCCTTCCTTCCTTCCTTCCTTCCTTTTCTCTCTTTTCCTTCCTTCCTTCCTTCCTTCCTCCCTCTTTCCTTCCTTCCTTCCCTTCCTTCCTTCCTTCCTTCCTTCCTTCCTTCCTTCCTTCCTCTCTCCTTCCTTCCCACTCACACAGAATCCAAAGCAGGCTTCAGGCTCCGAACTGTCAGCACAGAGCCCAATGTGGGGCTCGAACCCACGAACTGTGAGATCGTGACCTGAGTTGAAGTTGGACACCTAACCAACTGAGCCACCCAGGTGCTCCAATTTTTTTAATTGTTTTAACATTTATTATTTTTGAGAGCGTGCATGCGCGCGCGAGAGACAGACAGACAGAGCATGACAAGGAGAGGGGGAGGGGGGAGGGGGACATAGAATCTGAAGCAGGCTCCCGGCTCTGAGCTGTTAGCACAAAGCCCAATGTGGGGCTTCAACTCACGAGCCATGAGATAATGACCTGAGCCAAAGTGGTCGCTCAACCGACTAGCCACCCACGTGCCCCTAGACTTTCTTTATCTTTTTGATTCAGTGTTAGTATGTATGTTCCTAGGAAGTTACTATTTTTTTTTCTAGGTTATCCATTTTGTTGGCTTACAATTTTTCCTAGTTGTCTCATGATCCTTTTTGTGGCATCAGTTGTGATATCTTCTTTTTCATTTCTGATTGTATTTATTTGAGTCTTCTCTTTTTTTCTTAGTTATTCTATCTAAAGCTTTGTTAATTCGGTTATCTTTTAAAAAATCTCTTAGTTTCATTGATTTTTTCTATTGATTTTCTATTCTTTATTTTATTTCTGCTGTAATTTTTATTATTTCTCTTTTTCTACTAACTTTGGATGTAGTTTGTTCTTTTGTAGCTTATTTCTTGATGTGTAAAGTTAGGTTGTTTATTTCTTCTTTTTAATATAGGTGTTTATTGCTATAAACTTCCCTTTCACTACTGCCTTTGCTGCATTCCATAACTTTTGATATGTTGTATTTTCATTTTCATTTGTCTCAAGACATTTTCTAATTTCCCCTTTGATTTCTTATTTGAACCATTTGTTGGTCAAAAGTGTCTGGTTTAATTTACACCTTACATGAATTTCCTAGTTTTCCTTCGGCTACTGATTTCTAGTTTCATTCCATTGTGATCAGAAAAGATACTTGGTATGAATTCAGTCTTCTTATGTCTCTAAGCATTTGTTTTGTGAACTCTAACATGTGATCTGTCCTGGAGAATGTTCTGTGTGTGCTTGACATCTCGATGTATAGTCCATTTTTGTTGGGTTAAAAATTTTATATGTGTTCGTTTGGTCCATTTGGTCAGGGGTGTTAATCATGTCCAGTGTTTGTTTATTGATTTTCTGTCTATCTATCTGTCCATCATTGATAGTGGGATATTGAAGTTTCCTTCTCTTAATTGTATTGCTATTTATTTCTCTCTTCAGATCTGTCAATGTCTGCTTTGTATATTTAGGTGCTCTGATATTGGGGGCATATATATTTATAATGTTATATCTTCCTAATTGACCCTTTTATCATTATATAATGACCTTCTTTGTCTCTTATAATAGTTTTTGACTTAAAGACTATTTTGTCTGATGTAACTATACCCTCCTTTGCTGGTTTGCAAATGCATGGAATATCTTTTTCCATCCACTTAACTTTCAGCCCGTGTGTTTCCCTAAATCTAAAGGTGAGTCTGTTATAGATGCCACATATTTACATCTTGTTTTCTAAGCCATTCAGCCGCTCTATGTTTTTCATTGGTAAGTTTAAACCATTTACATTTGAAGTAATTATAGGTAAGGAAGTACTTGTTACCCATTTGGTCAATTGTTTTCTGTTTGCTTTGTAGTTCTTTTGTCAGTCTTTTCTCTTTCTCTCTTCTTTAGTGTTTCATTGTTGTTTTTTGTTTGTTTCTTATTCATATGCTATAATTGTTTTCTCTGCTTCTTTTGTGCAACTTCTATAAGTACATTCTTTGTGGTTACATGAGGTTACATAAAATATCCTATAGTTCTTACAGTTGATTTTATGCTGATAACAATTTAACTTTACTTGTGTATAAAAACCCTACACTTTTACATCCCTGCCTCCCACGTTGTATGTTATTGATTTCTCAATTTACATAAATTTCTATTGTCTATTTACTATATTTTTATTTATAGTTACTTTTAATACATTTGTCTTTCAACTTTTATACTAGAATTAAAAGTGATTTTTCACCACCATTTGAGTAATATAGATGATCTATGTTTACCTTTACTAATGAGTTTTATACTTCCATATGCAATATGTTGTTTAGTGCCTTTTCATTTGAAGTTGAAGAACTCGTTTTAGCATTTCTTGTAAGACCTGTTACTGGCACTAAACTCCCTCAGCTTTTGTTTGTCTGGGAAAGTTTTTATCTTTCCTTTACATTTGAAGGACAGTTTTGTTGAGTACAGTATGCTTGACTGACAATTTTTTTTCCTTTCAGCACTTTGAATATATCATCTCACTCTCTTGGTTTACAGTATGTCTGCTCAGAAATTTGCTGATTCCCTTAAGGGAATTTTTCTTATTTGTGACAATTCACTTTTTTCTCACTGCTTCAGAATTCTCTTTTTGTATTTGACTTTTGACACTTTGATTATAATGTGTCTTGGGGTAAACTTCTTTGTATTGATCTTGTGAGGGATTCTTTGAGCCTCATGAAACTGGATATCTATATCTTTTCTAGGATTTTGGAAGTTTTCAGTCATTATTTCTTTAAATAAGCTTTCTGCCCCCTTTTCTTTCTTGTCTAACTATTGGCATTCCCATAATGTGTATACCAGTCTGCTTACATTGTCTCATAAGTCCCTTAAATTATCCTCATTCTTTTTAATTTTTTTTTCTTTTTGCTTCTTTCTCCTACTGGATTAATTCCAATGACCTGTTTTTGAGTATACTGATACTTTCTTCTGCTTAATCTAGTGTGATATTAATCCCTTTTCTGAATTTTTCAGTTCAGTTATTGTATTATTTAGCTCTATGATTTGTGTTTGGTCCTTTTAATAGTTGCTGTCTCTTTGTTGGAATTCACACTTTGTTCATGTATTGCTATCCTGACCTCGGTGAGCATCTTTAAGACAGTCATTTTGAATTCTCTATCAGGTAAATCATATATGTCCATCTCATTAGAGTTATTTTCTGGACATTTATTCTTTTATTTGGAACTTATTACCCTATGTCTTCCTTTTCCTTGACTCTGTGAGTTAGGGTTTTTGCATTAGACAAAACAGCCTGGCCCTGTGCAGAAGACCCTTACCAATCACCTGTCCAAGGATTCTGTGCCTCTTAAATATTCATGGTAGTCCAAACTGCTATTTTCGTAGAGGCCTCTAGGTATCTTGAATATGCCAGGACCCATTAGTCCTCTGAGACAGGCAAGATGGAAACCAATGTATTGAGAAGCCGCTCCAAAAGTTGGGATGCTGTATGTATATTCCAACTCATTCACCCCTCAAAGACATGCTGGGAGGTAGAGTTTATTGCCTGCTTATTCTGTTCTGAACTACAGGAAGTAGCTGTGTGGCAAGTGTACGCATGCTTTTCAAACTGTTACATGTTCCCTGGACCCCCCACAGGACTGTCAGAGACAGGTGAGTTAAAAGTCAATCTCTTTGGCAATAGCCAGAAAAGTTGTAATGCTAGGTGTCTAGTCCAACTCCCTTACTTCTTAGGGAGAAGCTGGGAGCTGGAATTTGCTCCTCACTGTGCACTGGAGGACAAGTGGCAGAAGGAGGACATGTGGCAAGTGCCTATACTCTCATTCAGACTGCAACTCTGTTCTTTGTAGGCCCTGTGGGACCAGTGAATGCTGAGCTCTCTCAGTTCTCAGAGACAAGTGAGTTAGAAGCCAGACCCTTTGATAGTAGCGAGAAAAATTGGAGTACTATCTGTGCAGTCCCAAATCTTTACTCCTTAGGGAGAAGATAGATGCTGGGAGTTGTCTCCCAATTGTATGGTACTATGCCAGTGGTGGAGATTATGATGAGAGTGTGTCTCAACTTTTCCTATCAGTTTCAATAAGGCTTGCTTCACACATGCTCATGGTAAAGGAGCTTCTCATCTAGTTTCTGGATTTCTCACAAAGTGAACTGATAAATGTGTTGTTGTTGTTGTTGTTGTTGTTGTTGTTGTTGTTGAATCTGTGTGTCCATATGGGGAAGAAGAGTCCACAGCCTCTTAGCATCTTGCTAACATTACTTTTTCCTTTTTTCTTGAAGATCAGGTTTCCCTCTAGTATAATTTCTTTTCAGTACGAGTAAGTATTCTTTGGATGCAGATCTTTCCATAGTGAGTTCTCCTTATTTTCTTTTATCTTAGAATGTTTTTCTTTTACTTTCATTCCTGGATGAGCTTTTCTTTGGATATAGAAATCTGAGTTGACAATTACTTGGTGCATATGAGACATTCCATTTGACCCTGGCCTCCACTGTTTCTTATAGTAACATTAAAACAGGTTTAGGTGTTGTTTTCTTTGTATTTACTCTGATTGATTTTGATGCACATCTTGATTCTGTATATTTATTTTTCATCACATTTGGAAAATTTTCAACCTTCCATCATTCAATTTTCAAATATTCTTTCCATCCTATTCTCTCAGTCCTCTCTTTTTGAGTTTCCATTATACATATGTTAGACCTTTTGCTATTTTCACAGTCATCCCTGCAACTCTGTTCATCTGTTTTTCAATATTTTCTTCTCTCTGTTCATTACATTGAATACTTTCACTGACTTTCCTCTGTCATCTTTACTTCAACCCATTTAGTAAAAACGTTTTATTTTCAATATTGAAATTTTCTATTTTAGAATTTTCATTTTCTTATTTCTTTAATAAAGTTCTATTTTTCTGATTATGTTTGAGATTCCTTATCTTTTTACTCATTTTTAATATATTTTTTAATATCATGGAGCATACTTATGGCAGTTGTTTTAAAATCCTTGTCTGATAATTTGAACACATGAGTCATTTCTGTTGGCATCTGCAGATTTTCTTCTTTTTGAGGTGGTCACATTTTCCTGATTTTTTGTATATAGGATAATTTTGTATTGTATCTTGTACAACACACTGTACTATTTGTGTAATTGTATTAAACTATTTTCTGAACAAAATTTAACATTTAAATGAATTTTAGTACTCTCTCTACTGTACTAAGAGATATACAATTTGGTTTTAGTTGGAGAAGAAATTTATTCATTTTTGGAAGCATGTGTTCCCCAGTATTGCAGTTTCTAAACTAGATTCACTGAAACACTATTGTTCTTCTAGGTTGTAATGGAAAATGTGTTGCATAATAAAATAAGTTGAGGGAATCATTAACTTAATGTTAAAAATAAAACTTTAATATACCTGTATTATATAAATAATATTACTTTATATAATTAATTTTATTATTCTACAATTCATTATATTATGTAATATCAATATATTTAATTAGACATAGTCATAATATATGCCTAATTAAATGGTAATCTTCAGATGGGTGGGTATTTTTTTTTTTCAATATATGAAATTTATTGTCAAATTGGTTTCCATACACCACCCAGTGCTTGGGTGGGTATTTTTAATTGAATCCTTCCTTCAATCAAATTATTAATGTAGAGAGAACAATTTCATATTTTATAGTTTAGGAAATATTAACATAAAGCAGTTGAAACAAACCCAGACCTTCAGAAATATGTCTATTATATAATGCCAAGGAAGTATCTATTATATCATTGAAACTTAATATTGGTACTATCTTACTTACCTTCTTACATTTATTCAAATAATTGAATATCTAGCCCTTTTATGTGTTTCTTCTACTTACAGTTCTCACTGTAAGGATTATTGCATGAAAATATCAATTTAGTATTTTAGGATACTTATAATAATAATGGATATAAATAGTCATTATAAGAAGTCAGTGTAATTATTTTAAGACCTCAAATGTGGAGTTTTCTGGAATAGATACATGTACAGCGTTTGATCTATTTTGTGCTATGGAGGAAAAAAATCAATTTGAGGAGAGTGGAGATTGCTCAGAATGGTGGGTACAATTTAAAATATTGTTGTTATTTAAAGATAAAATTTTAAGTAGGAATTGCAGGAGATGAGGAGGAGAAACCATGGGGATGTCCTGGGGATGTCCTGGGGATGGTATCTGCCTAACATATGAGCAAGTCTGATGTATTCAAGTAACAATGGGAAGGCCCACATGAAATGGTGCCAGTGATGGGAGTATAATTAGAGATAATCAAAGATGTATTGAGCGGACCAGCTTCTCTAGGGCCCTGTAGGCCTTTGTAAGATTTTGACTTAACTCTTCGTAAAACGGGAGTTTAATACACATAGAGTTTTATTTAGAAGAGTCACATTTTAGAAGGAAACCTTTGACTACTGAAGAATAGATATGGGGAGCCAAGATGAAATGCCAGAGACTGTTAGGAGGGAGGTAAGAGAAGATAATGACTTGGACCATAGTAGAAGCAGTGGAGCTGGTGAAGAGTGGTCAGATTCTGGAAATATTTTGAAGAATAAGTCAATAGAATTTGCTGATTGATTATTGGATACAAACTACGAGAAAGAGGGATCAACGGTGTACTCAAGAAATTTGGCCCAAGCAATAAACACAATAGGGTTGCCATTAATTGATATGTGGAAATTCTTTGGTAAAGGATAGGGAAATAAGAATGCTGTTTTGGTCCTGTTAGGTTCGAGTTGTCTATTCATTTATATGATAGCATGTGGATATCCTATCTAGTAGTCTCAAGCCAGAAAGCAGGTGTGGGATGGGTCTGGGTCCAATCAAGGAATAGGAACCATGGAGTAATGAATATTGAAATTTATTACAATGAATGATCAACCTGTGATAGGAGAGCACAAGGATGTAAAGATAACTCTAAGTGGTACCCCAGGGCTGAGAGAGAGTACCCAAGGAAGGGTAAACTCGAAAGGAGAGCTCTCTCACTAAAGCTGGGGTACAGCTCTCCCTGGAGAAGGTGTGGCTGCAACCCGCTGGTTTGCCTGGGTCATTGTTGGTCCCAGTCTCTGAGCTAGCAGGAAACAAACTTCTGGGTGGTATGTGAGCCACCCCTGGTGAGCAGATGTGCAGGAGTCAGGACGCTGCACAGAGAATGAAGCCCAGAGTATGCAGTGTCCATGTTTAGAGAGTCCAGGAAAGAACCTCAGGTCACAGATAAGCCATGGCTGGTGCATATGCGATAGTGCATAGTATCCACATCAGATGTGAAAAAGACACCAGATTGCCATGAGGTTCGCACTCTCGATGTGCTGCTGCAACTTGGGCAGAGGACACCCAGATGTCCTCACACACCCATACTGCTGATTATCTGCGCAGCAGGAGGAAGGAAAGGCAAAGGCCTGCATGCCAGAATCGGGAAGATGAGCCCCTTCTTCCTGCAGAGTCTCTCCAGTGCTTCCTACTGGCAAAGGTTAACATTGTGTTCACTGTAAAGAAGGAAATTTTAAAAGCTCTGTCTTATCTGAGGGTGGGTTCAGTGGGGGCAAATTGAAGGCTGAGAAGTAATAATTGGAATGGATGATAGGGAGGGTTGAGGCTTGGGGAAGTTTGCTATCTTATTATGACATGAGTCTTGCTCCTATCAAGGTGTCTCCTGAAGGAAAATGTAGTATGGTTGAACTTATCCTTGGCTTGAGTTCTCCTTGGAAATCTTTCAGACTTTATTGTGTAAATAACTATAATTATTAATTTTAGATCCAAAGCAGTGTTTGAAAGTTGCCGGATAGAGTTTTAATTTTGCTTTAATAGCTTTATAATATTTGAAGGGACATTTAAATTTTATCTATAAGAAATAGAGTAATGTTTAAACTCATTTTTGTTATTAAATACGAAACGTAATGTTATTTACCATTCCACTACTTATCCTTGAGGAAAAAAAAAACATAACTAACCTGAATCCTTTCCCATAAATACATGCTTTCTTTTTACCAGATGCTTAAATGTCATTGGACTGTCTTAAAGTAGTTCTATTTGATCTCTGTGAAACAGATGGAAGTATTTGTTATACAAACCTTATTTAGAATGTAATCTTTTTTTTCTCCCCTCATTGCATATGTTTGGCAGTCAGCTTTCTCTTCTAGATTTGAATGAATTTTGGGCAGTCTCCAAATCTAAACACACCCTAATTTCAAAAACCACAATCCTGAGGGCCCAATTCCTGTTTACTGAGGAATTAAAACCTAGTGAAACCACATAGTTACTAAATACAGTGCATCCTACTGAGTTTTTTTAAAACAAAATTCTTTATAGTTTATTTAGGGTTAGTGAGGATCATAGAGTTCAGGGAGTAAAGTCTCTTCCTAAGCAGTATATGATATTTACAATTGGTTAAAAATACCTGTTGCTCCCGATTCTTAATACATCTTCCCTATGTAGCCAGGTGAGTTTGCAAGTAGGTAGGGAGTGATGGACTGTGGAGAGGTGATGGAGGAATAATTGATGTGGGGCCCTTATTTTTTTCTTTAGTGTTTTGAGTGATCAACATCAAGTGAAAAAGGTGTCTGTAAAAATGTCCACGTGTAACTATCGGTCGCATTGTTTGTTTTCCCAGAGAATGGTTCGATTTTTCCTTTATTTTATATTCAAGAGATACTACTGTTAACTATTCAAACTAAACCAAACCCTGAAGTGAATCCTATTAGAAGTTCAGGTGAAGAAAAAATATATAAAATATAGGAAGAAAAAAAAATCCCACACCCCTTTGTAATTAAACAGTTCTAATCCACTTAGAAGGAGGAAAAAAAAAAAAAGTAAGTTCAGTTGAAGAAAAAAATATATAAAATATAGGAAGAAAAAAAAAAATCCCACACCCCTTTGTAATTAAACAGTTCTAATCCAATTAGAAGGAGGAAAAAAAAAAAAAAACAACTAGGGTAGAAAGAATTAGAGGTTTAACTTTACACTTCTCAGGATTGGATTTCACAGGCATGCTTTATAGTTTTAGTAATCTTTACTTCGGGTGGTAGTTGACATGCCATAAACTTTAATCTGGAAGAAGGATATAGCACATGTCACATGATATAGCATCCTCAAAAGTATATACCGTCTTACATTAATGAAAATGAATTGGATTAACCATCTGTGTTCCCATAACTTCCTAGAGGTATTTAATTGATTCGTGTTTTAAGCAACATTTAATCATTAGTTTCTTCAAACAAATGTGACAGGAGTATTTGCTTTTTCCATGTAGCTGTTTTAAAACCATACTCTCATATTTCATTGTTGTATTGAGTTGGTTCATGGAATCCCTGCAAGTATGCTCATTTTCAACTAAAAATGTGCTTAAGGTGAATTTCAGAATTAAAAAAGAAAATCTTTAGATCTTGAATCACTTACAGATTGACTCTGTAGACTTAATAAAAACCAGAAATCGCATTTCTTTTTTGTTCATCTAAGATGTGATAATGCCTGCCAAATCATATTATTGACTGAATTTTTGATAGCTATGTTTCTTTTAGATGAAGTAACTATCTCAGTGAATTCCTTGGAAAATGAGAGTCAAAATGATTAACACTGCTACATTGGAAAGAAATGGCATAGGATTGTTCATGTACGTTTTCACCTTATTTTAATATGAGATTTTAATTTGGTGATATCTAAAATGTTGACATATTGGACAACACTTAATGTTTTCATATTCACTATTGGCATGTAGAGCTTATGACTGCTCACTATTGCAGGTAAGTTCTCCGAGCACTTCTCTTCTCTCTCACCTTCTTTGCAGTATGTGCCCAGCTGTTCGCCCTCCAGCCACCTGGCCTCTCTATTTCTCAGAAACTCCTGGTCCCTCCACTAGAACAGCATGAACAAAACTGATCTTTCAGACAGAAAATTCCTACTGCTATCTCCTCCTAGTGAATGTTTTTGAATCTCCAATTCGTACTCCTTCCTTCCTTAAGCGTTCTTCCCTGTTGCAAATCATCCTAGTACAGTCTTATAGCAACACGTTCCTCCTCTGTGGAGCACTTGGTTTAGATATTCTACGACTATACGTTGATTATCTTTACTCTCATCCTGAAAGTTCTTTGTCTGTTTTTCCCCCTTAATATTATATTTCCTTGACACACAGTTAGTACTACAAAGAAATTATTTTTTTTGTAAATAAATCCAAATGAAAATTATAACACTAACCTTGACAAGTTTTCTTAAGATTTTTTTTTGAATATTTGTTTATTTTTGAGAGAGAGACAGAGCACGAGCAAGGAAGGGGCGGAGAGAGAGAGGGAGACACAGAGTCTGCAGCAGGCTGTAGGCTCTGAGCTGTCAGCACAGAGCCCGACACGGGACTTGAACTCACAAACTATGAGATCATGACCTCAGCCAAAGTCGGACACTTAACTGAATGGGCCACCCAGGTGCCCTGATAAGTTTTCTTTATAAATAAGTAAAGTTGACTAGAACAACGTGTGTTTGAACTATATGGGTCCAATTGTATGTAGAATTTTTTTCAATAAATACGTTGGAAAAGTGTTTTGGAGACTTGCAACAATTTGAAAAAACCTGCAGATGAACTGTGTAGCCTTGAAATATTGAAAAAAATAAGAAAAAGTGAGATATTATTAAAATAATGTATACATAATACATATAACATACAAAATATGTGTTAATTGACTTTTTGTTGGGGTTAAGGCTTCCAGTCAACTGTAGGCTATTCGTAGTTGGGTTTTGATGAGTTAAAGGTGAGTTTTTGACTGTGTGGGAAATTAGCCCCCCAAGTCCCCTGTTGTTCGGGGGTCATCTGTATCTTTAAAAATGTTGAGGTTTTAATCATTATTTTAATGATGGCCTATATATTAAGGAGGAAAGAGTAACTGTGATCAGATATTCTACAAAGTTAATTTGAGGAACAGTGTTTACTTTTACAGAGGAAATACTCTTGCTTTCTTGTCACTGTGACAGAAAGCCAAATCTCTAACAGTGTGTTACAGAATCTGTTACCCCAAGTAAAATGTAGCTGTTGACTGCTTGGATTGATGTTTCCCCAGTGCTAACCTATTTTCACATCAAGATTATTGTTTTCCTTACATGCCAATATAGGATGAAAGAGATATTATAATCAGAACTCTATGGCACTACTTTCTGCTCCTGACCTTCTTCCCCCCTCCCCCATCTTCCCATTCAACTTGTTTTAAGTTACTAGACTCAGTGCAGAAGCTAGTCCCTTGAAATTTACTATGTCACTTCACAATTCAGTATGTGCTCTCTAGGTTACCCTTTCCTTTTTGAGTCTCCTCCCTAACTGAGCTGCCTACAGAAGGATGAGTCATCCTGAATGGGCATCTATTAGACTAGCCTACTAATTCTCCATCCTATCCATCCAATGCTTCTTTTTAAAAAATATTTATTTGACTTTGAGAGAGAGAGAGAGAGAGAAAGAGAGAGAGAGAGCACGCATGCATGACTGGGGTAGGGTGCAGAGAAAGAGGGAGACACAGAATCCAAAGCAAGCTCCAGGCTCTGAGCTGTCAGCACAGAGCTCGATGCGGGGCTCGAACTCACAAACCTTGAGATCATGACCTGAGCCGAAGTCAGATATTTAACCAACTGAGCCACCCAGGTGGTTCCCAGGTGGTCCCATCCAATGCTTCCTTATTCTAACAAATATTTATAAGTTTCTTTTACCAACCTGGAAAGAAATTGATGGATAATACAACCTATTCACATGTATAGCTTAAATCATGTAATGTCTGTACTATAATATAAAATAGAAGTAACAAAGTAACCCGCAATATTATATGATCCATTTAATTAAATGCTTGAAAATTATTGAACCAGAAGATAGTATGACATAGACAGATATTTGTCCTTTGATTTATAATTACCTTAGAGCAGCTAAAAATGGCTTTATCACTCCTTATAGAATTTGATAAAATGGCAAACACTTGGTAAAGTTGAAGTATGTTTTTTCTTAGATATGTCTGGTGGCTCCATTTCTGGAAAATTCCTTATATAATTATGTGTATGAAGGTATAGTCTTGAATATTTAAATATTTAAAATAATTTATATAAAAGTAATAATGTTTAATACTTTGAAAAACACTTTATGCTTACATGTTTTGTTTTGTAACCTCTGTTTTTGTATATGGTATGCTTCTAGAAAATACACTGGGTACCTATTACCCCTTCTGCCAGTGGAGTATTCTTTTGTGGGGCAGATAAATATGCATAAAAATTTAACTATCACATATGAATTCTAGTGCTAACATTCAATGAAATAATAGCTCAACACAAAATATAGTGCACTTTAAGTCCCTCCTCCTAAAAAGGGAGGTAGGTCATAAAGGCTGTGGTATTTTGGGGAGGGGAGATGTAGTGTCCGTGTGTAGTTAGGAGCACAAACAAACCTTAAGTGGAAAAAATAGAAGAAGGATTGTTGTATTCTATATGCCAGATTTCACAGTTCCCTGAGAAATTCTGGTTCAGCTACTGACCTGTTATAAATCATAAGCTTATCTTCAATAGGTACTGACCTGAAACTACAAGATGTCCAAGTTTTCTACTACCTGCAAAGAGAAGAGGGGAGATAAAAAAGATCTGCTGTCCTCAAATTCTTTATAAAAGTAGACAGAGAGGGGTGCCTGGGTGGCTCAGTTTGTTAAGCATCTGATTTTGGCTCCGGTCATGATCTCATGGCTCATGAGTTCGAGCCCCGCATCGGGCTTTGTGCTGACAGTTCAGAGCCTGGAGCCTGCTTTAGATTCTGTGTCTC
This sequence comes from Panthera onca, assembly GCF_046562875.1. Classification (NCBI taxonomy): domain Eukaryota; kingdom Metazoa; phylum Chordata; class Mammalia; order Carnivora; family Felidae; genus Panthera; species Panthera onca. The sequence continues at coordinate 12,262,968 of NC_138355.1, read as the reverse complement.
CATCTCTCTCTGCCCCTCCCCTGCTAGGACTCTATCTGTCCGTCCGTCTGTCTGTCTGTCTCTCCCAAAAATAAGTAAACATTTAAAAAATCTTAAAGAAAAGTAGACGGGGAATAAATCCTTAGTAAATAAATAAAAATTTTTGCAATCACTTATATGTTGGCTTAACGCTAGCTTTGATCCATGTTGCTTTTATTTCTTATGTTTTATCCTAAATGTAAACCTTTTTTGATAATGGAAACACTTGTTTGCTTTGCTGCTCCTTTAGTGCAACTTCTTTTGGTCCCTTAGGAAGTTTTCCCTTGGAGCATGGATTGTCTCTCCTCGTGTGTGTGGTGTCAAATTGTTTATAAGCACCTTGTCTATCCATCAGCCATTGCTTTTTGTATAAATTCTATTCTTTTGCGATCTGCCTCTCGTTTCTCTCTTTGAGGTATTAACAAACCTTGTAGCTTAGTAGGGTACAGAAAGTAGTTCTGCACATTCACTTTCTAATGACTACTCCGCTTTCCTGAGGGGACGGTCTCTTCTGACGCTCGTATACTAAATATTTTCCATGGTGGCAGGCGGGCATGAGAAAAATAGTGCGGTTGGCTAGCCACATTTTTCCAGACTAATGCCCTAAGTGTTCATATTCCTTCTTTGAATCCCTTTATTCTGCTGATGTTAAAGGAATGTACTTATGAGTGGGAATATGATAGTTTATGTAGAAGACTTTCAGGTTTGGCCTGTGTATGGTCATATAAGGTAGAAAACTGTCAGTGGTAGCAAACGTTGAATGTTTTAAGTATCTGCTAAGAGCCTTGGTTAGCTAAAGCTGGGCTGTGACTTGAAATTATGCATGACAGGAATAACATTTGATGGTTTTGACATATTAGCCCGAGAGGGTCATCAGCCTTCCCTCCTTATTGTACATGAGTACAACAACTAAAACTTAACTGGGCAATAAATTTAGTAAGGGAATAAATAGGCAACTCTCATAATAAAACTCCTATCATGTTTTCCTTCATAAACTTATTTAGGAAGTTGAGTGATTCCAGATGGCATTTCATGTGTATTTGGCTCTGAATTTCTTGTTTACTCACATATATGCCAATATATGGTTAAGTGTTTAAGGTTTTCATGTCTCTGAGGAGCCATTCAGCCTTTAGACATACAACTTTAGATTGCTATGTGTATATGGCAACCGTTTTTGCAAATTGCCCTCAGCCTGTGGTATTTAAAGATATCCCAGTTGTTTATTGTACCTGAGGAAGAAAGACCTGTGGGCCTGAAGTTTTGTCTGTTGGCTCTAGAAAGTATATCTCTTAAGAAGCTAGTGTTCAAGATTAGAGAAAATATGAGTCAACAAATGGTATATAGACCACCCGTAAACTCTTGAATGTGTAATGTGCAAAAGTATATTTTAAGTGGTCCTTTAATAATGTAGAAGCATTTCCCCTCACAATTGTTGAGAAGTCCTCAGTCCTGTGCAGAAAGATTATTTCTTCCACAATGTCCATAACATATAGACTTTTAAAATTGAAGTAAAATGAAAAAGCTGCAGTCTTAGCACTCCTGTGTGTGAATGTGTGTGTGTGTGTGTGTGTGTGTGTGTGTGTGTGTGTGCATGCACATGTATATAGACAGTCTTATGCAGTCTTAGGACTCCTCTGTGTGTGTGTGTGTGTGTGTGTGTGTGGGCGCGTGTGTGTGTGTGTGTGTGCACGTGAATGTAGCTAGACATAGCCCTATGCAGTCTTATCACACATTGATCCACGTAAACATCACTATAATCAAGACGTAGAATTATTCAACCTCTACAAAGATCCCTGAAGCTATCCTTTTATAATTATACCAACCAACTTCCCTTTCCCTTTCCTAACCTTGGCAGTCATTAATCTGTTTTCCATCTCTGTAGTTTCATCATTTTGAGAACACTATATAAATGGAATCATATGATAGGTAAAAATCAGCTTTTTTTACTCATAATTCCCTTCAGATCCATCCAAGTGTTGAGTATATTAAAAGCTCATTTCTTTTCATTGCTGAGTAGTATTCCATTGTATGAATGTACCAATATGTGTTTCATACATTGAAGGACATTTAGGTTGTTTTGAGTTTTTCGCTATTACAGATAAAACTGTTATGAACATTCATGTACATTAACTTCTTTTGTGTGTAGATTTAAGTTTCTTTTCTTTGTAATTAATGCCCAGAAACGTGATTACTGTTTTGTAGGTTAAGTGTAAGTTTAGTGTTTTTTTTAAATGTTTTTAAATGTTTTATTTATTTTGGAGAGAGAGAGAGAGACAGAGAGAGAGAGAGAGACAGAATCTGAAGCAGGCTCCAGGCCCCGAGCTGTCAGCACAGAGCCCGACGCAAGGTTGAATCCACAACCTGTGAGATCATGACATGAATCGAAGTTGGACGCTTAACTGACTGAGCCACCCGGTCACCCCTGTTTAGTCTTTATGAAACTGCTGAACTGTTTTCCAGAATGGCTGCTCCATTTTCTATTGTCAACAGCAATATATGAAAGATCCAATTTTGCTGCATCCTTGCTTGGTACGGTCCCTATTTGTTCACATCCACAGCATATATGAAAGAGGAATGGTGGTCTATTTGAGGAATAGCCATGGAAAGCCATGGAGAACAGAATATATGCAGCATGTGGGAACATGGCATGAGATGGGATGCAGAGGGAGGTGACGTGTGTGTGGAGGTGAACCATGAGGCTTTGTAGGTACTTTAAGGTCTGTGGAATTATTCTAAGAATAACAGTTAACCTTTAAAGAGTTTTAAGTAGCATATTTAAAAAACTGGATGCTGTGTAGAACATATGTTAGAGCGAGAGATGATTATGGAGAGACCAGGCAGAGTATCAAGGTAGCTGAGTGGAGAGGTGGTGGTAGTCTAGAAAAGGACGAGAGCATTGGAAATGGAGACAGGACTTGGTGATTCACAGGATGTAGAAGTGAATTACAGACAGACATCCAGCATGACAGCCAACTTTCTGACCGGTGACTAGTTTTCCAAGTTTACTGGAATCAGGATTACTGAATGTCTGGGGGAAGGATACAGGAGTTTATTTTTAGACTGTGTTTTTTTGTTTGTTTGTTTGTTGTCTGAGATGCTTCTGAGATATCCAGGTTAAAATGTTGGGAAAGTAATTGCCTGTCTGGATATAAGGGAAAACATGAGCTAAAGATAGTTGCCATATAGTGGTTGGATAGTGGATGCAGGCCTGAAAGTGGAGACTGAGAAGGTTAAGCAGAGGGATAGGAAGATGTCTAGGAAAAGACGATGTGATATAATTAAAGGGAATAATATTAGGAGGCAAAATCACCTAGTAAACATAAAAGTGACAGGGGTGATGATGTTTGAGGAAAAAAAAGTAAAGATTTAAAGATTAGCTTTAGTTTCATTATGAATATTGGAAGAAACTGAATAAAGGAACTACTAGTTTGGCCAGGAACAGTGTTTCTACTTTCTATCCTTTGGGACACTGGCTCTTTGGGAGGGTTACTGTCATTTCCTCTGTCTGTCTCTCTCTCACACACGCACATGTGCACGAGTTTTGTGATCAATTAAGTGTGAGGATCACTGTTGAAATAGTTTTTAGTATGTGAGTCTTAAAAATGGACACAGTGTACAACAATCCCTGATGAATCTCAGGAAGCTCAGTTTGTGTCCTCTGGACCACTGTTTGAGAAACATCTGCTTAACACCATTAATAGAGTCGGACAGTGGAAATGCATACCAGTTGATCTCATTGTTCTTCCCTCCCTCTCCACCACTTGCTCCTCAATCTCGTCCTCTCTGTAGAAGCTGGAATAGCAAGGTTCAGTTTAAGGGGGTGTCTGGGTCAGGGGTAGTGGAGGTAAATATCTATGGTGAAATCAGTGATGACAGCCTGTAATCTGGGTTCGTTTTGGCCAGTGGTTGGGTGAAGAGTGTTCCTGGGTTTTAAGTGTCATGGATCTTTGGTAACTGGTAAAACATCCAGCTTGGCAGCAACTGAGGTCCACTTCAATATTGGCAAGCACAGTAAATGTTGAGAAAAGGATATTCTGGTACAAATCTGCAGATAATTGGGTGGGTGTGGGAAGTGGTGTGCAAAGAAGGAGACTGAAACAATTTAATTCTGGAAGTGAGTGGGACTGGAAGAGGGAAGGTTTGTGATTTGAATGTTAGGAGCTTGGAAATTCCTTCATGTTATTAATTGATGTGTAAGTGTTTGGCTGTGTTGCCCATGTCTTTGGCCATAATGAAGAATGAACATATTTCAACAAATCACCATTGGTATGGTAGTGGGATCATTAGCATTCTCTTCATATATGGTGAGTCATATATAGTTTTACAAAGCAGTGGAAGAAGATCACTATAGAAGGGTTAAGCAAATAAGAGTGGTGTTATGAGCAACTTGGTACATTATGTTATATGATTTTGCTTGAATCTGAAGCCTAACATAGATACCTTTTCATTCACTGTGCCTGGAATAATGCTGGTAAAAACTAGGCCTTTAAATGAATGGGTGAGTGAATCCCTAAAATTCATTTTTTTTAAAAGTTTGACCTTGATTATTATCTCATATGAGTGGACCAGAGAAGAACACTTGACACTAAATTTAATTTGAAGGCCAAAGCCAAAAGTGTCCAGATGACCTGTGGATTAATCTGGTACAAATTTATAACCACTAGTTTGACATAAGTTGTGTGGTTGCTATTAAGAACAATAATTTGGGGCTTTAGCAGAGAGAAAATAATAGACTTTTGCTCGATCTCTCATGTTTTGCAAGAACAAGCCAAGATGATAGGCAGGAAACAGTTGGTTATGATATATTAATGAATAGCAGAATCTTGCTGAGTTGATTAACGTTGCTTAAAAACCTATTATGTGTTAGTTCTGCTTCTTGTACCTTTACACACTTAAGTATTTCTGCTTATAGGTACACAAGAGAATCGTGTTGAGTGAATGTATAAATGAGTGAATTCATATGTACTTTTGCCAAGCCTAGCATTATTTTTACTTACCTATTTGTGCACTAGCATTTGAAATGACTAATTCTGTTTCATGCATGCACAGTATCTATTTTGGAGTTCAAATGACCTCATAGGAACCCTCATTATACTCTTACGATGATGATAAACAGCTGGCATTATTTGCATATCATTATGTCCTCAATACTTCTTATATTGTTCTTTCATTATCCCCTCTCTTTTTCCTGTCTCTTCTCCATGACTCAGAGGCCTTCTTTTGTTATGTTTAATTACTGACATAATTTTTCAGTGTTTATTAAAGTATTATTGACTATTAACTATATACCATAAACCATACTAGTTACTAGGACCATAGAGATACCTAAGACATGGCCCTTCTCATCAAAAAGCTCCAGTCAATAGAAGGTGTAGGCATATATTTATATCACCAATAAGATCGTGTGATAAGCATAGCGTAACAGAAAGCAAATATAAGGTTCTGTGTTATCATTTGGGAAAGAGAATAATTGTAATGGAGATCAAGGTGATTGAGGCAGGCTTTCCAGAGGAGGTCATTTCTAACCAGGCTGAGAGCAGCAAGCCAAAGTGAATGATGCATATTCCAGGTAGAAGTCCTGGTGTGGTGGTATAAGTTATTGGCTAGATGCCTGTGCCTTCAACAGTGACTGGGAGTATAAGGAGCAGAGCAAATTTAGAGGCAAATCAATGACGTTAACTCTCCATCGATCTAGAGCCCACATATTCTTCAAAACATAGGTCTTACCTCCTCTTTTTCCTGAAGTTCATGCTACCCTAGCCCAAAGTATATTTTCCCCCATAGGATGACAAAATTGTGATTTCAAGCTATAAAATCTTAGGATAGTTTATTGTATGCAGAAAAAAAATACAAATGTGTTGTTACGCTTCAGTCCAAAATAATGAATTTCATAAATACAGAATAAGAGAAACAGAGAGCCTATAAACATGAAAAAATATTAGACTACTGGTAACTTAAAGGATACAGGGCTCTTCCAAATATTGTTCTTAATTTCAAGCTGCACTAACAGCAGCAGGCTTTCTGGAATGATGGACTTGAGAATCAGACTGTACAGTGGGAGAGTGACATGGTGCTCCATTGTGTGTGCCTCATTTGTAAGTCATCAGAAACATACTCAAACAGCAACTACGATCATGATAGGCTCACATTTATATCAGATAAATTGTGAAGAACCAAAGTACTTAGCACAGAAGGCAAAGGAGGAAAAATTTAGCTTTCCCAAAATTTGAAAGAAATTTGCACTTGACCCCAGAGAGTAGAGCAAGAACCAATGTCTGAAAGCGGAGGAAATATTTTTGTTTCATATAAAGGAGCTGTGTTTTCGTTGTGTCTTGTTTTTGGACAGTGTTTTTTAAAGACGTAATGGTCAATTTAGAGTGACAATGAACTTTTTGTTCCTGGAGGTGTATGAGTCTTGTGAATGCCAAAGATAATTTAATCATCAGTTTGATAGGAAAGTTTTACCAAATGTCAGTGCCCAAGGTCTGCTCCATGGGTGCCCAGGGTTTCTGCATTTTTTCAAAGGGGGTCTACAAGATAAAAATGACTTGCATAATAACACGAAGATGTTATTTGTTTTTCTGACAGTGTAAATGTTGGTACTGATGGTTCAAAAGCAGTGAAAGGTAAACATTCTGACATCTCCACCTGAATCAAGGCAGCGGCACTACACTTAGACGTCATTGTAATTCTTCACTGCCATGCACTTGCATGGGGAAAAAAGCCAATGTCCTTAATGAACAGTGAAAATTTATGAAAACTCAACTCTTGAGTATCTGTGTTTTTAATACCCTGTGTGACAAAATGGAAAGTACACATAGAGTGTTTCTCCTGGGCAGCAAAGTACAACGGTTCCTGTGATAAAAGTACTTATTGTAAATTAAGGTAGTCCTTTTTCATTGGACACCATCTCTATTTGAAAATCCAACCGGCAAAATGTGATTATTAATACATTGACATTTGGTAGACATTTTCTTGAAAATGAACAAAGTTAAGTGATTACTTTAAGGATACCAGCTGGTGTTTGTTGCCAACGACAAAATTCAAGCTCTGAAGTAACATTGGAATTTTGGAAATTTTATGTCTGCCTCCATAAGTTTGATAGCTTTGCTATAGTTAAGACTTTTGTGATAAGATGGGCAGTGATTTTTAAAAAAAATTGATTTTATTTTTAATGCCATAAAGTAACATGTGCCTGTATTTGGAAGTTCTGTGATACTTAGCATGGGAAGAAGAAGGGAGTTTTAGGGTCATGGATAGGAGACAAAACAGAGACTGTACTCGGGTCCCCTCAACCCTGACTGTGAAATCCAGGGTTCCTTGGCTGCCTCCATAAGAAAAAAAAATGCTGAGACTTTATGTCTCTTGTGTAGCAGCACATCTTGCAGGAATGTGGAGGAAGGATACTTACCACCAGACCAAAGCAGTATATGCCAGGATAGACCCCAGCCTTGACTTTTCACCAACTTTTCCCCTCATTATAATACTAAAAAATCATGTCCAGGGGTGGAGATTTAACATGGTAATTAGATATACAATGCATGAAGAAGCATGACCTTTAAATGCACAGGTGCTGATAAATTCCCACCTCTACATGCTTAGATGTCACCCTTTTCCTGCTTAAGTTTCTTTTTTTTTTAATATGAAATTTATTGTCAAATTGGTTTCCATACAACACCCAGCGCTCATCCCAACAGGTGCCCTCCTTAATGCCCATCACCCACTTTCCCCTCCCACCCACATCAACCCTCAGTTTATTCTCAGTTTTTTTTAATATATGAAATTTATTGTCAAATTGGTTTCCATACAACACCCAGTGCTCATCCCAAAAGATGCCCTCTTCAGTACCCATCACCTACCTTCTCCTCCCTCGCACCCCCCTTAAACCCTCAGTTTGTTCTCAGTTTTTAAGAGTCTCTTATCCTTTGGCTCTCTCCCACTCTAACCTCTTTTTTTTTTCTTCCCCTCCCCCATGGTCTTCTGTCAGATTTCTCAGGATCCACATAAGAGTGAAACATATGGTATCTGTCTTTCTCTGTATGACTTATTTCACTTAGCATAGCACTCTCTAGTTCCATCCACGTTGCTACAAAAGGCCATATTTCATTCTTTCTCACTGCCAACTAGTATTCCATTGTATATATAAACCACAACTTCTTTATCCATTCATCAGTTGATGGACATTTAGGCTCTTTCCATAATTTGGCTATTGTTGAAAGTGCTGCCATAAACATTGAGTACAAGTGCCCCTATGCATCAGCACTCCTGTATCCCTTGGGTAAATTCTTAGCAGTGCTGTTGCTGGGTCATAGGGTAGATCTATTTTTAATTTTTTGAAGGAACCTCCACACTGTTTTCCAGAGTGGCTGCACCAGTTTGCATTCCCACCAACAGTGCAAGAGGGTTCCCGTTTCTCCACATCCTCTCCAGCATCCATAGTCTCCTGATTTGTTCATTTTGGCCACTCTGACTGGCATGAGACTGGTATCTGAGTGTGGTTTTGACTTGTATTTCCCTGATAAGGAGTGACATTGAGCATCTTTTCATGTGCCTGTTGGCCATCTGAATGTCTTCTTTATTTATTTATTTATTTTTTATTTTTTTTTTTTAATGTTTATTTTTGAGACAGAAAGAGACAGAGCATGAACGGGGGAGGGTCAGAGTGAGGGAGACACAGAATCTGAAACAGGCTCCAGGCTCTGAGCTGTCAGCACAGAGCCCGACGCGAGGCTTGAACTCACGGACCACGAGATCATGACCTGAGCGAAAGTCGGCTGCTTAACCGACTGAGCCACCCAGGCACCCCTGGATGTCTTCTTTAGAGAAGTGTCTATTCATGTCTTCTGCCCATTTCTTCACCGGATTATTTGTTTTTCGGGTGTGGAGTTTGGTGAGTTGTTTATAGATTTTGGACACTAGCCCTTTGTCTGATATGTCATTTGCAAATATCTTTTCCCATTCCATTGGTTGCCTTTTAGTTTTGTTGATTGTTTCCTTTGCAGTGCAGACGGTTTTTGCCTTCATGAGGTCCCAATAGTTCATTTTTGCTTTTAATTCCCTTGCCTTTGGGTGTCGAGTAAGAAATTGCTGCGGTTGAGGTCAGAGAGGTTTTTCATGCTTTCTCCTCTAGGGTTTTGATAGTTTCCTGTCTCACATTCAGGTCCTTTATCCATTTTGAGTTTATTTTTGTGAATGGTGTAAGAAAGTGGTCTAGTTTCATTCTTCTGCATGTTGCTGTCCAGTTCTCCCAGAACCACTTGTTAAAGAGACTGTCTTTTTCCATTGGATATTCTTTCCTGTTTTGTCAAAGATTATTGGCCATATTTTTGTGGGTCCAATTCTGGAGTCTCTATTCTATTCCATTTGTCTATTGTTTAACATAGTGTTGAAAGTGCTAGCATCAGCAATCAGACAACAAAAGGAAATCAAAGGCATCAAAATTGGCAAAGATGAAGTCAAGCTTTCACTTTTTGCAGATGACATGATACTATACATGGAAAACCCAATAGACTCCACCAAGATTTTGCTAGAACTTATATATGAATTCAGCAAAGTCACAGGATACAAAATTAATGTACAGAAATAAGTTGCATTCTTATACACTACTAATGAAGCAACAGAAAGACAAATAAAGAAACTGATCCCATTCACAATTGCACCAAGAAGCATAAAATACCTAGGAATAAACCTAACCAAAGATGTAAAAGATCTGTGCTGAAAACTATAGAAAACTTATGGAGGAAATTGAAGAAGATACAAAGAAATGGAAAAACATTCCATGCTTATGGATTGGAAGAATAAATACTGTTAAAATGTCAATACTACCCAAAGCAATCTACACATTCAATGCAATCCCAATCAAAATTGCACAAGCATTCTTCTTGAAGCTAGAACAAGCAATCCTAAAATTTGTATGGAACCACAAAAGAACCCGAATAGCCAAAGTAATATTGAAGAAGAAGACCAAAGCGGGAGGCATCACAATCCCGGACTTCAGCCTCTACTACAAAGCTGTAATCACCAAGACAGCATGGTAATGGCACAAAAACAGACACATATTCCTGCCTAAGTTTATTTAAAACATTCTCCCTGACCTGTCCTCCAGGAGTCAGCCTGAGGACACTTTTCTTTTGTGCTGTCTTCTTTGTTCTCTGCCATAAGCCCCAATAAAGCCTTGCCTGAAACTCCTGTTTGGCCTCTGATTAATTTCTATTGTTTAGAGAGCCCAGGGGCCAGGTATGGTATGGAATGGAGTGGCATTTACTTCCTTATCATCCATAAAGCAGCACTGTCAACCCTGGACAACTTTTCTTTCTGAAGTCAGTAGAAATGGTCTGATAGAGCATACGTGTAAAGGACCATGCAATTTGTAATTCATGTATACTGAATAATTTGGGGAATAACTCTATAGTTTTGCCAGAAAGTCACTTTATTCTCAAGACATTGGGGCATTTTATCTTTCTCTCCTATATTTGATCATTATTATGATTTACCTTAACCATCTTTTTTTCTCTCAGTTGTTTGTTCAGATTTTATGTGTTTTTATTTAAGAGCCAGAGAAATTTACTGAGTCCATGAAGTCAGTTTCTGATCATTCACCTGCTCATACCAGCACTCAACTAGGTTGAGTCTATGTCAGGTTATCTAAGGTTCTAAAAACAAAAATTAAACCAACAAACTTAATTACTTCATCAGATTGTAGCAAGGTGGATTTTTTTTAATCCCTGTTGACGTTTGGGTATTGAATGTGATTGAGTTTGAAGACAGCAGACTAATTTTCTGCTCTGCTAAGCGAAATAAGTCAATCAGAAAGAGACAAATATCATATGATTTCACTCATATGTGGAATTAAAGAAACAAAACAGATGAACATATGGGAAGGGGGGAAAAAAAGAAGAGAGAGAAACAAACCACAAAAGATTCCTAATGATAGAGAACAAACTGAGGGTTGACAGAGGGAGGTGGGTGGGAGATGGGCTAGATGGGTGATGGGCATTAAGAAGGGTACTTGTGATGAACACTGCGTGTTGTATGTAAGATATGAATCACTGAATTCTACTCCTGAAACCAATATTGCAATGTGTGTTAACTAACTAAAGGTTAAATTAAAAAAAGAATAGAGAGGTTATATGGACTGGAACCCTTTATATGCTGTATTTTGGAGCAGACCTCCATGTCTTAAAATAACCCTTGTCTTATCAATATTCTTAATTTTAATATTCTTTTATAATATTGCCCTGGGCACTCATTTGCCAGAAAGATGAGTATTGTCTTTATTAAAAGCCATCTCGTTACTTGGTTTTAAGTGGTATAATGATAGGATCTGTGGGGCTGACTCTTATGGACAGTAACTATGATAAGTGGTGTTTACCTCCCTAAAATTCTTGGGCCAGATCACAATAAACTGGTGGGAAAAAGCAAGATTACTATACAGTTGAAATTCTAGAAGCAGGTTCTAAAACTTTGGAGTAGCTTGGGTTATTTCCATTAAATTCATGCTTTTTAATTCTTTGGATCTTTTGTTGCATTGTATTTCAAAAGCAAATTTTATTTTCAATAAAAACCCTCAGAAGATCTACTGATCTGTCTTCAAATCCTCTTCCGCTGTTAAAAGAAGCTTCATTTGAGGGTTCATGGCTGGCTCAGTCAGTAGAGCATGCGACTCTTGATCTCGGGATTGTGAGTTCAAGCCCCACAATGGGCATAGAGCTTACTTAAAAATAAATGAATAAAATAAAAAGTGAGCAGTTTTAAAAAATAAAAAAAAAATGAAACTTCATTTGAAGAACTAGTCTTTGCTAGTTAATACCATCACCTGAAACCTGCATTTCAAGAGAATCAGTGAATGCAAACAGAACATAGCTGTTTTTCAGATGAAATATTTAGTTTCTATAAACCTATTAGAGTGTATCTCATACAGTAGTTCTTGGCTAAACTGCTTTAATGTTTAAACAAAAAAAATAATAAACTAATAATTTTAAATTCTGAGAATTAGACTCAAATTCAAAATATGGTTGTCTACTCACACTTCTTAATGCATTGAAGTACTGTATTTGGCTGTTTTGAAACATCTTTATGAGTTATAAAATAAAGACTGCAAATATAAAGCATCCAAAGTTTTCATAAAGAAGAATAGATGTGTGTTTCTCCATGTCTGTAAAATCTTCCACCATATATTAAAAATGCAGAAGAAACTTTCCTACAAAGAAACAAATTTAGGATGACAGACTTTTAGCTTGTAATTATAAATGGTAAAAGAAGATACTTTGGAAGAAAAGAAGCCTAAAACCATTTTTGTGTCAAAAAGAAAATTCAGCAGAAAAATCAACCTTTTATTTTTGTTCCAATTGAATTAATAATTCAATTGTATTTTTCCCCTAAAAAAAGCCATAAGCAATGATTGAAATGGTTAAATAAGTACTTTTTTTCCTTTAAAAGTCTTATAACATTATGACCAAATTGCTTCCAAATTTATCTTGATTGATTTCTAAATAAGACATACCACTTTAAAATGAAATTCTTGTATTCTAGAGAGTATTACAAACAGCCAAAAAACAAGAGAGGAAAACTGTATTATTTTAAAGCATGCTTAAATAAATAAATGTTTTGCAGATCACTAATAGCCAATAACATTATTTGGAAGGTTTGGAGGTGATCTGGTTTGCATTAAACATATTTACACTTTAAAATGCCTTCATGAATTAAGTCAAGCTTTACTGCAAACAGATGCTAAGAAATATGAAAATATATAGAGTTTGCTGTATTAAGATTATCATAATCTAAGGGACTCATTTCATAAGATTTTCAATAACTGTTTGGCATTATATTTTCCAGAGAGCACAATCAGATGAACTGGAAAAAATTGAAAAGCATGGCCGGTCCTCCAAAGACAAAGAAAATGCCAAGTCTCTGGACAAACCTGAACAGTAAGAACACCTCAGGACCTTGTTGAGGGCAGCCTCTTTCCATTTGGAAAATGTAGCATCTTCCGTGCATAATTGTTATGAATATGAGGATAAACATCTGTTTATATGAATTATATTCTTCTTAACTTGGCTTTATTTCCTTAGGTTCCTTTATGAACTGTCACTAATCCCCAACTTTTCAGAACGAGTCTTTTGTATCCTCTTCCAGTCCACATTTTCAGAAAGCATTTGCTCAATTCGTCGCAAACTGGAATTGCTACAGAAATTGTGTGAGGTGAGTTCCAGTCCGTAGACAGCCGACGATTGAGTTCTGATATTTCATTGTGTTCAGTCATGTCCACATTTCAAAATCGTTTTCTTTTATTTACTCTACAAATAAATTTGGAGAATAGCAGTTCCACAAAAGAGAACATACAATGACTAGTTTCAAGATCAAAGGAAAACTTGGATAGTTGCGCGCCACGGGGCCGGTTGCTGCAGTGTGCTCATTATGCTCCCACGTCCGGGGATTTCTGCCCCTTCTGCTTTTGCCAAAACAAAATTTTCACTTTCCCTGGTCCTTCCTTACATCAGACTTCAGATTAAATGTGATTTGAAGGCATTTTATTTATTTGCCTTCAGTTTTGGAAGGGGCCTTCAACAAATTGTTAATGATTCCATCCAAATGATTTAGGAACAGCTGTATGACTCAACAGAAGATGAATATTCTCCAGAAAACAAAGAATAAATGCTTGGCGTGAATTACCAATATTACCATTTAAAACAATTTGTCAAAAATCAATAGTACCATTCGTTCTGGTTGTGGTAAATCATTTTGAAAAGTAGTAAGATGTTATTAAAGACACATTTTCAGAGGAAAGAATACTTGCAAATTCCAGCTAAGCTTCATGTTTTGGAAGAAGTGAGTGTGAACTTTTCAGGGATAAATCTAAATTTGGAATTAATCTTTAAAACTGTGTTTTGGTTTCCTACAATTTATGCCAAAAATGTGTATTGTAGGTACAATTAGGGTGACGGCAGCGACATTCTTTTCTAGTAGTTCTCATATTACAACCTTATTTGTTTTCCATGCAGTTGCATCAGAAATGGCTTACAATGGTGTCTGTCACTTTACAAATGTGTACCTGAATTCTTGTAGGTGGTACAACTTCCTAAAGCTAACTTTGGGTAAACTAAAAATAAAACTATCCTATAATCCAGCACTTTCACCGTTAGCTATTTACCCAAAAATACAGATTTGAAGGGGTACATGTACCCCAATGTTTATAGCAGCATTATCAATAATAGCCAAACTATGGAGAGAGCACAAATGTCTGTTGACTGATGGACTGATGAATGGATAAAGAAGATAACTTATATACATATATACATATGTATATACATATGTATGTACATATATATGTATAATGTACATATGTATGTGTACATATATATGTATATATACGATGGAATGTTACTCAGCCATCAAAAAGAATGAAATCTTACCATTTGTAATGAAGTGGATGGAGCTAGAATGTATTATGCTAAGTGAGATAAGTCAATCAGAGAAAGACAGATACCATATGATTTCACTCATACGTGGAATTTAAGAAACAAAGTGGTTGTGAACCTATGGAAAGGAGTGTGGGAAAGAGAAGAGAGAGAAACAAACCACAAGAGACTCTCAATGTTAGAGAACAAACTATGGGTTGACAGAGGGAGGTGGGTAGGAGATGGGGCTAGATAGGTGATGGGTACTGAGGAGGACCCTTGTGATGAGCAGTGGGTGTTGTATGTAAGTGATGAATCACTGAATTCTACTCCTGAAATTAATATTGCACTGTATGTTAACTAAAATTTAAATAAAAAAATAAAGTTAACTTTGGAGACACTACTCTTAAAATATCCTAATAATATACAATGATACAGTTTGGATGTGACCCACAATTATTAGTATGATATGAATATCTGCCACTGACTTAAGATAATTCAAAGAAAACTTTGTCTAAGAGATAAAATGCTCTTTACTCTATCTTACAGACATTAAAAAATGGCCCAGGGGTTATGCAAATTCTGGGTTTGGTTCTTGCTTTTGGCAACTACATGAATGGTGGAAATAAGACTCGAGGACAGGCAGATGGCTTTGGGTTAGACATTCTTCCGAAGCTGAAAGATGTTAAAAGCAGTGTAAGTATTTTGTGTGAATGAATGTAGGCAAATTGAGAATTAGAAGGTTTGTTTAGTAATGAGTTTGACTGTAAACATGTTGTAATAAATGTTTATGTTCCAAGGTCAAAAATGTCTTTATGTTCTGAGCTAGGTAAAAGTATATGGCCTTCATATGTTTATGATTTTGTGAATGTTTCCCAAAGTGAATAATTATTAATACTATGTTTAATGAATAATTGAGTAGAGAATAAAAATAATTATTTTTTCAGTCTATCATTACCATGTCTGCTAAAATTTGTCCTTTTGGAGTCTGAGGACTAATTAATTTTCATAAATTAGACAGTATTATTCTTCTCTTCTGTGTTAAGTAATGGAGGCCAATAGGCTTGTGTTTTAAAAACAAAACGAAGATGGGTGAAAGTAGATTATAAATAAAATGTAAAAAATTATCTTGTTTTTCTACATATCATATTCCCCTTGACACTGGTATATGTGGGAATGCCTAAGCCCTTTTGCAGGACTAATTAATTTTTGATCCTACTTCTATACTTGTATTTGTTTGAAGTTAACATCTAAGAGATTATGAGAGTGCCAGTAAAAATATAAGATTAGGGAACAACCATGATGGTTAGAATTAATGTCTGAGAATATAAACTTAGAAGATAATAGAATCCTATTTCTCTGATGGAATCTCTATACAGAACTGTATGATAAGGAAATTATGGACATGTTTTTAAAACATTAAGTTTAAGGGGTGCCTAGGTGGCTTAATCAGTTGAGCATCTGACTTCAGCTCAAATCGTGTTTCGAAGTTTGTGAGTTCGAGTCCCACGTTGGGCTCTGTGCTGACAGCTCAGAGCCTGGAGCCTGCTTCAGATTCTGTGTGTGTGTGTGTGTGTGTGTGTGTGTGTGTGTGTGTGTGTCTGCCCCTCCCCTACTCACACTCTGTCTCTTTCTCTCTCAAAAATAAATATTTAAAAATATTTTAAAATATTAAGTTTAAGTAAGTAGTTGGCTCATAGAAATGGAAATAGTAGAATTGTTCTTCCTAGATAAAGAATATAGTTGAAGCTTGAATGATGTGGGGCTTAGGGCACTGACCTCCTGCTCAGTCAAAAAGCCACGCATAACGTTTGACTCCCAAGACTTAAGTACTGACAGCCCACTGTTGACAAGAAGTCTAACCAATAACATTAATCTATTGACACCTATTTCATATGTTATATGTAACATATATACTGTATTCTTACAATAAAGTAAGCTAGAGAAAATATTATTAAGAAAATCATAAGGAAGAGAAATTACATTTCCAGTGTTATACTGTATTTGTTGACAAAAATCTACGTGCAAGTGGACCCACGCAGTTCAAACCCATGTTGTTCAAGGCTCACTTTATGTCTCCCTCATAAGAAACAGACACTTTTTTTGTTGTTGTTTCTGGTGGTCAACAACTCATTTGTTCATTCATTCATACATACACTCATATATTCATTTAACATTCTTTCACTGAGTTCAGTGAAATACCAGTTACTACTTTTCCAGAATTGAATAAAGCATAATCCTTTCTTGGAATACCAGCAGCATGTAATTTTCGTGATTTTTTTATGGGTATATTTGTTCAGATGCTAGTATATTCGTATGACACAAATTTTCATAGGAACCTCCAATATGTCAACCTGATAAATCACATTTGTTCAAAAGCAAAAGCTCTCTTGGAAGCATTGAATAGTTCTTAACAACTGATTGTTGAATTGAAACAAGTAACTTTTTCAAATAATACTGGAACGTAAATATCATTGACATAATTTTTAACATAAAAATGGATCTGAGATAGATTCTGATAATCATAATTACATACGAATAAAGGATTATTTGGGTTTTTTTTATTGGTTAGTATACCTTATTCAATCTCCAAGTAAGTTAAATTTTATTAATTTAAATAATTAAGGAGTATCCTAGATAAAAATTACATAATAAAGTCAAGAAGCAAGATTTTTTGTTTTTAATAATTTCATTTGCATTCTCATAAGAGTTATACTAGTCTTCCTGATTTGATTCTTGCTCCGTAAAATGAATACAACTGTGTCTACTTCTTAGTACTGTTTGTGGACCTGCGTGGACAGAGCTGTTACTCAGATCACTCAGAATTTTCACTCAACATGCCTATCAGCAGGCAGTTAATAAATGTTTTGTTAATTCATTCAAGTACTGCTAACTGTACTGCATATTTCTTTGAATTATATTAGGAAAGAGAACGGAAAGTTGGTTAAATTATATGCAAGCAAATGGTGTTCCTGAAAAATATATTACTTTTACTATTATAAGATATTACTGCATAATATCTTATTATATTATTACTATACATTACAATGAAGAAAGTCTCTAAAAGCTGTATCATCATATGTCAAACTAAATTATGAAAGGATATTGCTTTTTATAAATAGAGGGAAAATAATCGTTAGATTGAACATTTCAGGGAATGTAGTTTGTGTCATATGGTTTTTAAATATATATGTGTGTGTATGTGTGTGTGTGTGTGTCCTCCCACCTTCAGAGTATCTAGTACTAATTTTGAATGATGAAAACTTAATACCTTTTAAATGTGCCAGAAAGGAGGTAAAAACCTATTCTTTGAAGCCTGTTAGAATAGAAACAATTCTACATTTTTTTCCATAGAAATACACACTGCATTGTTTATAGCTGCCTGGATATTAATTCCGCAATCTCAGATGCTGACATAGCAATTTATAATATAGACTCGCATTTTTAAAGCTCCTGCTGACTTGAAATTATACTTAACTTTATTTTCTTTATCTACTAACAAGCCTCAATCAAACTTACTGTTGCAGATTGATACCTGCTGGTCCAGAAGTGGTATAGAAATGCTGGCAATGTTTAATCATTTCAGTTAAGATAGTAGTTATACTTTTAAACATAAAGCATGATAATTAGTGAACTAATTTTCTGATCAAAGAGGGTAAAACAGGAAAGTATTCACAGTTGAGACTCCACCCTTGAACAGCTGGGCTTCCACTTGGGGCTTAGATTAAAACACTGGGGAAAAACAGGATCTTCTCTGCCATTGAAATCCTTAGATGTAGTGGCTGTAGTACTTTGAAATATAGAATTTCACATTTTATTCTAAATGTTCTCATCTGTGTGTTGATTTACTGGAATCTATTTTATTTGACACTCTGATATTTAAAAAATATATTTTTACTTACTTTGGTCTTTCTGCCTAGGACAATAGCAGAAGCCTTTTGTCATACATTGTTTCCTACTATCTTCGAAATTTTGATGAGGTAAGGCAATTTTTACAGTGATATTTTGTTATTGTTTATTGTTGAGTGATTTGGCAGTATTTGCTATTTTGCCATTGCCATTGTTGTATTATTTTTATTTATATTGAAGCTGATTTGTTTTAAAATTATGTGTTTTTGCTAATTAGGATGCTGGAAAAGAACAGTGTGTTTTTCCACTGCCAGAACCTCAGGACCTTTTTCAGGCTTCACAGATGAAGTTTGAAGATTTTCAAAAAGATCTCAGAAAACTAAAGAAAGACTTGAAAGGTAACTTATAATCTTAAAGAATCATGTTTGTATTATTTATGCTTTGTTAATGAGAAAAACCTGACTTTTCAATGTTTTTTAAGACAGCAAATCTTTAACAGCTTTGTAAAACTAGATTTTTTTAGTGTGGCAAAAGAAAAATTTTGCCAATAGACTAGTTTTTTTGTTGTTTAAAAAGTTACGTGTATTAGACATTTAGATATTGAATAGCATATTGGTTATTTGAATAGCAATCCCCTTGATCAGAAACAAATTTGATCATCTTGTTTACACTTTATAGCCAAGAACATTTATCCATTTATCATGATATTGTTAAAAGATAAATAGTTCCTCCCTATTGGGTATACTTGCACAAGATGTTGTGGTTTGTGAACTTTCCTGGAAACAAAAATCTTCTTTCACATGTTTGGTCAAAAAACACATGTATGTATAACATCTTTATTAACAGTCACAAAGCCTTGTATCAAATAATTTTGAAGAGAGTCTAAAATTCTTCAGATTTCTAGAAAAGACCCTGGATAGCCAAAGCAATCTTGAAAAAGAAAACCAAAGAAGGAGGCATCACAGTCCTGGACTTCAAGCTATACTACAAAGCTGTAATCATCAAGACAGTATGGTACTGGCACAAGAACAGACACTCAGATCAGTGGAACAGAATAGAGAACCCAGAAATGGATCCACAAACGTATGGCCAACTAATCTTTGACAAATCAGGAAAGAACATTCAATGGAATAAAGACAGTCTCTTCAGCAAGTGGTGCTGGGAAAACTGGACAGAGACATGCAGAAGAATGAACCTGGACCTTTCTTATACCATACACGAAAATAAACTCAAAACGGATGAAAGACCTAAATGTAAGACAGGAAGACATCAAAATCCTCGAGGAGAAAGTAACATTTTAAAATAAAAAATACCAAATTGGAAAAGAAGAAGTAAAACTGTCATTATTTGCTGAGGACATTTTATATACAAAAAAATCCTAAAGACTCCACCAAAAACTAGGAGACTAATAAACTAAGTTTCAGGGTACATAATAAATATACAAAAATATATTGCATTTTTATATACCAACAAAGGACTATCCAAAAGAGAAATAAAAAAAAACAACAACAATTTCATTACAACTGCATCAAAAAGAATAAAATACCCAGGGATAAATTCGACCCAGAATGTGCAAGATCTGTACACTATCACCTATAAGACATTGATGAAAGAAATTAAAGAATATACAAATAGAAAGCTATTCTGTATTCATTGTTTGGAAGACTTAATATTGTTAAAAATGTCCACATTACCCAAAGCAATCTACAGATTCAGTGCAATCCCTATCAAAATTCCAATGGCCTTTTACATAGAATTAGAACAAATGATCCTAAAATGTGTATAGAACCACAAAAGATCCACAAAAGCCAAAGCAATTTTGAGAAAGAATAAAGCTGGAAACTTAATACATACCTCCTGATTTCAAGGTATATTACAAAGCTAGAGTAATCAGAACAGTATAGTATTTGCATAGATCAACTGAACAGAGTTGGAACTGAACAGACTGAACAGACTGAACAACTGAACAGAATAGGAAGCCCAGAAATAAGCCCATATATATATGGTCAATTAATTTATGACAAAGGAGGCAAGAATATACAATGGGGAAAGGATGGTCTCTTCAATAAGTTGAGGCTGGGAAAACTGGACATCCAAATGCAAAAAAAAAAAAAAAAAAAAAAAAAGAAAAAGAAACTGGACAGTATCTTACACCATACCCCAAAATTAACTCAAAATAAGTTAAGGACCTGAATGTAAGACCAGAAACCATAAAACTCATAGAAGAAAACATAGGCAGTAAGCTCCTTGATATCAGTGTGGGTGATATTTTTTTGGATCTGACTCCAAAGGCAGTGGCAACAAAGGCAAAATAAACAAATGGGATGGCATCATACTAAAAAGCTTCTACACAGAGAAGGAAACAATCAATGAAAGGACAAAGCAACTTACTAAATGGGAGAAGATATTTGCAAATGATAAATCCAATAAGGGGTTAATATCGAACCTATATAAAGAACTCAAACAACAACAAATACATAAACAATCCAATTACAAATGGGCAGAAGATTTGAATAGACATTTTTCCAAAGAAGACATACAGATGGCCAAGAGGCACATGAAAGATGCTTAACATCACTAATCATAAGGGAAATCCAAATTAAAGCCACAGTGAGATTTTACTTCATGCCTGTCAGAATGGCTAGGATCAAAAGGACAAGAAACAAGTGTTGGTGAGGATGTGGAAAACAAGGACTCTGCCTGCACTGTTGTAGTGTAAATTGGTGTAGCTACTGTGGAAAACAGTATGGAGTTTCCTAAAAAAATTTAAAATACAACTGTCATGGAATATAGCAATTCTACTTCTGGGTATTTATCTAAAGAAAATGAAAATACTAATTTGGAAAGCTCTATGTGCCCCTGTATTCATTGCGGCATTATTGACAATAGCCAAGATATGCAGGTAACCTAAGTGTCCATCAATAGATGAATGGATAAGATGTGGTATGTATATATATGTATATACAACCACACAGAGGAATATTACTGAATAATATTCAGGAATATTATTATTATTCATTTATTTCCAATGAAATAAATAGGTCACGGAAATGTAATATACAGCAGGATGACTTTAGTCAGTAATACTGTATTAAAAATTTGAAAGGTGCTATTAAAGGAAATCTTAAGAGTGCCCATCACAAGGGAAAAAAATGTTTGTTGATAGATGTTAACTACTGGGGTAGCCATTTCATAATGTATACATATGTTGAATCAGTACATCATTTACCTAAAACTAACATCATCTTATATGTCATTTATACTTCAATGATAATTTTTTTTTTAATTTTTTTTTTGACGTTTATTTATTTTTGAGACAGAGAGAGACAGAGCGTGAACGGGGGAGGGGCAGAGAGAGAGGGAGACACAGAATCGGAAGCAGGCTCCAGGCTCTGAGCCATTAGCCCAGAGCCTGACGCGGGGCTCGAACTCACGGACCGTGAGATTGTGACCTGAGTTGAAGTCGGACACTTAACCGACTGAGCCACCCAGGCGCCCCTCAATGATAATTTTTAAGATAAAGAGATTTTATGTGAGAAAAAGTAATGTTTATACAGATAGTTTATATATATATATATATATATATATATATATATATATGTATGTATATATATACATATATATATATATATTTTGTTTTGTTTGTAAAATGTCTTTGTGATCATGCAAATGTGATCATGCAAATGTCTTGTGATCATGTTGCAGAGTTGAGAACACCTCAGTTGTGTGTGTAAGCCTCCTGCTAAATCTGTTAAGCACCGACAGGGAATAAATAAGTTTATGTGAGATTTTCATTTGATATTGCATTACTAGATAAAAAGAAGAGACTTGATTACCTCTGTCCATAAATCAAATGTGATATCACTTTTTAAGAGATTGTATCCCAATTTTGAAATATTTATCCAAAGATTTTGGTCTAGAATCAAATTTATGAAGTTGATATTTTCATCACAGATGCTTTTATATGGATTTAAATCCACAGAGCAACATTATATACTTACATTTTCTAAACATTCAATAGCATTCGTTTATAGTCCTGGTGCATGTTAGGCATTTGCTAGTTTGCCACGGATACCAAAAGATATAAGTATCACTGCCAAGGAGGGGTGAAATTCTGTCACTTAGATGTTCTCCCTTAGAGCCTCAAATATGGGTGCTCACTGATTGAGCCCAAGAATGACTGCCTCATTTAAAAAAGATACATAAAACTATGTTACATTTGTAGAATACTATATCATTATGTATTTAAGAATGATTTCTTGGGGCGCCTGGGTGGCTTAGTCGGTTAAGCGTCCGACTTCGGCTCAGGTCATGATCTCGCAGTCCGTGAGTTCGAGCCCCACGTCGGGCTCTGTGCTGACTGCTCAGAGCCTGGAGCCTGTTTCGGATTCTGTGTCTCCCTCTCTTTCTGACCCTCCCCCGTTCATGCTCTGTCTCTGTCTCAAAACTAAATAAACGTTAAAAAAATTTTTAAAGAATGATTTCTTAAAACAATAAGAAATCCAAAGCATTCATGTGTAGTATGTATTATACTTAAAATTTTGCCAGGTATCTTGGTTTGCTTATGAAATTCTGTTTCCTGTTTCTCTCTCTCTTTTCTCTCTCTCTCTGTCTCTTTGATTTGGTGCTAGGGGCATTTCTGGAATATCTGGAAAATATTTCACACTTTGATCAACAATTCAGTCTTGCAAAGTAGGATTTTGTACTTTACCAGTGATTTAATAAATGAGTGGAATGGTAATCTTATTACCAGGGAATTTTCTGTTTGGTTCGGTTGGTTTATCACTTTGGAATGTTACCTCATTTATTTTTCCTATCTACATAGTTTCTTACTACAATTATTAAATGTACATGTAGCCATGAAAGTGCAAGTTCTCACAAGTCTTAGAGCTAAAACAAAGGAACTAGCACCGACCAGATAGTGGTGTTGAAAGGAAATGTAACCATTGCCACTGACTACTGTTTCTTCTTGCTCATCTGTCTTCTTAAGTAATGTGGTTCACTACACGGATTAGGCACTGCAGGAGCGTTTTAGCAATTTTTAGTACTTTAGAGGGTTGAGAAGGTGGTAATTTTAAGCCCCACAGTTTATACTTTCTATTGGGTGAAGACAGAGTTCTCTAAAAAGCGATCAACTATCACCGATAGCATTTGTTAGAACAGTATTTTCTCATTTGTCTAGGAATTGTTGCAATTTGCTGCTCTAGCAATGGGAAGTTTCATGACCAAATGAATGAATATAAGAAGTGCTGGGTAAGATGAAGAGAATTTAAGGAGTTCTCTGAAAGAAGGGCTGGCAGCAGTTTCCTAATTTATTTGACCACAAAGTCCTTTTTTTCAGAGTATCTGGTAGTTTCTCTAGTCAGTGGAACACATTTTAAGAAATACAAACCTGGTACCAAGTTAATAACAGACGCATGGCATTTTGCAATGAGGAGCTTACAGTGAAAGTAGAGAATGAAACTGTAGTTTATGAACTCATGTTCATTTGTGTTCTAGTAAAATGAGATTAGTTGAAGAGCTATTTAACACGCTGTCAAACTGTGAGGTATCCTTTGAATACTGACAAAAATCATAATTTAATCATTCCTTTAATGTTTTGCTTTTCCAAAATTTGAGTTTTCCCACTGGGGAAAAAAGATATTTTGTGACACAGGGAAGGAAATCTTAAGAGCTGAAATTTAAATTCATTTTCTGGGAAAGTTTTAGCATGAATGCAGCATTTCATATTAACAAGTCATAAAATAAAATTGCCTTGTGTTCCTTTCTGGAATGAAATGGGTATAAATAGATATGTACATTGATTTGACTAAATGGGTGTCAAATGGGAGATTATTGGATTATGTTATTGTTAATATTATTTAAAATAATGTCTACTTTGACAAATAGCCTATTAAAAATGATTCTTTCTAAGTGATCAAATTAGGTAATTCATTTAGGAAAATTAAAAAATTCAAATAGCCTGTTCACTTTTTTCTTTTTTTTTTTTTCAAGAAGGAAGTTGTTTTTAGAAGGTTTAGAAACTGAGCTGATGCATATACAGAACTTATCCAAATACTTTCCATATAATAAATATTGGCTATTCACAAGGAAAAATAGAATAAATTATGTGATTAATTTGATAAAAAAGAAACTATAACCATTAAGTTACTCATCTTCTGCCTCTATCCCTTGTTTTATTTCTGCTTACAGACGTTTTCTATGTCTAAGGAAGACTGGGAAATAATATGTTATGGCTCAGGCATTTTAATAAAACAACTGAATCTCAATTTAACGTTTTGTAAGAGCATCCACCACGTTTGGTGTCTATACCTGTTCCCGAGATTTCCACAGCTCCTCAGGGTACTCCTCTGGATTTCTGAGCTCAGTGACATGTAGTTTGTTGAGCAACCTGATCTGCTTTTGATCTCTTTTGGCTGTCAGCAGCTTTTCTTGATGCAGTCATGCCAAATGATGACTTCTGTTCCAGTGCCTTTCTTAGTTAGAAGTTGTAGCACTTGCCACATGACTTAAATCAACTCAACATGTACAAGTCATTGAGTAATTAAGTTACCGGAACTGGGCAAGAATGTTCTCAGGCAAATTACTTCGGTATTCCCCCCCCCCCCCCACTTCAACACCAGACTTGAAAATGTTTAAAATTCATGAACTATATCTTCAAATTGAAGTCATATCTGTGTTCAGACATATACAGGAAAACCCAGTCTTTAAAATTGTTTGTGTTGATTTACATTTGTTTGTAACTATTTTATTTACAATTGTAAATTTCTGATTTTTTTGTTTAAGGAAAGAATGATAGTATAAACTCAACTCAAATGCAACCAATAGCTTTTTAAAAAATAACATTTTATTATGATTTTAAAATGAGTATCAGTGAAGCATAGGAACAACAGACAATATTGAAAAATGCAGAAGAGAAAGTAAGTTTATCTGTGGTTGTACAGTCTAATGGTAAATAATGTTAATATTAGGCATATTTTTATCTGGTGTTATTGCATGCATATGCACGAATTATACCAGTGGAGCCATGACATATATAATTTTTGGCCACTGTTATTTACCCTGCTTTATATTTGGGTCATTTAATTAATTCACATTTACATTTTCTTCTTCTGGTTTTCTATTGTTTTGACTAATTAATTTTTCAGTGTTCTCTCTCTGAATCTTCTAATACATTTTGGAAACTGTAGATAATATTTCTATTAATTTCTGTAAATTAATTATTGAACTTAAATGTTTAATATATTTTTTAAATTTATATATCTTTTTAGCATACTGTAAATTGTATTTATCTTTCCAAATAAGATGAGAGTTTTGGAACATTCTATCTAATAATTAAACTCCCGTCTTTCTTCTAGTGTTATTTTTTGGACTTCTAGTCCCAATATTTTTCTTCTAAAAATTACTAATGTCTTATAATCCTTAATAATAATACTTATCAATATTAAATCAATCACTATGCTACCATTTTTAGTTCCATTTTCCTCCATCTCATTTGGGTCTTCTCTTACTGAGGGTTGGTGGGTCTGAAATTCTTAGTCCAAAAAATGACTGAAAAAAATCCTCCTCATTTTTGAATTATTATTTTTTTGAATATCGAATCCTAGATTGACTTGTTTTTCATCAGTATTTTGAAGATACTTTTTCTTCTGCTTTTGGAGTGACTTAGAATTCATTCATTCATTCATTATCTTGCTCTGTACTTAGAACTTTCAGCTTGAAAACCATTGTTTTCTTTAATGTCTACAGAATTCTCAGCAACTATCTGTTCAGTGTTCATTACTTTTCTTCCCTTTACCTGAATCTCTTTTTAGATGTATATTACAGCCACTTAGTCTAACTTTCTATATCTCCCAATTTCTCTTTCATATTTTAAAAATCTATCCCATGTTTTTTGCTATAGTCTTCATGCATTCGTCAACATTGTCTTCTAGTTCATGAAGTCTCTCTTCAACTCTGTCCAATCTGATGTTCGTAATATCAGTGCAACTAATAATGATATATTTGTTTCCAAGATTTCTAATATGATTTTTTATTACATCTATTTTTACCTTTAAAGTAATTCCATGTTCTTATTTTGGATATTATCATTCCTTTATCTCTTTGATACTTAAAAAATATATTGAAGACCTTTTTGGAATTTCTATAGTTTTTGTTTCATCCTTCATTTGTCAATAGTTTTAAGCTATTTTTCTACACATTAGTTTCATTTTGGTATTGGAATGTTGACTTAGAAGAAATGTCAGAAAATTGCAGCCTGTGGGCTAATTGAGCCCTCTTTTTGTAAATAGAGTTCAGTTGGGACATAACCATACACACCCAATTATGTACGTATTGTTTATGATTGCTTTTGTGTTACAAGTTGAGGATTTGACTGTAACCATCTATCAATCAATCTGTCTCTTGCTCTCTCCCTTCTCCTGACCCCCCGGATCCTGCATTCTCTCAGTTTTTTCAATTGCTTTGTCCTGACCTGTTTTTGGCTCCCTGGCCAGAACCAAAGCTTGTGTTAGCAGCCTGGGGCCCCTGCCCTTTGCCCACATGTACATGCATATAAGGCTTACATGCACAGTAGGCTTATTGCAGGTTCGATATCAAGCTAGTTAATGACTTAGCCGAGGTCTTGCCTGGAAAGCTATGCCTGCCTATGCTTGCTTCCCCAGGCACACAGCTGCATGTGGACTGTAGTTGTTTTCATCCTCCTTTCATGATTTGGGGAACTCAGTCACAGCTCCGGGCTTTCAGTTGTGAGACTGGTTCCATTTCTGGCTGGGTGAATTCTCCCTTCACCAGTCTCTACATAAACCAAGATCTCTACCTTCTTCTCTGCAGGCACATTCCAGTGACCTCTCACTTCAGCACTGCTTATTAACTTGGGAGACTTTAATATTTCTGGCCCAAGGAGATATTAACATTTTTTACATCATAATGTGTTGTTTGGTGTTCTCTTTTTATGTTTTTATTTATTGCTATGTGTCTTCAGCAGAAGGAAGCCTCAGCCTATGAATTCCTCATTATATTGACTAGACATCTGTATTCACTTTTATAACTTACATGTTTTTTCCCACTGAAAATTATAACATGAGCACTTTCCCATGCCATTTAATACAATTCAAAAACCATTTCAGATGATTTCACAATAATCCTTCTTATGAGTGTGCCATAACTTAGTGAGTAATTTGATTCTTGTAAGCAATTAGACTTTTCCCAGTTTTCCCTACTCTTAAGAAATATGTTGAACATCTTTATTCATAGTGCTTTTACTATGTCTCTGATTATTTCCTTAATATAGATTCTTAGATTCATAATTACTAGATCAAAAGCACTGAACTTACTTTTTTAGATCCTTGATGACTTATTAGAGTGTAAGGAATCTTAGTGAAATTATAGTCTAATACTTTAATTTTCATTCAACAGATTTTCATTAAATTAATAGAAAGTACAAATAAAAAATAGACCCTTCCCTCATAGTTCATAGCCTAATAAGAGGGCCAATGATTATATGAATAACCACTATGAGGTATAATAAATGTATTTTGGTGATAGAAATAAAATACTACAGAAACACAGAAAAGGTCATGATTAAATATATCTGAAAAATTATATTTAAATTGGACTTTGAAAGATCAGTAAAATTCCCAACAGGAGAAAGAAAAATAAAATTTCAAGCATTGGAAAGAGCATGAACAAAGTCACCAGTCTTGTGACTATTTCAGTTTTGATTGTCTATTGATCGGTGAGGCCAGGGATTTTTTAATTTATACCAAGTTTGTATCTGAGGGTAAAAAACATTCACGCCTGAGTTGGCTCATTACAGAATTCATAAGTAGGGTCAAAATTGTGCACATATATGGTTTGAAAAAGCCCAAAGCCAGTAATTTTGATATGCCTTTCAAGGTAGTTTGCTGTGCCTACTCCATGCCAGTGTTTTATATGCATTAACTCAATTTAATCTATGTGATGTTGATATTATCATTAATCCTCTCTTTAGTGATGAGGTAACTACAAGTTATAGATATTAAATACCCTGTAAATGAGGGCTGGATTTCAACCTGAGGAACCCAATCCAGAGCTCATCCTCTTAACATCAACACTAATATTGCCCCTTGTTTAGGTTTATTGAGCGGAACCCTTCAGGGAAGATTTGACATTGACCGTCTTTAGTTCTTACAACATACCTGACATGATCTGGACTTAGTGAGTGAGTAAACCAATAAAGTAAAGAAATGGATGGTGAAATCTGATAAAACTAGAGCATAAGGTGCTCAGGGGTGTGTAATCGGAGGATGTCTAGGCATACTTGGGAAGGGTTTTAAGGATTGACTGAGAAGTTTGGATTTGATTGTGCAATCATTGCTTAGACATGGGAATGCTTTTAGGCAAGAAAGCAACACACTCAGACATGCATTTCTGAAAGCCAGTTTTGAGGATTTTGTGAATGATGGTTTAGAGGGGAGACTAGAAGCAGGAGACCTAGCTAGTTATAGATGTTGAGTGCATAAGCTAAGTTCCTTATGGCTGCAATGAAGAGTAGGATAGGTTACAGGAGTTTTACAAGGTTTTGGAACAGGAATCTGTAATTGCACTGACATATACAAGACAAAGAAGAAAGAGGTACAAGAGGGCTTTAAATTTCTAGCTTGTACACCTGGATGGATGCAAACCTATTACAGAAGGGAACACAGGAGCAGTGTTCCATAGGGATGGAAAGTAGTCTATGACTTATTTTATACATATTAAGGTCCTTCAGAACTTGAAGAAGTTCTGTCAAGAATGAAGTAAAAAAAAATATGCAAGGAGCATGAGAAGCCTACAGTCTGTTGTGATTTGGCTGAGATCAGAGTTCCAAGCTGAGTCAGCATCAGACACCCAATTTCACACATTCCTTTCAGCATGCTTTCCACTGCCCACCTAGATTTTGGTCCAGTATACCTCCCCACATACAGTGAGTTCTAGAACCCATTTCTTATTACATCTAGAATTGTTATCCCTACTAAAAATCAAGAGCACTTAGTATTAGAATGATACAATAAAAAAATACCTATACTAAGGTATAATTTAGTTAGAAATAGGTGAGAACCTGAATCTTGCAGATTATAGTGTGCTTTAGCATGGCATATTGAAGAGTGGAAGGGATACTAATAGAATCACACATTAGTTGTTGAGCTCTATTTTCTTTTTATAAGGCATTTCTGTATGTCCTTGTTTTTCTGTTGCATCATGTGTACCTGTCTCATGTAATACAAATCTTTTACAAGTGATCTATCAAATTTTCATTTTCCTTATTCTTCTCTGAAATTGTGGAGCTGTATTTTTACTGCATGTAATTTTCCTTGTTGGAATTAATATGTATCAGACATGTCTATAAAGTACTAAGCCTGGTCTGTTTAAGTCAACATAGTTTATTCAAATAGGTGTTCGCCTCAGAGGCAGCTGAACTCAGAATTGGCATTTATTGAGCACCTTTTATTGAAGATACTTTGCTCAATTCCCAGAAGGAAAAGATGAAAAATAAATTGATCATTACACTTCAAGAATGTATCATGTAGGTCATTACAGACAGGTAATTACACCATAGTATAGTAACGATGTTAACAGAAAGCAGAGTGGAAGGTGAGCCTGAAGCTGACTAATTGGCTAAGGAAGACTTGAGTTAGGAATTGCTGTTAGAATGGAGTCATGACTTATGAATACTTTATAGGTGAAAAACTTATGGAGGGAAATTTGGACAGGCAGATCACCAAGTTCCATGGCATGAGAGGAGTATGTTCTTGGAATTGTGAATGATCCTACATGACTCAATTAGAGGCTGAGTGCAGGGAAGTAGAAAGTGATAAAACCATAGAGATAGGTAGCAACTAGATCACAAAAGCCAGCATATGCATGCTGGACAGGAAGACTAGAAATGGATAAGGAGTGTGTGTGGACCTAGAATAGGTGGGAAGGAGAATGAAGAGGGGCAGAGGAGGATTTCAGGCAGAGGAAAGGTCCAATATCCCCTGTATTCTTGGAACACAGTGAGTATGACATAAGAGAGAAAATGTTCTTATCATGTAGAGTGTACAAGTTTATATGCTTTATAGCTTTACATTTTATCCTAAACATAGTATCCAGCCCTTTGAAGATTCTGCTTACAGAAGTGGAGTGACATGACTTATATTGTGGAAATATTGCTCTAGCAGGCATAGAACTGGGGAGACCAGTTATGAAGGAACTCAAATAAAAGATGGTAGTGGTTTTGACCAAGGATGGTACAAAGAAGATGGAAAGAAACTAACAAATCTTTCTAATTTTTAGGGGCAGTAAGAGTGATGTAAAGCAATTGTACCACTTTATAATCTCCTTCCTGTCAACACTATGCAGGTTGTCATAATGTTTTGCTGTTTGAGATGTTTGCATTTATTCACAAAAGACCTGAAAGAAATGTTTTAATTTTGGATATTTTTTCCAAAGCTAGTAAGGTTCAAATATCTTTTTCTCTCTTCTCATACCCCCTTTCTGCCTCCATACTAATATGCACATGCACTTAATTCAAATAAACATTTTTTCAAGATTCTTAGACTTTTCATGCTGTAAATCTCTTGAATCTATCTCCATTACTTTCAGTGGTAATTTTGCTAGTGGAAGGGAGAGTTAATGAGAAGAAAATCAAGTTGTCAGTCATTCAATTCTAAGATTTGATGCCATTTATTCACATTAGAAAAAACTAATAAAGTTGTACTTTCTCACTTAAACTAATCACTTATTTTTCTGACAAGACTGCCTTGAGAAGACCACAGCTAATTAAAGGTGATTAGTTCTCTGACATTTTGAGTTAAGATATATTTAATTTCATAAATTATTCATGATTGTGTTACAAAGTATACTTTACAAAAATGTTTTTCTTTTCTTTTTCTTCTTTTGAATTAATCTTTTCTAGATTAATCTAGAAAAGATTAATTCAAAATTAATTCAGAATTAATTCAAAATCAATTGAATTCAAAATTAATTCAAAATTAATTCAAAAATTAATTAATCTAGAAAAGATTAATTCAAAAAAGTAAGATGCCCTTTTGCACAGGGACAATTAATCTAGAAAAGATTAATTCAAAAAAGTAAGATGCCCTTTTGCACAGGGACACAGTATAAGCAAATTATCACATGAAAGCATAGTCTTCCCATAAGTATGTGGTCACTATGGGCTTAAAGTCATTTACAACAATCTCGATGCAAATGTTTCATTCTCTGCGACTGAGGTTCTGCAGTTATTTCTTTCTTCATTTAAAATTGGCAAACTCCTATTCTTTCTTCTGTACTCAGCTAAAGTTGATTTCTCTTCAGGAAGCTGTCTGAATGACTTGCCCAGTAGGAGGACATTGGTAAAGCTACCTTGGTAGCTATCTAAATGGAGATTTGCAGAGATGCATCACAGCAAGTTAAATGTGAACATGTAAGAGTCAAAAACCATCTCAGGATACAGATTAGTAGTATACTTTTCAAAAATATAGTGGGGTGCCTGTGTGGTTCAGTCGGTTAAATGTCCGACTTCATCTCAGGTCATGATCTCCTGGCTCATGAGTTTGAGCCCCGCATCAGGCTCTGTGCTGACAGCTCAGAGCCTGGAGCCTGCTTTGAATTCTGTGTCTCCTCCTCTCTCTGCCCCTCCCCTGCTCATGCTCACTCTCTCTCTCAAAATATATAAACATTTAAAAAAAAATCTTTAAAAATTTTAGGAAGAGAACGTGAGATATTGGCAAAGATGTGGATTAGTGAGAACTCCTTTACACTGATGATAGCAATATAAATTGCTGTGCTTTATTTTGAAACCTTGAAGGTAGTGTTGTCGCCCAAGGACATGATGTAGGGAGCACATAGGACTTTTCCAGAGTATTCGTCAAGTTCTGTTTCTTCAGTTGGAAACTGGGTATATGTTATGTACATGCTTTATATGCTTCTCTGTAGTATGACGTCTTTAATAATTTTATTTAAGAGGAAATAAAAATAGGGAACCACCCAGGAATCTGTTCAAATTTGAGTTGAAATTTAATCATCTGGGCCACATGAATTTAACATATGTGATTACTCAGACTTTTTTATTCTTTCGGAAGAAATTATATAGCTTAGCAAATTCAAGAGTAAAAACAATTAAAGAACAGGTGAAATTTAATGAAAAGAACAAGCTATGTTTTAAATGACTTTAAACATATGTTTGTTTATGAATTGTACTAATATAAAATCCTTTATATCCATTGTACTAATATAAAACCTTTTTTGGGGAAATATTAATCTGAAAAACTGGCATATCTTCTGGTGAACCATTCAACCAGACTGTCTATACAAGCAATTAATAGAAATTAAATTACGTACCAGTGCCAAAAAGCTGCTGAGTACTTAGGAAAAGATAATCCATTCATTTTGATTTACTGCTTCTAGTGAAGTCAGAAAAGCAGAAATCACACTTCTTATTTTAATAGAATTAACAGAGAGAATTAGGTTAACACATTTTGGAGGACAGAAAAACCAAAAAGGGAATGCTCAGGTAAATCTTGGAAGCAGCTATCATCCCTAGGGCTAGGGGAGCCCAGTGAAGAGTTTGGGGGTTATCAAAGAACCTAGAAATGCCAGGAGAGCTTTCTGCAGGGCTGTAGAGTCCTGTGTGGAGAGGGTATGGCCTGAGAAAAGAGTACCTGAGCAACTTGAATGGAGGCCCTGTAGAAGTGGGATTGAGGACGCAGAGGAGGAATCCCGCAGAGCTGGATTGAAGGAGGCAGGGAGAAAGACCCCTCGGAGCTGAAATTAGGGAGCTCGGTGGTTCCTGCAGAGCCCGAACCGAGGAGTTTGGAGAGAAGGGGATTCGCACAGTTGGGATTGGGGAGAGGAGACGGGAGGGTCCACACAGCTAAGACTGGGGAGCTTAGAGGAGGGAGTCCTGCCTGGCTGCACTGGTACTTTTATAGGATACAAAGGTGCTGGATTGGGGCCTGTGAAATAAGTCAGGAGCTGGAACCACCTACTGAGGTGGGGGGAGGAGAAGGGTCTGGGGATGGGGCTCAAGGAAGCAGCACTCTTCCATCAGCTGCTCTCCTCCCCTGCTCCAGCCCCTCTCTTCCTTCTTGAGGAAACCAGTCAGGAAGCCCGCTGGCAAAGGAAAAAGGTAGTTTGCCGAGTCCCACCGTTCCAGACCTCAGTATACATGTGCAGTTTGGGGGCTAAGAGACAATAACTTAATAACAGACATCCTGTTGACTGATTTTATTATTTAACTTTATTTATTTGCATTATTCTAAGGGGGGGTCCTACATGTTTCTCTTATGGCTCTCAAAGCTAAAAATAACTAGAAGAGATTTACAGTTTTTGGAGAACCTTAAGCCATACTGTTCCCTTCTCTTCTCCAGCTAACAATTCTTTATGCTATCTTCCCACTTTACAAAGCATTGGTTGCTTTGTAGACACTCTCACAGGTGATTATATTCATTTCAAAAACCGAGAGAAGAAAAAATTAGAACAGAGGATGGATGGGCGATTCTGACTGATAGCTTGTGCCATCGGTGGCTGTTTGAGTAGCACACTTCAGTTAATAATACCCCGCGTCTTGTTTGGTTATGATAATAGTTGACTTGTCAACTCAGTTATCCCTATGATTTGTGGGTCATTCTCCACACGCCTCTGCCACCTGTTTGTGCTACATATGTATGCTCTTTGATTCTGTGTCACAAAGTGTGACTTTGTACATGTGTCTTTTGAAACTCATGGCCCCTGATAAGCCCTATAATTTATTAAGAACATCCGAAATTCTGGTACGGTGTTCTGACTTGGAACTTCACAGAAGTTTCTAATTAATTTTCTAATTAATAAAAGTAAAAACAGAATAATAAGTTAATAAAAATTGCAACACTACTGTAGGTGCTGTGCACCTCACATACGTTAACCCTTGCCCTAAACTGCCTCATGTGATGGCTTCCATTTCCATTGTTGCAGATGAGAAAACTAAGGTTAGCAAGATTCAGGAACTTGTCTGAAGTCTCTCAGGTAATGGGTAGTAAAAGAACAGTTAGAATCTACTCCTACTTCTGAAGCCTGAGTTCATGTTCTTGTGTGTTGCTTCTCTGTTTTATAAAAATACTTTCAATTTCTCCATTTACATTACTAGAACATTAAAGGATATCTGGAGACACTGGCTTTCAATCCATAAGTTTGGTAAGAGTTCTAAGTGTAATTTTCCATAAAATTTCTCTCTTAATCACCGGGAAATGTCAGAGATGATCAAAACTGTATTAATAAATTGTTTTGAGTTCCTAAAATAGTTTAAAACACTTAAGATGGAGTTAGTGCTCTCTCTCCATCTCTCTCTCTCTCTCTCTTTGTTTTTAGATATGTTTAGTAGACTTTAACATTTCCCCAAACTTAAAACCTATAAATTCCCTAATAAGTCATTGATTTCATTCCATTTCTTTCTAATACTTACTGTTCCTTTGAATGAGAGACTAGCTTCTGCATCCTTAAGTATTTTAATAACTCACTCTACATTTCAAATACTTCATAATTTTCTCAGGGTTTCTTCTGACTGTTCTCCTCTCCCACTGCTTATATATTTCTCTTCTTTTTTTATGGTTATTTACATACCTCTTCTTCCTTTCATTCTATGAATTTAGGAAACTCAAACCGACAAAACACTGGAGCCCCAACACTTTACTTTGCTTTAAATATCTTGTGCTAATTCTATGTTCATAAGCCTACGCTAGAAAGCATTTCTGCTTGGAGATGGTCTGTCTTGAATTTTGGCTTCTTAAGCACTAGAAAAAATTGCTTATATCTTGAAAACGGACACACCTGTTAAGAGTTTTACTCCTTGGAGACAGTATGCTTTATCTTTGTTTTTAAAACTATACACTACTTCTGTACTACAATAGAGCCCACTAGGAAGACACCATTCCTGCGGCAAAAAACTACCCTAATGGCATCTGTTTCAGTTGATGGATGTTACTCATTGTAGCTTGACTGCAGGGGACATTTACTAAACTCCTTTGTGTCAGTGAACATCTGCCATATCAGTTACCCACTCCAGTTCCAGAATCAGCGCACATCAGAAGTGGAAAATTTTGGCAACCGTAGTGACAGAACTACTCCTGAGCCTCTCAAGGAGACTGAGATTTCTAGGCCAGTCATAGATGCCTGAAATTATACCTCAAGTCATCTAATAATGGGGGGAGAGGGGTGGGGGGGCAGCCAGTATGAAGCTGAGCACCTGGCCAGTAATGTCAAGATCATGTATAAGCTTCTATGACAGTCACTTACGCCCTCAATAAACATTGTCACCTAGTCCTATGGTTTCACTGCATCCTTAGAAAATGTCAGAGGCTTCGCTTAGAATAAGTTCACATATGCAGTATATTAGAATACATTGTACAATACATTCAGTTTTATGTAAATCACTTTTATACTCAAGACATAACGTTTTATTTGTAGTATTCAATGTTAAAGAATTCATTTGAAAAATTCCAAAATATTTGAGCAACTTGCTAATTCTTGACAACATTATGGTTAAATTAGATGTACACGTTTGAAGATTTCTGGAACCATGTGTCAAATATTATAAGCAGGTTAGTTTGTGGTAAGGGTGCTTTTATTATTTTATTGTAAGTTGCTGCATCTGTCATCTTAAATATGGTTTAAAACTATGAATTAATAACCTTTTACAACCATCTTAGGAAAGTTGCATATTTTTACTTATTTGGAAGAGTAGAGCTTGTAAGTCATCTTTAAAAATCTGCCTGGTAACCATTACCAGCGTGTTGCTGTCACCCTGAAGTGCCAGTCAAACCATCAGCTAAAGAGACACTTGTGTCTGCAGCTGTAGAGCCTTCAGACTCTTAAACTAAAGCCAGATGTATAAGAAAACCAAGTTTTACACTATCTGTGAAGCATACTTGACTGTTCTTAACATTCTAAACAAGAAATTGTATTGGAGCCCCCTAGCCCCAGGTCCTTTGGTTAGAAGTCTTAAAAGTCCACGTTAGGTAAACTGGGTCATGTTATTCTTTGTTGTTTGTTTATAAGTTTTATTCGATATCAATCAAACTTGCAGACAAGTCACACGCTAGTATGTGGAATTCCTGTATATTCTTTCCTTAGACCGTCAGTTGTTTATTTCTCGTCCCATTTGCTTTATGATTCCCTCCCTCCTGTCCCCCACATATAGACATGTATATATGCATGCTTGTATATACATATGTGGGTGTGCATGGTTTTATTTTTCTGGACCATACACCAGCAAGTAATGCTCCTCTACCTGTCAATATTTTAGTGTATATAACCTAAGAACCTGGGCGTCCTTTTATGTATACACAGTATAATTGTCAAATTCAGGAAATTCAACATTGATAAATACTGTTATGATAATAATCTACAGACCATATTCAGAAGTATTTTTTATAGCTATTTTGCCCAATCCCTACTTCACAAACTTCATTTAATTTTAATGTCTCCTTGGGCTTCTTTTTTTTTTAATTAAAAAAATTAAACATTTTTATTTATTTTTGAGAGACAGAGCATGAGTGGGAGAGGGGCCGAGAGAGAGGGAGACACAGAATCTGAAGCAGGCTCCAGGCTCTGAGCTGACAGCACGGAGCCTGATGTGGGGCTCGAACTCACCAACTGTGAGACCATGACCTGAGCCAAAGTCAGATGCCTAACACACTGAGCCACTCAGGTGCCCCTACTTAGACTTCTTTAATTTAGTGCAGTTCCTTTGTCTTTCTTGACCTTGCCATATTTAAAAATTGCTTATTTTGTAGATGTCTCCTCCATTGGCTTTGTCTGCAGAAGTGATATGTGCCATTTCTGCAGGCCCATGATGTCAGCTTATCTCATTACTGCTAATGATGATGTGTCACTTTGGCCATTCCTGTCATTGTGTTTAGGTGGCATCTACCGGTTCCTCCACTATGAAGTTATTTGAGTTTTCTCCTTCGTTTTTTGTTTTCACGTTGTTTGTTTTTTAATAATTACTAAATTATTCGTGAGGTGACTCTTTGAGAGTATGTAAATATCTTCTCAGCAGACTTTCATCCATGAATGCTAGTGTCTGTTAGGGTTTCTGGCCTCATTATTTCAATATTTATGAGTTAAAGCTTGCAATTCTTGTGTATACATATCTTTCAGCCAAATTTTGGTATATCTTTAATTCCATTTTAAGTAAACTTGCTCTTTAACATTTTATGAGAGATTTATCAGTATGAACTGAGGAGAGGTTATAGGAGAACTTGGTATGCTTGTTCCTGTAGAGTCTCAGTGTT
Source organism: Panthera onca (assembly GCF_046562875.1). Classification (NCBI taxonomy): domain Eukaryota; kingdom Metazoa; phylum Chordata; class Mammalia; order Carnivora; family Felidae; genus Panthera; species Panthera onca. The sequence continues at coordinate 12,225,431 of NC_138355.1, read as the reverse complement.
ATCTTCAGAATTCCTGAACATTTCTATAATTTCCTTCATTTTTCTGTGAAAAGTTCTGAGCAAGTAGTAATGTTCCTTCTCAGAAATCAAAAATTGTCCCTATGAAATATGATATGATTTGGAAAAGAGAATAGCTAGAAATAGTCAAGTTTATTTTTCTTTAGTAGAAAGTAGTCTTCAGTAATGTCATTATGACATTATGTCATCATTTATCATTAATATATTCCCAAAGAAGTTTGATTTTAAAAGGTTATGCTTGATTTATGATTGGATTTATTTATGGAGCTTTATTGTTGAATATTAAAATTCTGTAAGACGTTTCCTTTGGTGAGTTTGCTGGTGGTTCAGGAATTCAGAAGAGGCACAGTGATCTGGTAATAAACAGATCATTCCTCACTACATAGATACCTTTTCACTTTTTTTCTCATACTATAAGTAACGCATGATCTGTTTTAATGGAAGAAGTGTGTGAAGGTCTTGTGTATTTAATCATTAAAGGAAAAACTCTGGAAAATGTATTTTTATTTTATTTTATTTTTTTTATTTTTTTACAAGGGAAGCCATTTTACTTTATTATTTTAAATTTTATTACTTTATTTATTTTGACACGTTTAATATTTATTGTACTTTTTTAAATATGAAATTTATTGTCAAATTGGTTTCCATACAATACCCAGTGCTCATCCGAACAGGTGCCCTCCTCAATTTCAACATCCTTTAACAAATGTTTTTTACTATTTGGATTTAACTGTAATGCAGATTTTCCAGGAACTCTATTGTGTTTTTAATAATGTTTTTAAATGACTCTTCAAGTCTGTAAGATTATAGCACTTTTTTTTTAAGTTTACATAGTCACATACCAATTTTGAAGATAAGCCAGGATATATTATACCGTTATGTTATACCATGATGCCCTACAGTTAAAAGAATGAGATCCAGTCTTATAAAGATATTTCCTTATTCTTTGTCACATTGAACATATTCATATATGTTACTGAATGTATTAGATGTATATAAGATATCTATAAACTCTAGAACTTGACATTTTATTTTTATAGTTATTCAAAAGTCTCTTCCTTCTTAATATGAATAAGTAAAGTACCAACCACCCACAAATAATTGTATAGGTTGTGTATCACAATAAAGAACTTTGGAACTTTGGATTTGGGTTTTTGTACACTTTGCATAAGACTTGTGGTGTTCCAAATGAGCCACCAGTGGAGGCTTAATATCCAGGTTAAGGAAAGTCATGATTATCAACATAATTAAAAGTGCTTTTTTCACCAAGTTTTTAGTGCTTCCTCAGTATTTCAGACACTAGGCACACAGAGTTGAATAAGTCCTTGACTTCAGTGAATTTAAAATAAAAGTAAATCAGAGACAAAGATGTATAACCAAATAAATGCAATGAAATAATATCATTAATAGCTATGGTTTTTGAAAGCGTCTCAACAGCTCAGTGCTTAGCACTCAAGTTCAATATCTTCATCATCCCGATTTCTAGTTGAGGCAGTTGAGGCTCAGATAATTTAAGGAGCCAGTTGAAGATCAAATAGCTACTAGGAGAACTACACTTGAATCCAGATCTCTTATCCAAAGTTTTGCTTTTATCTTCTATCATTCACACATATATAGAGAAAGGAGATACAAAGTTCAGGGGAGATGATCCTCTTCTCTTGGGGTGATAGTTGAAATTTGGGATGGATAAGTAGAGGTTCAACAATTGGTTCTGAGAGTTAAGAGTATATGTGGAGAAATTTGAAGAGATATGACACTTGAAAAATTACAAAAAAGTTCATTGTTCCAGGAGGGTCTGATTCATTTGTCCATTCATTCCCCCAGAAAATTGTTGGATGTGTATTGCCTTCTAGGGAATGTTAATGAGTAAATGCAGGATGGTAGAAGATGAGGGTCCTCCTCTGTCCTCAAAGACAGTGGAGATTTTCTGTTACTCACTAAAGACAAACTATCTATGATGGACTTTTTTTTTAACTGATTTTTTAACTATATAAGTAATTATGTGAATATATATGGAGTATTTTAAAGCAAGCTCCAGATATATCATTCCACAGGGAGTATACTGTACAGAGAGATTTCCGTGCAATATCTGGCTGAAAATTCTAATAATTAGAATAAATCTGCAGGGAAAAAGCTGCCTGGTAGGGAAATGAATGGATATCACTGGAAACACTGAGATACTTGACAAGCATTTATCATGGCTGCCTGGAAGGAGGACTGGAAATGAGATAGGGTTGCCTGTAAACGACCCTATGGAGCTTCTAGATCTAAAATTCTACTTAGTTCTTACTGTGTACAGGAAAATCTATAGGTGAAGGGGAAAAGAGAATAAATAGAAAAAATAGGTTTTGCTTACATTTATATTCATAATATTAAGTTCATATGAATGTGCCAAGGGCACTTATAAAATTAAGTGGAAATTAAAATATAACTTTAACCTCCTTTTTAAAATATATTTTAAGTATTTTATGTATTTCTTATCTGTTGTATATTCTGTTGTTTTAAAGTTACTAAGTAAAAATGAAGACCTAGAGAAATTTTGGCATATTTTAGAAGACTTTGCTATGCTCAGTCTTTGATCTACCTCTGCTTGCCTAACTAGGGAAATTGTCACCCGATCCATTAGATTAACTTCTGCAAGTTCCCAGTGTTGGGGTATTTGTATAATTCCCTGGACCTCTAGACATAGTATAGTATCATGAAGAGAAAGACAGTTATTGCTTTCATCTTCTAGTAAAAAATGGCAAATGAAACAATTGTGACATTAATAGTAAAAATATTAATCTTTCTTGCCTCAGACTTTGAACTTTTGAAAATCAGACCAAGTGTAGGACTGGATCCTTTTTTCATTTTGACCTAATCTATTAGACCCTAGGCTATTAGTATTATACTTTTCTTGTTGGAATTGAAAAACAATTAGTTAAAGACTATATAGTATAGTGGAAGTCAAGCCATCTGAGGACAGGGGTGTTTGTCCTGGCATTTTCCTGTCAGTCAATGTCTGTGTCATGTGTGAGTAGGTTGATTAGCAATTACAAATTGATGAAGACCATTCAGAACATCTCTTCGTGTCATTTTGCCAGAAATAATTCACTGCCTGATAGGAAAGGCTGATAAATTTCTACTTCATACCTTTGAAATAATGCAACTTGTTACTTTTAGAGAATACTTGAAATTATGACATTATGTCTTTATTATGCATGTAGAGACACACAAAATTTCTGGCTTCATGGGACTGTCATGAGTGATACATTCCAAAGGAAGCTGACTGCATATGTCTTCTCCTTAGACTCATCCCCTTTACTACATTTCTGACAGGTAGCCCACTATTTTCTGAAGAGTAAAGAGTGCCAGTGATGAAGTGCTCATCACCTCAGACAGCTGGTTACTTCACTGAGATTTCCCTAAACATTAGCCACCCTTTTACTTAGAACCAGAATCTCTCTCTCCCCCTCCCTCCACTTCTGCTGGTTTAGCTTCCTTCTTCCTTAGAATCAACATAGAAGTTTATACCCTTTTGTTCCTGAGACCATACTTTAAAAACAGCTATGATAATTTTCTTAGGTTTCTCCAAGCTAAGGCTCACTCAGTGAATGAGTGAACTAGAATTTAAACCCTGTCTCCCATCTGCTAGATTCCAACATCTGGAATACTATTTCTGCAACAGGAGCTATTTATCCAGCCATTAACCCATCCAACTATGATTTGTTGCTTGTATCAGGCACTAGGAATACAAATGAGGATTAGATTTCCTATCTTTAAGTAGCTTGGTCTAGTGGAGCAGAAGAGATGTGATTACAAATAACACGAATATGGAATGGTAGCTGATATTGAGCCCTACCTTCTCAACATATGAACTGTGAAAATTGGGACAGTCTGTTTGTATTTCATTTCTCTGACATAAAGCAAGCATATTACTCTTCTGTTTGAAAGGGCTTCTTGAGCATTGAATGGGAGAACAAATGTAAAGTGTGGCACATAAAAAGTATTCAGTAAGTAATAGCTTCAATTCTGTGTGCACGAGGTGCTGTGGGGTCACAGAGGATAGACACCCAGTTCTTCCTGGAGGTGGGACAGTGAGTGGAGGAGAGCAGGGGATGTAGTGAACTGAGGAAAGTGGAAAGAGGAAATACTTTTCAGGGGCAGCTACATCAAGGTTAAGTCATGAAGTAATATTGGGAATAGGTGAGATGAATGAGATAAGAGGATAAAGGGGGTAAAGGAGAAAAGCATTCTAACTAGAGTAGCCAACTTGAGCAACGGTATGGAGATGAGAATTTGCACTGAGTCTGCAAAAGATATCAGGAGTAGAGGTGGGTTAGTAGAAAGCTGGGCAAGTTGCTCTATTTCATATTGTAGGATGTTAAATCATTCCTTTACTCAAGATGTAATTATGAAGTTAGAGGTCATTGAACAGTTTCAGGTTTCTTCTGGATGATTTATTTTATTTTTTTTTTTGTTCATTGCTGAAGTATACTTGATATGCAATGTTATATTAGTTTCAAGTGAACAGCATAGTGATTTAACAATTCTATACATTACTCAGTACTCACCACAGAAATGTTATCTGTGTTATCACCACAGAAATACCACCTGTCACCACACAAGGTTATGACAATATTAGTGACTATATTTCCAATGCTGTTCACTATATCCCTTTGCCTTACTTATTTTATGACTGGAAGATTGTACCTCTTAATCCCCTTCACCTATCGCCCCACCCACCTTTCCTCTGGTAACCATCTGTTTGTTCTCTGTATTTAAGAGTCTTTTTGTTGTTGTTCATTTTTTTTTAATTCCATATGTAAGTAAAATCATAAGGTATTTGTCTTCGTATTCTTTCACTTAGCATAATAGCATCTAGGCCAACCCATGTTTTCACAAATGGCAAGATTTCATTCTTTTGATGACTGAGTCATATTCCACTGCATCTTCTTTATCCATTCTTCTTAAGCTATGAGAAGGAGCATGGATCTGTAAAAGATTGGTGGTGGGAAGCCCAGTTAAGAGGCTTTCTAGTAACTCAGTGAAGAATGATGAAGGCTTTTGTACCAGCATAAAGCAGGAATGGAGAGGATAGGCAGACATAAGAAGTATCTAGGAGGTAAACAAATAGAATGTGGAGATAAGGAGAGTGAGTCAAGGATAACTCTCCTGCTTTGGTATGAGTTATTTAGGTCAGATGGTGGTACCACCAACAGGAGAATAAAATAAGGAGGTAGCAAGTCTAGAGAAGGCTGTGATGAGTTCTATTTGAAAATACTGATATGTGTGGAAGCTTAATGTACAAATCTGAAGGTACAAGATACTGGGCTAGAGATGTAGATTGGACAGGCACGAGCTTACAAGAGCCTGCTCCCACAGAGAGTGAGGAGTCCTGGGGAAGGTGGGCAGAGAGAACCGAGCATATGTCTAACTGGTCTTAAATTCTACTAGATATAATTGTCTTTTACGCTTGAGGGGGAGAAATGGGGCTAACAATATAGCCCCCCTGTATTCTGCTTAGATAAGCTAATAACCTGGAGGGGAAAGGAAACAATGTTTTAATAAGAGAAAAATATTTTAAAGAGTGAAATTTCAAAGTCTCCTTGAGAAATTTATTGGCAATCTTACCTTAAGAATTGTAGTGAGAAGTATGTTTTCCTGATTCAGATATTTGTATGTCCTAAGTTTTGTCTTTCAAATATGTGCTTTTTAATTTTGAATTTATTCTCACTATCACCAAAATGGCAGGAATTTCTTCAGAAAATGTCTTAGAAGTAATTCTTAATTAACCCTTGTGGGATCTATAGCCTACTAAGGCATTTATGATGGCATGGGCATACAAAGAAAAGAAACTCTTGAGTCAGATCAGGATCTCATTTATGGACCTGCTACTTATTACCTGTGGGCCTTTCAACAAATAAGTGCCATCTTTGAGCCTAATTTTCCTCAGCTACAAAATGGGGTAAATTCCACTTTTATTAACTTCTTCTAAAGATTAAATTAAATGATAGGTAATAAGTATCTGCCATGTAATAGATGCTCTTTAATTATTGATTTCCATACTAACATGAGCACCAAAATTGCTATCTGTCATTTTTTCAGCAATATGGATTTCAGTTTGGGAGAAACTTGTATTAGAAGTCAGTTGATAACATTGAGGATAGTAGCAAATGCTGACATACTGCTTTATGGTCTGCCAGACACTATTTGAACACTTTATATCTGTTAACTGATTCGGTCCTCATCACAGCCCTGAGAGAGAGAGGCCAGTGCTATCACCATTCTACAAATGAGATTGAGGCTTGGGGCTTAAAGGAGCTTCCTACGTTTGCACAGTTTGGCAGTGACCAAACTTGGATTCTTAAGAACCTCTTTTTACAAAAACCCAAAGTGAAGCTGAGATCATAGGCTTCTTATGTCAGTATTTGGATGTTTCCAAAATATGTGTAGAACATATATCAATGAGTGGGGTTATCAGAGGTTTTTAACATCAGCTAATATGTTTTAAAAGTTGATGGAGCACCTGGGTGGATCACTTGGTTAAGAGTCTGACTCTCGATTTCAGCTCGGGTCATGGTTTCTTGGTTGTGAGATCGAGCCCCATGTCAGACTCTATCCTGGGCATGGGACCTGCTTAAGATTCTCTCCCTTTACTACTTGTGCTCTCTCTCTGTCTCTCTCTAAAAAATATATATACATATATTACTGTTCCATTAACACTGTGACATTCTAAACAATGTCTCTCTCTAATTTCAGCCTGTGAAGTTGAGGCGGGGAAGGTATACCAGGTATCCTCAAAAGAGCACATCCAGCCTTTCAAAGAAAACATGGAACAATTTATTATTCAAGGTAAATTCTAAAGACACATGTTGCATTTCCCTCCTTTTTCAGCAGAAAGGTAGGTAGATGGCATTTTAAAAAAATATGCATTGGTTTAAAGGGGGTTATTTTGACATCACAGAAAAACAAATTATGTTTAATCATGAGTCACACAGCTCTGACAGATGAGCAATTTGGTAAACATACTATTATGGATAATGCTCATTATTTTTGTTTTTTAATGACAGTAAATATCCGATGTTAAAATAGTAACTATTTATCAAGATATTAAAATTTTATGCCCTTTGTGATAGAAAATGAGATATTCTTCTAAGTTTTAACTATGCTTGTGACTTCAGCTCAACTTTGTATTTATTTAGTTTTTGAAAATACTGAATAAAAAAACACAAAGTATATTGATGTTTTCCAGATCTTCAAAACATTATATTCTACTTTTATAGGATATATAAATACCTCTAGATATTTAACACCTTTTTCCCAGAAGGCTTAAAATGTAACAAATATTATCTTTTGACTCTTCCTGTGACATAAACAAGGGCAGAAAATTTCAGAAGATATTAAAGAAACAAAAAAAATTAAAGAAGAAAAAACTATTTAAAAAGTCTTACCATTTTAAATTATTGAAATTTACAATTATAGCAAAGCATTTGCTACTCAAAACATTTCTGCTTTGGAATGTGAAGATCAGATTTGTGTCATGCCATGCTCTGGGAAAGTTCTTACTGTCAGGAATTCTCCTAGAGGCTGACATGGCTTGAGACTGAGGCTAAGTACCACTCTGAAGACTGGCTCCATCCTCTGTTTATTAGGCTATAGTTTTTATAGGTTGTTCAAGTGTCATTAATGATGATTTACAATGAATGAGTCACATTGGAATTTGATTAAATGTTAAACACAGCTTTTATTTTTTAGATGGGAAAGTACTATTTAATCACTCAAGATCATCATGAAGATTGAAACAGAACTTTGGTCAGATTCATAAATCAAAGTGATTGTCATTTCTAAATTCTCAGGTCCTCATGTCTTAGGGTGGAAAATCTCAATAATTCCTAAATAGTCCTTGGGACAAAATCAGAGTCCTGTAGTTACATATTAGAGGACACTGTAAGCTCAGTACTTTCTTAATGATGAATAAAAATGAGTCTTCTTTTCTTCATTAGGTGGGATATTTAGATCAAGAACATGTCATTTGGGAGAAATATAAGGGTAAAGGATGAGGTATTCTTTTTGCTTATATGAAGAAATGAGTCCTGAATTCATTAACTCAGTAAAGAAAGAATGAGTCTTTCTTCATGGCTCTTCTTCCGTCTACTTTCAGTTACCTTTTAATTTCATCTCTGGTCCTGTTCAAATACTGTATGATTACATGTCATTGAAAAAAAATTTTTGAGTACCTCCATCCACCTAGACATTTAATAGCAGTGAATAAGAAAATGTATATGTCTTAGTAGATCTTACATTATACATTATCCAGAAGACAGTTAATGACAATAGCAAATTCTTTGGAACATCTTATGTAGATCAAATATGTCAAAACGTGGGAGAAAAAAGTTCAGCTTTAAACATGAGTGCCTAAGAGACTCCGAAAAACTGAGAACAAACTGAGGGTTTATGGGGGGTGGGAGGGAGGGGTGGGTGGGTGATGGGTATTGAGGGCACCTGTTGGGATGACCACTGGGTGTTGTATGGAAACCCATTTGACAATAAATTTCATAATAAAAAATAAAAATAAAAAGAGTAAACATGAGTGCCTATTAACCTATATTCAATGACATATAATGAAAACAATGGATTCAAAATGTTTCCCTTAAGATAATTTTTTTAGAATGTAGCTATTTTTTTGTCCCATATTCCCTCTTGTTATCATGACAAAATTCTGGAATTAAGCTTATACACTGAAAAATGCATTGCACCTTGGTATAAAAATATATGCCAAACATTTGCTTATAATTAGGCTGTCCTCAATAATAAAATAGTTTTCTTACATTTACCTCTGTGCTCATATTAACTTACATAGGTATTTTAATCTTTTTATATATCCTATCAAAGTCTTTTTTTTTTAATCCTGTCAAGGTCTTTTTATTTAAAAAAAATTTTTTTTTAATGTTTATTTATTTTTGAGACAGAGAGAGAGCATGAACGGGGGAGGGTCAGAGAGAGAGGGAGACACAGAATCTGAAGCAGGCTCCAGGCTCTGAGCTGTCAGCACAGAGCCCGACGCGGGCCTCAAACTCACCGACCGTGAGATCATGACCTGGGCCGAAGTCGGACGCCCAACCGACTGAGCCACCCAGGTGCCCCTGTCAAGGTCTTTTTTTTTTTTTTTTTTTTTTTTTATTTTTTTTTTTATTTTTTAATATATGAAATTTACTGTCAAATTGGTTTCCATACAACACCCAGTGCTCATCCCAAAAGGTGCCCTCCTCAATACCCATCACCCACCCTGCCCTCCCTCCCACCCCCCATCAACCCTCAGTTTGTTCTCAGTTTTTAACAGTCTCTTATGCTTTGGCTCTCTCCCACTCTAACCTCTTTTTTTTTTTTTTTTTTTTTTTTTCCTTCCCCTCCCCCATGGGTTTCTGTTATGTTTCTCAGGATCCACATAAGAGTGAAACCATATGGTATCTGTCTTTCTCTGTATGGCTTATTTCACTTAGCATCACACTCTCCAGTTCCATCCATGTTGCTACAAAAGGCCATATTTCATTTTTTCTCATTGCCACGTAGTATTCCATTGTGTATATAAACCACAATTTCTTTATCCATTCATCAGTTGATGGACATTTAGGCTCTTTCCATAATTTGGCTATTGTTGAGAGTGCCGCTATAAACATTGGGGTACGGGTGCCCCTATGCATCAGTACTCCTGTATCCCTTGGATAAATTCCTAGCAGTGCTATTGCTGGGTCATAGGGTAGGTCTATTTTTAATTTTCTGAGGAACCTCCACACTGCTTTCCAGAGCGGCTGCACCAATTTGCATTCCCACCAACAGTGCAAGAGGGTTCCTGTTTCTCCACATCCTCTCCAGCATCTATAGTCTCCTGATTTCTTCATTTTGGCCACTCTGACTGGCGTGAGGTGGTATCTGAGTGTGGTTTTGATTTGTATTTCGCTGATGAGGAGTGATGTTGAACATCTTTTCATGTGCCTGTTGGCCATCCGGATGTCTTCTTTAGAGAAGTGTCTATTCATGTTTTCTGCCCATTTCTTCACTGGGTTATTTGTTTTTCGGGTGTGGAGTTTGATGAGCTCTTTATAGATTTTGGATACTAGCCCTTTGTCCGATGTGTCATTTGCAAATATCTTTTCCCATTCCGTTGATTGCCTTTTAGTTTTGTTGGTTGTTTCCTTTGCTGTGCAGAAGCTTTTTATCTTCATAAGGTCCCAGTAATTCACTTTTGCTTTTAATTCCCTTGCCTTTGGGGATGTGCCGAGTAAGAGATTGCTACGGCTGAGGTCAGAGAGGTCTTTTCCTGCTTTCTCCTCTAAGGTTTTGATGGTTTCCTGTCTCACATTCAGGTCCTTTATCCATTTTGAGTTTATTTTTGTGAATGGTGTGAGAAAGTGTTCTAGTTTCAACCTTCTGCATGTTGCTGTCCAGTTCTCCCAGCACCATTTGTTAAAGAGACTGTCTTTTTTCCATTGGATGTTCTTTCCTGCTTTGTCAAAGATGAGTTGGCCATACGTTTGTGGGTCTAGTTCTGGGGTTTCTATTCTATTCCATTGGTCTATGTGTCTGTTTTTATGCCAATACCATGCTGTCTTGATGATGACAGCTTTGTAGTAGAGGCTAAAGTCTGGGATTGTGATGCCTCCTGCTTTGGTCTTCTTCTTCAAAATTACTTTGGCTATTCGGGGCCTTTTGTGGTTCCATATGAATTTTAGGATTGCTTGTTCTAGTTTCGAGAAGAATGCTGGTGCAATTTTGATTGGGGTTGCATTGAATGTGTAGATAGCTTTGGGTAGTATTGACATTTTGACAATATTTATTCTTCCAATCCATGAGCAGGGAATGTCTTTCCATCTCTTTATATCTTCTTCAATTACCTGCATAAGCTTTCTATAGTTTTCAGCATACAGATCTTTTACATCTTTGGTTAGATTTATTCCTAGGTATTTTATGCTTCTTGGTGCAATTGTGAATGGGATCAGTTTCTTCATTTGTCTTTCTGTTGCTTCATTGTTAGTGTATAAGAATGCAACTGATTTCTGCACGTTGATTTTGTATCCTGCAACTTTGCTGAATTCATGTATCAGTTCTAGCAGACTTTTGGTGGAGTCTATCGGATTTTCCATGTATAATATCATGTCATCTGCAAAAAGCGAAAGCTTGACTTCATCTTTGCCAATTTTGATGCCTTTGATTTCCTTTTGTTGTCTGATTGCTGATGCTAGAACTTCCAGCACTATATTAAACAGCAGCGGTGAGAGTGGACATCCCTGTCGTGTTCCTGATCTCAGGGAAAAAGCTCTCAGTTTTTCCCCGTTGAGGATGATGTTAGCTGTGGGCTTTTCATAAATGGCCTTTATGATCTTTAAGTATGTTCCTTCTATCCCGACTTTCTCAAGGGTTTTTATTAAGAAAGGGTGCTGGATTTTGTCAAAGGCCTTTTCTGCATCGATTGACAGGATCATATGGTTCTTCTCTTTTTTTTTGTTAATGTGATGTATCACGTTGATCGATTTGCGAATGTTGAACCAGCCCTGCATCCCAGGAATGAATCCCACTTGATCATGGTGAATAATTCTTTTGATATGCTGTTGAATTCGATTTGCTAGTATCTTATTAAGAATTTTTGCATCCATATTCATCAGGGATATTGGCCTGTAGTTCTCTTTTTTTACTGGGTCTCTGTCTGGTTTAGGAATCAAAGTAATACTGGCTTCATAGAATGAGTCTGGAAGTTTTCCTTCCCTTTCTATTTCTTGGAATAGCTTGAGAAGGATAGGTATTATCTCTGCTTTAAATGTCTGGTAGAACTCCCCTGGGAAGCCATCTGGTCCTGGACTCTTATTTGTTGGGAGATTTTTGATAACCGATTCAATTTCTTCGCTGGTTATGGGTCTGTTCAAGCTTTCTATTTCCTCCTGATTGAGTTTTGGAAGAGTGTGGGTGTTTAGAAATTTGTCCATTTCTTCCAGGTTGTCCAATTTGCTGGCATATAATTTTTCATAGTATTCCCTGATAATTGTTTGTATCTCTGAGGGATTGGTTGTAATCATTCCATTTTCATTCATGATTTTATCTATTTGGGTCATCTCCCTTTTCTTTTTGAGAAGCCTGGCTAGAGGTTTGTCAATTTTGTTTATTTTTTCAAAAAACCAACTCTTGGTTTCGTTGATCTGCTCTACAGTTTTTTTAGATTCTATATTGTTTATTTCTGCTCTGATCTTTATGATTTCTCTTCTTCTGCTGGGTTTAGGCTGCCTTTGCTGTTCTGCTTCTATTTCCTTTAGGTGTGCTGTTAGATTTTGTATTTGGGATTTTTCTTGTTTCTTGAGATAGGCCTGGATTGCAATGTATTTTCCTCTCAGGACTGCCTTCGCTGCGTCCCAAAGCGTTTGGATTGTTGTATTTTCATTTTCGTTTGTTTCCATATATGTTTTAATTTCTTCTCTAATTGCCTGGTTGACCCACTCATTCGTTAGTAGGGTGTTCTTTAACCTCCATGCTTTTGGAGGTTTTCCAGACTTTTTCCTGTGGTTGATTTCAAGCTTCATAGCATTGTGGTCTGAAAGTATGCATGGTATAATTTCAATTCTTGTAAACTTATGAAGGGCTGTTTTGTGACCCAGTATATGATCTATCTTGGAGAATGTTCCATGTGCACTCGAGAAGAAAGTATATTCTGTTGCTTTGGGATGCAGAGTTCTAAATATATCTGTCAAGTCCATCTGATCCAATGTATCATTCAGGGCCCTTGTTTCTTTATTGACTGTGTGTCTAGATGATCTATCCATTTCTGTAAGTGGGGTGTTAAAGTCCCCTGCAATGACCACATTCTTATCAATAAGGTTGCTTATGTTTATGAGTAATTGTTTTATATATCTGGGGGCTCGGGTATTTGGCGCATAGACATTTATAATAGTTAGCTCTTCCTGGTGGATAGACCCTGTGATTATTATATAATGCCCTTCTTCATCTCTTGTTACAGCCTTTAATTTAAAGTCTAGTTTGTCTGATATAAGTATGGCTACTCCAGCTTTCTTTTGGCTTCCAGGAGCATGATAAATAGTTCTCCATCCCCTCACTCTCAATCTAAAGGTGTCCTCAGATCTAAAATGAGTCTCTTGTAGACAGCAAATAGATGGGTCTTGTTTTTTTATCCATTCTGATACCCTACATCTTTTGGTTGGAGCATTTAGTCCATTTACATTCAGTGTTATTATAGAAAGATATGGGTTTAGAGTCATTGTGATGTCTGTATGTTTTATGCTTGTAGTGATGTCTCTGGTACTTTGTCTCACAGGATCCCCCTTAGGATCTCTTGTAGGGCTGGTTTCGTGGTGACAAATTCCTTCAGTTTTTGTTTGTTTGGGAAGACCTTTATCTCTCCTTCTATTCTAAATGACAGACTTGCTGGATAAAGGATTCTCGGCTGCATATTTTTTCTGTTTAGCACACTGTAGATATCGTGCCAAGCCTTTCTGGCCTGCCAAGTTTCAAAGGAGAGATCAGTCACGAGTCTTATAGGTCTCCCTTTATATGTGAGGGCACGTTTATCCCTTGCTGCTTTCAGAATTTTCTCTTTATCCTTGTATTTTGCCATTTCACTATGATATGTCGTGCAGAAGATCGATTCAAGTTACGTCTGAAGGGAGTTCTCTGTGCCTCTTGGATTTCAATGCCTTTTTCCTTCCCCAGTTCAGGGAAGTTCTCAGCTATAATTTGTTCAAGTACCCCTTCAGCACCCTTCCCTCTCTCTTCCTCCTCTGGGATACCAATTATGCGTATATTATTTTTTTTTAGTGTATCACTTAGTTCTCTAATTTTCCCCTCATACTCCTGGATTTTTTTATCTCTCTTTCTTTCAGCTTCCTCTTTCTCCATAACTTTATCTTCTAGTTCACCTATTCTCTCCTCTGCCTCTTCAAGCCGAGCCATCGTGGATTCCATTTTGTTTTGCATTTCGTTTAAAGCGTTTTTCAGCTCCTCGTGACTGTTCCTTAGTCCCTCGATCTTTGTGGCAAGAGATTCTCTGCTGTCCTGTATACTGTTTTCAAGCCCAGCGATTAATTTTATGACTATTATTCTAAATTCACTTTCTGTTATATTATTTAAATCCTTTTTGATCAGTTCATTAGCTGTTGTTATTTCCTGGAGATTCTTCTGAGGGGAATTCTTCCGTTTGGTCATTTTGGAGAGTCCCTGGCGTGGTGAGGACCTGCAGTGCACTTCCCCTGTGCTGTGGTGTATAACTGGAGTTGGTGGGCGGGGCCGCAGTCCGACCCGATGTCTGCCCCCAGCCCACTGCTGGGGCCACAGTCAGACTGGTGTGTGCCTTCTCTTCCCCTCTCCTAGGGGCGGGATTCACTGTGGGGTGGCGTGTCCCGTCTGGGCTACTTGCACACTGCCAGGCTTGTGTTGCTGGGGATCTGGCGTATTAGCTGGGGTGGGTAGGCAAGGTGCACGGGGGCTGGAGGGGCAGGCTTAGCTCGCTTCTCCTTAGGTGATCCACTTCAGGAGGAGCCCTGTGGCAGCGGGAGGGAGTCAGATCCGCTGCCGGAGGTTTGGCTCCGCAGAAGCACAGAGTTGGGTGTTTGCGCGGAGCGAGCAAGTTCCCTGGCAGGAACTGGTTCCCTTTGGGATTTTGGCTGGGGGATGGGCGGGGGAGATGGCGCTGGCGCCTTTGTTCCCCGCCAAGCTGAGCTCTGCCGTCCGGGGGCTCAGCAGCTCTCCCTCCCTTTGTCCTCCAGCCTTCCCGCTTTCCGAGCAGAGCTGTTAACTTCTGACCTCCCAGACGCTAAGTCGCGCTTGCTGTCGGAACACAGTCTGTCCGGCCCCTCCGCTTTTGCCAGCCAGACTCGGGGGCTCCGCTTGGCCGGCGAGCCGCCCCTCCGCCCCGGCTCCCTCCCGCCGGTCCGTGGAGCGCGCACCGCCTCGCCGCCCTTCCTACCCTCTTCCGTGGGCCTCTCGTCTGCGCTTGACTCCGGAGACTCCCTTCTGCTAATCCTCTGGCGGTTTTCTGGGTTCTTTAGGCAGGTGTAGGTGGAATCTAAGTGATCGGCAGGACGCGCTGTGAGCCCCGCGTCCTCCTACGCCGCCATCTTCCAGAACCCCCTTAACCAAAAAAAATGTCAAGGTCTTTTTAAATGTGCCACATTTCAAAGCCTAAAATCTCTCTCCCAACAGTTCAAGAGACTATGCCCAATACTGGTCAAACATTTTTAGTGCATTAGCTCCCACAACGTAATAGAAACATCTCTTATCCTCATAATTCAGCTATTGTGTGGTCTATTGAACGCACACTAACAGTCTTTGGATTTTAACTAGCCCTATGTTCCACTGATTCACCCGCTTTGTTACTCCCTATCTGCCTAATTTTTCTCAAGCCAATATTTTATGGACTCTGCTTAAACACCTCTTCTTTGGGAATGTCCTCACCCCTGCTTTAAAAGAGGCAGATTTAAAGAATTGAGTCCTGCCTCTGCAAGGCATTCATGGTTTGTAATGGTGCCAGCAAAGTACCATATTTTGGAGAGTTGGCGCTCTCAATTAATAATATTAACACTAATTAAATAATGTTCTCAAATAATGTTCTGAACTCCACCCAACATTATATTGTTTGTAATACTTACTGCTTTCTGCAGTTGTATTATTTATTTGTCCCTCAACAAAGTAAGCTCCATTAAGAAAGCAGTCTTGTTTGGCTTCTTGCTATTCCTATATCTAGAACAGTCCCTACCTGTTGTACCCACTGTCTTGCTCACCTGACAAAACCCAACAACCCTCATCAAGCCCATCTCTTTTCAGTCTCCATATTTGCACTAGAGTAGCTCAACTTTTTTTTTTTTTTTTTTTTTGAGGGTGGGAGGGTACTTACAACAGCACCAACTGGTATCATCTAAAACCATGACCGCAGACCTGCTGTTGGAACTCATTTCTGTTGAGCACTTCTATAAGATTTTCCTTGTAAACTTTGTTTTCTCAGTTTCTGAGTTTTGCTCCTCTGTTCTCTCAAGCCTCCACAGTCTTTCTGTTTTGCTTCCTCATGACTCTGATGATAACCTCATCTTATCCCGTGGTGAGAAAACAGATGCTTTTATACGGAAGCTCCCACACCTTCCCACCACCCCATCTGCAAACCTGGCTGAGGAACTTGGGCTTCATCCTGAATCCTTGGGGAGCAGAGGTTTAAAGACTTAAAAAAGTTTGTACTGGCAGAATCTGGGAAGGACTCAAGGGAGACAGACCAGACTTTAAGAAGGAAATTGCTTGTAAAATTGTTATGGCAAATTATTAGAGAAATGAGGAGGCCCTGTTCTAAGGACATAATAATGGTCCTGAAGAGAGGACATATTTAAGGGATAACAATAGCATAGATGAGAAATTACTTGGTGACCAAATAAATATGGAGGTGATGCATAGGGTCCAGATTTCAGGTTTGTGTGGTGGGGAGTGGTGGTGTTAATCAGGATAGAGAATAGAAATATAGGAAAAGCTTTGGATGGATAGCATGACCTAAGTGGGCACACAGGTGAATGTTCCCATCAAGCTGGTGGATATCTACCTTGGACATGGCAGAGAGCACAGATGGAGGATTAGACATCATAAACAGGGTGATTATTTGGTGGGTGTGATCACCTAGAAAGATAAAAAAATAGACTCAGGGATAGAATTCTTTAGGAGGGTGCATTTATAGGATGGACAGAGGAAGCCCCAACAGTTAGTGGTGAGTTAGGTAGAAAGAAAATGAAGAGAGGCTGTTGTGATGGAAGCCAGAGTTAGGAAGAGTTTCAGAAAGGAGGGAGTGATGGAACATTTTTCTTGGATCGGCATAGATGAAACCAGTTTTCTGAGCTTTTAACATTCAAGAGAAGTGAGGAAGTAGAAGGACACAACTCTGCAACAATTTTTAAAGTTATGTTGGATACTGTAACTGGCATAAGTGATAGACAACTGTTTAATCAAAGTTACTGAAATTTAGCTTATCTTTAATTTATGTCAACATATGTGATGATTTTATTTTCTGGATGTATTATGAAGAAAACTAATTAGTAATCACCAGACACTTATCTAGCATTTATCTGTCGTTTTTGTTTAATTTTCTTTTGTGCCTCTTCTTTTTTAAGTAGCAGAAAGCAAGAGGAAAGAAAGAAGAGGTAAATGAGATCACTAGGGAAGCTCATGCTAAGCTAATATTTCTCTCAGCACTCAGTACACTTCTTCCTTTTTATTTTTCTTCCTTCTGTTTGAATCCAAGTTGTATTATGGACTAAGTGTGCATATGAAAACCATATGCATAGATATAGAGGATTGCCTTTATAGGTATCTGTACATGGGGAGGTTGCTGGGAAAGAAATAGGAGCCTAGTTCTATGTTGTTGGCCTTCACAGCCTTTTTACTCATTTGGCACATTTTGATAAATGTTAATTTTCAAACCCGAGCTCAACTGTTTTTATGGGGGGTGAATGGCAAATTAAAGGTCATTTCTCTCCATGCTATTATATGAAGTAAAGTCCTTATTTTATAAATAAGGACTTGATTTTATAAATCAGAAATGGCTGATGAGATTTTTATTAGCCTAACTCTCCATACCTCCACCCCCTCTCTTCCCAAACATTTCTTCCTTAAATGAAGCATAGTAAGTTGAGGCTGAAATGAAGGAATAGAATGAAGGTGAAGGTGCATAAATTTGTAATTACATACTTATAATTACAAGGGTGTTGAAGCTTCTACTCTCAATATACAATCTTTAGTTTTGGTAATTCTATGATTGAGAATGAAGAAATGGTGAAAGCAGTTGCATTAAGTGTCCCAAAGACTGGGAAGTCTGCCAGAAGTATCTTCTACTGGAAATGGTACCCATGGTGCCCTATAAGCAGCGTTCCATATTCAGGGCGAGTATGTTTGGTGGTGTTTTTATTTCTTTTTCTGAAAATATACTGAGAATTTTTTTTAGTGATGATAAAAGTGTAAAATATATCTAATGTCCGAAGTCTTTCATTGACCATTTACAATTGAAAAACAAACTATTGTCTTTTAAGCACACAATGCTTTACTTATTCATATAATAATAGTAATATTAAGCATTAATACCAATTTTGTTGTGCTAAAGAATTAACTGAAGCCCTTTTATTCTCTATGTGATTTAGTTTCATGATTCTTTAGGACAGTCTGAGAAGCCACTATTATCCCCATTTTCTGATCAGAAAACAAAGGCTCAGAGGACTCAGTACTTGACTAAAGTCACACAACAGATGGCAAAGTCATGTTAGAACCAATATCTTCCATAAGAAGCTTTAGCTATATTTTATTTTAATTTAAAAATTATTAAAAATATCATTAGGGGTTCCAAGAGGTAGTGGATATATGAGTTGTGTAATGTCAGGTGGTGGAAACCATATGCAGAAGAAATCATATGTAGGATATGCAGTTAAACTCAAAAGTCACAGTATCAGAACTGGAAAGTGAGAATACGTCTGCATTCATGCAATATGCATGCAGTGCTTTGTACCAGATAGACAAAGCTCCTTCCCCTGTTGACAAATGATTATTCCTTGTACCCCTCCTGTCACTCTTAACATGGAAGAAGCATGAATTTGAAATGATTCTCTGTAAAGGAGAATAGTCTATATCACCTCTTCTTTCTGAGGGTTAGAGTTCCACCAGCCGCAGTCATCCTTTCTGTTGCTGTGGAGGAGAAATGATCAAAGAGCCGCTGAGGAGTGGTGGGAATTGATTCCATATGAGATTTGCTAACAACTGCCTCCTGCATATTTCTAGTTGGATGCTCCCACTGATGCCTCATCTAAACATCTCCATATTGTGTTCCATGTTGTATCCTCTGCACTCAGTACATAGCAGACTTCAAATAAATGTTTATTTCATACATGAAGGAATAAAGGGATGACTTTATCAATCCAGTCAAGTTCCTCAGGTCCTCTGCCCCGCCTGTATTCCCTGTCATTGTCATGGGACTTTGGCTTCATTGTTCATTTTTTAGTGAATAAGTGGAAGAAGCAATTTGTAATATTGCATGCATGTATTATAAAATGTAGGTATATAATGAAATGTCAGTCTTCTTACTATTACTTTCCTCTATTTTAACCAATGTTGTGTTTCATTTCTGTCCTTTCAGAGGTAATTTGTACATACATATGTGTATGTATGTACATAAATAGGCATATAAACTTGTATATCATATATAATTAGTGGTTACAACCTCTACAGGTTGCTTTTGTCCCTTGCTTATTCATTTTTATTATAAAATATTTTATACTTATTTTATATATAATAAACATATATACATGCGTACATATAAATTATGTTTTGTGTTTTATATTCATTTTTATAGAACACAAAAATAAATTTTATTATTATTTTCTATTAAGTATGTTCTATAAAGTTGCCATCAACACTGAATTAATTAACACTGAACCGTTGCTCCTAAAAGCAAATACCAGGTTCAGTTGCATCAAGGCTCTGGTTTACATTGGTCTCGTTTTCATCAATCAGTCAATATACAACCTTGTTTGTGTGTGTTCATTTTTTTTTTAATGGGCTTTATTTTTAATAAGTTTATGTGTTTTCATGTTTGAAGACACCTTATTTAATATACATTGTTGATTCATTAATACTGAACCAACAGCCAGCAGCACCATGAATTGTGCCTGAACCTAGCGTATCTAACACAAGTACTTTCTCTAAGGGATATCACAGCCTCTTTGTGCTTAGGGGCGAGCAGTAGACAGCACCGCAGCACAATATTTGATGGCCATTTAAAAAAGATAAATTGCCTCCAAAAAAACCCCACAAAAATGCAAAAAAACATGTCATGATAGACTAAGAAAAGGACACATATTTGTAATATGAGAGCTGAAATAAGCCAGAGCCTGGCCTTGTTCCACCTTTGCTGGGAATGTATGTGTCAGGTGACTCAAACTGTTCACTGTTATGCATATGTCCTTAGATAACTATCCAAGTACTACAAATGTTGATTTAGGAATTCAAATCAATTTTAGTGAGTAGGCAAATTCACAAATACAGAATTCATGAATAATGAGGATCAACTGTGTATGTGGAAGGCATTTATGTGTTATATACATATGACACCAATAAGAATATGATTTTATGAATATGTATGTATATATTATAACCTAAATGAGTCTAAAGAATTATAATGGAATGATTAGCCAGGTATACCCCCTCAAGGAATGTAACATGATGAATACGTCCAGCTCTTCTGTTTGTCCTCCCTCAATCTTATATGTCTCTGTTCTCTTCAGCCATGACCACCATGTTGAATTTTCCATTATCATTTGCGCACTTTCTGTTTATACTTTTGCGAAGAATACAAATTGTAACTAATTTATTATTTAGTTGTGCAAACTTATGAACTGTATAAGTGGAATTGTAAGCATTTTCTTCTATAACTTATTTTATTCTCCACTGAACACTGTTCTTGAGATCTTCCATGATTATGCATATGGCTATATTTCATTAACATTGACTCCATTGTAGGACTACTATATTTCTCCTATTCTTTCCCTTTTTTAGCCAGTACAAAAAATGCTTATACAAATATCTATTTTCCAGACTCATGGTGTATGTAAATACCCTTTTTTTATGGTACAGACCCAAGGGAACAAAGATTCGCTTGGTCATTGGGAAATGAATCTTCGGTCTAGATAAAGCTAAATTGTTGTAAAATGTGATTAGTTCCAATCTACACTCCTATTGGCAGAGTTCTTGTATCAAATCCTGTGAGCATGTGGTCCTTACATTGGACAAGTCTATTATTTAAAGTGATATCGCATTGTGGTTTTAATTTGTATTTTATTTTTTATGAGGAGTTAGTATATTTTCATGTTGCTTCTTCTATGAAATGCATTTTGAGTCTTTTGGCTGTTTTTCTGTAAATTATTTCTCTGTCTCTTACTTATTGAATTATTACTGATTCTTTATATTTTTAGGGTATTAAAGTGTTGCAAACTTTGGAGCTTCTCTTTTCACTTTTCTTTATGACTTGATACACAGAAGGTCTTTATTTCTATGTCATGATATTTCTCAACCTGTTCCTTGATGAAATATGATTTTTGCCTTAAAGAAATCTTTCCATGTTACAAGTTTATAGAAAGACTGTTTTAGATTGTCCTATAAAAATGTTGTAGTTTTACTTTGAAATTTAACCCTTAATATATCTGATTTTTATGTATGTATAGAATTGATTTTTATGTATGGCCTT
Source organism: Panthera onca (assembly GCF_046562875.1). Lineage (NCBI taxonomy): Eukaryota > Metazoa > Chordata > Mammalia > Carnivora > Felidae > Panthera > Panthera onca. Next base: position 12,204,178 of record NC_138355.1, on the reverse strand, counting down.
TAAAAGTCAAATTTAATTTTTTACATAGATAATATTATGTTGTTTTAGTCATTTAGTACCATGTAATGAATATACCATCCCCTCTTTTCTAAAATACAGTACCATTGTATCATGTACAAATTTTCCATATATATATATATATTCCACATATATATATATATATATACACACACACATACCTATATATATATATTTATATTCCATATATATTTTTCTCATATATATGTGTGTGTGTGTGTGTGTGTGTGTTGTTTTCTGGGTTTTCTGTATATGATTGCATTAACCTATTTCCAATATTATTCTTCATAACAAAACCTATTACTATCTTATTTATTGTAGCTTTCTAATACTACTTAAAATGTGGTCACATTAAATTCCCATTTTCTTTAGGAGACTTATGCCTCTTCTTGTTAATTTATTCAATATAATTTTGGAATCAAGTTGTCAAGTTCCACCAAAAAAATCTATTAGGATTTTGACACGATTACATAGGCTATACATCAGTTTTGGGAGAACTGACATCTTACTATATTGAATCTATGAACACGATAAAGACTGGCGTCTATTTATGCCTCCTTTAAAGTTGGTATAAAAATTTCTATAATTTTCCTTAAGGTCTTTACATAGGTTTTTTTTTAATAGTATATTCCTAAAGACCTTATTTTTTACTATAATACATTTTGTGAATCACATTTATTATTATCTGAGGATAAATAAAATTCAAATAACTACTGTATAAAGCTGTCACATCCTAGAAACTTGCTAAACTCAATAATTAGTAATTTGTGAATTTTACAATTTTCTCATAGAGATCACTGCAAATAATCACCATTTTATTTCTTAGTTTCTTTTTTCTGACTGTGTTCACTGGCTTGTCCCTTCAGTGTTATATGGACAGAAAGCATGGAAATGTCCTATTACAAAGACATATGGTTAAAGGAATGGAGAGACTGACTTTGTAAATACATTACCACCAACTGATTGATGGTTTTCTTTTCATTCAACATTTCCCCTCTACTACATTGCAAATTGTATTTTGTGCCTTCATTCTTTTAATATATACCTTGGATATTTCAACAGGGTTCTTTAACAAAATCTAAGATTTAAAATAATACAGTCCCTAGAGTTAAACTCTAACCTCACCCATTTATACTTACATGCTATTCTTTTCCAATGTTTTTGTATCATCTTATGTTTTTTATAACCAATACCATTTTCTTTGCTCGACATACCCTCATGCTTCCTTCTAAACCTTCCTTCTAAGATGATTTTTCTTCTCTTTGAAGTATACTCTTTGAAAGTTCCTTTGTGGGGGAAGAGCACCTGAGTGACTCAGTTGGTAGGGTGTCCCAACTTTTGGATTCACCTCAGATCATGATCTCATGGTTTGTGGGTTCAGAACCCATGTCAGGCTCTGTGCTGACAGTGTAGAGTCTGCTTGGGATGCTCCCTCTCCCTCTCTCTCTGGCTCTCCCCTGCTTGCTTGCTCACTCTCTCTAAAAATAAATAAACTTAAAAAAATTTTTTTAAGTTACTTTGGTATGAGACTGGGTTGTGGACTCTTTTCTGGTCTGTGTAGAAGTGTACATCACACTTACTTTGGAGAGACATGTCTGCTAATCATAAAAAATCTGGGCTGAAAATAAATTCCTCTCAGGAGTCTGGGTGCCTTAGACTCTTCCCTAAATGGGTTGGCAACTCTGCTTTGGTCCAATTTTTGTGTCTTTGTTTCTAATCTAACTTTTCTCTCAGGCTCTTATATGTTTCCTATTTCTCTTTATGTTTGTTTTGGCTAATCATCCGGGGACACTACCAACCAAGAACTATTTTAAAATAAATTTTTGCCGTGCATTTTAGAATCACATATTGTGGATTGAGACCCAATGCAGAGTGATTGCCCATTTGGGATTATGGATTCTTATGTGAGAGGGCTTTCCCTCCCATCCGGAGCCAAAGAGAGATGGACATCTTTACTTCAATGTCTACTTTAGTGATGTGTAATGCTTTTCAGTTTCCTCCTCACTGAGGGGGTGTCTCTTTAGACTCCTTGGAGAATTCTAGTCCTGTTCAATATTTCCCTGTATGGCCTTTCAAACTACAGCTCTAAGTTGCTGGGTTTAGCAGAAGTTGATGTTCCTAATGCAGGGGCTGTTTATACCCCTTTGAAACCTTGCTCCTGTTTGTTTTTATGGCCTCAGAGAATTTTCCTTATTTTCTAGCCAATTCAGCCATGCATTCAAGTTTACTTTCATTGGGTATCTTTGTGATTTGTTGTGAAACTTTGTGGTATCTGGTCCTTAGTATGGTTGAAAATAGAGGTCTATCTTGAATTTTTTCTTTTTCTTTTTTTTAATGAAATTTATTCTCAAATTGGTTTCCATACAACACCCAGTGCTCATCCCAAAAGCTGCCCTCCTCAATACCCATCACCCACCCCCCACTCCCTCCCACCCCCCATCAACCCTCAGTTTGTTCTCAGTTTTTAAGAGTCTCTTATGCTTTGGCTCTCTCCCTCTCTAACCTCTTTTTTTTTCTTCCCCTCCCCCACGGACTTCTGGTAAGTTTCTCAGGATCCACATAAGAGTGAAACCACATGGCATCTATCTTTCTCTCTATGACTTATTTCACTTAGCATAACACTCTCCAGTTCCATCCACGTTGCTACAAAAGACCATATTTCATTCTTTCTCATTGCCACGTAGTACTCCATTGTGTATATAAACGACAATTTCTTTATCCATTCATCAGTTGATGGACATTTAGGCTCTTTCCATAATTTGGCTATTGTTGAGAGTGCTGCTATAAACATTGGGGTACAATTGCCCCTATGCATCAGCACTCCTGTATCCCTTGGGCAAATTCCTAGCAGTGCTACTGCTGGGTCATAGGGTAGGTCTATTTTTAATTTTTTGAGGAACCTCCACACTGTTTTCCAGAGTGGCTGCACCAGTTTGCATTCCCACCAACAGTGCAAGAGGGTTCCCATTTCTCCACATCCTCTCCAGCATCTGTAGTCTCCTGATTTGTTCATTTTGGCCACTCTGACTGGCGTGAGGTGATATCTGAGTGTGGTTTTGATTTGCATTTCCCTGATGAGGAGTGACGTTGAGTATCTTTTCATGTGCCTGTTGGCCATCTGGATGTCTTCTTTAGAGAACTGTCTATTCATGTCTTCTGCCCATTTCTTCACTAGATTATTTGTTTTTCAGGTGTGGAGTTTGGTGAGCCCTTTATAGATTTTAGATACTAGCCCTTTATCTGATATGTCATTTGCAAATATCTTTTCCCATTCCGTTGGTTGCCTTTTAGTTTTGTTGATTGTTTCCTTTGCTGTGCAGAAGCTTTTTACCATCATGAGGTCCCAATAGTTCATTTTTGCTTTTAATTTCCTTGCCTTTGGGGATGTGTCAAGTAAGAAATTGTTGCAGCTGAAGTCAGAGAGGTCTTTTCCTGCTTTCTTCTCTAGGGTTTTGGTGGTTTCCTGTCTCACATTCAGGTCCTTTATCCATTTTGAGTTTGTTTTTGTGAATGGTGTAAGAAAGTGGTCCAGTTTCATCCTGCCTGTTGCTGTCCAGTTCTCCCAACACCATTCCTTAAAGAGACTGTCTTTTTTCCAGTGGATATACTTTCCTGCTTTGTCAAAGATTAGTTGGCCATACTTTTGTGGGTCTAGTTCTGGGATTTCTATTCTATTCCATTGGTCTATGTATCTGTTTTTGTGCCAATACCATGTTGTCTTGATTATTACAGCTTAGTAGTAGAGGCTAAAGTCTGGGATTGTGATGCCTCCTAATTTGGTCTTCTTCAAAATAACTTTGGCTATTCAGGGCCTTTTGTGGTTCCATATGAATTTTAGGATTGCTTGTTCTAGTTTCGAGAAGAATGCTGGTGCAATTTTGATTGGGATTGCATTGAATGTGTAGATAGCTTTGGGTAGTATAGACATTTTAACAATATTTATTCTTCCAATCCATGAGCATGGAATATTTTTCCATTTCTTTATATCTTCTTCAGTTCCCTTCATAAGCTTTCTATAGTTTTCAGCATACAGATCTTTTACATCTTTGGTTAGGTTTATTCCTAGGTATTTTATACTTCTTGGTGCAATTGTGAATGGGATCAGTTTCTTTATTTGTCTTTCTGTTGCTTCATTATTAGTGTATAAGACTGCAAATGATTTATGTACATTGATTTTGTATCCTGCAACTTTGCTGAATTCATGTATCAGTTCTAGCAGACTTTTGGTGGAGTCTACCAGATTTTCCATGTATAATATCATGTCATCTGCAAAAAGTGAAAGTTTGACTTCATCTTTGCCAATTTTGATGCCTTTGATTTCCTTTTGTTGTCTGATTGCTGATGGCTAGCACTTCCAACACTATGTTAAACAACAGCGGTGAGAGTGGGCATCCCTGTCGTGTTCCTGATCTCAGGGAGAAAGCTTTCAGTTTTTCCCCATTGAGGATGATATTAGCTGTGGGTTTTTCATAAATGGCTTTTATGATGTTATGTTCCTTCTATCCCGACTTTCTCGAGGGTTTTTATTAAGAAAGGATGCTGAATTTTGTCAAATGCTTTTTCTGCATCGATTGACAGGATCATATGGTTCTTATCTTTTATTAATGTGATGTATCACATTGATTGATTTGCGAATGTTGAACCAGCCCTGCATCCCAGGAATGAATCCCACTTGATCATGGTGAATAATTATTTTTATATGCTGTTGAATTCGATTTGCTAGTATCTTATTGAGAATTTTTGCATCCATATTCATCAGGGATATTGGCCTGTAGTTCTCTTTTATTACTGGGTCTCTGTCTGGTTTAGAAATCAAAGTAATGCTGGCTTCATAGAATGAGTCTGGAAGTTTTCCTTCCCTTTCTATTTTTTGGAACAACTTGAGAATGAAAGGTATTATCTTTGCTTTATATGTCTGGTAGAATTCCCCAGGGAAGCCGTCTGGTCCTGGACTCCTTTTGTTGGGAGATTTTTGATAACTGATTCAATTTCATGACTAGTTATGGGTCTGTTCAAATTTTCTATTTCTTCCTGTTTGAGTTTTAGAAGTGTGTGGGTGTTTAGGAACTTGTCCATTTCTTCCTGGTTGTCCAGTTTGTTGGCATATAATTTTTTATAGTATTCCCTGATAATTGCTTGTATTTCTGACGGATTGGTTGTAATAATTCCATTTTCATTCATGATTTTATCTATTTGGGTCATCTCCCTTTTCTTCTTGAGAAGCCTAACTAGAGGTTTATCAATTTTGTTTAGTTTTTCAAAAAACCAACTCTTGGTTTCATTGATCTGCTCTACAGTTTTTTTAGATTCTATATTGTTTATTTCTGCTCTGATCTTCATTATTTCTCTTCTTCTGCTGGGTTTGGGGTGTCTTTGCTGTTCTGCTTCTATTTCCTTTAGGTGTGCTGTTAGATTTTGTATTTGGGATTTTTCTTGTTTCTTGAGATAGGCCTGGATTGCAATGTATTTTCCTCTCAGGACTGCCTTCACTGCATCCCAAAGCATTTGGATAGTTGTATTTTCATTTTCATTTTTTTCCATATCTGAATTTCTTCTCTAATTGCCTGGTTGACCCATTCATTATTTAATAGGGTGTTCTTTAACTTCCATGCTTTTGGAGGTTTTCCAGACTTTTTCCTGTGGTTGACTTAAAGCTTCATAGCATTGTGGTCTGAAAGTATGCATGGTATGATCTCAATTCTTGTATACTTACGAAGGGCTGTTTTGTGACCCAGTACGCGATCTATCTTGGAGAATGTTCCATGTGCACTCGAGAAGAAAGTATATTCTGTTGCTTTGGGATGCAGATTTCTAAATATATCTGTCAAGTCCATCTAGTCCAATGTATCATTCAGGGCCCTTGTTTCTTTTTTTCTTTCTTTTTTTTTTTTTTTAATATATGAAATTTATTGTCAAATTGGTTTCCATACAACACCCAGTGCTCATCCCAAAAGGTGCCCTCCTCAATACCCATCACCCACCCTCCCCTTCCTCCCACCCCCCATCAACCCTCAGTTTGAGGGCCCTTGTTTCTTTATTGACCGTGTGTCTAGATGATCTATCCATTGTTTTAAGTGGAGTATTAAAGTCCCCTGCAATTACCACATTCTTATCAATAAGTTTGCTTGTGTTTGTGAGTAATTGTTTTATATATTTGGAGGCTTCCGCATTCTGTGCATAGACATTTATAATTGTTAGCTCTTCCTGATGGATAGACCCTGTAATTATTATATAATGCCCTTCTTCCTCTTTTGTTACAGCCTTTAATTTAAATTTAGTTTGTCTGATATAAGTATGGTTACTCCAGCTTTCTTTTGACTTCCAGTAGCATGATAAATAGTTCTCTACCCCCTCACTCTCAATCTGAAGGTGTCCTCAGGTCTAAAATGAGTCTGTTGTACGTGGATGGAACTGGAGAGTGTGATGCTAAGTGAAATAAGCCATACAGAGAAAGATAGATACCATATGTTTTCACTCTAATGTGGATACTGAGAAACTTAACAGAAACCCATGGAAGAGGGGAAGGAAAAAAAAAAAAAAAGAGGTTAGAGTGGGAGAGAACCAAAGCATAAGAGACTCTTAAAAACTGAGAACAAACTGAGCGTTGATTTGGGGTGGGAGGGAGAGGAGGGTGGGTGATGGGTATTGAGGAGGGCACCTTTTGGGATGAGCACTGGGTGTTGTATGGAAACCAATTTGACAATAAATTTCATATATTGAAAAAAAATAAATTACACTTTGTTTCTTCATGATAAAAAATAAAATAAAATAAAATAAAATAAAATAAAATAAAATAAAATAAAATAAAATAAAATGAGTCTGTTGTAGACAGCAAATGGATGGGTCTTGTTTTTTTACCCATTCTAATACCCTATGTCTTTTGGTTGGAGCATTTAGTCCATTTACATTCAGTGTTATAGAAAGATATGGGTTTAGAGTTATTGTGATGTCTCTAGGTTTCATGCTTAGAGTGATGTCTCTGTCACTTTGTCTCACAGAATCCCCCTTAGGATCTCTTGTAGGGCTGGTTTAGTGGTGATGAATTCCTTCAGTTTTTGTTTGTTTGGGAAGACCTTTATCTCTCCTTCTATTCTAAATGACAGACTTGCTGGATAAAGTATTCTTGGCTGCATATTTGTCCTGTTCATCACATTGAAGATTTCCTGCCATTCCTTTCTGGCCTGTCAAGTTTCAGTAGATAGATCCGTCACTAGTCTTATCGGTCTCCCTTTATATATTAGAGCGTGTTTATCCCTAGCTTCTTTCAGAATTTTCTCTTTATCCTTGTATTTGCCAGTTTCACTATGATATGTTGTGCAGAAGATCGATTCAAGTTACGTCTGAAGGGAGTTCTCTGTGCCTCTTGGATTTCAATGCCTTTTTCCTTCCCCAGAACAGGGAAGTTCTCAGCTATGATTTCTTCAAGTACACCTTCAGCACCTTTCTCTCTCTCTTCCTCCTCTGGAATCCCAATTATGCATATATTATTGTATTTAATTGTGTCACTTAGTTCTCTAATTCTTCCCGCATACTCCTGGATTTTTTTATCTCTCTTTTTCTCAGCTTCCTCTTTTTCCATAATTTTATCTTCTAATTCACCTATTCTCTCCTCTGCCTCTTCAATCTGAGCTGTGGTTACCTCCATTTTATTTTGCAGTTCATTTATAGCATTTTTAGCTCCTCCTGTTTCTTAGTCTCTTGATCTCTGTAGCAATAGATTCTCTGCTCTCCTCTATTCTTTTTTCAAGCCCAGCAATTAATTTTATGACTATTATTTTAAATTCATTTTCTGTTATATTGCTTAAATCGTTTTTGATCAGTTTGTCAGCTTTTGCTACTTCATGGAGTTTCTTTTGAGGAGAATTCTTCCGTTTTGTAATTTTGGATAGTCCCTGGAGTGGTGCAGAGCTGCAGGGCTCTTCCTCTGTGCTGTCTGGAATAACTTGTGTTTGTGGACGGGGCTGCAGTCAGACCTGATGTCTGCCCCCAGCCCACTGCTGGGGCCACAGTCAGGCTGGTGTGTACCTTATCTTCCCCTCTCCCAGAGGCAGGACTCACTGTGCAGTGGTGTGGTCCCTGTCTGGGCTACTTGCACACTGCCAGGCTTGTGGTGCTGCTTCGATGGGATCTGGCATATTAGCTGGGGTCCTCTTCCGTGGGCCTCTTGCCTACGCTTGGCTCCAGAGAGTCCATTTTGCTAGTCTTCTGGTGGTTTTCTGGGTTATTTAGGCAGATGTGGGTGGAATAAGTGATCAGCAAGAGGCGGTGAGCCCAGTGTCGTCCTACACGGCCATCTTCCCCCTCGATGTTATCTTGAATTTTTTCAATTAAAATATCTTTGAGATAATTTCGTATCAGTACATTCTTAATGAGTTTATAGTATTCCATTGGAAAAACACACCACTGACTTTCTCATTTCTTTTTTCACAAACCTTCTTTCCTATAACATTTCTTTTAAAGGAGAAAAATTATAGAGAATTAATGTGTACATTTCTCATACTGCTTATGTGTACAGTATATTCCCAAATGTTGAACTTCTGGGACAAAAGCAATATTGGCCTTATTGTATTGTTTTTAATAGACTACTTTAAAAAAAGTTTTTTCATGTTTATTTATTTTGAGAGAGGGAGGGAGAGACAGAGAGAGAGAGAGAGAGAGAGAGAGAGAGAGAGAGAGAGAGAATGCTCATGGACACATGCATGCAGGAGGGGCAGAGAGAGGGGGAGAGAGAGAATTCCAAGCAGGCACCATGCCAGCAGCATAGTGCTGGCACATGTTACCAGCATGAACCATAGATCATGACCTGAGCCAAAACCAAGAGTTGGATGCTTTACCAACTGAGCCACCCAGGTGCCCCTGGTCTTTTCCTAGATGCCTCCTTTTCCCATTGTTCCTCCCAACCTTGCTTCTCTTTTCTAAGCATGACTAAGTCCTGTGGATTTTCTCAACATGTCAGCTTCCTTGCTTTAACCCTATCCTAGCTCAAAATAATTTCTTGCTTCTGTTTTGCTATGCCCTTCCTAAGAGGTCCATTTTTTCCTGTTACTTTCATTCTATTGTAGTATAATCACCAGGGAAACTCATAATAACCTAGAGTCTTCTGGAAAAGATTGAATTATGCTTAGTATCATGATTAAAAGGTATATGAATGCTCATTACAATTTAAATATATTTAAATTATATCTAATATATTTTAAAATATGTCAAATATCTGAACTATTTTGTTAAAATATTCCCTGTTTGCCCTCAGTATTATGTCATAAACTATTAACTGCATATTTTTCATGATTAAACCTCAGCTTTCCTTCCTTAGGTCCTGGGTACTTGGATAGGATCCACTGTGAGAATCCTAAACAATTGTTATGTTCTTATAGCAGAACCCCAAATGCATTCCTTAATGGATGATACAACACTTTATAGTTTTTTGGGGTTTTGTTGAAGAAAAGTCAACTAGAAATTGAATTTATGACTACAACTTTTAAAATTGTAAACTTTTTTTTGTTAGAGCAATTCTGGTATAATAAAACCAAAGGATCTTTTTCTGTAATTACTTAGGAAATAACAACATGTTGATTCAAAGGGAAATACTCCTAACTTAATAAATTTAACCATTAAGAATTGCAAAGCTTTCTGGTTAATGTTTAAAATCTGTCAGTCTGTTAATTTTCTGCTTGACAGATCTTTTTTATATTATTTGGGCATTAGGACTGTTAGGGGCATTAGAATTAAGGGATGTCTCTGATCATCTACATCTACTCTGAAGGTGAGTAACACTTGTGAGGCATAGGTCCATGATCCGTAGATCCATAGAGAAATCATCTAACCCAGATGGCAAATGGTTTCACCTCATGTGCCAAATCTAGTAGGGTGGTAATGACTTCTTGGAGTCTTGTCTGAGGCATAATTCTTGGGTCTTTAACTGAACTCTTTAATTTTAATTTTTTCAAAAATATTTATTTATTTTTGAGAGAGAGACAGACACAGAGTGTGAGTGGGGGAGGGGCAAAGAGAGAGGGAGACACAGAATCTGAAGCAGGCTCCAGGCTCCGAGCTGTCAGCACAGAGCCCAACATGGGGCTCAAACTCACAGACTGCGAGATCATGACCTGAGCCGAAGTCAGACATTTACCTGACTGAGCCACCCAGGCACCCCTGGATTCTTTAATTTTAAAGAGTAGCTTAATTAATTAGCTTTATTGTGATTAGTGCTTATGTGATGCACCTTTTTCTATTTCTTCTTTTTACTTTTAACTTAAGTGTATATTAATATTTTAGGTGGGATTTTTTGAGAGTGCATGTAGCTAAAACTTTTCTAGTCAATTTGAAAACCCTCACATTTTAATCAAGTATTTAGGCCACTTACATTTAATATAACAATCTATATGGTTGCATTTCATTCACTGTCTTTATATTTGTCTTTTGTCTGTCATGTTGTTTTCCTTTTTATCTCTTTCCCTGCCTTCTTAAGGATTAGTTGGATATTTCATTTTATTTCTATCATTGGCTTATTAGCTTTATCTTTTTGTTTTCTCTTTTTACTGTTTTTTCTAGGGTTTACATTATACCTCTTTAATTTATCAGTGTACCTTCATATAATTTTATTCAATTTGAAATATAATCTGAGAGCTTTAAGCAGTATATTTCCATTGTCCCTCCTATTCTTTGTGTTGCTGTTGCCATATTTTTACTTTCATATCAATCATAACTGAAACAATATATTGTTTGTACTTTTACTTTTAACAGTCAATTGTCTTTCAAAGAAATGTATAAATGAAAAAATATCTCATATTCTTCCCCATATTTAGCATTTCTAGTTCTTTTCAGTCATTTGTATACATCAAAATTTCCATCTGGTGTCATTTTCCTTCTAACTGAATAACTTCCTTTAACATTTCTTATTCTGTAGGTCTGCCAGTGCCAAACCTTTTAGCATTTGATTGCTTGACAATTTTTTTATTTGTTTGTTTATTTTATTTATTTATTTATTTATTTGTTTATTTTTCCCCATATTTGATAAATATTTTCAGTGGATATAGAATTGTAAATTAATAGGATTTTTTGTTTTTGTTTTTGTTTGTTTCTTGCCACACATCAGGATATTTTTCTCTTGTCTTCTGCTTGCATAATTTCTGATGAGAAATTTATATTAGTTTCCCATAGTTGCTATAAAAAATTACCACAACTTTGTTGACTTAAAACAACACAAATTTATGTTTCTGGAGATCATAAATCCAAACAGATCTTTTGGGTTAAAATTATGGTGTCAGCAGAACTTTGGTCCTTCTGGAGACTCTAAGGTAGAATCTAGTTCCTTGTCTTTTTCAAAATTTTTTTTAAATTTTTAAATTTTTATTTATTTTTGAGAGAAATACAGAGTGAAAGCAGGGGAGGAACAGAGAGAGAAGGGGACACAGAATCCGAAGCAGGCTCCAGGCTCCAAGCTGTCAGCACAGAGCCCGACATGGGTCTTGAACTCATAAACCATGAGATCATGACCTGAGTTGAATTTGGCCACTTAACCGACTGAGCCACCCAGGCGCCCCTTCCTTGTGTTTTTAAAATTCTGGTGGTTTCCCCTATTCCTTGACTCTGGCTTTCCTTGCATCTTTAAAGTCAGGAATGTCTGGTAAAATTTTTTCATGCTGTATCGCCTTGACACTGACTTTCTTCCCTCTCTCTTTCATTTCTAAGTGCTTTGTGATTACTCTGGGCCAATCTAGATAATACAGGATGACTTTTCTCAGTATTGACATTAATTCCATCTGCAACTGCAATTCACCCTTGACATGTAACATAACATATTCATAGACTGTGAAGATTAAAATGGAAAGATTAAAATCTTTGGAAAGCCATTATTCTGCCTCGCATAAAGTCTTTAATAATTTTAATTTTTGTTCCTTGATATAAAATGTATTTTCTCCCACTTGTGGCTGTTTTAACCTTCTGTGTTTATTGTTGATTTTTAGGATTTACATATTAATGTGCATTTTTGTATATGTATATTTTTATTGCTTGTAGTCAACTGACCTCTTATATCTGGAAATTTATAGTTTTTATCAGATTTGTAAAACATTTGGCCATTACACATTTAGTTACTTTTCTGCCCTGGCTCTCTCCTTTTCTTCCACTATCCCCATTTCACATATGCTATACTATCTACTGTTGTCCCAAGGTTCTTAAGTCTTGGTTAGTTTTTCAATCTTTTCTTCTATATGCTTCAGTTGGAATAGATTCTGTTGTTATGATTTCAAGTTCATTGTTCTTCACTTCTGAAATATCTGATCTCATGTCATTTTCATTTTAAGTGAATTTTCATTTTTAATTCAATTGAATTTTTCATTTCAGATACTGTATTTTTCTCTCTACAAGTTCCACTTGGTTCTTTCTTTTGTATCTTTAATTATTATATACTAGATATTTGTGTCCTCCAAAATTCATATATTGGAACTCAATGTGTTGGTATTAAGAGGTGGGGTTTTAAGAAGTGATTATGTTCATGAAGTTAGAGTCCTCATAAATAGGACTAATGCCCTTATAGGAAAAGACATGAAGGAGTTTGCTTCTTTCTCTGTTCTGCACCATGTGAAACTGCAGCAAGAAGTTGTTTGTCTGTAAACCAGTAAGAAGGCTCTCACTGGAAACCTATTGTGTTGGCACTCTGGTCTCAGACTTCCGGCCTCCAGAACTGTGACAAATGAATGTTGTTTAAGCTTCCAGTCTGTTACAGCAGTCTGAACAGACTGATACATCCATTTTTCTCCTATGTTGATATTTTTCTTTTAATATTTGAGCATAGTTATAATAGCTACTTTAATTTTAATGCTTTAGTTTTATTTGCTAGTTCCTCTCTTGACATTCCTGGTTCTGTTTCTATTGACTGATTTATCTTCTGGTAATTGATCACATTTTCTGATACTTGGTCTAGTAATTTTTTATTATATCCTAGGCATTGTTATGGTCATTGACTGTCTGGATTTTGTGTATTATTTTAAGGAATATCTGGCTTTGTTTCTGTGGACAATTTAAATTACTTGTGTCTCAGTTTGGCCCTTTAAGGCATGTTTTTATGCTTTGCTGAGGCTAGTCTAGAGTATCCTTCACACCAGTGATAATTCAGTCCTACTACAAGGTGTGACCCTGCCCTACCTCCTCTGCACACACACTGGGGTCTCCAATAGCTGTCCTGACCCAGGTGGTCAACAACAGTTCTCCACTGTAACTCCAGATTTTGAACACCTCTAGGTCCTGAGCTCTGGGAATTATTTAGTTTATAGCTCCTGAATTCTTTCTTTGATATATAGAGCTTCACTCTATACATGTGCCACCTAATACTCAGCAAAAAACCAAAGAGATTCAATACAGTTTTGTGGCCTTCTTTTCTGTAAGGCTGTTTCCTCTCTGACTCTCAGCCCCTTAACTTTTACCTACTTCAGACTTCCCAAACTCCTAACTGTACTTCCTCAACTTAGGGAGACTGACTGACTTATTTGGGTTCTCCTTCCAGGGCCCACAGTCTGGAAATTGCCTTTAGACAGAAATCCAGGAAGATTTTAGGGTCCAGCTAGTTTGTCTACCTTCTTTCATAGATGAGAGCTTCGTGCTGCCAGTTGTCAAATATATGAAGACTATTGTTTCATATATTTTATCCAGTTTTCTGGTTGATTACAGCAGGAGGTAAGTTTGGTTCTTGTTAAGTCCAGAAGTAGACATCTCTTTCCATTGATTTAAAGTGAATAAGGTTAAAGTCTCCTTTGCCTCATTTGTTATGATATTACAGCATAAGAGGCTGAACTTGCTTCTATCTACAGCTTTTTGGACAATTATTTTTCATTATATTTCCCATCTTTTCTACATTATATCCTTCCTTCCTTGACATCCTGGACTATGAGGCATTTATGTCTTTGCACCTTTTTTCTTGATGTTTGTTGTTTAAGTGTCCTCTTTAGTTCTCTGCTTTTTCATTTGACTGATGTTTGTTCATCAGTCATTTGTCATAGCTCAGCATTTTGCCTCTCTGTTTTCCTTACTAACGTCTCTCTCAATAGGTAAATGTTTCACTTAATTTTGCTCATGACTGAATTGACAGTGTGGCTCTGGGATCAGACTGTGTGCATGTGAATCCTGTCTCTTTCTCTTAGCATTTCTTATATGTTGTACAAGTTATTTAACCACTAATTTCCTTCTTGTAAAATGGGAATAATTGTAGGGCTTTTCTTATAGGGCTTTATTATTGTAGGTTATTATATGCAAAGAATTAGAGGTGCTCCATCGATTAAGCATCCGACTCTTGATTTGGACTTAGGTCATGATCTCACTTCATGGATTCAAGCCCCCTGTCAGTGTGGAGCCTGCTTGAGATTCTGTCTCTTCCTCTCTCTACCCCTCTGTCTCTACCTCTGTCTCCCCCCCTCACGTGCACTCTCTCTCAAATAAATAAACTTTAAAAAAATACTTAGAATAGTAATGCCATTATCTGTATTAACATTCCCATTGAACTATCTCTGTAATGTTTATATGCATGATTATTAATGGGTCTGTCTCCTCGTCTAACATTTTCTTAATAGTTGTCCACCTATTAGCCCCTAACAAAGTGTCCAAAATGTATCTGTTGCTCAAAGTTTGGTTGAAATATTGTAACATTAAATCATGTGACTTTTGTTTCTAAGATTGGAATGCCCTAGCCTTCCTATGGTAATTCATAATTTGTGCATTGTGTTGGCAAGTAAAGTTCGGAGGAAGAGAAAATACTTAAAGATTTTCTGGTTTTCACCTTTTTAGTTTAAGTGGTTTTGTGTCTTGTATTTTGAATTTACAAATTAGAATTAATTGGTATTGCAGTTAATATGGAAAGCTCAGTCTTGAGACATGCATTTGCATATTTTTAGTTAAAGGCTCATAGAAATTTTTGTGTTATCTAAAGGATCCTAATTTAAGTTCAGCTTGTAATTAGTAAAAAGGTATGCTTGATTCATCCTCTTCAGGGTATTTGCTACTTGAAAAAGAAAAAAAAGAGAATTTGCCCCAGATGTGTCTTTTTTTAATGCTGATTACTGAAAGCTTATGAGAGATTTACTTAGAATATAGGTAGAATGCTATGTTGGCTTTGTCTATAATTTTATTTTTGAAATTAGGTGGTATAAGCAATGTTTCCGTTGGAAGTCAATAACTCTTTTTATACTGTATTGTTCACAGAATGTGAAACTCATACATGAACATTATGTTTTCCCATGTCGTTTTCACTTTGGGTTTAAAAAGAAGATTTAGAAAGGAATTTCACTAAGGACCACTTCAATAACTACATGAGACTGGGTGATAATAGCACACGGCTTTCTTATATTTTAGGTTTGGCTAGAAGCCACATATATCAAATTTTTGAACTATACATCATTTACTATAGTGTGTTTGTTTCTTGAATTTTTACGGCAATCACCTATTCATTATATTTATACACTCATATTTCTAGGGACACAAATGGTATGTATTTTTATGCACAAAGTAGGAATAACCCTCACTATTAACTCAAAGTTGGCTGTGAATTATTGCAAAGGCTAAGTTGTAACTTTATACTCTGTAGATATTTGCTTTCTTCCTCTCAGGAGTATTCCACAGCATTTGTTTTATTATCCTAAGAACAATTTGCAACATCAAGGAAGGAAGGCATTGAGAGTTCGTTATTTCCTTTGCTATCTGAGGAAAGAAGTTCTGATATTCATTCGCTGTCTGACCTATATAAGCTGCCTAAATTTACTTGACTTTCAGCTCATTGTCAAAAGGATCAGTGTCTCAAAAATCTCAAAACCAAAGTAATATATTTACAATTAAATGACAACTTTAAATGACTCAAAAGAAAGGCACTGCATCTGTCTAAAAAATAACCCATACTGGCTGCACTTAAAAGCAACTGAAATGCACATTCATAGCTAATTATAAACAAAAACTAGTTAACACTTTAAATAAAAGGAAAAATAGCAAAAAGATTTAGAGCCTAGACAAGCAGATGAAAGGGTTCTAAGTTGCCTTCCATCTGATATTACTCAAATGCAACTCTGTCTCCAATTACCTGGGAATATGTGGTACTCCCTCATGAAAGCTCCAGATCAGAAAGGGCGTCCGTTCCGTGCCTCTGCTTACTCAGAGTCATTTGGAACAAGTTCAGCAGAAATATTTAACATTGCAAAAGAGTCTGGAGCCAGACAAGTGACTACAGACACTAATCACTGGGTCAAAATAGTAACTTAGTAGGACAACAAACACCAGAAAATATTTGTGGAGGCAGAGATTTGGGGGAGGAAGTATTAATGCTGTTGGAGAAGAGATCACTGAATGCCAAAGTGCTCAAACAGAATCATTGAAACATTTTTTTTTAAGTAGTTTCATGTTTAGGGACATAGGAATGTCCATGCCAATGGTCTCTGGCAGAATTGGACCTGAAAGGTAATCTTATGCCCTAGCCTTAAAATAAATAAGGAGGGGGGAGGTGAAACTAACCAACTAAATAAATAAAGACTGCCTCCTAAAAAGTTCAGTGTTTCTTTTATTACATGGTTTTAACCACAAGCTTTGTCTGCCTCAAATTACAAATTTCTAGCTTTTGAGATTTGGGGGGGGGGGGCAAGGGGAAACCATCACTACAATAGTTGCAATAGTTTTCTGAATATCTAATACCAAGTTTGCCCCTGAAGTGCACAGTTGATTGATCAGCTCATATAAGGTCCATTTATTTCTACATGTTTCGATTTTAGGTCTGTGAGTTACTAATATTCTCTGGAGATTGTGTCAGTACAAACCACTTTTTATTTTGCCTTCTTTCTTAAACTGCATTGTACTTTTTCTTCCTTCTAGTATCAGTACAGGATTGATTGTTTTATTTCACCATTCTGATTTTCTTCTCCCCACTTTAAACTGTTCCCAGTACATCCAGTCTCAGAACATTTTCTTGGCTGTGGAACCCAGACATCAAGATAGGAATGGTTACCCGTAGTATGTTAGAGTAAAACATGTATGCTTTAGGGGAATATTGCAAACTTTGAAAATATCTTATCTTTTGGATTTCTGTAGTTTTTCCCTAAATTTACAAAAGGTACTGTTTTCCCCCATACAGCAATTTTATTTACTACTGTACCTCCACAAAAAGGACTGAGAAACTGTTAGCCTCTGCTTATACTCTAAGTATTAGGAGCCTGTGAAAACAACAACGCATACAAATTAAGTAGAAATTAAAAAACAAGAAAAGATATTAAATATAGAGTTATTTTTTGTTTTTTGTAAAAGTGTTTGAGCCTCCTGTGATATGTCTTGGCCCATAACTTTATATTGTTATAAGGAGGCACTCTTATTTTAGCAATATATAAGCCTCATTCTGAATCTGGGTTCTATGTAGAAGGATTAAGAAGATATTTGGTGCTCCTCCAATGGAGAAATTTTTACATTTTGAAAGTAACATATCCCAGTTCTTTTTTTTATATAGTCACGGTAATGTGGAGAGGAAAAGAAAGACAGAAAAATTATTACCTATGCAGCAGGTGGTTTACGCATTATTTTATGCATAATAAGGAAATTATTACCCTGTTATAATGATAAAGAAAAGTTACTAAATCCATGTGATTAGTAAGGTTATTAAAATCTAACACAACTTAGTGGCTGGTATAGAATTCATGCATAGGTCTGCCTGATTCTGAATGTCATGTCCTAAACCGAAACACTGACCCTGATGAGATATGAAAATGAGTTTGAGTGGTAAGAACCTTGCCAAGGAACTGTAACTCTTTCATGCACCATGTGGGAGAGGGCATGTCCTAGGGATCTGAGGCCAAGGGTGCCCTGGGTTGGTGGTGTCCATTAGGAGTCACGCCAATTCCTCCATCAAAGGTGGTCAAGGCTTCCTGGCAATAGAGGTGCAGGGAGCCTCAGGTGATTGGATGACAATATGAAGGTCACTCTAAACCAAGCCATGGACCTGTTTGCCTATTTTAATGCTTTTTTTAAACTTTTCTGTAGTTACCATTATCATGAATGACTAGAAGGCCACCATTCTCATTTGACATATGAAAAAAAGAAATAAGCTATTTGCTATAAAGAATGGGAAAATTTGGGGTCCCTGAGTGGCTCAGTCGGTTGAGCATCTGACTTCGGCTCAGGTCATGATCTCACAGTTCATGAATTTGAGCCCCGCGTCGGGCTCTGTGCTGACAGCTCAGAACCTGGAGACTGCTTCGAATTCTGTGTCTCCCTTTCTGTCTGCCCCTCCCAGATCATGCACACTCTCTTTCACTCTCAAAACCAATTGTTTTTTAAAGTTAAAAACAAAGAATTGGAAACTTAGTCATCCTTTAAATAGAAAACTGGAACCTTTTATAACTCTTATCAAGAAAAATTTGCATACTTAATTGATAATTGACACTATGTTGTAATGTATATTACAACATTGTAATATACATTGTAATGTATACAATGTATATTGTAAATGTATAGGAAACTGGTGCTAAAAGTAACACTGGCATTCGAAACTAGTCACAAAGCCATCAGTGCCATTAGAAATGAACTAAAAACAGTATTTATATTTTTGAAAATATAGCTCAGGGAATGAAATAATTAGCAATAAGATGTTGAAATGGTTTATAGAAAATAATCTTATTTCTATGTCACCTTCAGCTTTTACTAGAAAAGTTTTTTATATAACACAGATGGCCACTGCCTGTCAGAAGCTTCTACTCAGATGGAAAAACACAGTCTTTAGGATTTCGGTCCCTGGATGGGACTAGCTTGAATACCTCCTACATGAATGGCAGTGTTACTCTTATTTTGCTGCTAAAAGATATCCTAATTTTCTCTAACTTAATTACATTTTATTTTACTTTGGTAGATTTCATACTCATTAACTAAAGAAACAGAGTCCTGCGTGTGTCACTAAGTTAACATCGTAAGTGTGTTTCAAAGAATCGCAACAGCAAAATGTTGATGGAGTGTTTATACGAGCAGCTTGTTGGAAAATGGTGTTTCACTGTTCCCAGAAAACTGAATTACACCCCAACTTTTCAGAAAGTTTTTGTTTCTAAGATTGCCATACAAAGGAAAATCTGTCTAGTTCACTGAATTGTTGACTCTACATCAAGAGTTGAAATGTGTACTCTAATGCACTTGCTTTGATCTCTCATTTGACTGTTTATCAAAGCTGATTACACTCTGAATACACAAATCCTCTTAGCTTCAAAATCATGTAAAGATAATGGATAATAGAGCATTTTTAAGTATTCTCCTCTCTTCCAATTTGGTTTTATGATTGTAATACAGCTATTAGGTTTGGGAGGAGGGTCTGTTTTTATGTTTAGTTCCCTTGGTAAGATCCAATCTTTTGCCACATTGAATTAGAGGTTTTTTTTGGTTTTTTTTTTTTTTTTTTAAGCCAAACTTGCTCATGCAGTGAAGCAAGAACTGTTTTAGTACACATCAAAAGGAATCATTATGAACATATGAAACTCACTTCACTCTACTCACCACAATTTAGGGGCTTATACTTTTTGAAAAGCTGGAACTATGTGCTTTCTTTATCTTCATATAAGTTGAAACCTAATAAAATAGCTTTTGATGTATTCAATTAAAGATAATTATATATCACCTTACAAATTTCAAGAGCTTAAAATCCAACATTTTCAAAGAACATTTATTTAGTCCCTGCTAATTATTGGAGGCACTATGTTAAATATTTTATATATGTCAACAGATTAATCTGTTTGCCTAAGATTACGTAGCTAATTTTAATGGTAGAATCAGGAATAGAACACAGATCTCTAGCACTCATTCCAGCCTGTTTTAAATTTCATAAGAAGTTTACTTGATCCTTCTAACAGAATCCAGAAATTTTCTTCCAACCTCAGTCTTAATCTCTGTATTTTTTAAAAAAGGAAAAAAATGGGGCGCCTGGGTGGCGCCGTCGGTTAAGCGTCCGACTTCAGCCAGGTCACGATCTCGCGGTCCGTGAGTTCGAGCCCCGCATCAGGCTCTGGGCTGATGGCTCGGAGCCTGGAGCCTGTTTCCGATTCTGTGTCTCCCTCTCTCTCTGCCCCTCCCCCGTTCATGCTCTGTCTCTCTCTGTCCCAAAAATAAATAAAAAAACGTTGAAAAAAAAATTAAAAAAAAAAAAGGAAAAAAATATATACATATGAGGGCAATTGGAAGAATGTCCTTTCTGAAAATGGCACGCATTGTGCTACTTTTTTGTTTTCCCTTATACACTATATTGTTCTAGAATGGCTTCTTGAAGCACACTGTTTTTAAGCTAGGCAGCCCAGAGCACATTTTATAAGACAATGTATTCATGTTGGAGCCTTTTCAAAGTAAAATCATGGAGCATGTATTCTACTTTTTAATATGGCTAACAATTGACCTGTAAGTTCATGTAAACAATCTAAAGTACAAAAATGTAAAGGAGAAAACAATGCTCTCTGCTGCCAGGTCAAATGATCCCTGCTAAATTCGACAATCTTGGCCAAGAGTGGCAGCATGCCCCTGAATTATGGCTTTAAAGATACTGTACAGACCTTTGAACAAACACTATCTTGAGGTTGTAAAACATTAACCAGCCCAAGCTGGATTATTGTGTTTTAAGTAGTGATAGAGACACTTTGACAATTCTCAAGTGACCATGGGTTTGATTTCATGCACAGTTCCAATTTTTTATAATCAACTCGCCCTCCTCCACTTTTCTCCTCATTTCTCCAGATGGTCACAAGTGTGACCCAAAAGACAACTTCTTTCACTAGTTCTAGGGTTTTTTTTTAACTGATTTCTTTTTAACTTTTTGTCCTGTCGCTTAGTGATTTTCAAAGTGTGTGTGACAACCATTAGTGATGCATGAAATCAACTTAGTGGGTCACAACTACACTTTGAAACTACACTACACTACACTAAACTGCACTATTCTAGTAGAATAGTCTAAAAATATTAGCATTACATGAAGAGTATTTTTTATTTTTTTTATTTTTTACTTTTTAAAAATTTTTTTTTTTTTAACATTTATTTACTTTTGAGACAGAGAGAGACAGAGCATGAACGGGGGAGGGTCAGAGAGAGAGACACACAGAATCTGAAACAGGCTCCAGGCTCTGAGCTGTCAGCACAGAGCCCGACGCGGGGCTCGAACTCACGGACCGCGAGATCATGACCTGAGCCGAAGTCGGACGCTTAACCGACCGAGCCACCCAGGTGCCCCGAAGAGTATTTTTTAAACTTTAGGTTCAGTGTGTGTGCGTGTGCGTGTATGTAGAGTAATACATAATGCTTGCTGGTCGAAAAATGTAAAAGTCACTGCCACACATGTTTTATGTAATGACGTTCCTATGTTTTTTTAAAATAATTTCAAATAATGATATAATCACCTTCTCAAATTTGATCTTTGGGTTTGTCAGTCTACCATTTGTGTTTAGACAAAAATGCTAGCAAATAAATGAGTACACTATTGCTTCCCTACTTTCAATAGTAGAACATATTAGTATCTCATCCTGTACTTCTGTAGAAATAATCTGTGTATCTGTTCATTTGTGGTCTGGTATGGAGAGCACTAGTCAAGAAGGTCACAACCGTTTCTATTTAGTTTCTTGACTTGGTTTTTCTACCTTTGCTTGAGAGAATTATTTTCAAGTAATTATTGGCATTAAAATCCTAATTTAAACAAATTAATGTGACAAACACATTTAATGTGATTATGAAATTAGCCACTGTTTTGTTTTCTCAGGTTAATGTGACTGACTTAAAGAAATTAACTTAGAAAAAAGGGAATTATTTAGAATTTAAAAATTTTAATTTACATATATTTATGTGTTGATACATAGGTAAAGAAAATTAAATGTAATCTACTTAATCATATTAATAGATTTAAAATAAACTTTCAGGAATATATTAGAATTAACAATTAGTAATGAATTAAAATATATTTCATATTATTTGGATGGTATTTTGCTTAAGATAGTGTAACTATCATTTATCTCATTTCTTTTTCTATTTTTGCATTTGCAGCTAAAATTGACCAAGAGGCAGAGGAGAATTCACTGACAGAGACTCATAAATGGTGAGAAATTACTTCCTTTGATATAAAAATTTCTTTTCAGAATAAGTTTATTAAATACTTAGTATGGTTTTATCTCAAGGAACCAATTATTAGCTCAGTTTTTATTTTCAAGCATAAAAGAAAAAGAAAGTAATAGTTTACCTGAATATGATTGAATTTCAGAGTTTTATTTTTTGGACTCTAGTTTCTGTATGAATCTGTTAAGTATCAAATTATTGTGAATAGCTTAGCACTTTCTTTGAATGAGATTTAGGACTGTGGAAGTACAAGAGAAAGGAAGATAGCAGGAACCTGTTTCAAGAAAAAAGGTAAGAGTTGATTATAGGAAACTATTGAGTTTCCACATTAAAAAGTACAGCCTTAGTAGGAAGTTGGGAACTTTCTGTGCATAAACTTTTACTTTCAGAATGGAGATTTCAGAATCATGAGTGAGTAAGCATAGAAAAGTAGCTCACAAATATCTTGGCTTTTCTGCCTCGATTTTCCCCTTTTCTCTTTTCTCTCTGTGTTAGTCAGTGTTTTCCAGAAAACAGACAGGGGTGTGTGTGTGTGTGTGTGTGTGTGTGTGTGTGTGTGTGTGTGCGCGTGTGTGCATGAATGTGCGTGCAGGGAGAGAGAGAGAGAGAGAGAGATTAAGGAATTGGCTCATAACAAAGTGGTAATTACTGGTAGTAGTTAATGTTATAACCTTGAGTCTGAGAGCATTCTGGAGACAGAATTCTAGAATGTCTTCGTACTAGGGTAGCCACTTTTCTAAAGACCTTGGACTGATTGAATTAGGCCCATCCACAGTATGGAGGATAACCTGCTTTCTCCAAGTCTACTGATTTAAATGTTAATCACATCTTTTTTTTTTATTTTTTAGTGTTTGTTTATTTTTGAGGGACAGAGAGAGCGAGCGCAGGAGAGGGGCAGAGAGAGAGAGGGAGACAGAATCTGGAGCAGACTCTGAGCTGTCAGCACAGAGCCCAATGTGGGCCTCGAACTCACAAACCACGAGATCATGACCTGAGACAAAATCAGATGCTTAACCAACTGAGCCACCCAGGTGCCACTAAATGTTATTCACATCTTAAAAGTACAGTAAAACCTTTGTTTGTGAACATAATTCATTCCAGAAACATGCTTGTAATCCAAAGCACTTGTATATCAAAACAAATTTCCCCATAAGAAATAATGGAAACTCAGATGATTCATTCCACAACCCAAAAATATTCATATGAAAATTAATAAATCTACCAGTGACTACTTTGAAATTATCTGTCAATAATTACTTTGAATATAAAAGGACTAAACACTCTAATCAAAAGACATAGGGTGACAGAATGGTAAAAAAGCAAGACCCATTTCAGACCTAAAGACAGATTGAAAATGAAGGGGTAAAAAAGTACTTATCATGCAAATAGAAGTGAAAAGAAAGCCAGGATAGCAATACTTCTACTGGACAAAATAGACTTTAAAACAAAGACTGTAACAGGAGAGAAAAGAAGGACAATATGTAATAATAAAGGGGAAAATACAACAAGAAAATAATAACAATTGTAAATATGTATGCACCCAACATGATAGCACCCAAATAACATAAAGCAACCAATGACAAACATAAAGGAAGTAATTGATAGTAGTTCAATAATAGTAGAGGACATTAACACCCCAGTTACGACAATGGACAGATCACTCAAACAGAAAATCAGTAAGGAAACAGTGGCTTTGAAAGACATCTTGGACCAACTGGATCTAACAGATATATTCAGAATATTCCATCCTAAAACTGCAGAATATGCATTCTTTTCAAGTGCACATGGAACATTCTCCAGAATAGATCACATATTAGGTCACAAAACAAGTCTCCACAAATTCAAAAACATTGAAGTCATAAATTGCATATTTTCTGACCGTAACAATATGAAAGTAGAAATGAACCACAAGAAAAAATCTGGAAAAACCACAAATACATGGAAGTTAAATAACATGCTACTAAACAATGAATGGGTCATCCAGGAAATAAAAGAAAAAATTAAAAAGTACATGAAAACAAATGAACATGAATACACAATGGGGCAAAAGCTGGTCTAAGAGGTAAGTTTAGAGCAATACATGCCCACTTGAAGAAGCAAGAAAAATATCAAACAACCTAATCTTACATCTAAAGGAGCTAAAAAAGAGCAAACAAAACCCAAACCAGTAGAAAGAAGGAAATAGTGGTGATTAGAGTAGAAATAAATTAAAAGAAAGTAAAACAACAACAACAACAACAATAGAACAGCTCAATGAAATCAGGAGCTTGTTCTTGGAAAAGATAAAATTTATAAACCTTTAGCAGACTCATCAACAGAAACAGAAAGGGGGGGATTTGAAACAACAAAATCAGAAATTAAAGGAGAAATAACAACTGATACCATAGAAATACAAAGAATTGTAAGAGAGTGTTACTAAAAATTATATGCCAACAAATTGGACAAACTAGAAGAAATGGATAAATTCCAGAAACATATAAACTACCAAAACTGAAGCAGGAAGAAGTAGAAAATGTGAACAGACTAATTAGCAGCAACAAAATTGAATCAATAATCAAAAAACTTTCAATGAACAAAAGTTCAGGACCAGATGACTTCACAGGTGAATTCTACCAAACATCAACCAAACATTTAAAGGAGAGTTAATACCTATTCTTCTCAAACCATTTCAAAAATTGAAGAGGAAGGAAAGCATCCAAGGTCATTCTATGAGGCCAGCATTACCCTTATGCCAAAACTAGATAAAGACACAAGAAAAGAGAATTAGAGACCCATATGTCTGATGAACCTAGATGCAAAAATCCTCAATAAAATTTTAACAAAAATAAAAGGATTGTTGAATCACCATAGTGCACACCAGGAACTAACATAACATTGTATACCAACTATACTGGAATTAAAAAAAAGTCAAGGCCTTAAATTATGACAAACAAATTTCAGTTAGATGCATGGAAGAAAAACTGCCTAATGACCAAATTGTTAGTCAAAGAGCCATCTTTTATAATTAAACAATTCTGAAATTCGAAAATAAAAATAATCATATGAAACATTTCTCAAAGAAATAAATAAAGATTTTTGTAGCAGTCTTACGTGACCAGGTCAGCAATTAATAGTAATTCTATTCAGGAAGGCAGTGTAACCTGGGCCTGACGACCTTGGAGACCAAATCCTGCCTTTCATGTGTTAGCTCTGTGATTTCAGGCCAATACTATAACCCCAGGATAACAGTACCCACTCTGTAGGTGAGAATTAAGTTAGTTAATATTTGCCAGATGCTAAGATTTTAGCAAACGATCAGATGTTAATTGCTATATTGTATTCACATTATTATCTTAATTAGAGATTAGAAAAAGTTTGGTGGTAGTAATAGAAACAGACAGATTTCAGACTTAGGCCATATATTTATTTGTTTGATTCACTGTCTCCATTGGATCAGACACTGGGCAGCTTCGCATGGTCATGGAGCAAGATTTTGGTATCACATGTGTATCTGTGCTTGTTCCATCCTTCTGGCACTGTGACTTCAAGGATTTACCGTAACTTTACATCTTTGTCCTTACCTGAAATAAGAGAAATAATATGTAGATAAGTGGGTAAGTGGGTGGAGATATTTCAAAATAATTAAATGAGTTATGTATAGAGCCCCTGCGTCATATAGATTTTGTTTTAAATTTTTTTAATGTTTATTTATTTTTGAAAGAGGGAGAGACAGAGCGTGAACAGAAGAGGAGTAGAGAGATAGGGAGACCGAATCAGAAGGAGGCCCCAGGTTTTGAGCTGTCAGCACAGAGCCCGACACGGGGCTTGAACTCACAAGCCATGAGATCATGAACTGAGCCAAAGTCGGACGCTTAACCGACTGAGCCACCCAGGTGCCCCTGATATAGATTTTTTAAATCCTCTTGTATTTAACAAAATTCTTGAGCTTAGGAGACTGACTTCTAGAATGAACTCTCTTCCCAACAAACAAACATTTAACTGGAGAAAATTATGTAAAACAATCATTTGGCATTATTAGGAAATGTTCTAAGGGCACCCAGCAAATGGAGAATCATTCATTCGAAACAGTCTACTAGATCTGTGACATTTGAGCCACACATCAATCATATCTTATGGAAACTACTCTCGAAGCTCTAACCCAGGCAGGTGCCCTCTCCCTCGCTCCCACTCTGTTATTTCACCCTTTATCAGCAGACTGCCAGCACTACTCATCCCACCAGCTGCAGCTTACTACAGAAGTTCTATCCTAGACTATGGTGTCGAGACAAGGGGGCTCCCTTCCTCAACCCAGGCCCCTTTTGCAGGGTATAAGCTCTCCCCCAGCAGTGGCAGATTAAGAATATTGGGCCCCCAATTTTTTGTCCCAGCTTATTATTCGGGTAAGGGTTCTGCATACACCAAGAAGTGCAAGCCAAGGAGACTAGGGGCTATCCAGTTCCTGCTTGCAGAGCAAAAGTCTCACTTTGGGACAAGTGGGCCACTGCCCCACCTCTAGTTTTAGCTCTTGTGCAGAGACACTGACATCCTACCCAGAGGTCTGCAGGTCTGTCTGAGAGGACTTACCTTTTTTTGGAACAGAGGAGAATTCCATGCCTAAATGTTTGTTGAAAACAATGGAGGTCTTAGTGTAAAGCTGTTAAGAGGGCACTCACAGCTCCAGGATTCAAGGAGCAAAATGGTCAAGCAATCAGAAGTTCAACAGAAAGAACCAGAAGAGAAGTATTCTTCGGGGATCACAGTCTACCCTAGGGTTTGGAAAGGCTGTGCATAAGTTTACTAGGCTGCACTTACTCATGAGGCATCAGACCAGGATGTGGAGCAGACTTGGAAACATTCCCCAGGATGCATACAGATCCATCAGCAAATGATATAAGCCTGCCTGGCACTAAGAGCTTCAGCACAATCTCTGACCAGTCATTTGCTGAACAATAGCTATTCTAACCCAGGGGCAGCTTTTAGGATGCTATGTTTAAAATAAAATCACACATATGCCTGGCAATCTGGAAGTACACCAGCCTCAGCTGAGTTCACTGCTTTTCCTAGAACTGTGTATATGAATAGGCAGAAGCGTTTCTTCCTGATGTGATGAAGGGGTTTCAATTAAGCCAAGCTGGCTGGCTCCTCTCCCACAGCTGAGGGAATGGTGGATTTGACCCAGATTCTGGAGTCTTGGGTCTCCTTCCCAGCTATGAGGCTTTGACCATTTTGTAAACCACCCCATTCCCACCTCTGGCAGTAATCACCAAATGCTCTTTCTACCAGTGTAAACTTCTTGGGAACCCAAGGCCTCAGGTGTTTACAGTTTCTCTTTGTGCTTGAATTGGCCAGAAACCCCTCCATCTAACCCACCCCCACTTCACACACACACACACACACACACACACACACACACACACACACTTTAAGGTGAAATGCCAACTCTTCTCACTCTCTGATCTCTGTGAGTTGCCTGAGCAAGGCCCCTAGAGGAGAGCCACAAATGTGTATTTGGACAGATAGCTTCTCAGTCTCCCATTTCTCCCATTACCCCTTTATTTTCTGTTTACTATAGGTTATTATTATGTTCCATGTGTCATATTATTAAGCCGGATGTAATCCATTTTGGAGGTAAGATGATATATAAACACACTGATCCTACTTGGTCTACCTATTTAAATCCCAGCAAGGCTGAACTTCTTCATTTCCCTGAACTTGAGGCAGCAAAGACACAGGTTGTACGAATATACTGAACGCATCTTAATCAAAGGAATTTTCTTGTGAGGTCCTGTTTTTATCTCAGTGTTGCTGTTACAACTCAAGACGTTTGAGTTTTACTTTGTACCCTATCATAAGCGGCCCAGTGACAAATGTATGTGCTTTCCTTTTCAGAACTAGTTGAGAGTCATTTACAGGTAATTGTGACAGCTGGGTCACACTATAAATGTCTCACAGGACATAGCGTGATGGAACCCTTCTGTTTCTCAAGGTTTTTGAGGTAATTTAGCATTCCATGCTCCCACCACAGTTGCTAAGAAAGAAGGCAAGCCAGTTCGGTGGACAGGGCCCAGACAGCTCTACCTTCGAATTGCAACTGGAAAAACCACAGAGTGGTTGGGGCTTAGCTTCCTTGTTTGTAAAAGGCATATCACCTCATCCTTTCTTCTATCTTCCAAGGCTGTAGGGACAGAATACCTTGCTTGTTTTTTGCAGTCTAAAAAATTTCCTCAAATGAGGCGAGTAAGAGGCCTTTACTAGAAAAGTATATTCATGAAAATGTTTTGTAAATTACACAAACTCAAGTTATCAGCATGCTTTGAAAGGAATTATATACTAATTCATCTCTATATTTGAGTGCTTACAAAGAAAAAAAAGTCTTGGCTTTTAGTTTAAAATGGATAAGTGAACTTTTATCAAGATACTAATTAGAATTTTTTTCTGGATAAGTGAACTTTTATCAAGATACTAATTAGAATGTTTTTCTATAGTGGAATATTATGGATTTTTTAGGTCATTTTATGATTTCCTAACTAAATAAAAATATTCAAAAGAAACAATGGTTATATATATTTTTTTTTAAATTTTTCAACATTTTTTATTTATTTTTGGGACAGAGAGAGACAGAGCATGAACGGGGGAGGGGCAGAGAGAGAGGGAGACACAGAATCGGAAACAGGCTCCAGGCTCCGAGCCATCAGCCCAGAGCCTGACGCGGGGCTCGAACTCACGGACCGCGAGATCGTGACCTGGCTGAAGTCAGACGCTTAACCGACTGCGCCACCCAGGCGCCCCAAGGTTATATATTTTTGAAGAAAATCAGATTTTTTTTTTCATGTTCCATTTGCTAGCGTGATAGTTTTATATGCTAATTTTGTCTGTTTGCCACACATTTTTACTATTAATCTGAGAAGTGGGACTTTATGTTCCTATTTCACATGAACACAAATGTATAGTTTTTGGATAGTGAATAGTTTAACTGAACTCTTCAGTTCTCCCAGAAAGTGAGACAACTGAGCAGATGATCTTGAACCTTACCCAAAACCCAGATACAAATCGGATGAACATATTCTCATCTTCAGATGGTTTCCCTGGGCAAGCCAAGCTATCATATTATATTACAAGATGGATTTCAGCAGACTCTTGTTAAGGTTGCTTGCATACACACAGTATGTGTTTATTTCAGCTTCTGCTTTTATTTTATTTTTAATTAACATAAGTGGCTTTCTTTAATTGTGGAAAAAATATCACCAGACCAAATATGTTGTTTTTATTTTCCCACAGAATTACTCAGTGTCTGTCTCAGCTCATTAGCAGGGAATGTAGAGATTCTGAATTTGTCTAATAAGTGGCCATGCCTTCATATTTCTATTTAAAGAATAATGAGAGTTGGAATTATAAAATTGGCTTCTGATACTCAGAGATACTTATTTTTAAATTGTGGCTAACTTCAAATTTTTCTTAGATTTCTTCTATTAATTCCACTGGTAAAATACGTATTTTGTGGTGAAACTGGCTTTTGAAATAGAAAAAGAGCAGATTTTTGAAGCGGTTTGTTTCAGCTATCAGTTCCTTTAGTTTCACTAAATTTATTATTCTGGCATCAATAAGCAGATGGAAATGACTAAAAGTAAAATCTGAATTATAACTGTTACATTAGATAATTAATCTTTGTCAGTTAATTTACATGATGTTCTAGATAAAGGAAACCAAGCTGAGAAAGGTATAATTAACTTGTGGCACCTTTTATGAATAATGGAAAACTAAGTAATTTGTTTGCACCATTTCTTCATTTTAAAAGAACTATTTCACTATTCCAGGAAGTTTGTCATTTTTCTTACTTTCATTTCAAGATGTTTGTCTTTTCCAACAGGACATATATCCTACTGAAATTTTTTGTAAAGCTCTGTTTTCAAAATTGTTTCAGAATGAAAGTCTCCCTCCCTCCCCCCATGAGCTAAAGACAAGAGAAAGAGTAGAGTGTAGCTAATCTTATCATAAGTGAGACAACAGTAAATTTGTTAAGTAGAGAAGCAATGTTTACAATCATACTTACAGAATTAGTAAATTAATGTGCTTTATTTGGTATTATGATGTGATGAAGAATGATTGTATAGTTTTAACACACACTTCATGTACCTCATACTACCAATGTTTTTTTTTTTTTAACTTTTAAATAGAATACACTAGTTCTCCTCCATCCCCCATTATATATAAATAAAAACAAAGGAAATTGCAAACAACCAGTGATAAAAGGTGAGAAACAGTAGGGGAAGAAAGCACATTTGTGAAAGAATTTAAAATCACACGTTTAAAAAAATAAATACTATTTCTGCGTGTAATATTGCTTGAGTGGTATTTTACCAAAGCCAAGATTGCATAACAAATGAGTTGAAATGGAAAATTAATCTTTCGTGCAAAATAAAGACAAAATGAAGGAAAGAAAGAAAAGGAATGTTGGTTCCAATTGTTTCATATAGTATGTAACTGTTCATTTGTCATGGGAGAGAAAATATTTAATCAGTCCTGAAATGATGCACACATACTTTATCATGTTTAGTGACTTTTAGAGTGTCAGTTTGTAAAGTGTTTATCCAAGGAATGGACTTCTGGCACATGGATAAAATGAAAAGTGAAATGTTTAGTTCACAATAGGCATATTTTCCAGAATCTTTCTGAGTAACTGTCCGGAGATGAATAGAAAGACTACAGGTCTGTGTTTATCTGGCTTATGCTGGCAGACCAGGCAGGCTCCAGCCTGGTATTAAAACTGAAGTGACATGGAATGTCTTTGCAAAAACCCCCAAACAATTACATCATTCTCTTAACAATATTGATAAAGTAAAACAAAGTTGGAGTTTGTTATTTTCCAATTTGAATTTCTCAGTTAACTGCTTCAAATCCTGCCAGAAGGTTTACCGTTTGGAGGCCCACGGGAGGAAGATTCCTAGGATCAGTGGTGAGAAGCTGTGTTCCATACCTTTCACATTCAGGCCAGGTGGCAAAGTTTAGGTATGGCACTTTTCTGTGTACAAAGGGATTTTCTTCTGTGGCTGCATTATTTACATTTTTATAAAATCCACTGATTTTCAATAATGCGGGAGCCTGTGACACCTGGTACAGATTTGCTGACCTTTGTCACTTATAAAAAACATTCTGAGGTATTGGTCTCTCCTGAAGGTTTTTGTTAGCTTTTGTGTGTTCTGGATAGAAGGAGTTTAGGAACGTCTCCCTCAGAGTTTGTTATGTTTCTTTTCAACTTTGGTTGCTAATTGTGAAGGGAAAAAAATACGCCACAGAAGTACTGCCCTTTTGTAGAGTTTTGTTTTCAAAATAGAAACTCTTCCATGTTGTGTAGAGTTGAAAAGGTCTTCTCTATTCCAATGTTCAAAAATATGTTTGGGCCTTGTATAGACTAAAGTTTTTCCAGGAGCTACCTTCTCTAACTTGATAGAAGTTAAAACTCCTAACGTTTTATCCTCTCTAACCAAGAAGAAGACTAACGAAATCACCACAGTATCATTGGGGATTGGGATGACCATGTTCTTACAGGAGGTGGGAAGGGTGAAGACAATTCAAGAAAGACAGGATATGCTATTTTGACAACTGTTTTATATTTATATTTTAGAAAATAAAAATTAGAAATGGTAGTAGTTAACTTAAGTTAGCAGGTGTATTTAACAGTAGTATCATGACTAAAATCCACTGGGGTTGAGAAACTATGTTTCTACGACAGTAGCTTCTAGAAAAAACAGTCGACAAAAATGAATCTAAAATCACTTTCAGAGGGAGGAACAGATTTTCTGAGTAGAACGAACTAAGAAAAATGGAAACGTTCTAGGTGACTTCATATATATACACATTTCATAAGGCAACTGAAATCTGCTTTAAAAGATAGTCATTAGAGGGCTCATTTCATGACCTGTTAGAGAACTACCTTAAATTGTTAACACCGCCAAAGGGATTTCTAAGAGGCCTGGAGTCCAAGGTAAAGGTAAGCAACCTCAGAAAGGGTGGGAATGAGACAGGTAAGTGCAGGTTCCCTGGCCATGTGTCTAGTAGAGTGGTTAATAAATCCAGGTTTACTCCCACCTCCCCCCCCCCCCTTTTTAAAGTTGTCTAAGTTAGGCAAACTTATTAAAACTTTCTGTAGCTCTGTTTCCTCATTTCTAAAATGAGAATAATAGAACAGTGCCTAGCACGGAATAAGCATGAGATAATTACTTGATGTTATTGTTACTTCACGAAGTTTATCTTAGTGACCCGCTAATAGTGGTTCAAGTTTGAATTTTCTCTACAGTGATTATTGCAAATTCTCAAAAGGGTGAACCTGATTGACTCCTAGACAGGTTGGCATGGGGGGCCCCAGCATGGGCTATGGATGAAGCAAGTTTTCTAAAGTTAATAACCAGCAATATATGGGGGTACCTGGGTGGCTCAGTCGGTTAAGCATCTGACTTAGGCTCAGGTCATGATTTCGCAGTTCATGGATTCAAGCCCTGTGTTGGGGTCTGTGCTGACTGCTCAGAACATGGAACCTGCTTCAGATTTTGTGTCTCCCTCTTGCCCCTCCCCCACTCACACTCTGTCTCTCTCTCTCTCTCTCAAGAATAAATAAATATTAAAATTAAAAAATAACCAGCAATATATGAAAATGAAGGTTGAAAAGAGATAATTTGGTGAATAGTGAATGAGCTTTTGTAAATTGATTTTTT
Organism: Panthera onca; assembly: GCF_046562875.1. Classification (NCBI taxonomy): domain Eukaryota; kingdom Metazoa; phylum Chordata; class Mammalia; order Carnivora; family Felidae; genus Panthera; species Panthera onca. The sequence goes on along the minus strand of NC_138355.1, from coordinate 12,171,392 downwards.
TATGTGTGTGAGAACTTCTACATTATAAAACATATCATCTTCTTTTTTATTGCCTACTGTTGCTTGTATCAGATATGGATAAACTTATGTGAAAAAGACAATTAAGATTTCTTTGACTAGTGCGCTCCCCGATTGTTCTGAAATGCAACATAGTTACAGACTGAGGCCGGTAGAAATCACAGCAGCATTTACCTTGGGGATTTTTAATCTGAGGTGGAGGAGGGACATAAGTGTATACGTTCTGGCCCCACTGAACATATATGTTTGCAGAGAGTCAAGGAGGAAGATAACAACTACCTCTAGGCCCATGGCAAGCTCATTAGTCTTTCTGATCTTGGTTTTCTTCATTTATTATGATAAGTAATTGTGATCCTATAAATATTGTACTTAACACAGTAGCTAAACATGCAGTATGTGTACAATAAACACAGCTTTCTCCCAAAGAGTATATGCATTTTTCTACTTTTCAAACAGCAGTTTCTTTTAATGGTTCACAGTTTTCCACAGTTCCTTCCTTCCCCAAATAATATCAACCCATCTGGGTGAGACCACAAGGTCACACTCTTACTCCTGGTCACACAGTCTCCTAAACAGAAACATTAGCATATTTGCAATGAAAATATATTTTAATCCCTCTGGTAATACTGTGGTATGGAAATTAGCATCTATACCCATTTCTGAAAGAGTAAGATTATTATTGGCACATAAAACCCTAGATTAGCATGAACAGATGTAGGTTTTGCATTCTACTTCTGGGAAGTTGCCAAACCTGACTGTATATTATTTAGCCCACTAAAACAGTTCCCAAAGTAACTGGGGATTATTTTTAAATGTTACGAAAATATATCCTTACAAAATAATTCATAAAGTCTTTTTTATTTGTTTTTGTTTGTAGTTTTTACATTGTTTAGCAATAAAATCATGAGTCTTTCTGGGAAGAAACTCATGAATTGATCAAAATTCTTTGATTTGAGGATATTGAAATCAAGTTAAAGAAAATGAGAATAAGTGACATGGTTTTCAAGATTAATTTTAAAAATGCATGAGAAACTAGACCAGAAGATTCTTGACTTTGAGTTAGTCACAGTAAAGAATCCACCAGGAAGAGCATGTAGGATGAAAAAGGTGATAAATGATCAGAAAATAATTTAAAAAAAAAAATTTTTTTTTTAACATTTTATTTATTTTTGAGACAGAGAGAGACAGAGCATGAACGGGGGAGGGTCAGAGAGAGGGAGACACAGAATCTGAAACAGGCTCCAGGCTCTGAGCCGTCAGCACAGAGCCCGACGCGGGGCTCGAACTCACGGACCGCGAGATCATGACCTGAGCCGAAGTCGGACGCTTAACCGACCGAGCCACCCAGGCGCCCCGATCAGAAAATAATTTTAATAAATAGAAAAAAGGAGAAAACCAGAAGCTGGAGATGGTAAAGACATTGCAAACACTATTATTGCATTTTTAAATTTTATTCTAGGGTGTTGTGAGTATCTAATAGAGTATTATAGCCATATTACTTTTTTTTTTATGACCTGAAATATAGACGTCACTCTTTTAAAGTTGATTTTAATTTCAAGCACTCAATGACAGTTGAAAGCATGGCTCCATATTGGTAATAGAGATACTTTGTAGTCGGTTATTTAGAGAACGTAAAATATTGGCCCATTAAAAATAAGAACCAGAAAATCATTGTTTCTGACATTTCAACTGTGAATCACATTTCTGGTTTAAACAAAAGAAAAAAAGATCAAAACCCCTTTGTACCTTCAAGTCCACAATCTAAAACTGGGCTGCTTTTGCTTCTGAAATCGCTCAGATCCTCCAGTCATGTCTCTGGGGAAACAGAACCTTGTAGGTTGACATATTTTCAAAATCTGTGTTAAGAACCTTTTAATTTTCTATTCTTACTTACAAACATATAATGTAGATTTCATTTTTTTTCAAAACTCATGCAGCTTATCTTTCTTTTCCCCTTTAGTTATATCCCATATGTTCCTGATTAGATAGGAATAAATTAAGATAATATTCCAAACTTCTCAACTGTATGTGAAATATGTGTGTTGTCACCTCTGCTATTTTAAGTGGCTAAATCATGTTCTCAGATATAGGCTTACAACATTTCAACCTCATTTTAAAAGCAACCTCTGTAGTTTGGATATATATTTGCATGGGACATTTTACATTTCCATACTGATGAAAGGCTTTTCATACACAGGCACTATAGGAAATGTGAGGTTCTGTTTTAATGGGTTGTGAGACTTTAATTCCTAATATAAATACTTGCGGGCAGGGGAGCATCCCTTCCCTGTCCTTCCCAGTAACTTGTACAAACACCGTTATTCAGCGTTGTAATAGTTGTGTAAACCCCATAAATTATCTTGCATTATAGGATTTAATAAAAAGTGCCCAGACAATAAGGAAGACAAGTAGCAAGAGGTTAAATAGTGATAAATGTCTTTATTGGTTTTCCAAACCTGCAGTTGTTAAATATTATATTGATTTAAGACACTTGCATCCCCCCCCCCCCCCATAATCTGTATGTAGTTCAAGGTCAGAATGCACTAGCAGTATGCAGAAATGCATACCTAAGTAATTTTTATGCTAATTTTTAGAGGAGTAACTACCTACTCTATTACTATTTTGAACACAAATTTTAAAAACTAATTTTTAAGAAAGCTAAAGGTCAGAACTCAGAACTTTATAGTTTATTTCAAGTATAATGTTTAGCATTTGGTGCAGAATAAATTTAGTGATGTTAATTATAATATTTAAAAGACAGTGAGTGAAGGATGAGATATCCTGCCTCCCCAGTAATGGTATATAATTTAGGGAAAAAAGAGAAGGTCTGCAGCTAGCTGATATGCAATATATAAGATACTGACATTTAAAAAATAATTATTTCTCAATTCCATTCTTAAAAAGATATACTGAGGTCCCAGCTTAGAAGCAAAATACTACCATCAACGTTTCTTTGTTTGCAATTTTTTACTGGGTAAATTTAACAACCTGAAAAATTGACAGTCAATGACAGAGCAGCAAAATGAAGACATTTTGAAATAATGAAACAAGGTCTTAGAATTCAGATGGGAAATTAACCTTAGGATAATGAGGTTTTGCTGGAAGTTGATACAGATTTCTAAAATTCTGCCTCAGGTCATCAACCAAATAAACTGCAAAAGGATTAAGTAAATAAACGTTAAAATTGAAACTTTAATGAGAAGAAAATATTTGGAAATATTTATAGGGTTTAGAATGGGGAAAAGTTTGTAAGCATCATACCCTCAGAATATCAATGTTTATTTTTGTTACTTATTTCTAAGTGAATCATTGTTTGTTGGTGTTCTACTAAGTAACAAATTACAGAGGATACATAGTAGTCAAGTTAGTTTAGGAAAGTGTTTCCAGCTTATTGTTGTCCTCCTATTTTTCCAAGAATATACTTCCTCTCTAGTTCATTTCACTTTTTTGTTAACTTTTATTTCTTTTAGTTATAAGTGTAGACATAGTTGAAAAAGTCAATTAGTACCACAAGGCTTATAACAAAAAACAGCAGCCTCTGCCCTGCCCTCCCCTATTCCCTCTTACATTTCTCTTAGCTGTTTCCTCTGATATTTTCTGCCATATTTCTCAATCATATCCTGTATTGCTATGTCATTTTTCATTAAGTTAGCCATTATCTACTAATTTACAATAATGGTAGATGAGCTTTTAGTTCACTCTTATCCCCATCCCATTTTTTTTATTCATCTAACCTGCATATTGCAATTTTTAGTTGAATTTTAGTGTTTGCTTAATATCGCTATTTCAGTATTATTTACTGCAGTATCAGAGTGTGTGGTATGGTTGTTTCTTAAATGGTTTTAATTTTTTTTCTTGAAGCTTAGAATTTTTTTCATTTGCTTAGTTTTCTCTGAGCTTATTTTTAATTATTCTCAAATACTCAACCATATGTCCAAAGCCCCTCCCAACACTATTTTCCACATGGTCAAGCATGTCTAATAATCCATGTCATTTATTTTTATTTTCCTCCTTGAGCTCTTCATCCTCTTGATACAGTCTGTGTGGGTTTCTTTGAGGCTGTTGCTCAGATATCATCCTGAGTTGGCCGTCAGCTACTCTCCTTTGTTGGATAGCTCTCTCTCAGACTTTGTGTTTTTCTTTCTTTTGGGTACCCACCTCCCTTTTTGGAAGAGGGAGTACATCCTACAGTACATACTTTTAGAACAGTTGTCTACAGGATGATGTTTTCAGACATGCAATTTCTCAAAAATGTATTCTTTCCTCACTCTTAATTGATACCTTATCTAGACGTAGAATCCTAACTTGAAAATCATTTTCTCTTAGAAACGCAAAGTCATAATTTCTTTCTCTTCTACATTTCAGAAGTCTTATATATATTCTTATCTGCAGGCAATCCTTTTGTGTTTGATCTGTTGTTTTTCTCACAGGAACACTTAGGGTTCTCTCTGTTGTGGTGTGAAAGTACACATCTTGGGCCCTTGCATGTGCCTTTTTTACTCTGCTGGAAAGTTGGTGAGTTTTTTTCTATTTGTTGTCTCACTGCTGTTCTGGGGTTGGTCTAGAAGGATCCTCACGTTTCTGACGTGGGGGACTAAGATGGTGTTTCTAAACTGAGATGGGGATAGAATGAAAAGCTTGAGGTGTGTATAAGTCAACCAGAAGAAATGACAAGCATGTGGTTCAGTGTTTGGGTCTGAAGCTCAGCACGGCTGGAGGGTGCACTTTGTATGTCATCAGTGTGGCATACACTAGAAGTGGAAACCATGAGAGTGTGTAAGATCACCCAGAGATGGTGCCCCCAAAGATCAGTGGCCTGGGACCAAAGCCACAGAAAAATACTACATCTGAGGTGCTACTAGAGGGAGCACATAATGGAGAGAGGTCAACTCAGAGCAGTAAGAAAAAGATAAGAGAGCGTTATGTTACAGAGGTCTTGGTAAGACAAAGGTGGCAGGAAAGCCCAGCAAAAATTATGCTGTATGGCTAAAGACAAAATATCTGTTCATTTTAGTGATGGGAAAACAATTTGTACTCTTATCAAAAATAGTTTTATTTGAGGGGCGCCTGGGTGGCTCAGTCCGTTAAGCGTCCGACTTCGGCTCAGGTCACGATCTCGCGGTCCGCGAGTTCGAGCCCCACGTCGGGCTCTGGGCTGATGGCTCAGAGCCTGGAGCCTGCTTCCGATTCTGTGTTTCCCTTTCTCTCTGCCCCTCCCCCGTTCATGCTGTGTCTCTCTCTGTCTCAAAAATAAATTAAAAAAAAACGTTAAAAAAATTAAAAAAAAAAAGTTTTATTTGAGTTTTGACCCAGTTTAGTATTGGGTCAGAAGCTGTATTGCAGTGGGCTGAAGAGAATAAGAAAGTTGAAACTGAGGCTAGGGTGCTTTTATCAGAAGTTTGCAAAAGGACAGAAAGAGCGAGACTATCTGGAATATAGATGGGAGTATGTGGCCAATTTTTCAAGTAACTTGATTGCTGTGCCTGAAGATATAGATATATCTCCATAACTGGAGAGAGTGTCCACATTTTAGGGTAGACAATTATTACAATAGCAACAAAACAGAAGAAAGCTATGATCTAATTGCTGGCAGGTGTGAGGGAGTTGGAATCATGGAAGGAGTTGAGTAACTATGAGTGATGTCATGAACTTCAAAAAAGGTGTGGCTCAGTATGGGAACCAGTGGTTGGAAAGGGCACTACAGGACAAGAAATAAGGAGACTCCCCCTCTTGACTTCCTGAATTTGGAAGGGTTTGGAGACAGGGAAATGTGAGGATTCCACTAAAGAACATTATGGGTGACATAGTATCATCTAGTGAAAGCTGTACTTTTATTAAGAAAAAGACAGCAACTAAACATATTGGAGAAAGAAAGTGTGGGACTATAAATATGACTCCCCACCCCCAAATAAGCAGGAATCCAGAGGGCTTGAGAATAGAGCTGGTAGAGCCAGTCAGTGGTGAGTGTTATGGAACTCTAATCCATGGGGACATAGGTACAAGGAGAAGAAAGGGAGTTGAGGTTGGAGGGGCTTATACTGAGGAAGACAGTCTTGTCTGTCAGTGATGAAGAGTGAGCTGGAGGTTCATAATAGCAGCACAAGAACTGAGAGCTTCCTTGGCCAAATTGTTTTAATGGTGAGTGCTAATAGGATGACCATGGTTCATCATGGAATATGGAATATGGATAACCATGGTTCATCATGGAATATGGTGATGGATATGGAATATCATCCTCTGCAACTTGACCTCTTGAATTTGTTGGACTAAAGATGGGCTAGAAATGGCCAAGAGAAGTGGGTCCTGACTGGTATTTTTGGAAGAAAAAGGGCAGGTTTCGTCTGGATGAGAAAGAACAGGAGAACAAATAGATGAAGAAGTTATCTTCAGGCTGGACAACACAACAGAGGAAGGCTGTCAGAGTTACCCAGTGCTTCTGTTAACCTTACAATGAAGGCATTTTTTTTTCTGAATGTTCAGAAATCATAGGAGATAGGCCGCATAAAAATGGGCTAAAAATGATATAATATTTCTTTATGTTAAAACTGCATTAGTGTCTTCAAAAATGTCAGGAGGCCAAAGAATCTATTCAGCTCACAAATATTTCTATGATAGTGCTTATTTTCCACCTCAGCAACTGCCATGAAGCTTCTTTCTCACTCTTATAAAAAAGGCATTCCAGGGGTGCCTGGGTGGCTCAGTTGGTTAAGTGTCCGACTTCAGCTCAGGTCATGATCTCGCAGTTCATGCGTTCGAGCCCTGCATCGGGCTCTGTGCTGACAGCTCAGAACCTGAAGCCTGCTTTGGATTCTGTGTCTCCCTCTCTCTCTGTTCCTCCTCTACTCGTACTCTACTTTCTCTCTCAATAAATAAATAAATAAACAAACAAATAAATAAATAAAGTTAAAAAGAAAAAAGGCATTCCACTCAGTATGACAATGCTGTGCAACATTATTGGGCTAGTGCAGAGATTTATCTGAGCACCGAAAGCACATTTTTCAAATGCCAGATATTGTTTATTTTTATTTTCTTTCTCCAGCCTGAGATTTCTCAATTTAACTCAGTGAAATTTAGGTTTCCAAGGACCTGCTTGTGAAAGGAACTTTGTAACATGTCTAATTACTGTTGTCACAGAAATGAAGTTTATAGCTCCTCTACTAAGACCAGGGATGGGAGGGCTTGGGGACTTTAGCCCACCGCTTCTCACACTATTCTGGTGAGAAAAGGGTAGGGGGATTACTAGTGCCCATTTTGCAGATGAGGAAATGGAGAGAATTTTATTTCTGTTAAATTACTTCCCCTGTATCAAGGAGAGAACTAACACAAAGCCAAGAATGGAATTGAAGCCACTTTAAAGGTTAAACATTAAGTGTTGAAAGTAATCTGTTACGTTTGGGGCACCTGGGTGGCTCATTTGGTTGGGCGTCCAACTTCGGCCTAGGTCATGATCTCTCTGGTCCTGAGTTCTGGCCCTGCGTCAGGCTCTGTGCTGACAGCTTGGAGCGTGGAGCCTGTTTTGGATTCTGTGTCTCCCTCTTTCTTCTCCTCCCCCATTCATACTCTGTCTCCCTCTCTCTCAAAAATAAATAAACATTTAAAAAAAGTAATCTGTTATGCAATTGCAGCATTGAGTTATGACAGTTTAAAGCCAAAATGAACTGGTGTTTGTGGGCATTTTTGCTGCTGCTTAATTTTGCCAAATAATAGCCTATATTTCTTGTTATGTTCCTGACTTGCCGGTTGATAGCAATATATATTAAAATGCTTTGTGAATTGTATGGTGAAATATAAATCTGAGATATTTATGCTGATATTATTTGCAAGCGTATGTGCTGTTGTTACCTTTAATTATGTCAGTGAGAATTCAAACAGACAAAATAACTAAGCAGCACTTGTAATGCTCATGTAAGTCAATTATTTTGACTGTGTCAAGAGGACCTTGCTTCTAACAGTGGAGCCCACCTAACGTAGTGCAGATGTTGAAGACTGATGGGAAATCTGTTACATTTCAGAAGAACTTGCTTGTCTATATGTATTCTATATGTCTACTGAAAATTACGTCTAAGAACAAATATCTGGCATTAGAATTGTCACCCTTGTTCTGAGAAATAGCATCAGCGTTGATGCAGCATAGTAAGATTTTTGTCCTGTTGACCACAAAGCACTCTGTTCTGAGAAACAGCTGGAAAAAGAAAAGTTTAATGCCGAAGTTTTCACCTGACCTGGGAAAAATCTATCTGATGTGTGTTAATGATTCCTATCGTATTGATTCCACACCGTATCTCCGCTATCTGCATGAAATTGAAAGTGTCAGTGTTTTAGATACCTTAGCTTCCCAATGGACAGGTATGTGTAATATACCTAGCAGACGGGGTGATGAGCATTTCATGAGAGTAGACTTGAAGTCTGCAGTGTGGTGCAGTCCGTACTTATGGAGTGGGTAATGCAAGTGAGTTCTGGGAGAACTATAAGAACTGTGAAGTTCATTAAGGTACGGGCCTGCCCTCAACACCAGCATGAGATTGTCAGACGCAAGAAATGCTTCCCCCCAACACTCTTGGTCCATGGCTTCTCCAGCCTCCCATCAGACAGCTCCTCTGGATCCTTTTCCTGCCTGATTTCACCTGCTCCCTTACAGCCATTCATGCTCCCACTTCATTATTATCATAAAATATCTGCTTAAAAACAAAGGAGCGAAAAGTGGTCTCTTGCCTCTACATCTCTCTATCACCACCTGTCTCCATATTTGTGTTCCTTTTATAACAAATGTTATTTGGGTTGTGCCGTCTTTTACAGTTTCATGGCCAGTCCCTTAGGGAGGTTGTCTATTTTATCATTCTTTCAAAAGAACTAGGTATTTTGGTTTATTGAGTATCTCTTTTCCTGCCCTTTTAGTGGGGGTGGTGGTGTTGGTTCGTTTGCTTTCTACTTCACCCATTTCTACTCCTTAATTATCCCTTCTTCCTACAATCTATGTGTTTTTCTGGATTTATCAGTTGAATGAATAATTCATTTATTTTAAATTTTCCTTGTTTTTAAACCATATATTTACAGTTACAGCTTTGTGTTTAAGTTCTACTTTAACTACATCCCATTAGTTTTCAAATAAAATAGTTTTTATTGCTGGTGAGTTATAAGATGTTTATTATTTCCTCTTCAAGCAATGAGTTTTTGTGTGTGTACTCATTATATTTGTTTCAAATATATGGGTTTCATTTGTTTTGCTTGCAGTAATTTTCTATTGATTTCCAGTTAATTTCAATGCAGTCAGAATCTAGTCTGTATAATGGTCTTTAAAACTCCAAAGAAGTCCAAAGGACTTCCTTTTTTTATGTAGTGTATATCTGTTTTTAGTAAATACTCATATATTCTTATACAGAATCAAACATGTGTGTGTGTGAATCTATAATTTGCCACTTCTCAAATTCACATTGTTTCACATTTTATATCCTGAAACCAGGAATACATCTCACAGTTGGCTGCGTTTTATGATTGGTGTGGGCCTGTCAGCTTCTTCCAGAGGGCATTTGAATTTGTTTTCACCAGTCAACTGAGGGCACTGTCAACCCCAAACCACTTTAAATTAAATTCTCCGCTTTTGTTTGAGGTTGTTTATTTGTTTTATGAGACGTGGTAGTGTGAATTCACATAGAAACCTTGCATAATTTCTGTCTGGCTTATAATTCCAATTTTCAAAGGAATTTTGTTTTTTGTTTTGTTTTGTTTTGTTTTGTTTTGTTTTGTTTCATCTGTTTACCTAGTGCTTGAGTTGAGACAGTAAGTTTCCTTACTGTCTCTTTCTGCATTGGGGGTTCTTTCTCATTCTCTTCTCCATGAGCAATTTGTATCTTGATTTATGATGCGTAGGGACAGTGGAGACGGACTCTTCTTTTAAGACTCCTCATATTGGTCTATTTTTCTTCATTAGTGCTACATAAAATAATGTTACTTTTTTTCAAATTTTTGGTATGTTAAACTAGTGAAATATAGCACATTTTTTAAATAAAAGTTGATTATATTTATTAAATCTACATCAATACTAACTTTTAGAAGGCTGCTCTATAATCTCCCATTATAATTGTGGATTTTCCAGTTTTATCTTTTAATTCTATAATGTTTTTAAACTATATATTTTGAAACTATGTGATTTTTAGCCTCTTGGTGGAATGTTTGGATTTTTTTTTTTAAGTTTATTCTGAGAGACAGAGAGAGAGCGCTTGAGCGTGTATATGTGAGCTCATATGAGCAGAGGAGGGCAGAGAGAGAGGGAGAGGGAGAGAGAGAACCCCAGGCAAGTTCCCCATTATCAGTGTAGAGCCCAACACAGGGCTCAAAGCCACAAACCGCAAGACCATGACTTGAGCCAAAATCTAGAGACATATGCTTAACTGACTAAGCCACCCAGGTGCCCCCTTTCTCTCTCTCTCTCTCTCTCCTTTTTAAAACAATTTTTCTGAGGTAGTTTGGTTTAGACATGTCTTTTGTAAACATTTATCTAAAATTTTATTTTAATAGCCATTCTGAAAGACTTTCTTCAATGGGTAATTTAAATTCTTTTATATGTTACGATTATTGATATATTTTGATTTCTTACTACCAATTTAGTAGTTTTCGGGCTTTTTGCCTTTTTTTCTTTTCTCCTATCTCCCACTAGATGGAAAAGTTTTCTTTATTCTACCTTTTGATCCTTTGCTAGATTAGAATTTATAGATTTTATTTCTAGTATTTTGGTGGTTACCTTTAAAATATGTTTTCTACAAGGACTGAAGTCTTTTATTTCTGTGCCCAACAATTCAAGGAATAGTTTGCTCTTATTTTCTTATTGTCTTAAATTTTAGTGACCAATTTTTAAGCACAAAAATCAGTGATCATTTAAGAATTACTATTTTATTAAACAAATAATTATATCTACTGAATCTTTCTTCTTACAACTGTTTCCCCTCTTCTGGGTTAACTTTTCTTCTTCCTGAAGAATGTAGTTCTTTCAGTGAAGGTATCATTAGGACTTCTTTGTCCCAGGAGGTATACAGAAGTATGTTTTTAAATTTCCAAGTGTAAGGGATTTTTGAAGTTGTCTTTTTTTTTTCCTGCCATAATTACATAAAGATTACATAAAAGAAGACTGCCTCCATGAGAGTAAATCTTTGAATTTTTTGAGACTAGCTTTATGGCCCAGAAGATCAATATGTACAAAAATACCAGCTGAATTTGAACATGGTATTTTAGGATTAAACACAGTACTCCATATTTGCTTATCATTTTAAACTGAGTCAAAAATTGTTTAAACGTTCAATTATTTTACTAAATTTTGTTTCTGTTTCAGTTACTGACAATGGGTAGTAAAGACTTTCATGGTAGATATATCCATTTCTTCTTATAGTTCTGATATGTTTGCTGGGTGTATTATTTTGCATGTGTTTTTGCTTTCTACATACAAATTTGAAGTAGCTTTTTATTATTCTGATAAATTAAATCTTGTTTTCAATGCTATGGTTTTTTTCTGGTAATGTTTTTTGCCTAAATTTCTATTTTGTCTGACCTTAATATAAGTATACATCAGCTCTGTTGGTTACCATTTATTTGTGATGATACTTCCACAGTTTACTTCCAACCTTTCTATATCCTTATGGACAAAGAATCCAATTTACGTATTATTTCTACTGCCCTAGTGTAGTCATCTATATTATTTTATGACTAAAATAAATGTAGTCATGTATCTTTTGCTTTTGCAGTGTCTTCTAGGATAGGGAAGTGGTAGGGAAGAGTGGGATACTTCTTCAAACTTTGAAGAGTTTTAAGGATCTGTAGAGGTAACCATCAGATGTCTCCATCCCTTGTTTTAGGATGCAGGTTTTCCCAGCCAGGGCTCTGACTTTAGCTTAGCAGACCTGGTTTCTCTGAGTACTGAAATGTCTCTGGAGCTCTGCAACTCTAATTCTTAGGTCTTCTTTCTGTTGCTTGGCTGTGTCTATCATTTCATTGCAGGAGAAAACGGCCTCTTTCTAAGCTACCCAGGAGGCTGTCTAGCAGTCTTTAACTGCTTATTAATGCCCTCTTTTTTTCCTTATCCCTCTGTAGGGTGTCCATCCAACTTTTTTTTTTTTTTAATTCAAGTTAGTTGACATACAGTGTAGTCTTGGCTTCAGGAGTAGCACCCAGTGATTCATCTCTTACATATGACACCTAGTACTCATCCCAAAAAGTGCCCTCCTTACTGCCCATCACCTATTTAACCCATCCTTCCACCCACCTCCCCTACAGCAACCCTGTGTTTGTTCTCTGTATTTGAGTCTCTTATCATTTGCCTCCCTCCCTGTTTTTATCTAACTGAACAGTAGTCAGCCACCTTCTGTGTGCTGTTGTTCTCACCATATAATCATCATATAATCAATAGCTTGAATCATCACACCTGTGAAGACACTCCCACACCAGGGCATTTTCTTAGGCTAACTGTGGCGATAATCTTTGCAACTCATGGCCTTCACTGCATCAGGATCTGTCTGTGCCCCACGTACCACTCAGGACAGTGGCATGGTGAGTGAACCTATCCCAGAACCTCATCTCACTGCTTGTTTTCTCAGGCAATTTGTAGCCCTACTTATGTTATTTCAGGTTCTCTAATAACCTAAATCAGGTACTAAGACTAGATTTATTGGGAAAACTAGGAAGGGAGCCAGAAGAAGCTGGGACAGCTGTTAGACCTGGATGTAGGTCCAACCCTCACGGAGGAGAGGGAAGGAAGAAAACATGGATCAGAAAAGTCCGAGGCTGCAGTGCAGTTACAAGAAAGTTTTGGCAAAGCCAATAGAGTTCTTCAGCCAGTTGCCCTTTAGAGGAGTCTTGTATCCTAGGATTGCACCTGCATCAATATCTCTGTCCTGCCTACTCACTAGCTGGGGGCAACTGTTGGACCTCTCTGCAAGTAAAGTGATTGCCTTGAGAGCATGCATCTGAGGGCCCTTGGTCATTTTCATTCTCTGTAGTTGGATATCAGGGAGATTTGAAAAATGTATACTTATGGCAGCCATAGAAACAATACATTTTATTTCTCTTATTTTTAATGATTTCCTTTAAATTAAAAAATATTAATTTGTTTAGTATTGTTACTTCTTTTCAAAATAGCATAACAACCTTCAAATTATTTCTTACCACCATTTCACAAGTTGTTGATCAATTATTTTAGGTCTTGTGTGTGTGTGTGTGCGTGTGTGTGTATACGATGTGACATCTGTGCTAAGGCTCTTTGTTTTTTGGATTTTTTGGTCGTATATATGTTCAATTGTTCCTGCACCATTTGTTAAAAAGACTAGATTTTCTCCACTGAGTTGACTTTGTTTCTTTGTAAAAAATCTGTCAACTATATTTATGTGAGTCTACTTCTGGGTGCCTTGTTCTATTTCATTGATATATGTGCCCACTCTTTGGCTGATACCAGGCTGTCTTGGTTACGGTAGCTTTATAGTAAGTTCCTGAAATTGGAGAGTATGGGGGTCTTCAACTTTTTTTCCTTCAAAATATAATATATATATATTATACATATATAATATATACATATTTAATTCAAAGTTTAATTGTTTAGTGCTGTTGGCATTGGAAATAATAGGAAAGCGATTGAGTTTTGCATATATTGACCTATATCCTTCAACTGTGCTATACTTGTTTATTTCATGAAGTTATTTTGTAGATTCTTTGGCATTTTCTACATAGATATATTCATCTGGAAATAAAGAAAGCTTTATATCTTCCTCCACTATCTGTATACCTTTTATTTCCTTTTCTTGTCTTATTGCATTAGCTAGGACTTCCAGTACAATGTTAAATAGGAGTGGTAAGACATCCTTGCTCTATTCCCAAACTTAAGAAGGGATTAGTCTTTGGCATCTGTGTGGCTCAGTCATTAAGCATCTGACTTTGGCTCATGTTGTGATCTCATGGTATCATTATTACTACATCAGGTGAGTTTGAGCCCCATTTTGGGTGAACATGAGGCCCACTTCAGGTGAGTCCCATTTCTCTCTCTCTCTTTCTTTCTCTCCCTCTCTCTCTCTCTCTCTCCCCCCCCCCCCCCCCCGCTCACTTGTGCCCTCTCTCTCTGTCAGAAAAAAAAAAGGCATTAGTCTTTTCACATTAAGTATGATGTTAGCTGTAGAGTGTGTTTGTAGATGTTCCGTATCAATTTGAGGAAGTTCTTTATTCCTAGTTTTCTGAGAATTTTATTACAAATGATGTTAGATATTTTTCAAATGCTTTCTCTACATCATTTTATATCATATGATTTTTTTAAACTTGTTGATGTGATAGATTACATGATTTGATTTGAATCTTGAACACACTTTGCATAATTGGAATAAATTTTACTTGGTCACGGTGTATACTTCTTCTTATTCATGTTGAACTCTATTTGATAATATTGTATTGAGGAGTTTTGCATCTGTTCAAGAGATATTGGCCTATATTTTTGTTTCTTGTGATGGCTGCTTCTTGTTTTTGGTATTAGATTAATGCTGGCTTCATAGAATGAGTTAGCAATTGGTTCTTCTGCTTCTGCTTTCTGGAAGATACTGCAGAAAATTGCTATCATTTTTTTTCTTTAAATGTTTGATAGAATTTACCAGGGAAGCCACCTGGACCTGGTGGTTCCTTTTTTAAAAGGTTATTAAATATTGATTTAATTTCTTTAGTAGATATATATGCCTTCAGATTATCTATTTCTCCTTATGAGAGTTTTGGTAGTTTGTGTCTTTCAAAGAACTGATCCATTTTATTTAAGGTATCAAATTTGTGGGCATAGAATTGCTCATAATATTCCTTTAAATGTACGTAGGATTGGTAGTGATAACTCTTTTTTCATAGTTTTTATTTACTAATTTGTGTCTTTTCCTTTGCCTGGGTAGAAGTTAATCAATTTCATTGATCTTTTTTAATAAAGAAAGAAAATTTAAAACAACAACTTTTGGATTTATTTTCTTTATTGTTTTCTTGATTTCAAGTTCATTGATTTCTGTTCTAATTTTTATTATTTTTTTTCTTTTGCTTGCTTTGGGCTTAAATTACACTTTCTCCTGTAGTTTTCTAAGGTGGAATCTTATGTCATTGATCTTCGAACTTTCTTTTTTTCTTTTTTTTTTTTAAACCAATAGTCAAATGCTTTAAAAAAATTTTTTTAATGTTTATTTTTGAGAGACAGAGATAGAGCACGAGTGGAGGAGGGACAGAGAGAGAGAGAGAGAGAGAGAGAGAGAGAGAGAGAGGAAGACATAGAATCTGAAGCAGGCTCCAGGCTCTGAGCTGTCAGCACAGAGATCGACACAGGGCTCCAACCCAGAAACCATAAGATCATGACCTGACCCGAAGTTGGACTCTTAACCAACTGAGCCACCCAGGCACCCCAAACTTTCTTCTTTTCTAATATGAACATGTAGTGCTATAAATTTTCATTTTACTTTCTATTTTAACTGCATCCCATAAATTTTGGTATGTTGTATTATCAGTTCAAAACATTTTCCATTTTCCCTTGAAACATTCTCTTTAATCTATGAATTATTTAAAAGTAATCTGAAGATTTCCCTGGTATCATTCAGTTACTGACTTCTAATTTAATTTCCTTGTGGTCAGAGCACATACTTGGTATGATTTCAATTTCTGTTTCTCCTTTTTTTAACCATCAGTAATTATGAGACAACATAGGAGTTTTATATAAATTAAAACTGATGTCAGTATATCAATATCCTGATGACAGGAGGCTAATGCCAGAGTGCGGTAACCACCTTTACTTGTCCCTCTTTACTCATCTATGCAGTTTATCTCCCTTCATTCAAAAGAAACTTTGCAGTAGCTCCTGCCAAGAGAATTCGTCTCACTTTTATGGTACCAATGTTAACTTCTTAGCTTTGACAAATGTATTGTGATCGTATAAGAAGTTAATATTAGAAGAGGCTGGGGAAAGGCTATATGGGGACTCTGTATATTATCTTTTCAACTTTCTATAAATCTAAAGTTAATCTAAAGTAAGGTGATGAATGAAATAGGTGATCCAAAGCTCCCATAATTGAGTTTCATGAAGGGAAAATGGAAATATTATATTTTATTCCATTTGCATAGGTCACTGTAAGGAGTAAAAGAAAAGCTCTGTTAACAGCTTCTTAGTTTCAAATTAAAGTAAGCAAGATAGTAGTGGATATTTAAGGACATGATGATAAAAATGGCTAAAAGTCATAGGTTTTTATTGGGGACCACTGAGAGAAGAAAGATGGAAGGGTAGTCTATGAAACCTGATTTCAAAATGAGTGAGGGCACAGAATTAAATTATAAAGCAACTATGCATAAGTAATGGTGTCTCTCAAGGAGTCTGCGTGGCTAAGAGGAATATTTTTGAATGGAAAAATCTGTATGTACTTTCAGAATCAGGAGAAAAAGCTGATCATAATAAGAGATATTAAATGCTGGAAATAGGAAACAATGGAGTGGATACCTTCCTAGAGGTAATAGTTGTAGGTAGGATAAAAACCATGCAGGTAAAGAACTTTGTTTTTTTTAAAAATGTTTATGCATTTCTAAGAGAGAGAGGGAGAGACAGAGAGACAGAGAAAGAGATAGAGTGCAAGTGGGGAAGGGGTAGAGAGAGAGACACACACAGAATCTGAAGCAGGCTCCAGGCTCTGAGGTGTCAACACAGATCCTGATGCGGGGCTCTAACCCACGCACCATAAGATCAGGACCTGGGCCAAAGTCTGGAGCTTCACCAACTGAGCCACCCAGGCACCCCAAGAACTTAGTCTTGATTGAGAGGTGCTGAAGCCTACCCACCTCCAAGTTTTAGAAATGAAAATGCAATGATATATATAGAGAGAAATTGAGAGTGGTGAAAATTTATGTGAAGTAGTAAGGTGAGATTTTCATGAAAGTTAGAATTCAGGACATAGTAAGAATAAGGATAAATTTAGGAAGAAATCTAGAGTGTGTGTATAAGCTACAGGAGGTAAGAGAAAAAGAATTTCCCTCACATTGTTGATCATAGTTATTATCTGGTTCCTAGTTTTAAAGACTCCCTGGTTGCTTGATCTTTGGGATCAGAGTGACTTTGGGACTTAACATCGTCCTCTCAGTGCCAATCAGTGCCTAAAAATGTGTCACTTGGAGTTTTAATCTTTTCTTCCATGTTTTGTATGAGCTTATACTTGTTCTTGTGTTGAATTACCTTTTTTTCTAGAGCAGTTGGCTGTTTTGAGAACACAATTACCCTGAAGGTGGAAATACCACAGTTGTTCATTTTAAGAGAAAAGAAATACCAGTTTGTCCTCTTACCATTCCGAATTCCTCTGACTTTCTATTGCCTGGAGCTAAATCATTGGCCTGAGAGTATTCTTTGTGCTTTTTAGAAGGGATGGAAGACCCCTCAAAGGCCTTTTAATGATGAAGGAAGGGAATTTATTCTTCCTTATTGGGGTAATAAAATTTGTTACACTTCATGTAAGTTCCTATGGGGGTGGAGGAAGGAGGTGGAAGTGAAGAGGACAATTTGGATTCCAAAAACTGCAGTTACTTGTGGAAGGTTTTAACTGAAAATAGATCTTTCTCTTGAGATTTTAGTTTGTTCTGGAGAATAATGTTACAAAATCCAACATTGCACAATAAAAAGGCAAAAGCAAGAGAAGATTTATGATGATGATCCTTGGCAGTTCATTTAAACTGGTATGCTCTCTTGGCCTCGTATTTAATACTGAGATGCTTTATGTTCTTGATTCTGCCTATATGAACTAAATTAAGTCATAAATGTGCAATTCTTATTCTGTGTATAAAGTGTCGTTTAGCATGTGACCTTTTAGCTATACTCCAAAAGGACAATGCTATTGAGAGAAGAAAGAAGGGATGGTCACAGAGGAAACAGAGAGGAAGGCACCCCAGGACCACTCAGATGGGGCCAGACCTAAATTGCTGACTCACTGAAAAGGCTGCTCTGATCATAGAGTGTGCAAAAGAAACGACCTCATCAGACCCTTCACTTCCACCCACAAATACAAACATAGAGATATCTCAAAATAGCCTGAACTGCCACGTTGGCAATTGAGCCAGGGAGGGAGGACTTTGGTCCCAAAGCTTCTTGGCATTAACATTAGAGAGAGAGGAAATTAATAAATGACCTGTTCCTTTCTGCACAGAGCTTAGAGATGCAACAGAACATAAGAACAACAAGTCAGACCTGAGTTGTGGTATTAACTTGACTGATAACTACAGCTATATTTGGTGGTAGGAAGAAGAGGAAGTTGAATTAAATGGGTTTGCTGCTTTCAGCAGACCTGTCTTCTTAGCTGTGGACTATGATATGTCTGTTAGCTAGGTGCCAGGAAGATGTGTGCCTGTGTGCATGCATCTGTGTGTGTGTGTGTGTGTGTGTGTGTGTGTGTGTGTGTGTATACATATACATGAAATATATGTCATGACATATGAAACGGTCACATGAAATAGACTCAAGAATAAAGGGCAAAATCCCTTATTGTTCATCTCTTATATGGTGCCAGGGTAAAAGGATATGTTTTTCTTTCCACATAAATGAAGTGAGAGGAATTCTCTTGGCAGGAGTTACTGCAAACTTTCCCTAAGCCAAATGAGATAAATTGCGTAGATGAGTAGGGAAGAATGGGTAACGTGGCCACCCCACTGAGCACTGGCCTGTTGTCCCGTAGGAGACTGACATAATGATATTAATCTTAATTTATAAATTGGTCCTGTGCTGTCTCATAATTATGTGAGAGTATAGGAAAGAAAGGAATTGTTCACCTTGACTTTTCTGTATGAGGAACAAGTGCCAGGTCTTTTTATACTTTGTGAACATACCAGGAAGGCTAAAGAAGCTTGACCAGTGATAGTAGAACCATTACTTATAGATCTTACTGTGCACCTGGTAACTCCATAGGCATGTTGCCTACTTGATCTCATTCATCCTCATAAGGATCTGATTAGGTAAGAAGCACTGCCATTCTCATATTACAAACGAGGTGGCAGAGCTTAGAGAAGTTAATTAAGTCAACAAAGGTCCAAGTTGGGTGGAGCCAGAACTAAATCTTGGTCCTTCCAATTCAAAGCCTTTGTTTTTTAATGTCAGGCTATAAAAGGCCTAACAGATTTTTGTCTACTACCAAGTTTCTAAAACTCGGAGGGGTTTTTTTTGTTTGTTTGTTTTTTGGTTTTTGTTTTGTTTTGTTTTTTTTACCTAGAACTGTCTAGCCCAGTTGTTAGCAGAGAATCATTCTTTAAGCAAATATTGACCAAACAATTGCTGTGTGCTAGACACTGTTCAGATGCTAGGGATAAAGCAATGAACATAAAAGATAAAAATGTCCCTCATAGAGGATAAATTCTAGAGGAGGAAGACCACTGATGGCAGGGAGTGCCATAGAAAAAGATAAAGCAGATATATTAGGGGAGTCCAGTGTTCCTATTTTTCTTTGGTGAAATGTACAGTCTCATTTGAGGAGGTAAGGTTTGAGCAAAGATCTTAAAGAGATGAGAGGCAGCCATGTGGATATTGATTAAGGAGCATTACAAGCAGATGAGAAAGTGCAGAATTTGAATGCCACAGCCTATGAGGCCAGGTGGATGGGAGCAAGCAGCCAGTGGACACAAATGATGCAGTAGTATTATGTTAATTGGAGTGGAAAGCCTCTCTGACATCAGTCAGTAAGAATACTGATGACTCTGAAAATCAACCTATCTTTAGATTACTCATTCTGGATTGCTCTTGTGGATGCGTCTTTTTTTCTGCAACTGGGATCATTTCTGAAACACCCAGCCACATACCAAAAAGTCCTCTCTTCTGTCGTTTTAGACATGCTTTCAGGTTGTTGAAGAATAAATATTTGAACATTTCCTAAACATTATCAGAGAAGAGTTTATCCTTCTTGAAGCATGTATTTGATAGAGCGGCTGTTCAGAGTGATTGAATTCTGAGAGCATCAGTAAATGTCCAGAAGCCTATAAACCTGAGGCATAACATAGCGAATTGCTTTGTTCAGTACCTTGACTTGTTTATTTGTTAACCCAACGGAAATATTCCTCAAGGAAGGAATTGAATAGAGATTGCATTTTGCTTTAATATCTTTGCTCTGCCGTTTGTGGTATCTGGCACAAAGTTACTACCTGTTCACTGATGAATTAAATGAAAGCAATAGTGCCCTTTTCTAGAACTTCAACAGAGTAAGTGCCACTAAAATTGTTGGGCTTAAATTCAAGGTTTTATATAGTGCTTGAGTTGCAGTAAATTCTGTTCAGAGATGGGAAATAACTGATAGCAATAACAGACTATATTATCTTTAAATATTTCATTTGTGCAAAACATGCGTCTCCATATAGATCATAACTTGTGGCAAGAAAATGCTATTTTAGGATAATTACTAGCACCTCTTTTGGTTGTAATAAAAACCAAGTTTTGAGACATTCTTTATGTGCACAGTTCCCAAATGGACAACTGCCTTAAAAACAGATGAGAAGTTTGAAAGAATATAATTCTTATTTGGTGGTGTGGCCCATTTTCAAATAAGGAAATCAAAGCTGTTTTATCTGTGGAACATCACTCATAGTCAAAAACAATATCCACTCGAGGTCTTTCAAGCAGTGTTCTAGTCTTTTAAAAATATTTCTAGAATGCCATTTTAGGTGATTATAGCCATTAATTCTTTCTATTAGCCCTGCGTGTGCATTTGTAATTTTTAAAAATCCTCATTATTGAAAAGTTAAAACGTGCAAAAGTAATGAATGTACACTGACCCACCATGTAGTTATCACCCAACTACAGCAATTACCAATTTGGTTTCATCTAGACCCCTGTACCAACTTGCCCCTCCCAGAGTATTTCTGAAGCAAATCCTCAACAGATGTAATGTTATCTGTGAATACTTGAGTAGGTATCTCTAAAAGATCCACTTTAAAAAACACAATTACTTTTACCCCTAAAAATAATAACAAGAAGAATTCCTAATGTCACAAAATACTCCGTCTCTTTTCAAAAGTCTAGTGAGTTCATATGTATTATAAATGTTTGTAATTTGTTACAGTTTGTTTGAAACAGGGTATAAAGAAATTTAAACCATTATAATTAGACAATACCTTTTAAGTATTTATAATAGTGTGCCCTCCAACACTTTTTCCCCTTGAAATTTATTTATTGAGGAAACTAGATCATCTTTTCTTATCTTAGTTCTAGCTATAACAGCAAAATACCATATAGTGGATGGCTTAAACAATAAACATTTATTTCTCACAGTTCTGGAAGCTGTAATGTCCAGGATCAAGGTGACAGCAGACTTGGTGTCTGGTGAGGGCCCTCTTCCTGGCTTGTAGACAGCTGTCACCTTGTTGTGTCCTCACATGGCAGAGACTGGGGGTGGGATTAGCTCTGCTCTGGCTTCTTCTTCTTATAAGAGCACTAATCTCATCATAGGGGCTATACTCTCAATACCTCATCTAAACCTAATTATCTCCAAAAGGTTCCATCTCCAAATACCATTACATTGAGAATTTGGTCTTTAGCATATGAAAATTTTGGACACATTCAGTCCATAGAAGTTCTATAGTGTTTCTCCAAATTAACTGATTTTATCCTACTAATGCAGGTAATCAAGATCCTCTGCCCCATATTTCTTGCAGATTAGTAAATAGCTCTAGACACTTGGTCACTTTTAGGTCTGAATATTTTGGCAGAATTATTTTGCAAGTTGTGGTGTGTTCTACCAAATGGAAGTACTTGATTGTCTTTTTTTGTGATATACCAGCCTTTGATAATCAATGTCTCGGTGCATTAATTTATAAGGAACTGTAAAATTGTGGCATGTTGTCATTTTTCTCAGTTATAAAAGAAAATGTTTCCCTCATTTGGCATAGAGCCATTCAGTGGTATGGTTCATTGAGGAAATGTGTTATATTTCCTTAGTTTTCCAGTTTTCAAAATAATAACTGGTTCTCTAGCATCTTCTAACAGTAAGCAAATATATTTTGAAAGTATTAAGCATTATGATGAGTTCATTGAATCAAATGCATTTTTAGGTATTTCAGTCCTTTGCAGTTATTATTCTTTCTAATATACAAAATGTTCCATCTTTAAGTTCACTTCTGAGTTATCTGTATATGAGCTTTCTTACTGTCTTCTTTGATAGGACATTCCAGGTTCATTTTGTACATTTTCCCCAGTGCTGGACTGAGCTATTTCTTCAAGCAGAACTGGGTCCATTATTTAGAATGGTCTTTGGAGATCACAGATCTGGGTGCTAGTATAGTTGGTATTGAATTAGTACTGTGACTATACCTGTTAGTAGACAGAGCTGGAATTAAAGTACATTGTTAGTTCATACCAACACTTGCAGTTCAAATTCAGGGCAGTGTTCTTAACTGTAAGATTTAACATCGTGTGTCTTTTTCCATGTTGAGAAACCTGATCTGCCAATCCTTATATCAGTGTCTCTTCTGTATCTTGACTTCCTGAATCTCATTTTCTAGTAGATTCTTCGATAATTGTCATTAGAACAATATTTCTTCCATTTGTTCAAACTGAAAATAGTTCTCCTGCACCCTTTGTAAACAAAAGTTAGTTTGGTTGGGTATAAAATATTTGGTTGACTCTTTTTGTCTTTAGTATCTTAAATATTATTCCACTGTCTTCTGACATAGGATATTGTCTAAATATATGGTGATAGTTAAGTTTTTTTTCCTTTGTTAGGGACTTTTTTTTTTTTTTTTTTTTGCATGATGACCAAAGGATTATTTTTCTTTTTTCTTATTTTTTAAATATAATACTTTTACTAGAATATGTCTCAGAGTTGACTATTGGCATGCCCTTTTAACATGTAGCACCAAATACTTTTATTTATTTCTAAAAAGTGTTCTTGAGTCATATTTTTAAATATGTATTCCATGCCATTGCTTTGGTTATCTTTTGTAGAGGCTTTTATAATACACTTATGGGGCTGTCTTGTCTTTTATATTTGTAACTTTCTCTTTTTTTTCTTCATTTCTCTTTGTTCTTAAATTTTTATTTCTTTTTAAAAACATATTTTTATGTTTTATTTTATATTTGAGAGAGAGAGACAGAGAATGAGCAGGGGAGGTGCAAAGAGAGAGAGAGAGAGACAGAATCCTAAGCAGGCTCCAGGCTCCGAGCTGTTAGCACAGAGCCCAACGTGGAACTCGAACTCATGAGCAGTGAGATCATGACCTGAGCTGAAGTCAGATGCCAAACTGACTGAGCCACCCAAGCACCCCAATATTTCTTTCATTTTATCTTTATTTCTATTAACAAATGATGTATTGATCTTATTAACTCTTGTTACTTCTGGTCCAGTCTTCATGTGTGAAATATTTAAAACTTCATGGTTCTTTACTAAATCCTACCATCTCATTTCTGAGTCTTTCTACTTTGAATTATGTTTATTATAGCTTCTATCATTTTATTAATTTCATTTAGCATATCTTGAAATATTAGCCAATAATTTTCATCTGTTTATAAGCCTGTCTCTGGCATGTTCCCACTGGTCTGCAGAGCCATTATTTTATCCCTGGTTTGTTTTTTTCTTTTAATAGCTATTAAATAGGAGCACCTGAGTGGTGCAGTCAGTTAAGCATCTACTCTTGATCTCGGCTTGGTTTGTGAGTTTGAGCCCTACATCAGGTTCTGCACTAATGGTGTGGAGCCTGCTTGGGATTCTGTCTCTCCTTCTCTCTGCCCCTCCCCAGTTCTCATTTTCTCTCTCTCTCTCTCTTCCTTTCTCTCTCTCTCTCTCTCAAAATAAATAAATAAACTTAAAATAAAAAAAACTACTAAACATAGGACTTAATCACAGTCTCCTTTCAGTTCATTCTTTCCCACTCTCCTTCTTTCTCTCTTTTTTGTTTTTCTAACTTGCTTTTTTGTTAATTGAGGCAAAATTTATACAATAAAACAAGTTCAATGAGTAATTACCATTCAAACATGATTTAAAACAGCTCTGTTGCCTCAGTCTGTTTACCTCACACCTCTGTGAAGAGACAATCATTATTTTTACTTCTATCAACATAGATTAATTTTGTATATACATAGATTTCATTTAAATGGAATCATATAGGGGCGCCTGGGTGGCTCAGTTGGTTAGGCATCCGACTTCAGCTCAGGTCATGATCTCACAGTGCGTGAGTTCGAGCCCCGCGTCAGGCTCTGGGCTGATGCCCCAGAGCCTGGAGCCTGCTTCCAATTCTGTGTGTCCCTCTCTCTCTGCCCCTCCCCCGTTCATGCTCTGTCTCTCTCTGTCCCAAAAATAAATAAACGTTAAAAAAAAATTTAAAAAAAAATAAAAAAAATAAATGGAATCATATAGCATATATAATTTTGAGTATGATGTCAGCTAGACGCTTTTCACAGATGTCATTTATTTAATTGTGTAAGCCTTCTTATCTTGCAGAGAATTTTTCCTCTTTTGAAATAATGAATTAGTTGAGTTTTTTCAGATTCTTTTTCTTCATTTATTGAAATAATCATTTGGCTTTTCTTCTTTACTCTGCTAATGTGACAGGTTACAGTGATTGCTTAATATGTTTTTGGTTTTTGGTATTAACATCAGAGTAATGGTGGCTTCATAAAATGAGTTGACAAGTGTGCCCTCATTCTCTGTTTTCTGAAAGAGTTAGTGTTAAATTGGCATTATTTCTTCATTAAATGTTTGTTAATGCACCTGTGAAACAATTTGGACTGCAAGTATTTGGAAAGGGGTATTTTCTATTACGAGTTTATAAAAAATTATTTATTAAAACTTCATTAAAAATTGAAAGTAATTTCAATTTTTAATAGATTTTGGCATAAAATTATTGATAATATCTCATATTATGCTTTTAGGGCCTGTATGGTCTATGATGATAACACCACTTGCATCTATGGGACTGGTGATTTGTGTTTTCTCTGTTTTTCTTTATCAACTTTGGTAGGGGGTTATCAATTTTGTTAAACTTTTCAGTAATTCAGCTCATGGTCTTGTTAATTTTCTGTAATGTTTCTTTTCTATTTCTTTGTTTTGTGTTCTTATTATTTTCATTCTTCTGTCTAGTCAAGTTTAATTTGATTCTCTTTAACTTCTTGAGGTAGATACCTACATTATTCATTTTATACCTTTATTTTTCTAATTATAAGTACTTTTTCTAATTATAGATATTTTAAACTTCCAAATTTCTAAGCACTGCTTTATCTGCTCCCAAATATATATTTGATATCTATGTTTTCAATTTTAGTCAGTTTGAAATATTTTCTAATTTCTTTTGTGAATGTGTGTGTGTGTGTGTGATTACTTTTTTGACCCATGGGTTATTTATAGCAGTTTAGTTAATTTCCAGAATGAAGATTTCCTAGATATACCATTTTAAATTTTTCATAATTTAAAGCCACTATGGTCAGAGAACATATTCTGGATAATTTCAGTCCTTTGAAATTTATTGAGACTTCTTTTATGATTCAGTATCTGATCTGTGTTGGTGAAGGTTTTCATATGCTCTCATATATTCTAATTGTTGATTACAGTGTTCTGTAAAAGTGAATTAGGTCAATTTGTGGATAATATTCACAGCTTATATATCCTTTAGTGATTTTTTTTTGTAGTTCTGTCCATTACTGAGAAAAGATGTTAAAATAAACAATTATGATGAAGGTTTTACCTCTTTTCCCTTTTTGTTTTGTGGGTTTTCCTTCATGTATTTTGAAATTCTTATTAGATGCATACATATTTTTGGATTGTTACGTCTTTCTGAAAGTGGGATGTTTTTATCATTATGAAATCATGCTGTAATAATATTGTCTTGAAGTCTGTTTCTCTGATAATAAAACCACATCAACATGGCTATGCTTAGTGTTTGAGTGGCATACTTTTTTCTGCCCCGATATTTTTCTCCTCATTTTTATATGAAATTATTTTTACTGAACTTTTAGGATGAAGAGATGAATGAGGATAGCTTTAGTAGTTTCACTGTTCTAGAGATTTCTCTTTTGTTGCTTGTGCACAATGGCAAAAAAGAATGAAACAAAAATATTGCCTGCAAAATTTCCTCTCTAATGTATCTGCATTTTCTATTTTCTTTGTCCCTGTGTTTATCCTGCACAATTTGCATCTACTCCCAGCATTTTCTATCAATGCAGAGCTTTGCCATAAGAGGGAGTTTCTCTTGGTTAGTACTAAGACTTCATGTATTGCAGACTGTTCCCATCCTTTTCAGTACTTACTCTAGATCTTTTCTCCTCTTCCATGAGTTAAAATGTGTAAAACCCCTTCCAATTTCAGCTGCAATCCTCAGACTGGCCCTTAACACTTTTTAAGAGTGCCTGTTTGTGATTCAGGGGTTCTTCTGTTTTTAAGGGTCCCTCTATTATTTTCCTCTGCCTCCTCCTATACAGATGATGTTATGAATTGGGTTTTGTGTTGTCAGTGGTTTGTCCCACCTGTTTGCATTTAATTTTTTTTAATGTTTATTTATTTTTGAGAGAGAGAGAGAGAGACAGAGCTGGGGAGGGGCAGAGAAAGAGAGAGACACAGAATCTGAAGCAGGCTCCAGACTCTGAGCTGTCAGTACAGAGCCCTACGCTGGGCTCAAACCCACGAACCACAAGATCATGACCTGAGCTGAAGTTGGAGGTGTGATCAACTGAACCACCCAGATGCCCCCCACCTGTTTGCATTTTGAAGTTTGTGGTGATATTGGACACAGTGTTTTTGCAGATATTTTCCTATTAGCTTTGATTTTTAATATCTCAGTTGCTTTCTCTGTTTTTATGTGAGGATTCAGAGAAATTTCAAAACAATTCTGCTGGAGCTATGTTTTCAGAACTCTGTGGCTACCTCAATTGTATTGCAGAGCAGTATATTTGTACCATGTTTGTAGTAAAAGAAGTGTAGTACTGATCTTTTCCAGAAAGGGCTATTTAAGAATCCTGATTACAGGGCTCTTGATTTTTGGTGACCTCTGAAGTTGTCTTTTACTATGATTGCTATATTCTCTTAGTGTGATAACTACAGTTCTGTTCACTACTGGCTCCTAGCGTGTCACAGTTATTTCGAGAGAGCCTCACAGAGCAGCCAGTAGTGATGAAGCTCCCAGATAAAATGCCCACATTCTTTTGTGTTCCTGTATTGCCGTATGGTGGATGGGACCCTCCTGGATTCAGATTTAGGGGAAAAAAAGGATAATTCAGAAAGAATACAATCTATCCCTTCCACCCATCAACCAAATGGGTATCTTTCATGTTATTTAAGTTTGGATTAGCTGAATGCCACCTAATATCGACAGGATTATATAACCAAAAATACCTCTGGTATACTCTGATCACTTGTAGAAATTTTTGCCTATCATTTGTTTGGTTGGTTTTGAAAAGTGCTTATGCTTTATTCTAGGATGTGGGGTTGTTGAATAGAGTTGGGACAGCATTTGTGGTCCTGAGGTAATTCTTTACTCTCTGTGTCATACTTAGGTGACACTTGTCTTTCACTGTGGCCACTTCCAAAGAAATGACTAAGTACATAGGTTGTCATCATTGGGAATCATTCTGTTCAGCAATTTCACACTGACTTTAATTCAATAGTAAGATACTAATATGCCCCACAAATTTATTAAGTTTTGTGTATAGAATGTTTTTAGTGAAAAATGCTTGCTCCTTATAAAGTTAATACATATATTTCTATTTTAGTTTATAACTTGCAAGTACTTTTCATTTAATCTTTATAATATATAGAAAAGCAGACATACCCTCCACTTTACAGATGAAGAAACTAAAACCTCAAAACTGAAATTCAAAAATTGTTATCTTCTTAAAGCTATGTAGGCAATTTAGGACAAAGCCAAGGGAAAATTATTCAATGATTAGAATAATTATTACTAGTATCGCAAACCTCTCTGCATGCCAATAATTCAAAAATAGCAGGGAACATGATCACATAAGATTTTATTAATAAATCAACCTGAATTCAATTAATACAGTTTAGAGAAAATATTTGGTAAATATATATTTATATTTCTTAATATTTAATATAGAATATATGTAATCTAAAATAATATGCAATACAAAGTAAGTTTTTTCTGTGTTAAAACATTTAACAAACACTTTGAAAATTAATGTTCTTTCGAATTAAATTGCTTATGACATTCACTATTTTATAGGTGAAAAAGCTGAGTCAGATGACGTGAAATGGTTTGCTCGTATAGATAGTCGAGATTCAATATCCTATGTCTTCCTATTCTTAATCCTATATTCTTTCCTTCATACCATGCTGCCTCATGATAGAACTTTCAAAATGTTGTAAGTGGCTGAACAGATGAACCAACTATTAAAACTTAGATATGTCTGCCCAAGTAGACTGGCTTGGTCTGTAATAAATTTTACAAAGCCTAAATACTGAGAAATGATGGAAAAGAATAAGTGGATAGTCAAGGATTTGAGACCTGATTTCTGCCATATAGGTCATAAATAGTCTTTAGGCATATAAGGAGAATTACCAGTTTTCCCAGGAGGGAAGTATGTATATATGTTATCAGTTTTAATAAAATATGACCCAGATATGTCTTAGACTGCTCTTGCTCCCTGCTGTCACTCTCCTGGCAGTCTTCATGCCATCAGTACCTCCTGTGGAGGTATCCTGATGTCATTACCATAGCTCACAGCAGCCAGATTCTCAGATACAATATCCCCTTCACAGCCTGACTCTTTCTCAGAATTGACTTTCTTTCCTGCGTCATTTTTCCTACTAGGCTAACTAGGAAGAAATATAGGATTCCCAGGAGTTACACATTTGAGCAAAAAATTGCTCTCATCTCTAAATGTAAATGTAAATCTAAATCTGAATCTAAATCTGTATCTAAATTCTGTCATCCCAGAATCGAAATGCTGGTGTCCCTGGGAATCTTGCTGCTCAGAGACCACTTTAAGGCGAGTTTAAAAACAATACAGACTAGCCCTCTGGTAACTCTTAAGGTGGCTGGGAATTCTTGATTTTGTGTGTGATGCTCAGTCCCCTTTATCTTCTGAGCAGATTCACCTTGCGCATCTCATTTTATTAATGCTCATCTCAATGAGATATTTTTCGTATTTTTTTTCAGGATAGGGATTTGAAGTCAGCTATATGACAAACTGAATACATACCCAGATGTGTGTTAATGTATGTATGGGTGTACACATATTCTTAAACAATACAATATGGTAAAATCAAGTTGCCTTAGAAATTTTTACTTCATAGTAAATCAGACTTGGTCTTTGTGTATCAGCATTAATGCTTGCCCACTACCAAAGTGGGGGAAGAAAGGGAAGAGGGGCAAAGGTTATTGGAACGTCACTTCTTTTTGCAGCAACTCTGGCCATACTCTGACCAGCTGCCCACGTCTCTTCTCTATGACATTATCAGTTTTGTTGGCCTAGGTCCTTTTCAGGGCATTTTTTATGGGAACAGAAGACTTTGGGGAGTTCTAAATCTACCATTTATTAGTTGTATGTTCTCTGTCAATCAGGCCTTTTGAAACTCTTCTGAGCTTCATGTAGTTGTAGTTTTAAGCACCACCTTCTGAAGAGTGGCACTGTCAGTCTACTGTCACAGTACTGGCTGCCATATTGGTATCCACTCAGTGAGATTGCCATGATCTGATGGGACACCTGTCACCATTTTCTGGAACTCACTTTCTTCTTTCCCTGACAGTGTAGGAAGCCAAAATGTATGTAGTGATATTAAATACATATAGAATACATATTAGTTTGGGGACAAATGGCTGATATTTCATTTTTTTAGTGTTGGAAAAAATTATAGACCCACTACTTTCAGTAGGTCCCAGCTCGAGTACAGGGTTTATTTCTGAAATATGTCAGGCACTTGGTGATTAACTTTGAAAATGGAATTGGACCAGGCATAGTTATCAGTATATGCAGGATTCTTATCAGCTGCTACCATCTGTATCCAAAACTCTAACATGAAACCGTAGGAGACCACTGTTGATGCTTCGGAATTTTGAGTTCTCATGGTAATAATAACTGCACATGAATGAAATCAACATTTGGATGGAGAGAGAATATCCCATATTGGAAAGTAATCATAGCTTTTATGCTTGTGTGTGTGTGTGCTCTGACAGCTTTTTGGAGACTACAGCCTATTTCTTCATGAAACCAAAAATTGGAGAGAAGGAAGTGTCCCCAAATGTTTTCTTCAGTATCTGGCATGAATTCAGCTCTGACTTTAAAGACTTTTGGAAGAAAGAGAACAAACTCATTCTACAAGAAAGGTAGGTTTTTTTTCATTTGCACAATGGCATTTTAAAACTGGTATTTTATTAGGTGTGACACCACTGGGGTTGCCAAGTTTTATAGCCTGAATGAAAAATTAGATGGCCTTCAACCTGGAATATCAAGTCTAACAGGGTGCTGAGATTTGGCAAAATTTGCAGTTTGAGTAAGAAGGGTTGGCATAGAGGCTATGATGCTACAGAGAATAGCTGAGGAGATGGTTTGCCAGGACCACTGTCTGGTAAAACAACTTCTCTGATGAGGAAACCACACAAAAGCAGATCATGTAAGTGGAGTGGAACAACCTTGCTGAGATGATAAACCTACTCACCTCAAAAGGCCAATAGCAAAGACTACAAAGGTAAGATGACTCATTTTTCTTTTGTTTTTGCTCAATTCATGATATATTGTTGAAATTTCACCATTTGTATTAAAATTTCTGCCCAGTGTCACCAAGAAACAGATGATCAATATTTTTAAAATATCTTTCAAGATTCTTGTAGAATTATACTACATTTCCTAAAGTAAATTTTTTCAGGAATGAAGGGAAATTTCTTAAGTACATAAAATAAAGTCTCTGTCACTAATTATGATATTCCATAGAGGCATATTGAATATTAATTCAGGAGGAAAGCTAGCCCTCCCAGGACAGCAGCCCTAAATAGCTGGGTCTAGTGGGAGAATGGAAAGAAACATAATCAGCCCTGTAAACCAAATCCTAATACTGAACCAATTAGTATATTTTCCAATATCCTTGCACTAACAATGACTTTGCTTTAGATCTTCAGGAAACTTATATCCTAAGGGACTTTGTTCATCATACCACAAAATTCCACAATTTCTGCTTCTTGTCCTCTTTACATACAAAACCATGATTATCTACCTAGTTTTCATATATAAGTAGATTCTGATATATCCTTAAGTCAGTTGAAATTAATTGCTGGCATTTACTGAGCACATAGACTATGCTATGAATGCCAACTCATATGCATCACTTAGATTCCATAGCTTTATCATAGAAGAAAGTATACCTCAATGAATAGTAGATGGAAAAAGAGAGTGGTTTGAACAGAAGTAAAACACTTTAAACATCCACTCTAAAGTCTACTTCAAAGTCCATCATTATGGGTTAACATAAAAGATGCAATTTAGTCAAAAGTCCATACAGGTGAGATAGATAGGAGAGGTAATTCCTAAACTACAAGCCCATTTAAACCATCATTCATTCCCTTCAGACTTAGTTATATATTATCTTTTCAGAAAAAAAATTACCAAGCAAACCCTGTCAGTTTGGAAAATTGTAAAAAGGAGTCTTCTTTTGACCTCGGCACATTACCTACAACTCCCCTCCAGGTCCCTCACTGGTTCGCCACAGGCCTCTTTTCATCACTAATGTCAACTCGTTCCCCTGGAAAAGGGCCGACACCTCAGTCACATGAGTGTACAAATCAAACAGATGAGTATTTCACCGTGTATAGCCATTTGTTTGATGGCTGGGGCTGGACTCCTTAACGAGGGTGGAAATGATGAGAGGTAGGTGTCAATGAGACGGGATGGATGGAGCTATAGTTTTGGAGTAGGTGTTCTGATAGCATATCAAAGAAATAAGTAAATCTCAGAAGGCTGGCAGGGTCCTATGGTGCTACTTTTAGGGATCCTGAGACAAGAAGGTAGGTACCCACTCTCATTGTAGCTTGCCTTTACTCTGCATGCCTCTACAGGAGCTGGTGAGATGCCGTCTCAGAGGAACTGTTGAGACTGACTAATTCAGTTGCACAACTTCCCAGTGATACTCGGTCTCATCTAGCCTGTGCTCTGTGAGGTAGAGCTGTGTCTCTAGGGGTCACTGTTGCTACCAATCCACTGTTCTGTGATATTGTGTGCATTTAACATGACCCAAACTAGCTTTTCTTCGCTAGGTATCTCATAAACGAACCAGATGCTTCTTTTGTCCTTCATCCTGTGCTTGTCATGCCCTAGGACTCTACTGTGGCCTTTTTTTTTTTTTTTTTACTCTTCATTTATTTACAGAGAGACAGAGAAAAAGGGAGAGAATGTGCTCCAATGAGTAGGGGAGGGGCAGAGAGAGAGGGAGAGAGAGCAAGCTCCATACTATCAGCACAGAGCTGGACATAGGGCTCAATCTCATGAACTGTGAGATCCTTCACCTGAGCTGAAACCAAG
Source organism: Panthera onca (assembly GCF_046562875.1). NCBI lineage: Eukaryota > Metazoa > Chordata > Mammalia > Carnivora > Felidae > Panthera > Panthera onca. Next base: position 12,138,934 of record NC_138355.1, on the reverse strand, counting down.
AGTCAGACGCTCAGCTGACTGAGCCACCCAGGTGCCCCTGTACCATGGCTTTTTTACCCAACCCTTGATGATTTTGCTTTCTGATGCAACATTTGGTGACTTCGCTCACCACTTGATGACAGTGTTGTGAATTGGCAGATTATAACTGCTCTTCACTGCAGACTTCTCATTTTTTCAAAATAATTTGCTTTTAATAGAAGGTTAAGGAATATGTGGCAAGTGAGTGAGTGCTTCTTTGCCCTTTAACTTCCGAAATATATTATCCTACCCAGCAAATGCTGTTGTTTTGATAAGGAAGACCATTGGTCTGACTCATTTGTAGAAAATGTGTCTCTTTCATTAGTATAGGACCAGTGACACAATTTCCAGGAAACAGTACAGAATGAAAATGTGGGGGGCCCCTTGTTATAAAAATTATTTAAAAATTTCAAGACAGCAAAGCATTGAACCAAGCACAGAGCACTTCCAAAAGTGCACAAACAACACCCATGAAGCCAGCCTTGTCCTGGTGTAAGCCTTGTATCATATTTTCTGTAGATAAATAGAAGGATATTTTAGGAATGCTTCATACCCTCAGACATTGATAGGAAACGGGATGTGGTCAGTTAAGGGTGTTACACTGCTGGTTCAGTCTGTGTCATTCAGAGTAGAACTTCACAGAGCACGACAGAGGCTTAAAATGGAATGTTGTTCTCTAACCTGATTGTTCCCTCCTTGGTACCCTGTATTTATTACCTGCATATTTTATTCAGTCAATTTCATACATTGATAATGCCTAATGCTGTGTCTGTTTTTATTTTATACCGTAACTGTTGTGGTATTTGCATTTTAGTCTTTATTCACCAAAGAGATGTTTTGTGTCTCCATTTTTGCTGTAGCTCTCACTGTCACTAAGCCACAATGCCTTTTCCCTCTTATGGTCTCCATAAATATTTGCCGATTTGACTTGTTACATCATTGTATTTGACACAGACACAGGAATAGGAATTTGCTTATGAGTAATGAACATGCTTTCTTCCATAGCGTAAGTTTATCATTATAAGTAGAAAAAAATTTCAAAAAACCTTAAACAAAAGGAAAGACTTTGTTTAGACAGTCAAACCACAGAAGGGCAGGGATGGAACTTGTGTGTAGATTTCTGAATACAGAAATTTTAACTGCAGTCTGTGGGGGTTAGCCAGGTATGTCTGTGCTTGTCACTCACTGTCTTCTTAAATATCCTCTTTCCTCTTCTTCCTCCTCCTCCTTCCTTATCCTCTGTTTGTCTCTTACTCTCATGCTCTCCCCTTCTCATTCCCCTGCCACCACTCTCTGTGGTTTAGTCTAGTTTCCAAGCAAGGCTGTTTATTTAAGGGTGGTCCCATGACCATAGGTCATAGGCATGACTCACATTCTCACAACCCAGTAGGTGAGAGCACTCTCCAGCATCTAGAATAATTCCAAGGAAGAACTCCAGATGAGCTGTGCCCAGCTCTGGATCAGGCGTGGGGTACCATAGTTAGTAAAATAGTTCACAGACCCAGTTGTACAGGCAGAGAGGAGGGGTACCATGATTGACAGTTTCCTTCACAGCAGTCACTGGAGTTAGAGAAGAACAGTTTCCAAAAAATTAAATATACTACCCCAAATTTATTAAGCCTTTAAAAATAATCTGTATAATTAGCAGAATGTCTTAGCATGGTAGAAAAAATCTGAACAATGGTTTCATAATGTGATTGAATGTTTGCTTTCTGATCCAGTTTTCCTTCATCTAATTTGGAATTCATAGATTGAATAATATCTTTAAGGTTGTTAGGCCTGTAAAAATATTTCTTATCCCATCGTTTCTATTTGGTTCTGAGTATAGAGTGGTAGTAACTTTGTATTTTCTGGCTCTTTCCTGATGACTCATATGAGTAAGTAAATATATTTCTAGAAATGGTGAATTTCTACACATCTGTGAAAGGTCTCAAAAAGGTCTGCTCTCTTTCTAATTGATGTGGTTTGGAACACATGAGGATTTTTGAGTTAGCTCTTTCACTTAACAGCCTACTCATAGAAAGTCATAGTTTCCAAAACTGCAAAATGGAATTAACAATACCTTATTGTTTTGCAGTGTTATTGTGTAGACTAAATGAGATAATATATTTAGAGTATATAGCACAGTGTCTATATGCCAAATGCTCAATGGATGTTTCTCCATCATTTAATATAAATGATATCCTGATCATGACTATCTATAAGGTACTTGTAACATATTGATAAGGCATGTTAAGCATCTCAAGAACATATTCATAAATGCAAGGCATTTTTGTGACTCAGTTTTTGGTTAGGTAAAACATCTTGATTCTGAGTCGAAGGGTGAACTTTTGTTTGAGAATGTTCACACAGTCTATCCCTCCTATTTTCATCATGATACACAAAGGAATTCCTGTTTTGATGCTTTTAGACAACTGACCTATTAGTTTTGTCATGATTTAGAAAAAGTGTTTTTTTATATATATACTTGGAAGTAGGCATATACAATTGTCAGTAAGAAATCTAGACTTGTTATCACGGAGCAGCACAAAATATGTGAAAAATAATTGAAAAAATTGAGCTTGGATATCTCCAGAAGATGGGGGAATAAACCAATATTTATTTTGCCAAACATCTCCCTAAAGGCCTCACAGAGCATATTGCTAATATGTCAGGAAATGGACAGTCCTTCTCTTATTTTCAGGAAGACGGTAGCATCAGTGTTACCTTGCCACCAATGAGGCCCTGAGGAGCTTGGACAACAAGAGCTATATTAATTAGAGGAAAGACGTACAGATTGATTGGGAATACATGTGCTTTTTGACCCTGATGGGACTGTGGTCCTGGGAGAAGACAATGGGGCCCAAAGCAACTTCACTTCTCACTTTGCTCTGTTGTAAGCGGAATTCAGTGTTCAGGCAGGCTTCAGCTGTATAACTATGTGAAGCTATTTGTGATTATCCTGTCCTTCCATATGGAGTTTTTCCTATGCACAGGAGACGTTCATGTCCATGTGGTGAAGGTCCTGTCTTCGTTGACCTAAAGCCTAGCATGGGTGTGGTGGTATATGTGGTGGAGAAACTGGGGGCAGGGGTGAAGGGTTAATTCTGTCCAGAGGACTTTTAACAGGCAGTTTGGAGGTAGGAATGGATGTTCACAGGGAGTCCATGGAAGTAAGGCCATTCGAGGCAACTGGGCCTCAAACACCATAGTGTGCAGTGTGGCCTATCATAATTTTATTTTTAGTTGGCTTAAGACATTTTAATTTAATAAATCAGTTGTGGCGTTAGTAAGGGTGGTGTTTAAAACGTTGTCTAACTTAATTTACCGGTTTATTTTATTTTGAGACAGGTAGTCTTTGATGAACCAGGAGAAAGGATAACCACTCCTCTAATTGCACAAGCATGTGGCAATCAAGTCTGGTTTCTGCCCAGCTGAAATTTGTAATTAGAGGAAAAGGATTTGAATGCTTGGCTTTAGAAGGTTATGCATTAAATTGGAGAGCACTTCATGCCATGTTAACATTCCTGTTTCCATAATTTATATTTAAGTGAGCTATATGTTCAGATTTAAGTACGAGGTTATTAGGGTAGAAGAAAGTGACCATTTTCAAAGTATTTGAAAAATATACTTGAAGAATAGAGTTAAGGAAAGAAGGTTTATTGTTATGTAATAATGTATTTGTTGGATACCTAAGTGAAATTGCCTCTTTTACTGCATTGTTGCAGTGCAGCATTAAATAAATTTGGCCAACCATTTTCTCCTTTAACTCAGGCGTCAATGTCTAGAGAAACAACACATAAGGAAATTCTCTTCCTACTTCTGACTTTCTATAGCAGAAGCTTTAGTACAACAATTGACAAGAGTCAGAATTGTGGCTAATGGAGCCTGAGAATGTATAGGGAAGGTAATCTATATTCGCCAAAGGAGTAATTAGTATGCATTAAGACATAATAGATGATTCATTTATTTATTAGTTATTCAAAATTATTTATGTCCTGTGTGCTGTGCAATTTTTCTGGCTGTATGGATCTTACACTTTAGTAGAGAAGCAGACAATAAAAAAGTAAGCACAGTTTTAAATTACAGGTTGAAATAAGTAACATGAGGAAAATAATGAACCATTTTTGAAGATGTGCCTTAAAATGTGGTAAGAGGAAGCCGTTTCGAAGAGGCAACATTTATATTGATACCTAAAGAATTTGAGGTAGCAGCTATGTGAAAGGGCAGGGTGGTAAGGGGCAACACATTGTGTGTGACCCTGCCAGGCAGAGATGTAGGAAGTTCCAGACAACATGGCAAAAAAGATTGGGTGCACTCCAAGAAAGATGAAGGTCAATAGATGAATTTGATAGATAGGCAGGGGCCTGATCATTTAGTCTCTTGGAGATCATGGTAAGAGATTAACTCTTACTGTGCGCGCAATAGAAAGTCATCAAAAAGGATTTTTAAAAAAAGGAATAACCTGATGTGATTCATGTAATACGAACTTGCTATTTGCAGGTTGCAGCCTGTACCAGCTATAGAGGGTCAGAAAATTGTAAGTCTAAGCTCATATACTGACAAGTTGGTGTTAGCCAGGATGTTAGAGATCAAGAATGCAAACTTTCTCTTTCTATCTTAAAATGATTTCCAAAGAAAAGGTTGGGGAAAAAGATGTGACCCCCTGGATATCAGAAATATACTTTCTAAAACTTTGTTCTCCAAGAATGATTTAAAATCATAAGGTAAACATTATGAAAAAGATCTTCACATTTCTTGTCCTTGCCATGTTCCAAGAGATGTTTTTTAAATCTTGGAAAAACCTTTCTCAAAAGCCTCATGTTAAAAAACGGAAGAAACTCACCCTTACAGTTTCTGGTTCCAGCTCCCCATCAGAATATCAGGACCAAGCCAAGAAAGTAGCTTGTCCAAAGATATTTTTGCTTTAAAAAGGATTTATATAAACATTGTTGTACCTTCCAGTAAGTTTGTAAAGGCTTGTGAAGTTAACTGAGCAATTATTAATTTTTCTTCAGCATTTGCTAAAAATATTTTTTGATGTCCTAGCAAAGTTTGTAGTGAAACCATTTTGGATCAAAATTACTTCATGGCGTAGATATTTTAAATTACCCATGAAAAAATAACATCGTGTAGCTTATATGGGCTGAAAACAATTCTTACACAAGCTGATCCTTCATAAGCAAGATGGTATTTTTAAGGGGTCACTTTAACTTTCGTTAGGATATTCTCAAACAATATCACAATTATAATCTAGTGGATGAGGAGGTCTAGATATGTTAGATTTGTACAATATCAAATTAACAAATTCTTAGGTTTGTGTGGGCTTCTACTAGAGCCTGGATTTTTAAGGTAGTGAAAAATGTAAGAAGCAAGAGGCTCCCGCAGTTCATTCCCACTATGATATTCTCCATGCTGACTCTGACCTCTTCAAACAAAGAATTCCACCTGCTTTCCTTCAGGATTCCACTCTGACACCACCTCTGTTCCCAGTAGTGCAAATGAAGTTTTAGAGAAATGGAAAGTGCTTCTTAAAAGTTTGGAATTCTAAAGTAAATAATGGATAATCAGGGACTAGTCATGAGAGGTAAAGATGGAAGAGATTGTCTCCGCAGTGTTTTAGGTATTGGTCTCTACGAAAGATTTGAAGCAAAGGTTAGGCCAAGACATGCTGGTAGTTATTTTGTTTGACAAATAGCAATTAACTTAGTTGGTTTTGCTGCTGGAGTCTGGTTAAGATTTAGAAGCAACCGTGATAAAGCACCAACTCCAATTTTAAAAGGAATCAGTTGTGAAAGCATGTGCTGAGTGTGTGTGTGTGTGTGTGTGTGTGTGTGTGTGTGTGTGTGTAATGGAGGGGTAAGAGGTATGTGTGGAGGGAACCAAGAATGGAGATCAGTATTGAAGGAATTTAAGAATATGTATTTTTATAAAGGACATACAAAAAAATTAGGTACTATTCAGTGTCTTTGTAGGGAGCAGGTGGAGAGTGGTCTTCAGAAAGTAAGTATAATGGCCAATAAACATATGAAAAGGTGGGGCGCCTGGGTGGCGCAGTCGGTTAAGTGTCCGACTTCAGCCAGGTCATGATCTCACGGTCCGTGAGTTCGAGCCCCGCGTCAGGCTCTGGGCTGATGGCTCAGAGCCTGGAGCCTGTTTCCGATTCTGTGTCTCCCTCTCTCTCTCTGTCCCTCCCCCGTTCATGCTCTGTCTCTCTCTGTCCCAAAAATAAATAAACGTTGAAAAAAAAAAAATTAAAAAAAAAAAAAAAAAACATATGAAAAGGTGCCCTGTATCATTAGCCATCACGGAAATGTGAATTAAAACCACAAAGAGACATGCCCACTAGGATGGCGAGAAAAAGGTGGACAATAACAAGTGTTGGGGGAGATGAGGAGTACCTGTGAGAGTCTCACATTGCTGACAGCAATGTAGAATACTGCAGCCACTTTGGAAAACGGTCAAGCATCCCCTCAGAAGTTTAAACGTCGCGTTACCATGGGACCCAGCAACTCCCTCCTATGTTTATACCGAAGAGAAGTAGAAGCATATGTCCACACAAACACTTTTGCACATGTGGTCATGGCAGCATTATTCATAATATCCAAAAGATGGAAACAACTCAAATGTCCATCAACTGATGAGTAGATAAATAAAATGTGAATATTACAATGGAATATTATTTGGCAATAAAAAGAAATGAAGCACTGATAAATGCTGTACTGTGGATGAGCCTTGAAAATATTAGGCTAAATGAAAGAAGGCAGTCACAAAAGACTATATATTGTATGATTTGATTTATATGAAATGTCCAGAAGTGGCAAATATATAGGATCTGCAAGTAGATTAGCTGTGTTGGGGGTTGAGGGGAGAGTTGTGTGTGGAGGGACGGCGAGTGAAGTTTCTTTTGGGAGTATGGAATGTTCTCAAATTAGATGGCTGCTCAACCCTGTGAATATACTAAAAGAAACATTGTATTGTCCACTTTAAGTGGCCAAATTTTATAGTATGCTAATGATATCTCAGTAAAGCTTTTTAAAAAATTTTTATTTATATTTGAGAGAGAAAGTATGTGTGTGTTTGGTGTGTGTGTGTGTGTGTGTGTGTGTGTATACACATGCGAGCACACATGAGTGGTAGAGGGGCAGAGAGAGATGGGAACCGAATCTGAAGAAGGCTCCAGGTTCTGTGTTGTCAGCACGGAGCCCTACAGGAGGCTGGAGCTCACAAGTTGCGAGATCGTGACCTGAGCCGAAGTCAGAAGCTTAACCAACTGAGCCAATCAGGCACCCCAGTAAAGCTTTTTTTTTTAAGGTAAAAAAAAAAAGTTAAAAAAAAGTAAAAGTTTAAAGTTTTTTTTAAGGTAAGTAGAATTCTCACATTAGAGTTCGAAGCATAAAAACAGACCACAATTGGATGTGCTCACCAGCTTCAGTGATCTGTTTAAGCTGCTGATTGCTTTGAAGTCCTAACAAAAAAGTTCCTTTGTCTTCCTTCTTGGTACACCCTTGGGCTATCTATCCCCTATGCCCTCAGAGTTCAGTATGTATTCATGGAAAATAAATCTTTTGACTACTAACATGAATATTACATAAATCAAAATTTGAGAGATAAATCTGCTGGTAAAAACGGTGAAAAAAAAAAAAGAAATTGCATAGCTCATTCCAAAATCAAAAAGATCCCCATTAATTCAGATGATTAGTTTATAATAGCTTGACTCTATAATGATGAAATGGGCCAGTGCTTTTCCCGTGTAAACCCATTTCAGGAAATCATAAGCCATGTTAAAAATACACACAACATGGGGTGTCTGGCTGGCTCAGTCAGTTAGAGCATGCAACTCTTGATCTCAGGGTCATGAGTTCAAGCCCCATTTTGGGCGTGGAACATACTTAAAATAAAAAATTTTAAAAAATACACACAATGTATTAGATATTATGTATGTATATGTGTGTATGTATTTTGAAGTTATTCATCTATTGTAAATAAACATTTTCAAATCTTATCTATATAGGAGTCATATTGTCAAGTTTTCTCAGCCTGTATTTCTGATAAAGAAGTGATAAATACAAAAAATAGGGGATATAATAGATGGTTAAAATAAATGAAAATAAAAGGGAAAGAAATGTGTCTGTGTTTACTGTGGGGTAAAGCCTCATTTCTAATTAAACCTTCACCCTCTCACTGTAATGGCCCTAGTCCTTCTCTTGCCTTTTGGGGCGCTCATTCAGGACCCCGCTCCACAGGCCTTCTGGCCAAGGTTCTGCTCAGGGTGTTTGTTTCTGCTTGTCATAAACAATTGGCGCTTTGCAGTTTGAGCCATAAGCAACTACTAGTTCATGAATGGAATCTGAGCCCAGGGAAAGAAGGCACTTTTTTGATGAAGAAATAATAGGGTACTTCCTGATCGGTGGGCACTCAGTGAAGACTAACCACGTTGATGCCAAAGAACTAGCTGTAGAATTATAATGTGGTCTTGGATATTGGCATTTCCAGTCAATTCAAGTATCTATTGATTGAACAATCATCATGGCAAGTTGGTATAATAAGCTTGGGTTCTTTGGTTTATATAGAAAGCTGTTGGTGGGGGTGCTGGGTGGCTCAGTCGCTTAAGCATCCGACTTCAGCTCAGGTCATGATCTCACGAGCCCCACGTCGGGCTCCGTGCTGACGGCGCACAGCCTGGAGCCTGCTTCGGATTCTGTGTCTCCCTCTCTCTCTGCCCCTCCCCAGCTTACACTCTGTCTCTCAAAAATATATAAACATTAAAAAAATTGTAAAAAAAAAAAGAAAAGAAAGCTGTTGTTTACAATTTATTCCTCCTTAAAAGGACCTTTAAATCATAAATCATCATAATCATCATTTAGATTATTGTATATACATATTTTATGTACATTATGATTTCATATCCAATTCTAATGCTCTTGGAGTTTTAGGAGCTATGATTTTGCAATTATTTAAAGTTTATTTGTTTTTGAGAAAGAGTGAGCAGAGGGACAGACAGAGAGGGAGAGAATCCTAAGTAGGCTTTTCATCGGCAGCATGGAGTCAGACATGGGTCCTGAACCCACAAACTGCCAGATCATGACCTGAACCGAAACCCAGAGTCAAGCACTTAACTCACTAAGCCACCCAGGTGCCCCTATGGTTTTGCAATTTTTAAGACTAATAATATTACTGGACCAAAAAAAAAAAAAAAAAAAAAAGGAAACTGCACTATATCTAAATATAACTCCAGAAATGGTATTCTTTTTTGCAATTTAGGTTTTCTAATTATAACTATAATATTATCAGTATATAGATACACAAAGTTTTGTGTGCTCACTCTTTCTGAATGTTGTCTTACATGAAACCTATGAGCATTTTAATTTTATTTCATCCCATTTGGATTTAGTTTGCTTTTGTCTCCTGAGTCAGATCTATAATAAAACATTTAGGATCCTTGATGCCTTGGATGTCTTTCTAAGCTTGAAAACTTTATTTAATCAAGTTCATCTGTCATTGTATCGTGTTGAATAATGTTAAACATGCTCTAAATAATCCACCAGCTTTGTCTCCATCCTCTCCCATGCAGCCCTGGCCATGTTCCACCTCCAATTGATTATAAAGACTGCTCTTTCCTTTAGGAATAACAGTTAGACTGGTACCCGTGTGTCACACTCTAAATCTAGATGAAAGAAACTATTCCTGGCCAACATGTCTCCACAGTTCATTGATCTCTCTCTGGAGAAAGGCTGGTATGTGTCCTTACAGATTCCTTCCTTGAATGATTTAAAACTTGATGCTGAGCTATATAAAGTCCCGTTTGAATAGCTGTGCCTTACATAGGTCATGCCACTTCTGCATTCACAGAAAGGGCACACAGTCCTCTCCAACCATGAGCTGCATCCCCTACTGCATTGTATGGAATTCACTGATGGTTATACTTGGCAAAGTAAAGACTAAGGCTCGGAGGAGAATGGAGGTATCCTGCGCAGTTAGGAAGTAGGCCTGCCCTGTCCTTTGGATACTTAAGCAGACTCAAGCTTTCTGGCTTTTTATAATGAAATAATGATTTTCAGAAAGTAGTAGTCTCCATGAGGACAGAATTCTAGGTGTGGGAGTGGAGGCCATAGCTGTTTTGCTGCAAGCAGAGTGGACCCGCAGTCATGAGGTCACTACCACCTCTTCCTGGGTTTCACGATGTTATTCTGCCTTGGGGTGCTTCTGGAGAGTTGTTGGGAGATGAGGTGATGGGAGAGTGCCCTGGAGGTAAAGGTGGCTGTCATAGTAGAGAGGGCCTGATCTCCTGAGTTCCATTAACCCAAAGATGACCCTCCTCTCCACCAAATTAGGAGAACTGGGGCAGTAGCATCCTTTACTTAGTATTCCATCGGGGTGATCTTGTGTCATAATCATGTGTAGCAGGACCCAGTAATTAGACATGATATAAATGCAACATTTTTAGTTTTTTTTTTTTTTTTAATAAACAGTACTCTATAGTCCTATTAATGAATTAGTACTTTATTCCATATATTTAAACCCTATTAATATTTCTCTATTGTTTTATAATATGGACATTTAAGGTTGGGCTGCATTTACCATCACTTTGAAAAATAACAAAACATAAAATTAAGTTAGATCATGTAGTCATTCACTCTTTTTCAAAAGAATATGTTGAATATTCATGTCTTATAGGCATTGCAATATTGTGGTTTGTAATGAGAAATATATATTTGGTCGTCAGCCAAGTTTTTGACACAGAGTTTGTAAAACTCTTGCGATTTCCTAAGTGATGAGAGTTATAAAGATGTCTTCTGTTATGTGATAGGGTGACTTTTGGAAAGCCCCTAGGTCACCTAAAGATGGCCAGGGAACCAATCCTGTGATTAGAGTGTTGGAACTTTCCATCCCATCCCCTGACCTCTGACAAGAGAAGAGGAGATGCATCAATCACCAATGGCCAATTATTTAATCAACCATGCCTATGTAATAAAGCCTTCCTAAAATCCCAAAGGACCCACCTACTTTGCCTTATGCATCTTTTCCATCAGGCTTTCCTGAATTATTTCCTTTTATAATAAACTGGTGATCTAGTAAGTAAATATTTCTTTGAGCTACATGAGCTGTTCTAGCAAATTAATTGAACCCAAGGAGGGGGTTGTTGGAACCTTCCATCTCTAGCTCATGGGTCAGAAGCACAGGTGGTAACCTGCTCTTGCTATAGACATCTGAAGTGAGGCAGGGATGGGGGTGGGGGGCATGCAGTCTTATGGAGCTGAGCCTTAACCTGTGGGATCTGATGCTATCTCTGTGTCAGAATTGAATAAATTGCTTGGTGGTGTGGGAGAAAACCACAGATGAGAATTGTTATCAGAATCAGAGACCTTTATTTAGAATTTAAAATAGCCAGAAATAGAAGTTTGCATGTGAGAATCTCTAGTCCTCTAAACTTTAATTTGTCACAAATGTGTGTAGAGATCAACCTCTAAATTTCGTTGGGTACAGAAAAGGAAAGGAATAGCAGTACTAAGTCTTTAATCTTTAAAATATTATAATTATCAGGGTGCCTGGGTGGCTCAATCGGTTAAGTGTCTGACTCTTAACTTCAGCTCAGGTCATGATCTCATGTTTCGTGAGATTGAGTCCTGTATCAGGCTCCATGCTGACAGTATGGAGCCTGCTTAGGATTCTCTCTCTCTCTCTCTCTCTCTCTCTCTCTTTCTCTCTCTCTCTCTCTCTCTCACCTCCCCCACTTGCACATGTTCTTTCTCAAAATAAATAAGTAAACTTAAAAAAATAATAAATAAAATTTAAAAAATCTAATTATCATTATACATTTAGGCAATACATATTTTGCAAGGATAAAACATCAGAAATAAAAACATATCCATAGTTGATCTTAACTTTATGAGATAAAAGTATTTTTAAAAATTAACCTCTTTGGTTTGCATTCCTATGGCCTAGGGGTAAACTTTTTAGGAAAGTTTAACAAAATTCTATTTGGCCACATTAAAATTTTCCAAATGTATGAAGGAGGTAAATAAGTTGAAGAATAGTTGGAAAAAGCATATTTTAGCAGTTAAGAGAATTTCAGATGCTCACAGATAACTTAAAAACTTTTATTTAAAAAGTTATTCTAGTTGTGGATATTAATGTATTCTTAAATCCATGTGTTGTTTTTAGGGCAGAAGCCCTTTTAATTCCATGTTGAGTTGGTACATGGGTTTATTTCCTATAGCCTTTGATTATTTTTAATGTTTTCATTTTACAAAGGTGAAATAAAAGAACCATTGTACAGAGTACTAAAGTAAGAACTTAAAGATAGGTAATGATGACATTATGGACTAATTAGAGAATAAGACAGAAAGGTAATTGTTATTTTAATATCACGGATAAATGGCTGGATGGCTGAACAGATGGATGGGCAGACAAGCAGATGGATGGATGGGGCATTATTGGAAGTCACACATAACCATTCAGGAAAAAATACAAATCCAAGTAAGTGAAAATGATGTTATTACGAAGAAAGCTTAAATTGGCTCCTATGTTTTAAAGTTCCCTACCTCATCTATTGTTAATGAAGAAAAAGACAAAGGACTCACAGAATACTTTACCACTGGTTATGGTCTCTTATTGTGTTTCAAACATTCACCTGAGATTCAAGGACCATGCACAACCTCGTAGCTTAAGAAAGGTGAGAACATGACCATCAGAAAGCTGGTGGACCATGTAAAAAAGAAAAAAAAATATGCTGACTCCCGTAAAGTATATATTTTACCATTTGTGAGTAGTTATTAAAAACAAATTTCCTAATGATGCTGATCAAATAAAAGTTAAGAATTAAGTGTTCACATCCAAATTCTTAATTATTAATGGCCATTTCCTATTTTCCACCTGAGGGTTTAAAGAATTCCTAATAGGAATAATGGAGTTCATAAACATTGAGAACAAGTATTATAACAGATACAGTTTTATTTATAATTTTATAGTCCAGAGCTATAATCCCTTTTCTACAATTTGGAGATCCAAAACACCTCTGAAAGCAAACATTTTTTTTCATAAGTTTGTGACAAACTCAACTTATATGAGACTATTTACATATAGTCTTTATTCATCCCATTTAGTATGAATGTTCATATGTTTACTACAGAAATATTAACATGTTTGATTACTCCATGCTATATCTGACCCAACCGGATAGTGTTACGTACCATATTTCTGTCTGAAATTAGAAAGGTTCTGAATTCTGTAATCCATCTAGCCTGAGGGGGATCAGGTAAAGGATTACAAAATGAACAGATATCTGGCTGACTGGCTGTACTCTCTGGCCCTAATTCTACTCTTTCTAGAACCACACAAATAAATCCAATCCCTTGTCTATGTAATTGTCTTCAAATATTTAAGGTTTCTAGGAAGATGCTGACACAATTAATATTCCTGGTTCTTTTAACTGTTCTAGAATCTCTTTGGACTTTTCTGACTCATCCATCCATCCATCCATCCATCCATCTATCCATCCATCCATTCATGCATTCATATAGCTTCCCATCCAGCCTAGGCCACATCATCTGTTATTCCAGCTGTGCCCTTACTGGCACCGTGATTTACACAACTGATTTAACTTCTTAATACTTCCAGTATTAGCAAGGCCATACCCTTCACCTTTTGTGCTCTAGAATAAATTTCCTAGTTGGACTATTTAAAACTCAGTTTTCTCCAACCTAAGGTAGACTCTCTAAGGAATGGAGATTCTGAGATAAATCCTGGGAAACATGAAGGAGATGAGAAGTCAAGAATGCTTTTATCTAACTTTAAAAAAAATATTTACTTTGAGAAAGAGAGAAAGCACAGGTGAAGGAGGGGCAAGGAGAGAGGGAGAGAGAGAATCCCAAGCAGGCTCTGCGCTGTCAGCGCAGAGCCCAATGCGGGGCTTGAACTCACAAACCGTGAGATCATGACCTGTCCCAAAATCAGGAGTTGGCCACCCAACCAAATGAGCCACCCAGGTACCCCTCAACTTTTAATTTGCCTTTATAATTGTTCCCTGGGGTGCCACCTTCTACTTTCTCCCATCTCTGAACACTGGTTTTGCATTCTTCACTGTGAACTTATGACTTGTCCACATACCTTACTGAAGTCATCCAACAAGTATTTATTAAGTGACTACTATTATGCCAGGCACTGGAGTTGTAAATAAAACCAAATCCTGGCCTTCTGAAGCTAAATTAATACACAACAGGACTGGTACAGGCTCAGATGAAAAATAAAGTAGGGCAAAGCAAAAAGCGAGTTGTAGGAGGTGGTTGTCTGACTATAAGCAGGGACTTGAGAGGGAAGTGAGGGAAATCTGGAGACAGAACATTCCAGACAAGAGGAATGGCAAGTACAGAGCCTCAGGAATGAACATGTTTAGGGAGGAGGCTGAAGTTGCTGAAACAGAGTAAGCAAGGAGAGATAGGTGAAAGGTGGGTGCAAAGAGAGAGTGCCTCACAGACAGAGTACAGAAGGGGCTTCAAGAAGGAGATCTTACAAGAAGAACCATATAAAATGCTACTGGTGTTCACTTGAGGGAGGTGAGAACAAAGAAGTGACCTTGGAATTGGAATTGAAAGGAAATGATAGCATCCACAAGAGCTGTCTCTTGCCAGTAGCCGGGGACGACGTCTGAAGAGATGGGAGCAGAAAGAGTGGAAATGGGGTCCACAGGAGTTTGTGCATAGAAAGAATCAAAGAGGAAAGAAGATCCAGCTGGAGAGGAAGGTGAATTATGGGGTTTTTTTTGTTTTGTTTTATGATGATGGGATAAACAGCATATTTCTAGCCAGATAGGAATAATCCAGGAGAGGAAATATCATGACCCTTATTCTCCTTTATTATGTATGTTTCCTTGATCCCATTCCTGCCTTGTATCTCCCACATCTTTCCTTTAATTAAGCTGAGCTTCCTCTTGCATAATCCTAAAGCATCATGATATAAATAGCTTTGTTGTATTCTTTTATGAGTTTTACGGGGAGGAAATGTGATAAACTCTCTATAAACTAATTTCCATGTCTAATAGCCCTTGAATTCCTCCCTGCAACCCCCCAAAAAAGTCTTTAAAAAATAGGATCCAAGTTATTCCTACATGTCATCTTTTGCTAGAGAAGTGTCAAAACAAAAGCCATAGTGTACGTACCAACAGCTTAAGTTTATCTCTCACTAGCTATAATCAAAAATGTTTCTGAACCACATGCAAAAAAAAAATCACTGACATTAAGAAAATAGCATGTGGAAACAGTAAAATGATATTCACGTGAAAAATGTCAAATGTAGTAAACAACATTTTCTCCTGTAATAAAAGATTAATTTTGCTGTCACATGTGATTTTGTAATAGTTTTGGCCATCATGTATGACAGAATTTTGTTTTATTTGCTATCGTAAATTTGTAGAACAAGGGATTGTCATTTGACCATTTCATTGAGGAGATTAAAAATCTTCAATATATACAAAAAGAAGATGGTCATTCTTATGGGACTTAGATAAAGGGCACATCAGCTGAACTACTTCTGTAAATTCCATGTGAGTCTACCTCTAATACAGAATTAAAATAGCCTCTACTTCATGATCCATAGGTCATGAGATTTTTTTCCCTAGGTCAGAGATTTTAAATTAGTGATGAAAAATATGTGATCAGGAGTTTAAAAATCCTGTATTTTAAAAAGTTCTAAATAGTGACTTCCACATTTCTCACGTTTTTTTTCTGATACCATGTTAAATTCCTTGTGGCATAACATGAAAAAAGGATACTCTTGGTTTGACAGAATTTAGTTTGAGTCACTTCATTTACACAGTTGGAATGTGAATCTTGCTGTTGATGCCATGAGGTAACTGTAGTCTCCTTCAGCAGCACAGAACGTTAGCGTTTCCGATGCTTACCCAAGACTCTAGCCACCTATTGCTATTCAGTTCCAGACCACTTCAATGTGCTATAATTAAGAAAATAGGCTGGCTGTCCTGAATTTTACAGACTTGTATCTCTGTATCAGATGAGATCACCAATGAGCACCAGGACGTTCTTGAAGTGTGTGTTGACTTCCCTGTCTTTGGAAATGCCTTCGCTGGGTTACAGTTTAAAATTTAATCTCCAATTATTTTGAGGATTTGTATTTTAAAAAAACATTGGAAAAGTTTCTCTTGCTTCTGTATTTTTAGATTTGTGCTGATTACAATTCACATATCTTATTCAGAGAACCACATAAAAAATTCTCCAAAAAATTAGGATCAAGAAAATGTGGTGGTAGTTTTGCTTTATCCAGACAATCTTACATGCTTTCCTTTTTCAGAGATGAACGCTTATAGCCCATTGTGTTTCCGTTAATACTTTTCCTTGAATAAAGTTCAAAACTTGTCCATTTGTAGTGCTTCTCCCCAGTATCTAGTAAAACACATGTGTCCATTTTTGTAAATAGTTTCTCTTCTCAAAAATCACTTTAAACTGCCACATTTTATATGTTCAGAGTTTTAAAAGATTCAGTCTGAAGGATCAAATACTTCTAAATAAATAAAAATTAAATAATACAAATTAATATAGTGAATGGAAATATATATAAATACATGATAAATATATAAATGGAAATAAATAGAAAGAGGAAGGTATAAATGGTTGTATATTTCATCTTCCGCATGTGTCTGTGTAGTGAAAGACAATGTAGTTCAGTGGCTACAACTAGAACTCTGGAGGTGGATTTTTGTGTTTGTCTGGATTTGAACCACAGATCTGCCACAACTTGGTGTATGACCCCGAGCAAATAATTTGACCACTTTAAGTTTCAGTTTCCTCATTGTAGAAGTTGAGTAACCATAGTATCTACCCATGGGATTATATTACAAGATTTAGAGGAGATAATATCTCCTTAGCCCATTGCCTGGCATATAATAAGTCCTTAGTAAGTGTTAGATGCTACAGTGATGAGCCAGGTGCTGTGCTGGGCATGGGATAATGGAGTGGAAAGACGTTCTGTTCTCTGCCTTCAAGGAGCTTATATCATAGTGTCTTTTAAGATGCTCATTCTGTGGAAGCTCTCTAAAGGGAAAAAGATATTGAACTTGGGAAATAAAATGAGGATCATCTATCCCAATTCACTTCCCATTATAGGAATACCATTTTTACAGTACTAATAAGTAGACATTAAGCTCATGATTTTGTACCCTTTCTAGGGAGAATGATATGGAAAGAGTACAGACTCTGAAGTTGACCAGATCACTCATTCCATTATTATATGACCTCAAGAACCTCTCTGAATCCCACGCTCCTCCTTTCTAGAATAGCATGATGACATTTCTCATGCTTGGTTGCCAGATGGTTGGATGAGGTGGTCACATGGAGCACTCACTGTGTCTGAAACATTACTTGCTTACTGTTCACTTTCCTCAAATAAAAAAATATCTCCATTATTTTTTGGCATCTGTGATTGCTAGGACAGTTTTTCCATTCTCAGATTAACCTGTCTCATATAAATTTTGCCAGTTAATTATGCTCGATCCTCTTCAATGGGATGCTTTTTAAAGCAAGAACGTAACCAGATGTAGTGACACCCTGTTATGTTTCTTTAGTATGTTTGACCATCATAAACTCTTCTAAGTGTCCTCTCACCTATCATTTCACTTTCCAGTCTGCAGACATCCCATTAGAGATTCTTCAAATGCTTTGTTGAAAAGAAGATGTATTGCATCTATGTCATTTATCTTTTCCACTAACCTAGGAGCTAATAAGAGTTAGTGAGAGTAGTTTGACATGATTTCATGCTAAATCCTACAGGCTTCTAATGATTCATATAATGTATATAAACTTAGTTTTTCTATAAGATAGAAGAGAATGAATATGATACGCTAAATTCTTTCATAAATTTTATGTATACTCACAACTAAATTGTTATTTATGGATGGAATTATAGTAGTAAATCAGTAAACTCAAAGATCAAGTCAGATAGAACCCTGCATAGTTTGCTCAGTATGTGAATTGGACGTCCAGACTCGTTGCTTAAGAGTTCACTGGAAGAAGAAGGCAAAAAAAGATATTTAAATCAAAGTCCCAGTTATTGGTCAAAATTTATCCCCGTGCATTTTTTAGCTTACTCTTAGTTTCTCTGTTCATTATCATTTATTCAGTTATTTTTCAAATGTCTAGTGAATATTCACCTGTGTAAGCTTTATTATTATTCCTGGGAATGTAAAAATGAATGTGCATGATCCCCAATCTCAAGGAACTTAGTATTCAACAAGGCAAAAGACAGATACATAAATGTAGCTGTAAGTCTTTAAAATATGCCTTCCTAGAAGGTCCTATATACTTTCTATAGTATGGTATTTTTGAGCTTAACTTGAGGGACCCTTGGAAGGAAAAGAAAGAGAATGGGTAGTCCCATAGAAACTGATCTAGCAAAGATCTCCTACAGGGATGATTAGTGGTTATGCATAGTTGGAGCCCAGGGAACATTGTGGAGACTAAGGAGAAATTAGGTTACTTGTAAATGGCCTTGAATACCTCACTAGGAAACTTAGTATTTTCTTGGCAAGTGAATAAGTGGCTCAGATGTGATTCCCATGTTTGGGGAATTTGTGAAAGATGGATTAGAACAGTGTAAAAGCCATTCTGGAGGGTGTGGCAGTGGTCCAGTGGCATTAAGGAGGAGGCTTGAAAACAATCAGAAATAGTGGAATTTAGGTTGGGACAAATTTAAACATCATTACTAAGGAATCATTGATAACGGAACTTGTTACCATTTACATATGCATGGAGGGTTGGTGAAGAGGGAAAGCAAGAATTCAGTGGATGAATGGTTATGGATGGTTATGTTCTTTTTATTTAATTTTAATCCAATTAATAAAACATTAATTTTTTAATGTTTGTTTATTTGTTGGGGAAGAGGGGTAGAGAGAAAGAAAAATCTCAACCAGGCTCCGCACTGTCAGTGCAGAGCCCTAAACAGGGCTCAGACTCATGAACTGTGAGATCATGACCTGAGCTAAAATCAAGAATCGGACGATAAACTGATCTACTATCCAGATAGGTGCCCTGGATGGTTATGTCCTTAACCAAGGCCTGGGTGGGAAGGGAAAGAAGAATGTCCACTGGGATCTGGAGCTCAGGGGAAAGATCGGAATTAGAGGTGTGGATCTGAAAGTCTTCAGCATAGTTGGAATTATCACGTAGGGATTGCCTGTAGACACCACAGGGTCAAGATTAGACCCTGGATGGTGGGGGGTGGGGGGAGGGAGTTTAATAAATAAGCAGTAAAAGAGACTGAGCAAGCGTGTCCAGAAAAACAGTTGGAAACCATTTGAGGTGCAAATGCAATGTTTCTCTGAAAAGCTGGATACTGTCAGTGATGAAATTCAGAAATTCACATGTCCTTGAGAAAACTGAAGTCCTTTTTACTTGAGGGTAACAAGTGACATTTTTGGTTGATTGTTCCCATTGTGTCCCTAGGGGTTTTGTGATGTTTTTGTGTGTGTATTTTAAATCATTAAGGTCAGAGGGAGAGAAGACAGAGCCAGGAGTAACCTCCCCCCAGATCACCTTTAATTCCACAAGGCGTCTAACACCTACTTCCATCTTTACCTGGAGAGAGACACCCATAACTTTAAAGCCAGCACTCCTAACCAGCCTTTGTCTAGAATCTCTCACGGCCCCTCTTCTCTGTGTGTTTATATGTGGGTCTTTTTTTCGCTTTTCTCTTAGAAAATTGTACATTTTGTAGTCAGGCACAATGGTGTTGTGTTTCAGTGAAGTACATTGCGAACTGGTAATAACGATAATTATGTCTACTCTTAGCTGCTTCTTCTCTGTATCAGGATCTCCAGCGTGTGACATGCCAGTGCTGGGCTACGCTTAAATCTCTCACAGGCTGTGGACTCCAGTAAGGAATCTGGCTGCTCACGGCAAGCCTCACTGGGGCCAGCAGGAAGTGAATCTGTCTGCCACAGATACTTATTTAAACCAAATTATTAATGTTTAGTGGCAGAAAAGTGACTCCCTTTCTCCTTCCCCTGAATGATGAGAGCATATCTGTTTTCTTGATAAGATTGTGGCCAGCGTGGCCTTTGCTCTAGAAGGTAGATAAAATGATTCCGCCTGCAGGCTACAGGGATGTCTGGTTTCTTTTCTCTGTTTCTGTGCCGAGTGTATCTCCCTTATTCATCTCACAAACTGTCTTTAAACTTAATCACACTGAACTTTTTGTATATGTTTGCCTCACAATAAATGAGTCTGGGGCTGGGAGGAGTGGGGGAAGTGCAGATAAAAATACATCTTTATTAGGAGAGAAATAAGAAACCACTCTCTTTGTTTAGAAAAACCCTTAGGTTAAATGTGCCCAGTTATAATAAGGGAAAAATTTGAGAAAGTTTCCATCTGTTCTGAAAAATACCAAAATAAAAATAATTGGAATGCAAATTAGTTTCAGCAAATTCTGTGTGATAAAAAATATTTTTCATATTTTCATTCTCCGGGGCTCAAATTGTCTGTGCTTCATAATTTCTGAATCCATAACTGCTTAAAACCAAATGAAGTTGTTACAACTTAGGATATTTGCATATAAGAAATTTAAAAAAACCTATAGATGTATTAAAGTCTATTATTTTTTAGGTTACATTTACAGCTTTATTTTTTAGACAATAAATGTAATATAAAAGTTTTTTAAAGTAAATTTAAATTTAAGCTTTAATACTTGAAAGTGTTTTGTTTTTCTCCGGTCACTTTGCCCTGGACTGCAAAAACAGTCTCATCTGAGAGATAATCTCACAGTCCTATTCCTCACAAAATGATTCCCTCCCTACCCTGAGGTAGGCCTACAAAATCTGTCCTTACCAATTAATGGTGTCACCCATCTTTACCTTGATAAGCTTGAATTTCAGGTTTTATATTCATTCCAAATTACTTTCCATCTTTGAGGACAACCTGCCGAGTAAGCTTGTTGGGTGGTACAATATGACGAGGCGTGCAGCGTCTTAGAATCTCAGAGTCTTAGACCTTTAGAGCCCTAAAGCCCTGCCTATCTTAAGTCCGACTTCTGGCCTTGCCAGCCTTCCAGACACAGCTGGGAGCCCTGAAGTATGTGGGAGGTGGGGAGAAGGCCTGTGGCGGCGACAATCACTGCCTCCAGGTCCGGGAACTCCCTTCGTTTAGCTAGCATTGAACTCAGTGTTCTAATTTGAAGCCCATTTAAAGTAGCTTGGTGATCTGGTTTTCCCGTCTGGAGAAGATGGAAATTATTGAAGAAGATAGAGTCTCTACTCGAGGCAGGCGTGCTGGTGCCAGTGAGAAGTGCTCACAACCTGCTGTCTTAGAAAGAGAAAGCTTAACGTGGACACAAAGTAAATACAGCAAAGTACAAGTGTTAGGTCCATGCAGGGGTGAGTTGCCACATGGGTATATATTTTAGGAGGCCTTGAGGGTGGCCCTGTATCAGCACATTACAACAGTGATGAAGGCAGTGACGAACATGGGCCGTCAAGTAAAAGTTAAATTGTGCCTCCGTTTATTGAAGAGAAAAGTTTGATTTTTTTCAGAAAGGCTTTATTCAAAATTGGTTATACAAAGTTGGCCCTTGAAGGGGGCAAGTCTCCATCTTTTGGGAATCGCATATTGATTCGTGTCACTCTTTCTGATTGTTGCCTGAACGAAACTTTGCTTAGAACAAAAATTATTTTGTTCAAATTGGTCACCTACTCTATTTGCCAAACCTGATTCCGTATATGTCATTTGGTTATTTCCTATAATTAAATTCTCCCTCTAAAAAAATGTCTCATGTTAGGATTACTTTTGACCTTTCATTTAAGGGATAAATATGTACTTTCAATATTTATTCAGCCTAGTTTTGTTTCTTAAGTTCTGCAGACAATAAAGGCTATTAACAGCGAAATATTAGCACAAACGTCAAATTCTACAGCCATTATATACCACTCAGTATCCTTCTCTTCGGTCTAAAAGGCAATGCTACATTTCCTGTTTTCCAGTCTCTGCTTTCTGTGTTGTTTTTCCAAGATCACTAGAGGTGATGAGTGGAAGAGTTTTCATTATCATATGATTTGTTTTTGCTCATATTTTCTTTCTGTAATCTAGATTGCAGATTAGAAGTTGCAACTGTTAAATGAGCCTATCAAAGATGTCATCTGAAATTTTTTACTTCCCTTTTTAGTTCTCTAATAGGGTGAGATCTTGATTAACAAATGCCCCGGCAGTCCCCTTTGTGTGGCTGCAACCAGATTCAAAAGAACATGTCTTCATGAATCATGCAAGGTCTGTACTCCATCCCAGTCCTCACCCTAATCAGAGTTTAAACTCAAGTGCAGGCAACGTTTGAAAGCTACGGACTGTCTTCTTTAGCCTACGCATGGTTTCCTCTCTCTCCTTTCTCTGTTTATAAATGAAGGATCGAGAATCGTCCCTGTTTTCACTCCCCATCTCCTTTCCAGACAGGAACGTAGTGGTCGTCTTTATTTATTGTTTGAAATGTTATCACCACCATGCTTTTTCACTTAAAGCCTGCGATGTCTAGTTGTGAGATAAACATCTTTTTCCTTCTCAATTTAAGAAATTTTCGGCATGATTGAATGAGGGGTGAGGCAGGAGGGAGAGAGGGTGGAACATGCACAAGTAGTTACTCAATAGGCCTAACTTGGATGAGCCAGCCGACGAGCCCGCCCCACTCGCCCAGATGGAGAGCAAACGGGAGACGCTCATAAGGACAGCTGCCTCAGCCCTCTCTCTCCTTCCCGGCTTCTCCCTTGTTATGCTTCTTATTTCTGCCAACTCTGGCAGTGTATCTCACCTCCAGGGACACATTCTTTTTTCCTGCCTAAAGTGTGGAAAAAATGTCTTGTTGTCAGAGTTTTGTTGAAATAAAATTGGCATTTGGAAGAAGCCACATTTGCTGGGAAGCTTAGGAGGGGTGCAACTCCACGAAGTGCTGAAGCGAGCGAGTTCTCGGGGTACGGGCTGGGACCCAGTGTGCGCTGGGAAGAGAGAGGGGTGAGGGAGCACAGTGGCTAGGGGCTCAGGGCGGCTGCCCAGTCCGGGTTCCAGGGGAATACCTTGGTGCCAGGGTGCAGTTTCTCAGTGTTGCCCACTGGCCGTGTTCATCACATTCTGGGGTGCTGCTTAGATTCCCACCCATTACAGGGTTTGCACCAGAGTGAGGCGGGCCGAGAGAACGGCATTTTAACATCTGTTCCATGCTTGTGCCCTTAAATCTGAATAGCAACTACTTAAGGTTCTGGTGCTTAGGGTCTCAGGTCCCCAAATCGTTTATTTGTGCCTATCTAGAGGTGCCTAGGATGCAGTGACTGACTCACCCGAGCCATGCACGTCAGAAACCGGAACATAAGGCAGAAGGCAGTTCAATCGTTGGCTTCTAAGGGTGTAGGGATCCCATGGCAGCACAGGAGGGAAGTGTGTATGTCCTCTAACCTCACTGTGGTATTCCTTGTCTCACTTGGTCTTTACACACATTCTTCTTTCATCTTATGTCCCATTTCCCCTTCTGGGAAAAGTAAGAGCAGTTAAGATTTCTCTTTGAATCAAGGCTCAGCTGTCAACCTGTTCCAGAAAGATTCCACAATCCCTGTCCTCCTCCTGGACATGGCTGAACCTCTACAATCCTAGGTGGTAGTGCTTAATGCACACACGTAATTTACTTACGCGGGTAGCTCTCCAATTAGACAGTGAATGTAATGGTCCTTATAAAACTGAGCCAAGCCTAGTGCGTGGCCTGGAGTTACTGCTCCATAAATGATTGTCAAATGAAGGAGTGAGCTAAATCTTGTGAGGGTTCCTTGACGCACGTTGTAATTTTCGTCATCTCTGCTGTAAGGAATGGCTGAATTTGTTTTTGTGTAAAGTTAAATATGTTTGTATTAGATTTGTCTTCCCGTGATCCTTCGAAAAATGTGTTGTAAAAGCAAAATAGGGACACTGGGGTGGTTCAGTCCAACTTCGGCTCAGGTCATGATCTCACAGTTCCTGAGTTTAAGCCCCACATCGGGCTCTGTGCTGACAGCTTAGAGCCTAGAGCGGGCTTCAGATTCTGTGCCTCCCTCTCTTGCTGCCCCTCCCCTGTTCATGCTCTGTCTCTCTATCTCTCTCAAAAATAAAGAACCATTAAAAAAAATTTAAAGCAAAATAAATATGATAGTGAGAAAATAAAAATGCTTTGGTGATCTAAATTTTTGTGAAGTACTTTATTTTTTTTAAATAAATGTCACAAAATAGTTTAAAGAGCTCCAAGTAACTTTAAGAGGGGATCCACTGGATTTTGGCTAAGTGCTTACAAAAAAACATTTTTTAATTCCCCGTCCAAATAGTTAAACTTAAATTTACTGGTAGCTATTTCAGAGGAAGATGGGAACTCCTGCAATCCTTTGTTATAAAGAAAATGTTTTTGTCTTCAAATGTTTGGAGGAAGGATTAAAGGCAATTTATGGCTCGGACAAAAAGTAATAAAAAGTAGTTGCAATGGAGCATATTCTAAATTGTCGTCATTTTCTGGAATTACTAATAATATCAACTCAGGCATTTTATGTCCAAAAGGAATTACTTTCATTCATCACGCTTTAATGTAAACTCTAGTACCAATCTTATAGCTACTATGCTGGATCATTTGCTGCCTTCACTGTTTCAAAACAGGTATTCATTCAGTTATGTGACAGAGGAATTCTGCCATTAGATCTTTTACCACAGGGCTCAAGAAATATATTTGTAATTCATTTCTTTCAGGAAATAAGCTTGAAGATCTGAATTTTAAAAATCTTTTATTAAGATAAGTCACAGCCTTTTAAGTTTTTCCAGAAATGCTCCACTTTTAATCTCCAAGGGTATTATAATAATAAAAAATAAATTAACCTGATAGGCTAGTTTTCCTACTTATGCAACCCCTTTTTATTAGTATAATCCCAGTTTAAAATTTCTTACTATTTGTTTAATTAAAACAATCACATATACTTCTTATAGCATTTTACAGTTTATAAAGAACATTTTATTTATTTATTTTTTAAAAATTTTTGTTAATGTTTATTTTTGAGACAGAGAGAGACAGAGCACTAACAGGGGAGGGTCAGAGACAGAGGGAGACACAGAATCCGAAACAGGCTCCAGGCTCTGAGCTGTCAGCACAGAGCCCGACGCGGGGCTGGAACCCACGAACAGTGAGATCATGACCTGAGCCAAAGTCGGACGCTTAACCGACTGAGCCAGCCAGGCGCCCCTATAAAGAACATTTTAAATAAAATATTTTTGATCTTTGTAACAACTCTGTAGTAATAATAGTAATACTGTTAAATAGTATTAAGCCTTTTTACTATTTGAGGGAATACAAGAGTTGATGGTATAAGGACATTACCCAGTATCAAATAGCAGATCCAGAACTTAATGGAGAACTTACCTCTGAATAACATCCTTTCTTAACTATACGTCTAGTAAATTTGGTGCTGTTTTCCTTGGAGCGTGTTTTTAAAAATAACTCCTAGAAGTGTCAAAATATTATTATTGTGCACTCTACTTTCTGTTTTCAAATAAATGGTTGGTTCTGTTGCTTGATGAAGTATTCGCTGCAAATGACTTTCAGACATGGGTAAGTGTGATGTGGAAATTGAATCTAAAATAATTTTAAATAGGCATATGAATTTTTATATGATAGTATTGATTGATTTTAATGCTTCAGATTTATGTAATAGAGCCAGTCTCAGTACCCTTAGCTGAAAATGAGGGATATTTCCTTAATTTATTCTGCAAAAGACTCCTTTAATGTAGGATGAAATGTAGATATAAAAATTTTCATGTGTTTGTATATCATTCCATTTGACCCCCTTTGATTCCAGGGTGAGAACCCGTGAATGAGTTAGCCTCTAGTTCAATGTTTTTGAATCAAACGTCAGATAATGTTCTTGTGTATGTGATATTTTCTCCAATGATTCAAATCCTTAATGAGGTGCTACTTGCTCACCTACCATAAGGTGAATTCCAGTGATCTATGTAGGACTCTGTTTAAATACATGTGTTTTCTCTCCACCCAGAGTAAAAGAAGCCGAAGAGGTGTGTAGGCAGAAAAAGGGAAAATCACTTTATAAAATAAAACCAAGACATGACTCTGGAATTGTAAGTATTTAACTCTCCCCTTTTTTAACTTGTGATTTTCTTTGGCTTTTAAACATAATTTCCACAACATATGCAAACTCACATAATGACACCTTAATTATTTTCCTCTTAACTATGAATGGATGATATGCTCTGACTTGAAGAATCTCCTTTTCTGTATGCTTTTGCTCAGGCTCAAAGGCTAAGAGAATCTCAGTATCGACATTCAGAGCTTAAGATTTAAGACAAATCTCCTAAAGGAATGCATCTACCTGCATGTGTGTGTGTTGGTGAGGTTTGGGGAGCAATTTTTCACTTTCTCCATTACACATGTATCACCAGTGCAGGGCCGTATTTGAACCCAGAGTAGCCTGTTATAATTGGAATTAGCACCATTGGGATCTAAAACACGATGGGAAATGCTGAGTAGTAGTAGCATTGTCCTTTGCTCAGACCAGGGGGCTCAGACCTGGCTTGTACTCACAAATGGCTCTACAGAGTTGGCTGTGTAACAGCTGTAAACTAAAAGCCTGACCTCAACAAGCTTATTTAGCGTTCCTACTTACCCACTTTCTTTAAAACACCACTTTTACACCCTGGGAGGCAGGGCTTGGTAAAAATGATGAGTTTTCTGGGGTGCCCTGGAGGCTCAGTAGGTTAAGCGTCTGACTTTGGCTCAAGTTGTGATCTCACAATTCGTGAGTTCAAGCCCCACATTGGGCTCTCTGCTGTCGGCACAGAGCCCGCTTCAGATCCGCAGTCTCCCTCTCTCTCCCCTCCTCTGCTTACACTCTCAAAAGAAAAAAAAAAGACAAGTTTCTTTTGTGACACACTGTCAGTATTTTTTTTTTAAATGTTTTGAGGTTTTATCACTTGGTCCCACAAGAGTAAGTAAACGATGCTGTTTTAAGTGAAAAGTTGTTTTAGGCCTTAAAATAGGAAAACTTTGAATGGGATTAGACTAACGTAGTGTAAATGGAAAAGATAACGGGGTGCCTGGGTGGCTCAGTCAGTTGAGCATCCCGACTTTGGTTCAAGTCATGATCTCGGGGTTCATGAGTTCAAGCCTTATGTTGGGCTCTGCTGTTAGTGGGGAGCCCACTTGGAATCCTCTGTCCCTCTCTGCCTGTGCCTCCTTCACTCACACACTCTCTCTCTCTCTCTTAAAAATAAATAACATTTAAAAAATGGAAAAGATATCAAAATAACCCAAATTGGAATATGATTAAACCCTACTTAGAAAAAGTTAGGAATTGCATCTCCATTTACAATATATTTTCCTGGGGCGCCTGGGTGGCTCAGTCGGTTAAGCGTCCGACTTCAGCTCAGGTCACGATCTCGCGGTCCGTGGGTTTGAGCCCCGCGTGGGGCTCTGGGCTGACGGCCCGGAGCCTGGCGCCTGCTTCCGATTCTGTGTCTCCCTCTCTCTCTGCCCCTCCCCCATTCATGCTCTGTCTCTCTCTGTCTCAAAAATAAATAAAGGTTAAGAAAAAAAATTTTTTTAAATAAATAAATAAAAAATAAATAAAATATATTTTCCCTTTAGTTTCTTTATATCAAAATTAATATTATCTGATGATCTAATTATCTAATTACCTTATGGTTTAGGTTATTTTCTGCCTTTTTGATTTGAGTATAACCTTAAAGGTGTACTGAATGAGAAGGGAAAATCATTAATCAACCTAATCATGCTATTGTAAGGATATAAGAGAATGAACACTCAGTTCAATCTTTATGTATTTGTGCATAGGATGGAGAATGAGAAAGGTGAGCTGGTACTTTTTCACACTGGTGAGAAGCTGAATTTTTAAAGCCTTTTTTTTTTTTTTTTTTTTTTTGGTCTCAAAAATATTTGGTGATTTGGCTAGGGAAAATTCTTGCAGATAAAACAGATTTTGCTTATATATTCTTCCTTTCTGGGCTGGTGGATCTTCAACCTTTTCCTAGAGAATTTAATCCAAATGAAAAGATCTCGTTTGGCCTATTATACACTTCGTACATTTTTGAAAGTTCTTACTTCTAACTGTAACTTTTCTCTGGTGCATTTATTTTCAGAAAGCAAAGATAAGCATGAAAACCTGAGCAATGGAAAGCAAAATGAACATGAGTCACTGCAACCACTTCCACAATATTCAGCTGACCTGAGGGTGGGACGGAAACTATACCATTTTGTTCATTTTTCCTCTTGACCTCTAGCATAATCTTTGTGTTTTCTAGACAGTTCGCCAATTGTTGAATTTTACTGTACATTCATAAAAATGCAAAAGCAGTAGACCAGTGGAGAATTTGACACCTTTTCTTTTTGTAAAGTTTATGGTATAATATTGATAGACCAAAACAGCATGTATAAGAGGCAATATTTGCATTAATGCTGAACATGCTAAATGTTAAACTTACAATTTACTTTTGTGAGAATATTCCTTATCCCAGCAAAACACTTTCCTTTCTACTGACAACCAGTACTCCATTTCACTGCATTTAGATTTATGGCTAAAATGTTATTTCTAGTGAATTGTTTGTATCAGTTTCATGTCTACATATAAATTTTCTATTTTAAAACTTAAGTACCATTTATATATCATAATCAAGGCTTCCCCAACTCTTGGGTTGCTCTCCATAACTATATATTTGTGAAAGAAGATTATCATTTTTTTACTCAAGTAAAAAATATAGCAAAAGGAAAGCCCTTTCCTATAAGTCATTTAATATAGGCAGAAATCAGAGTATTAAGTTTAATGAGGGCTTTTATCAGCCTGTGTTGTTTGAGACCGTACATAAAACTAATCTTCAGCTAAAGTAAATTAAAGTCGTGCCTCTCTATGTTACCATTGGCCTTCACAAAGAAAATATGACTCAATATTTTGAAGGAATTTAAATAAATGATGTTCATAAAATTGCCAAACATGACTAATTGTTGGCAAAAAAAAAAGTAAGTTTTCAGGTGGATTGGCATCTGTTAATTCGCGTACCTGCCTGAGTGTTTTTACATGATTAGAATCATCTCTATGTGTTACAGCAGGTGATTAAAAGCTATAAAATGAGTATGTAATGATTTGTTACCTGAAGGAGCCTAGGAAAGGATTTTATTTTATTTCAAGGGGGAAGAAGAGTAAATCTCCCACTCTTTGTGAGAGTATTTTAAAGTCAGCTCAAGATACATTGTGATGGCTTTGTCTAATATTAATAGGTGGTTTTTTTTTCTAATTCTTTTAATGATATTTGTTGGGGCTTATCGATGTTGATAAAGGGGAGAATTTCTTGCTATCAGAAACTAATTATGGAAAGACTTAAAAAAGAAAATGTCCTGAATCACAACTATGTTTGCATTTATGTAAAGTATGGTCTTTTACCTTTTAGTTTATAGTTTAAGTGCAAAGAAACAGTAGTGGATTTGGTTTGTTTTCTAGTCTTCCTGTCTCCTTCAGTCCCTCCAATGTGTATATTACCATTCTTCACTGTAATAATAGGGCATTTAACAAAGATCGCTATGTGCAATACTGTATTTAGTGTTTCTATTTCAATTTTTCTAGGATGTTAATTTATATGAAAATAAAATGAATAATAAAAGAGTTCTGTGCCTATTGTGTGTATATTGCCTAAGGATGCTTCCAAAATATCGTCATCATAGTCAACATTGGGAGAAAATAAGTTACACTCTAAAGATTTTTTAAAAGTTCTTATTTCAGGTTTAACAATTGTTAGTAGGTAAGTGTTAAAAAAAATTGAATGCTTCTTATACAATCTTAAGGAAAAAGTATTTTCCACTTATCAATTGAAAGATGTTAATATTTGAGAAATCCTTTTTCCAAAAGTTAAAAGTTAGATGCAGAAATTCACTTGATACAGATTAAGTGGTGAAGGACTATTGGAAGATGATAAGGTCAAGGGGAAAATGATGGTGTAGATGGGATGGATACAGATGAGGAAATGGAAGGAATAAAAACTAAGCACTCTGCTAACAGAGAAGCATGAAAAGAGTTTCCTTTTCTTTATGAGTAAGTTTTGCGTTTAGATTGATAATTTTTCAATTTAAACTCTTTTATCACCTGTACATTGACTTATCTACTTTGTGGCAAGGCTTGGTGCCAATAACTGAATGTCTCAAAGATCAAGGAACAATTTTATGAACATCGTTTGTTTACATTCCTTAATCAAGTTGGGGGGAAATAAAGCAGCAATGACAGTTCACTACTGTCCAATTTAGAGAGCACAAAAAGCTGGGGTGCCTGGCTCAGTTGGTAGATCATGCGACCCTTGATCTCAGGGTTGTGAGCTCAAGCCCCACATTGGTAGTGGGGTCTACTTTTAGAAAAATATGGACAGAAAGCACAAAAAGTTAAATCTCAAGGGATGGGTGGGTATTAGGCAAGTGAAAGGGGAGAAGAGAAATCCACAAATGGAAAGACAGTGCTCAAAGGCATATGGAAACCATCATTTCTTTTGGTTTGGGATCAAGACAATCTTAAAGTCATCTATGCCCTTGCTACTCACAGTAGGGCAGTGGATTAGCGGCACTATCACCTAAAAGCTTGTTTGAAATTTAAAAGTTTTCCAAGTGGTTGGTGAGGAGGGGATGATGCTGCACTTCTAATAGAGGTAGCAAGCTGAGAAGAAGAAAAAAAAGCATGGAAAATGGATGCAAAATAGTCTGCCACACCTGTAGAAGAATAAGAAACGGGGTATAAGGCAGGGTAAGTGATAAGGACACACACATAGGATCAGGGGTAGATCATGAAAGTCTTTAATACAAAGAAACAGTATGAAGTACGTTGTGGAGCCAATAAGTTATTTTGAAGTGGTAACATTAACTGTTTTTGGTTTAATAAAGCCCACTCTGGTACCAGTGTGGAGGAGAGAGTGGAAAAGTATAAGCCTGGAGGCCAGAACACCTTTAAAGGAACTATTACAATTCAAAGGGAGAGATAGGACTTAGTATCAAAGGGAGAGTAGGACTTAGAGATGGAAACTTGGAGCTGAAAAAAGATCTGTTAGGGAGTTAAAATACATATGAGAATTTAAAGTTTTAGACGTGAAAAACAAGAAAGCAGATTGAATTTAAGCTGACAGTCTGATTCTCGAGTGGGTTATTTGGCAAAGTGTGGCTCTGTATCAACAAAGGTGGTGGGGAAATGCTTTAGTCTAATTTCTTCATAAATATCAGTGCCTCAGAGAAACCTCTGATAAGCCTTTCAAGAAAAGCAACTTTATCTCCAAGTCTTTATCCTTCAATCTATATAGTTATTAGTACACAGCCTGTCGCTCTCTCGAGTTTAAATCCAGAAGGACAGGGACACCTGGGTAGCTCATTCGGTTAAGCGTCCGACTCTTGATTTCAGCTCAGTCATGATCTCACAGTTGTGAGACTGAACCCTACTTCAGGCTCTGTGCTCGGCATGGAGCCTGCCTGGGATTCTCTGTCTCTTTCCCTCTCTCTCTTCCCCCGTCCCCAACTCACATGCTCCCCCTCTCTAGAAATTCTAAAAACTACAAAGTTTTAAGAAAAAATAAGAAATTTAAGCCCTGAAGGACAGAGACTGTTTTCCCTCAGGACTAAATCTATAACATTAAAAGCAATCTGTGACACTCAATAAAGATGTATTGATTTCAGGAAGAAATAAATGAGAGGAAGAAAAGGAAAAAGTCAAGGGCTGAAAGGGAATGGAGAATCCACAACGTGTGCTAGACACGCAGTTGGGATTTCTGGTAGATGAAAGATATCGAGGAACTCGAGAGATGTATTTCTGGAGATTTTGAGGTAAAAGCCATCTACATTGAAGTGATAGTTGAAATCAGATGGATTGTTGAAATTACCTGGGGAAATCTGGAACAGAGGTTAAAAAAAATCACACAGGGTTGAGACTAGTGTTTAAAAGAGAAACAATAGGTCACAGAAGGAACCTCGAGAAGATTAATCAGGGAATTAAAAACGGAGAACCAGGAAGAAGTAGTTGTGCAGAAGTCAAAGTAAACAGCATCTCAAAAAGAAGCCCTCTCTCTACTGACACCATGCTTTTGCCCTTCAAACATGCTACTATTGTAAATAACAAATGTAATAAAATATATATATAATGAATTGACTTGTTCAATATTCTGTTTAAGCTATTTTAGGGAAGCAGTGTAGAAAAGAGATTTAAAACATGAGCTCTGGAGTTCTATTATGGGTATGACTAAGTAAGCTTCTAAGAGACAATCCTCCCCAGATAGTAACTGTAAACTCCGAACAAAATATAAAAGCAGCCACTTGGAGGCCCTGGATAATGAACAAAGGAGGCAGGTTCTGGGGGCACAGTGGGGGTGGAACTTACAAGAATGGCCCAGGGCCTGAGGGCAGGAATGGTACTGCATCCAGCAGCTAAAAACTCCTAAACCAGCAGTCTTTTTGGCTAGATGATATCATCTTTAAAGTCCCCAGGAGGAGGAGAAACCCTGTCAACCAGAATTCTATATCCTGTGAGAATATACTTCAAGACTGAAAGTGTATATACTTCAAGACTGAAAGATACTTGCATTTATAAGAAAGCTATTCATATGTGTTACTAGTAGACCTATACTACAAGAACACTAAAGAAAGTTCAAGTTGAAGAGAAATGATACCCAAAGAAAATGTGTATCTTGAAGAAGTAACAGCAAACACTGGAAATGGTAAATACCTAGGAAAATATAAAAGACCAGTTCTTGGGACATCTGGGTGGCCCAGTCAGTTGAGTGTCCAACTTTGGTTGATTCTGTTTCTCTCTCAAAAATAAAACATTAAAAAAATTTAAAAAACTACTTCTTTTGCTTTTAACTTATTTTAAGCACGGATGGTTTATTTTATTATTTTTTAATAGAGAGCATGTGCACGTGAGTGAAGGAGGAACAGACAGAGGGAGAAAAATAATCTTAAGCAGGCTACACACTCAGTGCTGAGCCCAACACAGGGCTTGATCCCAAAGACACCAAGATCATGACCTGAGCCAAAATCAAGGTCAGACGCTCAACTCACTGAGCCACCCAGGTGCTCCAACACTGACAGTTTAAAGCAAAAAAAATTAACACTTCTTTGAAGAGTTCATAATGCATGTAAATGTAATGCATAAGGCAATTTCAAAGGATGGCACAGGAAGAGAGAATAAATTGCAAGATTTCTATATTTTACATGAAGTAGTACAATATTAATTCCAAATAGACTGAAAAGTTAAGGATGTATACCCTCAAAATTCATAGTACAACCTTTAGTGCAGCCACTAAAAAGTAAGGGAACAAGTATATCTAAGGAGTCAATAGACACATTAAAATGGAACTCAAAATCTATTTGAATACTTGAAGACATGAGAGTTTGGAGACAACAGAATTAAAAAGGATAGAGGATAACCAGCGAGATGACAGCCTTAAACACAACCTTATCAATTACCTTACATGTTAATGGCCTGAACACTGTAAAAGGCAGAGATTATCACACTGTACTTTTTTTGAGAGGCAAGATTATGCTGCCTACAAAATACGAATTAGAAAGATACAAATAGATATAATCATAAATATAGGTAGGTATTGATACCAGCGTTAGAATAAATGAAGTAAATATTGACAGACTTAAGGAAGAAACAAACAATTCCATAATAGTGGTTGGAGGTTTTCACACTCCTTTCCTACTAACTGATAAAACTAGAGAACCAATCAGTAAGGGAAGGGGAGAGTGGGCTGTAAAGAGGGAAGGAAGAAGAAAGGGAAGTTAGGGAGTGCAGGTTGAGTGAGAGAGGAATCTTTACAGGGTAATGGGAGCTAATCATGCCCCGTTTATGGAGGGAAACCAAATCAGGCTTACCACCAGAGATGTGGGACTAGAATGGAGGTTACCCACCAGTGAGAGTCAATCAAAAATAACTCCAGTGGATACTACACAATATGGCAAATAAAGCAGCCGGTGTGTCATAGCGGGAGAAAGTCCTGCAGAGCAAACAGGGCCAGCGAACTTGTTGGCCCATGCCTATTCCTGCAATGTCTCCAGTATCACTGCTCCCCAGGAACCAAGTGCTCCCCAATAAAAATTTAATTCTAACTGGGGATTGATGGAAATGACAGAAAATGACTAGATATAGAGAGCTAAGGGGAGAAAAAGCATGAATACCTCATCAAGATAAGTATGCAAAACACACTTCCCAAAGCACTAGAGGAAAATGTCAGTAAGAAAGAATAAATCAACGCAATAAAAATGAATTAAAAAATGCAAACAATAGAGCAAAACGTACATGACTTAATAAATAACCTTAAAATTTTAAAATATATAATCATCAAAATAAAAGCATACATACAAACATAATTCTAGATGGACACAAAGTAAGAGATCATTAGCGATTTGGAAGACAGTGCCAAGGAATTCACTGAACTCATATCACACAGAGATAAAACATTTTTAAATATGTGAGAGAAGTTAGATACAAGATACACTGAGAAGCCAATCTGAGAGACATCCTATAAGGAAGAAACCAGATAATGGCGAGAGGAATGGCTGAGGATATGGAGAACTAAAGAAAGACACAAATTCTCTGCTTGAAAATGCATAACAAATTCTAGGCAGGATAAATACTGATAAAGTTACACCTAGAAAAGTCAAAGTGAATCTCCAGCTACATAAAGACAAAATTTCAAGACTCCCAGAGAGAAAGTATACAATGGAATGATAATTATACTGAAAGCAGATTTGTCTTCAGCAGCAATATATATTGACAAAGGTAAATAGTTCCTTTGATTTGTGTAATGAAAACAATGAATCAAGACCATTATACCCAGTTTAAGTATCATATTCACATGGAAGAGGAGATAGATATTTTCAGACACATGAACACTAAGACTTTACTACTCAAAAACCTGGCTGAAAGATCTGCTGAAGGGTATACTTCAGCAAGGAAAAAAAGATGAAGACGAAATGAAGAGTCAGGATATAAGAAATCACAGAAATTAGTGAAATAAACTCTAGATTGTAAACAGTAATAACTGTAATGAGTGTGTTTATAAAGGGGACTAGAATTTTGAGTAATAAGATGAATAAGAGAAATTAAGGAAATAATCCAAGCATGTGAAGGGTCTTGCCTAGTCTATTCATTCATTTAATTCAGAAAATGTTTATAAAGTGGACAATACATGCCAGAAACTGTTGTTGGTTTTGGGAGTAAAGGACCAACAGTAAAATGTCCTATGCTCATGGAACTTACATTCTAGTAGGAGAAACCAAAAAATCACGAAAAATAATGTCAGGTGCTATGATAATTTAAGTAGGGTGATCAATAATTTGTTCTTAGAACCAGAATACCTTTGAAGGTGCAAGCAGTACTCTTATGCCAGGGGAACCTCTATAAACTAACACCATTCCATACAAACTCTGGCCATTCTGTGTGTATGTGTTATCTAAGCTTTAAGTGCTATGATGAAAAAGAAAAGCATAAGATAGTGACATTGGATATGTTTAGACATTGTTACAAAAATATGAAATTAACTATAAGTGAAAATTTTAGGATTTTCTATAAAATAATAGAAATAACTGAAAGCAAAGAGGGAATTACAACTATTCAACAAAAGGTCAGAAAAGCAAGAAAAGGCAAAGCAAAACAGAATATGGTAAGAGACTGATTGGATGCTAGGCGGGAGGACTAGGGAAGAAAAGGAATTATCAGGACCAGGGTGCTCTGGAATCCTGTGCACCCTTCCATGTGTTACACCCATCAGTCATGATCATTTTCACTTCTCAGCCAATCAATGAACTCAGACCTTGCGAGGCTGTATTTTTAAATTTTTGTTTCCCATGAAATGCGTCTTCAGTTATGTAATCAAAAGCAATAGAAAGAGGTTTAAGTTTTAAAATGGTGTGATAAAGGGAATATTTACCCTTTCTCTTCTCAGAAATCATCACAAAGTAATAAGGAGCAAAAGCACAAACTTCATCTTTGATTAAAATTAGAGGTATTGCAAACCCAAACCACAAATTATATGGAAGATCTTCCAAATGTGTGGGTATGGAAAGAGGCAGAGAAAGGATGCTCACAGAGGCAGATTACAGAAAAGGCCAGGAAAGATTTCTCTAAGATGAGGTCACATCTTTAGGTGCTATCTCAGAATCCTGTATTTGCTATAATGTACTTTGGCCCACCAATTGGTATTAGAAGCTTCCTGTATGTGGTTTATTATTTTTTTTTAAACAGGGAGGAAGCCTAAATGAACAATGGGACAGACAAGTCAGATTTGCAGGAAGATGTCTATCAATACAATAAGGGTGAGAAAATTACTATGAATTGAAGTAATAAGTTTAAGAATAAGTCATGGTCTCTACATTACTTTGTAATGAAATATTTGCTAGCTTGAAACAGCCCAGTCTGCTCCTCAACATGCCTCCCACCAATAGCTGGTGAACCTCACCTACCCCTCCTAAAAATTATTTTTAAAAAAGAGAATACTATAGAACACATTTATGAACAGTACTTCAAAAATGCCAAGGAAATATTAGCCAACATAAGGACCATGAAGAAGTTGGGATGCCAGGAAGATCATGTTTATAGCTTTACATGGTATATATGTGTATTTTAAAATAATATTTTCATGTGATGAAAAATTATGTGAGTTCCTCCAACTGCTAAAAAAATCATTTATGCAATTCAACATAATTCTTTATGAAAAAAGTCAGAATGATGTAAGTATGTCCTTAAAAGATCAAATACCTCAAGGCAAAGTCAGCTTTGACCATAATTTAAGCATTAGAAATGTTCTCATTAAGAATCAGCAGCAAGACCAGATGTGTACTTTCACCGTTTATCACTCTTCTGATGAAAAAAAAAAAATTTAATTAAAGGATAAAATTGAAAGAGAGGAGGTAACATAATTTTTATTTGCTGTTTATTAGCTTATTTACTCAGAAAACAAAATAATCAGCCAAAAATTTGTTAGAAACAATAACAGAATGTGGTAAATTGACTAAGTAAAATTTAATATACAGAAATCAAGAACTTTCACGTGTATTGGAGGTATAACTGGGAAAATTTCTCACTTAAAATAGCAAACAAAAAAGGTGAATAGCATGGAATGAATTTAACAAATAATGTATCAGATCTATATGAAAACAACTTGAGAGACAACATGAAATAGAAAGGCATATAATCAGCAATGTCAGTATTCCCTAAATGAATCTTTAAATTTAATGCAATCCAAGTAAAAATGTCAACAGAATATTTGGGGGTTGGTGATAAGGACTGAAGAAGTTGACTTTAAAATTCATGGGGTGCCTGGGTGACTCGGTTAAACGTCCAACTTCCACTCAGGTCATAATCTTCCGGTTCGTGGGTTCGAACCCTGCA
The DNA here is from genome assembly GCF_046562875.1 of Panthera onca. Taxonomy (NCBI): domain Eukaryota; kingdom Metazoa; phylum Chordata; class Mammalia; order Carnivora; family Felidae; genus Panthera; species Panthera onca. The sequence goes on along the minus strand of NC_138355.1, from coordinate 12,101,523 downwards.
TCAGGCTTTGTGCTGACAGCTGGGAGCCTGGAGCCTACTTCAGATTCTGTGTCTCCCTCTTTCTCCACCTCTCCCCTGGTCACACTCTGTCTTTCCTCTCTCTCAAAAATAAACATTAAAATAATTTTTAAAATTCATATATAAAAACAAACAAGAATAGTCATTAAATTTTGGGGGGAAAAAAGAGTAGTAGAAGGAGGAGCTGGCCCAATTGTCTATTAAACATATTAGAAAGTGACAATAAGTATTTGTAAAAGCGAAATAGTGGAAATTTCTAAATAAGGAGATAATATGCAGGCTTTAAAAAAGGAAGAATGTGGGACACTTTATGTACTGATATAAAAGATGTACAACATTTTGTTAAAAGAACCCATGAATAAAAGCTAATGTCTTTGTCATTTTTGTGTGAAAAAAAAAGAAGCAGAACTGTGTATACTGCACTCCCCTTTATGTAAAAATGGGGGCAATGTGATTACTGAATTCAGAAACTAACATACATAGACGATCTCTGGAGGCATTCCGAAGATATTGCTAATATGAGTTGCTTCTGGAGAAAGAAAACTGGTGACCTATGGGATAGGTAAGAGAAAGATCTCTTCACTGTTACATCCTTTGGTTCTTCTGCATTTTGTATAATTTTGAAAAATAAGTCAATATAGAAATATTTTATAATTTTTGGAATGTGTCCCATTTCAATTATCAAATGCCACCTATCTGGTCACTTCTGTTGAATCAAGAAGACAATATGCTTTGGGTAATTTATGATGCTTGTACATCACTATAGCAGCTCTATCAGATATCCTCCAAAGCGAAGATCAGGAAAATTCTCACATTAGACCATTATGGATATTTGCAAGGGTTGGAAGCCAACTTTGCTTGTCTGTTGCAGGAATGAAAAAAGAAAAAAAAAACTCAGGAAAAAAAGTCAGGGTGGTCGGTAGGCCGCTGGACACATTTTCTCCTATGGTGGTCTGGTGTTCTGATTGTTACAGTAACATTGGGCTTTTTATTTCACAATGGCCCATTTTGGTAATTTTTATGCAAAACCCCATTCACTTCAATTTTGGAGTTAACTTCATACAGTTCTCATTGTCTTTATGTAAATGTTTCTAATTTATGGCTATAATCCTACCATACACTGTAAATTTTCCAGAGATTAACAACACTTTCTGATCCATGCAATGGATCACAGGACCAACCCTGTCCTTACAACGTAATCAACAATGAGATTTTTCTGTTGGTTTGAGGCTTTTGGAGTCAGAAACTGGCAATATGCTTAAGCCATGTTATAGTAAGCCATATACTGCTCCATAATACTTATTTCATATCCATATATTTCACTTGGTAAATGCTGTCACTTAGCATAGCAAAGGGTGAGAATCAAGAATTTTAATATTTAGTTTACAGACTTCCAGGATAAATCCAGAAATAGACCCCAGCACTAGAGTGCCTTCTAGCACACGGAAAAACACGTGTGGTGCCTATGGTAACACCGGTTGTATATTGTTTGGCTCCTCAAATAAAACAAAAATTAGAAAAAAATATACACCACCACAAAATAAAAACAGAAAGCAAAAAACTATAAGATGTAAATATTTGGATAACTCTCAAACCTTTTTGCTGAACTTTCAAACATAAAATTTGAAGTTTCCAGCCTTGATTAGACACCCAATTCATAATCTGGGATCCAGTACCTACTCCCCAGACATTAGCAATTGCATCTTTCTCACGGCTACACTTTTGTTAGATGAAGAATGTCCTGGCAACAGATTTTACGGATGGAAGTAGTGGTTAGGAACTCTTTATGCGTGCCAGGTTTTTAAACACACTTCTTTCCTTCAGGATTGGAGTTGGGGCTCAAGCCAACAGTGCTTCATCAGGAAGGTTTGGCATTGCTCAGCAGAGAGATGCATGAGACAAATGAGAGATAGAAGCGTTGTGTAGAACAAGAGGGGTTCAGTGAAATGACAGTAGGGCCCCACTTTCTATATCAGGTAGTGAACAGACACTGCCTGGGGGCTGTCACTCATTTCCTTTATTCCTGTTCTTTTTAAGGAGTACAGTTGACCCTTGAGCACAAACAAGGGGGTTAGGGGTGTCAACCCTTGCAGTCAAAAATTCACATGTAACAACTTTTTAACTTCTCCAAAAGTTAAGTTTTAGTAGCCTGCTGTATTGGAAGCTTTTTTGATAACATAAACAGTTGATTAGCACATATTTTCAATTTTGATTTAATTTAATTTATTTTTTATTTTAGCACAGGTAACATACAGTGTTATATTAGTTTCAGGTGTACAATATTGTGATTCAACAATTTCACATCACCCAGTGCTCATCACAACAAGTGCATTCCTTAATCCCCATCACCCATTTCACCCATCTCCCCCATCCACCGCCCCGCCCGGTAATCATTAATTTGATCTATAAAGTTAAGAATCTGTTTCTTGGTTTGCCTTTCTCTCTCTCTCTCTCTCTCTCTCTCTCTCTCTCTCTCTCTCTTTTCTTTTGCTCATTTGTTTTGTTTCTAAATTCCACATATGAGTGAAATCATATGGTATTTGTCCTTCTCTGAGTGGCTTATTTCACTTAGCATTATACCCTCTAGCTCCATCCAGGTCATTACAAATGGCAAGATTTCATTATTTTTATGGTTGAATAATATTACATTATATATACATCCGTATATACATACATACACACATACGTACATATACATACATACACATGGCCCATTATGTTTATGTATATGTATATATATATGTATGTATGTAATTATGTATGTGTATGTGTGTGTGTGTGTGTGTGTGTGTGTGTACATATGTATGTATATACCACATCTTCAGTCATTCAGTTTTGGATGGACACTTGGGCTTCCATAATCTGGCTATTGTAAATAATGCTATAATAAGCATAGGAGTGCATGTATCTCTTTGAATTAGTGGTTTTTGTATTTGGGGGATAAATACACAGTAGTGTGATTACTGGATCATAGGGTAGTTCTATCTTTAATTTTCTAAGGAATCTTCATATTGTTTTCCAGAGTGGCTGTACCAGTTTGCACTCCCACCAACAGTGCAAGAGGGTTCCTTTTTCTCCACATCCTCTCTAACACCTGTTATTTGTGTTTTTCATGTTAGCCATTCTGACAGATGTGAGGTGATAATCTCATTGTAGTTTTGATTTGTATTTCCCTGGTAATACATGATTTTTTTTCATGTGTCTGTTGGCCATCTGGAGGTTGCTTTTTTTTTTTATTGTTACTTTGCTGTGCTAAATCTTTTTTTTTTTTATGTAGTCCCAATAGTTTATTGGACTATTATTATCTTCCCTTGCATTAGGAGACATATTAGAAAAATGTTGCTATGGTAGATGTCAGAGACATTACTGCCTGAGCACTCTTCTAGGATTTTTATGGTTTCAGAACTCACATCTAGGTCCTTAATTCATTTTGAATTTATTTTTGTGTATGGTATAAGAAAATGGTCCAGTTTCATTCTTTTGCATGTAGCTGTACAGTTTTCCCAACACAATTTGTTGAAAAGACTTTCTTTTTCCCATTGGATATTCTTTCCTGCTTTGTGAAAGATTACTTGACCATATAATTGTGGGTTTATTTTCAGGTTCTCTATTCTGTTCCTTTGATCTATTTTTGTGCCAGTACCATACTGTTTTGATTACTACAGCTTTGTAACATAACTTGAAGCATGGAAATGTGATGCCTCCAGCTTTGCTTTGCTTTTTCAAAATCTCTTTCATTATCTTGGGTAACTTGTGGTTCCATATAAATCTTGGGACTGTGATGGAGGAGCCAAGATGGCTGAACAGCCTGGAAGTTTTTTGCGTCTTGCATCCATGAAATATAGCCAGACCAACACTAAACCATCCTACACACCTAGAAAACTGATTTAAGGATTAACACAGTGATCTTCACAACCTAAACCACAGAACTCAGCAGGTATGCGGTGAGGAGAGGAGAACTGGGGGAGAGAGGAGACGCAGAGGGCAAGGAGCTGTTTTTGCTGGTGGAGAGAGGATGGAGATGGAGAGGGGAGAGTATGGTAAAAGCACCCCTCCCCCAAAAGCAGCTGGAGACAAAGTGGAAAAGCGGAAACAGCCGCATGGACTGAACTAAAAGAAAAAGGAGAGAGGAGAGGGTTTAAATTCCATTAAGACTCTATAAACAGAGGGAGTGCAGAGTCTAAAACTCCGCAGCTCAATACCTGGTAGTGCTCTGGTGGGAAGGGAAACTCCCCAGGAGTAGAGTGAAGTTCGTGGGGTCTTTGGGTCACATGGGGAGAGATGCTTCCCCTGCTGGGAGGACATTTGGTAGAGGTGGTGAGGTTTCGCCATGGGCAAAGGTCCCAGCATACCTTGGAGAATGGCCATATCCACTGGTGCTGGAGCAAGGATGTTAAGGGTGAAGGCTGGCACCAGATGTGTGTTGTGATTTTCCATAATCCCTGAAATGCTGTTGCCACACAATCATGTGAACTTTTTCTGGGATGGGCTGGCACCCAACCACAGTCTCTGGGCATCAGCAGCAGCATGGTCCCTCAAACGTTCCTGGGTGCAGCTGGCACGTGGCCATTGCTCAATGAGACCCTACCACAGAGGGTCAGAATGGGTCAAAGCCACAGTCCTTCAGAAGTGAGGGGTTGGGAAACACAGCAACATCTGAGATAAAACTCAGGAGGGAGGAGCCGCCTGGCATCCTGATGGCTTGGTCACAGACGGTGTAAAAGTGGAGAGTAGATGGAAGCCAGAGACAGAGGACAGGCTTGTGATTGCTGATGGGGGAGAACAGAGTTTTGATACTAGAGACTGGATAGCTGGGTGACACCATTTTCACCGCTCCCGTGCATGCACATACACACTTACAAGTGCCACAACAGTCCACCCCAGTAAGCTAAGCAGCGCCATCTCGTGGAGAACGGAGTTGTTACATGAAGACTCGCCCAACTGGACCAACCTTGCTCTTCAGGAACACCACAAGTTTCTCTGCCTGATTAGTTTATGGACCATAAAGTGCTTCATAGTTTAACTTCTAGGGGAAATGATGTAATTTCAATCATATTTCAGTCTGTTCACTGGTCAATCTATTCAATTTTATTTTTTGTTCTTTTTGTTTCTTTTCTCTTTCTTGAATACAGAAAGAAAAAAATTATTTTTATTTTCAATTTTTATTAAAAATATTTTCCTTTTTTCTACTGTATTTTTTACTTTTTTGTAATTTTTTCAAATTCTATTTTACTTCCATCATTTCATTTTATTCTATTTCATTATATTCATTTTTTCAAATTTTCAAACACTTTTCTTTCTTTTCTCTTTTTTCTTTTCTTTTTTCCTTTTTCCCATTTTTTTCTCTAATCTATCAAGCTCCGTTCAACACCCAGACCAAAACAGACCTAGGATCTAGCATTATTTATTTGATTTCTGTGTATGTGTGTGTTGTTTTTAATTTTTTAATTTTATTTTTTTACCTAATTAATTCCTTTTCTTCCTTCAAAGTGATGAAATGAAGGAATTCACCCCAAAAGAAAGAGCAGGAATAAATGACAGTCAGGGACTTAATCAACTCAGATACAAGTAAGATGTCTGAACCAGAATTTAGAATCACATTAATAAGAATACTAGCTAGGGTTGAAAATAGATTAGAATTCCTTTCCACGGAGATAAAAGAAGTAAAAGGTAGTCAGGATGAAATAAAAAATGTTGTCACTGAGCTGCATTCTCGAATAGATGCCATGGTGGCAAGGATGGATGTGGAAGAAGAGAATCAGTGATATAGAGGACAAACTTATGGAGAATAATGAAGCAGAAAAAAAAAGAGAGACTAAGGCAAAAGAGCACGATTTAAGAATTAGAGAAATCAGTGACTCCTTAAAAAGGAACAACATCAGAATCATAGGGGTCCCAGAAGATGAAGAGAGAGAAAAAGGGATAGAAGGGTTATGTGACCAAATCATAGCACAAAACTTTCCTAATGTGGGGAAAGATACTGACATCAAAATCCAGGAAGCACAGAAGACCCCCATTAGATTCAACAAAAACCGACCTTTAACAAGGTATATCATAGTCAAATTCACAAAATACTCAGGCAAGGAAAGAATCATGAAAGGAGCAAGGGGAAAAAATGTCCTTAACCTACAAGGGAAGACAGATCAGGTTTGCTGCAGACCTATCCACAGAAACTTGGCAGGACATAAAGGAGTGGCAGGATATATTCAATATGCTGAATCAGAAAAATATGCAGCCAAGAATTCTTTATTCAGAAAGATTGTCATTGAAAATAGAAGGAGAGATTAAAAGTTTCCCAGACAAACAAAAATTAAAGGAGCTCATGACCATGAAACCAGCCCTGCAAGAAATTATAAGGGAGATTCTCTGAGGGGAGAAAAGACAAAAAAAAGAAAAGAAAAAAGATCAAGGGCAACAAAGACTAGAAAGGACCAGAGAATACTACCAGAAACTCCAACTCTACAAGAAACATAATGGTAATAAGTTCATATCTTTCAGTACTCACTCTAAATGTCAATGGACTAAATGCTCCAATCAAAAGACATAGGGTAACAGAATGGATAAGAAAACAAGATCCATCTATATGCTATTTACAAGAGACTCACTTTAGATCTAAACACACATTCAGATTGAAAGGGGATGGAGAACCATCTATCATGCTAATGGTTGACAAAAGAAAGCCGGAATAGCCATACTTATATCAGACAATCTAGACTTTAAAATAAAGACTGTGACAAGAGATGAGGAAGGGCATTATATCATAATTAAGGGGTTTTTCCATCAAGAAGACCTAACAATTGTAAACATTTATGCTCCAAATGTGAAGCACCCAAATATATAAATCAATTAATAACAAACATAAAGAAACTTATTGATAATAATACCATCATAGTAGGGGACTTCAACACCCCACTTACAGCAATGGGCAGATCATCTAAACAGAAAATCAATAAGGAAATAATGGCTTTGAATGACACACTGGCCAGATGGGCTTAACAGATATATTCAGAACATTTCATCCTGAAGCAGAGGAATATACATTCTTCTCCAGTGCACATGGAATGTTCTCCAGAATAGATCACATACTGGGACACAAATCAGCCCTCAACACGTACAAAAAAATTGAGATCATACTGTGCCTATTTTCAGACCACAATGCTATAAAACTCAAAATCAACCACAAGAAAAAACTTGGAAAGGTAACAAATACTTGGAGACTGAAGGACATCCTACTAAAGAATGAATGGGCTAACCAAGAAGTTAAAGAGGAAATTAAAAAGTATATGGAAGTCAATGAAAATGATAACACCACAGCCCAAAACCTTTGGGACGCAGCAAAAGCGGTCATAAGAAGGAAGTATATAGTAATACAGTCCTTCCTAAAGAAGGAAGAAAGGTCTCAGATACACAATCTAACCTTATGCCTTAAGGAGCTGGAAAAAGAGCAGCAAATAAAACCCAAAACCAGCAGAAGACAGGAAATAATAAATATTAGAGCAGAAATCAATGCTATCAAAACCACGAAAACAGTAGAACAGATCAATGAAACTAGAAGCTGGTTCTTGAAAGAATTAACAAAATTGATAAACCACTAGCCAGTTTGATCAAAAAGAAAAAGGAAAGGACCCAAATAAATAAAATCAAGAATGAAAGAGGAGAGATCACAACCAACACAGCAGAAATAAAAACAATAATAAGAGAATATTTTAAGCAATTATATGCCAATAAAATGGGCAATCTGGAAGAAATGGACAAATTCTTAGAAACATATAAACAACCAAAACTGAAACAGGAAGAAATAGAAAATTTGAACAGGCCCATAACCAGTAAAGAAATTGAATTAGTAATCAAAAATCTCCCTCAAAACAAGAGTCAGGGCCAGATGGCTTTCCAGGGGAATTCTACCAAACCTTTAAGGAAGAGTTAACACCTATTCTCTTGAAGCTGTTCCAAAAAATAGAAATGTAAGGAAAACTTCCAAACTCTTCCTATGATGCCAGCATTACCTTGATCCCCAAATCGACAAAGACCCCACTAAAAAGAAGAACTATAGACCAATTTCCCTGATGAACATGGATGCAAAAATCCTCAACAAGATATTAGCCAATATGATCCAACAATACATTAAAAGAATTATTCACACGACCAAGTGGGATTTATACCTGGGGGGGGGGGGGGCAGGGCTGGTTCAATATCTGCAAAGCAATCAATGTGATTATTCACATCACTAAAAGAAAGGACAAGAACCACACGTTCCTCTCAATAGATGCAGAGAAAGCACCTGACAAAGTACAGCATCCTTTCTTGATAAAAACCCTCAAGAAAGTAGGGATAGAAGGATCATGCCTCGATATCATAAAAGCCATATATGAAAGACCCAATGCTAATATCATCCTCAATGGGGAAAAACTGAGAGATTTCCCCCTAAGGACAGGAACAAGACAGGTATGTCTACTCTCACCCCTGTTATTCAACATAGTATTGGAAGTCTTAGCCTCAGCAATCAGACAACACAAAGAAATAAAAGGCATCCAGATTGGCCAAGAGGAGGTCAAAATTTCACTCTTCACAGATGACATGATACTCTATATGGAAAACCAAAAAGATTCCACCAAAAAACTGCTAGCTCTGATCCATGAATTCAGCAAAATTGCAGGATATAAAATCATTACACAGAAATTGGTTGCATTCCTATATACTAACAATGAAGCAACAGAAAGAGAAATCAAGGAATTGATCCCATTTACAGTTTCACCAAAACCCATAAAATACCTAGGAATAAATCTAACCAAAGAGGTGAAAAATCTATACACTGAAAACTATAGAAAGCTTATGAAAGGAATTGAAGAAGACACAAAAAAATGGAGAAAGATTCCATGATCCTGGATAGGAAGAACAAATATTGTTAAAATGCCAATACTACCCAAAGCAATCTACATATTAAATGCAATACCTATCAAAATAACACCAGCATTCTTCACAGAGCTGGAACAAACAATTCTAAAATTTGTATGGAACAAGAAAAGACCCCGAATGGCCAAAACAATCTTGAAAAAGAAAATCAAAGCAGGAGGCATCACAATCCCAGACTTCAAGCTATACTACAAAGCTATAATCATCAAGACAGTATGGTACTAAAACAAAAACAGACACTCAGATCAATGGAACAGAATAGAGAACCCAAAATGGACCCACAAACATATGGCCAACTAATCTTTGACAAAGCAGGAAAGAATATCGAATGGAATAAAGACAGTCTCTTCAGCAAATGGTGCTGGGAAAACTGGACAACGACATGCAGAAAAATTAACCTGGACCACTTTCTTACACCATACACAAAAAAATAAACTCAAAATGGATGAAAGACCTAAACATAAGACAGGAAACCATCAAAATCCTCAAGGAGAAAGCAGGCAAAAACCTTTTTGACCTTGGCCACAGCAAATTTTTACTCAACACGTGCTGGAGGCAAGGAAACAAAAGTAAAAATGAACCACTGGGACCTCATTAAAATAAAAAACTTCTACACAGCGAAGGAAACCATCAGTAAAACTGAAAGGTAACTGATGGAATGCGAGAAGATATTTGCAAATGACATATCAGATAAAGGGTTAGAATCCAAAATCTGTAAAGAACTTATCAAACTTAACACCCCCCCCAAAAAAAACCCAAATAATCCAGTGAAGAAATGGACAAAAGACATGAATACATACTTCTCCAAAGAGGACATCCAGATGGCCAATTGACACATGAAAAAATGCTCAACATCCTCATCATCAAGGAAATACAAGTCAAAACCACAATGAGATGCAACCTCACACCTGTCAGAATGGCTAACATTAACAACTCAGGCAACAACAGATGTTGGTGAGGATGCAGAGAAAGAGGATCTCTTTTGCATTGCCAGTGGGGATGCAAATTGATGCAGCCACACTGGAAAACAGTATGGAGGTTCCTCAAAAAATTCAGAATAGAACTATCTTATGACCCAGCAGTTGCACTACTAGGTACTTATCCAAGGGATACAGGTGTGCTGTTTCGAAGGGGCACATGCACCCCAATGTTTATAGCAGCACTATCAACTATAGCCAAAGTATGCAAAAGCCCAAATGTCCATTGATAGATGAATGGATAAAGAAGGTGTGGTGTATATATATATATATATATATATATATATATATATATACACACACACACACACATATATATATATATACACACACACACACAATGGAGTATTAATCGGCAATCAAAAAGAATGAAATCTTGCCATTTGCAACTATGTGGATGGAACTAGAGGGTATTATGCTAAGTGAAATTAAGTCAGTCAGAGGAAGACAAATACCTTATGACTTCACTCATATGAGGACTTTAAGATACAAAACAGATGAACATTAGGGAAGGGAAGCAAAAATAATATAAAAACAGGGAGGGGGACAAAACATAAGAGACTTAAATACGGAGAACAAAACAGAGTTACTTGAGGGGTTGTGGGAGGGGGAATGGACTAAATGGGTAAGGGACATTAAGGAATTTACTCCTGAAATCATGGTTGCACTATATGCTAACTAACTTGGATATAAATTTAAAAAATAAAATTAAAAAATAAAAAATAAAAAATAAATAAATAAATAAAACATTAAATAAAAAAAGAAAGATAATGGGAAAATGCAAATAAACAAACATAAAAAATAAATTTTGGGATTGTTTGGTCTAGTTCTTAAAAAAAATGCTGTTGTTATTTTCATAGGGATTGTATTAAATGCGCAGAGTGCTTTGAGTAGTATAGACATTTTAAGAATAATTATTCTTTCCATCCATGGACATGGCATGTCTTTCCATTTCTTTGCATCATCTTCAATTTGTTTCATCAATGCTTTATAGTTTTGAGTGTACAGGTCTTTCACCTCTTTGGTTAGGTTTATTTCTAGCTTTCTTACTATTTTGGGTGCAATTGTAAATGAGATTGATTTCTTAATTTCTCTTTCTACTGCTTCATTACTGATGTATAGAAATGCAACAGATTTCTGCACATTGATTTTGAAACCTGCATCTGTACTGAATTCATTTATCAGTTCTAGCAGGTTTTTTTTAAGTTTATTTATTTATTTTGAGAGAGAGACAGAGAGAAAGAGAGAAGAGCAGAGAGAGAGGGAGAGGGAGAAAAAATCCCAAGCAAGCTCTGCACTGTCAGCTCAGAGCCTGATGCAGGGCTCAAACTCACGAATCATAAGATCATGACCTGAGCCAAAACCAAGAGTTGGATGCTTAACCAACTGAACCACCCAGGCGTCCCAGTTCTAGCATTTTTTTGCTGGAGTTTTTAGAGTTTTCTATATATAGTATCATGTCACCTGCAAATAGTATAAGTTTTACTTCCTCACCAATTTGATGCCTTTTATTTCTTCTTCTTGTTTGATTGTTGTGGCTAGGAATTCCAGAACTATTTTTTTAAGTTTATTTATTTATTTTTAGAGAGAGAGAGGCAGAGAGAGAGGTAGAGTGAAACCCAAGAAGGCCCTGTGCTGTCAGGGCAGAGCCGGATGCAGGGCTCAATCTCACAAACTGAGATCATAACCTGAGACAAAATCAAGAGTTCAATGTTGAACCGACTGAACCATTCAGGCACCCCAAGGACTTCCAATACTATGTCGAATAAAAGTAGTGAGAGTGGACATCTTTATCTTGTTCCTAACCTTAGGGAGAAAGCTCTGTTTTCCCCCGTTGAGTATGACGTTTGCTGTGGGTTTTCAATATGTCACCTTTATTATTTGAGATATGTTCCTTTGAAACCTTCTTTGTTGAGGGCTTTTATCATGAGTGGATGTTGTACTTTGTCAAATGCTTTTTCTGTATTTATTGAAAGGATCATGTGGTTTTATCCTTTCTCTTATTGTGTGATGTATCACATTGATTGACTTGTAAATATTGAATTAACTTTACATCCCAGGAATAATCTTACTTGATCATGGTGAATGGTTTTATTAATGTCTTGTTGGATTTGGTTTGCTTGTATTTTGTTGAGTTTTGCATGTATGTTCATTAGAGATATTGACCTGTAGTTATCTTTTTTTTATAGTGTCTTTGACTGGTTTTGATATCAGGGTGATACTGGCCTCATAGAATGAATTTGTATGTTTTCTTTCTTTTCCTATTTTTTGGAATAGTTTGGGTAGAAAAGGTATTAACTCTTCTTTAAATTTTTGGTAGAATTTTCCTGTGAAGCTCTCTGGTCCTGGACTTCTGTTTGTTGGTGGCAAAAAAATTGGTTGATTACTGAATCAATCTCCTTCCTGGTAATTGGTCTGTTCAAATTTTCTATTTCTTTCTGTTTCAGTTTTGGTAGTTTATATGTTTCTAGGAATTCATTTCTTCTAGATTGTCTAATTTGTTGTCCTGTGGCTTTTCATAATATTCTCTTACAATTGTTTGTATTTCTGTGGTGTTGGATGTTATTTCTCCTATTTCATTTGTGATTTTGTTTCAGTTCTCTCTCTCTTTTTCTCTCTCGTTTTGATGATGATTTTGGCTAGAGGCTTATCATTTTTTTTGATCTTTTCAAAGAACCAGCCCCTAGTTTCATTGATCTCTTCTTCCTTTTTTTTCCTTTCATTTCTATATCATTTGTTTCTGCTCTAAGCTTTATTATTTCCTTCCTTCTGTTGATTTTGGGTTTTGTTTGTTATTATTTTTCTAGCTCCTTTAGGTGTAAAGTTAGATTGTTTATTTGAAATTTTTCTTGCATTTGAGGTAGGCCTGTGTTGCAAGAAACTTCCTTCCTATTACAACTTTGGCAGCATCCCAAAGGTTTTGGACTATTGTGTTTTCATTTTTATTTATTTCCATGTACTTTTTGATTATTCTTTGATTTCTTGGTTGACCCATTCATTATTTAGTAGCATGTTATTTAACCTCCATGTATTTTGTGGTCTTTCCATATTTTGTCTTGTGGTTGATTTCTAGTTTCACAGAATTGTAATAAAAAAAGATGCATCAATATTTTTTGAGTTGTTGAGACTTGTTTTGTGGCCTAATATGTGATCCATTCTGGAGAATGTTCCATGTGCACTTGAAAAGAATGTATATTCTGCTGTTTTAGGATTGAATGTTCTGAATATATCTGTTAAATTCACCTGCCCAGTGTGTCATTCAAAGCCATTGTTTCCTTGTTGATTTTCTGTTTAGATCATCTGTCTATCAATGTAAATGGGTTGTTAAAGTCCCCTACGATTATTGTATTACTGTTGATTAGTTCCTTTATGTTTTTTATTAACTGTTTTCTATATTTGGGTGCTTTCATGTTGGGTACATATATTTATAATTATTACATCTTCTTGTTGGATTGTCCCATTCATGATTATATAGTGTCCCTCTTTGTCTTTTTTATAGACTTTGTTTTTATTGGGCTGTTGTCCAGTATAAATGTTGCTATTCTGGCTTTCTTTTGATATCCATTTACATGATAAATGTTTCTCCATTTCATCACTTTCAATCTGCAGGTGTCTTTAGATGTAAAAAGAGCTTCTTGTAGGCAGCATAGAGATAGGTCTTGTTTGTTTTTTTAATCCACTCTGCCACAGCTGAGAGTCTTACAGAGTTTCCTTTGTATATAAGCATCTTCTTTTCTCTTGCAACCTTTAAACTTCTTTCCTTCACTATTTTTTTTTTTTGCAATTTTAATTACTATATGTCTTGATGTGGACCTCCTTGGGTTGAATTTGTTGGGGGCTCTCTGTGCCTCCTGAATCTTGATTCTGTTTCCCTTCTTAATTTTGGGAAGCTATTATTTGCTCAGCTACATTTTCTGCACTCCTTTCTCTCTTCTTTTTTTTCTTAGATCCCTGTAATGGGAATGTTATCATGCCTGATGGAGTCACTGAGCTCTCTAAATCTATTCTCATGATGTAGTGTTTGTTTCTCACCTGTTCAGCTTGACTCTTACTCTATTCTCCAGGTCACTGATACATTCCTGTAGCCTACTATTTATTCCATCTATCATATTTTTAATTTCATTTACTGAGTTTTTTTTTAAATCTCTGATATGTTTTTTTGAATCTCTTTGCCAAGGATCTCACTGATGTCCTCTACCCTTTTCTTGAGTCCAGTGTCTTTAAAATAATTACTTTAAATTCTCTATCAGACATATTACTTATTTCTGTTTTTTTTAGATCTTCTGTGATATTTCCTGTTCTTTTAATTGGGACATATTTGTCTCCTCACATTGTCTACCTCTCTGTGTCTGTTTCTCTGTGTTAGGAAAGTCAGGTACATCTTCTGCTCTTAAAAGTAGGGGCTTTTTAAAGAAGCCCTGTAGTGCCCTGCAGTGGAGTGTCCCCTGTTCACCAGGACCTGACCCTTCAGGGGAATCTCCTATGTGTGTTGCTTACATCCTGCTATTTTGTCTGGGTTGCTTTTTCCTTTCAATCCAGATATCTGCACTGACTCTCTGCCTATTGTGGACTGTGCTTGCTCTCTATGATGTTATTGAAACCCAGGCCAACCAGCACTGAGACGGTGTGAGGCAGCAATATTAGAAAAAAAACTTACAGTTTTTATTTAAATTTCATTTAGTTAACATACAGTGTAAGATTAGTTTCAGGTGCACAATATAGTGATTTAGCACTTCCATACCACACCTGGTGCTCATCACAAGTGCTATCCTTCATCCCCATCACCTATTTTATCCATCTTTCCCACCAACCTCCCCTCTGGTAACCATCAAGTATTAGAAAATTTGCACTGAGCTACTAATCCTGGGTCATATCCTCTACTGCCTGGTGGGCACATGACAGTGGTGGTGATGGCTGGGGGCACTCAGTGTCTGTGTGTGGGGTACCTGGGCAGGGCAAATTTGCACTGAGCCATTAGTCCTAGCATAGATACCCCAAAGCATGGTGCTTGCAAAGGCATGGTGTGTGGAGGTGGTAGCTGGGTAGGGTGCAACACAACATTAACAAAATTTACACCCAGTCCAGGGCTGAGGCCAACAGGCTTGGAATGGGCAAGTCCTCATCGTGCACCTAGGGTGCACTTTTAGCTGTTAGGTAGCAAGTGTTTTGCAACACCACTTCCTGCAGATGGCTTTGTGTTTATGCTAGGGGGCAGGGGAGGAAAATGGAATCTGCCAGCTACTTTTTTTCCCAGAAAAGTCCCCAAACACACTCCAAAATCAGTATAAACACATCTCCCTCCTGTTCTACACACTGCCACTTCTTTGTTGCCTCTCCATGGGTTGTTGTCTTTTTAAGGGCAGGGACTGGGCGATCACTGGCTCTCCAGGATCACTCAGTGCTGAGTCAGCTGACTTCTAAAGCTCCAGGCTCCAAGTCCTACTGGTTATACAAACTCATGGAATTCAGCTCCTCTGGTTTTCCAGGCCAGACGTTATAGATGTTTGTTTTCCTGTGTGGTCTCTCTGGTGCTTTCCCCTCTCTGCACCCACAGTGCCCTCCCTCCTGCGGGCAGCTCCCAACCACACTTTCTGTCCTTTCTAAACTCTCAGATGCAGCTTCTCTACATTTAGTTGTGGAGGTTTTTTTTGCCAGTCTTTGGATCACTCTCTGGTTTCTTCCTTTCTTTCTTTTCTTTCTTTCTTTCTTTCTTTCTTTCTTTCTTTCTTTCTTTTCTTTCTTTCTTTCTTAGATGTGAGTGATATCTGGTTGTAAATGTGGAACAAGTGAGCTTAGAGTTCTCCTACTCTGCCATCTTCCCAAGGGGCTCAAAGCACATTTTTTATGTTATGTGTATTATATATGGCTTTCTTACAATAAAGGAAGCTAGAGAGAAGAAAATGTTATTAAGTAAATCAGGAGTAAAGAAAAACACATTTATAGCACTGTTCTGTATTTATTGAAAAAAGAAAATGTAGAAGTGGGCCTGCACAGTTCAAACCTGTGTTGTGTTCAAGGGTCATCTGTATTTCCAAATGTAACTTTGTTCTCTCTTTCCTTATTCTCTCACTCTCTTTTGGAAGTCTCACCTGTGTTCATGGGTTTAATAATGATTTCACTTCTTTACTAGTTTTGTCCAGGTGTAGCTTGTTGCTCTATTCCAGTCCTATTTCTTCAAATGGGACAGATTTATTTAGAATATTTCACTATCAGGGACGCCTGGGTGGCTCAGTCGGTTAAGCGTCCAACTTCGGCTCAGGTCACGATCTCGCGGTCCGTGAGTTCGAGCCCTGCGTCAGGCTCTGGGCTGATGGCTCAGAGCCTGGAGCCTGGAGCCTGCTTCCGATTCTGTGTCTCCCTCTCTCTCTGACCCTCCCCCGTTCATGCTCTGTCTCTCTCTGTCTCAAAAATAAATAAACGTTAAAAAAATTAAAAATAGAATATTTCACTATCACTGCAGACCTAACATCTCTAAAAACCCTCATCATCACCTCACTTGTGTGGGGTTCCCCATCTTTTACACTAACAGACTCCTCCTCAGTCACCAAATTCTGCAAATATTTCATGTACTTTTCTCTTTCAGATTTAGTTCTATTACTTTGTCTGGCCCTAATCTTCAGTCTAACTTCTTATAAGAGCTACTGAGTTGGCCTGACTGGATATGGATTCTGTTCCCTCCAGTCATCTTGCATATTGTGACTGGAATGATCCTCAATCAAATTTGTCAGCAATTTTCTATTTCCTATCCAATCAAGTGGAACCTCCTTTGCCTCTCTTTCAAGGTCACCCACATTCTTTACTGTCTCCCCCCTCCTCCCATACTCTGTCCTCTCTCCCCTAACACACACACATGCTAAGGTGGATATTATGGTATCTACTCAGATGCTCTCTTCAGAGTATGAGAGTATGAGGTACCCATCCCATCTCACCTCACCCCCTGACCCCAATGAACATCAGCTACTGATGGCTCAAAGCTGGATCCTTCACCAAGAGGGGACCTTAATGAGAGAGAATGCCTGCTTCCTCCAGGGGATGCCTGAAGCCAGTGACTGGCTAATGTGGGATCCAAACCCCTGTCCTCCTTGCTCCCATTTGGGACAACTCTAATCACTATCACAGCACCAGAACTCCACATAGGATCAGATGAGACCTCAGTTGCAACCAGTTTGATCTTCCTGCTACACAACCCTCTTTCCTCACTTCCTTACAGGTCTATGTTCTGAGACCACTCCCCAGTAAATCTCCTGCACAAAACACTTGGTCTCAGAGTTTGGGAAACCAATCTAAGATAGTTCCAGGAGTGGTCCCAGGAAGTGTACTCTAACACAGGATTAGGAGATGGATCACTTGCCAGTCAGTTGACAGGGCCCTGGCATGCTGTAGCATGAACTGTTAATATTTTTCCCAGGCATAAACTGAGGAGGGATGTTGGTGTGGGAACTCCTAGACAGTGCAATACTTTTGGTGCTTAAGAATTATAAGGTACATGGGACACTTGGGTGCCTCAGTCGGTTAAATGTCTGACTTTTGATTTTGACTCAAGTCATCATCTCAGGGTTCATGAGTTTGAGCCCCATGTGGAGCTCTGCACTGACATCATGGAGCCTGCTTGGGATTCTCTGTCTCCATCTCTCTCTGTCTCTCCCCTGCTCTCTCTGTCTCTCTCTTTCGAAAGAAATAGATAAACATAAAAAAAAAGAATTATAAGGTACAGTGTGACTTTAAGGACTTTGGAATTGGGGAACAACTTCCAAGTGGCATTGATTTGTTGAAGACTCAGGGTGATTTATGACCAATTCATTCAGAATACAAAAGCAATATGGTCTGACAGAGTTTAATTAGTCTCCTACAGTCAGGCAGACTCAATTGTACAAATGGTGCTGCTTTAGAAAAGTTTGGATTCTTAGCTCCAGCACGTCTTCTGTGCCGAGGTTAGGCCTAATAAGGAAGGACTAACCCCTAAAATTGGGATGGGAATACCTTGGTAAATGTGGTCAAGAATCTCAGATTCCCCAATTCCCTTGAACCTGATAGGCCTCTTGTTAGGCACCCACCCCTACTCAAGATGTGCTGGGTCAGGTAAGGGATGAGAGTGAAGTCACTGCAGGAACGAGGAAAGTAAGTGTGGGATCATGTCCTGAGGGTACCGGATCAGGGATGGAGAGCAGAACATTAAGCTGGACATAACCATGGGAACACTCTCCCATGATTAAGGACTTAACATTGTGGCAAACACCCCAGGAATGATGATAAGGTACTAGCCTGATTCTCAGGGTATCACAAAAACTGATCCATATTCAATGAAATAAAATTTCAAGAGTTTCCATGGTGTATGGTGGAGGAAAGTATTCATAGGCTTAGAGAAGTGGGCATGCTTCTTTATGTGTCTGCTATGTGAAGCTAAAAAAACCAACAGCCAGTGAAGGTCCCAGGAGAGCCTACATTCACCAAAGCAATGTTGC
The DNA here is from genome assembly GCF_046562875.1 of Panthera onca. NCBI lineage: Eukaryota > Metazoa > Chordata > Mammalia > Carnivora > Felidae > Panthera > Panthera onca. The sequence continues at coordinate 12,083,153 of NC_138355.1, read as the reverse complement.
CTATGTTTGTGTCAGGAAGAGCAGCAGCATTGAGAAGCTCAGCCATGCCTGTTGTCTGTAGCCCAGAGCTAGTGGTAGGAAGAGATGCTATAAAACTAGGCTCCCTGATGGATCTTATATTATTTTGAGCAAGATCTCAAAATAATATAAGCCAGATGCCAGTGCTTAACTTTCAGGAGTATTGTGGGCAAAATTATTGCAAAGACTGATGGGATTGGAGTGATATCCAGAAAATCCCAGCTTGGAGTTGGATAATAGAACATGGTGTTCCTGGATATGATATAGATGGGCTACCAACAAGGATATTATTTAATTTATACAGCCAAAAAAATCAATGATGGATTATCAGAGACAGGGCAGTATCTCAGTAAAAATCACGATTCCTTGCTCAGTTTCCAGATCAGAATGGAACCCATTGGCTGAAGGAGGGGCTGAGTCTTTAGAAATAAGGAATCTTCAATACCAAGGCATATATATTCATTTGTTATTCCCCTAGTACTTAACCAGGGAATTTAGAACTACTTACTAAGGTAAATGTGCTATGGTGATAAAGAGGAATACTCAGAACTTTTGAAGATTAGTGAACACTGGTTCTGAATTTACACAAATACTTGGAGACCCAGTAAGCCAACATGGCTCCATATTAAAGTGAGGGATATATAAGGGCCATCAGAGTCCTAGCCAAGGTCTGGTTCTCAGAGGGCCTACTCATCTATTGGTCCTTCCCCTAATCTCCAAATGCCTAATTGGTAGGGACACCCATGGTAGTTTGAAGAACCTTCACATTAATTCCTTGACTTCTTGAGTAAGCACTAATGTAGTAGGGAGGGGCAAGTAGGGATTCTAAAGCTTCCTACCTCAGCGAAAAGAGTAAATGAAAAACAATGCTGAATCCCAAAGGGAATGGAGTAAATTAATGAAACTTTCAAAGACTTGAATATCGTGGTCACTCCTATCATATCCCCATGTATTTCATCAGACCATTTCCTGCAAAAATAAAACAGAACACGGCAGGTGATAGGACAGTAGCCCCAGTTGTAGTTACTTTGCTCAATGTATTTTTTGTTTGCTTGTTTTTGTTTTTTTTTTTTGTTTTTTTTTTGTTTTTTTTGTTTTTTGCTAGAGCAGGTTAAAACACCACTCATCACTTGATATAGGAAATATATTTTTAGCTGTAACTATCAGGAAAGAGAAGTGGATGCCATTGGCGTTCCCATGGGATGAACAGTGGTTTATGTTTATGGTCTTGCCCTCAAGTCTATGCAAGTTCTTTGTTTCTTTTTTTTTTAATGTTTATTTATTTTTGAGAGAGAGAGACAGAGGGTGAGCAGGGGAGGGGCCAAGAGAGAAGGAGGCACAGAATCCGAAGCAGGCTCCAGGCTCTGAGCTGTCAGCACAGTGCCCCACGCGGGACTTGAATTTATGAACCACGAGATCATCACCTGAATTGAAGTCGGACGCTTAACTGACTGAACCACCCAGGTGCCCCAAGTCTATGCAAGTTCTTACATCCTTTACCAAGATGTAATCTGAAATAGCCTGGATTTTATGGACATTCTGTAAAATGTCATATTTATTCACCATATGATTGACATCATGTAATAGTAACAGATGAGAGATATAAGGCAAGTATGGTGGAGGCCTTTGTTTATACATAATATATACACCAAACTATAAGGTTTACACACCATAAATCTTAGAGAATAGGTAGTACATCTACAAAGATTTATAGGATTTCTGACTCCAGACAACATGGAGTAGACACAATCTGCCTACTTCTCCCACTATAGACTCTGGAAAATATATATATATATATATATATATATATATATATATGTATATATATATATACACACACACACACACACACACACACACACATATATACGCATATATATATATGTGTGTATATATATATATATATTTGATAGATATATCCAATATAATAAGGCTCTAAGAGGTGGAGAAAAAAAGGCAGATCAAGGAGGAAATTTGGGATCTAAGGAATGACATTACAGGGATTTCCCTTGCTTCTGCCCTCCTCCCTTATGTATCCCAGACTAAGTAATAGAGAGACCAACAACCCAGAAATGCCAACAGGTACAACCACCACCACCACAACAGAAACTACTTGTTTTCCCACTTTTCCCTTATAGTAAATGGCATCACTGACTGCTGTGCCTGAGAAGTAGCAGCAGTGGGATTGGGGGAAGAGGCAAGGGTGGGTAGAGGTTAAGAAGGATTTAAATGTGGGGTGCCTGGATGGCCTAGTCAGTTAAGCATCCAACTTCAGCTCAGGTCATGATCTTGCAGTTCATGAGTTCAAGCCCTGCGTTGGGCTCTGTGCTGACAGCTCAGAGCCTGGAGCCTGCTTTAGATTGTGTCTCCCTTTCTACTCCTCCCCGCTTGCACTCTATATCTCTCTCACTCTCTCTCAAAAATAAATAAACATTTTTTAATTAAAAAAAGAAGGATTCAAATGATAATCCAATGATAAACAAGTTTTAACTGTATTATTTATGATTTTGTCTTATTGGTTATCGATGATGTAGAGCTAATCATCAGTGGTGTAGATCAATCATCAAAGGAACTTTCTAGGGATACATACATTCTTATGTTGTTCACTCAATAGCAAAAATTCATTTTCATTGACTTTATAACTTAAAAATCTATCAGCCAACTTCAGAAACAAGTGAATTGAAATATCTTATCCTGATTTAAGTGGAATATTCTGCCCCATTTAATAAACTAAGATAAATTATTTATTAAGTTAAACTTCATTCCTTTGAAATCCATAGAGTAAATCAACCATATGCAATTTTATTATAGTGTTTATTTTTTATTGGTAATTGAGTTACGTGAATGTCATATAAGTCAATTAGTTGAAAAACAGAAACACTGTGATATCAAGAAATGTCGAAATGTTTGAAAGGTGATTGTGAAAACGGACAAAACTCAGGACAAATTCTGGCTTGTTGAACAGACAAATGTGGTACCCTGGTCACTACAAGGCAGATGAACTTCTGTATTTCTTATTCAAAGAACACAATGAGAAGAGCTCAAGAATTCTGTCTTCAGCTGCTGACCAATCTGTAAGAGGCTTGGAAACTCCCCAAGACCAGGACTGAGAGCCATCCCCTTCACCTCTGATCCTTGAATGCCTGATTCTGATTCTCTTTGATGGTGCCAGGCCCCAAAGGGATTGGTTGCAGGATGTAGACTAAGGATTGAATTCACCATGACTGGACAAAAGCACTCTGAACACAGTGCTCCTTCATTGCCCACTGAAACAAGTTCTGAATCCCATTTTTTTATGGCACATCACACCAGGATCACATATAATCCTAGAGTATCTTTATTTGTTCTATAATTTAATAGTACACCTATAAAATAATTACATTATACTTATAGCCTTTCTTCATTTATAAACAGACAAAAAAAAAAAACAATTAAATACAATTTGAGCCATTGTAAGGTAAACTTTGTACATACCCCCAGAAGGAGCTTCACACTGCAGCATATCATATTGCTTCCATTGCTACTCCCACAGTTGGGTTCAAAGAGTGTGTGCTCATGTTTGTATTCCGTGAGTTCATAGCTTAATCCTTCCCCTATCTACTTGGGTTCTGTGTTAATAAAATGACAGGGTTGGCTCTGTTGTCAGCCAGAGACTCCCATCCACCCCTACCCTACTCTACTCCATTGACCTCAGGTACAGTCACGTGGACTTCCTTCCTTCGCAGCGTTTCTGCTGTGGGTCCCGCACGGAGTCTGGCTTGAGGTTTTCCATTAAATGGAAAAATAAATTCTAAAGCTGGACACACTCTCCACTCTTTCTCTCTATCCCAAGGTTCCAGCCTTCAAGGATTTCTGTTGAGTTCTGCCTCCTGATTCAGGGCTGCGTATAACCATTTCTAAAACCAATACCCTCTTGTGCAACAGCACATTCTGCTCAGGTCTCATGGAGTTACAGAAGTGATAGAAATGAAACCCGCAGCGTAGAGGCAGGAGACGGATTCACCGCCATGCCACAACCTTGCTCTCCGGGTGAACACCTGCAGATCCCCCATCGCTGCCAAAGGTCAGGAAGCCTCAGTTCCCCGAGCAGCTTGTAGAGGGTCTCACAAACCTGGAAACGGGTTTTTCTGAGTGCCTTTGGCAGCAGCACTTGAGATTGAGTGCTCGGGGGAATTACCAATGAAAGGTCTTCAAAGTGTGCTGCTTCCCGCCAATGGCATCTAATTCACATTTACAGATTCCATAAACGTTACTCACAGGGAAGTCTTTGCGGGGCAATCTAGCAAAGGGACTCGATGTAAGTATAAGTTTTCAGGATGATAAATTATGTCAACTTTCTTATGCCAAGAGTGCACAACATGAAAACCTCAATGATTCATAAAAATGAAAAATGAGTTGGTCATCTTTTTGTTTTTTCAAAAATTCCATTCTTTGAAAAGGAAGCTTCTGTAGGATAGTTTAACTAGCTTTCCGTTCTATATATTTTATTTTTTATTTCCTCCCACACCACAAAGTGAATGGACTCCTTATACTTTTAAATATTTCTTTTACCAGGAAATATCTTTTGTTTAGTGCCATGGCAGTGAAATAGTATAACTTCTCACACCGCATGTGCATATTAAATATCATAGGGCTTTTAAGTTCCCCCTTAATGACTTCCCAGTGAGTCCCCTCCCTACACCCTTCCATCCCAATCCACTTCCTATATTGTGCTGCAATGCTTTAGGACCTTCAGTGAAACATTATTCATTGTCAAATCACAATGTAAAATCACCTGGCGTCTCCCTGCCCAATCTAAGGATAGGTGCATGACAATGAACTGCTGACTAGGCATTATTTCTGAGTGAAACACCTTGTTGTGGGCCTGACTCAGAATAGTGCTGCAAAGCCAGAGTCCAAACACGTGAAACAATACATGGATAGGTCTATAGTGCTTTTTAACAGCTCTTTACAATACAGGTCAATTACAAAACCAGCGTTAATATGGAGACCTTTGTGTGTAATAATATTCTAATTGCAGCAATAATAGCATGCACATCAGGGTTCATCTGAGTCCACAGATGGGGGGGGGGGGGAGTGAGGAAGAGGTGGTGGGGGCCGGGGGTAGGGGAGAGTGTGGCCTGCTGAGCAAGGTCCCCAGGGAAGCCCATTTCATGATCCCAGTGGCTCAAGTCGTCTTCTCAGTATTGGGGTTTTAGAAGAACCTCCCTGTGTCCGGACATTGTCCAGAACCGCATCACAGCAGCGCGAGGGCAGCCCTCCCTTCCCAAGGGAACCTCTCAGCTGGAGGGCCCTGGCCCAGCGGGAGAGGCGTGAGGGCCGCATCCTTCACTTCCTGGGAAGGGGGAGCTGGAGTGTAGGGTGAGGCCAGGGAAAGACTCGCTTTTCCACATGGTGGAAACATCAATGCCGGATTGGCAGGGCAGCCCGGGAAAGGCCCTCTCCGGCCGCTGACTGGTGGCTGGTGGGTTTCCAGCCACGTCCCTCGGGCCTTGAAACGCAGCCCGTTTGGGACGCATAGGAGAGGCCCGCGGTCGGTCAGGAACACATCGCAGCGAAGCTCCGCTTGTGGCCCGCGCGTGTGACGAGGGCGCCGTGGGCCCCAGGAAACGTGCTTGCTGCGGAAGGGGCCACCGGGCAGCGCGTGCGTGGGCTCAGAGGACGGGGACGCAGGCGGCGGCGGCCCAGCCAACTGGCGCGCGGGGCGAGCTGCGTCCCGCCGCAGGTGCTCACTGCTTGTCCGAGTCGCTCAGGTTCACCGACATGCACCGACACTGCTTCACCTTCTGGATCTTTTTGAGTCGGAAGGGAGGGTCCAGCCCGGGACATTCGAGCTCCACCAGGACCGAGGTGACGCGCTGGGGCTTGCAGAAGGCGCACGACTGGAAGGACTCCTCCTCCTTGCGGACGTGGCGCGGGATGTAGAAGGAGTTGCACTGGCCGTAGCAGAAGCGGTTGAGGATCGTGCGGCTGCGGCAGCCTTCCTCGCTCACCGTCTGCCGCAGCGGCTGCGTCTTGCACCAGTCACTCTTGAGGTACTTGCGCTCGGTGACCACCAGGGCCTCCTGGCTGGAGGCCAACACCTCCTTGATCTGGTGCTGCCATCTCTCCGAGTGGTTGCTGCTGCCGTCCTTGTAGGGCGAGGGGATGGCGCCCGCCGGCCGGTTCTTCCGGGCCTCCGCCGCCTTCACCAGCACGGCCACCAGGCACAAGGACAGGGAGAGCTTCCAGAACATCCTGCAACGAGAGAAGAGTTAGAGGGGGCGTCTGTGGCGGGTGCAGGCGGGCAGCCGGTCTTCGTGGTTTCATTAAGAAGGGCTGCCGTCAGGTGGGGCCGCTGGAGGGGAGAGTGCAAGGACGCTGTCCTAAATACTGCCCCGCAGGCAAGACGGGGGTTGAGACAGTGCCAGGACAGTTAGAACACGAACACACGTTGGACAACTACAGAAGAATTAAAAAGCAAATGTTGTCAAAAATAGCCCAAGCCAGTTTGCTGGAGTGCCGGTGATAGTCAATAAATGTCACTGCATTTTCACTTAGTACTTGCGCAGTGCTACCCCATGCGCATCACGCGTCTACCTCATTTGATTCTCAAAACAGTAGATGGGAGGTGGCATATATTAGCCCTACTTTGTAATGGAGGAAATTGAGGCCCGTAGACATTGAGTAATTTGCCCAACGCCACACAATGACTAAGAATGTCCCAGGATTTCGAGCCAGGCATCTGCCTCCAGAGCCACCGAAAGTAACCGCTAGACATGGATATATGATCAAGAAAATTAACAAAAAGGAAAGGAAAGGTGGCTATGGTTCCACAAGTTTCTTAACAATGAGTACTTGGGCGGGGAGGGGAGGCGCCTGGGTGGCTCAGTCGGTTAAGCGTCAGTCTTCCTCTCAGGTCATGCTCTCACAGTTCGTGAGTTCAAGCCCCCTTCGGGCTCTGTGCTGACAGTTCAGAGCCTGGAGCCTGCCTGGGATCCTGTGTCCCCATCTTTCTGCCCCTCTCCAGCTTGTGCTCTCCCCAAAATTAATATTAAATAAATAAATAAATAATGAGTACTAAACTTAGGAATGGCCACAGATTAGGAAAAGTAGTATTTACACCTCTGTTAATTGCTATGAATAAAAAATCACATTTAACATCTGCACGAAGATAGCCACGTTAATTCAAGTGAGCCACGAGTTACTTTCTTATAGTGGAAACCACTTCCCAGTTGTGAATTAAGAAACGAAGGCTGTATTAAAGCTGCCTTAGACAATGCAAGAGATTGTATCTCGCGTCTGCATATTAGGGCCTGGTGACACAAGTGTGCAGGGATGGGAGCTGGAAGAAAACTTCCTTTGAAACATGTTTTGTAGAAAGCAAACTGATGTCTCTGAAGTTTAATTCGCAGTTTCCATTGTAATGTTTACATTAATACCCTCAAGGGACAGCAGTGCCTCTCAGTAGAGATGATTCTTACATCCTGACACCTGTAGTTCCTTCTTTACCCTTGTCATCCTCACCATCATAGTCACATGTGTTCATTGCCTCGCTGGGTATTTTAGCATTTGTAGAACTGCATGAGACTCTCATCCTTTCTTTTTTTAACTTTTTTTTTTTTTTTTTTTTTTTTTGAGAGCCATCAGCCCAGAGCCCGACGCGGGGCTCGAACTCACGGACCGCGAGGTCGTGACCTGAGCTGAAGTCGGACGCCCAACCGACTGAGCCACCCAGGCGCCCCGAGACTCTCATCCCTTTAACACGTACACCCTTTTAACATGTACAAAATGGCATGTAGTTATATGTATATAAAAATTATATAGTTGTAGAGTGTATACTAATTACATAACAGGCATAAACATGACTAAAATTTATAGTAAGTATATTAACTCTCTGAAGTATTATCAATGTCTTAAATATATTTCTGCTAATAATAATAGTTCGTATTTATTGGTGCTCAAAACCTATCACTCTTAGGGCACCTAGGTGGCTCAGGTCATGATCTCAGGGTTCGTGAGTTGGAGCCCCGCATTGCGCTTTCCACTGTCAGCACAGAGGACAGTCCACTTCGGTTCCCGTCTCCTTTGCTCTCTATCCCTCCTCTGCTCTTGTGGGCTCTCTCTGCCTCTCCCTCAAAAATAAATAAACATTAAAAAAAAAACATTGCTCTTACATTTTCCTTTCATGTATAAGCACATTTAATCATCAACATTCTACGAAATAGCTATTATTATTTCTCCCATTTTATAGATGAGGAAACTGAGGCATTGAGAGGCTTCACAACTTATCAAGATCACATGGCCAGTATGTGAAGTATTTGAATCCTGGCTCCAGGCATGCTAGCTCCAGGTGAGTATACCTATCTCATTGTTAAAAATATTGGTGTTAAAATATCTATGCTAAAATATTTCTTTATGTCATTGTTATTAGTCTAAGTGTAAGCCACAAGAGGCTTTTGCAAATCGTCTAGCAGAGAATTCCTTCATTCATCAAGTTTTGTTGAGTATTTATTCTGGAATAAACTTTAATAAGCCTTGTGAATTCCAGCACCTCCCACAGAGACAAAGCTAAAATTCTTCCAGTGTCAGATGAGCCCTGACAAGATCTGCTGTCCCCATCGTTACCTCACGGGCCTCGTCACCTACACTGTCCCCCTTGCTCATTCTGCTCCAGCAACACTCACCACCTTTCTGTTTCCAGAACATATGTGGCATTTTTTCTGCTCTAAAGCCTTATGTTTGCCTTTCTCCCAGATATCTGCATGGCCTTCTTCTACAGTCTTCAAGTCTTTGCTCAATTATCGCCTCCCCAGTGAGGCCTTAATAGGTAACTTCACCATAACCCTGGCATTCATTGTCTCCTTCTTCCCTGCCTTGGTTTTCTCCGTGGCACTTAGCATCCTATAGAATTGAATAATCTTACTGATTTTTGCATTGTCTGACTTTTCCAACTCGATTTAAGGTCCAAGAAGGAAGGACCGCCTATTTTCCATTATTATATGTCTTGCATTCAGAACAATGCCTGGTACATTATAGGTGCTCAATAAATATGTGCTGAAGGAACCATGAATGCCATGCATTTCATTGCCTTCAATGAGCTTGCAATTTCTTTTTTTTTACATTTTTTTTAACGTTTATTTATTTTTGAGACAGAGAGAGACAGAGCTTGAACGGGGGAGGAGCGGAGAGGGAGAGGGAGGCATAGAATCGGAAGCAGGCTCCAGGCTCTGAGCCATCAGCCCAGATCCCGATGCGGGGCTCGAATTCATGGACCGCGAGATTGTGACCTGAGCTGAAGTGGGACACTTAACCGACTGAGCCACCCAGGCGCCCCTGAGCTTTCAATTTAGAAGTTAGAGAAAGGCATGCAGTTGACGGTGCTATAGTTTTAGAGACACAATGGCATAGGTTTCCATGGTGGTGATCCTGGGACGGAGAACATCTGAATCACCGGGATGCTTTAGAATGTAGATTCCTCACCTCCACCCCAAAACATTCTGAATCAGTAGAGTTGAGGTGGAGTTTGAGATCTGTATTTTAAAAAAATGCTTTGGGTGATTTCCATTGGCACCAGTGCCCCCAGGGCGTAGGGGCACAAGGAAAGAGCATCGGTTCCTCCTGGAGAGGGAGCAGGAGATGCCCAGGAAGTAACAGGTAAATGGGTGGCTTAAATTCCAAATAACGTTCTCCTAGGCAGTGACACTGACAAGAGTGCAGAGGTAGATAAATGTAATGACAAGAGGCAAGGGAAGTAAAAACACTTAGAGCAGACCGGGGAAAAAGGGAAAGATTTTCTTTTTTTGTAAAAACATTTTGTGCAATGCAATTACTGAAATTATGAGGCCGAATTTTTAAAGGACTTTCCTCATGCCTCCTTAGTTCCAGCACGAATTGTCATATTAAAATGGCCATGCTTCTAGCAGACTCATGGCAAGCAATTGAGTATTGGACTCATTCAACTTACACAGCTTATTATATTTGCAGAATGATTTGTGATCTCAATAGTCTCTTAAAAAGAAAGTATGTTGGTTCCATTTTAATAACTTCCAAAATTATTAACATTCTGAGTAAACACAACCAAAAGTTTGTAAGTCCCAGCCAGGAAAGATTTACAGAGTCACCCTGGTCCTCCATACCTAGTTCCAGGAACAGCTTCACATGCATCTCTGATAGGCTAAAAAAATGCATGCTTTCACTCAACAGGTCCTAGCTGTTGTCAGGGAGAACAGAACTAAAACATGTTCTGATCAATTTGGGGCAAAACCCCTTAGAGTCACAGTATTAGATGTGATGACTAACAACATGCATTCTTTGAACACTTGGAAACATTTTCAAAACATCTGGCAATCACCCTTAGAAGTTATGCGTCATAAGAACCTAAGAAGAAAAGCAAATCTCCCATTCTCAAGACCAAGAAAAGAGGCTGATGATAGCTAGGTGACTGGGATCAGCCCAAGCTCCTCTCTTTCCTTTCCTGCATCTCATATCTTTATACTCCTTCACACATAGCAACAGGAAGGTTGTCAAGGATCTGGAATCTCAGTGTCAGGACAGGTAAGTAGGCAAGAGGTATTTGCCGCAGCGACTGTTAGGCTGTGTCCTCTTCACTTCAAGGGTTCAAGGGCACACTAAAGGCTCTGAGCCAGGTTTTGCTCATGGCAGATACTACAGTGGCCCTGAAGTGTGTGGGGTTCCTCAGGAGAGAACAGGCATGCCTCTTTCTTCAGTTCACTGTTTCACACACACTTGCACACACATGTCGGTGGCCCCACCAGGACCTGAATTTAGCACTGCAGAGTCCAGCTTTGCCTTGGAGCACTTTGCTACTCAGAGAAATGCATACAATTTGCATTTCGTTGTTTGCATCGAACATCTTTCATCTTACCCTCACATCTTGTGTTTGGCTTGTCTCAGAAGAAACTCGTAAATAAATCTTGTTTGTTTTATTAACCATCCTTGTGGCCTGACAAAGTTATAAATTTGCAAGGGGTGCCAGGACCATAAATGTTGATATGCTAAGCAGCGGGGTTGGTCAAAGTAGGCTGTGGGGAGAGAGAGGTAGCAAAAGCACTTTCTTCTTCTTTTTTTTTTATTTTTACTTTTTAAAAATATTTTTTTAACGTTTATTTATTATTGAGAGGCAGAGAGACACAGAGTATGAGCAGGGGAGGGGCTGAGAGATGGAGACACACAGAATCTGAAGCAGGCTTCAGGCTCTGAGCTGTCAGCACAGAGCCCGACGCTGGGCTCGAACTCACAAACCTCAAGATCATGACTTGAGCTGAAGTTGGACATTTAACCGACTGAGTCACCCAGGCGTCCCAGAAGCACTTTCTTCTTAAGTAACACCCCCCGGGCCTGGCCTTTGTTGATATCAGAACAGGGGCTACACAGACCAGGGTAGTATGTAGGCAGCTAAAGAACAACTGTCCCCTTCTGTCAACCTTTCCTAGAAGTGTCCAGGGGTTCTACAATAGGAGCTTGAGCAATAATGCTTCCTAATTTCTAGGAAAGGCCGTGGCAGTGCTGAATCCTCCCTGCCAAAAGGTGTATGTAAGTGACCAGAGGCCAAGGGTTCAGTTAAGCTGATTAACTCACTCCCAGAGTGACCTTCTTGAGTTTTAGAGGTCGAGTCAAGACAGTACAGAGCTGTGCATTAGTGGAAGGTAGGATGCGGCCCGAACGTTTTCTGTGACCTGAGAATTCTAGGATATCCTTGGAAGGTTGAAGGGAAGCACCCAAGGCTGAATATCAGCGCACACATCTGAGACAAAGTTGCTCCCATGGCCCAAGTGAAAACAGAATCCAAATCAAACAGGAAACTCCGAACAAAACCCCCAACAGGGTTAGCATTTAGAGATTATCTTTGTGAGTGTTACTACTACCACCTCAGCAGCCAAATGTACTTCATCTCGACATGGCTTCTTGGGCTGGGAGGCTGTGCTTGAGCTCTCCAACTGGTGGTGGATATTCCTTGGCTCAGGCCTCCTCCTCCTAGCCTAGACCGCTTGTCTGCTAAAACCACTTGCTTTCAGCCACCGTAATCTGCCGCTCACTATGGCCCGTGGGCCTACCCCAACCTGAGGTCTGTTTTTGTAAACAAGGTCACGTTGAATACACCCATGCCTATTAGCTACATTTTCTTTATGGCTGCTTTTGTGTCACAAGAACAGAGTGAGCAGTGGGAACAGAGATGGAAGAGCCCACCAGTCCAAAATATTTACTGCCTGGCCTTTCACAGAAAAGTTTTGCCAAATCCTGTTCCAAACGTTTTCTCTCCCAATTCAGCCATTGCTTTCTTTTTATCTTTGTTCTCTTTTGCTAGAAAAGTAGCTCCGAATTTTAAAATTTCTAACTATGAAATATTTCAAACATAGGGCAAGCTAGAACATATACTAAACTCTCTCTACCCACCACCAAGGTTAAAACAATATTAATATTTCCCATCTTTATTTTGCTATCGCTTTCAATTTTGAAAGAAATAAAGCAATATGGGTGATACCGAAGTGTTGTCCTCCTATCCTTCTACACTCATTGAAATGACCAGCATCCTAAAGTTGGTTATATCATTCCTAGTAATATGTTTACGGGTTATGTTTTGTGTATGAGGACATGTTTTTGTGCACGTTTGACCTTCACATATCAAGTATATATATATATATATATATATGTACTTCACATATATATAGCTATACTCTTCTTGAGCAACTTTATTTTATTTTAATTTTTAAAAATTTCTGAGCAACTTTTAAATTCAACAATAGGTGTTTGAGATTTTACACATGTAGACGTTTTTAGGAGGACTCTATTCACCTCCACTGCTGAATCTTAAATAACAGTTGATAAATTCACCTTATTGAAGGACAATGAGGTTGCTTCTCTTTTGTCAGTATGACCAACAATGCTGCACTGAACAGTTTGGTGTGTATTTATTTGTGCCCACCTGTCACAGTTTTTCTAGAGGAGACACTGAGAAGTGGAGATCCTGGGTCATGGGATGTGTACAACTTGAGCTTGACTAAGTTTTGCTAAGTTACTTTTCAAGTGCTGATACTAGTATTCTCTCCCCTGAGTAATATGTGAGTCCCTGCTCCTACACAGACTTGCTAACACCTGGTGCTAACGATTTATTTCCTTTTGCCTATCTGAAAAATTTGAAATGATGTCGTATTATTATTTTAAGCTGCATTCTTCCAATCATAAGGGAGTTGATCACCGAGCTCAAATACTCTAGTTGTACACTGAAAGGGAGTGATTGCAACTTGTTCTAAGTAAAGGAGGAAAATTAAAATTTTAGGAAAGGAAAAATAAGAAGTAGTAACTATAAATCTTCTTCTTTTGAATTTTTATTTTTTATTTATTTTTATTTTTTTAATATGAAACTTATTGTCAAATAAACCTGAACTGTCATGAGAAGAATAGGAAGTGGCTTAGGATTTCAAAGCAGAATGATCAGGGAAACCCACATGACTCAGAAGTTTGAAATCCAGGGGCACCTGGGTGGCTTTGTCAGTTAAGCGTCAGACTTTGGCTCAACAGTCCGTGAGTTCGAGTCCTGCATCGGGTTCTGTGCTGACAGCTCAGAGCCTGGAGCCTGCTTCAGATTCTGTGTCCCTCTCTATCTCTGCCCCTCCCTCACTTACGCTCTGTCACTTTCTCTCTCAAAAATAAATAAAGGTTAAAAAATCTTAAAAAAAAAAAGTTTCAAATCCAAATGGATCATTTACTTTTCCAAGTGAAAGTGCCTGAATGGAACACTGACTATCATTTTGTTCCAGGAGAAGTTTAATTTCATCTGGAGAAATTATATTATGTTTTTAAAAAAGGTTTTCAACCAAAGAAGAAATGATACTATCATTACTTACTTTGACTTCTGGATAGCAAGTGTATCATTTAGGAATTTGTGATCAGGGTTCTTAATCTTTGAAAAAATTGTTGGGATGAACTCAGTCTGGGAAATGTAACACGGAGGCAAGATGGCAGCAAAGCGTTAAGTTAAATAAGAAAACGGATGGGAAAGCTCTTTGAAAGCTGTAAGCTTATCCACACATGGTTGCTTTTCTCTAGAGCAGAGTCACTTGGGGATGGGAGTGAGAACATGGTTTCTGGGCCTGAGGCTGCCCATCTCATGACCTTATGTGACTCACTCCTAAGCGTCTCTGGGTTCTCCCCTGTAAAATGGTGTTAATGGCACTTGCCACCCCCCGTTCCATGTTTCTCTTATGAGGAATGTGGAACTGAGATCCAGTCATAGTCCAAGAACTCTCTGAACGAAAAGGACCATGAGTTTTATTTGAAAGGAAGGAAGAAATTATGAGCAATCTATTAAAGATTTTATAGCCAGTGACATTATTCTCTGCAGCCGTTAAGCAGAACCTTCATCGTCATCATCATCATCATCATAGTTGTTATTATTATTATTGTTATCATTTTCAGATGAAGATTTCAGGCTGTGGTTCAAGGAATCCGTCATACTTCAGTAATTCTGCACTCCTCAAGCCCTTGTGGGACAGCCTTGTGTGTTCAGGATGAGCTTCTAGAACAACAGGCTTCCACGTCTTCGACAGCAGAGTAAAGATTTTGCATCAGCGTACACATAAAAACAGAGTGGCCTGTCCAAAATGCTTTGAGCAAAATAAAAAGCATGTCGCCCAAGCACCCCATCAGCTTTTCTTGTTCACTCTCTAATTCCAGCTACTTTGCTTCACTTGTAGTGTGACAGTGCATAACAGTGGGACATAGCATATACCGAAGCCTCACAAAACTGTGTACCCCCTGCTCACTTCCTCTGGAATTCACGACGAGAGTCTTTTTATTCTTTCTCTTTAGTCTTTTGATGTGTTTTACTGATTTTTCTCTCTCTGGCTTCCCCTTAGAGGTTAGTGTTCCCCAAGGGTTTTTCCTGTTTTCTCTTTCCTCACATTCCTACTAAGAATTTCATCTGTGCCCATTTCAGCCACCAGCTGCTATCTGCTTATGATTCCCAGACTCCACCAAATATTCCCTGGATGCTCTGTAGGCACCTCAAATTTTATGTGTTCCAAATCTCATCCTATTTTCTCACTCATCTCTTCGCAAAGTTACTATCTCAGTGAAGAGCACAGCACTTATCCTTTCAGCCAGGCCGGAGAGATGAGAGTTAGGGCAGGCTCTCGTTGATTTACCGCCTGAGAGCCAGAGGCACGATGCTGTTCAGGTGCTGGAGCCCAGGTTCTTCATGGATGCTGCCACATACCATGGAGCACAGAGTTGATAGGTCTAAGTCAATGAGTAACAAAATGTGAGAAACAACCCCCTGGGAAAGAGTTTTACTCCCCAGGAAAAAGAGACATGCTGGAAGAACTTATTCTGGTCTGGGTTGTGGTGACACAAGGATCTGATAACCGATGCTTCGGCAGCCACCATGAAGATACAGCATGGGGTGAACGTCAAACCTTTGCCATATAAAGCACAAAATGGAAAGCTGCTGGATTCTTGATTATGTTGGAAAGCCATTGAATTAATTATCCCTAGAGCTGCTTATCTGGACTTCGATGTTGTTAGTTAATAAACTCTTTAGTATTTAAATCACTTTTATTTGGGTATGGAGAGTATCCTATCTTCTCCCATATTAAATCCATTAATAAGACCTTATTGTCTTTCTTGCCTCACTGCTAAACCTTGCTGTTACCACCTTGGTCTGGGTGCTCATCACCTGAATATTACACCAGTCTCCTCACTGGCCTCCTGCCTTCACACTCACATATACCTTCCAGAATCCTATCAGAATGAACATCCTAACATGAAGATCTGTCTATCCCTTTCAGTTAAACCCTTTTCAGATTTCCCATCATGTGCAAATTCAAAGTCTTTGGCACAGTGTATACAACTTCTGTGATCTCTGTCTCCTCCAGTCTTATCACATTATCCCCTCACAATATGGCCTTATGCTTGAAACACACAAAACTCTGTGTCCTACCACATGCAAGGCTGTTTTCCACCTGCAAACATTTGCACAGTTATTTCTTTTGTTTCTCTGACCACCACTGGGCATTTAAGTTTCATTCAAATGCCACTTCCTTTGTGACACCATCTGTGTTTCCTGTATTCTTCATTTCTGCCACCATCATACCTGTCTCATTACAACCACAGGGCACTGGATGGCTATTTGCTGCACACTTTCCCTCACTAGAGTGTACGTTATTGGAAGATAAGATATTTAATCTTTGTTTCCATACTGACTTGTGGTGGGTCTGCAGAATAGTTTTAAATGCCTATTTATGTATGAATGAATGAAAGATTGAATGCTTTTGTAGGTTTTAGCTACACTGGTATAGATGTGAATGTTTTTATTTTGATTTTTTTTGGTGTATTTATTTTGAAAAAGAGAGAAAGGGTGGGGGGTGCAGAGACACAGAGGGAGAGAGAGAATTCCAAGCAGGTTCCACACTGTCAGCTTAGAGCTCGACGTGGTACTCAGTCTCACCATCCATGGGATCAGGACCTGAGCCCAAATCAAGAGTTGGATGTTCAACCAACTGAGCCACCGACGTGTCCTTATTTTTTAAAAAATGTTTAATGTTTATTCATTTTTTGAGAGAGAGTGAGACAAATACAAAGAACAAGTTTGGGAGGGGCAGAGAGAGAGGGAGACACAGAATCTGAAGCAGGCTCCGGGCTCTGAGCTGTCAGCATGGAACCTGACATGGGGCTCAAACTCAAGAACTACAAGATCATTACCTGAGCCGAAGTCAGATGCTTAACCGACTGAGCCACCCAGGTGCCCCAAGGTGCCCCTGTTTTCAAAAACTATTATGAAGAACTTGAAACTGGGTTAACTTTTCAGTAGTCATGATCCTTTTTATGCAAGACTCTAATCATGATGATTTAATGCATATTAGGCTATCAAAATCAGAAGTCAACATAACTTTTTAAAGTAGAATAATTTTTTTTTTACAATCTAATAAACTGTTGCTTACATTTCAGTAGTTATATTTTTTTGGGTCCTTATTCTCTTTTTATTTCAAGCTGTTGCCCACTTCTTTTTGTATTTTCTGCCACTGACCTAATGTTTTTGGCATCTCTCATCTTCCAACTGGCAGAAGTACAGTCCTGGGGGTTACAGAAAGTCTTTCCAAGAGGTATGTGTTCAAGGGTGGTTTTGAAGGAAGAAATTTTCAAATTCTCAACCTCCATTTGTTCCTTCTCTTCTCAAAGATCTGCCCTAGAAGTTGTCTTTACACTGAAGGTGTCTGCAATGGGACAGGTAAGTCCGCTGCTTCCTGCCTCTATCAGTGTCCCTTCCCCCACGTGACAAAAGGAAATGACAGCTTTCATCCACCCTGCTTCTACTGTGTTGTATTGCTTGGGGTATAACAAAGATTCCAGGGTACAAAGTGAAAAGACAATTCTAAATATTGGTGCTCTCACTAAAAAGTAAAAGTCATTTTCATAGATCCTTTTCCATGTCAGATTGTTTTCAATAATTTGCTTTAAATCAACCCTGAAGGAAGACCTAAATTGTTGGGTGATCTGTCACCAAAAATAATTTTTTGCTGAAATGATATTTTACATGTAAATAAGTTTGAAAGGTTTTAAGAAATTGAGACATTGTTATTAGAAAACACATTTCTATTACAACCTTTTCTTGTGAACATATTTCTTTAGCATAAATTGTACACATAATATAACCATACACATACATACACACACACACACACACACACTATATGGTAGAAATTTTCTGCTGATTTGCTGAATCTTGTTTCTTCCTGGCAATAACTAGTATTTATTCATGAAATTATAAATAACAGTAGTAAGTCTCCATGTATGGGGCATCTTTTTAACAGAGGTAAATAATTAAAATTTACCTTTTTGTATTTAATAATTTGTTTACTAATTTGTGACTTATTATGCTATTTTGATCAAATACTATTCTATACTCTAATGAGTAAACAATCAGCAGGAAATATTTAAATACTTAAAGCTTACAACAAGAGAATTAAAATTTGCATATATACCTTTTGGTCACAGAAAAAGAAGGACAATGTGAAAAGAAAAGACTTTTAAACATAAAGCGTGTTATGACAGGATAAATTCTATGGGGAAAACTAGAAAGACATATGAATTCAAGGAAAAATGATGTCATTTGCTCAGGGGTAGAGCAAGACGTGAAGTGGGCTGCAGGTGGAACTCTGGGATATAAGCTTTTCCAGACACTGAGGAGAGGAAACCTACAAAGGAGGCAGAGGAAGGGTAGAGCTAGGCTTTAAGAAGTCAGATGAGAGAAGATTGAGAAGTGTTCACTGGATCGATCTTTCATCAGTCTTGGCTGGAGGAGTTTTAGAGACTTGATAGGGTGGGAGCAAGATTGCAGTGAGGATAATAGGTAATAGTTTCTGGTTTCTGTACATTGAAATGTTGGTGGTAAGCAGTAATTCATCTAACCGTCCAAATATTTAACAGTGTACTCCAAATGGAGTAAAAGGACCAACTGGGAAAGACAGAAATTACTTTCCGAACCACATCAGCAACCCAACCAATATCACCTGAAAAGCTGAACAAAATGAGGCAAGTGCCAAGCTGATGCCTGTGATTGAGGTTCCTGGTACTTTTCCTAAGGTTTCCTTGATGTTCAGATAATCTTCTCCCCAAACACCTAAGCTGCTAGTCCTCTTCAATGGAAGACTCCATCAGAATATATATCAAGCCTGTTTTGATCACTACCATATCCCTGGAACTCAGCATGGGTCCTGGCATATAGAAAATGACCAATAAATATTTATTGACTAAATGAACAAATATATAATATTTTAGAGAAATTATAGATGTCATAATTGCTAATATTCAAACAGTCATAATACAACTGATATTTGAGAAAGAAGAAAGCCTGAGAGATTAGGAATCAGTCCTTTGCCTTTTATTTAGGAAATAAAGTAACTTTACATGTACCATTCAGGCAGCAAATATTTACTGAGTGCACATGTGCTCATGATATGTTTGGTGTCCATTCTGCTTTTTATAACTCTCTGTTTAGATCTTTTCTTGGATCACCCTAATTATAAATAATGTAAATAAAAAGACTTCTACTGAACTTTTGAAGTAATTCTAGAGAATGTTTCTCGTTAACGTCAAATAAAGCCAGTTATACCTTACGTCAAGCTTATCGAATCTTTTCTAGTGTATTGTTTCCAAACACAAGTATTGGCACATATTTCTATAGAGCAAGTTCTATTAACAATATCTACTATTTGCATTCAATACAGATTCAATATAGGACTCTCTTTCTTTAATAGGTGGTCCTCAAACTTCACTATAAATGAGACACACCTGGGAACTTGTTAAAAATGGAGATCCCAGGACCTCATACTGAAGGAGTTCTGATTCTCAAGATTTGGGCTGGAATCTGAGAAATAGCATTTGTAATAAGCATTCCATATTCTGAAAAACACAGCCTAAGTTATTTGTCTAAAATATAATTATCTAGGTTCTGGTCCATTGCCCAGGGCAAACTTCGTTAATTATATCTTCATTAATAAGGACTAGAGACTAATCCAGCGACATGGAGCAATCAGTGTTAAAGTTAATTGAAATTCAGATCTAACATCTCTTCATTCTGTGAGCAATTTCCCCATGTTTAGAGTAGAGGATTTCTTTAATGGTTTGTGACAGGAAGATGTGAGGGAGACGATTTGCAAGTATTGTGCTGTATGTTTCCATTTAGGATGCCTTTCTCTCACGCCTGTGTACTGTGGCCTCTGCAGCTCCATGGATCTTAATGTTGGGAGAAATCCCTGCATGGGGCCCAGGTGAGAGGGTCTGAACCAGGGACCCAGCCAGTGCAATTCAGATGTGGTGGATGTTGGCTTTCACATGCATGCAGAGGCCTGCAAAGGAACCAACTCGTTTGATTCTCATGACCTGCCTGCCCTTCTCTTCTACTTTTCCATGAAGCTTGGGTCCCTTTCAGGTAACACACATGGAGTGGGAGCTTAAAAAGCTAAAGAGAATCCATAGCAGGTATCAACTATGGTAAAAAGGGCCACATAAGGAAACCTGTACATTTAATATTTAGAAAACCATAGGTATTTGGCAGAGGTATTGGCGATGACAGTGGTGGGTGTTAAGGGAGAGGAATCCCTACGAGCTACCATCACTATTTAGAGGGTTCCTGGCTGCTCCAAAGCAGGTAGGCCAAAGCGAAGTATTCTTACTGAATGTATGTTATTTTAAAAGATAACAACTATAGCTCTTTAAAAAGTGAACTGGTGTCCAGAATACATAAATCCACAGAGACAGAGCACAGATTGGAGGTTTCCAGAGGCTGGACGTGGCACGGGGAATGGGGGACTATTAATTCATGGGAACAAGATTTCTTTTCGGGGTAATGAAAATGTTTTGAAACTAGATTGAGCTTGTGGTTCCACAACTTTGTGAATGTACTAAAATGTCATCGACTTGTGCATTTTAAAATGGTTAATTTTATAGTACGTGAATTTTGTCCTAATTTAAAAAAAATAGCAGAGAAATTAAAATAAACAATGTCTTCAACAAATTCCATTTATAGTTAAAATCTAAATCAGTAAAAATCAACCATTTAAAAAAAAAGTACATGAAGAGGTTTATAGCACATTAAATACTTTATCTCTGAGAACATACGTAAATAAAAGTTCCATGATTGCCCTTCAAGGACATTATAAAAGAGATGTCTGCCTTGGGTGAAAAATAGTATTATGCATAACCCACGTTAATTTGCTTTTCTTTTTAAACAATGTTTTTGTCTTTAAAATAATATTTTCATATGGTGGCAAAAATTCTGTTTTATACTTCTAGAAAATTTGGATAATTCAGAAAGCATTAAAGAGAAATACAAATAAATTTCAATGACTGTAGAATTTTCTAATAGATATGTGTTCAGTGTACTTAATTATTCTTCCGTTTAGATTGTGTCCCAATTTTCAACTTTATGAGTATTACTGCTATAAGTATTTACCTGTGTATGTGAATTTTGGAGTATCACACAGAGATCTCTGGACTCTAAAATTTAACGGGTTTGAGCATTTATTTAGGAAATCAAGTGTCTTGGTCCAGGGAAGATAGTTGAGGTAGCTGCTGCAGGCCTTGATAAGAATGAGTGTGGAAACCAATAGTTCAGAACTCCTGACCAGTGAAAGAGCCCACAGAAGTGACAGGGGCTGAGCAGAAGCAGAGGAATGGCCTTTGATAGAAGGAATGACGTTTGATAGACTTACTATCTTCTCAGTTTACCATGTCAAAGATTTTTAAATATAATATATATAAATATATATATAATATATATAAATATAATAATTTGAAGATCCTACACAGGAGAACAGTGAGAAGCAAACATTTGGGGGAGGTTCTCTTCGAATAAATATAGGAGAAGACTTTGCTGGTGAGAAATAAAGGAAACATGTGAACAGAGTATCAGTATGAAGTGTCTATATGTGTGCTCAACAAATACCTAGTAATAAAAGGAGGGGTCTTGGGGTGCCTGGGTGGCTTAGTTGAGCATCTGACTAGATTTCAGCTGAGGTCATGATCCCAGGGCTATGCGATCAAGTCCTGTGGCAGGCTCTGCATGGAGCCTGCTTGAGTCTCTCTCTCTCCCTCTCTCTTCTTCTCCCCTGCTCATGTTCTCTCGCTCTTTCTCTCTCAAAACTAAAACTAAAAAATAATAAAAAATAAAAGGAGGAGTCATGGGGCGCCTGGGTGGCTTGGTCGGTTAAGCGTCCGACTTCGGCTCAGGTCATGATCTCACGGTCCGTGAGTTCGAGCCCCGCGTCGGGCTCTGTGCTGACAGCTCAGAGCCTGGAGCCTGTTTCGGATTCTGTGTCTCCCTCTCTCTCTGCCCCTCCCCTGTTCATGCTCTGTCTCTCTCTGTCTCAAAAATAAATAAACGTTAAAAAAAATTTTTTTTTTAAAAATAAAAGGAGGAGTCTTGACATCAAATGGGACAATATCCTTTTATATTAAAATAAATGTAAAATATTTTAAAAATGATTTCTCCGGGTAACTCAATAATAGGTTAGTAGAAGCATTCTGGAAATTATGGATAAAATTTCCTATTTTCTTCCTTAGGGCCCTTTTCCTCTTTTCACAATTAATTACAGATACATTTTGATCAGAGTTTCATAAAATGCGGTTCCCTGATTAGCAACATTTATATCACCCGGGGATGTTCTAGAACTTGTCCCTCACTTCCATCCCCCAGATCTATTGACTCAGAAACTCTGGGGGAGGAGATGGGATGTTTTGGGGTCCAATAATCCACCTTTTAACAAGCCTTACTGATGATTCTGGGTTTTTTGTACATAAGCTTTCTATTACGAAACTTGTAGGTAGAGGGCTTTAATAATAAGAATTTCTAACAATTGCAATTACTTTGCTCCTTACTAATGGCACTACATTTCTTACCTGACACATTGATTTAAAAAGCAATGCAAGTACTGTATATAAAGTGTCTTGGGGTGCCTGGGTGGCTCAGTCGGTTAAGCGTCTGACTTCGGCTCAGGTCATGATCTCACGGTCCGTGAGTTCGAGCCCCGTGTCGGGCTCTGTGCTGTCAGTTCAGAGCCTGGAGCCTGCTTCAGATTCTGTGTCTCCCTCTCTCCCTGCCCCTCCCCCACTCACTCTTTCAAAAAATGAATAAACGTGAAAAGAATGTAAAAAAATAAAGTGTCTTAATCATTCCATATAAAGTTTTCATCTGAAATACTTCGTAAAATACTCACTACAGTGCGCATCTAAAAATTCATAGTTCATTTGTTATTTCATAGTTCCACTTTTCCTGGAAGTTACATTTAGTGAAGCTGCACAGGTAAGTGCCCAGTGACACAGTAAGTGACAGAAAACTAAGTTTCAGATAGCAGGAGGTCCTATGAAGAATGAACACCAGAATGATGGGAGAAAAATGGTTTGGCTGTGGTGTCCTTAGATCGAGTGGTTAGGGAAGGCCTGTCTGAGGAGGCCATACAACCTGAGCCCAAGAAGGAATGATACTCTGATTTCTGGAAAGAGGGAAGAGCTAGCATGGGAACAGCCTGGGGTGAGGACAGCTTGTCATTCTCTTGCAAGAGAAATGCCAGTGTGGCTAGTGATTAGTGAGCTGGGGGACAGTATCGATACATGGGGAAGAGGCAAGTGGGACCAGATCATGTATGATCTTTTGGACTACAATGAATGGACTTTATTGTATGTTCAGCGAGAAGCCAGTACAGGGTTTAAAGTAGCAAAGTGGTATGCCAAAATTTCATGCCTTAAAAACTGCTCTGTGAAGACAGGAGAGTACATGAGTAAGAAAGCAATTTGGAGACCATTTGGGGGGCTACTGGGATAATCTAGATGAGAAATAATGGTGGTAGAGAAAAAGAGAAGGAAATGGTTTTGAGACATGTTTTGAGAATGGGAACAACACAACATATATTTGGCTAGATTTGAGAGTGAAGCAAATTTCTTGAAATAAAAAAGACTAAGGGAAAACTGGTTTCAGGTCAGAAATCAAGGATTTGATTTTGGCCATGTGAAGTGAGACGTCTAGTAGACAACCAAATGGAAAGGATCAGTTAAGTTGTTAATGAGTCTAAAGGTGAGATGTGACAGTGAAGGGGAGATGGTGTTTAAAGCCAGGCACACAGATAAGCATATTTAGGCAGACACCAGAGAAGAGTGAGTGCTAAGAACGGCTCCGGGGCCTTCCCGCCTTACAAAGGTATGCAGAGAAGGAGAAACCAGCAAAAAAGATTGAAATGGAGCAGCCAGAGGTGAATAAAGTAAATGAGGAGTAAATGTCACATAAGCCAAGAGAAGAAGATGTTTCAAGAGGGAGTGGTTAACTCTTTGGAATGCTACTGAAATCAAGTAGGTGAAAAGAAAAACAACAACACCAACAAATGGTCCATGGATTTGACAACATGGAGGCCACTGTCAACTGAACAAGAGCAATTTCAGTGGAGATGCTTTAAAAGGAGGCCAGATTACACAGGGATGAGGAGAAAATGAGAGATGAGGAAGTAGGAACAGTGGCTATAGACAACACTTTTTGGAATTTTGCTGTGCATGAGCACATAGGAAGGAGATGGCAGTTGGAATGGGGAGGGGGGGCAGATTATGAGGTTATGGAAAGGTTATGGATTGTTTCAGTGTATGTGTGTGCAGTGATGCCATTAAGCTTGTTCTTCACTGAAACAACAACGAATGGCTCCAACTTATCCTATAAATCTTCAGGTCCAACCAACTGAATTTTAACTTTTTCTTCACTCACAGTTTTGATTATTTATTAAATGCTTTTTATTAAATGGACCTATTAGTCCAATGTCTTTTTGCCTCACTTTCCCCCTGAATAATTTAAAGTATTAATTTTTGTTACCTCCCCTTTGATAAGGTCGAAAGACATTAGTATAAGATAATATCTCAGAAGCGCTTTAAGTCCCTTGGAGGTACTCTATATCAGCAAGGCTTTTATTATTTTTCCTCATTTACTCATTTCCTTTCTCTCTCTGGGAGGGCACTTTTGAGATTATACGAGGTTGGGATTTATGAGTTAAACAACACAAATACTTAACAACACAACTACTAGCACTTAAAGAAAAAGGGATAGGGGTCATTGCATAATATTGTAAATTTTGGGACTAACAATTTTGTTTTGTGGGTTTTCTTCCTGAGGCTGTGTTCCAGAGAGGGCAATAAAGGGTAAAACTCATTAGTGCATCATTATCTTTTGTCTGAAGGAAACAATGTGTGGTTTCTGGGCAGCCCACTTGGTGTTTGCATTGGTCCTGGATGTATTTCAAACCAACTATATTGTTTGAACAATTCCCCCTCTTAAACATGAAAAAGACCACCACTAAACCACAGAGTTGATGCTAAATTACTAGGTGATGACTCTTCTGGCTCCTAAAGGTTTCTAGATCTCAGTCACTGAAATCATGGATCTTTCTTCTAATGAGAAAGATCTAAGCCTTTATGGTAGACCTCCCATGCAGTCTCCCCACTGCTGCCCCCAGTGTGCTCCATGGACTTCTGAGAAGTTTGCTTTAGAATCAAGGTCGTTGAGTTCTCTCCAACCCTGACTCTTAATAGCAATTCTTTGGGAGCTACAAAGTATTCCCAGGTCAAATCTGCAAATTCACAATTATCAGCAATTGTATAATAAATCAATATGTTTGATAACGAAAATCTAGTCCGTTTTCTCATTATCAAAATGAGGCATTAAGTGGATAGTGGTGATTTTATTTTTATACTGTTGTTCCCTAAGTTTACTTATCTTCCTTAGGGATTTCATTGGACTTGATTTTTGTTTTTATTTTTTAAAACGGTGGCATCAGAAGAGCATCTATGAAGAAATTGAAAAAATACATTTGGGGTCGTCTTGGCAGAAAATATTTTTCATAAGGATTTCAATTAGATATAGTACTATCTACTGTGTCTCAAAAGATTTGTTGATTAATTTGTTTGATTTGCTTATTGATTGATGTATTTATTTTATTTATTGCTTGAATTGCTTCTAGGAATCATATGTCTAGATTTAAGCAATAAAAATAAAAACAATTGGTTTATATTATTTTCCAAAAATGCAAAAGTTTCAAGGTTTGAATGTCAGAGACCTAGAAAACTGTAGGTATAAAAGAGTCATCGTATAGTGACTGAGCCTTAAATCTGGGCCTGAATTGTGGGTTCTATTTTTGTTCTTATGATGATCAAGTGTCCAATATGATCCAGTTATGCAACATATATGGGAAGATGATGGTTAAGCAGTGATATGGTTGTCCTGGAACCAAGCTGTCTGGGTTGCAATGCCATTTCCAACACTTTCCATTGGTAAAATCTTGAGCAAGTTTTGAACTCTCTTTGTACCACAGTTTGTTCATCTATGATCAGCTAAGGAAACTGAAACTCCATCATTATTAAGAGCCAGGGTTCAAATTTATGTCTGACAAAATGTTCCTTGCTCTTTCCAAATATACCACAATTACTAAAAAATGAAAATTTCCTTTACCTATGTATAGTTTAACAACGTGTCCTTCTAATTCTATCATTTAGATATAAAAAAACACAAAATGATATTAAAAATGGAAGGAAATTATTGTGCTATTTTGAAATTCTTAGTAAATTTTGTATAAGGAGACCCATATTTTTAATTTTCTCTGAGTGTTCACACTTAGAGGCAGAGAATTCAGGAACTGTCTGCTCCAGGCCTCTCCTGGCTGCCCTCTATTTCCAAGGGGATTATTCCAGCACATTTATAATCTGCTGGGGCCCATTTGTGTGCCCTTGGTTAACACTGGATGGCAACTGTTTCTTCAAGATAAATTCTTTGATTTATTTTTAATTATGAATTTGTTGAAAGCAATTTAAATCCTGAAATACCACATTATAGCTAGGAGTATACCTAGTGCCAGCAGAAAATAAGAGTCCTGTGACATAGACCCACTACATAAACCCGTACCTTAAAAAACCCAAATCCTATGTAGCATCATTCAAAGATACTTCAGAGATGCCAAGACAGTGAAGGTGATACCTTATGAAACAGCAGGTTTTGTCATCAATGTTTTTTCTATTCCCTTTCACAGTGTTGAGAACAAAATATCATCATTCCCGCAAAACATGCCTGTTAAACTCCTTTCACATAAGCCAAAGAGTTGTTTTTCACGTATCTAAAGATGTCAGTTTTTCCCAGTTAATTCAGGCTGTAGTTGACTTACTTGTGCTTTTCAAAGGACTATACATTCTTGGAAGGCAAGGGAATAGAGAGATACTCTTGAAGAAATGAAAAATGCAGTTTTGAAGTATTATCACCTGTCAAATTCAGCCATCAAAGAGACATGGCTAATTAACTCATGGTGAAAAATGTCAATAATTTTGCTAGATGTACTTGCTTTTTCTCTAAAGGTTCGGCAACAATTCTGAAAGGTCTATGTTATGTAGAGAGAAATGTGTCCTTTCCTTTTTTTCACTTTTTAGCTATTAATTCTTCCCATGTCTGAAGGTCAAAGTCAACTATTGAAGTGTAAGAGTTTCCAGATTGCTAACTAGATGAATTTATAAGAACTAGCCCTGTTCAAAAATTATGTTTTGACCAAAGAAGTATATCACATTCAGAAACATCCGCTTCATGAAGAGAAACATCCTTCTGTGTAGCAACATATTTCACTCTGATCCTGCCCCAAATTTGTGCTTTTGGTCAAAAGAGGCTTTGGATTAAAAAAAAAAAAAATTGCATGGATTGCACAGCATTACTGGACGGTAATTGGAAAATAAAAACTCTCAAAGTAGAGACTGTCTTTATGTTAGGACAGCATGTTTTTATTTCTTGATTAATTTACCTTTTTTTAACATTTATTTATTTATTTATTTATTTATTTATTTATTTATTTTTGAGAGAGAGAGAGAGAGAGAGAGAGAGAGAGAGAGAGAGAGCACAAGTGGGGGAGGGACAAAGAGAGAAGGGGGGAAAGACACAGGATCCGAAGCAGGCCCCAGGTTCTGAGCGGTCAGCACAGAGCCCAATGCGGGGCTTGAACTCACCAACTATGAGATCATGACCTGAGCCAAAGTCAGACACCCAACTGACTGAGCCACCCAGGTGCCCCCCTGATTAATTTATTTCTTGATAGAATGTCAGTTACTTCTAAAGACCAGTGTTGTTGTGGGTTTTCGGAGTGCAATAAAGTGGTGGTGTTGATGGTGTTTTGCTTTTTCAAGTTTCCTGAGTTTGGGGAAGGAAGAGAACTGGTTGTCAGCTTCAAGAGATAATTGTCTTGGTCGAAACCACATTTTAGAAATTGATTCATTTTAAATGTATTAAAGCTAAAAGTTCATCACTACATGAAAGACTCTTGCAATGCATTCTTTTAAAAAGCAGATATTTTTGGAAATTGAAGGACCACCCCTTAAGTTTTCCAAATGTACATTTCACATATTAGGAGTATGTGAAAAACAAAAGTTAGTGATGTGAATAAAGTCATTTGCTCATACTCTCAATGCTCTTAGGTTGGGGCTATAATTGTAATTGGTATTTTTTTCTCTCCCTGACCAAAATAATAGCTTTTTGCTTATGTCACTATCTGGATGGATTCTTCTATTATGTCTCTCTTCTAGATTCTTCATTTTTTATTTTCTTTACTTTTCATTTTAGTTGTCATCTTTATTTTCTCACTTTCTTATTTTTCCTCGTAATAGGACCTAGCTTTTATGATCACCATTTCCAAAAATAAAATTTCTTTGTTCTCATTGGTAAACCAACCAATCATACTAAGTTTCATTATTTTTGGACTTTAGGTCAAGATAAGCTGGGTATTAGCGTATATAGTATTCACTTGACACTTAAAAAAAAGTGAAACCACATTTGGTCTTTCTTCCTTTACCTTTCAATTTCTCTTGCTCTCCTAAAGTTAATCCTAGTGTTTGTCTAGTACGTTCTGGAAACAGAAAGGCACGCTTCTTGTTTTTGATGATATAATCGAAGTTTTTCCAATTTCCCATAAAATAAGTTTAAAGCAAAATGAAAAAGACTTAAAAATGTTTTATGAAAAGGTCATCCACAGGTTGTCAGAAGTTGCTTTCTAATTTGTAAAAGCCGCTCGAACTCACCAACTTCTGAAAACATTTTTTGTGTATATCCCAAGATCATGGTTCTCCTACTCTCTTTTTTTGGAGGGTGGGGGGGCAACTCATCTCATCACCATTTCTGCATTTTCCTTTTGTTCAGTTTCCCTAATTTGCTCGTAAAGTCTTTGAGTATAGGTGTCATGTCTTAAAACTGGAATGGGTCCTAGTGGTCTTCTTGTTCATTCTTCAGACACAGGAATCCAAGCTGCAGAATACCTACCTTGCTTTTGACTTTGTTTTCAAAAGCAGTGACACTTGGGTGAGACTCTGGGACAGAGTGAAATGCACACTCTGCTTGCAGATTAGCTGCTTCGAGGTACAGCCATGAAGCAGATATTTCATGGATGGATATTTAGATGGAAAACAAAACACTTTCATGAAAGTGGTTTGTTTTGTTTTTCCATCTAGATTTTAAATTCATTGAGAGGAGGAATTATTTTTTCACATATATATTTCTTTTAAAAGTTTTTTTGTATAATATTTTGTATTAGTGAACAAAAGAGTTTTTTTTTTTTCAATTTAGCTTAGAATCAACAATCTGCTTCAGCATCCTGTCTTTCATGTTTTTTTGGAAAGCAGGAAAAGTAGAATAAAGTACCAAAATAGACTCCTAATATAACTGTAGTTTGGGTAAACTTTGTTTATGATCCCACTAAGTTCTCTCTTTGAGTCCCTTAGTCTCTTCTGGTTTCTCCGCTCTGAGTTACAAAGGCTTCATATTTTCCTGACTCTGTCTTGTGAGTGATGGAAGCAGTTTATAAATGTCATTAGTATGCTTTTGCTTAGGATTTCTTATTTCTATATATTTTAAATATGAAACAGAAAAAGACAGGAAGCATCCCAAAGGAAGCACAAATGACAGGATATCATGTATTAATGACATCTGTTAGAATATTATCTATTCACAATGGAGAGTTTTCTTTAGATCTCTCATATTGTGCTTACAATGGCCAACTCTTTCTATCCTCAAGGATAGAAGGTATATACTTAAGGAAGTATATATATTGCAATTCAATCAGGTTTCTTACAAATAAAAGTGGAGGACTGGATTTTTAAAATTGAAGTTTAGTTGGCATATAGTATTATTTTAGTTTCAGGTGTACAACTATTGATTCAACAATTCTATACATTATGAAATTCTCACCACAATAAGTATAGTCATATCTTCACCATGTAAAGATATTTACAATATTATTGACTATATCCCCTATGCTATACTTTTCATCTTTGTGATTTATTTATTGTATAGCTGAAAGTTTGTAACTCTTAACCCTTCTGAACAAATAAACCAACAAAACCAGAAATAGACTCATAAATACAGAAAACAAACTGATAAGACTGGTAATATTTATTATACCTTGGGTTGTTCATATAAGTGATATATATATTTGTGTGTGATATGTGTTTTTAAATATAATTTTAATCCTAAAACAATAATTGAAATGTCACAGAAAATCCTGAGGTGGGGAGGGAGATATTGAGAAAGTGTTGAAACTAAAATAAAAAGTAAACATAAAGCACAGACTTGTGCAACATCTTTGTCAAGGAAAGCCATAAATAATACTCTGGGCAGAGTCTTACCTTGATCACAGTGAATTTGGCTTCTGACACATTCAAGGCTCTGTTGAATGCTTTACTTTGATAAAGCAGTTTTGGAACAGTAGTAATTAAAATGGGAAGGTAGAGTTTTAATGGGAAATACAACTTTAACACCTTTCTGTCAGTATCTAGCAGTGACATGGAGCGGGAATGACTACTAATGAAAATTTACAGTAGATTTATGAAATGATTCCAGAGAAAATGTTATAGGTCCTTTAACCTCTAAAGGCACCATTGTCAGGAGTTCTAATCAAAAGGCACCTCTGCCCTATCAGTTCCCTTGTATAGGAATGTTTGTCCTTGCCCCTGAGAAAACATTGACTTACACATTTGTAACTTCTAGTAATTTAGGTTACAATTTTCTCTGGTGTTTGCTAAGACCAAAGCCTGTTTGGCCAGATACAATACACTGTAACTTCATTCTCCTGTTTTACTCTATTGTTTGAAGTACCTTTCCAGGAGTGAACATTCCATCTATGTTGAAACAATCAATACATATGTCCTTGAAACTTTCCAAGGGACAAGAGGACTCAAGAACAAAACACCAAATGAGTAAAATCAAAAACTTTTTCACACCCCCTACAGATTTTTTTTTGGAGATCCAACAATGACTTTTTTTTTTAACAATGACTATTTTAAAATAAATAGTACGTATACAAGCATGTAATAAAATGGAACAGAGTGGAGAGTTTCTGTCGTCCCTCTCTTAGCCTAATAGGCATATAATATCATCAGTTTCTGATCGTTATTCTAGAGCAGGATTTCTCCTTCTTGGCGCTATTGACATTTTAGACTGGATAACTCTGTGCGGGGGGAAGTTATCCTGTATATTGTAGGATGTTTAGTAGCATCCTTGGCTTCTACCCACTGGATACCAGTTGCAGCCCTTCCCTCCCTCACAGACACAACACCAAAAAATGTCCCCCAGATAGTCCCAAGTGTTCTTTGGGGAGACATTTAACAATATACCTAAAAAAACCTCTATAACAGTAACTCTCCATAAAGAGAGGTCTCACTATTTGGGAGATCCACACCATAATTCATTAAATGCATTATGAGAATTTATTGAACTAGTAACTTATTGATATTCCTTTAGATTTTTCTTATATAAAAAAAGGTGCCAGTGAAACGTTATATGCAGGGTGCATATATATTCGGGATGCCAGTGAAAAGTTTCACACATGGATTATTTCAATATATGTAATTTCACCTTTAATATAAATTGCTGGGTCAAAGGTTATGTGTGTTTTTAATTTTGATAGGTATTTCTAAACAGCCCCTTTTAGAGGCCAATCAACTTACATTCTTGGTGACGAGATTGTTTTGCGAACATAGTGTGTTATTAACATTTAGATTTTTGCCAATGTCATAGGTTAAAAAGTGGTGTTCCAATGTGCTTTTAACTGTCATTCCCACATTAGGAGAGAGATTAAGTAGCTTTTCATTTATTTGAAGATCTATTTATATATCCCCTTTTACGAATGTCTGTTCATATCCTTCACTTATTGTAACTGACTTTTAGAAATCCTTTACATACATTCTTTGTGATATGTATTGCAATATTTTTTTTTATCCAGTTCTTTGTTTTTTGATTGGCTTATAGGGCAGAATATAGGGTTTGGAAAAAGACTCAGATACATATGGATATTTAGAAAGTGATTATGTTGGTATTTTGAATAAGTGAGGAATTAATAGGCTATGCAATAAATGGTGTTGGGACCACTGAAAAGTCATGTGTGAAATATAAAGTTGAGTCAATAGCTTACATTATACCAGTATAAATTCTCATGGATCAAAGATTTAACTAAATGAGTAAAGAATCAGAAGAAGCCAGAGAAGTGTTTTTTAATAATCTAGGTATAGAGAAGATGTTCCCAAGTATCACAAAACAAACAAACAAACAAAACATACTAGGTTGAAATACATTTCCTTTTTGATGCCCTTTCTTTTGTACCCTTTTTTCCTACCATAATTTTCTGAACTAGTTCCAAGACCAAAACAAACATATCAGCAGGGCCTCAGCCCCTTTAGAACAAGCCTCAAGTGACCTCAGGATAATGATGTTGAAGCATTGGGCGTTAACAGCCACACCAGGAGCAGCTCAGGACTGTGGAGAGTCCGTGGCTTTTGGACCAGGCACACCTGGTTCTGACCTTGTGTTCCTGTTGTGGAGAGACTCTATAGAACCTTGGGCAATTCACACAACTGCTCTGAGTCTTAGTTGTCTTCACTTTCTCATAACCTCAGCCGAATTAAATGTTATAAGGCATGTGAAGCGCCTAGAGGGTGTAGGTGCTAAATGACTGATGCTCATTCCCCTACTCTCCCTTCTCCCTGTAACATCAGATTCTGTACAAGCTTCTTCCTATATCCTCATGTCCTCTCCAATTACACACTTAGTAGGAAATGTCATGATTTCTTGGCTCAAGATTACTTAGCTGTACCCTGGTGCTGAGTCTCCTTTTAGAGGCAGTGTTGTAGGTAGGACTATGGCTCCTTGTCTTCTCTCCGAAGTACCTCCTTTGGAGAGATGAACAGCAAGCCCCAAGTATGTTTCTTAAGGCTCTCCTGGCTGTGACCCTGGAGCTACAGGGGAATTTTTGAGACTGAAAGGACAGGGGGAGGATCCTGCCCTGGAACCTGTAATCCTCCTGTATTCATTTTCTACTGTCATAGCAAATTACCACACACTTGATGCCTTAAATCAACACAGATTTATTATCTTACGCTTCTGTAGACATGGAATTCAGTAGACTGAAATAAAGGTGTCTACGGGGATATGTTCCTTTCGGGAGGCTCTAGGAAGGAATCCACTTCCTGCCCTTTCCAGGTTCCAGAGGCTGCCCACGTTCGTTGGCTCATGGTTCCCTTTCTCCATCTTGAAAGCCAGCAAGGTTGCATCTCTTTGACTATTGTTTTGTACTCACATATCCTTCTGACCCAATCTGGAAGGGTTCTCCTCTAAGTACCCTTGTGTTTATTTTGGGCCCACCTAGATCATCTCCCCATCTCAAGATCATTAACTTAATTACCACTGCAAAGCTCCTTTGCCACGTGAGGTAAGATAGTCACAGGTTCCAGAAATTAGGTTGTACACACCCTTGAGAAGACGTTATTTGGTCTACCAGACCTTTATAACATGATCTGGATGCAGTGCACGATCTGGGTGGTGGGCAAACCATCCATGAGACATTGGGAATCATATTTTATAATTATGTCATCACGATAAATACATTGGCTGGGTCGTTTGGGGTGATGCATTTATCAAACTTAAGGCCCTTTGTATAACCAGCACATGATTTTAATATGCTGGTTTCTGTAGAAATCAAAGCAACTCAATCTCCTCTGTGCCTCTAGCATTAATCCAGCAAGCATTTAAACCCGTGTTCTCCCTGGCTTGCTTGGCCATCCAGGCAAGCAGTCCGAAAGGCCCTGGGTGCAGCTGCTCAGGCTATCATCCGTGCCATGGCCTGGATCAGGTTACTTTGGCCTTCTTCTCTAACTTGGCTCCCTCCCAAGAAGTACTTTGATTTAAATATTCTATTACCGATCTACCAGGCACTTTCTGACCCCCGTCCATCTTTTTGGCAATTCCAAATTTCCATGCTTATATGAACGTGTCTTTAAGAGCATCTATTGGGCAGATGCACACTTCTTTCATTGCTTCCAAAAAACTGGACTATAATGAAAGTCTCTTAATATTGACACACGGCACAAAAAGTTAATGTTGCCAGGTTAAAAATTGCATTTCTAAACTGTTTTTCTGGGCCTATGAAGAGATGGCCTAAGTGCAACTGGCTGGAGAGAAACTTGAGCCCCTAGGATGGGGTCAGTTATCTTGTTACCTTTTAACCCTATTAGCTGATGTTCCACTAGCTAAGCAGTACTCACTAACAGCGATCCTCAAAGCCCAGACTAGTGACAAGACAGTTTGAGAAGTCAAGGAAGGGAAACAGAAAGCGAGCTGGTGAACCGGAAGCCCGAATTAAGTCAACTCTGGGGAGAGGGTACTTCTTCAATACATTCATTGGTATCCACGGCATGTTGATTAATCTTGTTCAAAGTCTGTTGGCATTTTCTACCACTGTCTCAGGAGCCCATATACGAAATGGCATTAATTTTTATTAAAGAAAGGGAAATTTTATCTTGATAGGTTTAACAATATGTACAGTTGTTTATCTTCATAGATCACTCTCTATTTGTAACTTGAAGCCATTTATAGGTGTCACTGAGAGTCTTTAAAATAAAGATAATTGCAGCGGTTTTAAATCATTAAAGAACATTAGAATTAATTTTAGTGTTTTTGGTTTTGGACCAACTTCTTAGGGTATGCTCAGATTTTACAGAAAATACCTTGTTTATGACAACCCAATAGAACTAGAAAGAAAATAAAAATATTTTATAATGCCATTTCTGCTGTTGACTGTAGGAAGTGTTTTGAATATGTGTGTTGGTGGGTTTGGGAAAGCCATTTAGAAGGTGAAAGAAAAAGGAGTAAGGTGTGGCAGAAAAGGAAGAGGAGAAGGACTCTAGCTGCACCAAACTGTCATTTAGTTAGTGCTTATTGTACAGGTGGAATAAATATTTATAATCTCTCATCCTTAATGCAGGTGATATTGTTTTCCCAACCTCATAGATACACAGAGTAAGGCCTTAATTACTTGTCCAAGATCACATGTGATACTGTTTTCCCAACCTCATAGATACACAGAGTAAGGCCTTAATTACTTGTCCAAGATCACATAGCCACTAAGATGTGGAGACAAAAGCAAATCCACAGTGTCTGAATTCTGTCTTTGCTTATCCCATCATGCAATATGTAAGATTATAGAAATCACCCATGACTGATTCTGCTTTCTTAGCAGAGGAATATGAAGTTATAGAAAGTGGGTTAATGTGGAAATGCCCAAAAATAACTTTCAGACAGATTAAAAAAAAAATAGGTATTTAAAAAATGCACTTACAATAGAATCCTTGATTGTGTGTTCCAGGTAACGAACACACATCTTATTTAGTCCCTCCAGGGACCTTTAGGGGCATAGTAGGCTCCTTACTCCTCTGTTATATTTGAGGAAGCAGAGGCTCCTAGAAGTTGGAATTCTATTTAAAAATTTATTTGAATATTAAATTTTACTCAGAACGATACAATTGCCTTTTAAATAATGAGATTTCCTATGGGATTTTGAAATTTCTGATATTGGATCTACTATGTGAATTTAGGGAAGTAGGTGCTCAACAATGTTTGTTCAATTGGTAAATTCTAAGTCCCAAATAACCATGATTCTCACTGGCTACTCACTCTTTCTTTATTCATCTATCTCCAATTCCTAAAATTTCAGAAACATAATTGGCCGTAAGGAGAAAGCTGTATCTGGATTGAAAAAGAAATATTTTGGAAATGGTAAGAATTGTTTTCTTTACAAAAAACAAAAAAAAAAAAACAAAAAAAAACACAACCTAGAACCACAAAACAACTTAACCACGTCAAGTTAATTAAATAAATAATTAGTACTAAACCCATTCTCAACATGTTCAGTGAGTTCCTTAGACAAGTCTGACTTGAAAACACATCTCACAGGCCCCCTCCATGCATGTCCAAGTGTTCTGGCTCCTCAGTTCCAACATTACCCAGGGACTTGCCAGGGAAATGATAAACAGCCTGCCTGCTGGGGTTTTATGACTTTCTAGCCTTAGAACAGCTCTTTATATCCAAGTAGAGCTTTAGATTTAGCATCAAGTTTTGCCAAAGCCACATCAAGGAGAATCATTTAACTTGAATTGTTTTACATCTCTGATTCTTACACCCCAGTGAGAGGGCTCTTGGGGATTTTTTAAAGGGAGCATTTGATGAATCCCTATATCAGCAGCCAGAGTTGCCCTAAGGTGAAATAGGACCAAAACTGTTTGGATTCAGTTTCCTTTATTATCTGACCACTTAAGATGACAAGAAACTTTTAGCCTTAGTTCAGTAGGTATGTGAGGGTGTTGGGGAAGACATTTTTCTGCAGGACTTTCTTGTGAGGTGAGGGAAGTCAAAATGGATGGGTTCTTACAAAGTCGTGTCCCGGAGATGGCATGGTCATTTATATTGTGCCTTTTTGATTGACTCATTTGAGCCACTGGATAGACTTCTCCTTAAAAATTGCCTATGACTTTGGTTTTCTTACAGTTTGTTAAGCTTGTGACAGCATGCTTACGTCAAAGAATTTAGGAAATGACAACAAGGCATAGAAAGTCAGAACCAGAATGAACACAGGAAAGTGACAGCTCATTTAGCAAAATGGCATATCCTCCCAAATTGCTGATCTCATGCCTCATCTTGACACGACTTCCCAGCAGCCTAACCCACGGGGCTTCTACCCTAAAGCAAGCTAGTGTAAATATCTACCTGACATATCTATTATTCAAAATGGTTAGTAATGAATATATCAGATAAATAAAAAACAAAGGAAAACAAAAAAACAGAAACAACTTAAGTCTGCTCACAGCTCTGTTTTATTCACTAAATTCCAGGATTGTCAAAAAGTCCCGAATATATTTAATGACTTAGAAAAATGGAAGTGCAGTGAGTATATGAGTTGTATAAATTTCCCTAAGCTCCTGGAGATCGATGCTTTGGTGATGTACTTCCCAAATGATGTCAGTGTACTATTGATCCCCCTTAGGCTGGGCTTTCTCAGGTTCATTTCCACAGACACTAAGACACTGACCATACCGTTGTTGCTTAGATAAAAACAATGTATTTTATTAATAAGCAAACACAAAGCAAGTCCTTACATTTACTACCCAAGGACTTTGATAAAGTAATCTTAGAACATAGGTTATCTCTAAATGCTAGTTAATGTTTCAGTTCCAAGATTCTGGTTTTAGATAATAACTGACCACTGACAACGTGATTGGGCCCCAAGTTTCTTAAGAAAAGGGAGTAGTTCAATGTTTCCTAAAACATGAATCTCAGAATGTTCATTCCATGGAATAATAGAGTTCTGTGACCAAATGAATTATGGAGACTAGGGTTAACATGGCTATACAGCCTCCTTTTCTGAAAGACTTAAATGTGACTAATGTGATATGTGAGTCTCTAAAAGAGAGTTATAGTGTGAAGTATTTCCTGACTTCTCAGACAATGGAAACTTTGGAGAAGTATCTCACCGGACTAGTGTTACAAGCTAGGGACATACTTTGGGACCTTCCAGACAAGATGATTTCTAAAAGTTTTTCCTGCTCTAAATTCTCTGATAATCTTTGGTTCACACGAAAAACCAAGCTATTCTCCAGATACTTCCTATACGCCCAGCTCTCAACATTCCTTTCTAAAATATATGACTCCTTTAGAGTGTAAGGATCAAAAGGATCACATGTGGCTTCCATGAAAAGAAAGGTATTTTGAAATTGTAGTGCATAAAAAAACACACAATTCAAGGGGAACTTTACACATAGTTTTAAATAATGTTATCATCACTAACCATTCTGACATGGAACAATACTAAATGAAATCACTCTTTTAAAAAATGAAAAGATCAATGTATACCAGGCAATGAAATGATAAGCTCGATGGAGAGCAGCTATTACCAAAAAGCCAGAGAGTCTTTCTGCAGTGGACATGTATGTATAAAGGACTCCAAGTTGAATGTTATGTCTCTCATATTTTTCCTTGCATATAAATTATAAAAATTGGGCCTCACACTTTGAGGGAATCATTCATTTTATCTAACAACCAAATGCTTGTGAACAATAGTACAAAGTGAACCGATAAGCTGGATGGAGAGACAGTTGTTCCTAGAGCTAACTTTTGCTGCTTTAAAGAAATTTCAGAAGAAAAATAGACAATCCTGTAAACTTTGAAATGCAGACAGACAGGTAGAAGCCTGTGCTATTAAGGGCTTTATTTTATTCTATTGAGTTCTCAATCAGATTTGTTGACAAATAATTTGGATAACTGAACTTATTCCCAAGAAGTTTGTGGGATTAAGAAACTTGCTTAACCAAGGAAGACTCATTTAGAAGCTCCCGTTTAGATTCCCACAAGAGGAAGAAATAGTCTCAGCTATTTAGCAATTTTTTTTCTCTTTCTGGCACAAACTGATATTTTTCTTGTATGTTCTCTCAATCTCCATTTATAGAGATTTTCTTTCTTTACCCTACCCTTCTGGAGTACCTCAAACAAATTGATGGTATAATTAAAATTTTGATTTTTCTGGGAGATAAGTTAATAGGGGAAGGCAACATAGTTAGAGCTGGACAGAAGTGGTGAGATTAAACATGATCAGATCTGCGTGCCAGCCCTGGGGAATGTGTCCATCTCAACTCATGGTTTATAGTCACTGGAGTTTTAATCAGATTTGTATATAATAGTATTTCATAATTTTCCACAGAACTCTTTTTCCTTTCTTTGGAAAAAAAAAAAAACCCCTCCCAAACAAAGGAAATAAAGAAACAGAATAGTATAGTTGGTGTGTGGTTATGCAGCAAGGCCAGTCACTTTTCCACCCTTTTGACATCTTTCTCCTCCCTGACACTGACTCAAGAATCTTAAGGTGCTCTCATTGTTCTTCAGATCTAATAGTCACAAATTTCATCAATCCAAACAACTGGGAATAATAGGCATTGATATATGCTTTGGTTCTAGTCCTGGATCTTCACTAACTAGCCTCTAACAAGCCATGTGATCTATTAGTTCTTCATCTTTTTTAGCCCCTATTTCCTGTTATAAAAAATGAGGGTTTTGAACTAAATGGTCTTTATCGTCCCTTCCATCCCAAACATCTATGAGTCTTGAACTTAAAGAAAATTTTCCAAAATAAACCAGAGTTATACAATTTATTTTCATTCTTACAACAAATTTTAATTAAAGGACTAATAAATTAAAAAGTACAATTTAAAGCAAATTGCCAGACACAAGTAATAAAAATGTAAATGACATTTATTAAGGGCCAATCTATGTCAGGTACTGTAATAACCAAGTTACATGAATTGATCCGTGCAAGAACCTCACTGTTACCACTTTACAGGTAAGGAATAATGCTTTGAGAGTTGAAGTACCTATCAAAAATAGATAGCTAGTGACTAGCCAAAGTGGAATTCAAACCCAGGTTCTTTATCCTCTAAAGTCATGCTCACAACCAATGCAGTTTACTGCCCCTAGAATTCTGCTTTGAATTGTACACTGGTTCCCTCATACTTTTCAAGCTTTTTAACTTTTCTGAACTTTATTTGTATTGGTGCATTCATTCATTCAACCAGCAGCATTCGAGTGCTTATATACCATAGGCATTATGATTGATATTACAATACAGGGGTGACTACAGCATTAAACCTATGTAGGAAGAGTTCTAGTTTTGTTAAGGAGTTGGGCAAGAAAGGTTGTGTTTAAAATAAAATGTAGTAGGTACTATGAGATATATGAGACAGGTGTGCATGGTACCTGAAAGTAGAGATCAGGGAAATAAAAATCAGTTCTTCAGAGAACAAGAAGTGGAGGGATATCTGAATTGGCACTTTAAGAACCAATAGAAATGTGCTAGCTGAAAAGGCTAGGAAAGGGAAAGGCATTCCAGGCAAAGAGAACAGATGAGTTCAAGGGTTTGTGGGGGTATCACATTTTCTGAAAACTGTATTTATCATACACAGTTATAGAGAGGCACTGTGTGTATGATAAATACTGGGAGATGACTCCGTAAAACTCTATGACTGTATGGAACTCCATCCTGAAAACATTAGAGAGTCCCTCTAGAATTTTAAATATATTTATGTAATAGGGAAGTCTCTTCAGAAGCAGCGATAAGGCATGAGTAGGATGGAGGGTGTGGGTGGCCCTGTCTGGAGGTAGGAAGAAGATTTTAAAACGTTTCACAATATGCAGCCCCCACCCAAAACTCAAAGGATTCAACTGGTGGAATATAGAGAAGCAGTTGAATATGAGTGATGTGTGGAGGCGGGGAAGCAGGATGGAAAGGATTTTGGTGATGGAACAGATATTGGAAGTAGAAGAGAAGGAGATACTAGTGGCCGTGTCTCCAAATTTCTGGTTTGGCTGACAAAATGGATGGTAGCTGGCTCTCTTCTTGGGCAACTAGTCAGCAGAAGGAGGAAAGACTTGAAGAGACACACAGTTTAGTCTGGAACATGATATTTTTGAGTTGCCTGTGAAGTTTCATTCAGGTAGGTAAATGTTCCTACCACATACCAAATAAGACATGGTGTGCTTACCTTGGGTCGTATATATTTGAGAAAAGGACAGATTATAAACAAATAACAGTGTCAAATGTGTATTAGGCATAGGTATTAGTTAAAAATTATTATAATGGCAATAATATTAATAAAACTATAAAACTATAATTTTAATCACTATGTACAGGAATTGAGTAGTGTATACTTTATATTGATGCATACATTACCCCATTAATACCCTGATAACAGTTTGGAAGTAAACATCTGGATATGAATCCTTTTTATAGAGATGAGAAATATGGATAAGATAATGTAACTTATCCAGGATTATGCTGTTAGTGAAATTAAGTGTAAGAGCTGACACTTACAAACTCAGGTTTGTCTCTGTCTTCAAAACCAGTGTTTTGTTTGTTTTCTTAGCCACAACATCTTTGAGTTTGTAAAGAGGGATGATTATAAAAAGAAGAGATCATAAAAAGAACAAAGAGCCAAGAATGACAACGTCTAAAGAACAAATGTGAAAAAGCATTATTTGTACAGCAAATTTTGGGTAAAAAGATAGAAAGCAAAGTTCAGCCAAGGCTTTCATATAAACCAACAGAAAGATAATATCAAGAAATAGGCAGTGATATACCATGTTAGCTGTGGCCAGGAGGAATAAGATAAGGATTCAAGTGAATCCTTTGAATTTGGAGATACGCAAGGTATGAATGATATTTGTCAGAGCAATTTTACTGTGGCAGGTGTCACAGTGACCAAATTGCATAAGGCTAAAAACTGACAAGGATGTGAGAACTTGGCAACACAGTGCAGACTATTTGCTCTTCGTTTTAGGTAAAATTGGTATATAACATTATAGAAGTTTCAGGTGTCAAATATTATTATCCAATATTTGTATGCACTACCAAGTGTTCAGTCTTAAAATCCAGCTACCATTCATCACCATACAATTGACCCCTTCACCCGTTTAACCCATTCCCCACCCCGCTTCCCTTCTGGTAACCACCAATCTATTTTCTGTATCCATAAGTTTGGTTTTATTTGTTTTTTAGATTCTACATATGAGTAAGACTATACAGTATTTGTTTTTCTCCAACTAACATATTTAATTTAGCATATCTTCAAGGTACATCAATATTCTAAATGACAAGATTTCATTCTTTTTAGTGACTGTGTAATATTCTAGTGTGTGTGTGTGTGTGTGTGTGTGTGTGTGTGTGACATCTATATCATTCATTCATCCATCAATGGCTATTTAAGGTTGTTTCCATTTTTCCATTTCTTGGCCATTGTAATAATGCTGCAATAAATATTGGAATGCATGTATCTTTTTGAATTAGCATTTTTGTATTCTTTGGAATACACCCAGAAGTGAAATAGCTGTGTCATATGGTAGTTTTATTCTTAATTTTCTGAGGAATCTTCATACTGTTTTCCGTAGTGGCTTAACCAATTTACATTCTCACCAACGATGTGTAGGTTTCCCTTTTCTCCATATCCTCTCCAATACTTGTTATTTCTTGTCTTTTGATATAGCCATTCTAACAGCTATGGGGTGATATATCATCGTGGTTTTGATTTTGGTATTTCCATAATTAGTGGTGCTGAGCATCTTTTCATGTGCTTGATGGCCATCTGTATGTCTTTGGAAAAATAACTGTCTATTCAGATCTTTTGCTCATTTTTAATTGGGTGTTTTATTGTTGTTGACTGGTATGAATTGTTCATGTATTTTGGAATTGATCCCTTCTCAGATATATGATTTGCAAAACACTTTTCCCATTTAATAGGTCTCCTTTTGTTTTGACAATGGTTTCTTTCACTTGCGCAGAAGCTTTTTAGTTTGATGCAATCCTCCTTGTTTGCTTTGCTTGAGGAAGCATGATCCCTTGCCTTTGTAGTCATATCCATAAAAGTATTGCTGAGACCAATATAAAGATTACTACCTATATTTTCTTCTAGGAATTTTACAGTTTCAGGTTTTACATTCAAGTCTTTAATACATTTTGAGTTAATTTTTGTGTATATTGTAAGATAGTGGTCTGGTTTCATTCTTTTGCATGTGGTTGCACACTTTCACCATCACCTTTTATTGAGAGACTGTACTTTGGATGTTCTGGGTTCCTTTGTCATAAATTAATTGTCCATATATGTGTGGATTTAACTCTGGGCTCTCACTTTTATTCCACTGATATGTGTGTCTTTTTTAATGCCAATATCATGCTGTTTTGATTACCATAGCTTTGTAGTATCGTTTGAAATCAGGAAGCATGATACCCCCAGGTCTGTTATCCTTTCTGAAGATTTCTTTGACTCCTCAAGATCTTTTGTGGTTCCATAAAAATTTTGGAATTGTTTGCTCTACTTCTTTGAAAAATGTCCTTGGAATTTTGATAGAGATTGCATTAAATCTATAGATTGCTTTGGGTAGTATGGACAATTTTAATAATATTAATTCTTCCAGTCCCTGAGCATAGAATATATTTCCATTTATGTATGTCTTCTTCAATTCCT
This sequence comes from Panthera onca, assembly GCF_046562875.1. NCBI lineage: Eukaryota > Metazoa > Chordata > Mammalia > Carnivora > Felidae > Panthera > Panthera onca. The sequence continues at coordinate 12,040,262 of NC_138355.1, read as the reverse complement.
TTCATCAGTGTCATAATTTTCAGATCTTTCTCTTCCTTGATTAAATATATTCCTAGGTATTTTATTCTTTTTGATGCAATTTTAAATGAAATTACTTCCTTAATTTCTCTTTCTGACAGTTTATTAGTGTATGGAAAGCCACAGATTTCTGTATGTTGATTATGCATGCTGCTACTTTGTTGAATTCATTTATTAGTTCTAACAGTTTTTTGGTGGAGTCTTCTGGGTTCTATATTTGTCATCTGCAAATAGTGACAGTTTTACTCCTTCCTTTCTGATGTTGATTCACTTTATTTCTTTTTCTCCCTGAATATTTTGCATTTTTTATTTTTATATCTTTTAATTCAAGTATAATTAACATACGGTATTACATTAGTTTCAGGGGTACCATATAATGATTCAATAATTCTGTACACTTGTTGGTACTCATTAAGTGTACTCTTAATCCTCCTTATCTATTGTACCCATCCTCCACCTGCCTCTCCTCTGGTAACCATGTTTGTTCTCTGTATTTAACAGTCTGTTTGTTGTTGTTTGCCTCTTTTTGTTTGTTTGTTTGTTTCTTAAATTCCACCAGGAGCCCTACTGCACTGCTGATGGAAATGCAAATTTGTACAATCACTGTGGAAAAAAGTATGGAAGTTCCTCAAAAAATTAAAAATGGAATTACCATCTGATCCAGTAATTCCACTACTGGGTATTTAACTAAAGAAAATAAAAACACTAATTAAAAAAATATATGCACCTCTATGTTTATTGCAGTATTATTTACAGTGACCAAGATATGGAAGGAACCCAAGTGTCTATTGATAGATGAATCCATGTTTTGCCTTTTTGTTGTCACACTTCAAATTTTCTTATTTTATGCATCTTTTAAATAATTATTTCATTTTTAATTATTTTTACGATTCTCACTATTTTACTGTGAAGATTAAACTAGTTGCTTTAAAAGTGCATACCGTTACTATGCATTTACCTTTTCCAGTGAGATTTTTACTTTTGTATGTTTTCTGTTATTAATTAGTGTCATTTCAGTTTAGAGAGGTTCCTATAATATTTCTTATAAGGACAATGTAGTGTTCATGAACTACCTTAGCTTTTGATTATCTAAAAAAACTCAATCTTTCCTGCAATAATGAATGATAATCTTACTGGGTAGAAGTCTTCGTTGCACTTTTTTTTTCCCTTCAGGACTTTACATATGTTGTGCCACTCTGTCTTGCAAAGAAAGATTTCTGCTGAGAAATCTACTGTTAGCCTTGTAGGGTTTTTCTTCTGTGTATTATGCTGTTTTTCTCTTGCTGAGTTTAAGATTCTCTCTTTATCTTTAACGTTTACCTTTTTAATTATAATGTGTCTTGGTGTGACTCTCTTTGGGTTCATTTTATATGAGACTTTCTGTGCTTCCTGGATCTGTATGTCTGTTTCTTTTCCAGAATTAGGGAATTTTTCAGCCATTATTTCTTCAAGTAAGTTTTCTGGCTTTTTCCTCTTTCTTTTCTCTTTCTGGGACCCCTATAATGCCAATGTCATTCCACTTGATGTTGTCCGAGAGAGTCCTTTAAGTTATCTTCATTTTTAAAACTCTTTTTTCCTTTTGTGTCTCTACCTGGGTGAATTCTATTACTTTGTTTTTCCAGGTCACTAATCTGATCTTCAGATTTTCCAGTCTGTTGTTGAACCCCTCTACTATGTTTTTCAATTCAGTTGTTTTATTCTTCAGCTCTGTAACTTCTGTTTGGATCTTTCTTATATTTTCTGTTTCACTGTATTCATCCATTCTTCTTGTGAGTTTAGTGAGCATCTTTATGGCCATTGCTTTGAACTCAATCAGATAGATTGCTTATTCCAATTTCACTAATGTCTTTTTCTGTTCTTTTTTTCTTTTGTTCGGAATGTATTCCTCTGTCTCCTCACTTTGCCTGACTCTCTGTATTAGGTAAATCAACTCACTTTCCCAGTCTCGAAGGAGTGGCCGTTTGTAAGAGATATCATGTGGAGCTCAAAGCACGATTCCCTCTGACTACTAGAGTTAGGGCTCAAGCGTCATCCCTGTGTGAGATGCACACATGCATTTGTTGTTTTGAGGCCACATCCATGGTGCAAGGGTGGGTAGGGCTGGTGCCTAGCCTGGCTACCAGTACAGACTAGTCTTTCAAGAAAAGTGATTAAGAAGGGAAGGCAAAAGTGGCTACACTGAGACACAGGTTATGTTTCCATCACAGCAGTGACAATAAGACCCGTAACAATTTTTGCTAGGTTCATGAGTAAAGAGTGGATGCAACTAGACTTTTCAATATTAGAAACTATTAAGGAATAATGTATCTTAGATGATTTGCCAAAATAGCAATCAATGTATTTCCTACAATTTGCCTTCTAGGGCCCTAAAGTAAATTGCTTGAAGAAATTGGATCTTAAAGATTGCAGATAGAGAATTTTTGAAGTATATCCATATTCAAGCAGAGATCAAAGAAGCCCAAACAAACCAAAGGAATTTTGGGCTAACGATGACGACTGGGGATTGAGTAAAAATTCTTAAAAGAAACCTTTTTAACATTTATTTATTGTTGAGAGACAGAGACAGAGCACAAGCAGGGGAGGGGCAGAGAGAAGGAGACATAGAATCTGAAACAGGCTCCAGGCTCTGAGTTGTGAGCATAGAGCCTGACTTGGGGCTCAAACCCACAAATTATGAGATCATGACCCGAGCTGAAGTTGGACACTTAACCAAGTCACCCAGGTGCCCCTGAAGAGTTCTTTTTATTTAAAAAATTTTTTTTTTAACGTTTATTTATTTTTGAGACAGAGAGAGACAGAGCATGAATGGGGGAGGGCCAGAGAGAGGGAGACACAGAATCTGAAACAGGCTCCAGGCTCTGAGCACAGAGCCTGACACGGGGCTCGAACTCACAGACTGAGAGATCATGACCTGAGCCGAAGTCGGATCCTTAACCGACTGAGCCATCCAGGCGCCCCTGAAGAGTTCTTTTTAAATGAGCTATCTTGAGGTGTCTGGGTGGCTCATCAATTAAGTATCCTACTATTGTTCTTGGCTCATGTTATGATCTAACAGTTCATGATTTGAAGCCCCACATCAGGCTCTGCACTTAGAGTGCAGAAGCTGCTTGGGATTCTCTCTCTCCCTCTCTCTCTGCCCCTTCCCTGCTCATGCTCTCTCTCTCTCTCTCTCTCTCTCTCTCTCGTTCTCTCTCTTTCTCTCTCTCTCAAAATAAACATTAAAAAAATGAAAGTGCTACCTTGAAGATTATGACTCAGATTTTTGAGGAACTAAGGTATTTGACAGTGGAAGAAATCACATGTGAAATTCCTTAAATAAAAAAATGCCTTTAAAACATAAGAGAGAGAAAGAGAGAGAGAGAAGGCAAAAGATCAGCACTCAACTAGAGTGGTTAAAAGAAAGGCAGCTCCAAAGGAGGTAGTTTATTATTTATCCATTAATTTATTTTGCTAGATTATAAGTACATGTATTTTCAAAGCAGAAAGAGAAAAAGTAGAAGGAAGCAAGAGGTTTAAATTACAATAGTCATAGCCAAATCATATAGTAAGAGACTATAATGAATCCTGGAACAAGATCTGTAATGAAATGAGAATGAAGGGGCATCCAGCCAAATGCACAGGTAGATGTGCTGACCTTGAAATGATCAATGGGTAATTTGCCTTTGACTTCAGGGAAAATATGTAATGATGGAAGAGTAAATTGGTACATTTGTATAAAGAGGAGTGAGAAGTTGATGCTTGTGCCTGAACCATTTAATTTTCTCAATCCAGGAGGGGGTATGGCAATTTTTTCCTAGTATGAAATATTGAAAATATGGGTTTCATGTGTAACACAAAGTTCCAGCATGGGTTGTAGATCTGGAAGCCATCTGTTATGTGCATGAGGATAAGATCTTCCAGGAGTGATGTGAGGTTTAAAATAGGTAAACATTGAACCTTGGAGAAAAATGATATCTGGGACGAGCAGAGGATAAAATTCCTTCAAAGGAAATGGAGAAGTTTGGAAGGAGCATCACGCAGAATCCAAGAAAGGCAAGAGTACCAAAGAGCTGAGTGCTGAACAAAGCATACTGCCACACCATGTTAGAGAAGATAGGATGGAAATGACCAGTTAATTCCTAACAAAGTAGGTACCTTAGTTAAAGCAGTTTTGTTTATGCTGTGGGAGAGAAAATAAATATAGAACTAGAACAGACCTTAGAAATTACAACCTTCCTTCCTCCCTCCCTTCTTCTCTTCTGGTTCCTTCCTTCCTTCCTTCCTTCCTTCCTTCCTTCCTCCTTTCTTTCTTTACTCTTTTTTAAATTTCAATTTTAAGTGAAAGCTATTTCAATATATTTTAAATTGAGAGCAAAAAATGGAGTGTGAAAATAGAGGAAATAGAGAAAAGACTGGGCAAGATTGGACATTGCATTCTCTAAGATGGAAAGTAGGGAGAAAAGAATGGTGACTTGTGGATGGAAGTAAGTTCTCTAGGTGAGGAGATTCATGTCTGGTAGCCTCTCCATTCTGTGAAGCTGTCTACTGGGTTGACATGACTGTGAACATGGGATGAAAGCTAATAAAAACATGGTAAATGAAGGAAATAGCACTGCAGGAAATTAAGAAGGGAGATAATTATGCCCAAGGAAACAACAGAAAGAGTTCGATAACCTCTACTTGTAGCATTTTATTATAAAAATGAAAAAAAAATCAATAATATAAATTCTGAAAAATACACATGATTTACGCAATAACTTCCATAATGTCCTATGGAACTTTGTGTCAGACACTGAGCCCTGAAATGATTGAAAGACTCCATTTCCTCCAATAAAAAGACCGAGTTCTGCCTTATTAAAACTAAAGAAACATTAAACCTCAATAGATTTCATATATTTGAAACATTAGAATTTAAAACTAACAAAAGTCAATAGAGAGAGAGGAAAAAGTCAAATAAGATTGTCTAGAAAGTAAAATTTCTTGGCCACAGGGGCTTTAAATTTAATTACTCCTATTACCTCTGTACTAACTTAAAATGTCCAGGGGTTAAGCTTTAGTGTGTCCCCAAATGCCAAGGTCTGTGCCTATGTCTTGACTGTCTTAATTAAAAGAGATATTTTAAAAATCATCTTGAGAATGGTTTTTCTTAGCTCTTTCTTGATTTATTATTCCCCTAACAATGTCAACCCATTTAAGTAGAAATAACATAAAGTAGCTTCCTTAACTTCAATAACCTGGGAAAAGGTTTACAAGAGTATGGAATCATCAAATTATCCTTCCATCCACGTCTGTATTAAGGACATGTAAGAACTTTTTAGAACAAAGTTTGGCTGCCAGCATATACTCAATTAATATTGCCTATTTATAAAATATTAAATTCAGTGAAATACTATGTGTATGTGTCTCTCCCAAAATGAATCTGAAACTTGGCACACTGGCTAAAAATGCTTTGAAACATCTCTCAAATGAACAATTTTTAGATATTACATTTTAGAAATGAAATAACAGTATCAGATAATTGGCAGCAAAGTCATTTTCCCAAGTACCGATGCCAAGCACATGGCAGACATCCATTATGGGCTGATGTAGATCAAAAGGGGCTGAGACACCATCTCATGCTTATAGAATTTCAGAATTAGAGACATTTGGAAGGGAAAAGTTAGCATCATTTGCCACGTGAAAGCCAAGCCATGTGCACTGAGCTGCATTTCCTCACTAGGCAGGACCCATTCCTTCCATCCTTATTTACCACCCCCTCTGGGTTTCTTATAATAGCCAGTGAATCCAGAATTAGTCAAAACTAAATGCCTCACTCCAGTTACAACAAAGGCTGACTTAGGGTCTTCCTGTTGGTGATAGGTCTCCTCTCTATGTGCCTGATAAGCCAGAATCTTTCCCCCTCTCCAGATAAGCGTGCATGAGTGAACCATCTAAAAGTACTTAGAAAAAAAAAAAACTCTAATACTTCTAGAGAAGGGAAAAGTCAAACACCGCTCTCCTTTCCTGGACCCCCATCCAAGGGCCTAATTTTCTTCTATTAGACCACATTCTCTGGTCGCTCTTTCACATCAGGCTCTTTAACAAAATACATTTGTGAATTGATGCACAGTTTTAAAATGTGCTTGAATACTTCCAGGACTTTGAAAGGCCTCCTGAAATAATGTAGTGAGACTCGCTGGAACACATAATCCATACACACATGATGAAGAAATGACTTGGAGCTAACAGTAGGCTTTGGAGGGTAGAAGGAGGAAAAGGGCAATTGACTTGTCATGTTAAACTCTGTGTAACACGGATGAAGTGGAGATTTTAAACTGCAATGTTATTGTAAATTTTCCAGTAATCTAGATTTCTGAATTGCAAATACTGGAAACCAGTTCTGCTTTCCTGCTTCACACTGACAGCGACACTTTGCTTACCCACATCTGAGATCTTGTGGCTTTTGATTCATGCTGTTGTTGATGCCTCCTCTTCTGTTTTCTCAAAATGTAAATATTTGTTCTGTCTGCATCCTAATTGCTAGTCTTGGTGTCTTATTGTGTATGAGGGCTGTGGTAACTCAGATGCCTCAGGGTCTCTTGCTATGTGCTGGGATTTCATGTCTTATGACATTAGCTTGGCATAGTAGTCAGCTACCCTGTTCCATGCCCCTGACTAAACTGCAGTTATGTCTCTAATTGAAAGCCAAAATTATTTGAGTCCTCTCTACAGAGAGGAAACCCAGAACTATTATTCTGTACACACACCAAACCACAGGAGCCTGGGTGAGGGTCTGTAATGACAGGGCCTCCTACACAGCACATTTGCAAGCTTTCTACTAATTACCTTAATTTTCTTTGTCTAGACTAACTTATTGCATTGAAAAGCTCCTTTTCTAAAGGAGTGGGGGTGGGAGTGAAAGGGACATCGTTAGTCCTTCAATTCCTGCCAAGTAAAGAGGAGAGAAAGACATGAATAGAACCAAGAAAACAAATAGAACAGAACCAGAAGATTTGCCCTTGAATGGACTGTTTCCTAGAGCACATGCTGATTTAAAATTGATCTGGGAGTCTGTGATCTAGGAAGACTGGAATCACTACATCAGAAAACACATTAAACAATATATAAACCCAAAGAAGAAAGGTGTTTCATAAGAGAAAACAGTCACTAAGCAGGAAAATGACACTCTGATGAGTGTCAATTCCTACATCACCAGCAATAATGAAAATTCTGTTCTGTTCTGCTTTCTTGACATTTTCCCAGTTTGTCTTTTCAGACTGAAAGTAAATGGGTTTGTGTGGAATAACCTGGCTTCTCTTTGGCTCATTCTTGTGGTGAACACTAAGAGAAATTTAATGTCTCAGCTATAAGCCATTTTGAAAACTTTTTTTCGTAGATAAAGGGGTTGGATCAGCTTAAGTAACTCAGGCTGCATTTTCACCATCCCTAAAAGCTAGAGATGAAAACAAATATTGATATTTACAGATTGTATGGCTTTAAGGCTAGGAAGAGGAGCATGAGAGGTGCTCATAGATGGCCACAGTGAACTGAAAGGCCAAAGGGCAAGGCTGGCTCTTCCTGGGCTGCAGCTGCCCCTTTGGTTGCCAACAGGCCAAGGCCATGGGAACATTAGTCCTGGCTGGGAGCCCTAGAAACTCCTTTCCTGTGAGACATTCTCTTTAGCCAAATTCGTAAGGCCTGCTGGTTAACTGACTTCCCACCTCTCCTCTGTTGGGAACATTACATGTATTTCCATTTGCCATAAGCAAAGACTTATTGGTTTCCTAGGATATGATGATGGGTTTCATTTTACTGCTATCTTGTGTCTCCATTATGTTTCCCTTGATTGATCTACTTTTGAGTTAGGTTAAAGTAACTCTCAGTGGACCAAAAATTCAGTGTTTATTTTTATTTTTGTTTTCGGGGGTTTGTTTTTGCGTCTTCGTAAATTGTGCATGATAAAGATATTTTTCTGGATTAAATATACTGATAAATCCTCAAACTAGGTGTAAATTGAAGAACTGATGCTGTGTTTTTCCTAGCAGAACAAGGAAATAGCTTGAGTTTCTCTTTCTAAGTCTGAGGGCACCATTGTTGTGAAGGTCCCAGATGTGTCTTGGGTCACTGGCTCTAGGATAGGCGTAGGTAATTTGGGCTGGGCAGCTACACACTTGGAAGTGAACAGTGCTGCCGCGGGCTTTGTCACTCATTTATCCAGAGTAATTTATTACAGAGTAATTTATTACATTTATTATAGAGTAATCTCTGTGTCCCATTTCTAGGAGTGATAATTAGATATTGATTAGATTGGTGGTTTTTAGCCAGACGTGACTTTGCTCCCCAGGGGATGTCTGTCAATGTTTGGAGTCATTTTTGGTTGTCACTACTGCGGAGTGGAGTGTTACTGGAATCTAGAAGGATAGGCTCCAGGGATAATGCTAAACATCCTACGGTGCTCAGGACCATCCTCCACAAGAAAGAATTATCTTGTCCCTGATGTCAATAGTATCAAGAAATTTAATTCATGAGAAATCATGAATTAAACTGACAATTTGCTGCTTTCTCACATCTTTCCAGATGCGATGGAATTTAGAGCTATCTCTCGTCACTCTATGGCAACTGATTCAGCATTTTACTTTCTTAGGAGCTGATCCGTTTTTTCTATAATGCTGGATAACTCTTTGGATTTTTTCCCTCAGTTTTAATGGAACTGGAATCATAAGAAGCTTTGGCGTAAGAAATTAACACCAAGCGAATCTGCTATAAAACTTTGCTAATGCTTCTGATTTGGGATAAAGGTGTCATATTTTTTTTATGCCTGGTAGATTTTTATCTAGATTTTTTCCTAGTAAATTAGAGGTTGTTATAAAATTATTCACCACCAACTGGAAGAAAAAGTTCCTTCCATTTATACAAACTCTATAAAATCCCACAAAAAAATCACCTTCTTTTTGAAGCCTCCTACTTTCTTTCCAGCACATTCTCAAGATCTCATTAAAACATCAATTCCTCTGTGAAGCATCCCTAAATGTCCTAGGCTGAATTTTCTAGATCACTGTATCATGTTTATTTGTCTGTAATTTTATCCCCCCATCAGATTATGAATTACCTAAGGTTGGGGCCAAGCTTGCTTCACGTTAGGATGACTCTACAACCCAGCAGAGTAAACAGAGAAAGTGCTCAGTAAAATGTGTCAGATAATTAGTCTAGAAATTATCACAAATATTTCATGTTAGTTTTAGGAACAGAGTACACCTTTAAAAAATATTTGACATAAACACAAAATATGTCATCAAAGGTAACTTGCTATAATAGTAAACCTACCTTGACATTGATCTTTCCTAGCAATAAGTAAATAATTACATTTTAAAAGGGTTGATACATAGGCTTAGCACTATTTCTGAAATTTGACATTTTAAGAGAAAAACTATATATGAGACTATTATAATTTTAAATTTTTTTTTTCAACGTTTTTTATTTATTTTTGGGACAGAGAGAGACAGAGCATGAACGGGGGAGGGGCAGAGAGAGAGGGAGACACAGAATCGGAAACAGGCTCCAGGCTCCGAGCCATCAGCCCAGAGCCTGACGCGGGGCTTGAACTCACGGACCGCGAGATCGTGACCTGGCTGAAGTCGGACGCTTAACCGACTGCGCCACCCAGGTGCCCTGAGACTATTATAATTTTAAAAGCATATTATATCCTTTGCTATGGAACCAAGAATAGAACTAAGGTTCATTTATTCAAAATGCCCCAACTGTGACTTGAAAAACTCTTTGTATCAATCACAGCTATGTGGTTTCTATTATTATTAGAAAAATGATTCCACTCCTATGTTTTTAAGCATTTTCAAGTTCATCTATGCCCTTTCAAACATCTCTTTTATTTTGTTTTATAATCTTTGTAGTTTGAAATATGTGATTTTGGCATACTGAATGCTATACTCTTTTCCTTTTCTTATCTTAATTGCTAATGTTGTTTTATGTATGATTTGTGTATGTGTTGTAAAGAACTAAACTATCAGACCACTCTAAATCTTCTCATCCCTCTGGCCCATGAAAAGTTTTACAATTCTCAAAATTCAAGACTTCATATTACCCACACCAACTCATTTCATAGACAAAATTAGACTGAATATTACAGATCACTAAAATATAATACAATCAAAAGACAGTTTTGCATAAAACTATACAAAAAAAAACCAATGACAGTTGCTTAATTAACCAAGTAATACTTATTAATTAGTTATCACTTAAGTCAAAATATATGTTATTATTTATTTTTAAGATTTTATTTTTAAGTAATCTCTATGCCCAACATGGAGCTTGAACTCACAACCCTGAGATCACGAGTTGCATGTCCTATAGGGGCGCCTGGGTGGCTCAGTCGGTTAAGTGTCTGACTTCGGCTCAGTTCATGATCTCACGGTTCCTGGGTTCGAGCCCCACATCGGACTCTGTGCTGACAGCTCAGCGCCTGGAGTCTGTTTCAGATTCTGTGTCTCCCTCTCTCTCTGCCCCTCCCCACCTTGCGCTCTGTCTCCCTCTGTCTCAAAAATAAAATAAATATTAAAAAAAAAATTAAGAGTTGCATGCCCTACTGACTGAGCCAGCCAGGTAGGTGCCCCATAAATAATGTTTAAAACAAAACTAACTAACTACTCCCAACTTATCCCCATCTCTTCACAGTTGTTTCCAATTTCTCTAGGAAGAATTTGTCACTTCATAATTTGTCCACTTTATGTATGTCTCACAAAACCGCTCACTGCCAGAGCCAAAAGGTAGGGACATGCGCATGTCTCATCACATTTATCTTGCCCTCCCACAGTACCTATCACAGAGTTCTGCACATAACTCACTAAATTCAATGGAGGTATGCACTACAGAGAAGCTTGCAAACAATACTCCTTGCATCTGTGCTTCAAAGGTAGGCTTCTCAGAAATTAGTAAAATGTACTGCAATGTGTTGGCACTGTCCATGGTATCTTTTGGAAATGAGAGATAAAATAAGATTTGTATTTAATTGAAAGAAGTAGTTGTCAGCTCATTAATATTAATCACCTGCCTTGTCTGCTTAATATTTTAAAGTACCATTTTAGATGCTGGCAACACAAAGAAGCAACTTGTCCTTTGTGGGTTTATAATAAATACAATTAGGAAAGTAAAATGCACACGCACAATGTCAAAAAATGCATAGCAACATAGGTTATCATGTAGAAAATGCCAATGGAAGAAGGAAATAGTGACACCAGAGTTCACAAGAGAGAAGACACTGAACAGTAAGGTCCCTGTAAATGCCCTAATGAAGGAGGTGAAAATTGGCCTGACCTTAAAAGGAAGAAAGGGATTTAAAGGGGAGGGGATTGGGGCACCTGGGTGGCTCAGTGAGTTGAACATCCTACCTCAGCTCAGGCCATGATCTCATGGTCTGTGAGTTCAAGCCCCGTGTCGGGCACTGTGCTGACAGCTCAGAGCCTGGAGCCTGCTTCAGATTCTGTGTCTCCCTCTCTCTCTGCCCCTCCCCCTCATGCTCTGTCTCTCTCTCTCTGTCAAAAATAAATAAACATTAAAAAATTTTCTTAAATAAAAAATAAAGGGCAGGGAATGATGAAAGGTATTCTTGGCAAAAAAAATGTGAAGAAATGCCTTGGAAGCTGGAATGTATTTAGCATGGTTACAAAGGAGAGATGGGAGAGGAGTATTTTTATGTGAAAGAAGGTTAGGAAGGTGTCTCTAAGAAGACAGAGTGGTGCATTAGACTAAGAATGTTAGATACCAAAGAAATTTAGATTGGTTTTGATAACTGAAAAGATCTTTAACAAAATAGTCAATGAATTAAGAGTTGTTTTTGGAGGATTAACATGGCACTTAAAGGAAAATTCTGGGAACAGGAAGTCTTTGGGAGAAAATTATAATCATCTACTTATTATATTAAAAAAAACCAAGAAGTCAGGTTATGGCGCCTTAAATGCTGACTGACAAGTTATTGAATAAATGAGTAAATAGATTTGAGAATCACAAATATGTGATAGGAGAAAGAGAAGGGAATGTTAAGTTACTGTAAAGAAAGACAATAAGATTTAGTGATAAACATTTGCTTTTTTAAAAAGGAAAGAATTTATATGGATTTTTTTATGTTTATATAAAAAAACATAGAAAGAGGATTTAGGTTATTTAATCTCATAAAATATCTAAGACTTTCTTTTGAAACTTCCAAATCTTTCCCAATTGCTCAGATTTAATTTCTCCATCCTAGTCCTTAGAACTTTGTAAGCAGTTCTCTTAAAGCTCTTATACTATGGTCTATATTGTATTATTTTAGTATAAGACTCAAAAGCTTTGGGTTTGGGTTGATAGGAAAATAGTGTTTCCAATAACTTATAAAGAATAACTAGTTTTGCCAAAAAAAAAAAAAAATACATGAGTCTAGTTTAAGATATTGAGAGTTTGAAGTAATTGTAGGACTTTTAGTAAGGGGTGTCTAATCAATAGGCAAAGATAAAGAGTTCAAGAGTGAGGATTTGACAAAAGTGTCCCTTTAAGCCATGAAAATATTCAGTTGAGATTCCTGAGAGAAAAGGAAAAAGGTTATACAAAATGAATGTCCATGTTCAGGGAGGGAATGAAGAAAAATGAAGCCAGTGAATTTCATTTAAAAGAAAATTTCAAAAGTAAAATAAGAACTAGGCCCATGTGGAATCACAGAAACTAAAGGAGGAAAGGAATTTTAGAGGAAGATAAGAGTAATCCAGGAGAATAATGACTGAAAGAAAGATCTTTGGCTTTGGTATTTAAAAGGTCACTGTTAACTGTTGAAAAAAAAGAAGACCCAGGCAAAGTAGCAACCAAAGTCAGATCAGACTTAAGAAGTAAAGCAAGAAGTAGAGATAGAAAATGGAAGGAGCTTGAAGGTAATATGTTAATTACTGAGTCAAATTTAGAAAGAGGTAAGTCACCATAGGGTTAAAAAAGAAGTTAGGGTGTGCCTATGTGTTAGGAGGTCTGAGCAGATTTACAAGGTAAAGAATCAATAAGGAGTAAAAGATTAAAGACGGAACAGGAAATACTGTGCATCAGAGCAGCAGAAAGTTCAAGAGGATATGGGAATTTATAGTACAGAATGACTAGAGGGGGACTAGTCTTGTAAAAGAGGAGATGCAGCTCTTTCTCTGAGATAAGATGGTCCGGCAAGCTATGAATATATGCTTTGAGCCTGTGAAAAAGATGTGGCTCTGAGTTGTGCAGAGGTGGCAAGGAATAAAAAGAAAGGTAGAGTTCCATTTATGGAAACGAGTTAGCCCTTGAGAAGGATAGAACTGTGAGAAAAGACTCTGGAGGCAAGGTAAAACAGGATTAGGGGCAAATTTAAACCATGAAGACCTTATAATGAGCTTATAAATGAGTAAGTTTTAAACTCATGGCACAATTTTTTGCTTTCTCCAGCAATGCTCAGAAGACTGAGTGAATGTGGATGTGACTCAGGATGTGGGGGGCAGCATAATTAAAGGCCCCAGTGAGATTTGGTGTGGGGGGTTGGGGAGTAAGAGGAGATGGAATAAGGCCAAAAATGGCATTAACTCAAAAGCTAGAAAGGATTGCTTTCTGTTAAAATGAAAGATGAAAATAGAATTCTTTTAAACATTGTCAACACCCAGTTTCTAATCTTTAATTTTCTAGCTTTATAATGGCATTTCCTTTTTGGTCAGTCTGAAAAGATTTTAATGATACTTTTGTTATATGCTAATTAAAATGGTTTTCATTGCAAATTGCAATGTTTTGATTGATCAAAAGCAGATATTGTGCTGACGTATGCAATAAATGGGCATTTTCAAACATTCCCAGACTATATTCTTTAAATTAGGTCTTTCATATATCTGGACATATTGCAAATAGTATGACAAGACCATGAAGATCAATTAGAATGGAAAATTAGAATTTAAAATACTGATTTTGAAAAAAAAAATCTTCCATGGCCTAAAGAACCTACTAAAAGTGTTCTATAATGAGCTAAATATTGCAAAATGTTCTTCCATTTGATTTATTCTGTTGTATTCTGAATTGGGCTGGTTTCTCATCTTCCCCATGCTTTCAGTGGAGCTGATCCAAGCACAGAGTCTTCTTTAACATTGGAAGGGACTTTGCATTTGGATCTCATCCACAAGGATTCAAAGCTAGATGCAACACTGGTTCTTTGAAATGAAATGACTGTGGATCTTAAGTCCCTGACATTTGAAAAAAAATCTGGTTGATTCGTGTTGAGATCTGAGTTCAGTGACGAATACATATTTTGAGTATTGGGGCCTCCTTGTCATTAAACATTTTTTTAAATGAACAGTTGAATGAGGTGCAAAGTTTAAGCACAAATAAGAATGAAAAAAACACTTAGAAATCAGATGTGTGTTCTCTTTCTTTTTCCCTCCTTGAATGCTGAGTTCAGACTAGTTGAGGCTATTGAAGACAAATCTTTGTTGAATTAATGGAGACAGGAGGAAGAATCATTTAGAAAATCAGAGGTTCTTGGAGCCAGAAAGGATCCTACAGATTATGTCACCATTCCTTATGAATTTTGTATATCAGGAAAACTGTGACTTCAAAAATAACATGATATGTCTAGGTTTACACACCTATTTACTGAATAACCCAGGACAATCTACCAGAACTTTCAGTTTAGTTAGCTAACTTTCCATTGCATCATGCTGCCTCTTAGAAGTTTCTCTTAACCCAAATAATTTATTAATTGGATAACTTTCCATAGAGAGTATAGATTTTTCTTGTAGCAATAGCATGAGGATTCTAGGGTAATTTATTTCTCTCCCTATAGGAATCAGCTACATTTAAAGTATTCAACTAAAATAATTTCTAATAGTTATCTTTGAAAGTGATTTCAGTTTTTCGTAGTCTTCATAGTTTTAAAAGAGATTTTTATATTTTTAGAGAAGTTTTAGGTTGACAAAATTTTTGAGAGGAAGGTAGAAAGATTTTCCATATAACACCTGACCCCACACACTCATAGCCTCTCCCATTATTAACATCACTCACCAGAATGGTACCTTTTTTTTTTTAGCTAAAGATGAACCAACGTGAACATATCATAATCACCCAAAGTCCATAGTTTACCATAAGGTTCACTTTTGGTGATGTAAATCATGTGGGTTTGGAGAAATGTATAATGATGTGTCTCTTATCATTATAATATCATACAGAGTATTTTCAGTGCCCTAAAAATCCTCTGTGTTCTGCCTGATTATCCCCCCACCCCCACCCCTTGTTGGCAACCACTGATCTTTTTAATTGTCTTCATGGCTTTGTGTTTTTCAGAATGTCATATAGTTGTAACCACATGGTATGTAGCCTTTTTAGTTTGGCTTTTATCACTTCATAATGTGCATTAAGGTTCCTCTATGTCTTTTAATGGTCTGTTAGCTCATTTCTTTCCAGTGCTGAAAAATACTCTATTGTTTAGATATATCACAGTTTATTTATCCATTAATCTATTAAATGACATCTTAATTGCTCCCAAGTTTTGGCAATTAAGAATAAAGCCACTATAAACATCCTTGTGCAGGTTTTTGTATAGGTATAACTCTTCAATTCCTTTGGGTAAATACCAAGGAGTATGATTGCTGGATCATAAGGTAACAGTATGTTAAGTTTTGTAAGAAACTGCTAAACTTGTTTCCAAGGTGGCTGTGCCATGTTGCACTCCCACCAGCAGTGAATGAGCATTCCTGTTGCTCCACATCCTCTCCAGCATTTGGTGTCATCAGTGCTCTGGGTTGTGGCCATTCTTATAGGTGTGTGGTATCTTATCATTGTTTTAATTTGCATTTCCTTGATGATATATCATGTGGAGCATCTTTTCTTATGCTTACTTGCCATTTGTATGTCTTCTTCGGCAGTAGGCTTTATTTTATTTATTTATTTATTTATTTATTTATTTTTTAACGTTTATTTATTTTTGAGACAGAGAGAGACACAGCATGAACGGGGGAGGGGCAGAGAGAGAGGGAGACACAGAATCGGAAGCAGGCTCCAGGCTCCGAGCCATCAGCCCAGAGCCCGACGCGGGGCTCGAACTCGCGGACCGCGAGATCGTGACCTGAGCTGAAGTCGGACGCTTAACCGACTGAGCCACCCAGGCGCCCCAGTAGGCTTTATTTTTTTAAAAAAAATGTATTTGTGCATAGGAAAACCGTTTTTGGTGGAGCATAAAGAGCCCCAGGACAGGCATCAGTAGATTTGGTCTTGTCATGGATCTGCTGTCTACAAGCTGTGTGATGCAAGATCCAGCCTTCTTGAGCTCATATTCATTGGCTGTAAATGAAGAATGACAAAGTTCTTCTAGCCCACTTTGATGTAGGGATGAATCTTATAAGATGTTATATTTTAAAGTTCTTGAAAAATGCCTATGTAAACTGATGACACCTTTTCCTAATTATTAAGCTCTTCTCTTATGTAGTATGCCATGGATATTAAGAGTAGTTGGTGACCACTTTCTATATATTTGAAGATTCTCAATCTCATTTTAAACATTTCTCTTCTATCAACTGCATTCTTGTCTAGGTACCTGGAAAACATCTTATAAGAAAGAAATTCAGTGGTATTTCTGCAAGAGACTCTGTATGGGAAATAGAATATGGCAACCTGATTTCAGCATGCTGAGATGCCAAAGAATATTAGAAGTCTACGGGAAATCACAGAGGCTTTGAAGTGTCTGTATCCTGACCACTGAGCTAAAGTGACCCCTGAATCAAAATCTTGTCACTTGTGACAATGTGGATGGACCTTGAAGGCAAATGTTAAGTGACACAAGTCAGACAGAGGACAAATACTAGGTGATCTCACTTATTTGTAGAATCTAAAAAAGACCATATTCATTAGAAGCAAAGATCAGACTTGTGGTTGCCAGAGGTGGAGGTGGAAGGGGTGGAGGGGTGAGGGGGTGGAAGAATTTTGTAAAGATGGGCAAAAGGCACAAATTTATGCTTATTAGATAATTAACTTATGGGGAGATAATGTGCAACATGATGATTATAATTAATAATAATGTGTTGTATATTTGATAGTTTCTAAGTAAGTGTATATTAAAAATTCTTACCACACGGAAAAAATTGTAACTAGATGAGGTGATGAGTGTTAACTGATTGTGATAATTAGTTTATAATGTATGCATATAAAACATTACGTTGTACATCTTAAGCTTATACATTGTAAAAGTAAAGGTACTTTCCATCTTGACCATGATACGGCCTAAAAGGAGAATCTAGCCAGAGGGTGGAAGGCTAAACTAGGTTTCAATTCTCTTGCAGTTGGTATGTGGCAGCTTTCATGGCCGCAGGGCAAATGGCACATGCAATTTTTATTGTCATTTCCCCATTCCCTAGGAGTTAAATGACATGGTTTTCTTTTGATGTCTTCACTAGGGCTCTCTACATACTGGCCAATCTGTCAGATGTGTAAAAATCCCCTAAATTCAACACGAAATATGGACATTGACACAATCTGACAGGACTCCACATTTAATTAGGCACACGTTCCCAATTAACAATCATAAAGGAGCTCACACACTTTAAACAGTTAACACTTCATGTTTAAGGCAGTATGAGGTCTCAGGCTTGCCACCGTTTATCTACACAATGAATACTTTTGAGAGCAATTGAAATGAGATGTATATGGAGAAGTATAAAGAAATGCTGTGCACAGGTCTATAAATAATCTAAGTAGAATTTAGTTCCTCAACAGATAACATCTGAACTCTTACAGAGTTTGGTTTTCTTAATTCCTCTCCTAAAATTCCATGGAAAATACTCCACAGATTTACAGACAATGTGAATCTGCTTTAGAATACACTGACCTAGAGAAAAAAAGTGAAGAAAAACAAATTCCAGGTATAGGTGGATGAACTCTTCTCCAAGAGTGAACAATCATCCCTGGTTGAGGGGCTTGCCAGTGTCCCATGAGTCTAGAAAGTCCCCAGCCTCTAGAGTTGCTTGAATCATCAACTCCAGACTTGGATGCTAAATGCATTAATGTCTTGTCTTCCTTTTTGCATCATTTCTTTCTTCTTTATCCTGGAAGAAAGCAGTGACCTATGATCTATCACTTTCCAGGTTTTTTGGAACAGTTTCTAGAGTCAGCACCTCTTTCTCAAATACTACTTATAACCCAAGAAGGAAAGAGATGTTCTTTGCAACTAGTGAGAAATAACTTCTTGAGCAGAGGACCATCACTGCCTTTAACTCTGCCTACACATTCAGGAAAGCCACATAACACAGTAAAATGGAGTTGTGAGTTGGAAGTTTAAAAATTCATTTATTCCAATTCAAATTAAATTGAGAAAAAAGTAATGTGTTCGTTTGATTTTCACTTTGAAAATGAGGAAGGTAGAAAATGAAAAAAAATTTTTTTTGCTCTAACATGAGTCTTCAAAGACACTTGACATATAAGTTAGAGTTAGAAATAAATGCATAAATATGGAAATAATCTAAAGTAAAATTATACATTAGGGAAGCTGTCTTTTAGGTGTTTTCTCTTTGAAGTCACTATCTAAAATCCTCCTTTCAAAAAAATATAATTTATTGGACAACTAGAGTTGCACCCTGCAGGAATCCTTGGAGCTTAAACTTTTGATAAACAGACAAAAAATAAACCAACTCATGAATGCCTATCTGATTCTGCTGCCGTCTTCCCTTCCCTTTTCCAAATAAAAATGAATCTGCCCAGGTCCCTTTGGGGTATATCATTCCCTTCTGCTAAGTGTGTCCTTTTTGGTAGCACATTTAGATTTTTAAAAATAATTCCTTGGGATGCCTGGGTGATTCAGTCGGTTGAGCGTCCGACTTTGGCTCAGGTCATGATCTCGCTGTCTGTGAGTTCCAGCCCTGCGTTGGGCTCTGTGCTGACAGTTCGGAGCCTGGAGCCTGCTTCGGATTCTGTGTCTCCTTCTCTCTCTGCCCTTACCCCACTCATGCTCTGTCTCTCTCTGTCTCAGAAATATTAGAAAAAATTTAAAAAAATAAATCTTTGACGTTAAAAAATGAGAATTTAATGACTCAGTGGGGAAGATACAAAAGACTGAATGGATTAATAAAAAAACGAATGAATTGGCAAATTCAAACATATTTTTTGAACATCTTCTATGTTCCAGGTACTGGAACTACTAAAAAGAACAAAGCATATATGGCTCATAGATTCATGACACACAGTCTATAGATGACCAATAATGCCAGGATAGCAAAGTATTTGTCTGCCCTGAGTAGCCCATGGAAATTAGAGATAATTGCCTCCTCTCCAGTCACATAAGCGATTCTCTTGCACTGTCCATCTCATTTGAAGTAGATCATCTCATGCTTCTTGTTATAATAATTTATAAACATGTTTTAGCCATTCTCCACTTTATTTTTCTTTCACTTGATTTTAGGTTCTTTTGAGAACAGAAACAGGGTCTTATTTGTCTTTACATTATTTACAATAACTATAGCTCCATAGAATATTTTTAAGAAATTTAATTTGTTTTCTTCTGGTTCAGAAGAATGATCAAGAACAAATAGAAGGCAGAAATTTTTTTTTTATTTACCTTCTTTATTTTTTTCATTTTCTTTTTTAAAATGAGAATACTTAAGTTCTACGCTCTCAGCAAATGTCAATTACACAATACAGCGTTATCAGCTATAGTCACCATGCTATACATTCAGTTTCAGACCTTATCACAGAAAGCTTGTATCCTTTTACCAACTTCTCCATTTCCCTCACTCTCCAGCTCCTGGCAACCACCATTCTACTCTTCTTTCTACAGATTTGACTTTTTTTTTTTTTAATACTATGCATTATTTGTCTTTGCCTGGCTCATTTCACTTAGCATAATGCCCTCTAGGTTCATCCAGGTTGTTGCAAATAGCAGCATTTCCTTCTTTTTAAGGGTTGAATAATATTCCACTGTGTACATATATACCATATTTTCTTCATTCATTCATCTGCTGACCAACACTTAGGCTGAGATGATCATGTGATTTTTATGCTTCATTTTGTGAATGTGGTGTATCACATGTATTAATTTGTGTATGGTGAAACATCTTTGCATCCCAGGAGTAAAACTCACTTAATTGTGGTGTATGATCCTTTTAATGTGTAGTTAAATTTGGTGTGCTAATGTTTTGTGGATGATTTTTACATCTATATTCATCAGGGATGTTAGCCTATAATTTCTAGAGAAAGTGTGTTTTTTAATTTGGAAGCTTTCAGCACCTAAACTTAAAGTTCAGATTTTAGAAATCCCTAATTAGTTTCAAAAGAAAAGTTAGAACTGAATAAGCTGAAATGTTTCATGGTGTATAATTTTCAGATACTACATAGTTCCTGAGTTGTACTTATTTAATTCTGATAGTCCTTTTGGTATAATGCTAAAAATTTTCAGACTTCAGCCCAGGAATCCTAGACAGAAAAGCTGGTAAATACACAAATGTTGCATTCGTTCAGAGTGCTTAAATCTATTCCAGAATGGTACCACCAGGAACATAGGTCCAGTATGAGATTTTTTTTTCCCATAGAGCCGATAGTATTTGGTTGCAGTAGTGATATCTCCTAACCACAGCTGTCCAAGTAAGCACTGATGTCCATAAGTAAATGTTGACATGGACAAACACGTTTGCATAAGCAGAGCAGCAGTGATTACTAAATTGTTATAAAAATTTCACGTGGTCACAGAAAACAGAATCGGGATTTAAGTTTCATCGTTTGTGCACTGCATTTCCTTTATTCTTCACAGTTTTATCTCATTCCCATAACCACAGCATGTTTTTCCCTGTTAGAGTTGGAGTTGGCATATCTTGTCCCCTCCCTCTCACTTCCTTCCGTGCTGTCAGTGCAGAGCCCAATGTGGGGCTCAATCCCACAAACTGTGCCATCATGACCTGAACTGAAATCAAGAGTCAGTCACTAACTGACTGAGCCACGCAGGCACCCCTAAAATAGAATTACAAAATTTTAAAAAAGGAATCAATCATAATTTAAGAATTATGGCCACATAACTAGGAGGCCATATTTTGTCATGTTAAATAATGCAGAATCTCTATCCAAGTTCAGGCCTCACTGTGCTTTGGTTCTACATTCATAATAACGAGTTATTATAAGGACTGGATACAGTTTATATGTGTAAAACATAGCCTAAAAAGCATTAGAAATAGCTACGATTGGGGATCCTGGTTGGCTTGGTTAAGTGCCCTACTCTTGATTTAGGCTCAGTTCATGATCTCGTGATTCATGAGATCAAGCCTCTCCTCGATCGGCACTAGCAACGCAGAGCCTGCTTGGGATTCTCTCTCTCCCATTCTCTCTCTCTCAAAATGAATAAAGTTTTAAAAAAGGAAGAAATAGCTATGATTATTGCCAATGTGAAAATGAGCACATGTTGGTTTCTAAAGTGGGGTGTATAACTCAAATATCATTTTAAATAAAGAGGATTAGTACCAAGATCAAGCAGAAATGAATGATGCGAAATGACACTGTGACAGTATTTGGTGTGCCCTCCTACCGTCTCTGAGGATGGAAGAGAAAGCTGTACATAAAGTAGGATTGAGTGTCTATACCTCAGGGAATATTGATGTCACCCTTATTTTGGTTGCAGATGATCTTTTTAGGAGTAATTTATCGGCAGATCAAGAGATGTGTATAAAATAGATCTTCAATGATTTGAGTTTAAGATATTTGTACTGGGAAGATATTCAAAGCATGTTATTCATTAACTACTCACCCCAGCTATCCTTGGAGAATAATGTTATTTGAAACAGATGCAAAACCTCCAGTCAATTCATAATTCCCACAGAATAGATAGATTTTAGTTGCCAGGACATTTTAGTCACCTTTGATTTAATAGTCCTTGGGTCTTCTTTTCTCTGTCAAATTTATTTTTCCAAGGTGGGACAAAAATTAGCTTTGTGACATCTCTTTACAGTTTATATGAGTTTCTAGTAGAACATATCCTAAAAGTGTTTATTCAATAAATACTTGTTGCAAATGCTGAGAGACTGACTTTAGTCACCATTTATTAATGAGCTACAGCTTTCTCTGTCATCAGATTCCAGTATCTGTATGCGGCTTTACATACTATATTCATTTAAGTTATGTTTGATGTTTGAAAATGAATAAATCTTCAGTTAGTGTTATAAATTAGTTCAACATTTAACAAAATCTTTAAAATTTTCTTAGTCTCTGCAAATCCTGGAATATAAAATCTCTGACAAGTTTGGGAAATTTTGCTGAACAATAAGTAATAAAAATCAAAGTAGGCTTTTATTTAAAGGTACCAAGTTGAACACATACAAAAACTGCCAATGCCTCCCCCAAAAAACTGCTTAAATGACAGGATATTAAGAAAAGGATGAAGGATGAGCACCTGGGTGGCTCAGTCGGTTAAATGTCCAATTTTGGCTCAGGTCATGATCCCACAGTTTGTGAGTTTTGAGTCCTGCGTCGGGCTCTGTGCTGACAACTCAGCGTCTGGAGCCTGCTTCAGATTCTGTGTCTCCCTCTCTCTCTGCCCTATCCTGCTTGCATTCTGTTTCTCTCTCCCCAAAATAAATAAACATTAAAAAAATTTTAAAGAAAAGGATGAAGGTATTAGGTTAAAAAAGAGATATAAATCAAAATGCATACAAATCCAAACAGGAGAACAGACAATAGCAACAAAATGTTGGAGGCTGGAAGGATGGGGTTGGTAATTCTCTAAACACCCTAAGCCAGCAGGGAAGCAGTCAAAAAGTAATTAAGTACACAAGGAATCTCACAAATAGGGGTGAATTGGGGGCTAAAAACAGGAAAGTTGGTTTAAGGTCTGTTTAGGACAGAGTCAGACTTTAGCACCTCTACTGCTCTATGTAGAAAGAGATCATCTCGCCCCAGAGTGTGATGTATATGTTTATTTTTTGAATACACACATGTACATTCATTCTTTGGAGATGGTCAAAGCAGAAGGTCTCTGGACTAAAAGACAGCTATAAAGTGAGGACACTTGTTAAAAAGAGGGTGACTGAGGGAATGTTGGAACAGGAAGTCTCCAGACATCCTCCTAACTCAGCAACCAGAACTCTGGCAGCCATCTCCTAGACAGGATAGGAAGAGCCTTCCCAGGGAAATCTGTTAACCCAATGTGCGATGGAAAAGGCCTAGTGATATTGCCTTTGGGGTCTCCCCAAATAAAGAACTAACATAGATCACTCATAGTACATTTTACTATTACCAAGTCTACTCAGCAGTACTGCACTGCCAATCAGTTTTTTAGTTCAATTTTAAATTTGTACCAAAAACTGCGAGGATGTGTGGTAGGCATCTGAGGAAAGCCCCAAATCAGCCAACCAATGAGCAGAAACGATTCAGAGGAAAGAACTATTTGGGGAGAAAAAATCTTGACATCCTCAAGGAAGACATCCTCAACGGAACCTTTGGGAAAAAAGAAAACACCACCAAGAAAGGACTCTTCAGGGAACAAAAGAGAGCTCTTGGAAGCTAAGGAATTCTATAGCAAAATAATTAATAATAATAATAATAATAATGCAAAAGATTAGAAAAACGTAATAAAATGGGGAGATAAAGTTGAGGGAATCCTTACAAACTGAAAACAAAACAATAAAAAATGGAAAACAGGATAGAGATGATTAAAAAAAATTAAAGGACCTGTCCAAGATTTATCTGAATAAAAGGAATTTCAGAAGGAGTAGAAGGGAAGAAATTATCAAGAAAATAATTGAAGAAAATGTTCAAGCAATAGAAGACTCCACCATTATCTATCATAATGAATGAAAACTGCATACCTAAATACATTGTTAAGAATTTTCAAAAGTGAGGCAAGGTGAAAATCCCAAATTCTTCCAGAAAGGAAAACCAACAAAAAACAAGAATAGTTTTTACATAAATAACCAAGGATGAAAATAGCATTGGACTTCTCAACAGCTCTACTAAAAAACAGAGCATAATGGAACAAGGGTTTCAAAATTCTGAGGCAAATTGATTTTCAAACTGCAATTCTCTTTCAAATTAATAAACCTATTTTTATTTCTTCATTAACAATTAAAGTAATACATGTATTTTCAAACATGCACATTGTAGGAAATTCAATCTTCCATGTGTCTTTTTTGATGAAGTTACCAGACTGTGCCACACCAAATTAAGGAGAAACATAATAAAGGGGAAGACATGGGCTCAGAAACAGATGCAGTATTTGGTGAGCTGTGCTGGTGTGAGAGATCCCAAAGATGGCTGCTGTGCAGCTGGCCCCAGAGCAGCTTCCGGACTGGACCAGGTCAGAGGGCACTCACAAACACTACCTCAGTAAGATGAAAATCAGAGAACAGCTAATGTGATTAAAATATCAACAGGAGATGATGCAACTATGGAAAGTTTGTGGCTGGAGAAGCAATAAATAGAAAGAATATAAAAATAACAACCAATTATTAACTCAGGGAAAATAAAAGATGCAGGAAAGGGAAATTAACAATAGTGCACCGCATAGCTCCATAGTGAATTGTGTTTACATATTTTTAACGGTATATGGAGTTAATATTTTACCTAACCAAATCTCTAGTATTAGGAGGATGTGTATTAGGGAACACGTGTGTGTATTTGGGAGATGGCAGTGATGGTTTTGGTGCCATGAGGTGACAAATCTCAATCCTCATCTTCCACGGATGCTAACGGCTGAAAAATTAAGATCTCAACATATAAGCAAGTTATATACAGAAATAGAGGTAAATACCAAAAAGATTAGCTGTTAACATTGGAAATAATTGCCTTTCAAAAGTTGAAAATTTGGTGATGGATTAGCATCTGAGGGGTTTCTGATTTCTTAATTAAGCTTTGTAGAAAAATTTGCCTCCAAACTGTGAGAATGCAACTTTGATGAATTAAAAAAATAAACTCAAGAAGAAACAAAGCCTAAAAGTATATAAAGCATTCCAATAAATGAATAAAATAGTAACTATGGAAAGAAAATACATAACTAGTAAAAGCAGATCGAAGAAGTTCAGCAAGTCCTGAATTATAATTTAAACTCTGATAATTAGTGAAGTACTTTGATTTCTTTTTCTTTTTTTCTACACTGATTTCTACTAATTGGAAAGATAAGGGAACAACTGAAAAGTGGGTAAAGTCTTCCTTGGACACTCCACAACTGGCTACTCCAGCAATTCTTGAACTTGGCCTTAGAACCTTTTTTACTCTTAAAAAAATTATTGAGAATCATGAAGAGCTTTTGTTTCTGTGGGCTGTATCTATCATATTAATCATATTAGCAATTAAAACTTAGAAATTTTTAAATTAACTTATTAATTAATTTTCATTTACAAATAATTATAATAGATTCACTATATGTTTTATGAAAAGTATATTTGTCAATAGGGAGAAGAATAACATTCTTTTAGATCTTTTGTAAATCTCTTTAATATCTGGCTTAACAGAAAACAGCTGGATTTTCATAATCTGCTTCTGCATTCAAACTGTTGTGTTGAAGTACATGAAGAAAATCTGGCCTTACAAAGATATGTAATTATGTACCCTTTCTAGATACTTATTGTGAATGTTCTTTGGTAGTACACCAAAACCTGACATAAAATTGTTTCTAAGGGTTAGTTGAAATGTGGAATTTAAAATGATATCAATTAACTTCCTGAACTCTGTTACATTAAAACTCATCCGTCTACCATTCACTTCAAATGGATCTTGTATTCAAACAGGATTTTATCAACATCATGCACTGGCTTCCTGAAATGCAAAGATCCTGAAAATGCTGACACACTTATACAATATGAAAGAAATCAGCCATTATATCACTGCCAGTCTCATCAAGAAAGTCTTTGACAAGCTGTCAAACTACTGTGGCAGATAAAATTTTCCAAACTTCTAATATTTTCTTGGAAGGTCGGAGTTTTCCATTGGCAATAAATACTGTCAGTTGCTCTCCTTGAAGTGACAGACTCATTTTGTTCCGTTTTGTTAAATTCTTCCAGATATACATGTTGGAGTAACCCTAGTTTTCCTGATGTTTGTTGGTACTCGATGGTGTTCAACTCAGTCACACAAGTGCTTTGCCTTGAAACAGTCGTGGTGTTTCAGTGTGCAGCAAGAATGTTTTTTGTGTGCTTCTCATTTGCCACATACAGTATTAAAAAGACATCTACTCAAGGGTTGATATTTAATAAAATTAGGAATTTTTACCACTCTGTTGAGAATGTCCTTAGGTGAAACTGAAACTGGCAAGGTTCTTTTTTTTTTTTTTTCCTGTGATTGCATGGTCAAATACGGCTATGATACAGTTTGGAGACACTGCCCTGACTGGTGCTGAGACACTTTAAGTTTTAGCCGCCACTGCTTTTGTACCATAATTGCCAATGTCAACACAGTTAAAAAGACCAATAATGTCTTAGTATTATTATGACCTTTTGGACTGCCAGAAACTGTTTCAGGGACTCATGCTGGGCTAAATAGTATGCTCCTGGAAAGTGGTGATTAATCCTTACTCTTCTTTGTTTCTATAATATATGGTCAAAAATATAATGACTTGAATGAAGATAGTTGAATGCAACATTTATGTGGAAAATAGTAAATTCATGGGAGAATGTGACAAGAGGCAGACCCTCAAATAACAAATTTAAACTTCTGTATGATATTACTGCTTACTATTTTCCTTAAACCTTGGCCTCCACTCATCCTCCACCTCTCCTACTGCTTCCCAACTGGCACTATATTGGCCTATAGAACAAATCAGCATTACGCCAAGCCTTGCATCCAAGACGTCTCCATCCAGCTGAAACCAATGCCTTTATAGTTTCTTTTCCCTGATCCCTAATAAATTACTTGGTTTCTTTCCAAGAGCTGATTGTTCTGTCCCCCTACAGGCAATATCCTTCTACTATTTCCTAACTTCTCTACGTTTTCCCTGGTCTTTCATATCTGGCGAAAATCCAAACATTTTTATGATGTATTTCCTGGTCACCTGACCCTAGTGACATATGCCATCCCTGGCCAATGATTTAGGTTAGGTTTAGATCACATGACTTAAGATTTTATAAGTAAGCAGTCAATTTCTTGCTAATTGATTCATGGGTATTAATCTTATCTCCCTAGACATCAAGCTCTTGAAGTGTGGAAATCATCTCTTTCAAGATGAGCCCAAGAAGGAAGGAGACAAGTTCAATGAGTGGCTTGTGAACCAATAATTATTATGTAATCTGTCATCATTTATTTTTCTTGCAGACTCCATAGTGTTAATAAGATACAGGCTTATTATAGGTCTTCAATAAATACTTGTAGATTAACTGAATGCAGAAAGCAAGGGTTGCTATTTGGGAGAAAGATTATCCACAAGGGAGTTAAAAGACTTGAAGGGTTGTATGTGGTAAGTTTGAACACAGCAAAACCAAGTAAAGTTGGTAGATTCCAGTTTTCCAATTGATTTTAATTATATTTTATTTGTCCACCATAATAGGCCCAGGCAAGAGTGGAAAAGAAGAATGCAGTTAAAAAGAATAAAGCCTTTTGGTTCTATAAATAGATTACTTTACATAAAATAGCTCTTTCAATAATAGTAAGATAAAATTTTCACAGAATCAGTCATTTTTGTGTCCTGATACAAGGTTTTTACTGAAAAAATGTCCTTAAGACACTTGCTTAAAACTGAGATTTGGTCATCAATCTCACAAAATAATGCAGCACTTAAAAAAAAAAAAAAACCACCATAGAAACTGTGAAATGGAAATATTTATTGTATATTTATTATTTGTCAGATACGTGGATATCACTTATTTAGCCCTCCCACCACGTCTTCAAAATAGGTATTTTTATCTTCATTTAGAGAAAAAGTCACTGACACTTAGAAAGAGTAAGAAACTTGACCAAAGTCACAATGTCTAAGTGTGGGTTCAGTGTTGGGCACTATAGTCTGAACTCATGTTCTTTTCTCTCTATCCCATAAAAGGATTTCTTGTTTTAATAAGATGTAAAATAGCCTGATGAAATATTGACTAATTAAATATATTATAAGCTACTCTGTGCCTACTAAATGCAATACTATGCTTCTTCTTGCTAGTTGAAAGATGCCCTACCAAAAGAAAAAAAACATAAACTTTTTTGGATGAGGTGTGCATTTGGGGTGATGGTAGTTGCTTAGAGGCAGGTGATGCAATCGCCTGCTTGTTGCTGACTCAGAAGGGCAAAGCGATTGTAAACATCAACAGATGGTCCCAAGGTCCCATTCCTTTGGTGAACTATGTGACGCCAGCTCAACAGATCTACGGTTGTGGCACTGGATGCCCTTCTACTACATCATTTTACCTCGTCAGTCTGATGAAATAACTGAAATTGAAAAACGACAGAGCTGCCGTAACCTTTAGAAGCAGCCCTGCCTCTGAGACACAGCCATTTTGTGCTCTGAGGGATTACGATTCCTACGCTAACAGGTGGTGTGTCAGAAAGCAGAGCCTAATCCTCCAGGGGCTGCCTTGGTGTTCAGTTTCGCCTTTCACTGTAGGTGTAATCCATGCCATGAGTTTAATATTTCTCTGTGGGAAAGACACCAAGAGACAGGATCCTGGAGAATGTCCCGGGATTTCCAATGTCTCTAGAGGAAATTATTTATATCTGACGTACGTAGGGCTTTCCCTTTAGAATTTCCTATATAGACGTTTGTAGAACTACAGAGTTTGTAGTGTCTGTATGCAAAAACATATTTGTTTCGAATTTAACATCTCTTTACACACCAACTGCATATGCCCAAAAGCATGAAGTCCTGTGTCTGGAGAACACAATGCTCCTTGGGCTAAATTCAGGGAGGATGAACTTCTGTTTGTTGCTGTACATTAAAGAGTAAGAGGCAAGTTAGCAAAATTCCCTGTATGGATACATTCTGTCGTATAATGGCATAACAAATTGATTTAGACAAGAACAAAATAGCTGAGGATGGAAAAAAATGTTCTGTGCCCAGCTATTAATCCAAGTATGGGATAGGATTGCTACCTTTTGTCTGAGTTTCCCAGGATGTTAGTCAAGGGGACCCATGTGTAACTTAGGCAGTCTCCATAGCAACTGCTAGCATGACCAGGGCAACCTGGAATCCCACAGCATCTTGCAAATGTCTGTGTTGGCAGGACCACATTACCTAGATGGCCTTGCCTCGCCCACCTTCCCATCCCTTACCCACTTTTTCCCATTAACCTTCCTTCCACTTTATGTTCCTGGCCAAATAAAAAAATAAGACAGACTCGTTCCCAATGGCTTTTGAACTTTCAGTGTTTAGGGATATATAAAAAGAAGATCCATAGGAGCACCCAGAGTTGAATTGTCTAAAACTACTTTGGAGAGAGGTGAAGGTGTGACAATTTTAAGCCCTATTATCAGTATGTACTACTGCCTTGTCTCTTACCCTTCCTTCTCTGAGCTGAATCTAGGATAAAGCTAATGAAGTGTAACCTCAGGGTCCCCTAGAGGCCAGCAATATACTCACATGGTCATATGGTTTTGTAACATTTGCAAAGGTAAGGTATATTAGCTGCAATTGGTTAATACTGAAAATCTTTCCATTTCAACCTGCCCTTCTGCATACTTTCCCTCGTCAGGTAATACCGGCATGGCCAGGGGCCCACTTTGCACTTTTCACCTCTAGGAGAAGCAGAGTTGGAAATATATTCATTCTGGGTTTGGTAGGATGCATTTATGTGGTTCACAGTCACTCCTGTACACGGGTGAATGAACTTCCAGTAATTGATGCCTTTTAGGAATAGTGCATTGACTTTCTTTTCGTCAGAGCTATATATTTGTAATTTTAGATTCTGTTCCTTGAAGAGGTTCCTCAAATTAATTTTTAAGCCCCACGAAACCTGGATCTTCCCTTGACTTTCTTTTATATGTCTCTTGGTGTTTGCCTTATGTTAATATTTTATTCTATATGGATAGAAGATTTCCTGTTGTTAAACGTATGATTGTGGAATCCTTATTACACTTTAAAAAATTTAGTTCAGGACAGTGTTCTATTCAGGGTTATGCATAGCCTCTATATGTTCTAATGCCGTAGCGTATTTACTTTTGAGAAAGGTTTGAGATATGAATATTTTACATATGGCTTTGTGGACTATGTTTTTACTAATTGCAGTGAGTGTCATCGATTAAAGCAATGTTTTAGGCAGTACATACCTAACGTTTACCTGTTGGTTACCTGAAGTTATTCCTATTTATTGTCTCCTCCATAAACTTAATGTCACTGAATTATTTGACAGTGTAGGGAATAGTCATATTTAACTCTGAATGCTCATGTTAGATTTTTTATTTGCAGTGTTTTGCATCAAAGCCACAGATGGACACTAAATCATTTAATCTTTGAGCTTTTGTGTTTTTCTTTGAAACTGGGGGACATTTTTTACTTTGATATTTCAGCATCAAACTTTAAAGTATTAGTTAAAGATTCTGAGAAATATAAAAACACAACATCCTCCAAAAGAAAATGTAGATTTGTTTTATAACAGGTTACAAATTAAATTGAGGATCTCTGTTTCTGGCCAAGTTAGAAAAGAGGGGACTGAATTTGTGCTCCTGCCTCAAACAACCAAACCCCAAAACCAAAATCAACCCAAATAAAACAGACAAAATATTTGAAACTGTGGTTTTCAAAACAATGAACCCAAGGAAACAAAAGACACTGATCCTTGAGAGATGGAGAACAAGAAAGGTGAACCTTATGATTGCCCCAGCTTACTGCTTTGAGAGTTTCTAGGTTGCACTGCAGGGAGAGGGAGCACAGGTGGAGCCCTATAGACCTCCTGAATTGAAGAGATAAAGCTGAAAGTCTGGGGAGATCAAGGTAGCTAGAGTTCTCAAAAGAGAGTCTATAAGTGGAAAGAACAGCACAGGGAGAGAATTTCAGATGTCTTTCGTGGGTCCTCTTATAGCGTTCAGCTGAGTACTGATCAGAGAATTCATGTGAAGAAACTACCCAGGGCCAGGAAAAGAATTATCTAAATGGATTAGAGATCCAAAAGGATCAAACTGCTTCCATGTAACTTGACCACTTCCCAGAACAAAACCCAAGAATTTTTAAAGCATTATAGAATTATCCAGTGCCCAACAAGGTAAAATTCACAATGTCTGGCATCCAATCCAAGATTACCAGGAATGCAAAGAATTGGGAAACTATAAACCACAATGAAGAGGAAAAGCAATTAATTGAAACCAACTAAGAATGGACACAAACGATAAAATTAGCAAAGAATTATACTAAAAGGTTATTATATTATAGCTATATGTTCAGAAAGTTGAGACACAAAAAATATAAAAAGACCCAAACAACTTCTAGAAATGGAAACTACAATATCTGAGATTAAAAATACACTGGGTAAGGATTAATGCAAGATTATATATTGCCGAATAAAAGATTAATGAACTTGAAGACACAGCAATAGAAACTAGAGTTGACACTTGAACAACACAGGAATTAAAGGTGCTGACCCTTTGTGTAGTTGAAAATCCACACATAACTTCTGGATCCTCAAAAACTTTACTAATAGCCTACTGCTGACCAGAAGCTTTACCAATAACATGAGCAGTTGATCAAAACACATTGTGTATGTTATATGTATCATATACTATATTCTTATAGCATAGCTAGAGAAAAGAAAATGCTGTTAAGGAAATCATTAAGAAGAGAAAATACATTACAGTAGTGTATTGTGTTTATTATATAAAAAAAAAAAAAACCCTATATAAGTGGACCTGTGCCGTTCAAACTTGTGTTGTCCGAGTCACCTTAAAAAAAGAACTTAAAAAATGAAAAGAGCATCAGTGAACTGAGGCATAACTTCATTTGGTCTAATATATGTACAGTTGAAATCCCCAAAGGAGGGGCTGAAATAGAAAAAAATATTTGAAAAAAATAGCCTAAATTTCCCAAATTTGGTGAAAACTATAAACCAACGGACCTGAGAATTTCAGTGAACACCAAGCAAAGAAATATGAGAAAATTATGTCAAGGACCATCATAATTGAATTGCTCAAAAACAGTGAGGAAATACAAAAATTACAAAAGCAGCAATATAAAAGAGACATATGTACAAAGAAACAAAGGTAAGGATAGGAAGAGATTTCACTTCCGAAAGAATGCAAGCGAGAAGACAGTGGAACATCTTTAAACTATTAAAAGAAAATGTTACAGCAAACACTAAAATAACAACAAAGAATTATAGATATAAGCCAACAAAGCAGTTATGTAAGATATATTCATAAAAATTTCTTACTTCAAAAGAAGGCAAAAAAGAAGTAAAGGAGAACAGATATAAAATAAATTGTTAGATGACGGACTTAAACCTAACGATATCAATAATTGCATTAAGTGTAAATGGTTTAAACAATCCATTAAAGGAAGATATTGTCAGATTGGATGAAAAAGCAGCTATATCTATAATAAAGACCCTTAAATATGAAGTTAGATTAAAATAAATAAGAAAGTAGACTAAAAGTAAATGGGTGAAAAATGGTACACCATGCTAACACTAATCAAAAGAAAGCTAGAGAAGGTTCCAGATGGAAAGGAAGGAGTAGCATTGTCTTTATTCTCAAATGACATAACTGTCTATGTAGAAAATATGATGGAATCTATTAAAAGGTACTAGAACTAACACATGAGCTTAGAAAGATTACAGAATACAAGGTTAATATATAAAATCAATTTTACTTTTATATAGTGGGAACAAACATTTGTAAATTGAAATTAAAAAGTGATATCATAATAATAACAAAAATATGAAATACTTAGGAATAAAACTAACAAAAGGTACACTATATACTACAGAACATTGCTGACATAAACTAAAGCAGACTTAAGTAAATGGAGAGACATCTTGTCTATGGGTTAAAATGCTCAATATTGTTAGGATGATAACTATGCTTAAGTAGATCTACTGATTTAATTCAATTTCAATAAAAGCCCAAACAGGCTATTTTTTGTAGATACTGAGCTGAGTCTAAAGTTCAAATGAAAATGAAAAGAACCTGGAATAGCCAAAACAATTTTGAAAAAAGAAGAACAATATTTGTAGGTGAACACTTCCTGACATTAAAACCTTTTATGAATTTATTGTAATCAAGATAGTGTAGGGATGCCTGAGTGGCTCAGTTGGTTAAGCATCCCACTCTTGATTTCAACTTGGGTCATGATCTCACGGTTTGTGAGATCAAGCCCCGCATTGAGCTCTGTGCTGACAGCATGTAGCTTGCTTGGGATTCTCTCCCTCTCTCTCTCTGCTCTGCCTTCCCTCCTTCTCTCTCTCTCTCTCTCTGTCAAAATAAATAAATGAACTTAAAAAAAAAAGATAGTGTGGTGTAGCATCAAGATAGACAAATTAATCAAAGAAAAAGAATAGATTGTCCAGAAATAGATCCACACATGTATCCACACATGATTTTTGACAAGCATGTAAAGGTAATTCAGTGGAGAAAGGACAAACTATTCAGCAAATGGTGCTGAAGCAACCAAATATCCGTATTTGAAAAAGTGGACTTTGATCCATACTTTTGCACTGTATGCAAAAATTTTGTGATAGATATGAAATCACATATAAAATCACAAATTTGTGATAGATATAAATTTATTTGTGATAAATTTATTTGTGATAGATATAAATGTAAAACTTAAAATAAAAACTCCTTTAAGAAAACAGAAGAAATCTTTGTGACTGTAGGCCAGGCAAATATTTCTTAGCTATGGCACCCAAGGTAAAATGTATTTTTTAAAAAGCCTGATAAATTGGATTTTATCATCAAAATTTAAAATGTCTGCTCTTCAAAATAAACTGAGAAAGAAAGATGTTATTTAAAAAGTGAAGACAAGAGCCACAGACTTGGAAACAATATTTGTAGAACAGATATCAGATAAGGGACTTGTATCCAGACTCAGTATATCCTAACGTCTCCAAATTCATTAATAAGAAAATAAACTAATACATGGGCAAAAGAACTGAGTCATCACTTCATTAAAGAATATATACAGGGGCGCCTGGGTGGCTCAGTCGGTTAAGCGTCCGACTTCAGCTCAGGTCATGATCTCGCGGTTGGTGAGTTCAAGCCCCGCGTCGGGCTCTGTGCTGACAGCTCAGAGCCTGGAACCTGTTTCGGATTCTGTGTTTCCCTCTCTCTCTGACCCTCCTCCGTTCATGCTCTGTCTCTCTCTGTCTCAAAAATAAATAAATGTTAAAAAAAAAAAAAGAAAAAAGAAAAAAGAAGATATACAGATGGCAAATAAGCACATGAAAAGATACTCAACATCATTAGTCATTAGGGAAATGCAAATTAAGGTCATAATAATACTGCTGCATACTTGTTAAAAGGCTAAAAAGGGTGACCATATCAAGTGTTAGCAACTGGAACTATTTCACCGTTGGTGCAAATGTAAAATGGTACATCCACTTTAAAAGACAGTTTGGCAGTTAAAATAAAAAAGTTAAACCTGCACCTACCATTTGATACAGTCTTTCCATTTCTAAGCTTTAACCAAGCGAAAAGAAAGTATTTCTGTATCTAGACTTGCACAAAAATGTTTGTAGTAGCTGTATTTATAACAACTCAAATGCACATCAACAAAGTAAATGGATAAACAAATTGTGGTAGAGCCAAACAGAGGAAAAAAAGACTGAACATAAGGATACACTGAACAAAAGGATACATACAACAACATAGATGAATATCAAAACAATCACCCAAGTTAAAAGCCAGACACACTTAATGTTTCCATTTATACAAAACTCTAGAAAATGCACTGGGTGGTAGAGGGATTCCAAAGGGCTAGAGGAAGCTTCTGAGGGTGATGGATAGCTCACTGTCCTGATGGTGGTGATATATGTCAAAATCCTACATTTTAACTAAGCATAGTTTATTGTACAATTTTACCTTACTAAAGCTTTCTAAAAATGAAATTGAAAATGTGTGTTAATTCTGTATTCGCTGTTGTTTGCTTCCCGCTGGTTTCCCGGGGGTCGTGTGGACTTCTGATCCATTATGTTCTTACAATTTGGTTGGAAATCTCTTGTATTCTTCAGAAGCTTCAAGTTGCAGATGTACAGATGGAATTGCTTGTTTGATTTTCATAGGCATTGAAATACTTTCCCTGGGCTTAGTGTTGTTAGGTCTCTGATACTACCTTTTTAAAGCTAAATTAATTAGGATATGAAGGTTTTGTGAGTAAGTTGCAGAAAGTTGAGGAAGCTCTAGTAAAGGACAAATATGCCTCATTTTTTTTTTAATTTTTTTTTTCAACGTATTTTATTTATTTTTGGGACAGAGAGAGACAGAGCATGAACGGGGGAGGGCAAATATGCCTCATTTTAATAAAATGCCTGAAACACTTATTGTCTAGACAGCAATACTCTACTGATGGAATTGCGTTCTCTATCAGGGATTTTCAAAGTGTCTTCCTGGAAAAGTCAATGTAGTACTGATAATTCTGTTTTGTAGTTTCACTTCTTCATTTATTACCACCAATAAAGTCATTCCAAAAATGACAGTGACGGGTAACCTAAGTAATCATGTATTTGTAGGTCATGTGCCACGTTGTTTTTGAGTGAGTATATTAGTAAATATAATATAGTATTTATATTATATTTATATATAATATATATATATTTATATATAATAGTATAAGATGTAATCTTATATATATATACATATATACTAATGTAATAGTATAAGATGTAATAATATAATAGTAAAAGATGTAATCATCTGCATATAATTCTATGTTAAATTCCTTGCTCTTTTGATATTAATCATTACTGTTCTGAGCCAAGTGCCCCATACCCTATGAGCATACAATTAGTGAATCTTATGATTTAAGTAGGAAACAGTGCATATAGGAGAGACCTGGCCTATCCAGGTTAAACATCTGTGTATTACCAATTTCATTCATATAATATTTCAACATTTGGAACACCTTTAAAATGTTATCATTAATTTTGATATAGAACCAGTACATCTAAAAAAAAAAAAAAAAAGAACTAGTATGTCTATAAAAGAAACATCCAGATTTTTTAAACTGAAATTTCACGTGAATGTATTTTTCTACTTTGTGAAAAAAATTGATTCTACTCCATGATCTTCTAATTATATTCAACTTAAAACTGGCAATCCTTATGAGCAAGCAGAACTGACTAGTAGAAGGAACATTGGATAACAAATTCCATAAATCTGTATTCTATTCTAAAAGGTGGGTAGCCTTGAAGAAGTTTTATCACCTGTAGAATGAGAGCTGTTTGGATTGACTGATTTCCAAGACCCCTCCCAGTGTTACATACCTGATTAGGACATATCTTTAGAGGAGGATTCAGGTCAGTTTCATATCTGGTATTTATGGTAGTCTCTGCCATGCAATGAACATTTTAGGGGTGCTACATGGGTCCTCAAGTTCCACTACCAATTACTTCTCAGTTTTCTAATTGAAGAATTTGAATTACTGTGTTTGAGCACTGAGGAAATAATGAAGCCAAATGCAAGTGCTGGGTTCATCATCAATCCTCTAGTTCCTGAGACATTCTGACTGCCAGAATCAGGCATCTACGTCAGCATCACCAGTGAGAATTGGCTGATTCCAAGAGGGAGTCTAATTACACCCACAGGGCCCCATGAGAATTTTGGCACCTTTTGATCCAAGATGTAATTGATGCCGAAGTAATGATAAATAAGCTTATTCTTCCCTTTCTCTTGTCTTCTCTAGTTTTAAGTACAGCTGGAATATTCCAATAAATTTATTAGGAGTTTTTTATTTTATTATTTAAAAAGATATTTATGTTCTGGTGTATCCAGACAAATCTTTTACATTGCACATAGTTTGTAGAAGAATTTCAAGCAGTAGCTAATGAGGAAATTGAGTAATGACTTTTCTAAACCTTATTTTTCTATATAATTAGACACACCACCATTAATTCAAATTACCTTAAAGAGTTAAGTCTTCTCCAGCAGCTGACAAGTTACATCCCTATGTCAACAAAGGAGAGACATTGACAACATCTGGTTTATTTTATCCCCAGGTGGACTTTGCCTTTGACTAATGATTATAGAGAGTTAAAAATCAATTTTCTTACAGTTTTGAAGTAATCTCCCATAAGTCTTGTTTCATATAGATAAGGCCCTGTTTTTCTTGGTGGATTGGTTGTATGGGATATCATCAATTCAAAAATGTTGACTGAAAACCCTAACTATTTCAGGCAAGCAGTCAAATAGGGTGACTAGTTGCATAATCATTAAATTAAGCATTTGTTTTATCCAAGTGTCTAGACTGGCACCACACATTGAGGTATAAGGAGGGAAATGATATGAAAAAGGAGTTTTGTTGTGATAACACAGCTGACACTAATTCTCAACTTGCTTTACTGGCAAAATAAAATGATGTATCTTTCATTTGAATCATAGAGTCTTTAATCTTGTATTAGAGTTAGTCACCTGCCTTTGGAAGTGAATCTATCAAAATAGTGCTAACATGTGGGCAGAGCTGGGACTAGGGTGAAGCAAGTAAGGTGCTTCCCTCAAATCAAAATTTAAGTAGGAGCAAAAAAACTCAGTAATTAAGATAAACAACATTTTTTTTAAATTTTTTTTAACGTTTATTTATTTTTGAGACAGAGAGAAACACAGCATGAACGGGGGAGGTGCAGAGAGAGAGGGAGACACAGAATCAGAAGCAGGCTCCAGGCTCTGAGCCACCAGCCCAGAGCCCAACGTGGGGCTCGAACTCGCGGACCGCGAGATCATGACCTGAGCTGAAGTCGGACGCCCAACCAACTGAGCCACCCAGGCGCCCTGAGAAACAACATTTTTAAAAGATGCTAAAAAGAAAACCCAAAACCAAGCCAACACCAAGTCCATGCAAAACTATCCATGATGAGTAAAAATATCAAAATTTTAATAAAGATAAGATCGAGATTATTTGGATTTTTATCCCTTGTGGTTTGAGCTTAGTATATATAACTTCACACAGTATCATTGCTGACACCATCTATATTTAAAACTTTGATATTTTGTTCATCATGGATTTTTTTGCACTAATTTTGATTATTTAAAATATTGCATTAAAATACTATTTATCTTGATTACTTAGGTTTTTGGCACCCTCTTGAATGTTGTACCAGAGGTGTTCTTGTCTTGCCCTTGTACCAGCCCTGGCTTTCTACCTCAATGCACAAGGTCAGGGATTGATATTCCAAGGTCACACAGTCAATAAGTGGTGAAGTCTGGATTCAACATTAAGCCTCATCAGGCCTTCTGTTGAGGACTGTGGTCTAATACTTCCTAAAGTGGCTGTGCAGTCTAACAGCTCTGGAGAAACCAGCTTTGTTTCTTTCCAGACTGGGATAGTAAATCCAGAGCTAACAATCTCAGAGATGAGATTGAACTTTGACAGGGATCCAGGAATGAGTTAAGAGCCAATTA
The DNA here is from genome assembly GCF_046562875.1 of Panthera onca. Classification (NCBI taxonomy): domain Eukaryota; kingdom Metazoa; phylum Chordata; class Mammalia; order Carnivora; family Felidae; genus Panthera; species Panthera onca. Next base: position 12,001,844 of record NC_138355.1, on the reverse strand, counting down.
TCTCATGTTAGAGGAATCTTTACATTTTTTTTGTTATTGTTATTGGACAGGATTCAACCCTAAAAAGACAAAAAAAAAAAAAAAAAAAAAAAGGAACTGGTAATGCAAAATGGTAACATCTAAGGAGTAATTTCTCAGAGAAGAATCTAGTTTTATATAGCCTAATGATGAAACAATAACTTCTCTAACATAGTCCTGGTGCTTTTCTGATGTTACCTCACCTGTGCATTTATTTCATGCAAGCAAGAGCTCTGGTACACAAAAGTAAGCCCTTGGAAGAGGAAGGGGTGCTTTCCTCTGAGATAGGACAGAAGATGTCAATGGCTAAAAATAAGGGAAAATGCTTACTTGCAGAACAGAAGAGGAATATCAGATATTTGCAGGTAGAACTAGTAAAGTTAAAGTTGCTCCAGACAGCCAGCTTGGAAGTCAGTGAAGTAGAACAGTGGAACTATTGGTGGGCAGATGGGGGTGGTGAGAATGTGGAAGGAGAGGGCAAAGAGGTGGACAGTTTTGGAAGACTCTTTGTGGTAAGTGTGGTGAGAGTTATTCTAATTTTTTCACAAAAAATAAGACCACAAGATCATAGTCCAATGGGAACAAATCTAAGATTACATGGTGGAAGAGAATATGAACCTAAGATTTACTTAACTGAAACTTAGTTTTCAATAACATTTCATTTTTCATTTAGGAAATTTTCCTAAAGGGTAACTCTTCTCTTCCATTTAGTGTGTTGTTGCATTTATATTATTAACATGTTGTTCATTCCAAGTACCATCACAGCAAGATTGTTCATTGAAAAAAAAAGATTATACAGAAGGAGAATGAATAACAATATCAGAGTTTGGGTGATACATGCTATACTGGGGAAAAAAAGAGGAAAGAACAAAATCACTTCTGTAAAATCATAGAGCATTATCAATGGTAAACCCAAGAAAGAAAGGCTATTTTCCCAAAGTAAGAAGCAAATTAATCAAACTGCTATGTGTCCTATGGAAGTAACTTTTAAAAACATTTCTTCCAACTCCTCATGGCAAACAACCGCATATCTTATAGAAATGAATTCTCTGGAGAAAACAGACAATGAAGAAAGAAAACCTATGAGCTCAATGATGTACACCAGCTAATCCATAAAGGCAAGCATGAAAGCTGAACTAGAAGTCTGAATTCATAGATTACTCACTTTGAATTACTGGGGCCAGCAATGGAATTGGCTATGTTCTCTCTGCACCTTGGTTTAGCTCCTTCACCCCCCTCCCCCCAAATGTACTGTTTTTCCAATCTTGTAAATGGATCTGCCTTCCCTTTCTTGACTGAGCTTCCTGCTTTCTTCTAGGGAATGTAATGCAGCATTTGTGACAGCTGGTCACATTACTAGCACCACCCTTCCATATTTTCTGTTCAGATATCAGGCAAGCCACAAATTCTGGAGAATCATAGCTTTGGTTTGGTTTGGTTACAAAATATTTTTTAAGAAACCGTGAAACCACACGAGTCCATAGTCCCAAAGGCTTCCAAGCATCCCTGGTTGACTTAGTACTGTAGTGGAAATGGGGAGGGGTGAAACTTAAAGAATACAACTCTAATTAAAATATTCAGAAGGCTTTCAAAAATTTTAAACTGAACTCTTTAGAGTAAAAACAACTAAGCATTTGGATGTGATAAAGAACATATCAGAAATTATAACATTTTTTTCTAAAAATTTCAAGTATCCCAACGGGAACTATATTGCACTCAATAAACTGAGATTCATTGAGCTCTGCTAGTTCTTTTTACATTTGCTTCCAGTATTTTATTTTTAAAATAACCACATAATCAATATTTCAGAAAAGAATACATAAGAATACTTGGCAATATTTTTTATTCTGTTTCTGATGTATATTTCTTAGTAAAGTGCTACATGGTTTCCTTGCTCAGTCTCAGTACTCATCTAATAAACAAATCAACAGATTTATATTTGAAATATTTATACAAAATTTCCAAATGAATTATTTTGTCTCTATTTATAGTAGGCTTCAAAATTCGTCTTTGGCTTATAGTGGGTCTTTCTTATTTTCCTTTACAAAGTCATGCAAAGCCAGGATCTCTTCTTTAAGTGAGTTTTAAAAACATTCCTGGCAGTGTCAGTATCAAAATAAATAGAAGTTCCATTCCTGAAAACTAACATGGAACTGAGTCGGCTATAAAAGTGATGTTGTCGCAACTTATTTCAACAAAGAGAAGTTCTAAAATTAAAAACATGTTTCTTCTGTCATGTGTCATACAAGAAAAAAATTGGAAATAAAGGAAAACTCAGTGTGTTCCTAATTTAGATTCCTCTTCTCTACTATAAACATAACTTTCTCCGACAACGACACACAAATATGTTGTGCTACTCTTGAGTATTGAAGGAATTTCTTTTTTTTATGTTTGGTTCCCACCATTTGGACACAGCATTAAAAAATAAAGTTTATATACATGGATGATAATGAGAGGTGGGTCTACTATTTATTTACACGTATGTTTTTTTAAATAGGGTGTTAGTCCTAACTTGAAAACCAGAGCATCATGAAACATATTTCTTTGAGAAATTATAGTTTGGGATGTTAGTCTGAATGCCAAGTTTTTAGATAGTTTGATTAATTCACAAATTATTAAATTACCTGGTTAATGATATTAGCAATTTCTAAATCATAAGCTTATGGTTACCTATGTGTATGTTCTATATAAAATATTTTGTGATTTTAGCTATAGGTTTATGGAAAATTCACAATGAATATTAATCAAGTACAAATCAAATCCATGTAAGCAAATCTACATTTTTTAGAATAATTGAGGTGACTAAACAACTTATTTTCTAAAAATAAAATATCCAAGAATTTGAGGCCAACATTTCTTGAGAGCAAGTCATGAATCTTTGTATACCTGTGGCATTAAATTCAAAGAGCAGGAAGCTGAAGGTGTGTGGTCTGAAGACTGTAGGGTGTTGGCTTATTCTTTTCTTTCTGGCTTCTCACTCTATGACCCTTGGCAAAGCAATTCTCTTTCTCCAGTGTGCTCTTCTAAACAATGGGTATAAAAGCACTTGCTACTCTACTATTTAGCCTGACAGAGGCTTTCTGAACAATGCTTCTGGTTTGTATGTCATATTTCCCAATTATTTTGTTTTTATTTGTTTCCAACCTGCCTCCACTCAGGTTCTGAGATCTCAAATTCACTGATGGTAAAATAAATGAAATTGGAATTCTTAACAGATGCTTCGCCATAAATTCTTACGGGTTTCAGCCAAATGCATGGCAAGCTTTACGGCTGCTTATGAGGGTTAATAAGATTAACATCTAAGAAGGGCTCTTGGGAGGAAACAGCAAGTTAAAATGATCACACAAGTAATCCACATGCTGGACTCACAGGGGCACATTATATTCCCTTGTTTCCCAAATTGTGATCTACTAATCACTTTTATTAGAATTACGTTAAAACATAGATTACAAGACTTTGGTAGACACTAATGAATCAGAAGTCCTAGAGCAGAGATTGAAAATCTGCATTCTTAAAAAATCTCAAGATTAGGGAGTTGGTGAATCTTATTTGAGAATTTTATATCTCAGGCTTTCTTTACACAACGGGGCATGGAGAACAAGCTTGAGCTGAATATCAGCTGAAATCAGGGTGCTGCTGTCATTCACTGTTACTCTCAGCTTCCTCCTTCCCCTGGTTAGACTCCTGGTTTACAGTTCTCATTGAGATACCCAACTGAAATGATTTGGAAGGGATGGTAGGCAATTGTTTACTGGAGTGATACTTATCCAGAATACAATAAATAATATATATTGAGTCTCATAAGAAGGAAATTGATTGAAAGGGAACAATCTTCACACTCAGGTAGGAATTCATCTGGTATTTGGCACTTTTGAGACTAGAAGATCTTCTCCCTCCTGTTCAGACATTTGTTGTGAGGGCATTTCTCGAAAACCTTCAGGGAGGAGAGATGAATTCCCTAAGCCATAGCTGCCAGATTCCACATAGCAATTACATCCATACCAAATTCTCTCTGCCACCACTCTCTGTGGAGAAACGTAGAGATTTGTAGAGAAGTCTACAGATTGTGGGAAAGCAATGGAAGGCCGTAACATCAACTTTACAGGAGGATCCCAACTACCCCAGAATTGATTAATTTATTTTTACATTTGTCAGTTCATTCAACAAATATTTCAGGACAGATGGGCATTAGAAGGAGCACAGAGTCAGAGTGAAACTAAGCCAAATACTTTCTATTACTCTCAGATTCATCATGTACTGTAAGAGAATCATGATTATGCCTACTTTACAGGGTAGATGTGAGGATGAAGTGGTATCTGGGGTGAAGGCACCTTATAAATAAACTCTAATGCAGAGCAAGCATTCTTTTTCCCATGTGCAAGATGCTGCAGTAGAGGTTACAGGAATGCAAGGATGTCGAAGACATGTTTTCTCCCCCCTCAGAGTAACCGCAGTGTCATAAGGTGTTGACATCCACACGAGCAGCTATAGTGTGAATGCCATGGGAGTGGATGAAATGCTAAAGTTCTGAAGGATTTTGTCTGGGATCACATGGAAAGTTTTGTTGCAGTGCATAACGGCATATTATTTGGGCTTTGAAGTGTGGTTAGGATCTCCAATGACGAGTAACTAGACGGGCATTTCTCAGAAAGGAGAGGACACGAGGAACAATGTAGGCTTTCAAGGATGGAAGATGTGCTTGGGAGAAGATACACTTTGCCTCTAAGTCCATCCCTACCTTGGGACCATACTCTTCCATGTGGCAGTACAGAGAGCAGCTATAAAAGGAGAGTAGCTAGGGTCAGCCATATATGCTTGTTGCTCTTCATGAGACTCAAAGAAACCTAAGCCAGTATGTCTCTAAAAATGGAGATTTCTCTCCAAGATGTTTGAAATTTGGGCAACTGTAAAACATTATCAAAAGTTCATGTCAATGCTAAAATAGTTCACAGTAATATGTATGCAAGGGTGGAACATGAATAGATAAATTAGGCTTTTGTTAAATTTCTCTTCTTAGCGTATTGAAAATAAAAATTGAATTTTCACAAGCTTTCTCTTCATACTAATCATCAACAAGTATTTTCATTTGTTGGCATGCTTAATCAATATATAGTTCTTGTTTAAAAAATTGATAACTCTCTTTGACAAAATGTTTATGGAGACACTTGTCTTAACTTGTTAATTACTACTACATACTTCATCTTCTATGCAAAATTTAGTTGTAAAATATTCAAGATATTGTATATATTATATAAATATTTGCATTTAAAAACCTGAAATAATGGAGGGGGTAGCCAGCTAGTTAAGAGCATGAACTCTGGGACAACTGAGTGATTTGGTTGGTTAAGCATCTGACTCTCGATTTTGACTCAGGTCATGATATCATAGTTTGTGAGTTTGAGTCCTGCGTTGGGCCCCATGCTGACAGCATGGAGCCTGCTTGGGATTCTCTCTCCTTCTCTCTCTGCCCCTTCCCTGCTAGTACCCTCTTTCTCAAAATAAATAAATAAACATAAAAAAAAAGGAGCATGAACTTGGAGTCAGACAGCCTGAGTTTTTAACACAGCTCTGAGATTTCAGTAGCCCTCTGATCTCAAGCCAGTTACTCAACCTCTAGCTGTCAGTTACCATATGCAAAATACAGCTAATAGTATTCATCTTTTACAATTGCTATAAAGACTAGGAGGACCCTATATGTAGTCAATTCTGAATGGATTGTAGCTAATATTAAGTCCAAATATTTTAAATCAAATTGACTCTTATCAAAAAGCTTAAAGAGAGTTTTATAGCCTCATAAAAACGTTAATAAAATGTATTAAATCAAATAACATTTTAGTTAAACTAAGTTATAAAAATTAATAATTTTACTTAATTTACATTTTTATTATTTATAAAAGTAATGCATCTTGTAATAATGTAATATATAACACATATATAATATATTATATGTGATTTATATAATTATATTTTACATTAATGTGAATATATACAGTGATATTATAATAAATATAACATAAATGAAAATAAACAATATAAACATAAACATAAATATAATATATGTAAGTGATACATATTATTTATATAATTATATTAATGTATTATATAATAAATAATATTTATATAAAATAATAATTAATTGATATTTTATTAAAAATGAATTCTCTTTCTCAATTGTACTGCTTTAGATTTCCAGAAGCATTTTTGGGCATGAAATATTTTCTAGATAAAGAATTAAACTTGAAATTGAGCATTTCTATGCCTGTTAATTTACATATATAAATAGCTATTGACTAAATAAGGGTTCTGACATCAAATTTTCAATACAAAGATTTCTGCCTTTAATTTTTAAAAAGATATTAATTACAAAATAAGCTAATATGAATATATAATTGATTATGGTGGTTCACCAAAGCAAAGCATTAATATTCATAGTTCAAGTAAACTCTTCAATAGATATCTATTTGGAACCTGTAAGGAGATTCTGTAATAAAGTGGTCCTCAAACTTCAGAATCATGTGAAGGCTCATTAAAGCACTGATTTCTGAGCTTTATCCCCAGATCTCTGATTCAGGAGGTCTGGGTGGAGGTGAGAATTGCCTTTATAACAAGTTTTCAGGTGATATTGATGATGCTGGTCAGAGAACCACACTTTGAAAACCACTGCTATAATTCATTACAAGAATTAAAAATGTTAGATTCTTATTGTCTCATATGAACAAAACTTTATTAAGAAATCTGTTATATTATTTTTCTCTTCTTTGAACCAAGGACCAATTATTTGTATGTTTTTCTTTTGTCTTTCTTTTTTTTTCTCTTTAGATTTTTTTTTCTTTGAGTACAGTTGACACACAATGTTACATTAGTTTCAGGTGCACAACATAGTGATTCAATTTATCTATATATTTGTTCCTGAATTCAAAGAGTAAATAAAATCTAGGAAAATCTGTTTCTTGGAAAACGATTTCTGGATTCCATTGCTGACATTTTTTCTTCCACTTTAGATATGCTCTACTAAGACCTCTTTGTATTTTATTTCTCCTCCTCACCATACTTTATTTTAGTGATAATGACAATCTCCCTTTATGGGATTTTAGGATTTTTCTTTGCCTAAGTCCTAAAAAAAAATATTTCCTTGTATCTACCGGTACATTGTCTTATAATGTATAGTTATGTTGAATTACCACCTGAAAATACAATTTCTGGAATGTGACACTTTGGAAATAATCCTTAATTGCAGAAAATGTTGCTTATTCAGCATAATATGCATTAATTTCATGGAGGATAAAGGGGCAAAAGAGGATAAGAATATGTTCAAGCCTGAGTAAACATCAGAAGTATCCAACCACAAAAAATACAGATGTCATTTAGGAAAAATAAAAAGATGTGACAAATAGCTAATAAGAAGTTGCCAATTTTCCTATTTCACCAAACATTCATACCAGGAACTTTCCTTGCAGGTGCTGCACCAAATATGCCTGAAGCCAGTGCCTTTTTTTGAGGCAAGTGCTCCATTCAAACAACAGGGCTTGAATTGCCTTCTATAATTTTGCTCTGATGACCAAAATATGCTCTACATGAATTCAGACTTCTAAATCACCTTCTTCTATCCTCTTCTTCCTGCTTTCTTCCCTCATCCTGTTTTTGTCCATTTGATTCTGCATCACATCTAGTTTTGAACCTGAATCTTCTAGACACACGGCTATCTCCTTCCCTTCCTGGTGCCTGAACAAGAATGTGCAAGGAGTACTGCAGAGCTGGTCATTGCTGCCACCCTCCCATTTTTGTAGTTTCCTTTGCATTTGGAAAAAAGAGTGTGGTTTAGTACACACAGTGTGGCATTAAAATGAAGCTGTAGGCTCCAGTCTATCCATTAACTGCGATACCTTTACCTACAAATTTAGGTTCCTTATCATATTTGTTTGATTTCATGAGATAGTAGTGAGAATCAAATTAGATAATCCAGGTAAATTTCTTTGTATGCTATGTAAGCATAACCTACATAACAGGGCTGGGACTAGGGTAAAGCAGGTGAATTGCCTGGGTGCAACATTTAGGGAGGTGCTCACTCTCAGGGTTGTGGCAACGCAGAGTGTGAAGGCTGCCTGCAATTTTCCACCCTTAACTGTTGTTGTCACATGCAACTCAGCTGTGATTAAGGGGTTAAAATCAGAATGAAAAACTGGCATTAAATAGATTAAACACTATTCTTTTCCCCAGGGGGGATGTAATTAACAGAGACAACAGTTTGGGGATTAAAGAAAAAGAAATAAAGCTCCTAGCTGGTGAAAGACCCCTCAAAAATTCGCAATGGATACATGGCAACATACTCTACCCACGAATAAAGCTAATCCTGGGTTTCAAGAACACTGATTTAAGAGTACTAGCAGGGAGGAAGCTTGCACTTTTAAAAAGAATTTGCATTGACTGAGCGCCTTCTCAGAACAATTTTCCCACTTGGGTCCTCAAAGAAAAGAATTTAGAAGAATTTTACTATATTTAATTCAGAACCCACATTAAAAACAAACAAAACCCACACATAATTAGAGCAGGAAGCCTTCTCTCTGACTTATCCTAGAAACTGTTATGCTTCACAAGCAGATTGAAGGGAAATTTCTCCCTGCCTCAACATAACATTAAGACAAAGATTACTACATAGTGACAAAGCTAAATCATCTCAGGAGGATAGAGTTCCTTGCTCACTAATGATTATCATGTGCCAAGAACTAGCATGCTATTAATACTTGCAAAGTTCTCTGGACTAGGAATCCATTACTAGCAAAAGTACAAGTCCATTTTTATTCTAGGTAATTAATCTAATTTGACTTTCTCCTGATTGCTGCTTAGCAGAAATGGATGCTGACTCCCTTCTCTGTAAAGAACAAGTAGATCTTTACACTTCTCGCCGGGTAACCTTAAAGCATAGTTCTCTCTCTTTATCATACCCTGTCTATGTTCAGTGAGTTCTCCAAGTGCAGAAAATTGTCCAGGGCTATGATTATTAGCATAAAAGATATCTAGTGCCCAATGGCTGGCATGTAAGGAAGGAGGGGGGCCTGGGGAGAAAGGCCCAGGAAAGACCCACAATCCAGGCCCCCAATCCCAAAGGAAAATAATAACTAAACCCTACACATTCAAGGTGATTTCCCAGAGAATACAGAGTTAGGCAGCCTTCAACCTTCATATGTTGCTTCCTTCAAAGAGAGCTGAAAAAGCATTTACCTCACTATAAGTAAGATGGCTTTTAAAGAATGAAGTTCAAAAGTGTTGATTTCAGGGATTTACTCAATCTGTAAAGATGCTTCAGGCAAAGAAACATGTTTGAAAATATCCTTCCAGGGTTCCATGCAACCCACTCTTCTACTGAAAGTGAATTAAATTGGACAAAATCAGAGACTGCAGAAAAGGGCTGAATACATATCAGTCATTAAAGCAGTCAGTGGAGAATTCTGGAAATAGATATGACATATATTGTAGATATTTCTGGATTAAATTGATTTTACTCTCTAATCTGATTGTTTGACCTACTCTTGGGTATGATTAATTTTGCTATTCTAAAGTCAAATTGTTCTAAGCAATATGTCAGAGAAAAATAAAAAGGCAGAGATAAATGGAAAATAAAATCCCTGAGAAAACTGCCACCCAAAAATAACCTCTGCTAAAATGTACACTGTGTATAAATATTTCCTTCCAGACTTTTATGCATACTTATATACATATGCTTATGTCCAAAAATGTTTAACTTGTGTTGTCACTTTAATGAGCATTTTTCATGTAAATAAATAAGCTTTCATACATTATTCTTACCCACTGAATTGTGTTCCACTGTGTAGATATCATGGAAGTTATGAATGCTAAATTTAGATTAGACTGAAATATACTATAATGAATGGCATCCTCATTAGTCCAGATAGACCACAAATGCTTGGTTTTCTTTTTCTTTTTTAATTATGAAAAAATACCCTATGTTAGATATGGTCTTTACTAGGAACTCACTTATGTGGTGTAATCTCTAATCTTTGACCTGATGTGCAAGCCACAAGAGTAAAGCCTGCCAGAGCCCCACCATGTTCCCTCAGTCTCCTTACCACTTCTGTGCACTCCAACCTGGTTCTCAGGAACTAGCGCCTTCCTCTTTGATGGAAGACTGCCATCACACCGCCACACCGAGCTCACTGTGCCTGCATGCACAGGCAGCTGGCAGTGCCTGGGAGTCCATGGTCTCCCTGGGGCAACCCTCAACCAGTAACTGACTGACAGATGTAGATGTATTAATATCTCAGCTCTTTCACTTCTGGGCAAAGATAATTCTGAGGTTGAATTTTGCACTGTACTTTGGTGTTGTCCCACAGGATTCAGAGCCAACTGCTCACCATGGTTGCTGGTTTAAAATGCACTCCTTACTGACTGCCTTGCTCTCCCTGGTCACGTCTGTGCACTTCCCAATATACTGCTTGCACTTGAATCCTTGGCCCAGGGTCTGCTTCTGGGATTACCCAAACTAAGACACCTGTTATGGTCTCTTCACCAGGAGGGTGCTGAAGGCACCACCTCTGTGTTGTTGCAGAAGTAATGTAGGAATTCACCCAGTCACCAGACAGGAATACTCTCCTCACTGCACATCCGTATAGCATTTGATGTATTCACAGAAAAGCAAAGCAGTGAAGGCCACGTTTATTTTTCATATTGAAAAACTGTAGACTCTGAGGTTAAGAATATTTTGTACAAGGTCATGCAGCTAGTTACCAGAGGATCTGTTTTCTTATTAGACAATCGTATCTTTACTAAGTAGCAGTTGTGTTTCAAAAGTGAGGTTAGCTTGGGATGGATATGTTGCCTGAATATCTTTTATGAAGTCTCAACCTTGAAATGTATAGTCTATTCAGAGTATTTTAAAAGCATAGTTATTTGCTTTATTCCTGATCATAATCTCCGCTTCCCATCCTCTTTATGTTACGTCTGCAGCACCTCTCTCACTTCCTTTGTCACCTAAGGGTAAACTGTCTCTGCCATGCACTCTATGGGGTCATAAACTCCTAAGTGCCATTTAGCTGAACCTTAGTAGGTTGGACTCAAGGGGGGACAGTGATGTGCATAGTTATAGTTCAAGGCAGTGTGCGGTAAGCACTCTAAGAGAGGTGGAAAGTCCTTTGGGAGGACAGAGGAAGGAAAGATAAATTCTGGCAGAGGGAGCAGGGAAGGCTTGATGGAACAGGTGGCCTTTAAGCTGGACTTGGAAGGATGGGTAGGATTTCAACAGGCGGATGTCAGGGTGGGGAGGGGCAAGGAGAAAAGAGCAGCATGAGCAAAGAAAAATGAAATATGTGTTCAGGGAACGTCAAGTGGAGTGGGGTAACGGGTTCACAGAGCACATCGTCAGAGATGGGAGAGACGTGTTTAACATTACATGCCGAAGGACTCTACTCTTAGTGCCTGGGGGGTATCATTTTATTTGGTGAGCAGCAGATCTGTGAGCAAGGAAGTGTCTTACTTAGTGTGTATTTCAAGAATATTTATCTGAAGACACAGTTTTTTTTTTTTTATTAAATGCTACTGTGTTGTACTCAGTCATCTTTTTGCTATAGAATAAAGTTCACACAGAATAACATCAGAGTCTTTTGCCATGACTCTGACACTGTATAGTATCTGGCTTTGCCTGCTTTCCACCTCAAATCGTGCCACTGCCATTGGTACACTTAGCTCTGAGCACATTTGCTTCTAGAAGTTCCTGGAAGTTCCTTCTGGTCATCTCTGGCCCAGGGATTCCACACTGCTCCTCCTTCCAGCCTCCAATGGCTTCCTTCCCCCACCCCCCAAGTTTTATTGAGGTATGACTGACATAGATCATTGCATAAATTTAAGGTATACAGCATAATGGTGTGACCTACATATATAGTGAAGTAGTTACCACAGTAAGTTTAGTGAGCATCCGTCATCTATATAGAAACAATAAAAAGAGAAAGAAAAAAAAAGAGACATTTTTCCCTGTGATGAGAACTCTTAGGATCTACTTTCTTCACAACTTTCCTATACATCCTGTAGCAGTGTCAGCTGTCGTCACCGTGGTGCATGTCACATCCTGGTGCTTACTTGTCTTGTACCACAGGTTTATACCTTCTGACCATCTTCCTCCAATTCTGCGCTGGCTTCTTCTTAACTGACATTTTTTCAAAGAAAATCCCCATGCCCACCCAATCTAAAGTAACATTTGTGCAATTTTCTACATAGAAACTAACAAAATTATTTATGATTTGTGTGTTGTACCCTCTCTGCCACTGTAATTGGCTCGTGAGGGCACGGATCCTATAGTCACGGTCTTTCAGGGCATCCCCAGAGCTCGGCAGGGTGACTAACACATACAAGAATCTAAAAAAAAAAAAATTGTTGAATGAATAAATTGAATGAAGTAGGATTAATATTGTTAGAAAACTGAAAGACATTACACTGTTTTGAGATATCTCTAAATAAGGTATTCAGCATCTGATTATGGAGGTTTGTATCATGGTCTCTGAAACATACTGGCTCAAGTGTGTAGAATATCATACAGTTTTGGATTTCCTTGCTAGCTGATGCATCGTTTCTAGGTGGAATTTCCTTTCACTACATTTGTTCCTTCTTCCCCACATTTCCCACCTCCAGCATTTTCTGGCCATTATTTCAACTAAGTGCTAGGCTTGGTAATTTTCCTAATGATCTGGAAATGGATTGCTCTCTTGCAGATGGCCATCGATTGAGTTGCCCAAGACCTGGTCATAAGTCATGACTTGCTGAAAAGAAAGGGAGTTTTTTGAAGTGGAGGGGGCCTTTGGAGGTCATCCAGCAGCTTTTGAAACAGCTCCAGAATCCAAACTAGTAGACCCAGTACCTTCCCGGGCAATCTGGTTTCCTGATTTACTATGAGGTACGGAGCTGTTTATGATGCTTTTGATAGAAAATAAATGACTCTTAATTCCACTGTATGATGAAGTTCATATTTGAAATGTTTGAATAGGTTTTTCAGACCATGGTCCTACAATTGGCTATAAAATTTTACAGTCTTGTTTCAAGGATATAAAAATCTGTGATTGGAGCCTCTACTCCAGGCTACAACTGGAAGAATCATAAAGCTGAGGCTACAGCTGAGAGACACTTCTTCCTGGCTTTCGAGTAAAAAAATGCATCAAACTAAAGAATCAATGTATAAAGGTTGGTAGGCCTGATTTAAGACTACTTCTAAAATTAAGTTTCACCTGGAGGCTGAATGAAAGAACATTAATTAACACGCCCAATGATCTCTAGAGTGAAAGGCAATCAGAACTGTCAGACACAGTTTATTTCTAAACTGAGTTCACGTGGAAAGGAATTACTTGTTTTATAATTATTTTTATCGTGCCAATAAATGGGCACAATGAGATATCATCACAATAGTGGCAGTTTTGATATTTGAAGGGAAGCCCTACCTTTGTTTATCATGTGGAATTTCTTCCCTTCAAGCACATGATTTCTTGCTGTACCTCCACGAACATAACACAACTCATTCTCAACATTTCAACGTTAGAATAACCCAAGGAACATATGTATATGAATTGCCCGAAGTTATGTTGTAGGTAAGTATCCATGGCTCGAATAGAAGGTAAAAGTTTGTATTTCCTGGAGCTGTATGATTAAAGTGGCTCCTTGTATATGTAAATATTATTCATCTCACATCTTTGAATGCAGTCAAGAACCGGAAACCAAGTTAAAATGATCTCTGAATAGCAAAAATACGTGGTGAAAAATTCATGCACATAATCTTCTCCATTTTTTTAGAAGACCGTCTTCCACAAGCTTGTGTACTTTTATTTAATACTTAATTTTACTAAGCTCTGTTATTTGGCTTTCTGTTGCTAATGAAACAAATTCACCATGGTTGAAAGTAAGGAATAAGAAACCACAGATTGGAAGGAGGAAAAGGAATAGAGTTCTTATGTGATTTAGTACACAGCATACAGATGAGAAATGTCTCAGTCTCATAAAGATGACAGGACTTAGTTATAAAGCATTTGGAACAGTACCTGGCACATAGCGAGCACACTATAGATACTTATTAAATTAATATAAATAAATGTGTGCTTAATAAAACATGAGGGCCTACGGCACAATTGATGTTCTCTAGGATGATAATGATTTTACAAAGGAGGGTTTTATCACTTTTAGTACATTATGTTTAATAGGGCAGAAAAATAAACAATTTTGAAAATATTTCCATCAGGGAAAACAAAACATTTAAACTTAAAAAAAATAGCAGTTAGAGTGGTACATTGTGATTATTTTCAAAACTCACATAGGGTGGAAGTCCAACACCTGATGTCATCGGACAAATAGGGTTTTCCGAAGTCTTTCTGTTCTTGATTTATTCCTTGATTTACTGTGTAACATGGAGTCTATCACAATTCTGAGATGTGACAGAAACTACTTTCTAGTGACAGCAGTATATTTGGAGTCACTTTGTCATGTGAAAGGAAATGCTCGAGGTCCAGTGGGGACCGAGCTTCTGCATCCATCTCTGGCCTTAACAGTGATCTTACAGAACTTACAGAAAACTGCCGAAAATCATATGCTTATGCACCTTCAAAATGCTGTCAACTTTGGGCCTTCTGCTCTCCACCACAGAGACAAGCACTCTGAAGACACAGGTCCTGTCACTGCCCCTTACACCATGACGCTGAACGGGAGAAATTTGCTTCCCTGGCTGGCCCCTTGCCTGGAATGTCTCCATCCCACTCCTCTACTCCCTGATGAAATTCCAGGATTTCTTCAAGGCCCATCGCAAATGCTACCTCCTTGGTGATGCTTCCCCTCCCCGCATGCTCCACATGCACCACAGGAAACGGGAGGCTTCTTTGTGCTCCACCATCACTGGGCATCTACGTCCACCATGACCTCTGTCTTAGTGTCCTCCACTGGGAAGCAGAAAAGCATGGCGGCTATGAGCAGAGGCTATGCACGCATCGAGGCTTGTAACCTGTTTCCACCAGTTGTATGTTGACAGACCTTGGACATGTTCTCCTTGCTGAGTCTCAGTATCCCAGTTTGAAAGGCCAGCATAAATATACTACTTAGTTTATAGGACTGAGTGAGAATTACACGGGATAATGAACAAAAAATCAATTAACAGAGAGGGCGTCATATGGACAGTTCTCAGGGAATGCTGGCTGGCACTGTTACTATTACTAACATAAGTCATGCATGTATCTTTTTTCACTAGATTGTGAGTGTCAACAGTGATTTCTTTTTTTTTTTTAATTTTGTTTAATGTTTATTTATTTTTGACAGAGACAGAGAGAAAGACAGAGCATGAGCGGGGGAGGGGCAGAGAGAGAGGGAGACACAGAATCCGAAGCAGGCTCCGGGCTCCAAGCTGTCAGCACACAGCCCGACGCGGGGCTCAAACTCCCGGATCGCAAGATCATGACCTGAGCCGAAGTCGGATGCTAAACTGACTGAGCCCCCCAGGTGCCCCAATAGTGATTTCTTAATAGTGCCCAGCCCCACCCTGGCACACAGGAGGTTCTTAGTACTTGTCAATGAATATATGTGGTTGCCTTCAGTGTCACATGTGATTTTCCAGGACTGTGTTTTCCTGAAGGGCTTACACTCCCCGAGGGGCCAGACCACTCTTCTTCCATGCCCTTGTTTGCCTGTAATGGCCTGCTTTCTGCCTGTTGTCCCAGAATATTTATTAACAGCACCCACTTAACCTCTGAAAAATGTCTGGTTTGGACAATAAATTTTATGGTCACCTAGTTTTGAGTGGCATCTCATCAGCTTTATTCCCAGAAACTAAGTTCCTTGATGTACAGAACACATACTACATTTGACATTGTGGGGAACAGTCAATCAGTTGCTTTCTGGAGCTAAAGTCCTTCCTACAGAGGAAATATTCAATAAATAGATGATAAAAATAAATGGATGAAAATTGAGTCATTATTTTCCTTTTTGGGGGGGAAATAAAATAGGGTGAATACAGGATATGAGTCTAGGAAGCTAGGAATATTGGACTGGGAAACTCTTTCTGCCATTTAGAATTAGAAGTGGCATCACCCTACCTGGGTAGAACATGAGAGCATTTAATAATAAATCCATAATGAGATATAAGGGCAAGACCAAAGAAAAACCCAAGTTAAGGGTATATACGCCTATATATATGTTTGGCCTCAGATCTACTTATGAATAATATTTTCAGGGAATACTACTATGAAATTTAAAGAAAAAACTTAGTTCAGAGCTTTCTGGGTGTTTGCTTGTTTGTTTTTTGATTCTAGGCAGTGTGATTCACTGGCCTAGCCCTCAGGAAAATGGTGCAGTACTTGCTTCCTCATTAATCCTCAGGTTCCTTTTCTTAACTTATTTTGCTCTCTCAGCACTAGGCCCCCATCCCCTCCCTGTGTACCCTGTTTCCTGTGTCTCTCTCCCCCTGTGCACCTGTATACTGGCCTTGGCAATCCAGAGTTCTTTGGTCAATCTTCAAATACCCCAGCAGTGTTTTTCTTTCCAAGTCACTTTCCAAATTATGGAATGGAAGGTGTTATTTCCTATTAAGGGAATTTCAGGCACCAGAAAACCCACTGGGAGGAAAGGCAATCTGAGGATGAGGATAGCATCCTGGAACACGTCTGGAGGCAGCATATTGAGTGGATGGAAAGCATGGGCTTTGGAGTTCGGCCGAGTCGGGTCTGAATTCTGGCTCCTTGCTACTGGAAGTGTGGCTTTGGGTCTTCATTTGTGTGAAAGGAATAACAATAAGACGTGACTCTAAGGTTGCTTTGAAAATTAAATGGGATTGTCTTTGTAAAACACCTAATAATACGTGTGTAGGTTGTAATCTTGCTGAAGGTTATGAGTTAGAGCTTTGGAAGTAGATAGACAGAAGGCTTAACTTTTGCTTAAGGGGAAATAACTTGACACCCATGCTTCTGAAGCACAGAGATAGTAGTGCTTTTCTCAGGATGGTTATTAAGGCTTAAGTGCACGTAAAAAAGACTGACTCCAGTCCTTGAAACATAGTAAGTCCTAAATGGGGTGTGGCTATTATAATAACAGTTATAATTAGATTGCTCTACTATGGACGGGCCCGATGGGTGATAGAGATTATTTTTCTTGTCATTATTATTATCAAATCTTTGGCATTTCTGAATTCGTTTGAGAGATGGATATCTTCCTTATTTCAACATAAGGTAGAACCCTGAATCTAATCAATCATTTTATATAATAACATTTCTTATGTAGGGGCAACTTAGTCAGTGTTTGAAATCCATTATGTTTTTCCAGGGAGAAGCTAAGGAAATGCAAAAGTACATACAGATCACTTGTTATTTTCTGTCCCCCATCACCACTTACCACAGTCATTTGCATGCACCCACCCGATATGACAAGGTGACTGGATCTATCTTTAATGCCATCTTGGGCTGCGGAGAGCAGTTTAGAGCACTCCAGGTAAGCCGCTGTTATGAAACAGGATTCCAGGTCAGCTGCCTCTAGTCACGTAGATGTACCCAAACTTATGCTCTGACAGAAAAACAAACATTTGGTTATCTCCTTGTGCGTACTTGGGGGAGAGGGGGGAAAAAAAGAAAAAAAAGAAAAGGATCTGACCTTTTGATATTCACTTTCTCCATCCTGCGTTCTGGCCAGTGGACAAGTAAATAAAGGCTGGAAACTACAAGCCTGCTGTGCCATTCTTCGTCATGAACTAAAATCCAGCCAACGCCAGATATGAAACCAGAAACAAGGAGCATTACTACTCTACTGAGGCACATTGCCTTCCTCGGATCATGTTTTTCCGAAGAGCTACACCTGAATGTGACTTGCTGGGATTCCAATAATCCTTTTTTATGATCGTGGTTACGATCCTTTCGGAAAAAGCCAGTAATGAGACCACTGTCTCTGGTGTGCAGCAAAACCCAGAAGCCAGAGCGTTCCGAGAGCAGAGTGCCGAGGGAGCCTCCTGAGCCACGGGCAGGCAGACCAGCAGGACATTTTAGATGCCACGGACTGTCTGCATTTACTCTTAGTTCAAAGAACTAGGAAAAAGTTGCACAGCACATCTATTGTACTCTCACAAAAGCAGAACAACAACAAAAACGAAACTGCTAAGCAGATGATGTGTGGGAGTTGTAAACTGCTTAGCATACCAGGCGCACGCTCTCCTCCCGCACAATGTGTGCTTCCTAGTCTCTACAAAGCAAAACTAGTGATTCACATTTGCCCCTTTTGCCCCGTTCCCACTTCACTTAGCTCAGAGGTAGCCCTCCCTATTGAATGCTGCTGTTACCTGGTTAGCGTGTGTCTCCCCTGCTGGACCGGGTGCTGCAGGAGGCCCGGAGCACGGCTTAGTCCTTTTTTTATATTCCTCGTGCCTGGCACACTGTAAACACTCAATAATGTGTGTTGATCGTATGTGTGTAAATCAGAACCCTGGCGAAACAGGGCAGAAGTTCTAAACTGATGGCCAACTTGCTAATATTACCTGTGACTTCTTCTACATTTAAACAGTTATAGATCCTTACTTTCAACTCCACATGCTCGAAGTTACTCGTTTTTTCACGCACCCTAAAAACATCTTCAATGCACCTACCCTTCAGGCCAGCTACTGAAGGGGTTTACACAGATGGAAAAAATCTTTTCCTCTCCTTTAATGAGATTATTGAGTCTGTGTCATGAGCCACAGTCTATATATTCAGAAGCCTCCCTAATAAATATTTTTGGGTTTATTTGATAGTCTTGGCTGTCATCTGAAACAGAAAATCAGTTCAACGCCACAGCAGTTACTATTGACTAAACAGCTCCAAACCTCAATTGGCCAATGTTTTAATCATATGGAGACAATCTGAATTTTACTGCCATTGAGAAACAACAGGAATATCTAATGCAGGAATTAGGAATGCATATCAATTTTCACAGTGCAGTGTGGCCATTATGAGAGTACACTTTCTTGTTGTCATTAAAAGGGCTTTCTGGTAGCCAAACTATTGTTCTGGTGTGTGGTGAGTCTAAAGACTCCAACGGCCTCTCTGCCTTTGATCTTTTGAGTTTCTAAAGTTGTGGGATTTTGCATGCTACACTGATAATCTGGGAAAATGTACAATCACTATAAAAGGAAATTTTCCTATTAGTCCAAGAATAATCGTTTATAGCAAAACCACCTGACAGAAACATGTGGGTGCATATCACCCTTGTGAAGACCAAAGATATTTTTACAACTGAGGATTATTTTCTTCCCTTTGTACAAATCCATATGGTGCCTATTCAGACATCAGTCATCAGCAATACTGTCTAATTCAACCCCAAGAATAGAGTTCACAATTTTTGCTCCAAATATGGATAAAAAGAAATTTTATGAAGAGTTAGCTGTTTCATCTTCCACAGCCCAATTACTTGAGGTCAATGGCATGTAAACTCAACTGGAGTAGGGAAGCAAACATGAATGAAGTAGCCAAGGAGTATGGCTTTCCTGCCTTGAACAGACCCTGCTTCATCTATGCCGTTTCCTGCTGCTTCCTCTCCTGGAGTAAAACATCTTCCTCACTTTGCAAAGGATAATGCTTCTCCCACATTGAACAGTCCATCTGTTGCCAACTCTCATGGTAATCTGGGGGCACCACAGTAAGGACTGCTGAGCCTCATTCATTCATTCAATAGAGAGTAAAGGAGGGAGGTGCCCACTATTTATTGGGGGATCTGTCCCAGGTGGACGTCTGGTTGTGCATGTCTGGTTCCAGAAATAAAAGGAAAGAGGAAGGAAAAAAAGCACTGTGCCCACATGACTTGGCTAAGGAAGAGCAGAATGTTTTCCTCCTGAGAGTGACCTTCCTCTGACAAACAAGAGGGAGAAGGTTCTGGATGGACTCTGACACCAACTCTTTTCTTTTCCCAAATCCTGTCCAGAGGTTGCATTTGTTGGTGAAAGTAATTCTAAGTATGACCAAGCAAACCAGTCTAACCAGGGCATTTGAACCAGAGAAGACACTAGTTGTTGGGGATGAGGAAAAACCTGACTACATATATCATAAGAAAGATCCATCCTTGATCCAAACAGAAGGAAAGGAAAGTCATTGCCATTATTTCAGTAAGCCAAAATGTACTATGACACTTGGAGACCTGAGAAGAAGAATTTAAGGCTACTTTACTCCTCCTACTACTTTATTCCATTTTCTATCTGTTCATCACTTGCATTGAAGACACTGTTGGACTTCTAAAAATGACTGGGACTATTTCAATGGACCTCAGCCTTGGAGAGTTCAAGCTCTGGGATTATTTAGTATTACAGAGAGCAGGAGAAAAGTTCATCCAAATTAAACAACAACAAACTCCACTGCATTTATACAAAATCCTTCTACTGTCCCCAAAGCAAAGTGATTTCTCCCCCACTTTGGCACACATCCTGAAGGCTGCACCTTGGACCTTTGTGAAATCTCCTACAGCACTTCATGTACTGTTGATTTAGGCTTAGCGTAGTGGTGGAGGTCCACTGGGGAACACGGTGTAGTAGAAAGAGGAATAGGCAGGGAGATAGGGAACATGGATTCTACTACCAGTTCTGCAAAAAGCTAGTTAACTGTCTTTTAAAAATTTTTTTTTTTGAAAAAGGTTTATTTATTTTTGAGAGAAAGAGAGAGAAAGTGCAAGAGACAGAGGGGCAGAGAGAGAGGGAGACACAGAATCCAAAGCAGACTCTGAGTTGTCAGCACAGAGCCCAATGTGGGGTTCAAACCCACAAACTGTGAGATCATGACCTGAGCTGAAGTCAGACGCTTAACCCATTGAGCCACCCGGGGGCTCGGGGGCCCCCAGTTAGCAGTCTTAAAAATCACATGACTTTCTGAGCTATCAGTTCCTTATCTGTAAAATGAGAAGATCAAATGAATTGTTTCTTTGTATCTCTAAAACTGGAAGTTAGAAGACTAATACATAACACGGGTCATAGGGTGGAGAAAACAGAAAGGTAATCATGAAAAACGGCGCACGGTATGATTTGCCCAGGCCTTAAGCATCAAAAATTCTTCAATGGAAGTGACATCTCAATCCTCCAACCCCCCTGGCACCTTATCTGCCCACATCCTTACCAATTATATCCAGTTTTCATCTTGTGTTTTTGTTATTGAAATATATGTTCTATCTTCCCCATCAGCTATAAGTTCCTTGAAAATATAGTCCATCTTCTGATATTCTGCCATTTCTAGCTCTGGATCCATAAATAATCGTCCAAAGAATCAATGGTTCGGATTTAATGTTTAATTCTTTAATTAACTTTAATTCTTCTACAAATTATTACATTTGAAAGATAAAATTAAGACTCAAACATTAATCTCAGTTTATAAAATTGGATTTGAACTCTCAATTCTAAAGTATTCACAGAAATGAGCTGTTCTTTTAGTAAACATTCACAGGTACTCATTCTGAGAACCTTTGCTTTTTTGCCCCAATGCACTAATACCAAAAGCCTGCTAAATACATACATACATACATACATACATACATACATAAAAAGAAGAGTTACATCTTTGTGCCTGGGTTGAACATATTATCTTATATAATTCTTAAAACAACACTATGGGGAATACTGCTACTAAGTAGCTACTAAGTCATAGTGCCACTCAGACAGGAATGGAGCCTGGTTTATCTGATTCCAAAGTTCATGCTTACCAGTGCATGCTCCCTCTGTGTTTGATTATCCACCCAACACAACCTACCTAGACTGTTGTCTCTGTGAGTCTTTAGTAGGAACCCTACATCAATGTGAGGCAATACAGCTAAAATTATTGAAGAAAAAGGCAGTATGTAAGAGCTTTGTTGTAGTGAAAAGGCAGTGAATTTTATTTGGCGTTCTTAATTTAACGCTTACTTAGCCCCCTGATGGCTTCACAATGTTAGGAAATTTACTGAAGCTTAATAAGCTTCAGTTCTTTGTCAGTAAAATGTGGACAATAGCACTTATCTCAATAGTTTTTATAAAAAATTCAATGAGATATTGTATGTTGAAATACCTGAAATGCATAGTATGTGCTCGATATGTCCTTCTTTGTCCCCCTCCCGAATCTGCCTTTCAGCATAGGCACTGCCTTCGCAAACAAAGTCTGTAACAATAAAAAATGCTTTACCTCCTTAGAAGTTACCGGAAGCCACCAAGGCTCCAGCCATCCTGAAAGCCATTTGCTATCAACACTTCCATTGAGTTGAATGGAAGTTGCTCATCCTGCCATATACAGGATTCTTTTTTGGGTCTTATTTGAGTACTTCGTGGTCCAGAACTATGTTCTCCATGAGCCAATCTCACAATGATACTTATATTGAGTAAAATCACAAGTATCCTTTCTCATATGTTCCTCCTTAATTTATTTTTTAAAAATGCGGCCACTGGTTCTGCAACAACAGTGACCTCTACAGGGGTATTCATCGATTCATTTGCCAAACATTAAGTATCTTGGACTAGAGATGTACAGATGAAAATGCATGGCCCCTTAGATATCTCACAGGACAGCAGGGGAGAAAAGAAATGAAAAGACAGTTAGAATGCAGCATAGAGCTATCTATGACTGACTGGGAAAGCCATGCAAAGAGTCTCTGACTCTTTAGGGCACTCGCCAGACCTGATCAGCAACTGTGGCCTTCAGCCATCCAATTCACTCATCCAACAAGTCCTTCCTGATGTTTGAGACTAGCCTAGAAACACTCGCAAAGATATGTGGTATGAGACATGACTTTCAGGACTCTTCTCTCTTTATAGAAGCTGGTTGGCTCAAACCCTTGCAAATCCAAATTGAATAAAGCAACGTCTTTGTCTTTTGGTCTTGACCATGTAGCCTCAGTGTTATGTGGAAGCATCAAGGGCCAACTCCATATCTGATGTATGACTCCCCGCAACTGAACTCAATCCAGTGCCCCCCTCACTGCCGCCTGCCAGCAAAGCTTCCTTGGCTCACAGGGTGGCTCATTCCAGTTGAAGCAACTTCAGCTGATAGAAAGTCTGCCATCGAATAAGCCAAATTTACCATCCTATAGAGTGAGGTGTCTTACATTTTTGTCCCCCATGGACTTCCTTTGGGTCTGATGAATCTCCTTTTCAGGATAATGTTTCTAAGTTCAGAAATGTATACTCTTAATAGAAAACTGTGTGTGTGTGTAATATAATAAAATATAACAACATATATTAAAAACAAAGTGTGATATAGATTCATGAGGTCTTTTTTATAACCTATTAATAATAAGATCTAGAAATAGGTATAATAATTACCATAATTTTGAAGTAGTGATATGTGTGATATTTTGAGACATCTGTATCAACTGTAATGTGATATGAAAATAGCTCTGGGGGCGCCTGGGTGGCTCAGTTGGTTAAGCGGCCGACTTCAGCTCAGGTCACCATCTCGCGGTCCGCGAGTTCGAGCCCCACGTCGGGCTCTGGGCTTATGGCTCAGAGCCTGGAGCCTGCTTCCGATTCTGTGTCTCCCTCTCTCTCTGCCCCTCCCCCGTTCATGCTGTGTCTCTCTCTGTCTCAAAAATAAATAAACGTTAAAAAAAAAATAGCTCTGATCTCTATTGGTGACAAAGTGATGGTTCTGCTAACACTACTGTGGTTTGTTGCTCACATTCATAACTAAAAGAAATGGGAAATTACAATCACAGGGTAGTGGAAACAAGGATGCAGTTTTTTTTCCACCCAAATTCACAGACTCCCCTGAGTTCTCATAGACTACCCCACAGTAAAGAATTCTTTCACAGAGATTTTTAAAAAACTGTTCCTTGCAACCACAGAGAGCAAATAAGTCCTCTTGAACTCTCCTGCTTCTCCTAAATTAAGCCCTCCAATTCAAAAACTGACATTGTTTCCATATTCTTCAGTAACCTTATCACTTTGTCTGTATGAGATAGTTTGCTAATTCCTAATTAAAGCACTGAGACCAGAAAGTCAGCAAGTATCCCAGTGTGTCACAACTAGCCCACAAAACCCCAAAGGGATGAAGGATAAACTTGCACTGGCACCCTCTCATAATGAAGTTGTCTCTCACAGGAGAAAAGTCTGTCAAAATGGTTATTAAGCATTTTAAAGTCAAAGCAATACTTTTTTAAAAAGAGGAGTAATTGACTTTTAATGACAGTTGATTTTCTTACTGAAATGATCATTTTAAACAAACGTGTAACACAAGGCATCAGTAACACAAAGCAAAAAATGAAAAAGTTTTTTCCCAAGATGACTGGATTTGTCATTTTTTTGGCCTATGCTACATGTGTGTATTTACAGGTTTTTGAAGACTGCACCTTTCAACAGATAATAAGCAGGAGTCTCTGATCCTAGCCATAAACTAGATATAATTGGATCTCAATAGAGGTACAATTAATTAAGCACCAATTCTGCTCTGGAAATAAAAAGATGAATAAGAAATGGCTTCTGTCCACAAGGGAACCTAAAATTTATTGAAAGATGTAAACATATGACAAAAATAATTACACAAGGGAGACTAAAACCATCATTTATTGGAGGGGAAGAAATAGCCAAATAATGTAAAGAAAAGATAATAATCAGTAGACTTATATTGTCAATCAAATGGTTTTGTTAACAAGGCAAAATGATACCATAGACTTTCAAGGCATCCTGTATTATAATACTATGCAAACACCATTATCATTACTAGGATATTCTTTGTCTTTCCCACTTGTTTGAGCTCTTCACAATTATCCCATATAACCTTGAAGCACCTCCCACATGGTATCCTCTCCACACATAATATAAATTAAGTGAATGAAGGTGTAACATACTATGCGAAAGGTGGAGGACAGGGGTTTGAAACCCAGTTCTGCAATTTGCTTGGCTGTGTTAAATTTGAAAGCTCTTAATCTCTCTCTAAACCTTAGTCATCTCACCTGTAAAACGGGGATAATAACAAGAATACTAGGATTTTGGTATAGATTATACGATACCTATAAACTGTTTAACAAACAATCATCCTTCAAGGAATGTCAGCTATCGTCACAGAAGGAAGCATGTAGAACTGATGCTCAGAGCTGGAATGAAATATGATGACCCACTTCCACTTTCTCCTTTTAAAGAGTGAACTCAAGAGATTGTAGGTTGTCCCTAAGGCCATACTTCCACTGTGAAAAACAGGAACAGGTGAATCCCAGTTCTCCTGAGCTTCCCAGCTTAGTAAGTTTTAATAATAACCAGATAACACTCTTCTAGGTCAAAAGAGTCTTAATACCATTTGGTTCTCTAAAACAAAGTAATGTTATTGTCTGTTTACTCCAAAGTTTACATTCTCTGAATTCATAAAAGTGAGATACCTTAAGTACCTTTCCCATATTATTTGTCAAGTTGAAGTCTTGGATATATATCCCTGAAGCATTTCTATTGCTACAAATATTTAATGAGGAACAATGAGGCATGCTCTCTGCAGGCTAGAGGATGTGGCCCTGAGACACGAGCACATCCTTAGCAAAAGTGTTAAAATCGACACCTATCTATTTTTCTCTCAGATACTAGGCTTAAGGATTAATATTTTTCATTTGTTTATAGTCTATCAAATGAGACACTCCTATGACTACAGATATAAATCAAGCCACAGTCAATCAAGATTATTTCCATATATGTAATTTTAATCATTTAGTGATGAGTTGGTGATATAGAAAGAAGTTTGCTGTTGTTGTTTTTAACCGTATGAGTAAATGGCTTATACAGGAATTAAATGCAACACTGTATGTGGAAATATAAAGGGTCATGCTGGTGATAATAACCATACTATTTTATTACTGTTGCTGTTGTTACTGCTATACAAACAAGAAGCTCAAGAGCTATTTGTTGAGTGAATGCTTGCATAATGGCCACGTTCTTAGCTATCAAATGTTGTGGTTATCATCAACCGCCTTAATCAATAAAACTTGCAGAAGATAAGTCCTCGAGGTTGTAGTAAAGATTAAATCACATAATATGCAGGAATGTGTCTAGTATAATCTGGTAAGTGTTAAGCATTCAAGAAATGTTAGCCGAATCTTAACTTGTAAAATGATTAATAAGGACAAATTAAAGATAGCTTGAAAATTTGATGAAACTTAGATTCATAGAAAAAGCAGTTGGCAATGAAATCTCATTACAGAGCTGCTGGATTTAAATGAACTCTAAGTACAATATCACACATTTATCAACTTTCCCCAAATGCCGCTACTGCAATTAGAAAATATAACGCATTACTCAGGGTTTGTGTTGTAATTGCATAAAAGCAGAGCGAAGGTGGCAAGTTTCCCACAGGTGATAAGATTAGCTTCCTCCAGCTTTTAGAATTATGGTCATAGAACCAGGTGGAATGATTTTTAATGCAGACAGTATTTGTACTAGACAAAGTCAACTTGGCTTAGCATTTCACATGAGCTTGTCAAGTGTTCGCCTGCGCAGTGTGGGCTCTTTTTCCGCTCTCTTGCTGTTTAAATAAATTATAGGAGAGGGGAATTTTAGTTTGGAACTGCTGCTAATCCATAACATGAAAGTCATGTTTGCGAATATTTGTGCTCTTGGCATCATATCCTTCAAAAACTCTATTTCAGGAGAATTTTTCCATTAAGTCATGTATTTCCTTTGTTTCTAATTCCCTTGCATTCATAATTCAGAAATGTTTTCTTAGTGTAACATACCCTCAAGTATGTCTTTTCCTGAGGGTTCCTGTATCTGCCAGAACAC
Source organism: Panthera onca (assembly GCF_046562875.1). Lineage (NCBI taxonomy): Eukaryota > Metazoa > Chordata > Mammalia > Carnivora > Felidae > Panthera > Panthera onca. The sequence continues at coordinate 11,975,143 of NC_138355.1, read as the reverse complement.
TATGATCTTACTTACCCTGTTTTGCCTCTCAAACAGGTAAGTACCTTCAAAGAGATTTCTCCTTCAGCCATGGGATTCCTTTATTGCAAAGTAATCTAAAAAAAAAAGAGATGGAAACCAGAGTTTCTCTGACTGAAAGGAGCTTCGAAGCGATACAATAACTGAAAAGCCACGGTGGAGATTCTCAGCCTCTAGGATTTATCTCTTCCTCCCTTGTTGCTAACACCCCACTATTAAAGCATTGTGTTTGGTTCTGTGGTGACCCTGGATGAATCCTCCCCTTTCATCCAAGCTTTCTCAGCATTGGGGCACTGCATAGTTCCAGACGGTACATGGGAGTGCTACACAGGCTAATCTGACTGCAAATGCGGAGGACACACAGTGACCTCCCTTTCTTCCCAGACACCAAGAAATCTTTACTTTGTCCTTGAAAAAACCTTTTTCTCTGATTCAAGGACACCATACCTCCCAGCAGAGTAGAGTGGCACCAGAGAGAAGCAGCGATCAGAGCCTCCAAGGCCTCATTCGTACACACAAATTGAGCCTTGCTGGGCAGCCCCTGAAGGTCCCAGGATCCACTTTCCTGAATTAGCCTCAGAATTATCCTTTCTTGACACAGAGGTCATGGCTTCCCTCACCCTCCTGTGCCTGTCCCCAGCCCAATGTCCCTTCTGCCTCCTCTTCTCCCAGGAGGAACCTCAGCTTTTCACCGAGAATGTTTTTTTCTGGGCCTCTCAGACTTTGTTTTAAAGCCCCCTCCTGAGCTGCCTCCTAGGGCCTTCATATTTAGCAGCAAGTTGTGTGGCATTTGAACTAAAGAGGGCAAAGAGACAAAAGTATCCTGTAGCTAAAATCACCGACCTAGCTAAATTGAGACGAAATGTGCAGAAATTACCACTGCCAGTTACAGGCTTCCCACTTTAAGAGTGATTATCTCTCCTATGCACATTTATACTTTGCCCCCATGATTTGGCTGATCCGTGAAAGAGACAACAGTGCGAGGCTTATGAGCCTTGAGTTTTTAAAAGGCTGGACCAGGTGTGCTAAGGACTAGGTTTGACCATCTCTGAGATTCTAAGAGGTGGATGCATAATTCTTATTTGTTAGCACATGGTCTTAAACTCTGGAACACTAAGACACGCTATTCCAGCCCTTCTGTTTTGAAACCAAATTCGCGAGGATTCTAGACACACTATTGATTGCCAGCACATAAAATGTATTCTTGTGGCCTTGAACCTGCCTTTGACACATGCTTCATGTAAAGGCTAGGTTTATGGCTAAAGCAGCGCATAAGCCTTTCCCCTGGAGAACCAACTCAAGAAACCTTATTCTTTTTTTATCTTTTATTCTCTGCATTCTACTTCCCTTTTCCCCACCCACCTGCGGGCAGAGCAAAGATAAAGACTGAATAGCTTCAAAGAGTGAAGTTAATTCAAAGCAAGAGAAATTGAGTTCTCTCTTAACTATGTTGCTTTCCTTATTTTGCCAGGCGGCACCAAGTCTGGAGGCAAAGGTGGAAACAAACCTTTCTGAATGTGGTATCCCTTGTTAAGTAAGGCCCTAGACTCTGCTTTCCAAAAGAAGGAAGGTGCAGACAATTAGGGAGACAGGTTCAGCTATTTGGAGATTGGAGTCTCCCCCTGGTCAAGAGGAGGCAACACTTTTCAGAGTTTGTATGCTGCCCTCTCCTGGCCTGTGTATACAGGAGTGTTAACAGCTCATCAAGTGTATCGATTTTCATCCCATACCTGTGTGCAAGGTACCTGTGTACACATGAGACTGTTTAGAATACTCAGAAAATCTCACTAAATTTTATACTTGAAGCTTATTTGAGGAAATAAACTCATTATTGCTTTGACTCTTGGATTCGTATTTAAGGATGCCAATCTTTATGCCATCTTCTCTCATACCCTAGTGCTTTGACCCTCTCTCCTTATTCGTCCTCTTACTGCCATGTGGGGCTCTGCTCTGCAAATCAGTGCTCCACACGAGCTGGGTCCTATGGATGTGCTGGCCAAAGACATCTTCCCAACTAAAAGTGGTGGCCATGGGAAATATCTGTATTTAGATTAGTGGTTTGAGGACCATACTGCAGCCTGACATGTGATCAAGAGTAATTCTATGCATTCTTAGCACGTCCAATTCATATAAAGGAGTACTCTGTCGTAGGAAGAGAAACAGCTAAGTGAACACAGGAATAGATGGCACTGGAGGCCGAATTTATAATTGCGTGTTTTCCCCTTCGAAACAATTTGTCTTATTTGTGCTGGTCCTTTGTGTGACTTGTTTTAAGCCCAATAGTTGGCACGTTTGGTTGCAATAAGTCATTACTTTCTCCTAAATACTTAAAGGACCCTGATACTGAGAAAATGCTTACAATCTGGCATGATTGCTGTAGCGACCCTGGGGTACAAACATGGCTGGTCTAATCTGTTGTGTGCCTGTGACTGCGCAGCCTCTCAATGTTTGTCCTTGACCTAGGCCGGCCAGGCCTCTCCATATCAATAGGAACTCGGGCGCCCAGACTGGAAGCCTAATTCCATTCCTTTGCTTTAGAAGAAGAGGGCTAAGGAAGAGGTGTTTACTCTAAAGAGATTTAAAGGCATGTACCTTGTTTAAACTTTACCAAACGGGTAACTTGCGGGCATCTAAAGCTCTGGCTGGCTATACTAAAATGCACAGGGAATGAACTTTTGATTACTTCTCTCAGTGAAGAATGATGGCACAAAACAATGAGTAATCAAAGCATTGTTTACATTTATCTTCAAAAAGCCATCGTGTCTCTTAGTTCAGACAAAGTGTGTATATACGTTCAGTCTCAAATTTACTTTGTCGCCACCAACATGACCAAAGTTGCTTTAGAGTTTGAATGGCAAGAGGGAAATGGGCCTCAATTTATTTCAGATATTATATTTATAGATTGAAAATGTTTATAGTGACACAAGACTACACTTTTAACTGTAAATAGAATTTAGTTGGGTCAATTAATTAGTGTTTATTTAAATAGGTGAATTCTTCACAGTCAGTTTCCTTTGTGATGTAAAAAGAGAAGAGTATTCATCTATAAAATAAAAATGCTCTCTCCTAAATAAAATATTCATTTGCCATGTATATTCTTTGACAGGATTTCAAAAATACCCTGTTAAATCATTCAAACTTGGCAATGGACAAAAATATGGACATTTTTCATGACTACATGCATGCATTTTCCTTAATGACAAAAGAACATGTTCATTTGATAAAAAAAAAAAAAAGGGTCAGTGTAAATTCTCCATCGTGATATGTAAAACAAATACCTTTCTTATAACTTCCTTATCTACCTTGGGCAGGCACATGTCTTGGATAAGGAGTGCCCTGAAAACCAGCCATGACAGAATGGGGAATTGATTGCGAATTACCAACGGATGGTTTGAATATGTTCCACCAAGAATCCACAGAGAACAGTGCTAGTAAGATAAGGTATTCTATTGCTCTTGCACCTGCTGCAGTGACATTCTCTTGTTGAACTAGAGCCTCAATCCGAATATGTTCTTCACTGCAGGAAAAGCTGGTTTTCCAGGCATTCAGAGCAGTTATACACCAGTTATTTGAGGATTGCCCAAAGCAAGACTAATCTTTTAACTCAGGCTTCATTCAATCTCTATTGGCTTTTCCAAGGGCAAGACTGAACTCATTAAGCAATGTTAATTTAATCACAAGTAATCAACAGGAAAAAAAAAGTTATATAACCATCTTCAAATTTTGAAATCAAACATGGTAAAAACCCAGGGAATAGATTTTTTTTTTTAAACAAAACTCATGTCTCAAAATAAAATGAAGAAAAAATGGAAAAGAAATGGCCAGATGTCTACCGAATTTAGTATCAAATAAAATCAAACCAAAAATGGGCATTTCCTTACAAGTATCACATTTATAATACATTTCCAATTCACGACTTTTTCATGGAGTAATATATGAGGTCTTGAAACTCATCCTGCCTGAGGGTGCAGAATACAAACGCATTTTCCACTCATAAGACGATGTAAAAATAAATCAGGTACACAAGAAGAGTCACTGACCATTACACTGAGAAATCCCTTTCTCCCTTCTCTCTTCTTCTTCAACCACAGCAAAGCGATACAGAGATATTTCACTCAAGAGCTTAGTCCACGTTGGCCATTCGCTTTAAAGATCAAAACCATGCTCAAGTCCGCTCTGGTTCCTGTTCCTCTGGGGAGGCTATTAACCTGATAGGTAGGTGGGAACGCTCAAAGCCTGCTTTCTAACAATCAGATAGTGTTTGAGTTGCTGTAGGTCACAGTTATAACGGAGGTCACCGAGATACAGAAGTGGGCAGCATGGCAACATGCAGGTACTGATGTTATTTTAAAGGAAGAGATGACGGTCAAGTTTGAAGGTCCTTGTTTTACACTCACGGATAATTCGATAGGTGAATACACCCTGTGGCCCCCAAACACATGTTAACAGCTTTGATTATCCAGGGTGAATCAAGCGAGCCACTCACTCAGTGCTTTCTACTCTGACCGGCAGTGGAACCAACGATGTCCATTACTTTTAAGTGCCCGGCGAACGTAGAAACCAGAAACCTTGTCTGTGCCACATTAGTCGTGACAAGCTGCATACCTGCAATGACGTGATGGAAGCCTCCTCCTCGGGTCCCTCTCCTCTGAGCTATATAGTCCACTGCCGGCCGCGCGCTGGCTCTCCCTCTGCCGCCTTCGGGGGCCGGAGTGCCGCGGACGCGCATGCGGAGGCGCGCGGGGCTGGGGGCCGCGGGCAGCCGGCTCCGCGGGGCGCGCTGGGCTGCGGCTCGCAGATGTGCACGGGCGCGAGACTCAGCTCTGACTCGGCGCGGCGCTGCACCGGGATATTACCGCGGTCTGGGATTTCGATTGGCTCCGCGCACCAAACAAATCACACCCGCCACCCCCCTTCTCGGTTTCACTCAGCGCTTGTTTCTCATCTAAGCCACAAACGTTGCAGCCACACACACTTCACTCGCTTGCAGTGTTTCTCTTTTCCTCCTTCCAGTCTGGATTTACAACCCTGTGGTCAGCTGTAACATTTTTTTTAGCAGACTTCCAATCCAAACCTTCTTGTTTATGTAGAGAAATTCTCCATCCTCTAAACCCGCAAAAACCACTCATTCCCCTCAGATCTTCCTCCTTTTGTTGATGGGTTTGCAATGTGAAGAATGTACAAAGCCTGCGTGTGTGTGTGTGTGATGCGTCCGTGTGTGCGCGCGCGCGAACACACACACGCACACACGCACACACACGCACACACTCACACACACACACACACACACACCAGACTCCTTTTGTTTTGAATAACTGAGGTCAGTGAAATTAAAGGCAAGCTGAGCCCAATAACCTAAGTGAGAGCTCAACTAATAAAATCTTGAATGAATTCAGTGGAAAACACTCATTGCTTGAGTTTGTTTTCTGCTCCAAATAGAGCTTTGGTCATTATCCCTATTTTTGTTTATTGAATGCAGAGGTTTTTAATGCAAATCAGACTCTTACAGCATCCAGTGAACATGAAACAATGACGCCAGACCAATTCTTGTGCTGCGTGGGCTCCGTGTGTTGTATCAGAAGGCTCCAGTGACGCCTGCCTGCTTTCTCTTACTATTTTTTGGTCTTCGGTCCACTGAGGGTCTCAAGACAGACACTCTCTTAGTGGGATTCACTGGCCGAAGAAAGCTGGTGAGACTCTGCTGATAAAGTTTCCTGAATTAAAAATTTCAATCTGTATATGCCAATAGTGAGGAAATGGGCCCCTCAGCAGAGAAGGAGCCCAAGAAACATTTTCTGAGTCTGACAAACTTGGCTTGGAAAATTAAGAATAAAATAAAATTTCACTGTGTTTTCTCAAACAGACCTTCCCTTAGCTTCCATCCCCCCTAAAATCATTTTTACTTGTGCCTGTGAAAATTTTAATGACGGTTATTTTTGATAAGAAACGTTGCTTCTGAAATACTGAGCTCTATTTTGATTTTTGACTTGAAATTTTTTCCCAATGTTATGACTTTTGTATACTATTTTAGTATTTGGTATTCTGGTTTCAGCCCAGCTCGCAACACGTTTTGTTGCAAAGTCACAGGAAATAAAAATTAGTTTTGAAATTTATTATCACCAAACAAACTACGTGCTTGTTTTCTTGCTTGGACATGTTCCAAGAAGCCTTATTTTCAGAAGAGGCCAACCTGAAACCAGCCGAAATTGACAAAAGAAATACAAAACAAAACCACATTTATCCACATTGGTTTCTGTCAACCACAATCCAACTTGAAATGGCATCTCCTTATTACTTTTACAACTCCAGTCCGTTCCTTTTCCTTAGTTAAAAAAAATAACACTGTCATAAATCTTTGAATGTGTGAAGTGTATTTCCTCTAAAGGTCTCAACATGTGTAGAAAGAAAGGAGGTATAGGTAAGACTTTCCAGATTTTCCAGGTGGAGAAACAGAGTCAGAGAGTGATAAAGTGATTTGCCTTAGGTTATGAAGGTAGACAGCAAACAGAGCTGGGGGATTCAATGATTGCTTTCCTTCTTATCTTTTGAGATTACTGTTCTATACAAATTATTCAACTCAAAGGAAAGTAAAGTGTTAATACAGCAGGTTTTGGATTCCCATGTGCCTTTGCAAAGAAGAGCTAACAATTCGTGAAATCATATGATCAACTTGATAAATAGTTATTTTACACACTATTCCAGGACATGTCATGGTATGTTCTGATAAATTGCCAATAATTTGTAGTTTCTTAGAGTTGTCTTTCTAGAAAGAAAGAATTGACTGATAAAAACAAGCAGGTTATGATATTTTCTGCTTGTTATGGGGGGTTCACTATCACTCTTTGTATCCCTGAAAAGACAGTGTCAATAAAATCATGGATAACTTAAAGTCACAGAGAAATCTTAAACTTTATTTTAGGTGATAATTCAAGCCTTCTTTCTTTTCATTAATGAGGAGCAAAGCTGGATGGTTAAGAGACACCTCTTGTAACCAATTAGTCACGTGATTAAGAGAAAATAAATTATTAGTATTTATTTTTCTACATTTTATTCTTTTGATCATTTTGCTACTTTTAAAAGATAGTTTTCGAATACCTTTCTCAAATGCTGCAATCCAGTTTGCTCTTTGTACATGACATAGGTGGCAGTAATAGGAAAAACTGCATCTCAGAATGCGCTACAGTAGACCGGCAAGCAGATTAATGGCAGAACAATCCTATTTTATTTTCCACTCATTCAGCCACATCAGGATCATCCTGTTAAGGTCACTGTGTGTGGCACTTTTTACAGGAGACGTTCACAAATTGGCATGTATCCAGAGGAGTCAATAAGACACATGATTCTGGATATTATAATTTATAAGGGATGATGGAGAGAATTGGGAAGTTTGTCTTGGAGAAAGGACTTGAGGTGAACATGATAACAATTTTCAAATCATATATGTGAAAAAGGAAATCTATTTATCATCCATATATGCTTCTCATGTATTGTCATTTTCACAAATATTTTCTTGAATCTTTTAAGAGCCCTATGAGGAATATAGGATAAGTAGTATTAGCCTGATGTTACAGATAAAGTCTGTATAGAAACGGATAGTAAGCTAACGTGATTTAGTTATGGTTGAGCCAGTAAAGGATGGGAAAAACTTGAAAAACATTCCAAGCCCAGTGCTCTTCTGGGGAGAAGGTAAAGAAGGTGAACTAAGTTCCAAATAGGGTAAGATTTCTCGTAATGAGGGGATGCAATTAATTGTAAGGATTTCCTGGCACATTGATGCTTTGGCAAGGACTGAAGTAGTCAAGAAAGGGCTCACATTCACTGGAAGAGATTATTAAAGCATCGCAGAAAAGGGTCAAACTGGATGATCCACGGTCTATCTCAGTTTGACGGCATCTTTGATTCTATTATGGGCCTTCAGATGTCGTAAAAGAACTTGTAGTTTCACCAAATGATCTTCATGATACATTATTAAGTTTAAAAAGGCTTTGACTACGATCTAAGTATATTCCTGGACTAAAAATGACTACAGGCAGTCTTTTAACGTTTCACAGGTATTATAATACGTATAGTTTGTAATAGGAAAAAAATAAAAAATGATATATGGGGAAAAATAAAAGAGGTTGCAAGTTTTCTCTACTATTCAAAGATATGAGGTTTCCACATAACTAGCATACTGAAGACTGATTGCATTCCTAATAATATAAGCATCATACTTGATGTTTCCTATACCTATTTATCATTTTCTTTCCAATTTATATTAGATACCTTTTTAATGCTGATATTTTTTCTTGCTTATCTCATATTCATCTTAGTAGCTTTCTTTCAACCTCTCAATTTATTGATAAATGTATAAATAAATGCTTATTTAGTCCTTTTATTGCTATAATAATTTTTATGACAGTTTAAATTTGAAATTATTAAAATGATTTTTATATGTGAAAAATTTTAATTCTTCAATTTAAATTTATCGTCATACATCAGATAAAAATCTTCATTTTATAGAAGGTAGAAACTGTTTATTAATGTTGCATACTCTCATCAAAATCTCCAAATGAAATAATATTTACGATTCCCTGATATATATGAATCTACAGTTTTACCACTCACACATTTCTACTGTTTACATGTATGGAATAACATTTATCTCTCTTGTGTCACAATCTTCCTGCTCCAAATGCATACGAGTGATTTATAAGATTTATATGAGTTTTATAGCAAAAAATATAGCCCTTACTGGGTTGCAGAACAAACTCCTTGAGCATGAGAGTGCCATCTGTCATGTTTGTGTCACCCCAATGGAGCAGAGAGCACAACCCACAGAGGAGCTTGGGAAATTAACAGGAAAGGGAATGACCACATATTCAGCTCAAGCTCTATATTTTCCCTTAAGACTCAGGGAGCAGGTGGCTGTGGGTGTTTTTGATTCATTAGTTCCTGTTCATTAGATGTCAGCAAGGCCTCTGCACTGTACTCTTAGTTCTGAGATATGTATGGAAGGAAGCTAAGAGGGCAGATTCAGAGTAGAGGGAAGATAGAACCACCTCTGGCTTCAATGTGCTTATGACATGGCAGATACAGGAGATAGTTAAAATAAGATTTAGTAATGACAAATGTGGTTGAGATAATGGCCAGGACAGTCTCAATTATAGTGCCTGCCACCCCACAGCTCTTTCCCCAAACTCACAGCCCAGTTAAGGAAGTACTAGATAGTTTCATAGATGAGTGTAAATGCATCAAACTCATGTCCCTATCGCTACAGATATCAGACTGGACTAGGCTCAATGGCAGCCAATCCATGCAAAGATAATGGTGGTAAACTGTCACGGAGATTTCCTCTTTTGAGAATCTTGAACTAAGGCTATTTATGTATCTCTCTCTCTGTCTACCTACCTATTTATCCGTCTATCTATATCTTTCCATCTATCCACTTATAGTTGACAATTGATAGCAATAACATAAGCTTAAAAAGTCTGAAAATCAGAGAAAAGAGAATATCCTACTTATGATCATGCTAAAAATGGTCATTTATGAAGTTTTGGCTAGGAATGCAGCACGAAGAATGCAAGCCAAGATGAGGTCCAGTTGTTCAATCTTTCTTAGCTTCCACTGGCTCTATTTATATTTCTCTCGTTTGTATGCATTCTTATACCAAATCTCCCAATGCTTGAGGTACGTTTTGTGAGTTTCTCCTCCTTGGAAATGAGACTACAAGAGGAAAAGAATGCAGTGAAATATGGGGGAAGCTCCCATAATCTGAAAAGTTTAGATTAACCACAGGCTGAGTTTTGGACGATGGACATTACTGCACTATCGTTTGGCACGTGGACTTTGATGTCAACACAGGGGTGAATGCTGAGTCACTTACTGTTTGTGATTTCTGCTTTTCTTCTTGGGTTTTGGTTTTTACATATATAAAATAAGGTTAAAATACCCACAGTGTAGACTTCAAGGAAGATTAAAGTAGATTTTGCTTCAGAGAGATTGTACAATGCTTGGTCCAGAGAAAATACTTAATAAGATGAGGAATCCAAACTCAATAGAGCAGACATTTCATATGCTATGGATAGCAAGAACTGCAGAAATTCACTAATCAGCATTTGAATGCGGATGGGAGAATCTATGTTCAAAATGAATTGGGAAGAGGTTGTCCTCTCTGGGATTGCCTTTAACACCCACAATATAGTCTACTGATTTGATTTTTAGAGATAATCCCAAATCACTCAGAGCTGTACCATATGGGAAGAGACTAGGCTGCCTACTTCTATTTTAGAATAAATTAAGACAATACAATTATATGATAAGTCTCTCTACACTCCCTAAGGGGAGGGACTATGTCTCATTTGATTTTTTATATCCAGTGCCTACCAGTGTTCCTGGTACATAGCTGGCACTCATTAAAGTTTAGTTGAATGGCTTATTTTATAAATAATTTTATGAGAAAATTGACTGATTGATGAGTTGGTTTGTTAATGGAAAGATAACTTCTTTACATGGATTGTAAATTGGCTTGGAATGTAATTCTAAAAAAAAGGGGTTCCAATCTGTTTTGTCCAAGAGAAATACTGTTTGAAGTAAGTGGCTAATGGTGCTTAATTGTATTATTGTTCAAAATACTAATTTCCCCACTCTATTGTACCCATCCCTAAGAGAGAGTTATATAAGTCCTCTTCCTTGACTAAGACTTGGCAATTTGGCTTACTCTGGTCATAGGTTACATATTATTTCCCCAACAAAGCTTTTAGAGCTATGCATGGCTCCCAGTTGCCCACCGGCTCTCATTTTCTTCCAGGAGACCAGCAAGGTCCTTGGGTCTCTGAATCAGGACAGCATGAGGACAGCCAAATTGATACAGATATGAGGATGAGAAATAAACTTTAGTTGTCACAAACCACTGTGATTTTGTGGTCACTTAGTGACTGTAACAGAACATAGTTTCAGCTGACTGATACCACACACTTTTAAGTCACTTAAGATACCAGAACTCTTTTGCATAGATAAGATCCAGTATGCTTGTTAATAGGCAAATATCCATTTGTCTTACTTACATTGGATATTACACTAATATAAATGCTATGTAATGAAATGCTAATAAAGAAGTATCAGATTTGGCACCTAATTCTCCCTTCTGTGTTCAAGCTTTATTCACCCCAGTGCCATATACTTTCTGAATACAAGGCTCATGTGTAATCAGGAATCATTTGGTGAATATTTCTGAAGCTCATTTCCTGACATGAGGCCACAGAGGACACATTGGGTTGACAACTGTGATGCTCCAGAAGGGGCCCATGCTGGAATGAACATCCACACCAACAGGACCTCTGAATGTGTCTTGATCACTCCTTTCCTTCTTCAGTGACTCTCCTAGGAAGGACAATAGCAAAGGGGGGGTTTGTTCTAATTCTTACCAGACTTACTGATCTATCACACTTTGTTACAGAAGTCAGTTTCCACATCTGTAAGATGGGAATGTTAAGACTTATCACCCGACGTTGTATAAAAACTATCCATAATATAAGCAAAGTGTTGAGCAAACAGTAATGTGTGTTTACACCTCTGTGGATTTTCATGTGCACTTTCTTCTTTTTGAAATAGTTTTTCACCTTGAAAATTCCTGCCATTCCTTATAGACTCAGCCTGATGCCACCTTGTCCTTCAGCATCCTCTTTTTGTAGTGGATCAGACATTCCTTTCCTTCTAAATTCCCATTATAGAAAGTCTCCCTTTGTCTTGTTATTCTTAGTGAATATAATATGTTGCCCATATTTTACTGCAAACTGCCCAGACAGATTAACTTCACAATTAAGACAAAGAATTTGGGAGTCAGACAGCCCAGGTTCAAGCCTTCACTCCATCAGTGTCTCAATCTCTCTCTGACTCAGTTCCCCATCTATAAGAGGGATATCAATAACCCTTCTTCATGTATGTATCTGGTAGACTTCTTGGCAGTAGACATACAAATAAGCTTTGTTAAATGAACAAGAGGCTGCTTGTGCCATTGTGGAAAGAAACTCTACTTTTCCCTCTCTTCTAGTATATTCTATTTAATAGCCACCTTCCATGACTGCTATGTAACATCCATTGGTTACATCTCGGAAAAATTTCTGGAGGAACAGTCAGAACTTAAACACTCTGTAGTGATTTTCTTTGGTTGTGCTTATAATAGTAGAAGGTATTAATTTGTAATTAATTTCTGTTAAGAATGGCAATATACAATATTATTATTTCTTTAAACTCTAGTCTGGGTTATTTAAAATGTACATTGATCGGGTCACCCTTCTCCAGTTCAGAGCCAGAATTAAAATAAAACAGTCATCACTGTCGCTTCTGTTCTCCCACACACACATTCCTGCTGTCTGAAAGGACCCAAAGCAAATGTTCCTGATATATTTGGAAGGGAACAAAAATTAGTACGGAACAGCATTTGACCTCTGTCTTATATTAATGTGAATCTTAGGCTGCCCTACACGAATTTCCGAAAGTGACATATCTCCCTGTGGGATCAGTGACAGGGGGACAGCTGGCCAGCCTCAGAACAAGCTTGGCCCCATAAGGGCTGCAGGGCTGTCCTGTTAGAAAAGCAAGGGTAACAGACTCCTCCCCAGCTGGTGCCTTTGTATGGACTTTCTCATCAAGGGTAGTTACAGAACCAGGGTCAAGGAGTCACAGATCTATGGGGATTTGGTAACAATAGGATTATGTTCTGTTAGGCTTAAGAATTCAGAAATTCATGAATATTGAAGAAATGCATGTGGTCACCATAAGAAAATATTGATTAAACTTCTGTACCCAAGTGTCAGCATATTAGGAGTTAATAAAGTGAACCAAATTGATTGGTAACATTGATCTCTAACTCAGGCAGTGGAATTAGACCTTGGGTGGGTAAAGAAGTCAAAACCAGTAGACATACCCTGTGTCTTTGCAAATAGGTCTAAAGTTTATTCTTTGGTTTCATATTATCAAAAATATTCTTTAATTTAATATTTATGTATGTATGCGTGTGTGTGCCTGCATACATGCATGTATGTATGCGTGTATGTATTGACAGTCACTTGTAGACAGGATGCAAGACAGAGTTGAGTTTAGTGTGAGACCCCAAGGCATTCATATAAATCACATTACACACAGAAGTACCTTGTCCCTCTGTTCTCCTCTTGAATGGTTGGTTGCACTACTGAATAACTCCTTACCACATCTTCACTCAAATTGGGATAAATTAAAAGAACTAACATCTCTTATGGGTATATTAAGCTTTATGTACTTTCAGTGGTTTACTTCATTTAAGCTTAACTATAATACTTTAATTTCAATAGCGTTGTTCTCATTTTACAGGTAAAAAAATCAGAGGCTTCCCCAGCCAGCAAATTTAAGACCTCAAATATGAATTTGAATCCTCTATACTCCACAATTTATGCTTTCTGTCTTGCAATAAATATCTTCCCATAAGAAACATAATGCATTCTTACTGTAAAGCTCTAATGTAAAGCTCTAAACGCATGGTTAAAAGAAAGCATATCAACCATAATTCCATCACTAACTTTTTAGTATTCTCTTTTCTGACTGTTCATTTTTTTGCTCAGTTGAGATCATACTATATATTAAACTTCCATATTGCTTTTCTATTTAGTATTATATGTGAACATTTGAAATCTGAAACAAGATTATTTAAAAAAATTTAAATGTTTATTTATTTTAGAGAGAGAGACAGAATGTGAGCAGGGGAGCAGCAGAGAGAGAGGGAGACACAGAATCTGAAGCAGGCTCCAGGCTCTGAGCTGTCAGCACAGAGCATGATGTAGGGCTTGAACCCACGAACCATGAGATCATGACCTGAGCTGAAGTCAGATGTTTAACTGACTGAACTACTCAGGCGCCCTATGAAACAAAACTATTTATAAAGCATGTTGTGGTTGCATAATATTCTAGGTTATGAATACATTAAAACAACTTTTCTTATCAGACGTTTGAATTATTATCAGATTTGCTATGATAAATAAATTTGTAAATAAATTTGATTATATAAAAATAGCTATACATTGTGGATATCATAAAAGATACATTCTGAGAGATGGTTCTGGGCTTTTGTATATTCAGCTTTTTTTTTTTTAAGTTTATTTTGAGAGAAAGAGAGAGAATGCAAGTGGGGAGTAGCAGAGAGAGAGAGAGAGAGAGAGAGAGAGAGAGAGAATCCCAAGCAGGCTCCGCACTTTTCAGCATAGAGCCCAATGCAGGGCTCAAACCCATAAACTGTGAGATCGTGACCTGAGCCGAAACCAAGAATCACGCTTAACCGACTAAGCCACCCAGGTGCCCTATGTACATTTAACTTTTAAGTAACACTAATTTTCTCATTGTGGCGTCCTTAGCCACCTATTCTTGCTAAATTTGGAATTCTGTGCATTAACTAACAAATATTTCAAGCTCTTCAATTCTGATAATATCTTCCTTAATTTAATATTTGTTTGCGCACTTATTTATTGGTGATTAACACCCCTCAGAGAGGATTCCAGACAGAGCCAATTTCATGTGAACCGCAAGGAATTCATATAAATCATATTCTAAGCCTGAGTACCTTGGTCCTCTATGATCCTGATGGGTGCATCAGTCTCCATCTTGTTTTCCCAGAAAAGAAATTCCAGGTATTTTCCGGGTTCCAGTACATTTCTGAGTGAACTTTTATTTGTTTCTATGACACCAGGTATTTGTCAATCATTTTAATATTTTATAGTATTTATCCTATTTATTTTACAAAAACTAATGACTATTGATCGTGGAGGTAGAAAATGGAAATTATTATGTATGGCCAAAGTGGCAAATTTTTATCCTCATTTGACCCTCACTAGCCTTCAGTTATTTGACTATGTGTATGTATTCTTCCTTTTGAAGAATGTAAATTCCTCTGCTTCCACCAGGAGTGAGAGGTGGAATAAGAAATGGCATTTTAACACATTTCTCAGGAGAATCTTCGCCACTTTTAATTTTGAAAACAATTGCCCTTAAAACTTCTTTTTCCACTGGTCAGCGTTTCCATGTTTGGCATTTGAGTGGGTTTTCAGAAATATGTGATAAATTCAAGGAATGTCTATAGTACATAATACTGTTAAAGGCTACTCATACACATATCTAAAATTGCTTGAAAACTTTCTATGCTCTGCTGTTCCATAATCTATGAAATTGCTAGTTTCTTGTTACAGGTATCATTTTTTTTTTCTCATTTGTCCAATCTTGGATTTGTCCTTTGTTGTTTCCTGTTTTTAATGACGGGACAATTAGGTGTGTGTGTGTGTCTTAAATTATCAGTGTGTGTTAACCAATTTATTTGCTTACAGTTGCCTCTTGCCATCCACTCTTGGCATCCAGGAGACAGTAGAGCATGGTGGCCAAGTGTGAGTCTGGGTTCAGATGAACTGGCAGACCCTGACCAAGGAGAAGACCCTGGGCAAGTCAACCCAAATTAGGTGTTATTTTCATCTGCCCTGTAGGAGCCAGTGTTTACAACAGCCATGTGCCTTGGTATTCTGTAAACTGTTTCTTTGTATATGCTGTATTCCTTTAACTTTTAAGATCTTAGGATGTATTTTTCTGAATCTATGAAGTAGTTCTTTATATAGCAACGGTCTTAATCATCTGCCATGTTTATCATAAATATTTCCACAGTATATTGTTTCCCTATACATTTACCCATGCTATTTTAGAAATATAGCATAAAAGTTTTAAAGTATATTCTGTCAATATATTAATATATTTCTTTGTTATGTCTTTCATTATTTTGCAACATTTGAAATCTATTTCCCATCCAAGGGTGAAGTCAATTTTTGCCTATATTTGCTTTTATTTATATTTGAATTATAAAATTTGACAAAGAATAATATATTAATACAGGTTAATTTTAAGTAATATGAAGTAAATTACATTTAAGTTAGGTAAAATGTATTTCATTACATAGTGTAAGGTGACATGGTTGGTGAATAACTAATACTTCTAATTTATATTAGACTAGATATTTGTATATATGTTAGATTATATGTGTTTTATATATTGATTATATTTTATATAAATGATATACCCATTTCTCTGCTTAAACGGCCCTTAGCTAACAAAATAATGGTCCTGATCCTATTGGCTATGGGAATTTTCATAGTAACATAGGTACTAATCAACAGAGTGGTTGTTTTTCTCCTGATTTGAATGGTAATAAGTGAAAGTTTTACTGTTTCCCCATTAGGTATAAAGTGGGTGATTAATATTTATAAATATTTGTCATAAATATAATATTTGTTATATGTTATTTTATATTGGTTAATTATGATAGGGAAACGTTCTTCTGCAGTAAGAGAATATTTTGAAATGTAGTTAGTGTGCACTCCTCCTTACGCTCATTTTGTGTATAGCTAACTGTGCTTTAGGGTAGGGACCTAACAGCAAGAGGAGAGAAAGCATTTATTCAATGCTCAGCTTTTGAATTTCAAAACAGACCTTCTATCTTCCACATCAGGACACTTTTGATTGTGAAAAGAGGCACGTTTAATTATGTTAGGACAACAGGGTAGGCCCAGACTGTTCCCAGCTACATTGAGAGAGTCACAGTCATTCCAATCACAAAGGATAGAGTTGGAATAATGCATGCAAATGTAAGAGGAATGAAAATCCTCAGAGCTGGTGAGACACCAGACAGTCGAAGGAAATGCAATGGATTTGGAAATTGTTCAATGTCCCTCAGAAGGGATTCTGAGCAGATACTCCAATTCCCTTCTGGGTCTAAATCCCCTGAAGGCAGAAGGAACCTGTGAAGTCCTAGTTATTCTTATCCTGCTAGTGTGAAGCTGATATGGCTGAGGGTAAGTTTAGGTACAGGCGGCTCAGTCAGGCTCATAGGACCATGCCCAAACAGGGTGACATGGGGAGCAGCCAAAGGAGTGAGGCATGTGCATGGGGAGCCAGTGAATCTGGCAAAGCCCCTTGATAGGGACCAGAAGGATGAAGGAGCAGATGTTGACGTGAACAGACACCTGGAGTGAGCAGGAAAACTAGTTTCAAGAAATGACAAAGGGAGGGGGAATGACCGTTAAGGACCATGGAGCAAGGATGTGTATGACAAGATCGGGCTCTATATTTGGA
The DNA here is from genome assembly GCF_046562875.1 of Panthera onca. Classification (NCBI taxonomy): domain Eukaryota; kingdom Metazoa; phylum Chordata; class Mammalia; order Carnivora; family Felidae; genus Panthera; species Panthera onca. The sequence goes on along the minus strand of NC_138355.1, from coordinate 11,958,010 downwards.
AGATAATTCTGACAAAGTTATAGAAGATGTACAAGGGCAGAGGTGTAGATGGAATCTGTAAACACCCAGCTACCAATACCGGAAATCATCCAGTCATCTTTGCTTTCCTCTCTCCCTCAGCCAAGCTTCCCGTATAGCTGAAGACCAAGTCCCATTGTGATCTTGAATCTTCTTGCTCTAACTCAGATCTTCTTTACATAATTCATGTACTTTGAAATGACTTTTTTTCTGCCACTCTTTCCACATTTCACTAGCTCTTACTCTTAGGAGGTAAGCCTTGGATCTCGCTGAGAGTCTATTAAAATGTATAGACCTACTCAGTCCAATATGGTAGCCAGTAGTAACACGTGGCTATGGAGCACTTGCATGGTGTTGGCTAGTCCTAATTAAGATGTGCTGTCAGTGTAAAATTCATACCTGATTTCAAAGATTTCATATTTTGAAAGGATGAAAAACATATCATAATTCATTTTTTATTATATTTTGAAATGATAATATTTTGGATACCTTGGGTTAAATAAATTAAACTTTCTATTAAAAATAATTTTACCTGTTCCTTTTATTTTTTATGTGAATTCTAGAAGATTAAAGTTACATGTATGGCTCACATTACATTTTACTGGGCAGTCCCAGTATAGATACTTGCTTTAGAAAAATACACATAGTCACGTGAACAATTTATTTTTTTTCAATATATGAAGTTTATTGTCAAATTGGTTTCCATACAACACCCAGTGCTCATCCCAAAAGGTGCCCTCCTCAATACCCATCACCCACCCTCCCCTCCCTCCCACCCCCCCATCAACCCTCAGTTTGTTCTCAGTTTTTAAGAGTCTCTTATGCTTTGGCTCTCTTCCACTCTAACCTCTTTTTTTTTTTCCTTCCCCTCCCCCATGGGTTTCTCTTAAGTTTCTCAGGATCCTGAGAAACGTGAACAATTTAAATGCATATTTAATTGCTGGCATCTATAATCCTATGTAGGATTGGTAGAATCCAGGTAGAAAATCGTAGGCCCAGGGGCACCTGGGTGGCTCAGTCGGTTGAGCGTCTAACTTTGGCTCAGGTCATGATCTTGCAATGTGAGTTTGAGCCCCGCATCGGGCTCTGTGCTGACAGCTCAGAGCCTGGAGGCTGCTTCGGATTCTGTGTCTCCCCCTCTCTTTGCCCCTCTCCCGCTCATGCTCTGTCTCTCTCTCTCTCTGCCAAAAATAAAAATAAACATTAAAAAAATTAAAAAAAAAAAAAAAGAAAATTGTAGATCTAATCTATTCTCCAGAATGCTCTCTGATGGAGCTTTCAAATAACAGGTATAAAAATGTCATGGCTGGATCTCTCATTACCTACAACATGAGATATGAATTACTGTAATATGAATTTCTGTATAATATTTACTTTTCCAGTCCTTTTTCCGGACACATCCTGAGCACACACATCCTGTCCTTCAGTTTCTCCAAACAATTTGACCTTCTCCCAAACAGATATGTATACAGCTTTTTTCCTTTTCTCAGCCTCTTCCCTCAGCCTAGGTATTGCCTCCTTCCTAGTTTTCCTGTCTAAATACTCCTCATTCAACAAGTTTCCATTCAAGTATCATTTTCTCTGTTAATCATTTTCTGGCATCAAAGTTTGAGGTAGTTACTGCTATAGAGTCATTCTGCCCAATTGCAGTGTATTCACATTACTATTATGTCAATGTACTTCATGTTGCAATTATATATACACATAATTAAGGGTATTACACATAGATATATGTATCTGTCTTCCATACTGCAATATGAACTCTTTCAATCAATGACCTTAGTCATTAATAGTAACAAAACCTAACAACACAAATAAACAAGAAAAACACCAAGTGAAAGAGAAAGTTGACCACAAGTTTCATATGAATTGACCTCTTTCTTAGCATATTGTGGGTGCACCATAAAAGTTCGTAATGAATGAAAGAGAAATCTTAGAGAAAAGATCACGTATTAGATTTCTGTTTATGTTAATAAAGGCTCAAACTATGTGAATGGAATTGTGGAAATAGAAGAGAGATAAAAGAGATCTATCTCATGTTTGGATAGAGAAAATAAGAGAAAAAAGGGGCCAAACAGCACTTTGAGCCCACGTGATGGAAATGAATGATGATGGCATTACTGGAAATGGTGGGAGGCTGGGAAAAGCCAAAATGGCAGAAAGGTTAAGATAGAGCACAGAAAGCTAGGTGCTGAGCCCAACTGGGTGTCCGGTAACAGCAGGGTATATTATGAGGAGATTCCAGCAGTTACAAAACATTTGACTAGAGAGTTTGGGTGACATTTGGAAATTATCTGCTTAAAATTTGTAAACACAGCCATGGGAGATGTGATCAAGGGAGAATATGCGGAAGAAAAAGAAGAGAATCAAGGCCAGAGTCCTGGGTGATAACACTTAAGGGTGGGAAAGAAGAAGTGAAACCCAACAAATAAGATAAAGACAAAGAAACTAGAGATGGAGAAAGAGAGGGAGAAAGTTATGCCAGAAAAAAAAAAGAATGGAACAAAATAAAATATATGCAAAATTGGGCAAAAATAAGTATCAAGATGATGAGGAAGTTGTGAGTGTTAAATGTCACAGAAATCAAGTGTGATGAGGACAGAGAAGAATCTATTAGATTCTATGTATGTGAGTAAAATTTCTTTGCAAGGAATAGAAATTGTTTGGGAACTTCAAGCAGAAAGGGATTTACTATATGACATTAGGTGTTTTTGAAGTTGTTGACAGGGAAGGAATAGTGAAAATCAGGGGCTGATGATTGGTTTCAAACTCACATGATCCTCGTGGAAATCAGTGGTCAGCATGGTTCTGCTTTTGTTCCTGCTGGTGTCACCACAGCCCTCCACCCAGGGAGCTGACCACACTTGTCCACTTCAGGAGGAAGATGGTGATCACCTCACCCAATATTTTGGCATGAACAAGTTACATGTGACCCGTGAAAGAATGGTTTTAGCAAAATGGTAAGATCTGAAAGCAGATCTGAATAGGTAAGAAATGCAGAATAAAATGGAAGAGCGGCAGTTGAAGCCTAACTGCCCTTTTGACATGGTTCACTATTTTCTTGCAGGTTCGAAAAAACCTCGCGTCTGTTAGGAGAATAGCCTCTGGACTAAATCTCAGCTATTCCACTTACTAGTTTTGAAATTCAGAGCAAGTAGCATAAGCTCTAACTATCCACTTGCTTATTTGTAGGATGAGGGTAATAGTAAAACTTGCAGGATTCACTCTGAGGGTGAAATTATTCAATCCTTACCGAGTGCTCACAATAGCACTGGGCACAATGCAGCATACAAGGCTCGGGCACTCTTGTCAGTTGGGCCCCATGCCCTTTTGAGTAGGACCCCTACCTACCATAACATGAATTTCCTAATTTTTATCAAGTGTTACGTTAGTTTGCTAAGGCTACTATAACAAAGTACACAGAACGGGAGGCTTTACCAACAGAACTTTCTCACGGTTCTGGAGGTTGGAAGTCCAAAATGAAAATGACAGCAGAATTGGGCTTTCCTGAAGCCCCTCTCCTTGGCTTATAAATGGCTGTCTTTTCCCTGTGCCTTCAAATGGTTTTTCTACTGTGTGACTGAGTCTAAATTCTCTCTTATAAGGAGGCCAGTAAGACTGGAGTAGGGCTCAACCTAATGACTTCATTTTAACTTTAACTCTTAAAAGATCCTATCTCAAATATAGTTATATTCTGAGGTACTTGGGGTTAGGATTTCAACGTATGAATTTTGGAGGGACAAAATTTAGCCCATAATAGGTGCATCTGACTGAAAAAAACTTTACATTTTATCCTTTGGGGAGGGAAATTTGGAAGCGTGTTAAAGGACTAAGTCAGATACAATTTTTCACCAGAGGAAGAACTAAAAAACTCAGTCATTAATTGGTTTGCTTGAATTCACACAGCTGATAAGTGGCAACAAATTCTGCCAAGTTCTAACACAATGTTGTTATACACTTGACCCTCCTCTGTTCCTCAGTGCCTCTTATTTATGTCATCTAAGCCTGAATGCTTCTATATATATAAGAACAATTCTTATAGCTTCCGTTACTTAGATATTGGATTAAGTAGTGCTCTTATTCCATTAGGGTGGAAAAGGCAGAGAACTAGACGCTTTTACAACAGAGACTGAGTAAAAGACAAAAATACAAAAAAGCCCTTGGGTAGGGCTGTCCCAAGAAGGCAACTTGCTACTGTGTGGCTACATGAAGTCTCCACCAACTCCGTGTAAAACCTGTTACTGGAATCCTCTAGCTCAGACCCCATGGCTGCTTTTAAGGCAGTCTGTGCCACATATGTATCTGACTGATGTGGTCAGTGTGGTCATATCCAGCTTATTAATAAACTCTTTTGGCCTTGCAGATTGCCTAGAAGATTCCAGATTTCCCCAACTACTCTGTTTGCTGGACAACTATCATCAAGTCTCAAGTAGGACAGCCATCTCTGTCCTACTATTTAATGATTGGGCATAATAATAGTATAATGTACTCACTTTGAACAGGTGATCTATTCTTTTTTTTTTAATGTTTATTTATTATTGAGAGACAGAGGACGAGCATGGGAGAGGCAGAGAGACGGAGAAACACAGAATCCGAAGCAGGCTCCAGGCTCTGAGCTGTCAACACAGAAATCCACGCGGGACTCGAACTCACAGATTGCGAGATCATGACCTGAGCCGAAGTCGGACGCCCAGCCAACTGAGCCACCCAGGCAGCCCACAGGTGATGTTTTCTAATCAGGAATTAAACAGTATATCAACTCTTCCTTCATCGTCCTCTGTGAGGCGTAGGCTTTAGAGGTTAAGGAAAGACACTTGAATTTGATCCTAGCTCTGTCTGCCCGTTAGTGGTTTTATAACTTGGTGCAGATTTTAATCTTCCTAACCCTATTTTTCTTACCTGTACAGAGGTGATAATAATACTGTCTTCCCTTAAAGGTTATTGTGAGTATTAAGAAAATGCAGGTAGCACGAGTTGCATAGTCTATGGTATATAATATGTACTCAATAAATATTAGCTATTATTAATATATATAACTAGTTATGTTACATATAATATATAATATATAATTACATATAATATATAATAAGTCTTGGAGGAGGAAAAAATGCACATGGGGAAAATAGCTGAAAAATAAGCTTCTAGTTCATATTAAGCAACTGCTCTTTGGGGGCTAAGTTTCCAAATTTATATGTCACATATAAAATTTTTGTTCAGAGATCTAATCTCCCTTTTCACAGCTCACTCTTATTGATACTTCCAATTTTTGCCATTTATGTTATTATTATAAAATAATTCTGTGATGTAAAAAGTACGGAGAATAATACAATGAATAAGCACATACCTACAATCCAACATGACTTCACACATTACAAAGCACAAGTGGAGCCTATTGTAAGTTTTTATACAATGCCCTTAACCTCTCTCTCCCTCTAGATCTTCAATCTTAAATCATCATTCCACCTTAAATCTTAAATTTTGAATCATTATTCCACATTAAAATGGGCACGACTTCCCCCAGATAATAGTTCTACTTGATAGCTAGTGAAGGAGCAAGGCTAGAAACATCTATAACTGGGTGCCAGACTCTGAAAACTGTGTTTTCCTAGTGAACATTGTTCTATTTGTTAACTTACAGAGAAAACTGCCACCACCATACTTTTCTCACCCACTGTATTTAGAGGAATGGATTTTAAATTCTATGCCCTTACTCATTAGTGAGTCATGAAATCAAGTTAGTGGGTTGTGGCCTGCATGATTAAAAATAATAAAATAAGACAAAATAGAAAAGAGAAATGAGGAGAAAATATCAAAGTGCACATAAGAAGGACAAATTTTCTTATGTGAACTTTTTGTTTCACTTGTTTCAGACTTGTACATGATTACATATTTATATATGTATACACAGTCGCTATGTGAATTATGTTTATGTATTATAATTCAGAAAATTAGATTTCTTCCCATGATTTCTATTGAAAAAATCCTAAAAATGGCTGAGGTGGAAGATTTGAAAATGCTACAACAGACCTGCTGTCCAGTCTTCAGCATCTGAGTGAAGAGGAAGCAATGAGATGATAGTGCAATACCAAGTCAGTGCTTCAAGACCAAGGCTTCCATCCAGAAACTTGAGACAGGAAATGTACCCTCAGTCCTTCTTCTCCCATGTAAACCATTCACTGCCTGGGAGTGTGTATAGACAAGAGTGCACCCTCCATCCTGAACACCAATACCTCTGAGAGCCGAGGTGGGGTCTTACTCTTCCTTGTGTTCTCCATCCCTCCCACTACCCAGTGACTTTCAAAGTAATATGCATGAAGTAGGCTTTTCACTAAATGTTTGTTTTTTATGGGGACCTGGGATTTATATTTATTGTCAATGGTAAGATATGTGGACACAGAAAAGACTGTCATGAAGAAAGAAGTGTTTTACACTCACAGATTCTGGAAACAAGAACCACAGCATGTCATGCAGGGCCACATGGGGAAACACCGAGGTCAGTCAGGAGGTAGAGAAAGTGAGGGAAGAGCATGGGCCTTTACTGTGATTTCTATGGGAAGGAATGGATGAAACAAGCTAAGTGAGTTTTGGATCAGTTATTTTGAATTATTTCAGTGGCCTCTGGGGCCAAGGAGCTGTCCCGAGTTGTCTGGTACCTGACCCTCGGGTGATTAGGGCAGGTGGATAGTGGCCCAGAGTGTGAGAGCCCATGAAGCAGGTGGTTGGGTATATGGGCTCAGAATTGTTGGTTTGCAAATGAAAGGCATACTGAAAGGTGAACTGTTTGCTATCTCTAGGAATTGGCTGGTCAGAACCAGCATCAGCAAGACCTCAAGATATCAAAGTATCAAAAATACAGAAAAGAAAGAGATATGATTAATGATTATCACAGTTTGAGAAATGCACATAGACTGAGTAATAAAGTTGTTTTGTAATAGTTGTGCTGTGAAGCATACAGCAGAATATATGTCTGTAATTTTATGTTGTTCTCTCTCTCTCTTTCTCTCTTTGTCCCTTATTAATACGTCTAGTTTGGTGCTTGGTATTCATTTTTCTTTTTATATTTAAATATAATAATAATCTTGAGTTAGTAGATATAAATTAGTTTCTGCATGAGAGGAGATTCATTAGAACATCACTTTGCATCAAACCAGGAGTTATAATATATTAAATGAATGTATCTACTCATATGGAATCCTACTTTTTTGGCATAATAAAGCAAAGAAAGAGTGATAATAGTGGTTTATATTTGTTAAGATTTCCAGGTAAGATACAGAATGCCCAATGAAACTTGAATTTCAGGTAAACAACAAAAATTTTTAGTATAAGTATGTTTCTTATACTAAAATATTGCATGAGATAGACTAAAGAAATATATTGTTGTTTTCCTAAAATTCAGTTTAACTGGGTATTCTATACTTTATTTTTTATTTTTTTTCCTTTGGCTAAGTCTAATACCTTAATGTGGTAGACAGAATTCTAAAAATGGCTCTCTAGGACTCCACACCTTAATCTCTGGAACCTGTGAGCCCGAGGAATTTCCACTCCCATGATTATATGATGATACATACAGTTCTATAGAACACAACTGACCTTAATATTGGAAGGTTTTCCAGTGAGCCTGATCTAAGCAAATAAGCTTTTATAAGCAGAGAGCTTTCCCTGGCTGATGGAGGAAGAGGGAACAGAAAAGAGGGCAGAAGAAGAAATCAGAGAGATTCAAAGTGGGGACAAAGTGGAAGACTCTACACTCCATGGCTGACTTTGAAGATGGAGGGGGACCACATGATAAGGAGTATGGGCAGCTAAGAAGATGGGAAAATTGCAAGGACCTGAATTCTGCCCAAACGTGAATGAGCCTGGCAATGGATTTTTTTCCTAGATGCTCCAAATAAGAACTCAGCCCATCTAATACCTTGATTTTGGCTTTGTGACAAACTGCACATCATACCCAGATGAGCCCATCTAGACTTTGGATCTACAGAATAGTGAACTTATATTATGGATATTGTGATTAGCGTCTATGTTTGTAGTACTTATGCAGCAGGAGAAAATAGATATAGCCTTTATATACATTTGTTTTCAATACACTTCACATATATTTTAAAACTTGATTTTCAAATGGAAGATAGACACAAGATGAGTTTTACTGCAAAGTTTAAGGTCCCCTGGCTTTGCAGATATAATTAAAAATCAGATTGTCAGGAAGCTTTTGTTTTGTTTTGTTTTGTTTTGTTTTTGTTTTAAACAAGTGTTATAATAAAATACTTGAAATAAGGCATGGATGTTTGTGAAAACCTAGATTGTTTGTTCTTTGCTTTTTTTTTTTAATCTCTCCCTTAATTTTCCAGATATGAAAGCCATCCTTTTGGAGAGGATTTCCCATGTTTGGTACCATGGAAGAGTTTTTAAAAGAAGTGAGCTTTAATGGGATTGAAAACTAAAGAAGGAGTCAGTTTGGGGGCCTAAAGTAGAAGAGATAGAGAGGATTAAGGGCCTATATATAAGGTACCAAGGGAGTAGCTCCAAAATTATTCTGTCACTTTGGTTGTAGAGATAATCCAAAGCTTTGTGTGTGTTCTACAGACCCCTAGCCAAGTATTAAGTTCAAAAGCAGCCTGCTCCATTTTTCATTCCACATCTGAGCATGGCCAAGGAATAGGATTAGAAAGCAGTGAGCTGGGGCTCATACTCTGGCCCATGGGGCTTTGAGAACATGATCCACGTTTTCACAAAGAATGAAGACTGACAGTACGGAAGCTTGCCTGTTCTGGCCTAAGGATTCACACTGCTGAGAGATAGCGTGTCCTGAGCTATACCAGGTGTTTATTGTAAGGCCCACCCCAAACAGCTCCACAGAAGGAGATTCACGCCATTTCCTTCACCCCAGCTTTCTCTGACTATACACACAAATTCTCTCTTATTTCCATTGTCTTTAAGGTCAATAGCCCTTTCCCTTTAACCTAATAGTTAAGATAGTAAGCCCTAGAGGCAAATCAACTTGGGTTCAAATACTGGATGTAGAAAAAACTCTGATTTTCAGCAAATTACTTAACTTCTCCAAACCTCAATTTCCACATCTGTAAAGTTGGAATAATAATAATCAAACTCATAGGGTGTGATAAGAATGAAATAATATGTAAATGAAGCTATCATTATGCTTGGCATATGTTATACATTTTTAATAATTAATACCATTGACTTTATTCATTATTTGTACTATAATTAACTGTTCATTTATGTTCATCTCTTATCAGATTATGAGTAAGTTTGGAGAGTAGTGGCCATATCTTACTTCTATTAATTTCCCTGAACGTCTACCATGATGTTTGGCACGTAATAGATACTCAATAAATGCTTGCTGAATGAATGGATTGATGAGTCAGAAATTGCTTTGAAGTGTCCCTGCTAGAAAATGTGTTTGGCTGATTTTTTAAAAAATGAAAAGTATGCAGTGGGTTTGGGTAAAGACAGAAGTTTTTCCTTACCAGGTCTGGGACAACACATTGTCAGCATCCTTGTAAACTTGGAAAAAAAGAATTGGATGGCATGCTTTCCAGATATATCACATTAAGTGACAGGCCAGCTAAGTTTCAGTCTTGTCCCCATGTACTTTTTTAATTGACCAGCCATGGCAACTACCCAATCCAATGGCTTGCCTTCTCTCTGCCTGTAGTCTGTTTCCCTAAATTTATCCCCATTATCAAAGTGAGAAAACTGCTCCCAAACTCACTGCCATGTGGACATACCAGCATGGTGTTAGTTCATATTTTGCCTGAGGTGTTAGAGCCATGTGGATGCACTTGAAAAACAGGAAAGCCAAAACGATTCCCAAAGGATTCCAGAAATTACTTTTGGAAGCACATTTAAAAAAATTCCAAGTGGATGTGTCTGGAGTAAGAAAAGCCTGCAAGTGTGTATGTCCACCTTCAAAGTTAAAGTTTCTCTAACTCAATTGCATACTTATGGGTTTGTTGTTTCTAAATGTCTGGTAAGATGCCCTGAACTATTTGTGTACTATCACATACATCTCCATATTTCAGTGCAATTTTCCATCTAAAAACTTTCCACATTTTTCCATGGAGATAATGCAGTTTTCTTAAATCCACACATACTCCTTATGAGTCAAGTAACCTACATCATTATTCTCAGACAGGAAGTTTGTCTGTGTGTTTGTGTATGTGTGTATAGGCACACATGTGTGTGTGAGGTGGAAAAGTAATGTTTATGTTTGACTATTCAAAAGATTTCACTGATTTCCATCCTCATTTCTAGAATACGGTCCTCTTTCATAAGATATGTTTCTGTTGGAAAGATTCATTTGGTTCCTAAAACCAATCACTTATACCTATAAGAGTGTTTGTTCAACAAACATTTTTGAGCACTATGTGCATAAGGCTCTGATAAGAATTCTGGAAAATGCAAAGTGATACAACAAAGCTCTGGATAAATAGGAGTCTGGTTGTATACAATTATACAAAATGCAAGCAAAAGCAGAAATGATACCGCTTATGGAGTTCAACAAAGAGTGATCATTTCTGGCTCTAGTGAGCTGGAAAGACTTTGGAGGAGGTGAAATTTGAACTCAACCTTGAAGTATGGGCAGGATTTTTGTCAATGGAGTGAAAGAAATATGGTGGGAGAAACTTCCCAAAAGGTAGATGAATAAGGAACAAAGAGACAGAGCTAACAGATTATAGGAATGTGTCAGGAATGCATACAGGCTTGTTTATCCAGAACAGAGCTTTTATGTTGAGAAGGAATAGGAGGAATATTTGCAAGGTAGACAAAAGTCACTGGAAAGGTCAAGAATGGCAGCTGTATCAGGACTCATTAGTTTGTAAATAACAAAATACAAGATAAATAAATGACTTAGAACTCTTCAGGAAAACAAATAAACAAAAGAACCCCAAATTGATACAATTCCAGGCTTCAGGAAAATAAGGTGTTGGAAATACCCTGTGGCACTTCAAAGAATCAAGAGAAGACTATAGGAACCAGAAGAAGGGATATAACCAGCAATCAGTGACTCCAGGACTCCAAATCCCCCTTCCATTTGTTTTATTTTATCCCTTTTGTTTAGTTGTATTCTTTTCTGTTATACAAATCTTTGCAGAATAGAGTTAAAAACAATGGCCACCTATAAACCCCCACTTCACATACCTCTACTGTCATGCTGTTAGAGGCAAAGCTGCCTCTTCTGCTCTAAATCAGGAAACAAAGTGATTGGACTCTAATTTACTTAACTTCAGTCACATGACCACCCTAGTCCAATCACATAACAATGAGAACTGCCATTATGATTGCCAGGCCTGTATCACATGCCCACCCTGTCATCCTATGAGAAATGAGCAAGCTTTCTGGAAAAAACAAGTACAGTAACAGCCACAATTTATTGCACCATGCTAAGAGTTTTATTCTTTTTGAATTAATTCACTCATTTATACATTTATTTCTTTGATTTTCATCATATAGACAAAGGGGAATTATTAAAGGTGTTTTATCTAGTAAATAAACCAATCAAAGCAGAGATTATAGTGTTCTCCAGGGTAGACTGGAATGAAGAAGAGAAAGCTATTTGATTATCATACAAAAAGTGATGCAGCTGGAACCAGGGAGGGGTCATGTGAATGAAGAGAAAGGAAGTGACAAACTGGATAGTTAAGAGGTAGATCATTATGGAAGAGACAAGAAGACTGCAATTTAAAATATGAATAATATAGGAGTCAAAAATGACTATTTACTGACCAGAGTAAGGGAGACAATTAAGGCAATACAAATTGAAATTGGAAAGTCAGAATGAAAATTAGACTGAATAAGAAAAGAATATTCCATAATAATAACATTCTGGAAATAACGGGTTTGAAGTGATAGGGAGTCATCCGGGTGATATTTCGTGCAGGTAGTTACAAAGTGCTCCAGAGGGAAGTTGAGCTAAGGATTCACACTGGGATCATCTGAATCAAGATGCAGTTTGAAGTTATGGGAGGGGACCAAAATTCCATAGGAAAGGATATAGAAAGACAAAAACCAAGAAAGCATATAGGATGATGGGGCAGGAGGAAGAAATCTTTAACCAATGGTGGTTCTTATTATGAACAGAATTGTGTCCCCCTAAAAAGATATTTTGAAGTTCTAACCCTGGGTACCTGTGAATGTAACCTTATTTGGAAATGAGGTCTTTGTAGATAAAATCAGGTTAAGATGAGGTCATTAGCATGGACCTTTAATCCAATATGAGAGATATCCTTACAAGAAGGGGGAGATTTAGAGACAGACATAGACACAGAGAGAATACGGCTATGTGAAGGTAGAGACAGAGACTAGACTTCTGCTGCCCCAAGACCAGGAGTGCCTGGGACCATGAGAATCTGGAAGAGATGAGGAAGGATCCTTTCTGAGAGGCGTCAGGGGAAGTACAACTCTGCTGACATCTTGATTTTGGAAGTGGTGAAAAAGGGCACACAGATCCTATTATTGAGAGTTTGGCCCTCTTCATGTTTGGGAGTGAGTTTTCATCTACTCTGACTAGAAACAGTCTGCGGTGTAGACTCTTCCACAGCTGAGCCATTAGGGAAATTCAGAAAAGAGAAAGTTTTAGGTAGGGAGGAAACATTTTGGGACTGCTATGTATTCCCAGGCAATAAGCCATAAATGGAAGGAAAGGAGAATCACCTGGTCTCCTATTTCCGGAGTTGTGAACACTCCTGGATAATATCACAGGCAAAATTAGGAGACAGAAGACATCTTTTAAAAAGGGCCCAGTGTTTGGGATACATATTTACTAAATTTTGTTAATATTTTAAAATTCCCTTTAGGCCCATGGGTTCTCTGTGTTTAAAACTAGGGGATTAATGTAGCCAACTGGACCATCCACTGGAGAGATTAGCCCATATTCTTGTGAAAAGCTTGAACTAAGAAAATCTGCCAGTTGCATAACAAGCTAGTCCTCTGACAAAAGGGCTACACATATTTTCACTATGCTTTGTGTGTTCATGAAATGATCCAATAGCTTTTTTGTCAGTGAAGACCCAATGGATTGCTTAAGATTACTGGAGACTTTCACCGACCTTCAAAATTTGATCTCTGTACTAAGTTGTTTTAGGGCCCAACGTATTATGTAGCAAGAAATGGATAATGTTTTATAACAAATCCTTTAAAAAATATGTCTATAAACATCCAGTGTTGTAGTACAAATGCAGTAAATGTTATTCCTGGTAGCCAGAATAGGCTCCCATACCAGGAGCAGGCTCAGTCCTGCTTAGTGCACCAAGCTGAAATTCACCATCCTCAGGGTGGCCAGGATTATGAGTTTTACTTAAGATGAGGCCAATATCATGGTCAAATCAGAATGTTTCCTCCCCTACACATGCAATTCCTTTAGGAATGAAGAAATGCTTCTAGAAGTCAAACCTTGGGAAACAATACTCTCTTTGAAGTGTTTTCCTTCAGTTTTTGCACAAGTAGTTTAAGAATTGCCTGATTGAGACATGAAAACTTTCTCCCGAGTTTTCTGCTGAAAGGAACATTTTGGCTACTGTTTGGAATGAAAAGCATTCTTCTCATATAGGAAACCTCAGTTAAAGTACCACTAAATATATTAGCTATGTGACTTAGGGCAAGTCACTTCACTGCTCCAGGCCACAAGTTTCTCTTCTGTAAAATGGACAATAGATTATTTCTGAGCAGGTTGATCCTATAATTTACTTTCTCAAGTGAATTATACTAGCCACAGGAATGCACTGGAACTATCCTGGGGAAACTAGAATGTATACTCATTCCTCTCTCAGGAGTTTTGAAGCCCTGTAACCATATGGTTCTCAGGTTTACTGTCTGTACCCAAATCTAATCGCTGGGCTGGTCTTTATGTTACAACTTTCCTCTGGGCAGGATGTGTCTATTCTGCTTTGGAGAATAGTTCAACTTAATGGAAGTGTTTATGTCTCTTAGGTACAGCAGAGGTAAATGTTAGGGCTTGGGTAGCTGCTGGGGAATAGTCAGGTCTCTTATGTCTTATCTAAGCAAAACCCAACTCCAGACTCACTCTTCTCCCACATGGGTTGATATCCAGGTCCCAAGAGAGAATGTTTTATTCCTACAACCTGGGATCTGGGTAACCATGAGCCAGTACTAATCCTTTGCTGTTCTGAGAGTGATATTAAAAACCATTGCAGTGAAGACTGTGCATAGGTTACTATCTTTCATTTGTGGTGATAATAGCCATGCTTCTTACATTGGAGGAGGTAATAGAGTCTAAAGGAACCTAGGAGTAGCCCATCTTTTTATCATTGGCAGATTGGAGACTAGAGATACGATTTTCAGTTTAGAACTAACCTACTTCACTTATGTAATAATTAATTCATCCAGCAAAAACTTAATGATTATAACTATGCACCAAACATTGTACAGGAGACTCAGCTTATCGGCTGGGAAACTGATAATTACAATACATTACAAAATTGATGGAATAGAAATCTCAACAAAAAATTAAAAAACCACATACTTTGTGAGGTGGTTCTTATTTCTCTCCTTAATATGCTTTTCCAGTCTACATTATTTAAATTACTTCAACTTACTAAAATGCAGGAATTTAGTTAACTCTTTGTCATCCAATTCTACTACCCTGTTCAGCCCAGAGGAGTTTAATGTTGGTTTAAAATGGATTTCTTGTTAGCTTATCTCTAATTTTTTTAAAAAATAGTATTAAAAACATATTTCATATTATTAAATGTGCATTTAGGAATAATTTATTTGGGGGACATTTACTTTGGCACCCATTTTAAATTTATTTCTCCTTTGTTATTTTAAGAGATTAAAGGTAATTCATGATATAAAAGTAATAAAATAAAAAAAATAAAATAAAATGGATTTCTTGTTAATGACATTGAATTGACATCCAACGCAGTTATACTAGAGTGACATTGTATTTACACAAATTCCCTCTTGCTGGAAAGAATCTAGTTTCATCCATGTTTTTTCTCTCTTCTCATTTCTTTCATTTATTTTCCTTCTCTGTTCTCTCGCACAGACACTTAGTCACACATATGGTGTTTCTGTGACACATATTCGTCTTTGCCTTCTTCACTCTGTCACACGCTCACTGTCCTGGGCACATACGCATCCCTAATCACTCATCCTGTTGAAGCCTCTTACACACTGAGTTTCTCACTCTTAACTACACATGATCTCAAGTTTGTAATTTCCTACAGATGCTCTCTGTCCCTGGAGACACATTCTCTCTCCTTTGAGCACACATCCTTTCTCCAACAGCTTTGCTCTCATATGCACACACCCACATCTGCAGGCACTCATGCTTTTGCCCCCGGCCCCTCCTACACCTCAGGCTTCTCACTGGTGATCAGAGTAGGGATAGGAGACAGGAAGGGTGGAGGAGATACCAGTAAGTCATCTGCCTTCCACCCACATTTTCTTTAATTTTTTTTCTTCCTTTCTGGTAAGCAAAGAGAAAACTTGCTGTCGTATGGTATGGCTTTTTCCAAGCATAGCTGTGGTGCTAAGGATTAATGTAATAAGAAGGCATTTGAGAAACCTTCAGAGTGATGTCTTTACAGGGGACAAGGAAACATTTTACTGTCCCCAAAGAGAAAAACCTATCTCATTAAACAGCTATTCTTCTAAGAATTGTGACCAATGAGGTAGTTCATTAAATAAGGCACTGTGTCTCTACCACAAATATTAGAATTCTAGAAGAGACAGTACATGAAATAATCAGGAGTTATTATTGAATATTGATCTATATCAGGAATTGGCAAACTTTTATGTAGCAGAAGCCATATAGTAAATATTTTTGGGCTTTTAGGCTACAACGATTCAACTGTGCCATCATAGAATGAAGGCAGCCATAGGTAATACATCAGTGAATATGTGTGGCTGTGTTCCAATAAAACTTTATTTATAAACACAGGTAGTGGGCTGGATTTGAACCATTGTCCCTAGTTTGTAGACTCCTTATCTACATAAACAACACGATGTTTAATTATACTTTTTCTTTTTTCTTCCTCCCCCCCCCCACCCCCCACAGTTTCTCTTACCATTTGATTTGAAAATGGCTGGATGAAATTCTCATCAAATGTGGAAGATTCATTTAGAATGGTCAGATGTAAAGAAATCAGCTTTGTACTTCATGAAAAGTTCTCATTTGCTGGATCTAGAATCATGCTAAAAAGATAAGAAATCATTTTCTGAAGTAGTAACTGTATCATGCAATGAGAACAGATAAGTAAACAACTGTTTCAAGTATAAGCCCCAATTAGATTTTTACCAGAATCAGGCTGCTGCTGCATATGTAGCCACCTCTCTCTCTATCTCTTAGGATATTCCTGGTGTGTAAGGGAATAACATACAAGGGGAATGAGCCCTAGTACAGAGAAGCTGAGACAGTGGGAGTGAGCAAGACCTTGCTAATGGGCATGTTGAGGAAGGTTACGTCCACACAAGGGAAGCTGGGGAGAAGGGTGACATGATCACCTTGGGGACTAGTTGACTCCAGTAATTCATAGTCTAATTAAGGTTTTTAATTTTTTTCTCCTCCAGTAAAATTTCATCTGAAAGTATTTTCTTCTTTCTTTTTTATTATATATACATATATATTTTTTGAGAGACAGAAATATTGAGAGCATAATCAGGGGAGGGATAGAGAGAGAGGCAGAAAAAGAGAGAATCCCAAGCAGGCTCCAGGCCACTAGCACAGAGCCCAAGGTGGAGTTCAAACTCATGAACAGTGAGATCATGACCTGAACTGAAATCAATGATCCAATGCTTAACAGAATGAGCCATCCAGGCCTCCCTGAAAGTATCTTGTTCTTGAGCCAACCAGCTAGAAAGTAGTTGTAGATTTGCATGCTGCACTCTTTATTAGTTTTCCTTTGTTCTTGAAATGCTATTTAAATTTGGCAACCATTTCTGAATAGTAGAATATGGTGAAGATATGTGCATATTAAGATATTTATACAGTATATTGTTAAATGAAAGAGAAAAGCAGATTTTAGTGAGGTCCTTATAGGAAAATCTCACATTTTGTGTGCATGCATATAGACATAGACACACATACACATATACACACTCTTGTCTAGAAAAGTTCATACAAATATGTACAAATTTTTAACATGGTCATTTATGGGCAGCATGGTACTACTAAGGTACTATACTTTCTCCTTATCTATTTCAGTCTCTTTGTCTTCGTCTTTGTCTTTCTAACCATAAGCAAATATTAGGCTTATAATTCAAAAGGGCAATGAGGATATTTTCACTTGGAATATTTTTTAAAGTTGAACAGTCATGACTTCAATTCTAGAAGGAGGGTTATTCTTATGTTGAGACTGGGGAGGAGAAAGCCTTCCTCTTATTTACCTTGCCAGGTCTTCTTGGCCCTTCCTACATGAGTTGTTGGAGTAAAGTTACTTCCCATATGATTCAAGAACGTGCTTTATGAAGTGAAAGGATAACTTTGTCCTTGCATTTAACATTATCTATGAGTCAACAGTTGAGCCATATTAAAGAAAAAAGATTTTCAATGCAGTGTTCTTTGTAGATTATCATTTTTATCATTTCATTATCATATCATTTTTGGAAAAAAAAATCTTGATTCAGGCAGGTTTTATTTTAAACCAGAGATTTAGTTTATTGCATGTGATATCATTTCCCCAGATTCCCCAGTTCACCACTGAATCACCAACCCCTTTCCCTGATTCCTTGTGACCCAAAGACCACCAAAATTTACATAACATCCAGTTTCTTCCTGTTAGTGGAAGACTGTCATTCAAATGTGTGCATATTTCTTGATTTTTCACTATTCTACACATCACTACCTCATGGTATGAACTGGCATGTCATGCCTCCCTATCAGGAATGTTGGGGTTTTCATTGTAGACAAAGATATTAATACCGATTATGTGATTTTTCATATAAGGGAGAAACAGTGTCAGCCTCAGCATATACCAAGGTGAACTCACAAATGTTCTCTACAATCTCCTTCTCTTGCACACACGTTCTCTCATAATAGTATCACATTTAACCACATCATCCAATTTGAAGGTATCATCCTTTGCTCCTCCTTTGTTTTTCTTTAATCATCTAGTCCTCTCTATCCCTGCCACCAATGCCAAATTCAGGCCCCTATCATCTTATCTGACAGCTGCAAGATGGCCTTCCCATTTACTGTACTTGCCCTCGGTTCCTTTTCCCTCAAATCCATTCTCCACGTCTATGTCATTACCAATGTTAATTTGATGGGACACTTTTTTGTTTACAAATACTCATTGGTCCTCAAGACCTACAGAAAAAACTCCATATTTTCTAACATGGCATTCAGGACCCTTTGTAATCTTGGGTCAGCATCCCTGGCTAGATACATGGATACATATCTTGCCATTTTCTGCTTCCAGTGTTTCATTCCAACAGCATAAAACCGATTCCAAATTCCCATATACATCATCCTATCTCATGAATTCTGTTTTTGGCTCATGTCTTCTCCTTTTGAAATGTATTTTTTCCCTATTGGCTAACTTCTAGATGTTCTTTAAGATATAATTCAAGTATAAAAATTCTATGAAGCTTTGCCAAACTCTCCTGGATAGATTAAGTCCCTCTTTTTGTGTGTGTTTTTATGTAACTTTTTCATTGCACTTATCAACTTGAACTAAAACTATTTGTGTATCCATATTTCAAATGGTTCTATTAGCTCTTAGAGGGCAGATAGCTTGTTTTACTGTGTCTCTGATGTGTATCATAAAGATTGAAAGACTGTAGATGTCTGCAGATACCTACTGAATAAATTGATTAATCCATAGGTATGTATTAGTTATCTGTTGCTTCATTGCCTCAACATTTAGAGGCTTTAAATAACAGATATTTGTTATGTCTCATACTTTCTGAGAGATAAGAATCCAGGAGTAGCTTAGCTGGATGGGTCTAGCACAAGGTCTCTCATGAAGTCAAGATGTCAGCTGAGGTTGTAGTAACCTGAGGGTTTGGATATGGCTAGAGCATCCACTTCCAAGCTCATTCACATGGCTGTTGTCAGGGACACTTCATTTAACCTCTCCATGGGCATCTCCACAGAATTACTCATGACATGCTAGCTGGTTTCCCCCCAGTGAGTGATCTGAGAGAGAAAGAGAGACCATAATCTAGATGAAGTCACACTGCCTTTTATAACTTAATTTCAGAAGTGCTGTAGCATTACTTCAGTATTACTGTAGTATTACTCCAGTATTCTACTGGACACAAAAACCAACACTGGTACAATGTGATCTGGATATCAGAAGGCAGGGATCACTGGGTCATCTTGGAGGCTGGCTACAACTGGCAAAATTTGTCACATTCCTAAAATCCTCCTAAGTAGATATTCTCTCATTGCCTACTTATAGGTCATTTCTGGACATAGAAATTATCCACAAAGCAATGGAAATAAAAACAAAAATAATAGTCCAGTTGGGTTCCTAAACAAATGGTACTCAATTCAGGGCAGAAAAGCATTCGGACAAGAACAAATACAACGGATGCAGTTTGTATTGAGCTCTGTAGACAACAGCTCAGCTAGCCAAACTCTTTGAGCCCTTTTGTTTGCTTGTTTAAAGAATGAGTGTACTGATTCACATGTAAATATATTTTTCTAAAGAAAGACATACTCACTCATAGACAACCTTTTTTTAAAGAGGTGAGATGGCAGCTAGCCCTGCACAGAGGTTGCTTCTTTCCTGGCTGGATGCATAGTTTCCATGCCTCACATTTCTAACATGGGGTAGAGTTCTTGCCTCCCAGGAGGGAATGATTTTTTTCATTCAGTTGTTTTCCATATTCCTTACTGACTTCCTTCCAGAGGAGGAGTAACTTACCTGGCTGGAAACTGGGAAAACAGTGCAGCTCTCCATTTTTGTTTGTTTGTTTGTTTGTTTTGGCTGTATCTCATATTTCTGGCCACTCATGACTATATGGACTATACCTATTCTCAGGCAGTCCATTTTGTCATTGGGTCCAAGCCACTTCCTCTGAACCTGTTTATTGTTAAATAAAGTTGTTACGTTGAACTTCTATGATTTCCATATCTGTCCCTCAGCTGGTTCCAATACACTACAGAATCCCAGGTTCAGTTAGATTTCCCATGTATACATTCTCATTACACTCTAATTTTTCATGGCACTCCTTACACGTGCAATGTATTTTTTCCTTTTCAGACAGACATGCGTTATGCCATAGCAGTTACAGTATGCACATGGAAGTCATATCTTCTGGGTTTACATTCCAGCTGTAATATTTATTATTTATATGCAGTTTAGCAGGTTACTTAACCTTAAGAAAATAGTTCACAGAAAAATTGAATTCTGAAAAAACAGAGTTCTCATATACTCCTTCTCCCCTTCACCACAATTTTCCCTATTCTTAACATCTTGCTTTGATGTGATACATTTTTTTTTTACAATTGATGATCCAATATTGATACATAATTATTAACTTAAAGTCCAGAGTTTAATTTAGGGCTTATTCTTTGTGTTGTGCAGTTCTCCAGTTTTTGTCAAGTACATGATATTGTGTATCCACCATTATTACAGTATCATACAAAATAGTGTCGCTGTCTTAAAAATCCTTGTGTTCATCCCATTCATCCCTCCTGCCCCCCAATCCCTATGAAACCAATTAATAAAAAAATAAGATATTGGATTTTACCTTTATTTATTCTTTCTTTAATGTTTTTTCTTTCATTATGTAGATCCGTGTTTGTGACCTATATCACTTTTCTTCTCTCTGAAGCTTCTTTTAACATTTACTGCAGTACAGGTCTACATGAACACATTTCCTCAATCTATATTTGTCTAGGTCCTTTTTTTCTGTGTTATTTTTTGAAAGATAGTTTTGCTGGATATAAAATTCTAGATTTTTCTTTCAAGATTTTTATTTTCCTTTGATTTTTCTACAGTTTTAATTAATTTGTCTGTGTGTAGGTTCCTAGGTATTTCACTTGTTTGGTGTTCTGTGAAGTTGTTGGATCTATGGGTTGATGTCTGTTATTAATTTTGGAAAATTCTCAGCTATTATTACTTCAAACATTTCCTCCATTTCTTTCTCTTTTTCTTCTCCTTCTGACATTTCCATTATAAGCATGTTGTATCTTTTATAATTGTCTCATAGTTCTTGGATATTCTGTTGCATTATTAATTTACTTTTTTAAATATCACATTCCCAGGACTTATTTTTTTTGTGATTGGCAGTTTGTAGCTTTGACTGCCTCATCTGTTTTGCCAACCCTTCTACCCCCTACCTCTGGCAGCCACCAATCTGGCCTCTGTATCTGAGTTTGATTTTTTAAAATCCATATATAAGTGAGATCACACAGTATTTGTCTTTCTTATTTTACAGCATTTATCATACAGCATTTGTCTGACTTATTTCACTTAGCAAAATGCCCTCAAGGCCACAAATGGCAGAATTTCCTTCCTTTTTAAGGCCTATATATGAATATTACTAATATTCCTATATTATATATATTCATATATATTATATATTCATATTATATATTCATATTATATATATACTCATATATATATATATATATATATATATATATATATATATATATATCACATTTTCCTCATCCATTTCTGTTGATGGACACTTAGGTTAATATGTTTTGGTTATTTACAATAGGTTATTTAAATACACAGAAATGGAATTGATGAATTCATGGTAGTTGTATTTTTAATTTTGGGGGGACCTCCAAACTGTTTTCCATACTGGCTGTACCAGTTTACAATCCCGCTAACAGTGCATCATGGTTATCTTTTTTCCACATCCTACACATAACGCTTGTTATCTCTTGTCTTTTTTATGATAAACCATTCTAACAGGTGTGTAGTGATATCTCACTGTAGTTTTGATGCGCATTTCCCTGATGATTACTGATGTTGAGCATCTTCTCATGTACCTGTGGTCCATTTGTATTTCTTTTTGGAGAAATGCCTATTCAGATCCTAAATTTTTAATTAGATTGTTTGTTTCTATTGAGTTTATGGTTTTTTTAAACCCATATATTTTGGTTATTAACCCCATGTATAGCCTTTATGATTTGCTCATATTTTCTCCAATTCAATAAATTGCCTTTTGATTTTGTTGATGGTTCTGTTTGCTATATAGAAGCTTTTAGTTTTATGTAGTCCCACTGGAGTTTTGTTTTTGGTTTTGTTGCCTTTGCTTTTGGTGTCAAATCCAAAAACATCATTGTCAAGACTGGTATCAAGGAGCTTAGCACTATGTTTTCTTTTATTTCCTCTGTTTCTTTCTCTTGTCCTCCTGGCATTCCCATCACGTGCATATTGTATATTTTGTAATTGTCCTTATAGTTCTTGGGTATTCTATCCCCCTCTTTCTTCTTATTCTTTTTTTTTTTTTTTTTGCTGTTTTGGGGTGGTTTTTTTGCACCTCAGCTTTAGAAGTTTGATGTATTCATGTCTGTTTAAGCCCAGTGATTCTTATATATCTAGTCTACCAATCAACCTGTGAAGTGCGTCGTGCACCTCTGTTACAGTTTTTTTTTCTAGCGTGTCTCTTTGATTTTTCCTTAGATTTCCCATCCCTCTGCCTACATTACACATCTGTTCTTGCATATTGTCCACTTTTTCTACTAGTGTACTTAGCATATTATTCATAGTTATTGTAAATTCCTGGCCTCATAATTCAAAACTCTGTGCCAAGTCTGAGTTTGTTTTTGATGCTTGTTCTGTCTCTTCAGACTGTGTTTTTGCTTTTTAGCATGCTTTGTAATTTTTTATTGAAAGCTGGATGTAATATATCTGGTAAAAGGAACAGAGATACATAGGACTTTAGTCTGAGGTCTTATGACTTTGTGGCTAGGAGTTAATATGTGTTTCTCGCTAGGAGTTAATTTGTGTAGCTCTGATGTCAGAGGCCAAAATTTCATCTAGTGTTATTGTTTTGTCTCCTCTGTTGGTTTTGGGTGTTTCTATAGACTATTTAAGTAGGGTATGAGGCTTGCAGTTATTTTAGCTCTAATCTTCTGGAAACTTCATGAAGTAGGGGGTAAGGTAGAGAGGAGGGAAAATATTACATAGTCCTACAATTAGGTCTCTTTTAGTGTGTCTAAGTTAGCTATTTCAAAACTCAGTAAGTTAGAGGAGACTGGGGCACCTGGGTGGCTCAGTCAGTTAAGCATCCAACTCTCTGTTTTGGCTCAAGTCATGATCTCACGATTCATGAGTTTGAGCCCCACATCAGGTTCTGTGCTGACAGTGCAGACCTTGCTTCGGATTCTCTCTCACCCCCTCTCTCTACCTCTCTCCTGCTTAACACTATCTCTGTCTCTCTCAAATCAATAAATTTAATAAACAAATTTTAAAAAGTTAGAGGAGACTGCAGTTGGATTTTTCCATTTTTCCAGGTTGTTTAGGCTTTGGTAACAACTCCTGCTAGTTAGGATCCAGTAAGAGCATTTTCCTTGAGGCAGCCTATTTTTAAGGAGGGCAGAGGATTTGGGTCATATTTAAAATGGCTACTTTTCCTTTCTCCTGCTGGAAGAAGGAGAGGATTTTTTTTTTCCTCAGGTTTTCACTGTGAGAACTTGGTAGGGATCCTGGAGGTAAGACTCACAAAAATGTGGAAGCCACCCAAGACTGCATCCCAGTACATTTATTCCTCAAGCTAATCTACACTGAGCATCCAACAATGCACCAATTACAGTTTTAAGTGTTCAAGCTGATACTGGATCCAGCTGTGGAATTTTGCTCCCGGGCTTCCTTTCCTCACAAATTGTGGTTCTCTGCATCTATGTGTTTGTTTCTCCAGTTTTCAGGGCAACAGTTTACCTCATTGCCTCAATTATCTGATGCATCTAAGAAGAGTTCTTGAAGTTTAGTTTGTTTAGCTTTCCTTTTTTCCTGTTAGGAGGACAGGAGAGATGGCTTCCAACTTCCTTATATTTTGGAACAAAAACTGGAACTCCAAATTACTTAATTTTTTGTACTTTACTTTCTTCATTTATACAATGAGTAGAGTCATATCTACATTACAGGATTGATGTGAGGTTTAAATGAGTTAAGGGGTATGTAGAAATTGCAGCAGAGCCTGGCATGTACTAAATTGACAATTAGTAGTATTATTAAAGGGCATAGGGAAGGGACCAGGTTTGTCTTGTTCATTCTGCTCCCCGGCACCTAGCACAGAGTAGGCCATAAATATTTGTTGACTAAATGGTCTTGAAGACTGACTAAAACTTTGTATCTCTAACATATCACATGTTTTCTTTCACTTCTACAATCATAGGATTGTGTTCATGTCTGTGGCTCTTTAACTCCAGATCACAAACAAATAGGGCCAATGACACATGTGAGGAGGGACGGCATTGTAGCTACTTCCCACAGTCATTCATTGGAGATGAGGGGCTGACCAGTGACTAAAGAGATTCACATCATGGTACCATTTTATATTTTCATTAATCCAATAGAATGTATAATACAGGTCTGAACCAACTGTTAACTACTGCATAGGATGATGGCTTCCACCACCAACTCTATATCCCTGTGACATCTTGAGTTTTTTTTTTTTTTTTTTTTTTTTTAACCTAGTTGGGTCCTTTCTGTTGCCTACATAGGGTACATCACATCCTTCTTACCTGAAAGTCTGGTCAGTCTAGGAAATTATGAACGTGACAGGGAACACATTCAGAATTCCTTATCAGAATGAATTTCACAACATCCATGTCAGTGAGAACGCTTTACTATGTAGGTAATGGGATATTCTCAACATTTCAATACCAAGCAGATATTTTTGGCTTTACTCCATCTAGTGGTTAAAATCAGAAATATTTCCTTTGGCTCTTTCCCTTTCTTCCCACTTTATCCTTGCTTTTCTTCTAATTTCTTTTAAAATTTACTTTCCTTAATTTTAGGTCATCCAGTCTTCTCCAGATCTTCTGACTCCTATAGATGCAAAGGGTTGTCTGAGATTGTAGATCTTTGGTTTTACACTTTTTGTCTTTTTGTTAAGGTGTTTTCAAAATAGCAGGTATTGAATAGGTAAACACAATTTATGCTTCTTTAAAAAAGATAGACTTTGGTCCTGTCTGTTTCCTTTTAAAACCCCTGTCCATTGAGAAAAGTAGCAAAGGTAGGCTCGAAGAAAAAGAATTAGCATTTAGCCAACATTTTATCTCATTATTTTAATTACTTGTTCTAGAAAATAGTTAAGGTAGTTTACAAAGTCTTATGAACTTCAGGAAGAATTCTGCAATAAATAGAGTAAAAATAGGAAAAGGAAAGAGGCAAGGGCATAACATGGAAGCTCAGACAATAAGACAATCAATAAAGATTGAGAAACTTATATGAGGGCCACAAATTGCCTATAGAGTGTCCAGCAGTGACTCCTGAAAGGGAAGTCTGATTAGTCACTAGTTTCATAATTATGTATCAGAAAAAATGAAATCAAAGATACTGAAGAAGTGCAAGCATTCCTAACAGACTAGAGTGGAATATCTGCCCAGATTAGCATGAAGATTGTCCAGTGTGTTATTCTGAATCATACCTTCAACAACATTATTAATGTCAGTACAATGTTAAGGTATTATAACGCCACAGGGGCATCTTTCATGATTCACATTACCCTCCTCAGAGGTATACATAAAAATGAGATCCAATTCGTGTGGTTTGACAGGAGGTCAAGATGCTAAGGTTCAAAATCATGTCTTGTGGATGGTCTGCCTCCATAAATGGGTGAAATTTAGAGCCACAAGAGAAATGACTGAGTCTATCTATCCTGAAAGTTGTTTCTCTCCACAGTTGTTCCTAAATGTTGGGTGTCAGTGAGCTGAGATTGTTACAGTATCTAGTGATTTCTAATAAAATAGTGGTTTCTATCTTCGTCTCTTCATGAGGGTTTCCCTGAGATCACCCCAGTTTAGACCAGCAGCCTCACACTTATTTGGTTGCACATGGGTATCTCTGTCAACAACCTGTCTTACATATTCCCCCAGACTAATCTTTCAAAATTTGCCTCTGATCACACCATTCCCTGTTCATAAAGATGACGTGGTTTCCTTATTGTTTGAATACTTCAAATCATGAATCTTATCTTATTATTTAAAACCTTTCAAACTTACCATTACTGTGTAATAGTAAACTAACCTATCACATCCCCCTGCACAAATGTTTGAATCATCATACCATTGTTGACAGTGTTTTTGCAACTGTCGTATTTGTGGCCTCTTACATACACCACCAAACCAGCAGAAAGTGTATCATTTCTTCAAATCGTGTTTCAAATACCAGCTCTTCCATGGTATGTTCTAGATCCCGCTTCCTCCTTCATCCTCTGCGTTCTTATGTAGTTTGCACATCTTGTGGACCTCATCTTGTTCCAATTTACCTTTTCATTTCATTTCAAGTGCTCTTCTCCTAGCTCGCTGTGTTTCAGCCACCCTGGCTTCCCTTCAGTCCCCAGGGCCACCATGAACTTTTCTGCCTTGGAGCCTTTGCCACCCCTCTCCTGTCTGACAGGGTGTCCAATTATTGACTCTTTGCATGGTGACACTTATCTCAGTTCTCAAGATATCCCTGCTATAAGCCTTCCTTAATAAAGCTCATAAAGTGGATGTCCCTCTTTATTCTCCATTTTTCCTATATGACACATTTTTCAAGACATAATTTACAGCTGCATTCATTTGTTTGCCAGTTAATTTTCTATCTTCCTCCACTAGATTGTGAACTTCAAAGAGTGGGCTTATAATAAAATTTTGTTCAGTGAATGAATGACATATATCATGCATGCTGTTATAGTAAAATATTGTAATTATTTGTTTTTATGAAACATCACAACTTCTCTATGCCTGGTACAGTACTGAAAACAGAAGATGATTGATAAATAAAGATGTTTCTTGAAATCAGTTGATTGTGTGGCTTTCTCCTTCATGGTTTGTAAGACTTTTGAGGACAACAATGGTGTTCCTAGGTAATACTATTTCTCACAAAATGGTACACATGACAGTAGTTGTTTTATTGTATTGAAACAATAAATAGAACATTGGATTATGGAAAATGCTTCCTTTTTATTTGTTCCAGAAAACCAGTACATTGAAACTATGAAATTTTATGGAAGATCATTATAGTGTGTTATCATAGTATCCACATGTAATTAAAGAAACACATTATAATGCATGTATAAATAACAGGCATGTTTATATAGCACTGTACATTTTTGGGGCAATAACTTTAGTTGATAATGTCAGGGCAATCACCCTCATTTTCTTCTAAAATGGGCACGTTGCCATTTCTAGTGCTTCTTTTCAGGATTGAATGAATGTTATTTTCACTGGCTATTTTTATCACCCACAAAACACCGTTTACACACGCAAAAAAAAACCTTTTTTTTTTTTTTTTTTGTTATTTTGGTTGTCACAAAGTCCAAATGTAAATATCAACATGAATTAGCGGATTGGTAAAATAATGTAGTGGAAAAGAGCTTCAGCTTGAGCCTAAGTCTGAAGTAGCTTTAAGCTAGGAACCAAACCACAAGAGACTCTTCAAAACTGAGAACAAACTGAGGGTTGATGGGGGGTGGGAGGGTAGGGAGGGTGGGTGATGGGTATTGAAGAGGGCACCTGTTGGGATGAGCACTGGGTGTTGTATGGAAACCGATTTGACAATAAATTTCATGTTAAAAAGAATGAAGTAGCTTTAAGCTGTGGCTTTACAGTGGACAAGTTTGACCCTAAGAAAATAACTGGTCTCTTTTCAACCACAGTTTCTTTCTCCTTTTTGCTTAGGATTGTATGCAAAAGGGAATTTTGTATATTGCTCTATACACAGTAAGTGTTAAGTATTATATCCTAATAATAAATAAAGAGGAAAATTTTGAAATAGGAAAATAAATTCTTATTTCCTAGTAATTTTCCTAATGTGATCAAAAACTAGCCAATCTATGTGGCTCAAAAAATTTTCCACTTTATGTATGTTGATTTCTTGCCTGAAGGCATAGTTATTTTCTGGTTTGGAATTTTTCTCAAACTTTGTTTCTGCCAATACTCTTTAGGGTAATGGCTCCATTTTAAAGGAAATAGAGTACTAGATGTATATAGAAAGAGCTGTCAACACCTCTGTTAAGTCAAGTGGAATCCAATCTGAGCCCACCCATTGCACATGGAGAAATGGTTTATCTGCAAACTGAAAAATCCACTTCATTAAAAAAAATAGCTCTTTATGATGTGATCAATTACTCAGAATGACCTGAAAATGTCAGATGTGTGGTCCCTACTCCAGTCCAATGAAGGGAGTAATTTTCAGTCACTTGTCCAGTGGTTGAGCCAAGAAGAGAGTAAATATTTATAGGCTTATCCTAGGGTGCTGGCTAACAGAGTGCCTGGACAGCTTCTAGAGCAAATAAACAAGACTCCCCTACAGTATTTAAACTTGTCCACTATTTCTCAGCCAGCTTGATTATATACCACTCATTTCCAACCACATTTTGATTGTCCTGCTGCTAAGTTATAACAAGTATTTTAGAGGGGACAAGAGTTGTTTTCTTTTTTTCTTTTTTTTTTTTTTTTTTTTTTGGACCGCATGTTTAGATTACATGAGCCATTGTGTTTATCCCATTTTTTACTCCTTAGCTTGCTTATTCCGTCTTAGTAGGTGACCACAATGTTTGCTTTTTCTCATTAAGCTTTTGAACATCACACAAAGTATCACAACAGAAAAGTATTTAAACAGTCTAATACATAAACTGATTAAGTAATTTCATCTGAAATCAAATATCTAACTTTCAAGAGACTTGCAGTTGAGAGACAATTAATTTTATGAGGTTCTGAGAATTCATGAAGACTTTAATTTCCTGTTTAAATTTTCATTGATTACATTAATAAAATCATATCTGTTGTAAGGATTTTTTTAACCATGTGTCTTTTTAAGTTCATATGTGAATCTTCCTGACAAGTCTTAGAATTTTTCAGCTGGGACTGATCTTGGAATTTATTCATCTAGTCCAAACCCCTCATTTTACAAATAAGGCAATTGACATCCTGGGAGGTTAGTAAGGGATATGCCTCAAGACTCGATGATTGCTAGTGATTTTGTGGTATGTTTTCCCAAGACGAGCCTTCTAGCCTTCCTGATAACATTTTAATTGTTGTTTCATGAACATGGTGCTATTCCAAAATACAGAGAAAAAAAAACCCACCTGGTTTATCAAAATATTTCTTAAGCCCATAAAGATGGTAATTAATCTTCTTTGGATCATAAACTCCTTTGAGAATCTGCTGAAAACTCTGGATACTCCCAATAGAAAAACTCACACAGACAGAAATTCACATCTCATTTCATGGAATCCATAGACTCCTGAAACCTTAATTCCAGATTTATTTATTTATTTATAAAGATCTATCATAATAATGGTGGTCTAATTATATTTCTGTACTTGAGTCAATTTAGATATTAAATGCCATTTGAAGTAGTGTGAGGGTTACTTATTAAATGACAGCTATTATTACTAATAAGAGTAAAAATAATACACTCAGCAAAAATACTATTTTTGATTTCTATGACCACATTGTCAGAAATAATGCGACTATTTCCTTTCAATTTCAACTCAAAAAAGTAAACAGGTTTTGTTTCACATGATGGAATGCTTTATAGACAACACAGAATGAATGTTCTCAAGATTCCCTAACATACATCTAAGAAATAGCAATAATAAATGCCATTGATCTACATTCAGGAATCGGAGGGGATTCCTGTACATCATAGCAGAGTGTTTTATCTGATATGCAATGGCCACATCGTAAGGGGCTTTCTTATGCAGTGGGAGGCTAGCACAAGTTTGTATCTCTCCAAGATTCATGCTTCAGATCTCAGCCATGGCAGTGTCAGCGCAGCTGTAAGGAAAGACATCCACACTTATTCACGCTTAAAGACATAAAGAGAGACGTTATGTTAAAAGGATACTATGTTAGCAGCTTCTAATCCGGCCTCTCCTAACAAATACCCCATCAAAATACCAAACAAGACAGAAAAACAAGCATAGGAAAAGATAGGAATCTGGGTGGAATTTTTAAATTGCCTAACTTAAAAAAATGCAGATGCCAGTGTTATTCTACCAAACAAAGCAAGTCTGCTTGCCTGAAATAAGGTCAGAAAACACTTCCTATTTTCCCAGCTGTTTACTGTAAACAAACATAAATAAACTGGAAAACTAGAAAACTGTATTTTGCAAAGATGCTGCTCTTGAAGGCAGGTCTGAACTCTCCAGCACCTTTTCTTCCACTTCTCTCCAGCACCCACTCAGAGGCCAACCCAGGAAATGAAGAGGCAGGAAGAAGGGAGTGGAGGCAGTGATGTGATATTGCCTTGGAGGAGAACTACTCACAAGAGAAGCACAGCGTCTTCACAAGTGATCCACAAAATGAGGAGGAAAAGGCTTTCTGACAGGAACATTTGCTGAGGATTATGGTCATCAAGAACAAAGTTTTACTCTGAAGTCACCAGGCATTGAGATAAGAGATCCAGCCTCGTGACAGCTGAGTGATACTAGATGAAAGAAAGCCCTCCAGACTTTTGCAATTGGTTGAGGGGCTCTGCGCATCAGCCCACCTTCCCTCCATTAATAGGAAATGTGGATTCAGCCAGAGTCAACGTGAGTAGAATGAATGAGCCAAGAAGAGAATAATCCAAGAAGGCTGTTGGGTTTGAAAGTTTTTATTGAGGTCTTCTATTATTCGAGGATGAAGTAAAAAAAAAAAAAAAAGGAATGAATGTGATAAAATATTTCAGGACAAGGGAACAGAACCATCGGGATCTTAGAAAATTTGAATAAAAGTATGTTAAATCACATACTAATGTATTCATGATATGATAGTGAGTGTAAGAAGCAGGGCACAAATCTAGGCATACACTATGAACTCAATTTCATTTTAAAATTATATAACACACCCATATACTCATATACCCAGATCGGTAAATGGTGAAATTACAGTTTATTTTTAGTTTCATCATAGTTTTATGTATAATTTTGCACTATAAACATCTGTCATTTTTGTATCAGGAAAACAGAAAAAAAAGTTTTTAAGAAAATTAATAAAAAGAAATATTAAGGAATTGACTGAGGTAAAGAAACATGATCTCCAGCCTTATTTTAGGTCTTCAGTGTAAGACATGAACAAGC
Source organism: Panthera onca (assembly GCF_046562875.1). Taxonomy (NCBI): domain Eukaryota; kingdom Metazoa; phylum Chordata; class Mammalia; order Carnivora; family Felidae; genus Panthera; species Panthera onca. The sequence goes on along the minus strand of NC_138355.1, from coordinate 11,926,822 downwards.
AGAGTACCTTATATTTCACAATAATACCCATTATCACAGTGTGGTTGGACCACAGGGTGAATATATTAGTGGCTGATTTCTTTCGGGTTCTTAGGTTTAAATGTTTAAATATTTCATTTTTAAAAATTAAAAAAAAACATTTCAAAATGTTACTAATTATTTTATAACACAACATTTTTATTTATTTTTATTTTTTTAAGTTTATTCATTTTTGAGAGAGAGAGAGAGAGAGAGAGAGAGAGACAGAGCATGAGTGGGGGAGGGGAAGAGAAAGAAGGAGACACAGAATCCAAAGTAGGCTCCAGGCTTTGAGCTGTCAGCACAGAGCCTGACTCAGGACTCGAACCCACCAGCCGTGAGATCATGACCTAAGCCAAAGTCAGATGTTCAACAGATTGAGCCACCCAGGCATCCCAACACAAAATTTTAAACCAGTTGATGATTTATTAAATGTGTTTAGTTTTTCCCAACGAACAAACAAACAATAAACACTACTAAATCTATTTTATTGCATGAATTTTTTTCATTAAATCCACTGCTTTAGGATTTCTGTGGCCTCTGTGTTTTGTTCTAAGCCTTGTGCATTGGCAAAATCATTAGATTCCTTTCAGAAATATTGAGGCTATTGTCAGCAATAATTTTTTGCAGGGACTCCATGATCAGCACACTTTGCCTTCAAATGGAGATTGTTGTGGTATTTGTGGTACCATTCAGGCTTTCCAATTCAAAGAATCTACTAGTGATAATGTGACATTATTTCCCACGTAAAAAGATCAATGCCAATGGTGCAATGTGGTTTCATTGGCTTGTAGGCAGTTCAGTATTTGCACTCATTGGAGACAACTGGATGTTTCAAGATAAGTCAGGCAGTTCTCAGACACAGTATAAGCCATGAGAATATACTCGGGTTTTTGGTTTGCATTTTTCCAGACCTGTGGGCTAAGGTTGACTTATGTTAACATAACTAATCTCCATGCATGTGGAATAACAATTTTCATACCATTTATGAATAACTCTTTTTATCAAATTTAGAAGTTAGCAACACTAAAGATTGTCTTGCTGATTTGTCCAACTCCTTTACTTTAAATTGTTTTTTAGAACTAACAAATCTTGTACATTAATCTAAATTTCTCTAGTTATTGAGAAAAAGCTGATAAAAACATCTGTGTTAGCTTATATGTGGAATCTAGAAAAACTGAACTTGTAAAAACATAGAGTAGAATGGTGGTTAGCAGGGCCTGGGGGCTAAGGGAATTGAGAAGATTTTGTTTAAGGGTACAAACTTACAACTAATAGATAAGTAAGTTCTGGAGATCTAATGCACAACATACTGATTGTAGTCAACAATACTGTATTATAAACTTTAAAGTTGCTAATAGACTAAATTGTAACTGTTTTCAATACAAAAGAAATGATAAATATGTGACACGATAAAAGCATAAACCAACATATTGTGCCCCTTAAACTTATACACTTAATATATCAACTACATCCAATTTTAAAAAATTATGAAAAAAGATCTGTGTTAGTATTTGTATCTTTGACATCCATGCTGCCGACAAATAACTAATGCTTTCCATATTGAGATGTCAGAGAATATTGAACTGTGTGGAGTTCTCGAACTTGCATATACTTTTGGGCTCACTGTCCCACTTTTAAACATGATAGCATGTTTACAGGGAACTGATTATGCTGTAGGTGGGAGGGAAGGAAATTATAACCCCCTTAAAGGGAAGTCCTTATGTATCAGTATTTTGGTGTTGCCAGACTAATGCTATGTAACATACATTCCCATAATCAGTATCTTAATAATCATAATAACATATTCTCAAGGATGTGCTAGTTGGTTAGGGTGACTCTGCTGCTTGTGACTGAGCTCATTCATGTAGGGTGGCTTGGATTTCTTGATCTAGCTGGGACACGGATGTATAGCTCTACTTTTTGCTTCAGGTCTGTGGGTTGGCCAGTAAGCTCAGCTCCACATGTTTCTCATCCTCCTTGGGGCAGCAAGCCAAGTAGGCAAGTTCTTCTGATGGCATGACAGGGGCTGAGAGGGCTGTGGAGCCAAGCACATGCATCTAAAGCCCCTGCTTGCATCATGCCTTAATGTTAATATCCCTATAGCCAGAGAAAGTCACAAGGCCAAACCCAAGGCCAAGTGGAAAGGAAGTACCCTTCTCCCAAAGTGGTTAGAAGAAGGAACGGGAATTTTTTGAACAACAATCAAATGTATTACATCGTGGTAAGTTAAAATGCTGGTTGAAAAAACCTGCTTCTGGCCATGATGAAGTAGCTTCAACTGGACTTAGCCTCACATTGGGAACTACTCTAAAAGCTGGAAACACTACCGACACTACCGCTTGAAGACATCTCAAGTCCGAAGGCAGCCAGGAGTTGAGAGGCTGAAACCCAGAGACGAGAGAAGCACATGGAACTGAGCACCACGTGGCCTTTTCTTTTTCTGTTTGGAGCACGTGCTCACTTGCAGCACGTGAAGTAGAGGCCACATGTAGAGAAGCGTGTGGGGCTTGCAGCAGTCCCTCTGAGCTAGAGAGCTGGAGAACACAGATCAGTGCTTCCAAGGCATCCACTACTTATGAAAATCTGATCAGAGAGAGAAGGAAATAGAACTCTAGAGACTTGAGCCTAAAAGTCTGTGTGAAATGCTTCCTGGAGTGTTGTTGTTGTTGTTGTTGTTGATGCTGCTGCTGCTGCTTAATATGTACCTATGTGATGGGGCGCCTGGGTGGCTCAGTTGGTTGAGCGTCCGACTTCAGCTCAGGTCATGATCTCTCCATCTGTGAGTTCGAGCCCCGCGTCAGGCTCTGTGATGACAGCTCAGAGCCTGGAGCCTGCTTCGGATTCTGTGTCTCCCTTTCTCTCTGTCCCTCCCTCGCTCATGCTCTGTCTCTCTCTCTCTCTCTCTGTCAAAAGTAAGTAAAACAGTAAAAAATATATATGTACCTAGGTGAGGCAAATATTACTAGAAGGGTAGAGAGCTAGGAAGAGATTTCATCAGTCTTATAGTGCTGCAAAGACAGAGGTAGTTTAGGGTATGCCATGCAGGAGGAGACCGAGGAAATACTCTTCAATGAGAGTCTTCTGGAAGAGAACTAAAAATCTCTAAGTATTTGTAAATTAGGCAATACATTTCTAAGTGACTCACGGGTTGAAGATGACATCAACATAGGAATTAGAATATTAGTAATAAGAAAATATTTTGAATGGATGACAATGAAAAATAACATATACCTTGTGGGATTCTGCTAAAGCAAGGCCTGGAAGAAGATGTAAGTGCGTATTCTAGAACAGAAAAAAAAAAATGCTAAAAAGAATTGATCTAAGTATTCATCAAATTAGCTGGGGGAAATATGGTAAATTAAGACCAAAGAAAGAATAATGAGTGGAATAACAAAGCAAATGGCAGATATCAGTGAAACAGCAAACATAATATAGAGAAAATCAATAAAGCTACAAGTTAGTTCTTTGTAAAACCTAAGGTCCATAAACTACTAGGAAGATTGATATCATAAAGAGACGAAAACACAAATTGCCAGCATAATCATGTCTCATAGATATTGGAGAGGTTTTAAAAAGGATATAATGAACAACTTTTGCCAAAATTAGGTTATGGTCAAATGGACAACATTCTTTAAATATAAAGGACTACTTAATAAAACCAAAATAAGAAAAAAACCCAGAAATTCTGAAAAATGAAATAATGAAAAAATTGAATCTGTGATTACACACCTTTACACACACATGCATGCGTGCGCGCACACACACACCCACACCCACACCTCCCCACCCCCCTACACACACCAAAACAAAATCCCAAACCAAAAAACTCCAGGCTCAGTTGTCCTTACTGGTAAATTCTTGTAACATTTAGGGAAGAGATAAGGCCAATGCTTCAGAATCTCCTCCAGAGAATAGAAAATGTGGGAACGCTTCCAAACTCACGTTTGAGACCAGCGTAACCTGACTACCAAAACTCCTGAAAAAGATATTAGGAGAAAGGAATATGAACATACATAAGAATAGCCTCCACAAAGTAGTAGTAACATATCAATTCCAGCAACATTGGACAATAGATAATGACCACATTGGGTTGATTTCAGGAATGCAAAGTTGTTAGATACCTAGAAAATAATGTAACTCACCTCATTAATAGGATAAAGGAGAAGAAAATAACATCATCTCAATAGATTCAATAAAGTATTTGACACATTTAATGTCTCTTATCAAACTAGGGATAAAATTGAAGATAAATGAGTCTTCTATATGTAAAATTATAAAACATTACTGAAAGAAATTTTTAAAACACCAAGGTAAATAGAGGGATAAATCATGTCTATATTGCAAAACTATAAATTGATCCCAAATTGGTTTATAAACTGAATACAACCTATGTAAGATTCCTGCACATAGTTTTGCATGAATGGGAAAATGAAAAACTAACTTTGAATTTCATGCTAAAATGGAAATGGCAAAGATAGCTAAGTCAATGTTGAAGGGAAAAAAACACAAAGAACTTGTACCCACAGATATCAAGAATTGTCTTAAAGCTATAGCAATTAAAACTATGCAGTATTGGGGGAAGTACAGATAAGGAGATAAGTGTAAATGTAAGAAGACTGCAGAAACAGATCTATTTATATGCAGTCATTTAATTTATGAATATGCTGCTGCAATACTATGGGATTGTATCCAAAATATGAAGTTGTTCACAAAAACGATAATCATAGGGATTGTCTTTTATCAGTAAACACATCATTTCCCTTTGAAATTGAAAGCATCATTGGTTGATACCTGAAGAGCTCATTCACCTTTAAAAGAAGCACCTTGTCACTTTATTGTAATTTTGACAAACAACTGAAGAACACTGTTTCTTAAATGCCAATCTCTTGTGTATTCTGTAAATTAGGCCGGGGCAAGGAGGCTCCTCTCTAACACACGAGGACATTCAGAGCTAAAACGAATTATTATTATTGTTTGGAATGAAACAAAGTGGAAAACAGTCTCCACTCTGCCGGTATAGACACTTCAAATTCAGGTAAAGTGCCTTGCACTTGGGTCATTTGTACTCTTACAAGAAACTGAAATTTTTACAGCTTCAAATCTATTATCATTTTTAGCTGGGATGAGGAGAAAAGAGTAGGAAAAACCCCAGTTGTCAGGCAGAACAGGTATCTGACTTGGTCTGAAGACCATGCTTTAATTTCCAGCCAAACAAACAAGGTTTTTTTCTGTCTGTTTGTTTGTTTGTTTGTTTTGGTGTTTTTTTCCCCCAAGTTATATCAAATATCTGCTACCCAGACCCACCCTGGTATCCTGCAATGAAAACCCTTGGTTTTAATTTGACAAAGTATCAAAGAAACAGGGAAAACTCTTTTGGGACTAGTTTTAACATGAACTCTGTGCCCCCAACATGCCATTCTCACTTAAATTTCTATTATGTGGCTGTTCTGAATCTATTCACCAATCTATAAATGGTAAATGCTCAGACCCGGTTTCCTTTCTTGCGTCAAACATTCCCATTTGGCCAAAGTAAGGGAAGTAGAGAGGGCAGGATCAGCCACTGGTGTTTCTACTTTACATTGTTATTCATGTAGCTATTTAGGGTAAAGAAACTTGGAGAATCAAACTACTGGTGTTGAACTGGTTAAGCAGATTATTTTAGGGGATTTCTCTCTGCTTTTCACCAAGAATCCACTACATCAAGAGGAACTCTATTAATACGAGAGATGAGCCATCAACTATTTTATATTTTCAAGGCTTTGGAGGCTGATGTCAGTCCAGACACATTATTCCCTGGAGCTCTCAAGTCAGGCCCACTACCTTTTAGTGCTGAGAATTTGAGTGATCTGCGTGTTCTGGCTTTAAATAAGAGCATGTCGTAGCAGAAAAACTGGAAAGTGAGGCTGGGTATTAAGTCAGTTACAAACTAAGTGGTTCTTAAGGGTTTTGCTGCTTTGCCATGAAATTTGCATCTAGGAAACTGGATCTGTGCTCTAGGCACCACATATGTTTCATATTTGCCAAATAAAGTTTCAAACCTTCTCCTCTTGTTCACCGATTTCCCATCTGTGATGTGCATCTCTTCCTTTTTCTCTGAACGACAGTCATTGTGTTCTGCCCTTTCAGATTATTATCTTATAGTGACTGGAACTCATTGGCCTCAGAAGTGTTCTTTCCCCCACCCCTTCCCCCTGCTTCGGGAATGTAACCAGACAGCTAGACCATTCCCAATGCAAACTATGATTGAGACAATACTATTTTAGAGCTGGGAGACACAGTTTCGTGCCATGGCAGGTAACTGTTTTAGGTAAAAGATACAAGACCAACACAATCATGCAAAAGTCTTAATGATCGGAACAAAAACGGCCAATAAATAGAAATAGAAGAAAAGGGTCCACATGCTTAAGTGCCAGTTTACACTGAAGAGCATTTGGAATTCACCACTCTTGGTATGCCGTTGTCTTCTCTTATTTTATTTATCTGGTTTTTCTTTGGGGCAGGGTAGGAGGGAATGACCCGCCACTAATAAATCTGTGGGACACAGCTAATCACTGTCCCTCACTAATAACCTTGACTGACCCTATGTTCTCAAGCATTTTCAAACCTCATTTAAAAAGCTAGCCTGCACAGCAGGAGATATTAATCTATTGTATCTGCTAAAGAATTATACTGTCAGTGAGATTTCATGAACTGAATGCAAAATCATGTATAGATACATATGTTTATTTTTGGAGAGAGGTTGTATAGCTTTCTCCAGATTCTCAGAGCAATCCAATGCTTCCAAAAGGTTAACAGCCACTGTAATTAGAATTGCTTCTTTGTTAAAACACACCCAATCTCTGGGTTTTATACAAAGTACTGAAATTTTAGGTCTCTCTTGCTTGCCTAAGCTACCATCATTTCTGTTTATTTTCTGAATTATTAAGAGTAAAGGGATCATATTGTTCTGCCTTTTGTGTTTTTTTAAATTTTATTCTTGTCTACATCTGGGCAACTTTCAGAAAAGCAGAAATCTGTGTTTGGCTTCTCATCTTACTTTTGAAGGGCTGGCAGAGCAGTGACTGCCCACCCTGGTTGCTACAGGACTTTTGTTATTGTTGTTAATTATTATGTTTCTGGGATGCTTTTAAAATATTCTTTTTTTTTTTTTCATTTCTGTCTCAATTACCCTCAGCTTTCTTAGCTCAGAGGAATTCAAATAAATTACTTGTTCCTAAGAAATTTTATGCTGGTAGATTCTTGAAAGACCTTCTCTGCTTTTTGCCTTCCATTCTTAGACACAATGACAGTTTCCTGCTTATCTTAAGGGCTATCTTGTTTCCATAATTCACTTCAATGAAATTGCCAACTGTATAGAGAATTAGCTCTCTAGCTCCAGAGAGGTATTTGGGATTTCAGTAAGTGGAATTGCTATATTCTATTTACTAAAGAAAAATGCAGTCACCTTCATCTATCCCCCAGCTTTGCTTAGATCACAGACCCACAAAGCTGTCTGGGTAGCCTACAGTCTGGCCATATTCATCCAGTTCATTCTTCATTCAAAGATACCAGCCTACAGCCACCTATTACTTTCCTACAAGATCTCTGGGGAGGTGATTTGTCAGTAACTGGGTCAGAGGACAATGGACTGGGATAAAAGTCAAAGTTTGAAAGTTAGATTTTTCAAAGTGCTTTTAAAACATTTTGAAAGAACAAGGAATATTAAAGAACATCCCTTGGTGATTTGAAAATTTTAAAAATTTGTTAATAGGTTCACATTTTTGAACTGGCAAACTGATGTAATGAGTATTATTTCATAATTTACACATTAAGGTAGATGGAAAGTGATCATTCAGCTAAGACTACTCATCTTCCTAATCAGTTAATTTTTTTAAATTTTTTATATGTTCATTTTTTTGATAGACAGAGAGACACAGAGCACAAGTGGGGGAGGGGCAGAGAGAGAGGGAGACACAGAATCCGAAGCAGGCTCTAGGCTCTGAGCTGTCAGCACAGACCCTGACGCGGGGCTCAAACTCACAAACCGTTGAGATCATGACCTGAGCCCAAGTCGGATGCTTAACCCACTGAGTCACCCAGACACCCCCTAATCAGTTAATGTTTACTGGAGAGAAACCAAAGACCTAGTCAAATGGCTGGTACTGCTAAAGACACAGAACACAAAAGTTGCTTACGAAAGCGTTCTCCCAATTTCTGCTAAAATTTCAAGAGACAACACTTGAAATGTTGCTTCACCTGAGAATATATTTGAGTGTTTTCCTCAAAACTACTTTTTTCTTTATTCAGTGTTCATTCTATGGGCCCTGTATTTGGAAATCCATAGGCTGGTTTTTGATAAAACATTTGCTTTTTTTCTGAGAATGGAGAGGCAAGGATAGCTGAGGCTAATTGCATTAAAAAGTCTGAACTGCGAGTCAGTGACCCACCAAGAAGCATGCACAGGTTATGAATGCCATTCAGTAATGAAGTTATTTTTATTAATCTTGAACTCAGGAAGTTAAAGTGTTGGACCCACAATCCTAATTTCTTAAAGGGCTGATCTTATGAAAATTTTAACCTTAGTTAACCCAGCTTATCACAATACTGAATAACCAGGATGAGTACATAGTTGTTTGTTAGGAAAAATAAACTGGGCTATCTGTGTTGTACAAAAAGCACATAAGAACAAATTTACCCTCTAGATTTTAGCACGAAGGAGAAAGGATGCCAGTTATCTAATGATCCCAAAAGATAAGAGCAATTGTCTTACCTCCCATCCTGTGTTCTTGTTGGTCACTTGGGATCCAAACCAATAGTCCCCAAATCCCAACATCACTAATAGTGCTTACAGCCTACTGACTTCAACATAGATAAATGGCCCCGTTAATGTCAGGGCAGTTTTGTTTGTCTGTCTGAAGAACATACATCTGTATTTTAAATTGCGTTATCCAGTTTATCCATGGGATAAGAGATGTTTACCTTCACAAATTCCTGGCTTCTGAGCTGAACTAAACAGGACAAGTTTAAAGACAGGAACTCAGAGCAGTTCATAGCCTTTTGGCAGCTCTGATGTGGTCTGCCAAGGCTGAGTTAGTAAAATCCAGGCTTATCTCTTGGCTTCTGGTTTGACTGCAGTGGGATCTCAGGTCTTTTTTGCTACCTGCATCTCCAGTGGACTCCGTGCAAGGCTGGTACTTGCAAAGACGATAAAATAACACTGCAAAGTATTGTTTGGCATGGGATGAGTGTTCGCAGATGTGAGTCCAAGGAATTGCTCAACAGCTTGCGGAGGCCAAGTATGATCTGCCACATCAGTGGCACGCCTTCCTAGGTCACCTCACGCTGGCTCTGGTCCAGTTCAGTTGCTACAGCCAAACCCAGGCTTTTCTCTTATCCTCTTGTTTCCAGTTTGCTGTGTGTCTATGAAATGAGGTGTTTCTTCATTATCAAGAAGGGCAGAAAGGTGGAGGGAGAATATGAGATAATGAGCACAGGACTCTAACAGGTCAGCCCCTCCATTCCACTAGGTTTGTGCTGGCTTGGAAGTGAGCTGCTGACCAGTGTTGGACAGGGCAGCTACCCGCTGCCCTCTACTGTGTTCCCTGCTTCCATCAAGCACCCTACCACAGCTCACAGTGAAGAAGGAATGGGAACCAGAAGAAGCAAGGGATGGGGAGTGTCCTCTTTACCAGGCAGATCCCATGGTCATGCAGCTATGGATTCATGCCAGAAAAGCAGCCACCTTTCCCATAGTGAATGAGCCACAGTGATTTTCAGGACATTTTTTTCTTTTCACTAAAATGTGATTATTTTTTCCATATTACGACATTCAGTGGGAAGGAAAATGTGTGTGCAAATAAATATAGGTTAGGTCCAATCGAATGCAAGGTGTCTTGTATCATTGACAATAGAATCCATTGGTCATTATTACACGTTTTGAACCTCTACTCAATAAATGTTGAATTAAAATGTAGAACAAAGAATTACTGGTGAGTAAGATTCTAGATGTCAATTTAGAAGATACGCATCTAAAGATGATCTTTTGTCCTGAAGTCATCACATCACCCTCCCTTCCAACAGCTGAATCACTTTACTTTCTAAATCAGACTCCATAAACGATCCCATTTTTAAATTTCCAGATGCCGACAGTAATGTGTCTTCCAGTGGCAATTCTCAAGTGAAACAAGTAAAATGAAATTTTATCTGAATTCATTGTTGGTCTATTTAGTTCTTGATTATAGATATTGCCCTCCCTGACTTCTGCCAAATGCAGTTTCCTAAATATAGTCAGTGTTTGGTCTGATGTCTTCTTTTGAAGACCTTTCACTTCTTTTTGTCCCAGATACTAATTTTAGAAATTCAAAGCAAAGACTCAATTTTGTTTAACTGTAAGCATTAGGAATGAATCTGAGCTTAAGTGTTGAATAGGTTGCCTTTTCAAACTTTGAACTTATTTTCTCTTTCCATCCATTTATTCAGTTTCAATAATGATGAATTTGCTAACGAATTATATAGAAAATCTCTCTTTTGCCTTCCTTCAGTGTTAGTTTCTCACTTCCTAGCACTGTTTCATGGGATAAAAAATAGTTTTATCCTATAAAGTTTATAGCATAAACTATATAAATTCTGTAACAGAGCCACAGATTAAGTTGAAGTGAATAACCATGGGTCACATTTGGCTTTGGGGAAATAATTACTTATATTACTTTCATGGTTGAGTTAACATCCAGGATCCAGTAGTGCACCTTCCTGAAGTGTCATCAATCTTTAAAGAGCCATGTCATCTTTACCCTTTAACTGATAATGAGGAGGATTTTTTTTTCATTCTCAGTCTTGCATAGGATGATATGAAATATTTCTTTCACTGCATGTTACTAACACACATCTATCCTCTGAAAGTTTATTTGGTGGCTTGTCAATATCAGTCAACTTGAGGATAAGGTAACAGTAATTTGATGAGTAATTCATCCTTTTTTTTACAGTGCTGTAAATTGGAAATGAGAAATATGCTGTGATCGGCCGGGTCCTGTGATGTGTGCATCTACTGACAAGAAACCATGAGCACGTGCATGAACCATATATCTAAGTTTATCTAATAATGTATATCTTTAAAGACAATCTTTTGTAAGTGGGCATTAAGCTTCCACTTATTTTAAAAGTTCCACTAAATGTTCCCACTACAAAAAGAAATGGTAGTTATGTGATGTGATGGAGATGTTAGCTAACACTGCAAGTGTATTTCATAAGTGCGTCAAATCAACATATTATACAACTTAAATTTACACAATGTTATCAATTGTATCTCAGTTGTATCTCAACAATAATCTTTTGTGTGTGGGGGGGAGTGTCAGACACTGCAATAAGGATCAGAATGACAAAATTGAAGCAGTGTTTACCTCTTTTGTGAAACTTTTACTTAACCACTGCCATCTCATAGTACAGACTCATTCTTTTATACTTTGATTGTACTCCATACAGACAGTAGAATGTGGATTTACAACATTTGTTGAACTTTTTGTTTATATATATCTCTCACATATTAGACTGTAATCTCATGGAAGAGAAACACTATGTATTTTTTTTCAATATATGAAGTTTATTGTCAAATTGGTTTCCATACAACACCCAGTGCTCATCCCAAAAGGTGCCCTCCTCAATACCCATCACCCACCCTCCCCTCCCTCCCACCCCCCATCAACCCTCAGTTTGTTCTCAGTTTTTAACAGTCTCTTATGCTTTGGCTCTCTCCCACTCTAACCTCTTCTTTTTTTTTTCTTCCCCTCCCCCATGGGTTTCTGTTAAGTTTCTCAGGATCCACGTAAGAGTGAAACCATATGATATCTGTCTTTCTCTGTATGGCTTATTTCACTTAGCATCACACTCTCCAGTTCCATCCACGTTGCTACAAAAGGCCATATTTCATTCTTTCTCATTGCCACGTAGTATTCCATTGTGTATATAAACCACAATTTCTTTATCCATTCATCAGTTGATGGACATTTAGGCTCTTTCCATAATTTGGCTATTGTTGAGAGTGCTGCTATAAACATTGGGGTACAAGTGCCCCTATGCATCAGTACTCCTGTATCCCTTGGGTAAATTCCTAGCAGAGAAACACTATGTTTTAATTACTCTGAACTTCTAGGTTTTGTTGCCTTACACTTAGCAGATATTTAATAAATAGTCATTGAACAAATGAATTAACAGTTTCTGATCTCAAACAGATGGACAAAAATTTCGAACACATGAATTGTGAAAGAGAAATTGAAGGTATATGCCAAATCCTTACGTAGAATATTATGTGTGAAGATTGGACCCACAAAGCAATTACTGTTGTATTTTTATCTTTTGTCTTAGAGTCAGAAACATTTAAATAAGAAGGGATAATGTGGCCTAATATGTTTATTTTGCAGAGAGGGGAAGAAGGACTTATAAAGGTCAAAAGACTTATCCAAGATAAACAGATGCTTTATCTGTTTAGAATTAGCACTAAAATCTCCTCATCCTTTGAAAAATACACGTATTTTTCAGGTTGCTAGTTGTGTGTTTTCAATGTGATATTTATTATAGATCTACCTCGGTTTACCCTTTAAGTATGCATTTGTGAGAAGTGTGAATGCACGTGATCATTAAAAATTATAGTTTTTATTGAATCAAAATAAAAGTAATAAAATTCATTAGTGTGTCATTCACAGTCATGTATGAAGACATACAATTAATAATAATGAATACTTACTTTTATTGAGAGCTTATATATTACCATGTATCAAGTGCCCTTCTAAGCATTACTCATATATTAATTCATTAATCCTCTTAAAGAACAGGTATATAAAGATAAGACAATAGTGACAAAACAATTATGTGTATTGGCCAGTATCACAATCTAGTAAGTAGCAGAGGATGATTTGAACCCTATCTTTCCCTGGAATCCAAGCAATTGACTTCTAGGCTGTTTTCTGCTTCAGATCAGACATGGTCCTCACCATCGAAACAGGTACATAAATGTGTGAACACAGCACAAGGCAACAAGTCCTAAAATTTAGATATTTGAGAATCCAGAAGAAGTAAATAGTATTCACTAGGCTTCTAAAAGTGGCCATAAACCAGCAGGGAGCTATGTATGCATTGTCATCTATAAACTTCGCAGGGCGTTAAGACCTATCACTTGACTCCCTCCTACAATAAGCTCACATATCCTCCTTGATTTCTTCTTCCATTGCGCCAACTTTGGTGTTGAATAAACATGCTGCTGGATCCTGCAGAGAATGTTTGTGGAGTATACCTTTTACTAACTCTTAGTCCTACAGATAACATTCACCAGTTAGGAGCTCTGACACTTAAAAACAAGAAGAGATTGGACTAACTCCGTTTCTCTCTGGATGTCTCTATGAGTTTCTTTCTCCTTTATTCCTCTTCAAAAATCCAATATATCATGTTTATTAAGAGATCTTGGCAGAAGATCAATAAACTCATATTATTGGGATTTTGATTTAGTGTTTAGTGACTTTGGAATCAATACTAGAGTATTCAAACACATATCAGAATTGATCTATAATATAGTTGAGGTTCTGGTAACATATTTGCCATGGGGTTGCTTTGAAATGTGTTCCTGAATTCTCCTACCAGAGAATGTCAATTTCTCCTGTATTTAAATTTGCCCATTGAAAATTACAAATCCCATGAAAACTTGAAATATATTATTGACACTATTTTTCATGACATAATATCATCTGTGTTTAAATAACAAAACCATAATATGGAAGAAAAAGCATTATTTACTTGCTTGTTCTTCTGCTCTTTTCTTTCCATCCCTGAATGGAATAGTGGAATGGTTAGCACTAATGAGCTAAACCAACAATTGAAATGGATATAAGAAATCCAGGCATCCCAAAGCAGACACAGCTTGCTGATTTTAGACTCAATGTGGCACATGAGAAAACAATCAGATGAATTTAATTTACACCTCTATTTTTGCATTTTATATTAAAATAGCACTATGATACAATGGAATGGCCATTTAAATCTTTCCTAGTTTTGCCACGAACAGGCTGTATGACTTTGAATACATTACTCAGCATGATTTTACATTATTTCCTTTTCTGTAAACAAAGAAGGTTGTAAATAGACTGGTTTCTTATTCTACTATCTTTAAGATTCTGAATCAAATAACATGGATAAATTTAATAAGGCTCTCAAGGTATTAAAGTACTTTTCAAGAGTACAACTTTGAGTCAAACAAACCTGGGTTGAAGGCCAACTTTGCCACTTCCTAACTGGGATCGTGGGTAACATACTTAGTATTTCTGAGCCACACATTCCTCATCTATGAAATAGTGAGCTCTTTACCCATCTCATTTGCTGTGTAGATTAAGGGAATGCACACAAAGCCATTTAACACAAGATCTGATGTAAAATCAATTCCAAATAAATGGTTATTTCTCTTTTCCCATAAACCCCACAACAGATTATTCCTCTTAGAAATCCAACCAGTAATAGAACCATATCAACCAAGAATTATATCATTAAATTTTATTTCCATTGACTAGAAAATACATTCTCTCTTTAACTTTTGGTTAAACTACTAATTCGATGATACCTGAAGCAAGGCATAATCAGCAGAGAACCAAAAATCTCTGCTGATAATCAGCATATCATGTGGATGATTAGTTTGGTTGGAATTTGCTTTTTGATGTTTTATTATGAAAATTTTAAATAAATAGAGGTGTTCAAGTAATTGTACAACAAACTCTCACGTAGCCATCATCTATACTCTGCCTTAAACTGTTAATTTATTTGTTGTATCACATTTCTATCTACTCATTGTTCCTCCATCCACCTGATTGGTATTTATTGCAAAATTAAAAGAAGTTACCTCCATTAAAATCCTGAGAATAAAAATAAAAACTAGAAATATGCTTCCCCTAGAACCAGACCAAAACATATACCAATGTTTCAGAACTCTTAAAAATAATGAGATGTTTCCTATTCCATAAAATTAGTAAGCAAATTTTTTACCTCTTTGATAGCTAAAATATTTATGATAACTATAAAGCAAGAATATTTAAAATAGTGGAACTGAAATACATTGTAAAATTAGACAGTTCAGCCATCATAGCAGAAGACACATATGTCCTTTATTTTTCTAACTTGAGAATAAAGCTAATTAATTATATATATTGTATTCTATAAAAATTAACTCCAAAAAGTATTCTTATATGAACTGAAAATACAGAGGCACCTGGGTGGCTCAGCCAGTTAAGCCTCTGACTCTTGATTTTCGCTCAGGTCATGATCTCATGGTTTGTGAGTTCGAGCCCCTCATCAGACTCTGCACTGACAGTGTGGAGCCTTCTTGCTATTGTCTCTCACTCCCAATCTCTCTCTGTTCCTCCCTCAGATGTGCATTTGTTCTCTCTCTCTCAAAATAAATAACTTAAAAAAAGAGAAAATAGCATCCTCCAAATGCCATATTTTGACACTTATGCAGCTCAAATATTAGATGAACAATATTTGGTTCAGGCAAACTTTTCTATGCCAAATTCAAATCCAAAGGAATATTTCTGTTTAATTATTCTACAATAATGCTGTCAAATGAGCACTGTTAATGAAGATCCCAGTGGTCACTTTGTTAAGGCACATAGTTGACCCTGGAACTCTCCATATTTCAGTTGGTTACAGCAAAAAACCTGCTTTGCAGCATTGTGAATATTTCTTTAGGAATGAAATATCCAAGGGCATTTATATGTTAGTTTAAACTATCTCTGTGTGCAAACTTTTTCTGTACACTATTTCTATGCAAGCTCTGCCCATCTACAAATGTGATCTTTTAGATTCTGAGCTCTTTCTCCAGGTAGTTTCAGTTTCATGGGATCCATTCTTCTCTCCCTCGTTGTGGCACTGCTGGTACCATTTCTTGCTCCCTTAGGCAAGTTCTATCATAATAAAGAGCAGCCTGTGTTTCTCCAGAAATGCTCATCCATTTCTCCTTGGGATTGTCTGCCCTGCAGAGATAGTATGTTCTATAGAAATAACAGAAGCCCTTGGGCCAGTTATTCAAAGAATATTCACCAAGTGCCTGCAGGGTATCAGGCACTGTTCAAGGTGCAAGGGTTACAGTGGAGTGAGATGCATCCCTTGTCTTTACAGAGCATACTTTCATTCAAATGGGATTGAAAAAAGAAGTCTACAAAATGGCTAAGATAATTTCTGGTCCTGATAAGAGCAATGAAGAACATAAAGCAGTGTGATAGGGGTAATGGAGGAAGCTCTTTAGGGTATCAGAAAAGACCTTTCTGAGTAGCTAACGGTTGAATTTTTATCTGAATGATGAGAAAAATGGTTGTGGGCACATCGAGGAAAAGCCACTTCTCAAGCAGTTGAGGAGGAGATAACTGGAGGCATTTAGGTCTCAGGACAGTAAGGAGGGATCTAGTGCACAGAGTGGAGAGGTTGTCTTAGGCAGGGGCAGTGACTTACTCCACTGAAACAGGAGGGAGGCAGGTGTGGGCACTGACTCTGGGTGGTATGACAATAAAGGCATTCTGGATGAAGCATGAGGTGCAGGCAACATTTGATGGTGAGAGGAGGTGAGGTACTGGATATTCTAGAAGGGAGAGAAGGAGAAGTGACTAGGGCAGCATGGAAAGAGTGTATGGCTTTGCTAAATGCCTGCTTCATACTTGTGGTCTTAAGCTTAATATGTATTCAGTTATCCTGGTTGTGTGACTCTTCTCAGACTATTTCAGTTGCTCTGGGGAGGGGGGTGGTATGGACTAAGTAGATGTTTGGAAATTCCAGACAAGTATGACTGTGGGAAAGAGGAGGAACAGAAGAAAGGATGTTGGTGGGGCAGTGGTTATTGAGGAGGATCATGGAAGCTAAGCTTGTTAAGAAAGGGAGGAAGAACATGTGAGGGTGACAAATGATGGAAAATGGTAGAAGGAATGAACTAAATTAGTTATAGGTGAGAACTTGAGTAAGTTCGCTGAAATTAGTAGAAAGTGATGTTGAGATGTGAGATATTTAAAGTGGAGATATTGTAGGTGGTGACAATAATTCAAATGATAGTAACCGTTATTGCTTACTTACAATGTGCCAGGCAAAATGCCAGGAGGTTCAGAGTCATGAGTTCATTCAAACTACACAGCAGTTCTCAGAGTCAGGAAGCACAGATGCAGCCATTTTACAGAAGAAACTACAGAAGAAACTACAGAACAAAAAGTAAGCAACTTGTTGAAGTCATGTAAGTAGAAAGTGGCTGGGCCATGTTACAAAAAGATAACCACATTTAGAGTGAGGCAATGTGAGTTGATGTCCCGGGTAGAGAAAAGATTATTGGAGCAAAGGAGAACGTGGTCAGAAAAGCCAGGATGAAAGATAAATCACTGTGTGGACTGCAAAGATGGAGTTATGACAGGGATAGTAGCAATGGAAAGAAAGATGGCCACAGAATCAAATTCATCAGTACTAGGTCGAGTAACCAAGAGGTTGACAAATGATAGCACCAAGAGGAGTAATGGGTGTAAACTTCTGATCACCTATGTCGCAAGCCATACGGAGGCTTTGAAGAACGAAGAAGAGGTGGTTTAGAGGCAGCAGTGAGGACCAAGGAAAGCCTAATACACCTCCAGAGCCTCAAGTATTTGGGAATGTATATGTTAACTATGTTCTCTTATTTTCTGTGTTCTTGATGGTCTGGCAGCTGGGGCCTCACTGACTAGGGAGAGACCCAATGTGGCTAACCAGTTCTTACAGAGAGCAAACTTGCCCAGGGGTGTGCCTTTCATATACAAACTATTGAATGCAGCTCTTCCCCTCCATCCACTACCCAGCCTGGCTTTTGTACTCCAACAGTATAGCTACTCTGAGTAAAGAGCCAGACAAATAGATCTAAGAAAGGCTTAGTCCAGAATCAGAAAGAGCAGTATCCAAAACATAGCACAAGTTCATGTGCCTCAAGCACATGACTGCTGGCATACCATGCCCAAAGACTTCATCTACAGAGATGTTAAGAAAGAGCATTTAAAAGATGTGCGGCACTGAAAAGATGAGTTACACTCAAAGTTACTGTGCTCCTTCTTTTTTGGGTTCCCTTTGACGAGCATTGAAAGGGCACAAGCATAAGCTGACTCCGAAGGGGACCCTCTGCCTCTTGCATCCTTGTTCCATTTCCACACATGCCACAGGCTTTATGTCATGCCACCAGTTATAAGTCAAAGATGAAATAGTTTTCCCTCAGGAAGCTATTGATATTCTTGTTAAAATTTATTTAGCATTTGCACTTATACAAAGCATTTCATCATATATTACCTGAAGAATGATGCCAATAACAGTATAAATGACAGTAACAGAAGCAGAAAGATACTTGGTCACAAAGGCAGAATTCTATGGTTTGCATTATAGCTTTGCCACTTAGGAGATTGTGGTGCTTGGGAACGTTCTTTAACCCCTCTGGGCTCTGATTCCTATGAGATGCATGATCCTATTCCTCAAAGCTTTATGCTGTAAGTATCGACATAAATAATGGATAAGAAGAAATCTTTAAATTTCCTAGTACATCACAGGGGTTTTAAAATGTATATTGTTTGTGCATGCATATACAGATGTATTAATACATATAATTTTGAAATATAAATTGTTGAATGTGAAAATACCCTAATTATTACCAGTCACTGAAGCTTAATGATTTCTAAGCAGTCTTGAATGATGTCACTATTGGTATTTTCTTTTCCAGTGGTACAGCTATCAGCTTATTTGAATATACAAAGTAACATATAGAACAGGGGTTAAAAAAAAAAGGAAAATATTTACTTGTGCCAATAAAGTAAAAAAGCAAACAAACAAGTTAGTTTGAAGAAGATATAAATGGAGATCTAAAAACCCAGAAGATAAAAAATGAAGTGAATACAGAAAATTCTGAATCCTGAGAAAATTCATGGAAAAAACCCAAACAAATAGAATATTTATGGCAAAGAATGGAAGGAAGGAATTGCATACACCAGAAAGACAAGACCACAAAGCAGCCTGGCACCATGAAAGGAGAAAGCATGTCTAAGAGAAATGGAATAAAGCCAGTGAAGATGGGAATCATCAAGGAAAAACTGCTGGAATAGAATCATTGGGTAGGAAATCAAAAGCCAGTGAAAGCCAGTTCAGAACAAGTATTAGAAGTAAAAACATTTTTTAAATATTGTCCTTAGTAAAATGCCTTAAAACTGGATATTAATTAAAAAAATACCTAGATTGTCAAATGGTCTCTTTCTTCTTAAAGAAATTATATAGAGCCTCAATGTACTTGAATGCGCCAGGATGAAAAGTAGGGCATAGTGGTCATCAACAAACACTTTAATCATCTGATGTTTGACTCTCCTGAGGTCAGAGTTTCATCAATTTTTAAATTTAGTTTGATAATTTGGATGTAATTGGGGTATGGTGAATTAGTTTAGATGAAGTTTGCATGTTCATATTAAACATAGTTGCCAATGATTTCAAAAGTCCTTGACTGCCAAGATGAGATGCCTTCACATTTTCCCTGGCAAGGCTTTTCCTGGGTTTATCCTTCTTCATAGACATAAAGCTGAGATGGAGCCAAACATGTCAGATATTTATATCCCTTCGCTCTTTCCATGCCATATTTAATCACTAGTCTTAGTTAAATTGCTAGATGAATTTATTTCAGGTAAGATGCAGTGATGGATGGCTGGTCCAAAGGGCCATTCGTTGAAAATGTCTCTTACATGACGTCAGAAAGCACTTTGATAAATGATAGATTCTTAGGAGGACATTCATTCCAGGCTCTTTGTAGCTTTTTCCCTAATTCCCACTCATCTTTCAAGTCTAAGTTTAAATATCACTTTATCCATGAAGGTTTTCCAAACCCCCTCAGCTATGTTAGGAGAGCCCGTTTTCTGCTTCCTTAGCCCCTGATTTCTTAGTAACACACACATCATTCTTCTAATGACCTATCAGTGCAGTACTTCCCAGCCCAATCATAAGATCCTATGACTTGCTCAGTGCTGAAGCCTCGATATCTAACACAAAAGCTTGGAACATAGTCAGCGCTTAATGAGTACTAGCCTGGCATACAAACTGGTAAATGACTATGTAAATAAAATGAATAGAATCTGAAGAAAAATTTGATAACAGTATGAACCACAAGGAAAACTTTCCATGTTCTTTTAGTCCCTGGAACTGTCCAGAAGTACCGTGAAGCTGGTAAGGTAGGCAATATTATGTCAATCTTACACATAGAGACTTGATCATTGTCATATGATCATAGACTTCCTACCTTTATGACAAGGAAAACATTCATCTCATGGAATTCATGTTAGTTCATTTGGATATATGATGACTATAAAGCTACACATTGGCAATTTTATTTGATTTCTAACCTAAGAAAATTACTTATCAGGCCTTCATTATTGCTTTACTTTCTAAGTTCAGTGTGAGGTCAGATCAAGCATGTTGTCTTCCAAGGAGCACACTAAAGAAGAGTAGGCCAAGCTTTCAGTAATGCTGAAGAATTTTGAGAAAATTTTACATTGATACAAAGGGCCAATGTGGAAAAGACTTGGACAAAACCAGAGTTTTGTCTTTGAACATGGATGATGAAGAAAATTGAAGGGAGGGACAGCAGTCATTGTTACAAACCAGGAGGCCAATTCTATTACCCATAAATCTTGACAGATGCTGGAATTTTCAGTCACAAAAAATATCTGAATATCTGGTAGAAATCATCTAATGGCCCCTTTACTGCCTGTAGAACAAGTTCTTTGCACCAGATACAAGATCTTTCCCAGTCTCCCTAGAACCCACCTTCCCCTTCTCATAATCCATCCAAGCACCCTGCACTATGATCACGTTACCTCAAAACAACACGCACTTCTCCATTCTGGGCCTTTGCAAGATGTTCTCATTCTTCCTAAAAGTTCTTTTTTGTGACACTTTTTTTTTTGGTATGCTTAGATTCCCATACAGAATATTACCAGTTGGGTGGTTTGAAAACAGGAATTTATTTTACCATGGTTCAGGAAGTTTGAAATCCAAGATTAAGGTACCATCAGAGTTGGTTTCTGGTGAGTGCTCTCTTCTCAGCTTGCAGAAGGCACTTTCTCTGTGCATCTTCAAATGGTCTTTCCTCTGAGCACATGAGAAGAGAAAGAGATCTCTGATATTCCTTCCTCTTCTTGTAAGAAAGCCAG
Source organism: Panthera onca (assembly GCF_046562875.1). Lineage (NCBI taxonomy): Eukaryota > Metazoa > Chordata > Mammalia > Carnivora > Felidae > Panthera > Panthera onca. The sequence goes on along the minus strand of NC_138355.1, from coordinate 11,905,622 downwards.
TACTACCAGATTAGGTCCTCACCCTTTACCCCACTTAAACTTATTTACTTACCCCAAAACCTGTTTCCAAAGAGAGTTACATTGAGTAGTAGGGCTTCAGCATGTGAATTTTGGTGGGAGGAAAGGGGGCAGAAAAGGGACAGAATTCAGTCCAGAACACCTCTCCAGGGAAATTCTTACCCATCTTTTAAGATTCACACTGAATACTTAGGTACTAAGGGAATACAATAATCTAGGATTATTGGAGAGGGGAAACTTTAAATTGATTTCTAAAGGATGCGACACATTGTTCAGAGGGAAGAAAAGAAACTTAAGGAGGATAATCAATGAAACAATGAGGCAAAAATCAATGTGTCATGAAAGAAAAGGGAAAAGACTGTGGCAGAGAGGTGCATGCTCAAATAAAGAAGCAATATCGATTAGTCACCAGACTTCGTAACAGACAAACTGAAAGAGACTGAACCCACCAGGGAATGACATACTCTAAAATATAAATCTCTCTTGGTACTCTCAATGTTAGTTAGCAAGTCTTGAAGAACCTGATAGCACCAGAGCTTACGGGTGCTTACGGACTTTCAGTGAAGAAAATGTTTCCCTTCTTCCTTGGAAAGTCACTTGCAACTTCCTAGGATGGAGATAATTACTAGTAATACTGAATGACCAAGCACATACAAATCTCTGTTTTTAAATCTAAAGATGCTATATCACTGCTTAGAAACACAGAGCAAGAAGTTTCAAGAACAGACGTGTAATATCTACACACCTTCCTCCCTTCTCCCTGCTCGATGCACAAAAATGCTACTTCATTTCTTTGTGGACTTGGGAGTCCCAGTCAAGGTCACTCCTGTGGGTGGAAGGTCTTTGGTGAAAGGCTAAATGAGAGAGGTCAGCATCTGGCATGAATGCTAGTTGTTATATATCGACCAGAAGGTTCTTCATCTCTTCGGCTAAAATGAATTATGTTCACAGGATTAGAAAATCCCCTGAACGAACCAATAAAGCAATTTCCAGAAGAAAGAGGTTATCTGAAAGAGTTTCTTCTTGGAAATTTTTCTATCCTTAGAACAGACAAAACAAGTTTCACTTAATGGTCTCTTGAATAAAACGAACAACAACAAAAAAAGAGATAAATTTTAAAAGGCAACATATCCATTCCATTTCGTTCCAGACAGGCTTTTACTAAAAACATTGATCATGAAGGCACCAGCCTTAGTTTTCTAAACTTCAGAATTTAAAATAAACAGCTATCAGTCTCCTTTCCTACTGAGGGAGGTTAAATAGCACATTCTTTCCCACTAAACCAGAAGCAACATAATGCAGAAATTTTACTGACAGTTTTAAAGTGAATTACTGGATACAAAAATAACAGTAACAGTCCCACAGCGTAGCTAACCAATCAAATGCTTTGCATGATAAAAATACAAACATGGCCAAATCCTAGATTTAAAAGAAATAATATTTAGATGCTATTAGGATTTCCATTTCATAAAGTAAATCCAGCATACGAGCTGCTGTCTTCAGCAACTGAAGCTTTTCTCTACAGCTATTACTACATATCTATACAGGGTCAGGCTCTCATTATTCATGCTTAAATCATTGCCTTTTCATTCCATTCTGGAATCTCACCTTCAACTTTTCTTCACTTCCATTCTTTACTGTACTAATCAACATTGAACGTCTTTATTTCCCCCGGCTTTATTGAGATATAATTGACACATAACATTGTGTAAATATAAAGTGCACAATGGGTTGATTACTTTGAATTACAAGTATGGATGTTAAGACTCTTTATTTTTTTAAATATTTTTTTCAACGTTTTTTATTTATTTTTGGGACAGAGAGAGACATAGCATGAACGGGGAAGGGGCAGAGAGAGAGGGAGACACAGAATCGGAAACAGGCTCCAGGCTCTGAGCCATCAGCCCAGAGCCTGACGCGGGGCTCGAACTCACGGACGGCGAGATCGTGACCTGGCTGAAGTCGGACGCTTAACCGACTGCGCCACCCAGGCGCCCCAAGACTCTTTATATTCTACTCCCATGCTACCGATCACCTTCACTCTTGCCCTAAAGTCTTCATGCCATAGTCTTTCTTGCATCCAGGGTACACCCAAGCTGCACCTGAAACACCAGTTTCTTACCCAGGCCTCTCCCTGAAACATCAATGCTGTAAGGCTCAGCACTGCTCTGCATCTGCCCTCAAGTCTTTCCTAAGAAACACAGCTGGTCTTAACAGCTTATTTCTCTTACTTCTTTTGCAACTGCTACTTACCCCTTTACTCTTGTATTTTACTCAGTGTCAATACATTATCCTCTCATTTTATGCTTCTATGTTTGTCATTCTAGTTAGGGCTTTAAGAGCCCTGTTGATTTCAAAATAGTCCCCTTGCCCCAGCCAGTAATAAATATAGAATCTACATTCTAAATGACAATTGGCTGGTTGACTCTGGTTCAGCTGAGACCTCCAAAGCCCTTATTGTCCACTATTCTCAAACTTCACTGAGAGATAACAAATAACAAGACAAACTAATCAAATTTTCTTGCCGCACTTTCCCTATCATTCTCTAAAACAAATTTTAATAAGACAAATTAATATAAGAGAGGAACAACAGTGCACAATAGGAATACTGAGGAAGAGATGAACTCTCTGCATTCAGTGTTCCAGGATACGTTAATTTATGACTGTTGAAATATAGCAACAGACCTTAGTCTTTAGAGAAATTTTAATGTTGTGGTTTTGGAGTAGAGATTCCACCTCCAACAGCTCTGAGACAGTTTGTATTATTATATACTCTCTCTTCACCCTTCTTCCTGCCATATTCCTCTCTCTTGCTGCTCTCCTCCATCAGGGCCCTGATCTGTAGCCTTCTGCTACATGGCACTCTACCGCTAGTTCAGGGGCTCTACCTCCAACGTTCTCTGACCCCTAAGGGCTTTAAGGAATCACAGAAGTGCCTTGCTTACACGAAGGGCAGGTACAGGGCTTTTGAAGGACTGTTTTCACAGTCTTATTGAAAAGGAATCAAGCATGGTGCCAATCGACAGTGTGCTAAGCATCTCTACACAGCTGAGTTTGACAATATTGACAAAAGAGACTCTATTGGATCTAGATTTCCCAACCCATCTGTGGATAATGTAGCTGATGTCAGAAAATTGTGTCAGCATCAACATGATTTGGTTGGGATATACATTAACTTGTATACAGAGAGATATTGTAGTCTAGTAGCAAATATCACTGCCCTCCTTCAAATCACATCAATCCATCTATCCATTTGCAGTCTACACTATATCACCCATGTGTCAACATCACTGAAGTCATCATGATTTCTCATTCTTCCCACTAAGTTTCTGAATTCTTCTGGAGAACTAAAAGATGTTCTCCTTGGCCCTCCAAAAAGCCATACTAAGTGGACCTCTGTATAAGCTGCTATTTAAACACACTTCTCTCACTCCAGGCTTGCTTTATCACTTTCTTTCATCTCCCAAACAGCTTCTGAATCCAAACTTTGTCCAGATAATTTTTAGTTTAAATAAAAGATAAGTGATTACTTACTCTCATGCAATCTGCTACATATTGAATGTTTGGATCCCTAAAATTCCCATGTTGAAACCCAGTCCCCAATATGATGGTATTTTGTGGGAAGACTTTGGGAAGTGATTAGAGTCATGAGGGCAGCCCTCATGAGTGGGATTAGTTTCCTTATAAAAGAGATCCCAGATAGCTTCCTTCCCCTCGGCTATGTGAAGACACAGTGAGAAGACAACCAGGAAGTAGCTTCTCATCAGACATTGGATCTGCCGGAGCCTTGATCTTAGACTTCTCAGCCTTCAGAACAATGAGAAATATATGTCTGTTGTTTATAAGCCCCCCAGGTTATAATATTCTGTTATAGGAGCCCAAACAAAGACATAATACCATCCTGTCTCAATGTGGATTAGCCTTTCTTTTTTTTTCAATTAAATATTCTTTTGTTTAGATATAATTACATTTATTCATTTTGTTTAGTGATGTGTTGGTAGAGTTTATAGTAATCTCATCTGTTTCTATATCAGTACCCTGTCTTAAGTTATCCATATCTTCATAGCAAGAAGGGATGCTGTAACATAGCCTAAAAAACTACTGAGGGCCAGGCACTGTGCTAGCTGCTTTCACATGCATTATTACCTTAGTTTCCATTGAGTAGGACTATTTCATTTTCTTTACACTGTGCAATCTGTAGTAAATCACCAAAAACAGATGTGTACCCAATCATTCTGCGGTGTAGAAGGAAGATGACGTGGTTAGGATGATATACTTTATCAAAGCAAAACTACCAACAACAGCAGCCAAAACACAGCAAGAGATGATATCATTTCTCTGGAAATACCATGCCTCCCAGAATGGAAAAAGCAACTTCAGAGAGAAAAAGAAAAATCCTTTTAAGTCATTTAAGCTGTGAGTGTCCTCAGGACATACTATTTTCTTGTGACATGATAGGCTGACAGAAGCTGTGAGCCCTCACTTTGTTCTATACTTCTCACTGCCTTGAACAAAAGATTGAAAGGGGCTTGCACAGGATTCAATTGCACAAGGGCTGGGTACCCTGAGAGCCCTCTGCCTTCGTGCTTCAAGGTTAACAGAGAAACAGTTTCCCCCAAAGGCTTTCCAAACAGAATTATTTAGGTCTTTTACACCTTTCAACATGTCTTTCTTCTCCTTCACCTCTACCTCCTCCCCCACTACCCTATTCACTCCTTCCTCTAAAGTTGGCTATAAAAGACTTTGCATCTTGGTTTAGGGTTGGAGTCACATCAATTCCAAACTCAGCAGGCAGGCTCCAAGCCTGTCTACTTCCAAGGGGAGGCTGTCAGAAGCAAGGCTGCCTCTGTGACGAAGACCAGTGCAGGAGGGGAAGCCACATATTTCAGACCCGGAGGGGGAAGTGCTGGCCCCGTTGTGACGGATGACAAGATGCCACAGGCTGTGAAACAACACCAACCCAGTGGGAGCTGCACCCTGCTGCTTGGAGATGGCTGTGCACATTTTGGCTGGACTTCGTTTCTCCTCTTCTGTAGACACTGAAGCCTGTGATTAATAGTGGGTTCCAGGGGTTTGAAAGTTATGCAAGTTCTCTGTGGTCTCCAGGGAAACTGGTGCCAATTCAATTAAACCTATCACATGGTATTGAACCTCTACTAGGCACTTGTAAGCGAGCGAGGTTTTTGGGGGGAAGGAAGACACAAAGAAGTAAATGATGTCATCTCTAACTCTCAGGGTTGCTGTGCAGATTAGAGATTGTATCTTTAAATTGCATGATACGTAACAGGCACTTAGTGAAAGAGAGCTTTGGGAATTGGAATGGTGATTATGCTTATTTACTCTTAGGTGTGGAGGAAAATGTTGCTGTCCACTTTACAAAATGTATAGGTAGAGAGAGGGATAAAAGGTAGGAAATGTTTCCCTTCTAAAGCGTGTGTGTGTGTGTGTGTGTGTGTGTGTGTGTGTGTAATCATTTGTACCTTAATGAAAAGTTTTTCCAGAGACCCCAATGGACAGATAACAAGCAACGTGGGGGTGGAGGCATGATAGAATTGATTACAGCCAACTGCAGTAGTTGTGATCCTTGATTTGAAATTAAACAGAATGCGGCACCTGGTTGGCTCAGTTGGTTGAATGTCCCACTCTTGATTTCAGCTCAGGTCATGATCCCAGGGTTGTGGGATCAAGTCCCACATTGGGTTCTGTGCTGAGCATGGAGCCTGCTTAATATCTCTCTCTCTCTGTCTCTCTCTCTCAAAATAAAATTCAATTAAAATTTTTTTAAAAAAGGAAAATTAAACAGAAATGGCTTCTGGATTGTGTCCAAGTTATGTCACTTCTTTGAGGCTCAGTTACCTCAACTGTGAAAGGAGAAATAACAGTACCTTGTAGTGCTGTGGTGAGAATCTAAATGAGAAAAAAGCTGTTAGGGTAGCACTCTGCCTGCCAAGCTGCAATTACTCTAGCAGTAACGCACCCAAGGGTTGGACCAGAGGGGAAAAGAAAAGGCTAGTTGAAGAGGCAGTAGATAGAGAAATAGAGAGACCTTGTGTTCAAAAGCTCAGTAGGCTACTAGTTCATTCAGCAGTCTTGGACAGTTGGCATCACCTCTCTGGCTGTCAGTTTCCCCATTCTGGAAATATAATTAGAAGCATGTTAGTGTCCTTTCACCTCCAGTGCTCTGGGATTCTTTGAGATGATTTCACCTTCCCTAGAATTCTCCTCTCCAACCAAGTATAGATGGAGGTACTGGCAAAATGTTCAGGCTTTCACTCATTCTCTAACCCTAATGAAGAGTTAGCTCTGTTTTCCTGAGGGGAAGAAAAGGCTAGAATCTTTCTTAATCTCACATTCTGCTGTGTGACCAGGCACATATTATTATTATTCTTTGCTGTCTCTGCATATTATTAAATAGATGCCAAATTCAACTTGGCATTTCAAAAAAAAAAAAAAGCTTTCAGAAATGCAGACTGCTTTGGGATGTAAGATTTTTATGCAAATATAAAACATTAATACATTTAAAATTTAGAGCACTTTAGTCTCCAGGAGAGAAAAGAGTTTATTTTTAGATACTTAATTCAGTGCTTATTTAATAAGTATTTAATAAATATGAGGCAAATTATTTAACCTCTTCCTTTTTGTGTAAAACTAAGGTACCAAGCCTGAAACAGTCTTCTTGAGAACTTGGGGCTGAATGAGGATAGAATTAGCTTTTTCTACCACCTAGTTGTGAGGAGTGGGCTTCCATTCAATGGCCTCATGTTAAAACTAGCTGTGGAGTGTGGAGGATGAGGTTCCTACTACCGATGGGTTCACCTGTTACCATAGTAACCACACATAGTTTTGTTTTCTTCTTCTTCACCATCACCTTTATGGAATAGCTTTTTGGTGTAAGTTATTAAACTAAACCCCAGAAATGTAGCAATTGGTCTTCCCAAAGATAGGTGAACACAGAGTAAACAAATCTGAAGAAAACCGATTCTTTCCTTGAAGTGGGTGGAGGTCTGGAGCAAAAATTAAATTGAGAGAAAACAGGAAACTTCTTGTGCCCTATGAGACACCCTGCCGCCCATTGTGATGCTCATTACAAATGCAAGCTGCTGGACCCAATGTGTGTGTGTCTGTGTGTGTGTGTGTGTGTGTGTGTGTGCGCGCGCATGTGTATGTGTGTGTGGCATTGGGGGAGGGGTGAGGTATGCATAAACTCTGAAAATTGGGTTTGCGTTTCATAAAGTCCACATAAAAATGAACCTTAGGGGAACTGGTAATCAGAGACTGGTGTTCTTATGTAACATGGACATTTTGCTTTTAAATAATATTATTAATACACTTGGCTGCTTTAAAAATAATATATATTCATTATTGAAAGTTTGGATAAAATAGAGAAGAAAAAGACACTGGATAATCCCAGGATCTCCAAGTAACATTTTTCACTGATGGACTTCTGACATGATACATATATGTATTTCAGATTACAGTTACATAGTAGTTAAATATAATGCGTATATCTAATGTGTATATTTAAATTTACATTATGAGTGGGTTTTTTTTTTGCTACTTTATATTCTGCTTTAACAAATCTAATAGCAAGTTGTGAACATTTACATGGCCACCAAATATTCTATTGTAATTTGGTCAGCAAACTTTTTCTGTTAAAGGCAATACAATAAATGTTTTACTTTTTGAGTCACAAGGTATCTGTTGCAACTACTCAACTCTGCAGTTGTTCAGAGTAAACAACCCCAGACAGACAATATGTAAATGAATGAGCTCGGCTGCTTTCCAGTAAAACATTATTTACACAAACAGGTAGCAGGCTGGGTTCGAACTTCTCCAATAGAACAGCATTTTAAATGACAGCATACTTTATTCTGGGGATGTACTCAAATAAAAAGAAAAGTCATAATTGTGTGCTGTTGAGCATTACACCTTGTCAGCATAGTGGTAATGTGTATTTTCTTTTCTTTCTTTCTTTCTTTCGTTTTCTTTTTTCTTTTTTTTTTTTTTTTTTTTTTTTTTGTAAATCAAACTCATGTGTCTATAAGATTCTTTCTTTGGAAAGAGAGATTTTAGGAGAAGAGCTGTGTAAGAGCTTGTGATACATACTAAAAGAAACTTTGGAAAGTTTATGGCAATTCCTGTGTAGACAGCTAGGGGTGACAGAGTGTGGAGCATTTTTTAAGATGAAAGAGGTTTACCATGACTAGATGCTAGAGCTCAACAAGGGAAATGACAATGAAATTGATCAGCCATCATTCTTGCTGCAAATATATTTTTCAAAATGTTTATTTATTTTGAGAGAGAGAGAGAACATGAGCCCATGAGTGGGGGAGGGGCAGAGAGAGAGAGAGAGAGAGAGAGAGAGAGAGAGAGAATCCCAAGCAGGCTCCATGCTGTCAGGGAACTCAGGGCTCTATCTCACGATGTGAGATCGTGATCTGAGCCAAAATCAAGAGTCAGACCCTTAACCGACTAAGCCACTCAAGCACCCCTTTGTTGCAAAATTGATTTGTAGTGTTTTTTCTATACAGGAAGCTTAAACATTTTATCCAGCTAAATTCACCCATCTTGTTCATTCTTAATTTATGTTAAGAACTAAGAAAGTTTGGGGCGCCTGGGTGGCTCAGTCGGTTAAGTGTCCAACTTCAGCTCAGGTCATGATCTCACACACCATGAGTTCAAGCCCCGCCTCGGGCTCAGGGCTGACAGCTCAGAGCCTGGAGCCTGCTTCAGATTTTGTGTCTCCCCCTCTCTGTGCCCCTCCTCTGCTCATGCTCTGTCTCTGTCTCAACAGTAAAAATAAAAATATTTAAAAAAATTAAAAAAAGAATTAAGAAAGTTTTTCAGCTCTTGATATTGAAAAATATTCTCTTAAATTTCTCCAAAATGCCTCTTTGATATTCATTTTTCTGTTAAAAACTTGAATGCATCAGCAATTGACTTTGTGGTCGGTGTTGAAGGTCAAACTTTCTTCCTTTCATTTCTTTTTTTGCTTTCTCCCTGCTGTTTTTTTTTCTTGCATTCTGCTTGCCTTCCTTTCTTCTTTGTCTTTCCTTCTTTCTTTCCCTTTCCTTCCTTCTTTCTAATAGTTAGGCAGTAAGAACACACCAATTATTCTATGATCCATAGTTTTTCTATGTATCAGCAGTGTTATTTTGTCATTTAACACTATATTAAAAATCCATGTTTTTTTTTTCTGATCAATCTATGCTTTCCCATTACTTTCTGCCTGTCCCTGAGTCACTGTAATATTGAACACTGTTTTGATAATCATGACTTTATTATGTCTCTTAATACATGCCAACCTTTGTTTTTTTAAAGCTATCATTTATTCTTCTAGAGCTTTAGAAAAATTAAGTTTATGAAGAAAATCAGAATTTTATAGCAATTATATTATTTTATAGATTGATTAGAAAAGAATCAACGTATTTCCAGTATTAATTCATCCCATCCAGTCCGTAAAGTATCTCTTAATTTATTAAAGTCACCTTTTAGTGCCTTGGCAATATCTTCTACTTTATCTCTACAAGTTGCACGTATGTTTTATTAAATTTATTCCATTCAATTTTTGTGTGTTTTAGTACTATTGTGGATTGTATCACCTTCTCTTACAATATTCCATTTTTCTATTGTAGCAGATATAAAGAAAAACATTGAGATTTTAGTATAATTGTAATTAGTCAGCTTACCCAACTCTCTGTTGTTTGTTACAATAGTGTTTCAGCTGATTTTCTGTTACATTTCATCTCCTTTATATATGAGCATTTTCCTTTTTTTCTCTCATTGCCTTGTTTAGTGCTTTCAGGAAAATACTAAAAAAGTGTTAATAGCAAAAATCTTTATATTCTTCCTCATATATTTAGATCAATTCTATTTTTTTGGCTAATATGAAATTGCCTATTATTTGATACTCATATGCTTTACCATATGAAGAAAATACCCTTCTCTTAATAGTTTATGAAGAGATATTTTGAAACTAAAAACTGATAGATTTTGTCAAAAGAATTTTTTCCATCTTTCAAAGTGATTATGTGGTTTATCTGCTTTAATTCATTGGTATTGAACCATCATTGTATTTTTAATTAAATTACTCTGGTATTATTCTTTTATTATGGTATGTAAGGCAGATGTTTGCATCTTTATTCATAAATAATATCTTAATTCTTGCAAATTGGAATAAAGTTAAAATGTCTCTTCCTCCTACTATATTATAAATATATATAATAATATACATATTACACAATTATGTACATTATAATTACACACATATGTATTATATATTTAATGGCCCTATTCTTATTTTTAAAAATTTATGTATTTCTTTAAGAAGGATAATATTAAATACTTATGACAACTTCATTTCTCCCCAGTAAATCCTCCAAATCAGTTATAGCCTGGCCTTTCTTGCTGAGAAAACATTTGAAATAGAATTTCTTTTCCTTTAATCCAAATGCATGAGATTTTTGTATTATCTTCATTTTACAAGTGAAAAAAAAAGAATTTTGCGCTGTTTTTCCACAAATAAGTGTTGTTGTTGTTGACTTTTGCATCCAAGATTTTCCCATTCCACATCCACTTTCTGCCATCCAAAACCACCTAGACATTTCTGCTGGTTTGTCTTCTGCCATATATAATCCAGACCTTCTTTTTTTTTTTTTTTTTAATTGTCATATCTATTTTGGGTCTTCTATTTTACATATCTCTACACTGGTGTAGTGGCTTTCATTCAAACAATCATACCAAGCACTGCTTTCTGGGTAGGGGAGAGAGACATAGTCATCTTGCCTTCAGAACACATGTAGAAGGATATTTATCCACACAATAATAACTAAATTATAAAGGCTTTTCTAATTCCTCCTCCTTTACCTATCCCTGTTCTCCAAGACAGGAAGGGAAACTCTCGAATATGTGGGATTTGTGTTCTTCACCGCCCCCCTTGCTCATGCTCTTCCCCACCCCACAACTCCCCAACCTCTCAGTGTGACCCTCATTAATTGCTCTGACCTCACAACAGCCCTCATTTGTTCCCCAGAGTATCGCCTCAGATCTGTACATCACTTTGATTACTTCCACATCTGGGATTCGTCACACGCTTGTGTTAACCATGACCATGTGCAGAATTACCCAGCAGGATTTAGGAGACACTCAGTCAGAAAAATCATCCCTACTAAGAACAACATCTGGAGAAAATTAAGGGAAGATATTTTTCCATTGAGAATCCTTTGGAAATATATTTATGATGTAGAGACAGACAGACACTAGCACACAGGCAAAAACGGATGCTGTGTCTTCTGTCCTGACGGATAAGGAAGAGCACTACTTCTTCAGAAGATTCCTGAATTAATTATGCACCATAAATGCAAATGTCTGGCAAATTCACAAATAAACAAGGGATTTTCTCATAAAGTCTTGTTTAGAACCAGGCGTCACTCCCAATAGAAATGTCTCCATGGAGTTTTTTGATACCATGTGTGTGAACAAATAAAGATTTTATAAAAGGGAGGAGGGAAGTGGGCCACATTTTCCTGAGTTGGATCATTGAACATCTCCAACTATTTTCCAAAGCTTTGGGGTTGGCAAAAGCCAAAGTTGGCTTCGCCAAGCATTTTTCCCTTAATTTTTAAATCCATGTGCATTAAGGGAAATTTAATCCGTATGTTTCTGATTCATTTACACTTAACTCATCAAAATATTGTTTTGTAAGAGTCATTTGGCCCTCAGAAGGACTTAGGAGCCCTCTTAGCAGCACACAAACTCTCTCTTTCTCTCTCTCTCTCTCTCTCTCTCTCTCTCTCACACACACACACACACACACACACACACACACACACACGAGATCACAAGGGTACTCACACATATCCTTGGTTCCTTAGAATCAAGTGTCATTACTCTCCCTGAACCCACATCTAAATGGCTTTGTCTTGGTAAATGATGGCCATTTAATGTGTTTTAGGCTGGAAAAAGTTTTATTTTCTACTCTTCTGAGTATATTTGGAATGAATCATTTCAGGAGTCCCTACTTCAGGTGTAGGCTGTATTCTGCCTCTGGATGAGTGGCTCCTTTAAGGACCTAATGTTAGGCAGCTTAGACCTTCCTGTGTTACTTTAGTGAAATATATAATAAAAAATGCATTAATTTTTAAAACGTGGATTACAGTCAGTTTAGAGGAGATCAATGATGATGGTGAAGATTTAAGGAAAGATAGACAAGAGTACCTCCATGGAGCCTGGGGTTGAGGAAAGCCAAGTAATGTACATGAAGGTGTAGGTGTGGGGAAGGCTGTGCTAAGGTTTCATTTTTATATTCCCTCTGCCTTATATAAAGGAATGATTTACTGGCAGCTGTAGATTGTGGTAAACATTTCAGAAGTGTTCCTGATATTAAGAGTTGGAAACTATTAGAATGTATTCTTAAGAGAAGTAGCGAAATATGTAAGCCATCTAACAATACATCTCAAAGAAGTAAGATGAATGCCAGGACATCATAATGCCTATGAAAGTCTCATCTTATACCTATTTTAAATAAAGTCCCATTCTCCTATATGGCAGATGGGAATTTGGGGTGGTAGTTAAGGAGGCAGAAGAGGGTTCAGTAGGTTTGCTAATGGGGGAATGACCTCCATTTCTTTCCCCAAGGCAACCACTAGGGATTTGGTGAACTCAATTGTCATGTTTTGCAAATCTAAACTAGAGGAAACAGGCTATTTGCAAAAATATGTCTGTTACTGGTGACAGCATCTTCTAAAGAGGGATCTGTCTTTCTATTGTTAGCGTGACATCATTTGTTTCACCTGACTTTTTCACAACTCATGTTTTTCTTTTCTCAGGGAAATGTCTATAATTTGATTGTATTTTCTAGTTTGACAGCAGGTAGTCTTTCTTCCTGAAACTGTCGTCTTACTGTGAACAATTTTGTCAGACTCTTAACAGATTTTACTTTTTTGAACATTTGTAAGTTTTCCTAAGTATTTACTTCCAAATGAAGTTATACTTGTTTAATTTTGCTTAGGATTAAATACTATTTATGTTTCTCCTCCGAGGTTTTGAAACAGAGTATCACATAATGGATTTTATAAGAAGAATACATTTAATAGCCAATTAGATTAACTATCAAATCTGTTTAAAGAAAAAAAAAAAGAATCTGGTAATGGCTTGATTTCACCAAACTACTTTGTATATTTTTATTTTCTAAAAAAAATTCTATTTCCTGGAGCTTAAGTTCTTCAAGTTTTTTTTTCCTCACTTAATTGAAACCACTATTTTCAAGGGAAATGAAATTAAAGAAAGATGATATTTTCTCACTCAGTAGAAACTTGTGTCATGTGAACAGCACAGATTCTCCATTGACATAATTTTACTTTTATTTTTTTTGTGTGTGAATTTTTTAAAACCGTAGCACTCCAGAAATCCTGCTTTCAAAGCAAAGACAACTAAACATTTGAAACATTTAATCTTTGTTTCTGATCTCCCACTTTCACTCATCCCCAAACCTGGGCAGTTATTTTTCCTATTCCTGCATACTGGCTGTCTTCAGGCAGTGTGGCTCGGCATCCTGAAACTACATGGCCTTCCCTTCTTTCCACCAGCAAGTCTCTGCTTAGCCCAAGAAGATCCGTTCAAAAAGCCACACAATGTGTTGTTTTCCCACCTCTCAGAACAATTTCCCACCTCTCTAGTCCTAAACAAGTATAACATCAGCTACCATTTACTGAGTGCTCAGCCTGTGCTAGCACTTTATGTAGCTGATGAGGTCAATGCTCACCTCAATGGGCAAAGGCTACATGATTAAAAATAGGATTATTTGTATTTGGGTCTGTTTAATAGATTGGGATTTCCTGAAATCAGGAATTTGATATGCTATTATATATACCCACCCAATGTTAATTGAGTTAAATATCAACAAACAGTCTTGGTAATGAGGCTTGTAGATATTATCCTTTCAAAGTGGGAAAATTTAGTCAAGAACATGGCAGATTCATTCAACTTCACACATCTGGAGTATAAACTCTATAACAGTGTATCCTTATTGTTTCATTCACGAATTTATTCCCATTTTTGTTGCAACTCAATTTTGTGACACTTAATTGGACACCTAATAGGTGCCTAATAACTGCTTTAGGTCTCTTGACCTCACAGGTCTTACCTTCTATTTGAAAGAATCAGATAGAAAATAATTAGACAATAACTGAATCCTATAGCAGATGATATAGATCCATGGAGAGAAGTAAGACAGTGTAAGAAGGAAAAGAAATACAAAAGATGGAGGTCGGGGTCTTGCCCTGGAGTGAGCAAGGAGGACCTCTTGGGTAAGGGGATATTTGGACAGAGGCACAAGGAGGGTAGAGAAGCTGGCCATGCTAATACCTGAAGGCAAATGCTCCAGCAAAGAAAACTGCAGAGCAACAGTTCTGGGGTGGGTACATGGCTTTTGAGGAGCAGGAAGGAGGGCAGGTGGGTAGCAGCCAGTTAAAGGAGGCTGTGGCAGGATACAAGATCGAATAAGACAGAGTCAAATCTTGGAGAGACTTTTAGGTGATGGGGTGGGAAGGTGGAGGGTTTGAACAGGGAAAAGCTGGCATTGACTTGTGTTTTAAAAGAAACATCCTGGATGCTGTGTAGAGAAGCCTGAAGAGGAACAAGGACAGACTGGGGAGACTATGAAAGATGCTAATGCTGTAACCCTGGGAAGAAGAGCTGATGGGTTGGGGAGAAATGGCTGGATTCTAAGTACAGTTTGCAGTTTGAGCCAGTATGATTTGGAATAGTAGAATGTGGATTGCAGTAGAAAATGAGGAAGTAAAGACTCCACACTTTTGGGCTTCAGAAACTTGAACGTTGTTGTGTCCATCTATTGAGGTGGAGGAGACTTCAGGGGAAGGAGGCAGGCCAGGGTGGTGAAGAAAATGAAAGTCACACAAGACAAGCCAAGGCTAAGGCCCGGATCTGACTTATCCTACTGGTAAAGGTATACTTTTATATTTCAACAGCTCATTACTTACCTACATAGTGAAAAGAAAAGTTCAAGGTGCCAGTTCCCAGTTCCCACACACCAAAATGATGACCCAAAAAAGAAGGGGCTAACTGACGGCAATGTGAATGTGGGGCAGTTCTGCTCAAGTTACCTCTTGAAAGAAGCAAAGTGGTTTTCTAGTCTGCAGCTCTATTCTCAGGGTGAGTAGGCAGAAAGCTTGGGAGGCGATGAGCAACTGTCTCATGACAGCCTCTCAGGGGATATGGAGAGGCGAGTAAGGGCTGGCCTTGTAGCCACAACCTCCAGGCTTCCTGTTATCTTGTGTTTTTGGGGAATCACAAGGCGTTCCGCCAAGACCTAGAATAGCTGTGGTTCAAGCCTTTGCCTACGTGGCCTCTTTGGATACATGCAAGGCCCCCAGGGTGACATGGTGTAGCCCTTGCTCTATGGGATTCAAGAGTTTGGGTTTGGGGTATGTTGGACATCCACATGGACGTTTGAGACTGGGGTTTGGAAAAGGGGTGGGGGAAGAGGTGCTGGAGTTTGGCCAGGAGATTATACATTCGGGTGTCACTGGCACATACATTTTAAATTAAAGCCAGGAAATGATGAGATCACCTAGAAATGAAATGAAGAGATGAGATGAGGTCCAAGTTCAGTATAAGCTTACTCATTAATTTGCGTGTATTCAATTATGTATTTATTCTCCTTACCAAAGCATATGAAACACTTAGAATTAAGTTTTCAACTACCTCCACAAATTAAATACTAGATAGCAAAAATAAGGAATTGAAAGAACTTAGAAATTATAAAAGGAACCACGAAGAACAAAGCATGATGTAAAGAAACAAGTATTCAGGCCCTTTGCAGAAAAGAAGGAAGGCTGGGTAGGAGAGGGAGGCATGGTGATAACCATCTGCCGAGATCCGATGATCTCAGCTCTCCTGTACTGTCACTGTAAATAGGAAAAAAATTATACTACAGAGGAATTTTTCACTTTATCTTACTTTCTTCCGAGTATCTTTTTTTCAGCATGTGGTCAGGACAAGGGCAGGGTCAGAGGTGCATACTTCAAGAATAAAGATATATATATCCCTGGTACTTCGAATGAATGAAAAAAACATTTTAAAAAATGTCAAAGAAGACAAATGCATCCAGAGAAATAAATTTTATATTTCTACCTTCCCTCCTTAAAACTTGTTATTAGAGTGAGAGCCTCTAACCCACGAGTCTAATGCTTGCCAACCCCCATAGCTGGAAGTCAAGCAGTGATTAGAATAGAAAGCACCTGAAAACACCTTCTCAGTCACAGCTCCTCTGAGTGAGCGCGTGAACACAGAAAGTTTGGAGGTGGCACGTCAAAGTATTGATGATTTTTAACAGGCTTATCATGGGATTCTAAGTATCATCCCACTTCACCTACTTTAGGCATAAAGTCAAGCGACATCTATTTATACGTTTGAATTTAAACGTCCCTAAGCTGTTATCCTGTTCTCGTTTGAATACCTTTCTCCCTCTTGAAAGCCCCACCTTGGCAGAGATCATCAGTACCAAAGCCTCATGGATAATTCTCAGAACAAAGGCTCATTCCTAGATACTTTCCATTTCATCAGGGACATGTTGGTGTTTTTCAGGGTTGTGGCTGCTGCTGCTGCAAGGGCTGGTTACTGAAAACATCTCTGGCAGCCTGGTTCGCCCACGGGTGACCTAGCCAATGCCACCCTGGTTGTAGAGGTCTGACCTTTGCAGCATGTATGGGTCAAGAAATCCCTCCCTGGGGCGCCTGGGTGGCGCAGTCGGTTGAGCGTCCGACTTCAGCCAGGTCACGATCTCGCGGTCCGTGAGTTCGAGCCCCGCGTTGGGCTCTGGGCTGATGGCTCGGAGCCTGGAGCCTGTTTCCGATTCTGTGTCTCCCTCTCTCTCTGCCCCTCCCCCGTTCATGCTCTGTCTCTCTCTGTCCCAAAAATAAATAAAAAACGTTGAAAAAAAAATTAAAAAAAAAAAAAAAAAAAAAAAGAAATCCCTCCCTATTGGGATTCAATGTTGCTCCCTGACCCCAGGCTGGGCTGCCACTACATGAGCTTGCAGCCACACAGCTCTTCGAGCAAACAGCTTCACAGATATTGTCTGCAAGGCACCGCCTTGTCAGGCGGCTGACAAGTGCCCAGTCAGCCTCTAACATGAAGCAACATCCTGGCCTGGGACAAGAGAGACATTTTCTGTCTGTCCTGATCCCAGGCCTGCCAATTTCCTGCTCTGGTATTTCATTTTGTACAAAGAACTCCTGTTTAGCTTGTTGTTGAACAACCAATGACTGTTGTAGACAGTGACAGTGCCAGAGCTCAGTGAATTTCTGGACACCTGTTACCTCCTGGATGTCACCACACACCCGTCCCTTGTTATCACACTTGTGCACATGTCCTAAGTGATTTGCTCAGTGCCCTTTTGGATCATGCTGCCCCTGGAAGCCTCTTTCTAACTTTTTAGAGATTTCTGACTCAGATAAGGGATCTGGGAGGATCCTCTGGGTAGGCTCTTAGACATTTCAGGGATTCAGAAGAGTTCTCCCAGAAACTGTGAGATACAAACTGAATAATATCATCCAGCTTCCATAGTGATTCAAACCTCAGTCTGCAAATCATCTTAAGGTGCAGTGTGCTTATCACCCGGGGCCCATGATCTATAAATTTAAAATCTTAGAGGCAGTCACCAAGCTTTGGGATGGCTTGGCTGAGGTTAGAAGAATGTCTAGAGCACTGTCCTTGGCAATCACACGTCATGACAAAGAGCTGCCCAGAGGCTTCTGCAAGAGGGAAGGGTCAGCATTACTTCGAAGGACAAGCAGTCCAAGTCTTGGAGTCTGCTCTCTCTCTCGTCAGAAAACGGGGACGTGAAGGGATTAAGGATTTCTTTGGTTGTCCTTTCTATTCAAATATAGCCTCCAGCTGGAAATTATGATGTCTTAAAGGAAAAAAAGCAAACAGGATCAAAAAGAGAATTTAATGTAACTGACATACATACATTAATTGAATAGCACGCAATTCTAGAATTCTACACTAGGGTAGAGGTTTTTTTTTTTTTCTTTTAGTTGTCTTCAATTTTATAGATAGATGACCCATAATAATTTATTCATTCAGAAAAGAAAAAGCACTCTTACTCACTCCCTCTGCCTTGAACTATAATAGCCAGTAAAGTATTTAGGGCAGCAATTTCGCTCTACCAAATTTTGTCATAAGAAGTTGGGCAACTCAGCAAGTCACTTAGCCCATCAGTTCTATCAGCTATAAATATTGTAATATTTATTTTTTTTGAGGTTGCTAGGAAGACGATGATGTTTGAAGCATTTAGTGTGAAATCTGTCCCCTAGTATCATGTAAAATAGTTATTATTAAGATTGTTAGTAACTGATATGTACTACTCCATGCACATTCTCGTTTTTCTGTCCCTCTCTTCCTTGTGAAGTGACTGCCTAGAAATTACATCTTTGAGTTGCCATAAATTAAGTTTTCTGTTTATAAACAGGTATAATAGACTTCAGAGTGATTTGCATAATTTCCATCCTTCACCTTATACTGCAGTCTCACTGAATCTGTCAGTCAGAACTATGCTTAAAATGTATACCCAACACTTCTGTGACCTTGAACATCTGCCTCTTTCAGCCTCCTGAGAAATACTAAGTGACCACTAGATGTCAGGCTTGTTAAATAGTTAAAATGCACTGTATTTTTCACCCCTATAATTCAGAAACATTTTTTTCTCTTTTTTTAAAACCTTTTTTCTCCTTTTAAATAAATTTTCAGTGCATTTGACCACAGTCTCATGAGGGTCACGTTGCCACTGGTTTAGAATGTTCCAGTATGCTGCTCAATTTTATCTGAGTTTGTGAGTCTGTGATTCATGCCAGTGTAATTTGGTTTGTTCAAAGATAAAACTTTAAGGACAGACTCTAGTGTCTTTGTGCTCATGTGACGAAGCAGCTGACACACACATTCATCCATGGCCCCAAGTTATGTTGAAGAAGACACACAACTGCAAAGCTCTACGGAAATCAAATGGTGAAGAGACACCAAGCTCAGAGAATGGTCCAAGGGTGGCGACAATCAGAGGCTACATCAGAAAGAAAACAGCTAGTATGATTTTTTTAAACAGCAACTAAATTCTGTCTTAGACATTTAGGTTTGTGGGATAAAAGGTGTCTTCTTTTCCCTTAATTGCACTGGGACCCTGAAACTGGACAGTGGACATGTGAGCTTGGAATCTTGAAGGGCTGGTTAAAGAACCAGCTCTGAGGGTAGCCTGCATAAGTGCCTTTGCTTAGCAACATTAGTGTCTGGTTTAAAGAGGCATTCAAATGTCTGAATATAATGACGGAAGTGAGCCATAATAGGACTGAGGAAAGAGCAAAAGAAGAATGAATGACAGAAGAGAGCCCTCTGGGGGAAGAATAAGCTTGCCGAGGCACACAAGAGGAAGAACATTGTATTTTACAAATTATGTAGGTTCCTAGGGCCTAAAGTGCATAAACGAAGAAAACAAATAAATTTGATAAGAAAATTATATTAGTTCACTTTTTTTCCCTACCTATGTTTATAAGCTCTGAATTAAAAATATAACTTATTCATTTGTGAACAGTCATACCCAAAATGTAAGTTTGTAAGTTTGCACCGTAAGTGCATTTCACAGTCTAGAGCTAACCATTACACATGGAACCCCATGTAGCTATAACATTGTCCCATAAAAGGCAATATTATTCTAATTATCCTATCTTTATATTTCACCCTAGTTCTCAAAAATGCTTTTCTGGTGTTTCTGGTGTTCTGGTGAAGGAAACTTTGAGAGTATCCATCCCAATTCCTTATATTTCAAAGAGAAGCGAACACCTCCTGGAGTTGATAAATTTACTGCTCAAGATCTCAGTCAGCCTGAGATAATTCTTGGAGTTCATTTACATCTTATAAACATTTTAATTACTCATGTAACACAGCATTCTTCAATGTTTCACAAAGCAAACAGGAGAGGGAGGCTTCCCTGGTGTGGATATAGCACAACATCTCTTAATGGTGATGGCTAAGGGGACCCTACTATGAACTTTCAGAAATAAAAATAATAATAATACTTTATTTATTTTTGAAAGAGAGAGAGAGAACACGAGAGGGCCAGAAAGAGGGAGACAGAGGATCTGAAGCAGGCTCTGCTCAGTGACTGTAGAGCTCAACGCAGGGTTTGAACTCATGAACTGTGAGATCATGACCTGAGCCAAAGTCAAGAGCAGTCACTTAACCGACTGAGCCACCCAGGTGCCTATGAATCTTCAGAATTTGAGCGCAGTTGGCAGACTCAACCCCCTGAGACATTGCTCTCTCTCAAAAGTTTATTCCTTTACCAGTGACATAGGGGAAGAAAAAAAGGGGTGGATCTTCACTTTATGGTTGGAGAACCCTTTCAAAAGGAATCAAGTAAAATTTTGTCGGTTAGTGGAATGAACACAGGGTTTGAATGCATGGCCAGAGTTAAAACCTACATGACTTGTTAATTAGCCTGGAGCTAATTCTCAGAGTGGCAGAAAAATCAATTGTTAAGGTTAAACTGCCCAGGTAGCCTATTATTACAGCCAGAATTAAAGGTAGTTTGTTGAGAATTCGGAAGAAAAAGCAGACATGGGCATAACTTGTGCAGTGTAAAACACGGTAACATAATTTGAAAAATCATCTGGATTTTCCAGGACAGTATCAAATTTCATGCAACAGAATATATTAAATGTCTAAAGCATTAAAAGTGTAAATATGTAAAAAACATAAAAAATGTAAAAAACATAAAAAAATATGTAAAATATGTAAAAATATTTCTCTGTAAGATTTCTTCTATGCTTAGATTAGTTACCTTTTTTATTTATACTAGTCTTCTTTCTAACAGATTGAAAACGGTTTATAGAAATACATAACTACAAATAAAATAAAATTAACTGCATTAGTCAGCATGTCCTTATGTACTTGCATATAAATACATTCAAATGCTGGAAAAACTCCTTGGGGAATTTTTTATTTCTAAAAATATCCTCATTATATGTCTAATAGTAAAAGAGCAAAAATGTGCTCAAAAGCTCTGAGGGGGAAGTGATTACTTTGGTGAAGGAAATCAAGAAGGACCTCACTAATATAGTACTGTATACTAAGCGGGATTAAAATTCAAAAAAAGGGAGGACCTTTGAGCTGGGTATGCAGTAAAGGATATAAGTGGGTGAGACTTTCAGGGAACCCTGAATCCCACCTGTAAATCCCCAGATGGCCTCTGATGGAGAAGTCTGGGGAGCTGTCCTATTGTGAATGCCTTGGCAATTCTTACTGGTCCTGCTTAAATTCTTCCTAGAGAAAGCAGTAATATCAAGGATTCCTACATGATGCCTTCTGATGTCAGTGATATAAATACAGGACCCTTTTCCTCCTCTCCTCTCTTCTCCTTTCTGAATTCTTCTGCCTTCTTTCTTCTCATTTCCTTTTCAAATTTTCTTTTTTCCTCTCTCGCCTCCCTCTCCCCCCCTCTCTTTTGGGTTTGATTTGCTAATAGCCAATAAAAATAGCAAATATTGGGGCTTAAGTGGATGAAAAGTCCTCAAACTAATTGTCCATTACTTCTTGAACTAATTATCCTAGGGATATATTTAAATATAAAGTGAGTCTGGCTCAACGACTCATACACTATTTCCCAAATCTCTCTGGCGGGAAGATCTGTGGGAGATCTGTTTTGCCCATTGGTGGGTAAAAAGTTCATGTCAGATGTCCTTCAACCTAAGGCCAAAATGCAAGTTCATTCTTGGTTCTTGTTGGAAATGGCATGAAGTTACACTGATTTTTATTTTTTTGTACACTAAGCACTAGTTACCGAAAATCTAGCAGATTTAGATTATATTGTTAGGATTGAGAAGTTTTGTTATTTAACACCTGACAGTGTTTCAGACCTCTACTTTACTTTGCAACATTTCCTACATGATCTCTGCTATGTTCAGGACAAAGATGCTCTATCAGTGTTCTAGCCAGGTTTGAGTTTCTCTTAATTTTTATTAATTTCCTAATTATTACCTTAGTTAACTCCATAATTATTAATTTAGTTTGGAATGGGTTTTTTATTAACCTTATGAATATTTCACATTTAGATCTGCAAGATTTCTGGCTCCAAATTGTATCATAAATAAACTTTAAATTGATATACATTGCAGTTCAAAAAGAAACTATCTATAATATATCCAAATATTAACCTTGTTGATATAGCTAGTATATTTAATTCCACCCTGCCCATACCACTTTCCCTAAACAATGACATTTCAGTGCTGATGTGTTGCTGATGATGAATTTGAGTACTTAAATACATTGCCATGTTCTGCCAAGGTAAGCATAATCAAATTACTGTATGTAGAACATTGTTGCTATTTATTTATATTTTCTCCACCTTTGATGGTTAACTTTATGTGCCAACTTGATTGGACTATGGAGTGCCCAGATATTTGGTCAAACATTCTTCTGAATGTTTCTATTTCAACATTTAAATAAGTAGATTGAGTAAATCTGATCACCACTCCCTTACGTGACTTCATCCAATTGAGTGAAGGCATAAATAGAACAAAAACACTGACCCTGCCCTGAGTAAGAGAATTCTTTCCCACCTAAATGCCTTCAAACTAGGACATGGCTTTTTTTCCTGCTTTTGAACTCAAACTGAACCATCAGTTCTTCTGGGTCATGACTTACCCTGTAGATCCTGGGAGTCACCACCTCCATAACTCCATGAGTCAATTCCTTATAATAAATCAATCTCTCTCTCTCTCTCTTTCTCTCTCTCTCTTTCTCAGTATCTATTACCTATATATATCCTATCTATCTATCTATCTATCTATCTACCTATCATCTATGTATCTACCCTCTATCATATAATCTTCGACTGGTTCTGTTTCTCTGGAGAATCCTGACTATATATCTTCCAACATTTACTTTTCATTTCCAACAGCATCCCACTTGGAAATTATTTCACTCACACTGTGTACATATTACACACACCATTTTTCACAGTGGGACCGTAGGTACCTGCAATCTTGTTACTGAGACTAAACTGGATGCCTTTCTCACTGGATACTTATAAAGATAAAAGCACTGACAAGATCAATAATCATGCATAGAGAGGTCTTACTATGTGTCAGACACTGCTGTAACTACATTATATGCATTTTAACTCTTTTAATCACAAAGCAACTACTATGCTCTTTTTACAGATAATAAAAGTGAGGCAGAGAAAGTGAGATAACAACTGTTTTAGCCAGAATTTCAGCCATAAACATTCTGATTCCAGAGACTATGAAGGACCAGATAAGGAGCTTGGATTTTTACCTAGATGGCAACTGGAAGCCATTAAGAGGTTTTTCTTAGGAAAATCACATTGAAATTTCCCACCCACATGCGTCTGGCTATGTCAGTTGGAGGGGCTGACCCAGAAGTAGGAGGGGTAGGCCAGCTGGGCAAGAAATGGAGGATCCTTGACTGATGTGGCCAGAGCTTCATTTAGGCCACTCACTTCTGGGAATTTACCTGCTTATTCCAAAAAAGCTAATCCAAGCATAATGCTCCAAAGAAGTGCCTCTATCCACTAGTCCTCAAATTGCTACCCAGCAATCTTTTGACTTGTGTTCAAAACATTGGAAACTTTTCACCAGGACTGTGACATAGAGGGACAGAGTGTGGGAAGATGGCTGGAGTCCTCTCACTGCCCTTTGGGCCCAAGTGACGTGACCAGTGTTCCTACTACTCAGGCCACTAGGAATCCTCATTTCCAGGGCTGATGCTCCAGCTTCCCATCATCTTGTGTGAGTCCTGAAAGCCTTCCCAAATTTCCCTTTCCTTCAGGTGAACTATAGTGGGTTTCTGTTGTTTGTAAATGAAGAATTCAAATTGATATTCTAAGTTATTTAACTCTTTTTATACAAGTGACTAAGTTATTTATATATACGTCTGTTTTCTTTGCTTTAGACAGAAAATTATTCTTAATATCAACACTAACTTTCAGCTGGCATAATAGGGTATATGCTCTCTCCCAATGCTCCCAAATGTTGCAAAATTCCAGGGTACTGAAATGAACAGAAATTAAATTTCATTGTTAAAGCATATTTACATTGCATTTCCTCCATCAGATTAGAAAGTAAAAATCTAAAACGTCTGTATAATATTATGAAGAGATATGCCATTAATATGGACAATTAATGGTAATAATAATATATAATAATGATTATGCACGTTCTCTACAGCATTGGAATCCAGCTATCCTGATATGTGTCAGCACTATAATATTATTATAAAAAGGGACAGAAAGCATCCTTATATTCTAAAATTTCAATATTCTGTAATATACTGTATTCTAACATTCAAGTGGATGAGATTAGGATGTACTTTGAATGATGGAACTGTTCTAGCATAATGTTTTGCTAAGATACTTTTGAATATTTAGCACTTTATGGTTAGAAGAGTGACATGGAGAGTCTCATCTCATGGAAGGAAGATCATCTCTTTTTGTCCCTCGCCTGTAAGTCACACAGACAATTTTGTAATAATGGATAAATCAATGGAGACACAGATAAATGCACACCAATTCTTTGAAATATTATATATTTGCCTTGTTTAGTGATTTAAAAAATGTTAACTCATTTGATACTTACTGAATAGCTCTGTGGATAGAGTAAGATAAATGCCATCATTATTTTCCCTGTAATATAAATGAGAAAGCTCAGATTCAAAGATATTAATAATTATTATACTTAATATCTGTTGAGTTTCCACTAGCTATCTTGAATTAATTTCTCACATAATACTTCAATAACGAAGTATTTCTATTATTGTTATTTAACAGATGGGGAAATTGAATCTGTAGAAAATTAAATATCTTGCCTAAGTCCCACAGCTAAAGGGGATCAGGTTTAGAGTTGTGTCTCCCCTCTCACTCCAAACACTGGGCTCTAAATATTTTTCTTCTGTCACCAAAGATGACACAAATAGCAAACAGCAGACTCAAGAGCTCCAAGACATACATTTCCCTGCATATTTTACTTCTCTGAAATTGGGATGCATCTTATAACCAACAGCATCATGCAATCACCGTCTCCTGTCTTAGCCATTGCTGCCTGTGTATGCAACCCTCCGTTGCTATTCTTGGTGCAGGATTGGAATGCTTCAGTAAGCAGACCCTTTGGGGAAGAAATAAGAGATTTGGCTGTTGCCTGAAGAACCTTCCATTGACACCTTCTGGTAAGGTCAAGAAAAGATTGGCATCCCTACATTAAAGCAAATAAATATACCAATGCAACAGAATCAAGAGCCCGGAAATAAGCCAAATCATATACAGTCGAATCACTATATGATAAAGGAGCCAAGAATACTCTGGGGAAAAGATAGTTTCTTCACTAAATGGTACTGGGAAAATTAGGTATTAACATATAAAAGAATGAGAGTGGACCCCTTTCTTACACACCACACACACACACATACACACACACACAATGAAATATATTCAGCCATAAAAAAAGAAGGAAATCCTACCATTTGCAATGACATAGATGAAGCTTTAGGGCATTGTGCTACTTGAAATAAGTCAAACAGAAGATCAAATACTGTATGATATCACTTATATGTGGAATCTAAAAACAAAAAAACAAAAGCAAAAGCCAACCATATAGAAAAATAAATAAGATATCCAATTACCAAAGGTGAGGGTTGGAGGTGAGGGAATTGGAAGAAGGTTGTCAAAAAGTACAAACTGCCAGTTATAAGATAAACAAGTACAATGGGTGTAATGTGCAGCATGATGACTATAGCTAATACTGCTATATGGCATATTTGAAAGTTGTTAATAGAGCATATCCTAAAAGCCCAATCACAAGGAAAAAAAACATTTTCTTTCTTTCTTTCTTTCTTTCTTTCTTTCTTTCTTTCTTTCTATATGAGATGATAGATGTTACTTAAACTTATTTTGGTAATCATTTTACAATATATGAAAGTCAAATCTTTATACTGTACATCTTAAATGTACATAGTGGTCTATGTCAATTTTATCTCAGTTAAATTGGGGTAAAAAAGAAAAGGCCAACATCAAAACTTACAGCCTGGGTGCCAACACCCAGTTATAGTAATGCAGCCCTCTTTTAAGAAGTGCTAGACCACCAGCCCTTGATGATATAGATGAAAATGCTATGTGGAAAGATGAGGACATCAATGACTCTGGTTCCAAAAGTGACCATGAAGAACCAGATTTTGAATGAGGAGAAACTTTTGGGATCCTTTGACAACCTATTCCTTTCCTATTTTCCTCTTTGTAGAAATGATAATGTGACTAAGTATTAGCTGAGTAAGTTCTAAAGAAGGTTTCAATACATTGAAAATAGAAATTGTTATATAAAATCATGGTGTTGGTTTGATTGGCAGTGTTTGTGGGTTCTCCCCACCCTTTTAGAGTGGTACATAATAAACTAGTTCATTTTACAGTTGATGCATCTTTGATGTGATGAAATATGGTAATATTCCAATGAGTTAATCTGTTCTTCACCATAACAAGCTGCTGGGTCCTATTTTTATATTTTATACATTTATATTTTGTGCTTCCTTTGCCTTACAAGAAAGCCAGAGGTCAGAATGCAAGATTGAGATAGCATGTTAAACAACTATTCCAAGTGAGTACTATGAACCCATGAACAAGTCTTAGACATTGGAAAGCAGGCCAAAATTACTTAGAACTTTCTTGCTTTGCTTATTGTTCAGAGCCAGGTGTCAGCAAGCCTCTGAGTTTGGCAGACATGAGGACCCAAAGAAGCCTTGTATACTTGAAGTTGCAGTTCACTTTAGATCCTAAGAAGCAGGGAGCACACACACACACTCTCAACACTGTTTCATTGTAAAGGTATGTAGAACTTCCATGGAAGGTGGCACAGTAGTTTAAAAACTTCTGTCCAAAATTCACTATATTCCATGCCCTGTGCTTACTCCTGGATGGAGCATGGCAGGTCAAACAGCTGTCCACATAAAAGACAGGGACACAAAATAACACAGATATAACTTGTCTCTGGTTAAGATGAAGAAATGCACAGCCTCATGGGGAAGGATCCCTGACGCCAAAGGTAGGTGTTAAACAATGATGTATGAGAAAAACTTTCCTCACCAAGAGAAACAATTTCCACCTTACTAGGTTTCCCTGAATCCTTCAGTTGTTGAAGTTGAATGTTAAGCTAAGTCAACATTTAGTCTTTGGTAAGAATGATAGAACTATGTATATATTAAAGAAGCTGAATAGCCTAATGTGAGA
This sequence comes from Panthera onca, assembly GCF_046562875.1. NCBI lineage: Eukaryota > Metazoa > Chordata > Mammalia > Carnivora > Felidae > Panthera > Panthera onca. The sequence continues at coordinate 11,878,306 of NC_138355.1, read as the reverse complement.
TATAAGAACTAAAAAAAAATCTGTCTCATCTAACATTGGATACTAATTGGTCTTCAATTTTGATGATCTATTAGATAACACACAAGTGTATTATTTCCTTTAATGTAAGCTGAGGTCAATCTATTAAGTCAGTTGTTCCACAGACACTAGTTAAAACTTCAATCTGATAAATGTGAAACCTCTGTTGATTTCTGTGAAGTTGATTGCCTACATAATGTTTTCTTCTTTATTGGAAACAGTTCTTGAAATTATGGGTCTTCCACAAAGTCTACACAATATTATTTTTTAATTTTCTTTTTAAGTTTTTATTTTAATTCCAGTTAGTTAACATACACTGTTACATTAGTTTCAGGTGTACAATACAGTGATTTAACAATTTTGTACATCATCCTGGTGCTCATCACCACAAATGCACTCCTTAATCCCCATCACCTATTTCCTCCATTCCCCCACCCACAACCTCTCCAGTAACCATCAATTTCTACTTACTAATTAAGAATATGTTTCTCAATTTTTCTCTCTTTCCCCCATGCTTGCTTGTTTTGTTTCTTAAATTCCACATATGAGTGAAATCATAAGGTATTTGTTTTTCTCTGACTGATTTATTTTGCTTAATATTACACACTCTAGCAACATCCATGTCATCACGAATGGCAAGATTTCATTCTTTTTTATGTAAACAATGCTGCTGTAAATATTGGAATGCATGTATACATTGAGTTAGTGTTTTTGTGTTCTTTGGGTAAATACTTAACAGTGCTATTGCTGGGTTGTAAGGTAGTTCTATTTTTAACTTTTTGAGGAAATTCCATACTGTTTTCCAGAATGCACCAATTTGCATTCCCATCAAAAGTGCATGAGGATTCCTTTTTGTCCACATCCTCATCAACACTTGTTTCTTGTGTTTTTGATTTTAGCCATTCTGATAGGTGTGAGGTAATATCTCATTGTAGTTTTGATATGTATTTCTCTGATGATGAGTGATATTGAAATCTTTTCATGAGTCTCTTGGCCATCTGTATGTCTTCTTTGGAAAAATGTCTATTCATCTCTTCTGCCCATTTTTAAATTGGATTATTTGGTTTGGGTGTTGACTTGTACACCTCTTTAGATATTTTGGATACTAACCACTTATCAGATATGTCTTTTGCAAGTATCTTTTCCCATTCCATAAGTTGCCTTTTAGTTTTATTAATTGTTTCCTTCACTGCGTGAAAGTTTTTTATTTTGATGTAGTTCCAGTAGTTTATTTTTGTTTTGTTTCACTTGCCTCTGGAGACCTTTCTAGAAAAAGTTGCTAGAGCTAATGTCAGAGAAGTTACTGACTGTATTTTCTTCTATGATTTTTATGGTTTCAGGCCTCACATTCAGATCTTTAATTTGTTTTGAATTTATTTTTGTGTATGGTGTAGGAAAGTGATCCATTTCTTTCTTTTGAATGTTGCTGTCCAGTTTTCCCAACACCATTTGTTTAAGAGACAGTCTTTTTCCCATTGGATATTGTTTTCTGCTTTGTTGAAGATTAAATGACCTTATAACTGTGGGTTTATTTCTAGGTTTTCTATTATATTCCATTGATCTGTATATTGATTTTTTTTAAAGACGGAAGAGTTAAGATGGCAGAGAAGTAAGGGGAACCTGGGATTTCCTTGTCCCTCAAACACACCTGTGTTGAGGTCAGATCATTTAGAACACTCAGGAAATTGATTTGTGGAGATGCAGAAGGGTCTCCACAGTTGGAGGGAGACGGCATGGCAATTGTTAGGTGTGTGGAAGAGAGAAAAATTAGGGGAAAGTATAATAACTGTGCTGTGGAAGGAAGGGAACCCTTTTCCCTGGAGAGACAAAAGGGAGAGAAAGAAAGAGGAATTGAAAGAGTGCAGCATTGGGTTCAAACAAGAGGAAAGCCTCTTGGGACCTGGACTGGGGAGCAAGAGATAATGCGTATTGTGGGTGTTTGTTTGTTTGTTTGTTTGCAAAGAACGTATGGTCCTCAAACTCTGAGGTTTTAGAAGTGCAAGACTTTCTACAAAACAGAGCTGTGGTGTCAGCTCCTGGGAAGAAGGAGGATATGGCCCTAGAGTGCATAGTGTAGTGTAGGGATCTCCTGGGTCCCACTGGGAGACAGCATTACCTTTCCTGGAGTACTTTTGAAAAGGGTATAATACCTCTCCAAGGAAGAAAGGCCCATTTGCCAGCTAAGGGCCTTTCATTGGCAGGGGACAGAGGCACTCACAGAGGGCAGATAACCTGGTTCCCGCTTTTAGCAGTGCTATGTTACAGATTCTAAGCACTGCACAGACATGGGACTGTTTTTCTGGGACAAAGGACATCAGACACAGCACTGGAGAGGGTTCATTCAGGAGCAGAGGGACAGGTCTGTGTGGTGCCAAGTCCTTTGAAATTTTGGGTTTTGAATCCCAACCAGGTGCCAAAGGAAAAACGCAGGAGAGCTGTGGTACAGGGCACGTTGACTGCCCTTGTTATTCTGTGAGGGTTTCCTGAACAGTGAAGTTGTGAGGTCTGTCTGGGGACAAGAGAGTGGGGTAGCACCATTTCCTCCCTCAACACCAACATGGTGGGACTTCAGAGAGCAAAAACAGCAGACTCCAGTGGAGGCGGGATCACTTGCATCAAACCCCATTCCCCTGTGCATGCAGCTATTTATTTCCTGGGGCAGGACGGTGGACTCTGAGTCATCATGGAGGGCCTCTCCTCCAGAAGACCAGCACAGGCAGCACTCCACATGCACCAAGTATATGGAAAATAGAGTGCTTCAAAGCACTCTAAAGCAGTTCAGGTGGAAATAGAATGAGGTTTACTTTTTTTCTTCTTTTTTTCCCCTTTGGAATCATGCTTATAATTTTTTATTTGTTTATTTGTTTGTTTTTCTTCCTTTTATCTTTTTTTGGGGGTCGGGCTTCTTTTTTCTTTTTTTTTTTTAATTTTTCTTTAGAATCAGGCATATAGTTTTTTTTATTATCTCCTTGGTTATTTTTATTTCATTTCCTTCTCTCTCTCTCTCTTTCTCTGGATTACACTTTTTTTTACCTTTTTTCCCCAGACTTATTTTAACAAACAAATCAAAGCATACCTAGTTAAATGTCCAAACACTCCCCACTGCAAGCAATTAAGAACTCTGCAGAGGACTGAGCAGTGGGAAAGAACAGCCAAATGCAACAGCAGAATGCATACAGCATACATTAGAAACACTTCCTGAAGTGCCAGGCCCTGGAAAGTGTATGACTCCGTCTTAATATAGGATTACATTCAGGTGCAGGAAGCATAACAAGCTTTAAAAACACACAAAAGACAGAAAGATAGCCAGAATGACAAGACAGAGGTATTATCCCCAAAAGAAAGGTCAAGAAGAAATCACAACCGGGGACTTGCTCAAAACAGATGTAAGCAATATATCTGTACAGGAATGTAGAACAACTGTCATAAGACTATTAGCTGGGCTTGAAAAAAAGCATAGAATACACCAGAGAAACCCTTGCTGCAGAGATCAAAATCTAAAAGCTAGTCAGGCTGAAATGTAAAAAATGCTATAAATGAGATGCAAAACCGACTGGATATAGTTACAATTAGGATTGAAGAAGCAGAGGAGGGAATAGGTGATATTGAAGATAACATTACCGAAAATAATAAAACTGAAAAAAAAAGAGAGAAAGTAGCTATTACATCATGAAGAGAGACTTAAGGAGCTCAGGAATTCCATAAAGCAAAGTAACATCCATATCATAGGAGCCTCAGAAGAACAGTGGGAAAATGGAGCAGAAGGTTTATTTGAACAAATTATAGCTGATGACTTCCCTAATCTGGGGAAGGAAACAAGCATTCAAGTCCAAGAGACATATCAACAAAATCGACAAAATCAACAAAATCAACAAAATCAACAAAATCAACAAAATGGGTCAAAATCATGACATATCATAGTGAATGTGCAAAATTCAAAGATAAAGAGAGATTTCTGAAAGTAGCTGAGGATAAAAGGTCCTTAACCTACAAGGGTAGACACAAGGTTAGCAGCAGACCTGTCCACTGATACTTGGAAGGTCAGAAGGGATTGTCCGGGACTATTCAACATAGTGAATGGGAAAAATATTCAGCCAATAATTTTTTATCCAGTAAGACTATCATTCAGAATGGAAGGAGAGATAAAGAGTTTCCCAGACAAACAAAAACTAAAGGAGCTCATGGAAACTAAACCAGCCCTACAAGAAATTTTAAGGGGGACACTTTTAGTGGAAAAAAAAAATAACCAAAGCAACAAAGACTGGAAAGGACCAGAGCACATCAACAGAAACACCAACTCTACAAGTAACACAACAGCACTAAATTCATACATTTCAATAATCACTCTGAATGTAAATGGACTAAATTATTCAATTAAAAGACATAGGGTACAAGAATGGAATTTTAAAAAATCCACCTAAATGCTACTTTTAGACCTAAAGACAGCTGCACATTGAAAGTAAGGGGATGGAGAAACATCTGTCATGTTAATGGACATCAAAAAAAGCCAGAGAAACCATACGTTTATCACACAAGCTAGATTTTAAAACAAAGACTCTAATGAGAGATTAAAGGGCATTATAACATAATTAGGGAGTTTATCCATCAAGATGATCTAGCAATTATAAATATTTATGCCCCCAACTTGTTATCCATAAATATATAGATCAATAATAAAAATAGAGAAACTCATTGATAATAGCACAATAATAGTAGGGGACTTTAAATACCCCACTTACAACAATGGACAGATCACCTAAGCAGAAAATCAACAAAGAAACAATGGTTTTGAATGAAACACTGGACCAGATGGACTTCACAGATATATTCCAAACATTTCATCCTAAAGGAGCAGAATACATTTTTCTCAAGTGTACATGAAACATTCACTAGAATAAATCACATACTGGGTCACAAATCAACCCTCAACAAGTACAAAAAGATCAAGATCATACCATGCATATTTTCAGATCACAGTGCTATGAAACTTGAAGTCAATCACAGGAAAGAAATTGGAAAACTCTCAAATAAATGGAAGTTAAAGAACATTCTACTAAAGAATGAATGGGTAAACCAGTAAATAAAAGAAGAAATTAAAAAAAAAAATACATGGAAGCAAATGGAAATGAAAACAAGAGTCCAAAACCTTTGGGATGTAACAAAGTTAGTGCTAAGAAGGAAGTATATTGCAATTCAAGCCTATCTCAAGAAGCAAGATAGGTCCCAAATACACAATATAACCTTACACCTAAAAGAGCTGGAAAAGGAATAGCAAATAAAGCCTAAAGCCAGCAGAAGAAGAGAAATAATAAAGATTAGAGCAGAAGTAAATAATATAGAAACAGCAACAACAAAAATCAATAGAACAGATCAACAGAACTAAGGTCTGGTTCTTTTAAAGAATAAGCAACATTGATAAACCACTAGTCAGACATATCAAAAAGAACAGAGAAAGGACCCAAATAGATAAAGTCACAAATGAAAGTGGAAATATCACAACCAGCACCACAAAAAATAAAATATAAGGGAAAGTATGAAAAATTATATGTCAACAAACTGGACAATCTGGAAGAAATGGACAAATTCCTAGAAACTCATGCACTACCAAAATTGAAATGGGAAGAAATGGAAAATTTGAACAGAGCCACAAGCAGCAAAGAAACTGAATCAGTAATCAAAAATCTCCCAATAAACAAGAGTCCTGGGCCAGATGGCTTTCCAGGTGCACTCTACCAGATATTTAAAGAAGAGTTAATACCTATTCATCTCAAACTGTTCCTAAAAATAGAAATGAAGGTTAACTTTCAAACTCATTCTATAAGACCAGCATTACCTTATTTCAAAACCAGACAAAGAACCCACTAAAAAGGAGAATTATAGGCCAATATCCATGATGAACATAGATGCAAAAATTCTCAACAAGATACTAGCAAATCGAATTCAACAGTACATTAAAAGGATTATTTACCATGATCAAGTTGGATTTATTCCTGGGCTGCAGGGCTGGTTGATATTTGTAATTAAATCAATGTGATACACCACATTAGTAAAAGAAAGGATGAGAACCTTATGATCTTGTCAATAAATGCAGAAAAGACATTTGACAAAATACAGTATCCATTCTTGTTTAAAATCTTTTAACACTTATTTATTATTGAGAGACAGAGCATGAGCATGGGAGGGGCAGAGAGAGAGGGAGACACAGAATCTGAAGCAGGCTCCAGGCTCCAAGCTGTCAGCATAGAGCCCAACATGGGGCTCGAACTCACAAACCACGAGATCATGACCTGAGCTGAAGTTGGCCACTTAACCGACTGAGCCACCCAGGCACCCCTGCAGTATCCATTCTTGATAAAACTCCTCAACAAAGTAGGGATAGATGGAACATACCTAAACATCATAAATGGCATACATGAAATACCCACAGCTACTATCATCCTCAGTGGGGAAAAGCTAAGAGCCTTTTCCCTACAATCAGGAGCAAGACAAGGATGTCCACTCTCCCTATTACTATTTAACATAGTATTGCAAGTCTTAGCCTCAGCAATCAGACAACAAAATGAAATGAAGGGCATACAAATCAGCAAGGAAGAAGTAAAGCTTTCACAATTTGTAGATGACATGATAAAAAAAAAAACCCAAGACTCCACCCAAAAAATGCTAGAACTAATACATGAATTCAGCAAAGTTGCAAGATATAAAATCAATGTGCAGAAATTGGTTGCATTTCTACACCAATAATGAAGCAGCAGAAAAAGAAATCAAAGAATCAATCCCATTTGTAATTGCACCAAAACCCATAAGATACCTAGGAATACACCTAACTAAAGAGGTAAAAGATCTTCACTCTAAAATCTGTAGAACACTTAATTAAAGAAATTGAAAAGGACACATAGAAATGGAAAAACATTCCATGCTCATGGATTAGAAGAACAAACATTGTTAAACTTTGCTAACCAAAGCAATCTACACATTTAATGCAATCTCTATCAAAAGGCCACCAGCATTTTTCACAGAGCTAGAACAAAAATCCTAAGATTTGTTTGGAACCACAAAAGACCTCAAATATACAAAGCAATCCTGAAAAAGAAAAACAAAACTGGAGGCATCACAATTCCAGTTTTCAAACTATATTACAATCTGGTAGTCATTAAGACAGTATAGTACTGGCACAAAAACAGATACATAGATCAGTGGAACAGAATAGAAAACCCAGAAATGGACCCACAATTATCAACTCATTTTTAACAAAGAATATCCAATCGAAAAAAGACAATCTCTTCAACAAATGGTGTTGAGAAAAGTAGACAACAACTTCCAGAAAAATGAAATTGGATCACTTTCTTACACCGGACACAAAAATAAATTCAAACTGGATGAAAGACCTATGTGTGAGAAAGGAAACCATCAAAATCCTAGAGAACACAGGCCCAACCTCTTCGACCTCGGCCAGAAGAACTTCTTACTAGAAAAGTTGCCAAAGGCAAGAGAAACAAAAGCAACTATGAACTATTGGGACTTCATCAAGATAAAAAGCTTCTACACAGCAAAGGACACATTAAACAAAACTAAAAAAGCAGCCTAAGGAATGGGAGAAGATATTTGCAAATGACTTATCTGTTAGAGTTAGTATCCAAAATCTATAAAGACATTATCAAACTCAACACCCCCAAAACTAATAAACCAGTTAGGAAATGGGCAAAAGATATGAATAGACATTTTTGCAAAGAAGATCCAGATGGCTAACAGACATGAAAAGATGCTCAACATCAGTCACCATCAGGGAAATACAAATCAAACCATCGTGAGATACCACTTCATACCTCTCAGAATGGCTAAAAATAACAACACAAGAAAAAATAGGTGTTGGCAAGGATGTGGAAAAAGGGGAACTTTTTTGCACTATTGGTGGGAATGCACACTGGTGCAGTCACTAAGGAGAACAGTATGGAGATTATTCAACAAACTAAAAATAGAACTACCCTATCATCCAGCAGTTGCACTATTCAGTGTTTACACAAAGAAAACAAAAATACGGATTCTAAGGGGTACATGTATCCCAATGTTTATAGCAGCATTGTCAGCAATAGCCAAACTATGGGGAGAACCCAAATGCCCATTGACTGATGAATGGATAAAGAAGATATGGTATATATATATATATATATATATATATATATATATATATATACACACACACACACACACACACACACATACACACACACATATACATATATATCCATATTCAGCTATACAATAGAATATTACTCAGCCATCAAAAGGAATGAAGTCATGCCATTTGCAATGACTTGGCTGGAGCTAGAATGTATTATGCTAAGCAAAATCAATCAATCAGAGAAAGACAAATACCATATGATTTCACTCATATATGGAATTTAAGAAACAAAACAAATAAACATATGGGAAGGGAGGGTGGAAAGAGAAGAGAGGGAAATGAACCACAAGAGACTCTTAACAATAGAGAAGATACCAAGGATTGATGGAGGGAAGAGGGTGGGGGATGCGCTAGATGGGTGATCTGTATTAAGGAGGACATTTATGATGAGCACTAGATGTGGTATGTAAGTGATGAATCACTGAATTCTACTCCTGAAACCAATATTGTATATTAAATAACTAAAATTTAAATTAAAAGAACAACAATAAAGAAAAAGACAGAAGGAGCTTTTACTATATTTACATCCAACAGAACTTCACGAAGAACAATCCTTATTGCACAATCAGGTCCCTTGGTGGGTGAGGCATTTCACGTGGTGGAGTGATTGGAAGGATTAGGACTGTATGGGGCATCAGTTCTTCCTGAGGGTAGCTTGGGGCTCCTCTAGCTCCCCCGCCCCCAACTTCCACGAGTTTATCTGTGTTTTTGTGTCAGTACCATACTGTTTTGATTACTACAGCTTTATAATATAACTTGAAGTTCAGAATTGTGATGCCTCCAGTTTTGCTTTTCTCTTTGAAGGTTGCTTTGGCCATTCAGGGTCTTTGTGGTTCCATGCAAATTTCAGGATGGTTTGTTCTAGTTCTGTGAAAAATATTTTGGTATTAATAGGAATTGCATTAAATATGTAGATTGCTTTGGGTAGTGCAGACATTTTAAATGTTTGGTAGAATTCACCTGTGAAGCCATCTGGTCCTGGACTTCTGTTTGTTGGGATTTTTTTTTTTTTTATTACTGTTTCAATGTCTTTGGCAGTTTAAATTTTGGTCTGTTCAAATTTTCTATTTCTTACTGTTTCAGTTTTGAAAGTTCATATGTTTCTATGAATTTATCCATTTCTTCTAGTTTGTCCAATTTGTTGGCATTTAGTTTTTCAGAATACTCCTTATAATTGTTTGTATTTCTGTCATTTTGATTGCTATTTCTTTTCTCTCATTGCGATTTTATTTGCTTTGTTTCTCTTTTTTTCTTGATAAGTCTGACTAGAGGTTTACTGATTTTATTGATTTTTTTCAAAGAACAAGTTCCTGGTTTTATTGATTTGTTGTATTGATTTTTTAGTTTCTATACCTTTTATTTCTGCTCTAATCTTTATTATTTCCTTCTTTCTGCTTGTTTTGGGTTTTGTTTGTTGTTCATGCTCTATCTCCTTTTGGTGTGAGATTCAGTTGTTTATTTGAGATGTTTCTTGCTTCCTGAGGTAGGCCTGTACTGCTATTACTTCCCCCTTAGGACCACTTTTGCTGCATTCCAAAGGTTTTGGACCACGGTGCTTTTATTTTCATTTGTTTCCATGTATTTTTTAATTTTTTTCTTTATTTCTTGGTTGATTGATTTATTGTTTAGTAACATGTTATTTAGCTTCCATGTATTTGTAGTCTTAACAGATTTATTTCTTGATTTCTAGTTTCATAGCATTGTGATCAGAAAAGGTACAGAGTAGGACTTTGATCTTCTAGAATTTGTTGATGCTTCTTTTGTGGCCTAATATGTGATCTGGAGAATGTTGCATGTGCACTTGAAAGGAATGTGTATTCTGCTGTTTTAGGATGGACTGTTCTGAATATATGTTAAATCCATCTGGCCCAGTATGCAATTCAGTCATTGTTTCCTTGTTGATTTTCTGTTTAGATGATCTGCCCATTGATATAAGTGGGTGTTAACATCCCACACTGTTATGGTATTATTATCAATTAGTTCCTTCATGTTTGCTATTAGCCTTATTATGTATTTGGGTATTTCCATGTTGGGTGCATAAATACTTGCAAATGTTAGATATTCTTGCTGGATTGTCCCCTTTATTATGATATAGTGTCTTTCTTCACCTCTTGTTACATTCTTGGTTTCAAAATCTAGTTTGTCTGATATAAGTATTGCTACTCTGGATTTCTTTTGATATCTATTTCCATGGTAAATGTTTCTCCATCCCCTCCTTTCAATCTGCAGGTGTCCTTAGGTCTGAAATGAGTCAGTCAACTGTAGGCAGCATATCGATGGATCTTGTTTTTTGTTTTGATTTGTTTTGTTTGTTTAATCTATTGTGTTACTCTATACCTTTTGATTGGAGCATTTATTCCATCCACATTCAAAATATTATTGATAGATATGTATTTATTGCCATTTTATGACTTGTTATGTGGTTGTTTCTAAAGATTTTCTCCAATCCTGTGTTGTCTTTCTCTCTTTCAGGGTTTACTGGTTTTCTTTAGTGATATATCTGCATTTATTTATCTTTATTTTTCTCATATTTGTTAGTGGTTTTTCATTTGTGTTTACCATTAGGTGTGTGTATATCATCTTCTGCTTACAGCAGTCTGTATTAAGTTGATAGTCATGTAGGTTTGAACCCATTCTTTTCTCCTCTCCTCCCCACGTTTTAAGTATATGGTATCATATTTTACATCCTTTTTTTTTTGTGAGTTCCCTGACATATTTTTTATAGAAAAAAATATTTTTACTATTTTTGTGTTTCCTAGCTTCATACTGTCATGTTTGGCTTTTTTTTTTTTTCATCCAAAAAATCCCTTTTAATATTTCTTGCAGGGCTGGTTTAGTGGTCATGAACTCCTTCAGTTTTTGCTTGTCTGGAAACTCTTTATCTCTCCTATTCTGAATGATAGCTTTGCTAGATAGAATATTCTTGACTGCAGATTTTTGCCATTCAGAACTTTGAATATATGATGCCACTCCCTCTGGCTTGGAAAATTTCTGCTAAAAAATCCCCTGATATCCTACTGGGATTTCCCTTGCATAGTACTATCTTCTTATGTCTTTCTGCTCTTAAAGTTTTTTTCTTGGTCGCTATATTTTGCCAATTTAATTGCAAAATGTCTTGATGTGTATCTGCTTTTGTTGATTTTGATGGAGATTCTCTGTGCCTCCTGGATCTGGATGTCTGTTTCCTCCTCCAAATTAGGGAAGTTTTCAGCTATTATTTCTTCAAATAAAATTTCTGCCACCTTTTCTTTCTCTTTTTCTTCTGTGATTCCTATCAAATGTTATTACATTTGATGCAGTCACTGACTTCCTAAAAGCTATTCTCTTCAGTTTCACTTGATCACTTTTCGGAGGGGAAGATGGTGGCGTAGGAGGATGCTGGGCTCACCGCGTGTCCTGCCGATCACTTAGATTCCACCTACACCTGCCTAAATAACCCAGAAAACTGCCAGAAGACTAGAAGAACGGATTCTCTGGAGCCAAACACAGACGAGAGGCTCACGGAAGAGGGTAGGAAGGGCGGACAGGTGGGGTGTACTACACAGACTGGTGGGAGGGAGCCGGGGCGGAGGGGCAGCCCGCCAGCCAAGCAGAGACCCCGAGTCTGGCTTGCAAAAGCAGAGAGGCTGGAAGGAGTGTGTTCAGACAGCGAGCAGGACTTAACATCTTGAAGGTTATAAGTTAACAGCTCTGCTCAGAGAGCAGGAAGGCTGGAGGACAACGGGAGGGAGAGTTGTTGAGGCCCGGGATGACAGAGCTCAGCTTGGCAGTGAACAAAGGCGCTCTCCAGCGCCATCTCCCTCACCCATCCCCCAGCCAAAATCCCAAAGGGAACCAGTTCCTGCCAGGGAACTTGCTTGCACTGCACAAACACCCAACGCTGTGCTTCTGTGGATCCATCCCTCCGGCGATGGGTCTGACTCCCTCCTGGTGTTGCAGGGCCCCTCCCAAAGCGGATCACCAAGGATAAGTGAGCTGACCCTGCCCCTCCTGTCCCTGTGCACCTTGCCTATCCACTCCAGCTAATACGCCAGATCCCCAGCATCACAAGCCTGGCAGTGTGCAAGTAGCCCAGATGGGCCACGCCAACCCACAGTGAATCCCGCCCCTAGGAGAGGGGAAGAGAAGGTACACACCAGTCTGATTGTGGCCCCAGCGGTGGGCTGGGGGCAGACATCAGGTCTGACTGTGGCCCCACCCACCAATGCAAGTTATTCAAGACAGCACAGGGGAAGTGCCCTGCAGTTCTTTCCAAAATGATGAAATGGAAGAATTCCCCTCAAAAGAATCTCCAGGAAATAACAACAGCTAACGAACTGATCAAAAAGGATTTAAACAATATAACAGAAAGTTAATTGAAAATAATAGTCATAAAATTAATCGCTGGGCTTGAAAACAGTATAAAGGACAGCAGAGAACTTATTGCTACAGAGATCAAGGGACTAAGGAACAGTCAGGAGGAGTTAAAAAATGCTATAAACGAGCTGTAAAATAAAATGGAAATGACCACAGCTCGGATTGAAGAGGCAGAGTAGAGAATAAGTGAACTAGAAGATAAAATTATGGAAAAAGAGGAAGCTGAGAAAAAGAGAGATAAAAAAAATCCAGCAGTATGAGGGGAAAATTAGAGAACTAAGTGATGCACTAAAGAGAAATAATCTACGCATAATTGGTATTCCAGAGGAGGAAGAGAGAGGGAAAGGTGCTGAAGGTGTACTTGAAGGAATAATAGCTGAGAACTTCCCTGATCTGGGGAAGGAAAAAGGCATTGAAATCCAAGAGGCAGAGAGAACTCTATTCAGACATAACTTGAATCGATCTTCTGCGCGACATATCATAGTGAAACTGGCAAAATACAAGGATAAAGAGAAAATTCTGAAAGCAGCTAGGGATAAACACGCTCTAACATATAAGACTCGTGCCGGATCTCTCTACTGAAACTTGGCAGGCCAGAAAGGAATGGCAGGAGATCTTCAATGTGATGAACAGAAAAATATGCAGCTGAGAATCCTTTATCCAGCAAGTCTGTCATTTAGAAGGAGAGATAAAGGTGTTCCCAAACAAAAACTGAAGGAATTTGTCACCACTAAACCAGCCCTACAAGAGATCCTAAGGGGGATTCTGTGAGACAAAGTACCAGAGACATCGCTACAAGCATGAAACCTACAGACATCACAATGACTCTAAACCCATATCTTTCTATAATAACACTGAACGTAAATGTACTAAATGAGCCAACCAAAACACATAGGGTATCAGAATGGATAAAAAAACAAGACCCATCTATTTGCTCTCTACAAGAGACTCATTTTAGACTTGAGGACACCCTCAGATTGAAAGTGAGGGGATGGAGAACTATTTATCATGCTACTGGAAGTCAAAAGAAAGCTGGAGTAGCCATACTTATATCAGACAAACTAGACTTTAAATTAAAGGTTGTAACAAGAGATGAAGAAGGGAATTATATAATAATCACAGGGTCTATCCATCAGGAAAAGCTAACAATTATACATGTCTATGCGCCGAATACAGGAGCCCCCAAATATATAAAACAATTACTCACAAACATAAGCAAACTTATTGATAAGAATGTGGTCATTGCAGGGGACTTTAACACCCCACTTACAAAAATGGGTAGATCATCTAGACACACGGTCAATAAAGAAACAAGGGCCCTGAATGATACATTGGATCAGATGGACTTGACAGATATATTTAGAACTCTGCATCCCAAAGCAGCAGAATATACTTTCTTCTCGAGTGCACATGGAACATTCTCCAAGATAGATCACATACTGAGTCACAAACCAGCCCTTCATAACTATACAAGAATTGAGATCATACCACTTGATTACTTTCCATTGCTCTGTTTTTGAGTCATTACTTGGTTCCTCTGCTTTTCCAAGCCTGCTGTTCATTGCATCAAGCTTTTGTCTAATCTCGTTTATTGCATTCTTGATCTCTGATTGGGTCTTCTTTATGTCTTTATTTATGTCTGATGTCTTCCACTATTTTCTCAAGTCCAGTGAGTATCCTTATGATCACTACTTTAAATTCTGCTTCAGGCATGTTACTCATCTTGGTTTAACCTTGATCTCTGGCTGTGACCTTATACTGTTTTTCATTTGGGATAGACTTCTCTGTCTTCTCTTTTTTTCTATGCCTCTGTGCCTGTTTCTCTGTGTTAGGAATGTCAGCTATATCTCCTCTTTGTGAGGGTAATGGCCTTATGTAGAAGAGGTCTTATACTACCCTGCTATGTGGTGTCCTCTGTTCCTCAGGGCCTGGTGTTTCTGGGAGTGTCTCCAATGTATGCTGCATATGTCTGTTCTTTTGTCCTGGCTGCTTTATCCTTCAGACTAGTTGCCTGCAGTGGCTTTCTTTGCCTGCTATGGGCAGTGTTTGATCCCTGGCCTGAATGTGCCATGTTTTAACTAGGTGTGTTCTGGTCTGTTTGTTAATCAACATCTGTCATTGTCATTGGAACTGAAGCTCCACAAATCTTTTGAGTCAAGAGAGGTGGTGTTGGCAGGAATTTGTGCCTATCTTCTTGGGGAGAGAGGCCACCTCTCTGGTACTGAGGAAGGGCTATTCCACCAGGGCCTAGAGGAGGCAAGACTTGGTATAAGTAAGGCAGGTAGTTAGTGTTTGCTCTGTTGCCACAGATGGCTTTGCTGATTGCCACAGGTGGCTCTGTGCTTATGCTGAGGTATCAGGGAAGGAAATAGCACCAGCCGGTTCCTTTCTTCTAGAAGGGTCTCTCTGGGAACACTGTCTCTCTGGGACAGCTCCAAGGTAAGCAAATAACCTCCTCACTGTGTGCCCCAGGTGATCTCTAGATCACTTCCACACACTGTATGTCTGCTGGTTGTTTGCCTGACTTCTTTCCAAGAGCAACACAATGCCCTCTGGGCTCTATCTGTGCCAAGCCCTTTGACCTTTAGAACTATAGGTTTTAAGCCCTGCTAATTGCCAGAAGTCACAAAACTTGGCCCCTTTTGCTTTCCAAGACAATTGCTGTGGAGAATTGTCCACCCCATCTGCTCTTCAGTGTGTTTGTCTCTTGCTCTTCTTCATGACCTCGGCTCTCTCCTAACCACAGCAACCACAATCCATTTCTCTTCCAAACCAAGTCTCTGCACTTCCCACCTTCTTTGATGTGGCCTCTTCTCTTGTGGGACCCAAGGAATTTAACAAAAATCCCCTACCTCCGAACAAGCAGAGCAAGACTAACTCCATTTTGTGCTACACCCACTGTCTCACGTATAACCCTAGTCAAGCCCCTGAGCACACACTTACTGGAAACCAGCTCATATAGGAATGCGGAACCCCTAACCGCCAAAGAATGTAAACCCTGCCTTTTGCCCGCCAAACTTGCGCGTCAATTCTTAAACCCCGTCTTTTGCCCGCCAAACTTGCGTGCCAATTCTGACCAGAGTGATAGGCTAGTTCAAACAATTACTATAGGGTAAATTGTAATTCAATTGGTCACCTGCGTGTGGACTGACATGACTATGCAGCTTTCTGTGTGTTATAATCTCATTGGCCACTGGCCCCTATAAAATTGCTACGCCTCTTAACCTAGGGGTACAAGTCCCTGCTCCGCTGTCGGGTATACTTGGGCCCAAGCTTGAGCTTGCAAATAAACCCTCGTGTGTTTGCATCGGTATCGGCTCCTTGGTGGTCTCTTGGATTCGAAATCGGGGGCATTACACTCTACCTTCAGTTGTGGAGTTTGTCTTATACAGACTTCAGGTTGCTTTCTGGGACATTTAGGATGATTTGATAGTTATCTTGTTGTATTCATGGGACTTTTCTGTCATGTTCCCCTCCTCTTGTCTACACAATATGTTTTAAAAAATAATAATTCTCAAGCCTCAATATCTGCTACTCTAGCATATTTACTATCTGGGGCTATTGACACAGGAAAAAGAGCAAACACAAGAAAATTATGCTGCTTTTTTTCTGCCTCTTTTTCTTAAACATAGATGAAATTCCCCTATTAAAGATATCCTGCCTGAACCAGAGAAAAGTAACATTCAAAGATAAGAATTTGAGACTGAGTGAATTCTATACACACAGACTTTGTCAAAATCATTTTCTTCCTTTGGCCTCTCCACATAGTCACTTCCTTACAATCACCTTTCTTTGTTCAATCTAATATAAAAGTAAGTGGGTTTTCCTCTCTTAAACCACCATGACGAGTTTTGGGGGGATAGTGGGGTTCATGGAGTAGGGATCCAGTGACCAAGAAAGAATTTTTGGAGACATCTTTGGTGCCAAAAGGTGATTTCATTAAAGCATGGGTACAGGACCCATGGACAGAAAGAGCTGCCCTGGGACCATGAGGAAAGACTGGTTGTAAACTATGAAGTTGGGGGAGGTAAAGTCCAGGGGAAGTTTCTAATGAGATTTTCATATGCTAAAGACTCACAGGATACTGGAGGCCTAGCTATTGTCAAGTTAAGATTGTTCTCCCTCTAGCAAAGCATTAACATTAAGACATTAGGGAGTTCCTGGAGAAATGCTGTACTCTGCCAGCCTCAAATATTTGCCAATGGGCTACAGTTTATAAGGAAATTTAATTTTATCTGCCATTTCCTTCTGCCGTTGTTTCCCACATCAAACTATATATTAGAGAGGACTGCAAAAATCTCTAATATTTGCTTTAGAAAATATAGTTATTTTTCTTAAAATATTATTTATGTTACCATGTAATGATTTATTCCTTTTTATTTTTAAATAAAATAATAAATGTGTTTAAAATAAAAGAAGTGGGTTTTGCCATTTCTTTAGGTCTTCATTCTGTATGAAGCCTCCATGTCATGTAAAACTTTGCATTAAACAAATTTCTATACATTTCTCTTGTTGATCTGTTTTATGGCAATTTAATTTAATTTTCAGGCCCAGGCGGAAAGAATCATAAGAGAGTAAAGGTAAAAGTTTGTTTCCCCTATAGATCTTACTCCTGGGATGTTATATATTAGTTAACTATATCTTATACAGTTCTCTTTTGAACCATAAGGTAAAACTTATCATCTCTATATTCTCTCAACATTTATTATTTATCTGTATGTCTTAGATCATACGCATACAAATGAATTCCCTCCTACTTAGTTAGATATCATTTATGCAACATCATTTTAAGCATACACCAAGTGCAAGATACAGTGTTAACTCACTTATGAGGGGACATATCTGAATATGGTGAAGTATAAGGGCTTTGGAGTCAGGCACACTTGAGTTCAAACTCCACCTTCTACCAATTACTAGCTGTGAGGATGAATTTTCTAATAAAGCAATTAGTAAATTTACTAATAAAGTGAATTTATAAATTCACTAATAAAGCACAGATTTCCACTCTGTGACTTCTTTTCTCATTCTCTTAACAATCTCTTTTGAAGAGCAGAGGTTTTAAGTTTTGATAAATTCCAATTTATTAACTTGTCCTTATATGGATCATGTTTTTGGTGTCATATCTAAGAAATCTTTGCCTAACCCAAGGTCACAAAAATTTTTTTGTTGTTTACTTCTAGAAGTTTTATTGTGTTGGTTTTATATTTAGGTCTATGACCCATTTCGAGTTAACTTTTGTGTATAGATTGAATTCAAAAGTTTTGCATATGGCTATCTAATTGTTCCATCATTGTTTGTTAAAAAAGACTATCCTCTCTTCACTGAATTACCTCTGCATATTTGTCAAAAATCAGTTTTGAATATAGGTGAGTCTATTTTTCCCAACCCATGGACAGGGCATATCCCACCATTAAATTAGATCTTCCTTAATTTCCCTCAGTGAAGTTTGAAGTTTTCAATGTATAGATTTTTCACATATTTTATTTAATTTATCCCTAAGAGTTTCATATTTTTGATGCCATTGTAAATAATATATATGTATTTTTAAAGTAGGCTCCACATAGAGCATAGAGCCCAAAGTGGGGCTTGAATTCACAACCCTGAGATCAAAAACTGGGCTGCAATCAAGAGTCAAATGCTTAACTAACTGAGCCAACCAGGCACCCTGTAAATAGTATTTTTCTTTTTAAGTTTCAATTTCTTATTGTTTGTTCCTCCTGTATAGAAATACAAATAATTCTTTACGGTAACTCTATGGGTATATAATTCACACATCATAACATTTATCCTTTTAAATGTACAATTTATTGGTTTTTAGCATATTCATAAATTGTACAACCATCACCATAAATATTAAAATATTTCATCACCCAGAAAAGAAACTCATTACCAATCATTCAACGTTCCCCTCTTCAATCAGACTCTAATGACCAGTAATCTAATTTCTATCTTATTGACTTGCTTGTTTTGGTTATTTCATCCTCTAATTTATGAGATATCATTCTCATATTTCCCATTAATTATTTAGATATGTTTTCCTTTAGTCACTGACCATACTTATAATAACTGATTTAAAGTCTTAGTTTAATAAGTTCAACATCTGAACATCTTCAAGGACAGTTTTTATTGATTACTACCCCCTGTCCCCCATGTTCATGTTTTCTGTCTGTGTGCATGTCTTATAATTTTTTGGTGAAAAATGGACATTTTATATAACATGAAGGGGAAATTTTGGAAATCTGATTCATCACTCCTTCCTCTAGTTTATTGTTGTTTGTTCTTGTCATTATTTTTGCTGTTTGTGACTTTCCTGGACTAGTTCTCTTAAATCTGTATTCTTTGTCATATATAGACACTTAAGTCTCTGTTAGGTAGGCTTAGTGGTCACTTAAAATTGGACAGATACATTGAATAAATAAATTTCCAAGCATTTGCTGAGAAGCACTGTGTGTGTGTTGTGTTTATTTTTAATACTGTAGCAAGTGATTTACAATTCTTCCTTAATTCCCCCTTTCTGCTTTCACAAAAGCTGAAGGTCAACCAGAGGTGAGAGATTAAGACCTTCTCAACTTTTTCCTGGTCATGTGTCTGGCCCTGAGCCTATACATGATCTAGATTTCTAGGACTATCAGCTTTTCAAAGCTCCCCATAGACATCTTATTCCTCAGATTTTCTTTTCATGTTTTTTTGGTCATCCCCTTATAAGCCCCAACAGAATCATCACCTCAGGCCGTTGTAATGTTCAGCAATTACCACTGATTTTTTCTGGCCAACACCCTACTGACAGAGCTGTCCTCACAGAGCAAGCTCTGAGTCAGCTCAAATAAAGAGAATCCCTGAAAATAAACCCTTTCAAGGAGCTGCCAGACAAGAGTGACAAACCTTTTGAGGTAAGTCTGTTGGAGAAGTCTAAACTTATTGCTCCCCCTACACTGACAGAGGCTTTTGGTTTTCACTGTAGTTGTGAGACTCTTGGTTTTCAAGGTTATGGACAAGGGGAAATGGGGAGGAAAATAGGACAAGTTAAAATACCAAAAGCTCACCATTTTTACAATTCAGATGGCTTTGTTGAATAAATGCTCTTCCAAGTTAATTGGTTAATTGCCAATTGGCCAATTGGCCAATTGGTTAATTGCCAGAGTTGTGGGGGGGTGGGGGGAAGGATTTTGGTTATTCATAATGGCTAGTGTTCTCATTATTATTATGGAGGATCAGACTTTTGGAGGCCTTTATCATTCTGGAAGTACTTCCAAAACAATGTTTTTTATATATAGATCTTTCATCTTATAACCTTGCTAAATTCACTTATTAGTAGTAGTAGCTTTTTTGTAGATTTAATTGGTCCAAAATGTGGACCAATGAATTTTGGCTTCTGGCAGATCTTATTAAGTGTTCCAGTAAACTGAGAGACAAAAAAATTGTGGAAGACATTACCTGGGCTCAAAAGCAAGTACCAGGGTTCCTCTTCTGGTTTGCATCCAACTTATGTGGAATTCACATGGACATTTTCTGTCACGAAATAAGTATTCCATTGTTTCTGTTTTATGTACAAGTGGCTATGGGAAGCAATGTGAGGTCTTAATGTTCTGGCTAGAAAAGAAATCTCAGAGTCTATCTTGCAGACAACTCTTCCTACAGACATGCAGAGAATGTAAGTTCCATGACTTGGGTTTGGACTTAGAATGTCCACACTATAGCCCAAATCTTTATCCATTTTCTCCATTCTATCATTTGTATGAAAGTCCTGGTTTTTAAGACTTTACAGTGATTCTTCCTGGTTAATTTATTAGTCATTAATTCTTAACAGAAGGCATTTTCTTTAAATTTGCTTATAGACATTCATAAGCATTTATGAATTTATTTATGTATTTTTTTGTGGGGGGGGGGAACTCCGGAGGGGAGGATGAGGGGGTCTTGTGGTGACACTGCTGGGGAGCTTTCCTAAGCTAAAAAAAATCAGTTATTAATATTTATTTGAATCAATTGTCTAATTTTTAGTCATCCAAAGTCCTGAAGGTTAGAGAGGCACAGGGCCAAGTTTTGAATTTGTGATACCCACATGTGTGTTGACAGAAGAAAACTTTAGACACAGAATTAAAATACAGATCTTTCAATTCACCTTTATATCATAAGGCTTTCCTTGCTCCATTCAAAACTTCAAAAGAACCTATGAGATGAGAACTGCCAGCAAGCTGGAGGAGGGAATAAGTCTCTCTGAGAACAGACAAGACAAAGTAAGACACAGGCTCATGACTGGTCTTTTTGCATGGTATAGCTTGTCTCTTTCCTCAAGGTATCATTGATAGAGGACACGATGGGTCAGGGCTTTGAATATTGAAATCATTATGTAAGCAGCAAACTGATGAAGTTCAATCTGTTTATGTTCAGAACATGCAGCAGTTCACATGCATAATGATATTTAATCGTTCTGATTTTGACAAGATTTGTAACTTGTTCTTCAAATAGGTAATGAGTGCTGACGATGTATACAAGAGAAAAATGAGGCCTATTCAAACACAATACAGAAAGAATACATGTTTTTCTCCACTATGGATTTATATTAGTAAGACCTGCCTAAGAAGCCCATAAGGCTGAGACTTACAAGCACATATTCTCCCAAAAAGCATCTCATCTTCTAGTCTGTGTTTAGTTTATTTGGTTGTCTGGATATCATATATCTACAGTGAAAGCAGATGAATGTGTCAGATGTTTTTCCCTTTTTACTAGCTGATCAGGATCTTTAGTTCATGGCTGATCGGCCGTCATGTCATAGATGTTAGTCAGCCACATGCAGTGTTTTCAGTCTTTGGAACACAAATCCACACCCACACAGATCTGGGGCTTTACATCTTTGGGATATTGTTTCCTCACTCAGTAATCAGGGAGTTCAGAGTTCAGGGCTTTAGGCTTCAAAACCACCAGAGACTGAGAGGGCTGTAGATTACTCTCAACTGACATGGCATCCCTGAGACTAGTCTGCGTTTGGATGCACCAAGCCAGTGAAGTCTGTAAGAAGCTCCGTTGGTTTCACAATTAGTTTATCACTCACCTTTTACAGCCAGAAGCCAAGAGCAAAATGGGTATTAGACTGCCCAAAGATTCACTGTATTAAGTACTCAAGTGTCTTAAATGGAGTGAAGAAACTGCAGGTCATAATCTTCCCTTATCTCTAGTTTAATTTGTTTCTCTATACAGAATACATTTCATAGATAATTGCCTCTATTCTCTCTCCACAACCATTTTGAAAATACCATGCTTTCTTCTTATAACAGCTGATAAGTTATTAGTAATAAAGAATTCTGCCTTTTCATTCTTAACTAATTTGAAATGCAATATATTTGAATACTTTAACATTCACCCTCAAACTAATCTTCTTCAGAACCATATCCCAGAAAGTCCGAAGTAAATGGAACTTTTTGGTAAATCAGACTTTTTATTTAGGGCAGGACTTAGAGATATTTTAATCTCTTAGGGCATGAAAGAATTTATAAATTATTTTAAACCAATGAAGAGTAGTATTTATGTATTTTGAATGTTAGCAACATCACCTTTACTGGAATGGGGAAAAGAGAATACATTTTGAAAGAAATACAAGAAAATGAATCCACAGTCCCACCAATTGGAGTTAAGCATATTAACTTTTTAGCATATTTATTTGTTTTCCCCCCTCAGGTTAAAAAAATGCACATTATAAATGAACATACAAAAATTTCTTGAAAAATTAGAATGTTACTCCCATTTCCAAGTAAACTTTCATCTTCACCTTCACCTCTGTCATGATCCATATTGATTCAACCTCCAAGTACAGACAATTGCTTTATCAGAATGTTTCTATGCACTTTTATACACCACACACACACACACACACACACACACACACACACACAGAAAGTGTTTTTTTTTCTGAGTTTTTTTAAACATAAAATAGTTGTACACTTGATTTATCAGCTTACTTTTGTATTCAACATTATTTTTGAGGGCTCTCTGTATTGGTGAATACAGACAGAATAATTCACTCTTATAACAATTGAATGATAATCCATGGTATTTAATTTCATTATTTCCCTATTGCATTGTGAGGTTACTTTATTTTCTTTTCTGTAATAAAACATATGAAATGTTCACCTTTGTCTCTGTCTCCTTATCCAAATATATTTCTTTAATCCGGAGACCTGAAAGTAGAATTGATGAGAGATTGGGTATGTACATTTTCACATTTAATACATACAACCAAATTGCTTGCAGAATGGTTGTAATGATTTTTACTCCCATCAGGGAAGTGTTGGGGAATGTGGATTTGTATACTCTCACCAATATTTAACACATTTGGATATTAAAACATTGCCCTTCCAGAAAGATGAAAAATAATTATCATTACTTTATTTTTTAATTTAAACTTAATTTAAATTTTAGTCAGTTAACATACTGTGCAATATTGGTTTTAGGAGTGGAATTCAGTGATTCATCACTTACATACAACACCCAGTACTCATCACAACAGGTGCCCTCCTCAGTCAGGTACCCACCACCCATCCAGCCCATCTCCTACCCAACTCCCTCCATCACTCCTCAGTATGTTCTCTATTGTTAAGAGTCTCTTGCTCATTTCCCTTTCTTCTCTTTCCAACTCCTCTTCCCATATCTTCATCTGATTTGTTTCTTAAATTTCACATATGAATGAAATCATATGGTATCTGTCTTTCTCTGATTGACTTATTTTGCTTAGCATAATACATTCTAGCTCCATCCAAGTCATTGCAAATGGCAAGATTTCATTGTTTTTGATGGCTGAGTACATTGTGTGTGTGTGTGTGTGTGTGTGTGTGTGTATAATGGATACCTATAGTTATTTATAGTTAATTTGTATTCCCACCAACAGTGCAAGAGCATTCCCCTTTCTCTGCATCCTCACCCACACCTGTTGTTTCTTTTGTTGTTAATTTTAGCCATTCTGAGAAGTGTGAGGTGATATCTCACCATGGTTTTGATTTGTGTTTCCCTAATGGTGATTGATGTTGAGCATCCTTTTATGTGTCTGTTAGCTATCTGGATGTCTTCTTTGGAAGTGTCTACTTATGTCTTTGGCCCATTTCTTAATTGGGTTATTAGTTTTTTTCGAGTGTTGAGTTTGATATGTACTCATAGATTTTGGGTACTAACCCCTTATCAGATATGTCATTTGCAAATACCTTCTCCCATTCCTTAGGCTGACTTTTAGTTTTGTTGTTTCCTTCACTGCGCAGAAGCTTTTTATCTTGATGAGGTTCCAAAAATTCATTTTTCCTTTTGTTTCCCTTGCCTCCCGAGACATATCTAGTAAAAAGTTGTTCCAGCCAAGGTCAAAGAGGTAGCTGCCTGTGTTTCTATATCCACTCATCTATTGATGGGCACTTAGGCTGCTTCCATAATTTGGCTATAGCAAATAACATTGCACTAAGCATAGGGGTGCATATATCTTTTCCAATTAGTGTTTCTGTATTCTTTGAGTAAATACTCAGTAGTAGAAATATAGGATCATAGGGTAGTTCTATTTTTGACTTTTTGAAGAAACTCCATACTGTTTTCCACAATGGCTATACCAGTTTGCATTCCCACCAACAGTGCATGAAGGTTTCTTTTTCTCCACATCCTTGTCAATACCTGTTGTTTCTTGTGTTTTTTGTTTTTTGTTTTTTTATTTTAGCCATTCTGGCAGGGGTGAGGTGATATCTCATTGTGGTTTTGATTTGCATTTCCCTGGTGATGAGTGATGTTGAACATCTTTTCATGTGTCTGTTGGCCACCTGGATGTCTTCTTTGGAGAAAAGTGTTATAGCTTTTTCCCATTTTTAAGTAGATTATTTTTGGTGTTGAGTTGTATAAGTTCTTTATATGTTTTGGATACTAACCTTTTTTCAGATATGTCATTTGCAAATATTTTCTCCCATTCCATAAGTTACCTTTTAGTTTTGCTGATTGTTTCCTTTGCTTCCTCCTTGTGCAGAAGCTTTTTATTTTGATGTAGTCCTAATAATTTATGTTGTTTTTGTTTCCTTTGCTTGAGGAGACATATTTAGAAAAATGTTATGGCTGATGTCAAAGAAATTACTGCCTGAGCTCTCTTTTAGGATTTTTATGGTTTCAGGTCTCAAATTTAGGTCTTTAACCCATTTTTAATTTATTTTTGTATATGGTGTAAGTGGTGCAGTTGCATTCTTTTGCATGCGGCTGTCCAGTTTTGCCAACACCACTTGATGAGGCTTTCTTTTTTCCACTGCAAATTCTTGCCTCTTTTGTGGAAGATTAATTGACCATATAATGGTGGCTTTATTTCTGGGCTCTCTATTCTGTTCTATTGATCTATGTATCTATTTTTGTGCCAGTATCATACTGTTTTGATCACTACATTGATCAAAGTTGTAATATAACTTCAAGTCTGGGATCGTGATTCCTCCTATTTTGTTGTCTTTCAAGATTGCTTTGGCTATTTGGAGTCTTTGTGGTTCCATTAAAAATTAGGACTATTTTTTCTAGCTCTGTGAAATATATTCTGTTTTTATTTTGATAGTGATTGCATTAAATATGTAGATTGCTTTGGGTAGTTTGACATTTTAACAATATTTGTTTTTGCAATCCATGAGCATGCAATAGCCTTCCATTTGTTTGTATCATCTTCAATTTCTTTCATCAATGTTTTCTAGTTTTCAGAGTTAACATTTTTCACATTCTTGGTTAAGTTTATTCCTAGATATTTTATCATTTTGTGTGTAATTACAAATGGACTGTTTTCTTACTTTCTTTTTTTAGTGTATTATTTCTTTCATTATAAGTGTATTTTTATTAGTGTATTTATTAGATTTTTATTAGTATATTATTTCTTTTATTATTAGTGTATAGAAATGCAATGGATTTCTGTATATTGATTTTGCATCCTGTGACCTTACTAAATGTATCAGTTTTAACAGGTTTCCTTTCTTTCTTTCTTCCTTCCTTTTCTTTCTTTCTTTCTTTCTTTCTTTCTTTCTTTCTTCTTTCTGGTATTCTCTGTAGAGTGTCATGTCTTGTGCAGATAGTGAAAGTTTTACTTCTTCCTGACCAATTTGGATTTATTTTATTTCTTTTTTGTTGTCTGATTTCTGTGGCTAGAACTTCCAGTCCTATGTAGAATAAAAGTGGTGAGAGTTGACATCCTTTTCTTATTCTTGACTTTAGGAGAAAAGTTCTGAGGTTTTCCTCATTGAGAATGATGTTCGCGGTGGGCTTTTCATATATGATCTTAATTATGTTGAGATATCCCCACTCTAAATTTGCTTTGTTACGGACTGGAATTTTTTTCATGAATGGATGTTGTATTTTGTCAAATACTTTTTCTGTGTTTATTGAAATGATTGTATGGTTTTATTCATTCTCCTGTTTATGTGATAAATGACATTGATTTGTTAATATTGAAATATCCTTGCATCTCAGCAATAAATTCCACTTGGTCATGGTGAATATTTTTTAATATATTGTTAGATTTAGTTTGCTAATATTTTGTTGAATATTTTTATATCTATGTTCATCAGAGACAAGAGCATGTGTTTCTTTTTTTTGTGGTATCTTTATTTGGTTTTCATACCAGGGTAATGATGACCTCAGATAATGTATTTGAAAGCTTTATTTCCTTTTCTATTTTTTGGAATAATTTGAGGGAATAGTTATTAACTCTTCTTTGAACATTTGGTAGAATTCACCTGTGAAGACATCTGGTCCTGTACTTTTTTTTTGTTGGGAGTTTTGGATTACTGATTCAATTTCATTGTTGATAATCAATCCATTCAAGTTTTCTATTTTTTCCTGCTTCAGTTTTGGTAGGTTATATGTTTCTAGGAATTTTTCCATTTCTTTCAGGTTATCCAATTTGTGGACATATCATTTTTCTTAATATTTTCTTATAATTCTTTGTATTTCTGTGATGTTGGTTATTTTCCCTCCTTCATTTCATTTTTTTGAAGACAGTACCGTATACTCTATTGATCATACATGACAAGGTAGGAATCCCCAAGCTCCTCCCCTTCCTCAGAGGGTCTACAATATAAACTGTGGAGGTTGGGAGCTTCTCAGTATGTTGGCAGGTGAGTTGGGGCAAGGACTCCCCAGCAACTGAGGGCCTCTGTCTTCCTCTTGCTCTTGCTGAGGCTGGTGGTCCAGGGGGTCTTACTCCTTGGAGGCCATGTGGACCACAAGGTCCACCACCCAGTTGCTGAAGCCAAATTCACTGTGTCAAGGAAATGAGCTTGACACAGTGGTCATTGAGAGCAATGCCAGTCCCAGCATCAAACGTGTAAGAGTGAGTGTTACTGTGAAAGTCTCAGTAGACAACCTGGTCCTCGGTGTAGTCTAGGATGCCCTCGAAGGGGCCCTCTGATGCCTGCTTCACCACTTCCTTGATGTCATTGTATTTGGCAGCTTTCTCCAGGCAGGGGGTTACATCCATGATTGACATGTTGAGGGTGGGTACATGTAAGGCCATGCCAGTCAGTTTCCCACTGAGCTCAGGGATGACCTTGTTTACAGTCTTGACTGTACCAATAGAAGCAGGGATGATGTTCTGGACAGCACATCTATCATTACACAGTTTCCCAGAGCGGGTATCCACAGTCTTCTGGGTGGCAGTGATAGCATGGACTGTGGTCATGTGTCCCTCTATGATGCTGAAGTTGTCATGAATGACCTTGGTCAGAGAGGCCAAGCAGTTGGTGGTGCAGGAGGTATCTTGACAGAGTTGTCAGACTTCTCATGATTCAAAATGATCACAAACATGGGGGCATCAGCAGAAGGAAAAGAGATAATGACCCTCTTGGCTCCACCCTTCAAGTGAGCCCCAGGCTTCTCCATGGTAGTGAAGACCCCAGTGAATTCCACAATATACTCAGCACCAGCATCACACCATTGGATATTTGTGGGATCTTGCCCCTGGAAGATGTAGCTGGGCTTTCCACTGATGAAAGTTTCCTGTTCTTGGCCTTGTCTGTGCTGTGGAATTTGCCGTGGGTGGAATCATAGTGTGGAACATGTAGACCATGTTGCTGAAGTCAAGGAAGGGGTTATTGATTGAAACAATATACACTTTTCCAGTATTAAAAGCAGCCTTGGAACCAGGCCCCTCAATATGGCCAAATCTGTTTACTCGAACCTTCACCATCATGTATCAGGACATGGTTGGCACTGCACGAAAAGATGCACCTATCTGTCAAATGGGAAAGAGCAGAGAGCCTATCCTCTTTTGTTTCTAATTTTGTTTATTTGAGTCCTTTTTTATTTTTATGACTCTGGTTAAAGGTTTATCAATTTTGTTGATCTTTTCAAAGAACCAGCTCCTGGTTTCATTCATCTCTTCTATTTTTAAAATTTTATATTCTATTTTGTTTATTTCTGTTCTAATATTTATTATTTCTTCCCTTCTGCTGGCTTTGCATTTTGTTCTTCTTTTTTAGCTTCTTTAGGTGTAATGATAGGTTGTTTACTTGAGATTTTTCTTGCTTTTTGAGGTAGCCCTGTATTTCTATATACTTCCCTCTTAGACCAGCCTTTGTTGCATCCCAAAGATTTTAGATTGTTGTGTTTTCATTTTCATTTGTCTCCAAGTGTTTTTTAATTTTTTCTTTGAATTTTTGGTTGACCCATTCATTGTTTAGTAGCATGTCATTTAACCTACATGTATTTATGGTCTTTCTAGATATTTTCTCATGGTTGATTCCTAGTTTCTTAGCGTGGTGATTGGTAAAGATCCATGACATGACTTCACTCTTCTGAAATTGTTGAGTCTTGTTTCATGGCCTAATATGCTGTCTATTTGGAGAATGTTCTATATGCATTTGAAAATAATGTGTATTCTGCCATTTAGGATGGAATGTTCTAAATAGGATGAATAGGACGGACTGCTCTGTTAGATCCATCTGGTCCAATGTGTCATTCTAAGCCACTGTTACTTTGTTGATTATCTGTTTATCTAAGATCTGTCCATTGATGTAAGTTGGTGTTAAAGTTATTATTGTATTACTATCAATTATATCCTTTATGTATGTTATTAGCTGTTCTACTTTTTGGAGTGCTTCAAGTTGGGTGCATAAATATTTACAATTGTTAGATCTTCTTGTTGGATTTTTCCCTTTTTGATAATATACTGTCCTTTTTTGTCTCTTTTTACATTGTTGGTTTTAAAATCTAGTTTGTCTAATATAAGTATTGATACTTTGGCTTTTGTTTGACATCTATTTGCACAATAAATGTCTCTCCATTCCCTCACTTTCAATCTGCAGGTGACTTTAGGCCTAAAATGGATCTCTTCTTTTTTTTTTTTTTTAATTTAAATCCAAGTGAGTTAACATATAGTGTAATAATGATTTTAGGAACAGAATTCAGTGATTCATCACTTACATATAACACTCAGTGCTCATCCCAACAAGGGCCCTCCTTAATACCCACTAACCATTTAGCCCATATCCCACCCAACACCCCTCCAGCAACCTTCAGTTTGTTCTCTGTATTTAAGAGTCTCTTATGGTTTGTCTCCCTCTGTTTTTGTCTTATTTTTGTTTCCCTTTCCCTATGTTATCTCTTTTGCTTCTTAAATTCCATATATGAGTAAACTCATATATTTATCTTTCTCTGACTATTTCACTTAGCATAATACACTCTAGTTCCATCCACATTGTTGCAAATGGCAAGATTTCATTCTTTTTCATTGCCAAGTAGTATCCCATTGTATACATATACCATATCTTCTTTATCCATTTGCTAATCAGTGGACATTTAGGCTCTTTCCATAATTTGGCTATCGAAGATAATGCTACTATAAACATCGGGGTCCATGTGCCCCTTTGAGTCATCATTTTGTATTCTTTGGGTAAATACCTAGTAGTGCAATTGCTGGGTCATGTAGTAGTTCTATTTTTAATTTTTTGAGGAACATTTATACTGTTTTCCAGAGCGACTGCACCAGTTTGCATTCTCACCGGCAGTGTAAAAGGGTTTCCCTTCCTCTGCATCCTTGCCAACATCTGTTGTTTCCTGAGTGTTCATTTTAGCCATTCTGAGAGGTGAGGTGACATTTCATTGTGGTTTTGATTTGTATTTACCTGATGATGAGTGATGTTGAGCAAATTTTCATGTGTCTGTTAGTCATCTGGATGTCTTCTTTGGAGAACTGTCTATTCATGTCTTTTGCCCATTTCTTAACTGGATTATTAGTTTTTTGGGTGTTGAATTTGGTAAGTTCTTTATAGATTTTGGATACCAACCCTTTATCTGATATGCCATTTGCAAATATCTTCTCCCATTCTATCAGTTGCCTTTTAGTTTTGCTGATTGCTTCCTTTGTGTGTAGATTTTTATATTGATGAGGTCCTAATAGTTCATTTTTGTTTTTATATCCCTTGTCTCTGGAGACATGTCAAGTAAGAAGCTGTTGCAGCCAAGGTCAAAGAAGTTGTTGCTTGTTTTGATGGCTCCCTGTCTTATATTTAGGTCTTTAATCCATTTTGAGTTTATTTTCATGTAGGGTATAAGAAAGTGGTCTAGGTTCATCTTCTGAATGTTGCTGTCCAGTTTTCCCAGCACCATTTGCTGAAAAGACTGTCTTTTCCATTGAATGTTCTTTCCTGCTTTCTCAAAGATTAGTTCGCCATACGTTTGTGGGTCCATTTCTGGGTTCTCTATTCTGTTTCAGTGATCTATGTGTCTGTTTTTGTGCCTATACTATACTGTCTTACAGCTTTGTAATACAGCTTGAGGTCTGGAATTGTGATGCCTACAGCTTTGATTTCCGTTTTCAACATTACTTTGTCTATTCAGGTCTTTTCTGGTTCCATACAAATTTCAGAATTGTCCTAGCTCTGTGAAGAATGCTTGTATTATTTTGATAGAGATTGCATTGAATATTTAGATTGATTTGGGTAGTATTGACATTTTAACAAGATTTGTTCTTCCAATCCAGGTGCATGGAATGTTTTTCCATTTTTTTATGTCTCCTTCAATTTCTTTCATAAGCTTTTCATAGTTTTCAGTATATAGATCTTTTATCTCTTTGGTTAGATTTATTCCCAGGTATTTTACGGTTTTTGATGCAATTGTGAATGGGATAGATTCTTTTATTTCTCCTTCTGTGGCTTCATTATTGGTGTATAGAAATGCAACCGATTTCTATACATTGATTTTATATCCTACGACTTTGCTGAATTCATCATGTATCTGTTCTAGCAGATTTTGGGTGTAGTCTTTTGGTTTTCCATGTAGAGTGTGTTGTCTGATTGTTGAGCCTAGGACTTCCAACACTATGTTGAATAACAGTGTTCAGAGTGGACATACTTGTCTTGTTCTTGACCTTAGGGGGTAAGTTCTCAGTTTTTTCCCATTAAGGATGATATTAGCTGTGGGTCTTTCATACATGGCCTTTACCATCTTGAGGTATGCTCCTTCTATCCCTACTTTATTGTGGGTTTTTATTAAGAAAGATGCTGTATTTTGTCAAATGCTTTTCCACATCAATTGATAGATAATGTGGTTCTTATCCTTTCTTTTATAGATGTGATGTATCACATTTATTGATTTGTGAATATTGAACCAGCCCTGCATCCCAGAAATAAATCCCACTTGATCGTGGCAAATAATTCTTATAATGTGTTGTTGGATTCAATTGGCTAGTATCCTGTCGAGAATTTTTGTATCCATATTCATCAGGGAAATTAGTCTTTAGTTCTCCTTTTTAGTGGGGTCTTCAGTTTTAGAATCAAGGTGATGCTGGCCTTGTAGAATAAGTTTGGAAGTTTTCCTTCCATTTCTATTTTTTTGAACAACTTCAAAAGAATAGGTGTTAACTCTTCTTTAAATGTTTGGTAAAATTCCCATAGAAAGCCATCTGGTCCTTGACTCTTGTTTTTTGGAAGATTTTTGATTATTGATTAAATTCTTTACTGGTTGTGGGTCTGTTCAAATTTTTTATTTCTTCCTGTTTCAGCTTTGGTTGTTTATACATTTCTAGGAATTTGTCCATTTCTTCCAGATTGCCTAATTTGTTGGCAACTAATTGTTCATAATATTCTTTTATTATTGTGTGTATTTTTGAGGTGTTGTTTAGGATCTCTCCTCTCATTTGTGATTTTATTTATTCAGGCTTTTACTTTTTCTTTTTGATCATTCTGGTAGAGGGTTATCAACATTGTTAATTCTTTAAAAGAACCAGCTCCTGGTTTCATTTGTCTTTTCTACTGTTTTTTGTCTGTTTTTTTTTTTTTTGTTTTGTTTTTGTTGTCAGTATCATTGATTTCTGCTCTAATCTTTACTATTTCCCTTTTTCTGTGGTTTGAGCTTCATTTGATGTTCTTTTCCCAGCTCCTTTAAGTATAAGGTTAGGTTATGTACTTGAGACTTTCTCCTTTTTTTAGGAAGGCCTGGATTGCTATACACTTCCCTCTTATGACTATAGTTATTGCATCCCAGAGATTTTGGGCTGTCATGTTATCATTTTTGTTGGTTTCTGTGTACTTTTTAATTTTCTCTTTAATATATTGGTTAATCTATTAATTATTTAGTAAGATATTCTTTAATCTCCAAGTATTCATGGCCTTTCCAAATTTTTCTTGTTGACTTCAAGTTTTGTAGCACTGTTCTGAAAATATGAATGATATGATTTCAGTCGTTTTGTACTTGTTGAGGGCTGACTTGTGCCCCAGTATGTGATATATTCTAGAGAATGTTCCTTGTGCACTTGAGAAGAATGTGTACTCTGCTTTAGGATGAAATGTCCTGAGTATATCTGTTAAGTCCATCTGGTCCAGTGTGTCATTCATAGCCATTGTTTCCCTGTTGATTTTCTGCTTACACGATCAGTCCGTGTTTGTAAGTGGGGAGTTGAAGTCCTCTATCATTATGGCATTATTATCAATGAGTTTCTGTATGTTTGTGATTGATTTATATATTCGGGTGCTGTCAAGTTGGAGGTGTAAATATTTACATTAGATCTTCTTGGTGGAAGATTATGATATAATGCCCTTCCTCATCTTTTGTCACAGTCTTTGTTTTTTTAATTTTAAATATGAAATTTATTGTCAAATTGGTTTCCATATAACATCCAGTACTCATCCCAACAAGTGCCCTCCTCAATGCCCATCACCAACCCTTCCCTCCCTCCCACCCGCCCCCCCCCCCCCCCCCCGCCATCAACCCTCAGTTTGTTCTCAGTTTTTCAGAGTCTCTTATAGTTTGGCTCTCTCCCTCTCTAACTTTTTTTTTCCTTCCCCCCCGCCCCCATGGTCCTCTGTTAAGTTTCTCAGGACCCACATAAGAGTGAAAACATATGGTATCTGTCTTTCCTTGTATGACTTACTTCACTTAGCATAACACTCTCCAGTTCCATCCACGTTGCTACAAATGGCCAGATTTCATTCTTTCTCATTGCCAAGTAGTATTCCATTGTGTATATAAACAACAATTTCTTTATCCACACATCAGTTGATGGACATTTAGGCTCTTTCCATAATTTGGCTGTTGTTGAAAGTGCTGCTATAAACATTGGGATACAAGTGCCCCTATGCATCAGCACTCCTGTATCCCTTGGGTAAATTCCTAGCAGTGTTATTGCTGGGTCATAGGGTAGGTCTATTTTTAATTTTTTGAGGAACCTCCACGCTGTTTTCCAGAGTGGCTGCACCAGTTTGCATTCCCACCAACAGTGCAAGAGGGTTCCCATTTCTCCACATCCTCTCCAGCATCTATAGTCTCCTGATTTGTTCATTTTAGTCACTCTGATTGGCATGAGGTGGTATCTCAGTGTGGTTTTGATTTGTATTTCCCTGATGAGGAGTGATGCTGAGCATCTTTTCATGTGCCTGTTGGCCATCTGGATGTCTTCTTTAGAGAAGTGTCTATTCATGTTTTCTGCCCATTTCTTCACTGGATTATTTATTTTTTGGGTGTGGAATTTGGTGAGTTCTTTATAGATTTTGGATACTAGCCCTTTGTCTGGTATGTCATTTGCAAATATCTTTTCCCATTCTGTCGGTTGCCTTTTAGTTTTGTTGATTGTTTCCTTTGAGTGAAGAAGCTTTTTATCTTCATGAGGTCCCAATAGTTCATTTTTGCTTTTAATTCTCTTGCCTTTGGATATGTGTCAAGTAAGAAATTGCTGTGGCTGAGGTCAGAGAGGTTTTTTCCTGCTTTCTCCTCTAGGGTTTTAATCGTTTCCTGTCTCACATTCAGGTCCTTTATCCATTTTGAGTTTATTTTTGTGAATGGTGTAAGAAAGTGGTCTAGTTTCATTCTTCTGCATGTTGCTGTCCAG
Organism: Panthera onca; assembly: GCF_046562875.1. Classification (NCBI taxonomy): domain Eukaryota; kingdom Metazoa; phylum Chordata; class Mammalia; order Carnivora; family Felidae; genus Panthera; species Panthera onca. The sequence continues at coordinate 11,844,455 of NC_138355.1, read as the reverse complement.
TTCTCCCAGCACCATTTGTTAAAGAGACTGTCTTTTTTTCCAATGGATATTCTTTCCTGCTTTGTCAAAGATTAGTTGGCCATACTTTTGTGGGTCCAATTCTGGAGTCTCTATTCTATTCCATTGGTCTATGTGTCTGTTGTTGTGCCAATACCATGCTGCCTTGATGATTACAGCTTTGCAGTAGAGGCTAAAGTCTGGGATTGTGATGCCTCCTGCTTTGGTCTTCTTCCATATTACTTAGGCTATTCGGGGTCTTTTGTAGTTCCATACAAATTTTAGGATTGCTTGTTCCAGCTTCGAGAATGCTAGTGCAATTTTGAATGGAATTGCATTGAATGTGTAGATAGCTTTGGGTAGTATTGACATTTTAACAATATGTATTCTTCCAATCCACAAGCACAGAATGTTTTTCCATTTCTTTGTATCTTCTTAAATTTCCTTCATAAGCTTTCTATAATTTTCAGCATATAGATCTTTTACATCTTTGGTTAGATTTATTTCTAGGTATTTTATGATTCTTGGTGCCATTGTGAATGGGATCAGTTTCTTTATTTGTCTTTCTGTTGCTTCATTATTCATGTGTAAGAATGTAACTGATTTCTGTACATCAATTTTGTATCTTGCGACTTTGCTGAATTCATGTATCAGTTCTACCAGACTTTTGGTGGAGTCTATCGGATTTTCCATGTATAATATCATGTCATCTGCAAAAAGTGAAAGCTTGACTTCATCTTTGCCAATTTTGATGCCTTTGATTTCCTTTTTTGTCTGATTGCTGATGCTATAACTCCAACACTATGTTAAACAACAGCGATGAGAATGGACATCCCTGTCACATTCCTGATCTCAGGGGGAAAGCTCTCAGTTTTTCCCCATTGAGGATGATATTAGCTGTGGACTTTTCATAAATGGATTTTATGATGTTTAAATGTGTTCCTTCTATCCCGACTTTCTCGAGGGTTTTTGTTAAGAAAGAATACTGAATTTTGTCAAATGCTTTTTCTGCATCTATTGACAGATCTTATGGTTCTCATCTTTTCTTTTATTAATGTGATGTATCACATTGATTGATTTGGGAATGTTGAACCAGCCCTGCAGCCCAGGAATGAATCCCACTTAATCATGGTGAATAATTTTTTTTATATGCTGTTGAATTCGATTTGCTAGTATCTTATTGAGAATTTTTGCATCCATGAAAAGATGCTCAACATCACTCCTCATCAGGGAAATACAAATCAAAACCACACTGAGATACCACCTCATGCCAATCAGAGTGACTAAAATGAACAAATCAGGAGACTATAGATGCTGGAGAGGATGTGGAGAAATGGGAACGCTCTTGCACTGTTGGTGGGAATGCAAACTGGTGCAGCCACTCTGGAAAACAGCGTGGAGGTTCCTCAAAAAATTAAAAATAGACCTACCCTATGACCCAGCAATAACACTGCTAGGAATTTACCCAAGGGATACAGGAGTGCTGATGCATAGGGGCACTTGTATCCCAATGTTTATAGCAGCACTTTCAACAACAGCCAAATTATGGAAAGAGCCTAAATGTCCATCAACTGATGTGTGGATAAAGAAATTGTTGTTTATATACACAATGGAATACTACTTGGCAATGAGAAAGAATGAAATCTGGCCATTTGTAGCAACGTGGATGGAACTGGAGAGTGTTATGCTAAGTGAAGTAAGTCATACAAGGAAAGACAGATACCATATGTTTTCACTCTTATGTGGGTCCTGAGAAACTTAACAGAGGACCATGGGGGCGGGGGGGAAGGAAAAAAAAAGTTAGAGAGGGAGAGAGCCAAACTATAAGAGACTCTGAAAAACTGAGAACAAACTGAGGGTTGATGGCGGGGGGGGGGGGGGGGCGGGGGGGAGGGAGGGAAGGGTTGGTGATGGGCACTGAGGAGGGCACCTGTTGGGATGAGCACTGAGTGTTATATGGAAACCAATTTGACAATAAATTTCATATTAATAAATAAATAAATAAAATCTTTGATATACTTATGGCTACTCTGGGTCTCTTTTGACATCCATTAGCCTGATAGATGGTTCTCCATCCCCTTACTTTCAATCTGCAGATGTCCTTAGGTCTAAAACGAGTCTCTCATAGGCAACATATAGATAGGTCCTGTTTTCTTATCCTTTCTGATACCATATGTCTTTTGATTGGAGAATTTAGTTCATTTACATTCAGAGTGATTATTGAAACATGAATTTAATTCTATTTTATTACCAGTAAAGTTGATGCTTCTGGTAATCATCCCTGGTCCTTTCTAGTCTTTGTTGCTTTTGGTCTCTTCTGTTTTGTTGTCTTTCCTCCATTCAAAGAGTCCCACTTAAAATTTCTTGCAGGGCTTGTTTAGTGGTTACTACCTCTTTTAGTTTTAATTTGTCTGGGAAACTCTTTATATCTCCTTCTATTTTGAATGACAGCCTTTCTGCATAAAGAATTCTTGGCTACATATTTATGTATTTTTTATTCAGCACGTTGAATATATCCTGCTGGTCCTTTCTGGCCTGCCAAGTTTCTGTGGACAGATCTGCTATGAACCTGATCTGTCTTACCTTGTATGTTAAGGACTTTTTTCCCTTATTTCTTTCATAATTCTTTCTTTGTGTATTTTGTGAATTTGACTATGATATGTCTTGGTGATGGTTGTTTTTTGTTGAATCTAATGGAAATTCTCTGTTCTTCTTGGACTTCAATGTCTGTGTCCTTCCCCAGATTAGGAAAGTTTTCTGCTATAATGTTCTCACATAAACCTTCCGCCCCTTTTTCTCTCTTCATTTTCTGTGACTCCTATGATTCAGATAGTATTCCTTGTTAATAAGTCACTGAGTTCACTAAATCTTGTATCATGATCTTTTTTCTTTGTTCCCGTCTTTATTTCTGCTTCATTATTCTCCATAACTTTATCTTCCATATTGCTGATCCTCCGCTTTGCTTTGTCCATTTTTTTCTTCATGGTGTCAATTTGAGATTACATCTCAGTTATGGCATTTCTAACTTCAGTCTGACTAGATTTTACTTCTTTTATTTCTGCATAAAGGAATTCTCCGGGGTCTTCTATGCTTTTCAGAAGCCTAGCTAGTATTCTTATATTCGTGGTTTTTTCTTAACTTTTTTTTTTCTTTCCCTTCCCTCTTTTCTCTATTCTATCAAGCTTAATTCAACAAGCAAACCAAAACAGACCTAGGATCTACTTTCTTTTATTTGACTTTTTTGTTTTGTTTTTAATTTTTTAATTTTAGTAATTGTTTTCTTCCTCTAATCTACTATTAATTCTCTCCAGTATATTTTCAATTTTCTTTATTGAGTTCTTCATTTCTGATTTTTTTTTTCTATCTCTTTGTCTTACTGAGGTTCTCCACTCTTATCTCAAGTTCAGTAAGTATATTTATAATCATTAAATTCTTTATCATATTACTTACCTTTGGTTTGTTTAGATGTTTTGCTGTGATTTTGTCCTTTTTTTTTTCCATTTGAGATATATTCCTTTGTCTCCTCATTTTTGTCTAACCTCTGTGTCTGTCTCTATATATTAGAAAGTCAGCTATATGTCCTGCTCTTGAAAGTAATGGACTTATACAGAAGAGGTCCTGCAGTGCAGTGTCCCCTGTTCACTGGAACCTGGTGCTTCAGGGGTGTCTCCTATATGTGTTGCATGCACCCTGCTTTTGTGACTGAGCTGCTTTTTCCATCAGTCCAATTGTCGGCAGTGACTCTCTTTGCAGGGTTTGGTCCCTGTGTTGTAATGGGTCAGTCTGGGGCCTCCTTGGGCTTGAGTTGAGTCAGACTAGCTGTTTGCCAGGGATGCAGTAGCACTTAACTACAGGGCATTTCCCAGTGTCCCTTGAGAAGCTTTCTTTGTTGGGTGAGACTTGCAGTCAGATCACCTGTCCTTCCCCATCCCACTGCTGCAGCCACAGTTGGACTGGTTTGTGTGGTTATCTTCTCCTGTCCCTGCGACAGGAATCACTTTGGAGTGGTGTTGGTCCCTGTTGGGGCTGCTTGCACACTGCCAACCTTGTGGTGCTGCTTTGAATGGGCTCCAGCCAAGTGCATATTGGAGGAAGTAGGTCTAAAGGAGAATGTAGGAGTGTGGCATCTTGTGTTAGCAAGGTTTGTTCAGGTCTGCTGTGGGAGGGGAGCTGGAGCTGAGGCCTGGCTGGAGGGGGTGTGTCCACAGGAGAATGCTAAGATGGGGCAGTATTGTAGGTAGTGAGTGTTGGCACTTTGTTCCACAAGTGTTCATCTGTTTAGGCTGGGGGGCCAGGGAGGGAAATGAGAACTAGCTCTTTTGTTCCTGTAGAACAAAATCTCCCAAAGATCCCTGACCTCTTAGCACAGGCTCTAAGATTAGTAAAGAAATCTCCCGCACCCCATATGCCCCAGGTTTTTTTCAAACTGCTGATTTTATGCTGTATCTCTTTGGGTGTTTGTTATGCTGTCTCTTGGCAAGGACTCAATTTCCTTTCACCCTTCTGGTTCTCCCATTCCTGAGTCTGCTATTTTTAAAGTTCAAGGTGTTAAAGTCTGCTGATTGTAAGAACTTGTAAAATTATGCCCCTCTGATTTTCAAAGCCCAATGTTATAGGGATCCTCCATGCCTGGAGTGGCTGGCATGAGGGTCTTTTTTACCTTCTCTGCTCCCACGGCATATCTCCATCCCAGGGAATGTTCTACAGATTCATTTAGCTTCTCAACCACATCTCCACCCTCCTTACCCTCTTTAATGTGGCCTTTTCTCTACATTTAGCTGTGGAGAGTCTGTTCTGCCAGTATTCTGGTCATTTTCTGAGTTATTTACACTGATGTGTTACCTAGTTGTATCCATGGGATGAGGTGAGCTTAGGGTTCTCCTATCCCACCATCTTCCCCAGAAGTCCAGTTGAATATATAGAATTTTAAAATCATATTTTCACTTTGCTGACTTCTGACATTTCACATTGCCAAAGATAATATAAATCAGACTTCTGTTTCTTTGCCCCCTGGTAACTTTTGGGATATTTTAAAATTCTCTTTTATTAGCGGTGCCTAGGTGGTTCAGTCGATTAGGTGTCCGACTTCAGCTCAGGTCATGATCTCGCAGTTTGTGAGTTTGAGCCCCACATCGGGCTCTGTGCTGACAGCTTGGAGCCTGGAGAAGCTGGAGCCTGCTTCAGATTCTGTGTCTCCCTCTGTCTCTCTCCCCCTCCCCACTCACACTTTGTCTCTCTCTCAAAGATAAATTAAACATTAAAAAAATTAAAAAAAAATTTTCTCTTTCATTAGTATTCTAAAGTTTCACTATGAAACTCTTGGTATGAATTCATATTATCTATCATCTATCTATATATATAACTCTGCCTCCTCTTTTCTCATATTTAAATACTTTATTGCTTTAAAACTTTAAAAATACTTATTTTGAGGTACTCTTCAGATTGACCTTGTCTTTTTCCTTTGGTGTAAATTCTTCCATATTCTGTCATTGACAATGCTTACCTTATAAGCATTTTTATGAACATAGTTTATAAGCTCACATTTCACACATTTCTCCCGTATTTTCTCCCATGGAAAGCCACAGTCTGTTTCATATCTCTGGGTCAGGGTACACTTTATGCTCAGGGAATGCCCTTCTATTTCCTGCCCTGCACATGCTGGTGACATGACAGCACACACCTTTCATGTATGCAGGATGATACTGGACACTATGGCCATTGGAAATGGCTTAGTTTTCTAGTAACCTTGGGAAGTGTGCCAAGCTATCCCAATCGCTGCTCACGGCAGAGTGTTGCGTTTCACAGTCTAAGCTCCCTGGAGGTAGTGTTAACTGAGTCTATGGTCATGGAAGTATGAGAGTTTCTGGCCACTGCCCCTGTACTTTCTGTTTAGATCCATGCCTAGCTCTCCAGTGCCAAGTTATTTTAGTTTCTGACAATATTCACTTTGATAATTTTCTTGCTAGAAATGGTTCCCTTTATCACTTTCATAAGCAGCTATGTGTTTTTTAATCTTGAAAATTTAAAAATTATTTCCATTTGGAGTGGAGATTTTAGAATGTGTTTAATCTACCTTCATAAATATTAGATCTTAGTCTAGAGGAAGCTGAAATTCTTTTCAGGCAATCTTGTGCTAGGGCCATTAAGGCTTATTATGGAAAAGAGGTAGAAAGAGGGGCTTTTGTGCCTGAACACTTGAAGAAATTTAGGAAGACCAAAGGTAAGAATAAATCAGGGAAACGGGATGGAGAGTGCACACTGCAAATTGCAGTATGTACCATCATAAAGTTGGTTCCCTTATATATCTGCAGCCCCAAAAGTGCCAGGGCAAATAACTAGGATAAGAACTAGTATGTGGAATTGATTATGTACCTCATTGCTGTGTCACCCCACTGAGTTGGCCTACGGGCAACTCTTTCAGATCCACTTTCCATCTCTTTCTGTAGCCTGTGCATTGCAATCTTACCTGCCAAATGGCCAGTTCTTACTTGACTGGGACTATCACCCAGCCTGGACCTGAGAGCTCACATGACAAACACCACAGCCCTATATCATGGAATCAAGAGGTTTCAGAGTGTTTAAGACCTTTCATGACAAATAATTCAGTCTCCCTATACTTCATATCCACTTCTCTGGTCCAGGAAACCTCTGGAAATGTAGTGTATGGGGAAGGAGAAGTTCCTCTATTTGTACTTTGGGGCCAAAAGTCATCCTGCACTGAGAAAGATGGATGATTTTACCCCTGATATCTTATTACTACCATCTTCTCTCCCTTGCACTTCTAGCTCACACTAGCTAGGTTCCTAGAAGAGTTTCTGTCACACACACAGGTGAGACCACAACTGCTTTCTAACAAGTCCTATTCCTATTTTCCAGAGATGCAGTTTCCAGTTTCATTTGTTCAGGATGCAGTCTCCTTGACTTAGCCAAGTTTCATTTTTTGGTCGCTCTTTTGGTCCTGATGCTTTATTGACTCCATATGGTTGGTAACCAACCTACCATCACACCTAACGTCTCTCCATGTCTTTCCTCTGGTCTCTGGTATTCTGATTCACCACTTGGCTTTGGCCCTCTGCACGTCAAACCAAATGATTCCACTTGGGCTAGGAGTGGTGTTTGAACATGTATTTTATCTTTTTAGAAAAATGACCTTTTGGAGGAAAAGAAAGGGAAAAGAGTAAAGTACATATTATTTATGACTTCTATTTATGTGCCTAATTCTGCACTTGATAGTTTAGATATGTTGTCTCAATCCTTTCAATCAATACTGGAATTAGATGTTACTAACCTTTAAAAAGATAACAAACACCAATTCATTTGATTTCCAAACAAGTTGAAATGATTAAAGTGTCATAACTTAATAAAGACATCAAGATTTAGTAATCAGTTTATTAATCAAGGAGTACTCATGTCTACCCAGGAACTAATGATCTTTGCAAAGATGAAGTTGCAAATGGATTTTCAGCTCCAGGGAAACTTCCCTAGGCATTCAACGGCATATGTAATAGTTTCTGTCTTAATCTGACTTTTGAATAATACATCATTTGGTATTTTTTAAAGGTTAATTTGGTGTACAAAATTCTGAATAAAAAGATACAAAAACATGGTTGCACAACAAAATATGTGGGATACCTGCATGTGACACATGATTTTAGTTCTCTCTCAATTCTTCATGTTCATCAAATTCTTCTCTATTTTCTCAAAATGGCTTACTTCCCGTTGATGTTTTAGAGAGTATTAGAATAAGCAAAGGGTTACTCATAGACAACAGTAAAGCCATTGGCTATTTCAATGTATTCTTTCAAGTACATAATTACCTCTGGTTGATGTTTTAGAGGGTATTAGAATATGCAAAGGGATAGTCATGGACAACAGTAAAGCCATTGGCTATTTCAATGTGCTCTTTCAAGTATATAATTAAGGACACACAAATCCTATGTGTGGAGACAATCAGTGCATTTACTTGGACTAAATTTATGTTAGTTAGCCAAGACTTGCTTTCCTCACAGACCAAAATTATTCAAAAACCATCATACATGTATAAAGAGAAATGAGCACTCAACAAGGAGAATGGCGGATGCATGGAAGTTCTGAGTAGCAACATGCACTCACATACTTGTAATGAAGAGGGAAAGTTTTTGCCTTCATTTATTTTCCTGGTCCCTGACAGGGGTAGAATTGCTGACCATATTTCACTTACTTTTATTCAAGCAGAAAATCCATTGAAGTTCCACAGGAAACATTGCTGTAGACATTGCAAAGGGAAGAATCAGGTCAATGCAGTTTAGAGGATGAATTAGTTTTGCAATTGAGTGTGGACACTCTGGGCCACTGCTTCAGTGGATAACTTTTTAAATTGCTTTAAGGGAGAAAAAGACTTCTTAAAAACCATTTTAATCATTAGAAACTTGAGAGCTTTTCTTCTATGCTTTATAGATCAAATTGTCCCAGAGTCGGGTGGGAGACAGTTGCCATGTGCTTATTTGAGTGAACTCCAAGAACTCCAACATTTTCTTATATGCTCCTCCTAAAATACACTGTTTTGTATACCGAGCTTTGTCTAAAGTATATTAAATGGAGTCATTAGGTTATTTAAAGATTTTATGTACTTGAACTCAGAAACTGACTCACAGGCTTACTAGGAGCTCCTGACTTGAGGATACTTGCCTGAATATTTTTTTCCTATCATCTGTTGACATTATTACCCCTTTCATTTCTGTATAAATTTTTGATTTAAAATTTTCAGTAAGGATGGGCATCCAAGGAATGACAATTTATAAGAGATAGCCTCCAAAAGAACCAATTCTATTTGTGCAAGATTCATTGTCTATTCATCTAATAGGTATTGCTTTCAAATAATGTTTCTTTGAAGTAGCCTTTCAACGTAGGTTCAGTACCATCTGCCCAAGGCTGTCCTGAATGTTTCTAGGAGAGAGCATCTATATATTTATATTTATGTGCACTTTATGTACTCCTTTTAAAAAGTCATAGGATGTATAATTAAATCTTTTTTAAAAGTCTTAAAGTAGTTACAGTGTTCCGATTATTGTTCATATGTAAATTTCTCCTATCAAGTGGCTTCCATTTTGTGACAGTTCTAGACACTAGTTCACAGACTTACTACTGATTTCTCACCGATGTTGGTAATTTTTTTTTAGAATTTAAATTTATCTACAATAATTAATAATTACCTTATTTACAATATTACGTTTCTCTTTTTTAAATATCCAGAATCTGCAATGCCTACATGGATGCAAAAGTAAACAAGTTAGGCCCATTTCCCCACTGTGTGACCTTTTGTGTCCCTGACCCAACTTTTTAAAAATTTTTTTAATGTTTATTATTTATTTTTGAGATAGAGCATGAGCAGAGGAGGATTTGAGAGGGAAGAAGACATAGAATCCAAAGCAGGCTCCAGGCCCCGAGCTGTCAGCATAGAGCTGACGTGGGGCTCGAACTCACGAACTGTGAGACCATGACCTGAGCCAAAGTCAGAAGCCACCCAGGTGCCCCTATTCCCGACCCAATTCTTAAAGGGAGTCAGGTTTCTTATTTGGGGCCCATGGATGAATTTCAGAGGGTATTCTGTGAATGCTCCAAAAGTCAGTGGAAATGTTTCCTGTGTGAGAGCGTATGTGGATTTTCATAAATTTTACCAAAAGAAGTTGGGTGGTGCAGTGGATTGGTGCAATAGAGTGGGTTCTGGAGTTGGACTGCCTGAATTTGTATAGCAACTCACTACATGGCTGTGTGACTTTGAACAGGTTACTGAACCTCTCTCTGCTTTAAAATTCTCAAAATTGCAGAAACGGGCTGCTGTGAGGATTAAATGTGAAGATTTTATGGGTATGTAAAGCCCATAGTACTGTGGCTTGGCATTTACTAAGCACACACTAAAGATTAGTAATTACCATTGTGTTCTCAAAAGAATTTGTAACCACCAAAGAGTTAAAAGCCACTGACTTAAGGCATTTTTAGAATTATACTTGAAAGAAAAATACCAGTTTCTGAGTTGGGAAGTCACACTCAAACCTAATTCCCATTAGCCATTAGCCAAACATAGAGATGTGTATTCATAATGAGGCTGAAAGGGCTGGTAAATTGCTCTGAAAATGTGAAAGGCCAGTTTGTGTTGCTCCTGCAGGAGAGAAAAAGAATCTACCCAGTCCTGGCCTAGCCCCCAGATGAAACACTTTCAGTCAGCTCCTGACTCCTATACCATCCAGGGTTGCCTTAAAGCCCTAAAATAAACTTGCAGGGTGATAGCTTAAATTGCAAGTCTACATTTATGGATGTTTTTCAGCATTTTCTTTATCAGCGTGTGGAAGTCAAAATTACAAAAACAAGGAGATTCTGCATCTTTTAATGAAAGATAAAACAACAATATAAACATACACAAATTTACAGAGAAGGGATCAACTTTAATACATTTGGAGTAAAAGGTGTTTCTTATTTAAATATGGTATAAAAATAAATGCAAGAAACATTAACTGAGAATGTATAGACAACAGACAAAGACAAAGCTTGTTTCTGACTGTGAACACATTGGTGAAATGAAACTTTCTGTGCTAACTTATTGGTTAATAAACGTGAAGCCATATGTATACTTATTGATATATGCTTTTTTTCTTTTACAATTCTTCCAGTTTTTGAGTGAATTTTCAGTGAACTGTGTGTCTAGCAGAAGCTTTAAGAGAAAGAAAAAAAAAAAGGTTTACTCCACTTGAACTTGTTAAAAAGGAAACGACACAGATCCAGCTTAGTACAAGGAGAAAGTAAGCAGACAACATTTTGCAGTGGAGGCATTGAGACGGTAGAATCCCTTGGAATGGCAATGCCTGAATGTACACAAAGAGAGAACAATTCAGGTCCTTTGCTCATGCAACATCTTGGCCTAATGTCCTCTGCTCCAGGTAACAACAAAGAGCTACAAAGTATATGCAATGACTCCAGTCTGCTTCCATGCTACAAGATGATCCTTTTAGTAGGACTGAACGAGGCTTGTTAACCTCTTTGACGTGAGAGATTTCCCCTGAGAAAAAAAATATAAAACAAGGGGGAAAAAAAGAGTATGATCACTGAAAACCCGATTAGGAGTAACATTTATTTACTGCAGTTGATTTTAGTGCAAGGGTCAAAATGGAACCCTTTAGATACACCTTAGTTCAACTTCCTTCCTCCCTCCACCAACACATCAAACAAAATGATCCACCCCTCTTCTACCCTCCCACCCCTCTACCCACTTCCTCCCCACTGCAAACAGACTGATGGGTTCACAGCACAGATTAGCAAATAATAAAACATGTTCATAAACGTTTCATCAAGGCTTAGCAATGATGCAACACCTAGATTTGCAACTGGTTCTAAACATGTTACAACAAACCTTAGTAAACTGCTCTGAAAGATAGCAATGTGAATGCATTCTTGTTCAATTGCTGGAATTAGTGTCATGTTTATAAATATCTAGATATGCAGAGTGTACGACTTAATTAAATAAAATTCATTTTTTTGAAGGTGGTAGAAACTCACATTGAGTCTGTCCCCCATCCTATGTGATAATGGAGAAAAAAGTGCCAATTATACATCTACAGATAAAAGTCTATTTGCTTCTGACTTCCAACCATAGACATCTTCTTATCCTTTTCCACCCAATTTCCTCCAACCCCAACCTCAGAAAAATCCCATATATTCTGATTCCACATATGTGTTAATGCCTAGAGTACATATTCATTTTTTTTGAAATCTTGAAAGCCAACACTGTCCCTGTTGATACTAGTACTCTAGAGAGATAAAAAATTTAAATTTCTGATCAAAGTAACAGATTGTCAACTGATAGTTTCTGTTTCATGTTTCATTTTATATGTACTAGTAATGAAAATAAGATGGTCCACTTATTGAAGGAAATTTATATTTCTCAGAGGATAAAATAATAACGGAAAGACAAAAGATTTTTTGAGAAATATAATATTTTAGTAATAAATTACTCATAATAATAGTCTTGATTTACTACTAATATGGATCAGATTTTGATAAAAAGTGGTCTGCTGTTGGGAGACAAATCATCACTCATGGCCATATTTCGGAGAAAAAAAGCAATATGTTTAAGATATGATCAATGATTTCAAAATCAAGCTTTCTTTACACGCTTCACAGTAACTGACAAGGGTCTTGAGGATGACATGAACAGCAGCAATGAAAACCAAGCACCGTTTCCTTTTAATCAGGGAAAAGGGATCAAAACTTAGCTTTCAGCAACTAATAGTAGAAGATAATTTCCCACTGGCTATGCTTTAGTCACTTTATTGGAGGAAAAAAAAATAAAAGAAAAAGTTTGTTAACAAGACACCCTACTTTACATTATATATTGGCCTTATAAACAAAATGTTTGCTCTTTTTGTCTCCACTTCTGTGCTTGTTTTCTTATCCATAAAATGGGGATAATCACAGTACCTACTTAAAAGCTTTCTTCTGAAGAATAATGAAGCTAAATTGCCTAAAACTAGTCTTGGAATATTCTATGTACTAAGTTCATGTTGGCTATTACCTCACTATATTATTGCTGTCATTGTTTTTATTGTTATAGGTTTTCTAATTAGGACACGGAGACCAAAGTCACTATTCTGACTCTAAGAAGGGCATAGAGTTGCTAATGAATTGGAATCTAAAGTTTTACTGCTTTTCCAAACCCGGCCAAATTGATCAAATAATTTTGGAATCTCAAAGCTCCCCTTCTATACTTGAAGACCACAACTATTTCCTACATTTACTACTATATTCAATCCTTGTGCTGTTACTATAAGTGTGTACATGAGTTTATATATATATATACGTGTATATATATATATATATATATATATATATATATATATATATTCTGAGGCTGAACAATATATTTTTAAAAACTGCTTACTATCTCTAATGTCATTTGTGGGATGAAGAAAATGTCATATTTATTGAGGCATAAGACTGAATGCTTGCACGGCAGTAGAGGAGGGGAAAGATGCTAATGTAAAATTGTTACTTTTCAAACTACTGATTAGTGCGATTTGTTAAAAGCTACTGGGAAGAAGAATGAAATAGTAACACTGAAAGAAATTCATTTGGAACTCATAGAATCATTTTTTATTTGGACTATGAAAACTACGGTTATCTTTGAAAAAATCTAATAAATATTAACATGGCTCTCTTTCTCCAGATTTTTGAAACATCCTTGAAGCTCTTAGTACTTGGGATGGTATGGGCTTCACTAAAAAGGGAGTGAGGTACGACATTAGCTTGAAAGGCTATTGTCCTAGGAGATCATTACAAAACACTCATTCATGGAGCCCCATAGAAAAGTACAGGCCTACAGTCAATCTGGAAGTTTGTGATAATAGCAAAACAGATGAACAGAAATGGGAAACAATCACATGATGAAACACTTTGTTTGATATGAACTTAATGTAATAAGGATATTCATTTTGTGCACTGAGACAACTAAAAGGCAAATCTGGGTACAACATTAAAAAAAAAAATTAAATTCCCCAGTCTGGGGTCAAAGTAAACAACATGGGTATGCAAGGAGTCATGCAGATTTGAAGATCTGATTTGAATCTGTTGGTAAACCCTGTTCAAATCCTGCCTTGTTCACACACTGGAAAAAAAAAAAAGATAGGCACTATTCTAGTGCAGAAGGAAATATAGTTAATCATTCTATTGGAAAACTTAAATTAAAAATAACACTGATCCTTTCTTGTAGGTAAGAAAGGATGTATTTATGCATCTGCTGTTTTGTAAAAATCCTTTCCAGTGCAGTTCCTTGGAGGCTGTATGTAATCAGCCCTTGCCAATTATCTTTTCATAATTTTTTCAAGTTGAAGAATCTGAGAAATTTTTATAACTAAGTTCTAAAATCTTAATACTGGGAACTGAGGGCTAAAAAACCCTAAACAATTGCAATTTTTACCAAATTGCTTACAATTGAATTCTGTATGAATAACATTTATTTTAAACCAAATGACTACATATGTGTTGTGTCACTTATCCCTTTCTGATAAGATTCTAAAGAATAAGGATTACATTGGAAACAGCAATCCATAGGAAAGACAAAGACAGAAACTCAGAACAAAACAAAACAAAAATTCAAAATCCTATGAGATTTTGTAATATTTAGTTAGTGGGGAAAAAAAAAAAAGAAGCACATAATCAGTTTCAGGACAAAATACACCTCAGATTTTGCTGGCATCTAGGTGAATACTGTATCTACCTAATCTACAAACAATATAGTTGTCACAAAAATTCACATAAACAAGGAGAGTTTTCTGGTGTCTCACAGTAAAACCTCACCACCATCAAATCAATCCCTCCTTATCTTAAATGCTGCGTAGAGATTTTGTTATAGTTAGGAAAATATGCCCCACACCCCAAAACAAAACAAGCAACCTATGTGTTTGTTCTTAGCTCTTCTAAAGTAACTAACAATATTTAAGAATTTTACATGATTTTAAAAATCTTTCTTGGTCTCAAAGTAGTAACACAAAGTTGACAATAAGGAACTGTGAATCAGTAGACATGAATACGAAAGCCAGGCTCTTAATTCTACTCTGAGAGCCTGAGACACTATGGAGATGGAGGTAACTCTCCATACTCCTTTCCTGCAGACACTAATCCATAAAGGGAGTGCAGAGAAGCTACATATGCTTGGGTGACTAAGCCACTTGTTTTATTACTGTTGTAAAAACACACAGCAGTCTTTCTCAGTCGATAGGACACTCAACAGACCAAGGAGAAATGAAGGGATAGATGTTTAGAAGACAGCCATGAAAGAGCTTAAAGAGAAAAGTAGAGGATTATTAGCATCTTTTGGATTAAAAAAATAGTTAACCTCTTAACTCACGCATTCCTTTACCATTCCAACTTGTATGTTTCCTGTCATTGCATCCTACTGTCTCCTAAGTGTTGCTCTAGACCCTGGAGTACATTCTAGAATGTCTTGTAGGCTCCAGAGGTCATATTGAGGGATTGAGAACAAGAAAATGCAAGTCTTGCCATTGAGTGCCTGTTGGTGTATGTGACCCAGTTGTCTCACAGAGGCCAGCCCCACCCCTATGTGATAAGGAGCTGACTGCTTGGTGATGATGTGATACTGCTGGGCCAGAGACGGGGTGTGCAATTAGAAACACTGAACTCAAGGATGCTGTTTGGTTTTTTACTCTCATGTTGAAAAATGCCCTTGTTTCACTTAGAAGTACAAATGTCTTTGCCTGAATTCCCAAATACTTCATAACATGGCTACCCTGGCCTTTCAAACTGCCTATCATCACTCCACAATATGGTTCATTTTATCTCTATCAGCTTGGGCCACTATCCTTGCATCTACCTGTTCAGATCTTATCCACTCTTCAAAGACAACCTTATCAATGTCTTTGCTAGACTCTTCTAACTGGCCCCCTAAACTGCTCTGCTGATTCCCTCTCTTGGCTTTCTTGCCCATAGAATCAGAGCTAGTGTATTTACAAGCCGTTTTGTATAATTCATTAAGTCGATTGGTTTGGTGAAAAAATCAATAGCTGTTAAACAACATTAACATTATAGAAGTCCTCAAATACATACTTGATTCTTTGCATGAGTTGAGATCCTTGGCTGAAGTCATATTTTAAGACTAAACTTCCTGAAACCAGGGAAATGAGATTCAAATGTCTTGGGCTAAGTAAATTTTGACTTGGGGGAGGAGAGGCACAGTAGAGTGAAAAATGGGAAACACTCTAGTCATACCCTAAATCTTGACTAATTAAATGACAGAATCTGGGTCTTTTTAACTCTTATTTTGCCCTGGGTGCTCCTATCAAGGAAATTAATTGAAAAGGTATAAGAAGGAATTGAAGCTAGACTACGTGTTTGGAAAGCTCTTCCCTGCTTAAAATGAAACCAATTCTCCTGGGTAAACTTGCAGGTGAGTTTACTGAACATGTGAATAATTTTAGCAAAACTATGGGGAGTGTCAGTTCCTAGAAAGTTAAAAATTTAACTTTAAAAAAGTTAAAGATGTAATCAAATTGTTGAGAGGAAGGAAGAAAAGAAGGAAGGAAGGAAAAGAAGGACTCGGTAGCTAGTTTGGGGGATGGTATATGTGATGTTGAGCACTGGAAAAAATTCTATCATTATACTAAAAAGAGAGGGTTTGTGAACACATTTACATTTAAGTGTAGATTACTAGCTTCCTGTGCATATTGAGAAAGAACAAGTAACACCAAATACTTTCATTTTCTTAGTTTAAAATATTTTCCTAAAATAAAAGTGGTATATATCCATTAGAAAAATGAGGGAAACATAGAAAAATATAAATAAGAAACAAACATTACTTAAATACAGTTATTTACATACTAATATATCCTTCTATGTTGTATGAATTTTTTTAATTTTATGTTTTTACAAAAAACTGAAATTTACAAGCCATTTTGCGCATAGCATTGGCTTATTATGAGTAACATACATATTATTCATGTTACATATGTTTTTTTTTGTAAAATAATTTCAAATTCATTGCATTAGTGAAAAAGGAAATCAATTTAGAGAGATGCTACCAACATTAAGAAAAAAATTTAATATCAGCATGTATCAAAGTGCATCACACATCATAAGGGGATGTACTGTTTCTGAAATATTATTTTAGTTCTACACACATATAAACACACACAAGCAGATTATACAGTAATACAATACACACACACACAAACACATATTAATTATTATGTCAAATGTGGGTGACAATACAAAAAAAGATGAAAGCCACTGTTCTGAAATATAATTTTCAATAGTTGTATAATATTCCATTAGGTAGATATACCTTAATGTATGTAAGAAATTCACAATTGTTGTACATTAAGGTTGTGTTTTTGATTGGCAGTTATATGGTACAATGAATATTCTTGTATATGTGTGAACATCTGGGTTTTCTCAGAATTAAATTATTGGAAGTTGAATTACTGATTGAAAGTGAAAGAATTTTGAAACTTTTGACATATTCTGTAAAGTTCTGTTCAAAAAAAGTGTTTAGCAATTTGTATTCCTATTAACTGTGTATGAAAACACTGGTTTACTTACTCCCTTTCTTTTTTTTTATTTTTTATTTTTGGGACAGAGAGAGACAGAGCATGAACGGGGGAGGGGCAGAGAGAGAGGGAGACACAGAATCAGAAACAGGCTCCAGGCTCCGAGCCATCAGCCCAGAGCCTGACGCGGGGCTCGAACTCACGGACCGCGAGATCGTGACCTGGCTGAAGTCGGACGCTTAACCGACTGCGCCACCCAGGCGCCCCTACTTAACTCCCTTTCTAACACTAGATATTATCATTTTAGAATTTAAAAAAATTTTTTTATGTTTATTTATTTTTGAGAGAGAGAGACAGAGCATGATCAGGGGAGGGGTGAAGAGAGGGAAACACAGAATCCAAAGCAGGCTCCAGGCTCTGAGTTGTCAGCACAGAGCCTGACGTGGGGCTTCAACTCAAGGACCATGAGATCATCACCTGAGCAGAAGTTGGTCCCTTAACTGACTGAGCCACCCAGGCAACCCCACTAGATATTATCATTTAAAAAAATAACCTATTTGGAGGAAAAGGTTATTTTGTTGTTTTTAAAATTTTACTTGACTATTAATGAAGATAGATTTTCTTTCTGTTTTGTCATATTTATTGATTATTTGTATTCTTTTAAAACTGTTCAAGTCTGGGGCGCCTGGGTGGCTCAGTCGGTTGGGCGGCCGACTTCGGCTCGGGTCATGATCTCGCGGTCTGTGAGTTCGAGCCCTGCATTGGGCTCCGTGCTGACAGCCTGGATCCTGCTTCAGATTCTGTGACTCTTTCTGTCTCAGCCCCTCCCCCGCTTGTGTGTGTGCTCTCTCTCTCACTGTCTCTCAAAAATAAATATTGTATGGAAACCAATTTGACAATAAATTTCATATATTTAAAAATAAATAAATAAATAAACATTAAAAAATAATAATAATAAATAAAAAGGGTTTAGCAGACTTGAGGATAGGAGTTTGGTTGCTTTAACAAAGGTTTGTGGAGTAAGTCATGTAGCAGTCTTTTGTGGTATCTCTGTGGCCAAGATACAGAAGGGTCAATGAAGTTTGTAATTAAACAAAACACTATCTTCAAGGTGTGCTAATTATTGGAGTAGTGGAACTCTGTCTTCCTCTCTGTTCTCTATGGTCTTTTAAACAGTTATTTTCACCATTAAACTGATGTAGTTCTGATAAAATATATGCATATGCAAACTTGGTAATCTTGGTTAAAAGGCTGGGTAACTAAGAGATACTTTAAAAACTTATATAAAGCTATAACTTACAAGATAAAGTTTAATGAAAAGAAGGATACAAAGCCAAATTTAGATTAAAATAAACCACTCACCAAAAACCTAGCAAGATTGAGGAGACGTACTCTGAACTGATGAGAATTTTTTTTTTAAGTTTAAGCCCCAAATGACTCTACATTTTGACATGGCTGTGGTGATTGGGAACCAGGGGGAGGGGAGGGAAGCTGGTGCAGTTTTCAGGCTGGTTTGTAAGTTACATGTCAGGTTTTTCTTCTTTCTTCTTTCTTTTTCTTTTCTGTTTTTATTTTAAAGTTTATTTATTTTGAGAGTCAGAGAGAGCATGCATGCACATGTGTGCATGGGGGAGGGGCACAGGGAGAGAGAGAGAGAGAGAGAGAGAGAGAGAGAGAGGAGAGACTCCCAATCAGGTTCTGTGCTGTCAGCATGGAGTCCAGTGTGGGGCTTGATCTCACCAACCGTGAGACCATGACCTAAGCTGAAATCAAGAGTCAGATGTTTAACTGACTAAGCCACTCAGGTGACCCTCTATTTTTTTTTTTCCTATTGGGAAGACAATATCCCCAATCTGTGCTGGTTAGGTTATGTCTCTAGTACTGTATTCAGTTACCATTTTGGAGGACTGCTGACTGGAGCAAATGTTTGAGGTAAGCAAACAAGATGATGAAAGAACATGAGACTATTACATGAGAAAACATTAGAAATACATTTTTATGATGCAAGTCTTACTCAGATTGAATTTAATAGCAATTTAAGGCATCTTTACTATATTGAGTCCCATTAAGTATCCAGCTTAGTTTTCATAGAAACATCTTTCCTTTTCATACTCAAATTTCAGAAGCTGGTATATTTAGTTATGTAATTAGTATCAATTCAGATATGATAAAATGAACATGGCAACAAACATAATTGACTGTTAACCACATAATTCAACTGGTAGTTGCCGAACTCTGTGGGCACAACTGGAGGGTTGCCTCTTAGCTGTGACATTTGTTGTGCCCTTGGCATCTACCAGTTGGGAGAGAGCGTCCATTAGTCTAGAGCAGTGGTTTTCAGAGCGTGGTCTCAAAGCCAATAGGAGCAGTATCACTTAAGACTTAATTAAAAATGAAAATTCTTGGATCTCAGCAGAAAACTGCTAATCAGACCTTATGAGAGGCGAGATTTAGCAATCTGTCTCAGGTGTTTCTGCTGCAGCCAAATATGAGAACCATGGATCTCTGGTAAGAAGAGGTCAGGTAGGACTGCTTCTACCTAGATAACAGTTCTTAAATGTTATTGTTCTGACATGTTTGTAACAAAATGTAAATGGGGGCAGAGGGGCAAAAGGAGAGAGAGAGAGAGAGAGAGAGAGAAGGCCTCTGACTCAGTTTATCTTGTATGAGGTAATGAAATCTGTATTTTCCAAGCCCCAGTGATTTTGAGATTATGGGATATGGGTAGTTGAACTGCACAGAAAAACAGCAAATTTGAGATTTTAGCTAAAGAAAATAAAAAGAACATTTGAAAGGAGTTTATGTAATCACGCCTTCAAGAAATTTGACAGCTGTCAAGATCTAGATAAATGTTTATTTTATTCTGTCCCGTTCCAGAGACAGAACTAGGGAGATTGCATGGAAGCTACAGAAAAGTAGATTATGCTGAAAATAAGAAATGAACTTCTAATATGTGGCATGGACTTCCTGTGCCCTCCAAGAGTACCACATCTCTGGAACTTACGAGCCAGGGAATGCTAGATGCCTACTTGTGACTGCACCCACAGAAGAGATTGATGCAATGTGCTGGCCACTGAACCTGGGGAAATTGAAGCCTCTAAATTCCTTTTCAATTCAGAGGCTTAAAAAATTCAGTATCTCCTCAAAGTACCTTGAGGACTTAACTTTTATAATTAGAAAAGTTAAAGACTTCCCAATATCTTTTACTAGTTTTATGAGAAATATGTTCCTCTTAGATATTAATAAGCATGTGTCAAGTGAATACCCTTGATAATAGGTGTTTGTTATCCCCTTTTGTGATTCAGCCATGTCTACTGGGTAATTTTTCTGTTCCTGATGAAATAGAAGGGAAAAAAATCTTTAATATCAAAGCGAGTAAATCAAAATGACTTCACAAACCAAAATAAAAATAAAAATAAAAATAATAGCAGAAATTTTCTTTTCCAGAAACAATAGTCAGTAGAGTTTAGAAATGGTGTTTTAAATTTTCAATACCACAAGTCTATCTTAATAATGGTCTTTTCTGGTTGAAATTATAGGTATAAGGATTGTATTTGGAGTTGTCCAATGTTTGCTCTTATTACTCGTAGATCCAAGCCACTTAAAAACAACAACGAAAAAAAAAACAGCCATCAAAATGTGACGCATAATGCAGGAGATATGGGATTTTTCCCAGTCTGGGCTTGCTGGAGGGTATCTGGAGGTGCCTAAGAAAATGTAACAGGGTGACTGTAGGATTGAACATAACATATCTAGGTCAATAAACGTATGCAATTTATATAAAGATGTCTATTTTTTAATTTTAAATTGCCTATTTTAGTTGTATTGCCTTGAAGTCCTAGCAAAAGTTATAGAAAAGTAAAAATCTTTTTTTTTTTTTTTTTTTTGACCAGCATGGCTGGTCATCAGTATAAAAATGGTGCTGATGAGTACATAGCAATGGTACATGTGGCTTTAGAATGGGTAAGAAAAAATGAGAAATAGATGGCTTGGTGATGATATAGGGTTGCCTAGTAAGACCTCATATCTAGAAATAATTAACCTATGAATCTACTTTTAGCGGAAATTAAATTTAGACATCATAACAAAACCAATCCTTATCAAGTTAAGCTCCGTTTTTATTTTCCTAGCTACATAAAACAAATTTCTGAAAAGAATATGTAAACATGCTGCCTTTAGACCATTGATGAACTTGTATTTAACTCTATGTAATTCTCTTAAATTCTATTTAACTCAATGAGGTAATTGAGACTGATACAGAGATTCAGTTGATTATCTGCACCTCCTTTGCCAAACATTGTAAGGCTGAGTACGTAAGCACACTGGAACATTCCATATTCTCTTGCGTTACTCAGCTAAATTCTGCGACTTGATGTAAGATTCAGATATAGTTGAGTAATTTTCAATTTTACATATCTTCAAATAAAATCAAAGTGATAATGTAAAATTACCTCTTATGTAACTTTTACAATTCCTAGTTGATAGTTTGAAGTTTATTTTTCTATCAACTCTTCCAACAAACTTGGTTCAAAATGTTTTAGCCTATATGTAAACTTACTGGTGTTAAAAGTTCTACACTCCCACCTATACTTTTTCTATTTTACTGGCCCAGTTCTTGTTATCTTCAGGTGTGGATTAATATAGTAGCTGCTAATCCTGCAAACATGTCCTCCTGTCTCTAGGTTCTCCTAACTTGCCCTCCACCCACATCTTCAGCAGAGATGAAGATGGCTTAGTGTGTGGATCCAGAGTACAAGGTGTCTCCTTGATGACCTTCTTTTGTACTATGCTCCTCTAACTGGAGACTTCATGGCAGTCCCTGCCTGTGACACAGCTGCATTTATCAAGTGCTCAGACACTTTTTCCAGTTCTACTTTTGTTCTCTCTCCTTCAGGGCCAGCTCCCCCAACTATCCAGTAGGCAGGTCTCTTGCTTAGGCCTTACTTAACTCTTCTCCCTGCCTACTCTGTGCTGCTTTAAGCATGATTTATATGAAGTAAGCTAGTGGGAAGCTAGTAGGAATTTCGTTCTGTTCATTGAACAGTTAACTTTCCTGAGAAGAATGAACCAACTTAGGTACACATTAGTGGCATCCCAAAAGTAGTTACTTCTGTTAATATCTGTTGTTATAAAACTGTAAGCTTCCTAACAGTTGTAGCTATTTCTTATTATCTATGTACTCTAAGATAGGGAGCAAAGTGTCTGACCCCCAGCAGGTGGTCAATTACTGTTTTTGTTGCTGTTGCTGTTGGATAAAAGAATCCAATAGTGCTTGGATACATGAGTACTATTGGGTTATAAACTTGTTATGCAGAGCCGCCAGGGTGGTTTCCAATTAAACAGGAAACTGGGACCTTGTAACTACTGGTGTTAACCCAAGGCTTCCCGTATATTAGAACAGTACTTTGGGAAATGCTATTAAACTTCTGCCTCTGGGATATGTACTAGGAATGGGGTAGTTTCCCACTGGGGACTGTCTACTCAGCAGCCTCAAACCATTCCTTAGGGGGCACCTGGGTAGCTTAGTCTGTTAACCATCCAACTTCAGCTTAGGTCACGATCTCATGGTTTGTGAGTTCAAGCCCTTCATCGGGCTCTGTGCTGACAGCTCAGAGCCTGGAGACTGCTTCAGGTTCTGTGTCTCCCTCTTTCTATGCCCCTCCCATGCGTATGCTCTCTCTCCCTCTCAAAGATAAACATTAAAAATACATATTAAAAAAAAAAAAAACATTCCTTGGGAACCCCCAGGGTTGCATTGGATGCTCCCTGACCAAAACCACCGTACAATCCACAGCTTATAAAACTTGAGTGGCAATTTAAGAACTAATGATGTTACTAGGGGAACATAAAGATATGCTGTCCAAATGAAATCAGCTACATTTCACACCAATCAATTTACCACATGCTGCAGGGAACCTGAAATTGCTTTCTTAGGCAAGTTATCACCACAAACAGTTTCAGTAAAACAAGATAGATAGCCATATATGCCAACAACAAAATGATAAATGAGATAGTTTCAGGTCCAGAAGAGAAGAAAGAGGAGAAAATGTTTCATCCTTTAGCAGATAGATTTTAGGTATTTACTGGTAATATCTATGGTGGGAAACCCCAACAACCAGTTTATAAATTATATTTACCTAAGATGCTCTAGGAATTTTCTAACATAGAGATCTCTATGAATATACCTGTAATCTCAAGCAAAGAATCTCTACCAGAAAAGAATATGCACAAAGTTCTCCTTCAGATTAGTATGCATTAGTATGCATTCACAGGTGTACAGATATAAAATAAATAAAAACCTTCCCTAATCTATGGTATATCGTGATGGATGTTTATCTGAAGCAGAATCTGCTTCATTATGAGGGATGCTTATGTAAATCAAGGGTCTCACTAAGTCCTTGAAGCCTTTGCTGTAATGCAACTTCATTAGTAAAAACACAATCTGGAGAAGGACCATTCTGAATACTCTAAGGTTTGTCTTTACTACATTGTGGTAGAAATTGGTATCAAGGGAAATGAAAGCAAAGACAGGCTATAGGATAGTCAAAACTTAATGTATACCAAGTGAATGAATAATCCAGAACTAGTAAAACAGTATATAAAAACAATGATAAAAATGTAGTGTATGAGTGGATCTTAGATTACCAGGTCATTTTTCTCTATTGGAATTACTCATAGTGAACAAATCTGAATAAGTGACAAGTTTATACAGGATCCTTTCTAACAAAGTTTATCTACACTTAAGGTACCTGTAAGCCCAAAGGAAAATCTAGAGCACTCGACCAGAAGTGCCAGGGCTTAATCCTAAATGGAACCAATGTCCAGTCCAATGGGCAGTTGGGAGGTCCACATGAATAGATTTCACACTGCACTGCCCAACTCCTGGCATTGCCCCACAGCTAGTCTGGGGCTGTGTTTCCCAAGCCCGGAATCTGTATTATTCATAGGATTATACTGAATTGACTGAATGGTCTCAATGTATAATCTTGGCAGTTATTAGGGTATGTGGAGAAGATTTTATGCTGGATTTCACATTTGATGAAAAACCAAGTTAAAAATCATTTAACTAGAAACAATCCCTAGAGCCTTTGACACTGTCTTAAAAAAAACAGTGAAAGACTCCCAGAATGTGACTACAATTCTTCATAGATTGAGGACCAAATAGTAACCAATTTTTTATTAATGTGTAACACAGTAGTTTTGAAATTAAGAATACAAAGTATGATTCCTGCCTTCTTCAACCAGTTATTTTTTCATCTAGTGTGTGCTCTCGTGTTAGGGAAAATATAAAGATAAGAGAGGAGGAAAAATAAATAAATAAACATCTTTTATAACTTTGCATCCCATTTAACCAAGCAATTAAAATTTTTATGACCATAAGAAAAAAAACAATATTTTACTTGACAGATATTTATCATACTTTGATCTACAATATGAAGAAAGAAAGAAGGAACAATGTAGATATCCATCAATAGAAGACTGGAAAATAAATTTCAAGTATATCTATTCAGAGGAAATTTGTGTAGACAATAAGTAAAATTATGTAGAAGAATATGAAAAGACCTGGAAGATATTTGTGATGCATTTTAAGCAAATAAAGCATGTTTCAAAAGCACATGCAATGTATAACCCCATTTATTTATGTATTTATATAAAGAATACTTATATTCATTTATATATGTTTGTGCAAAGTGCTAACTAAAGCTACTCCTGGCTAGAGAGATTATAGGTAAAGAAGGAGGGGTTCAGCAGTTTCTAAAAATTCATATGGCATGAAAGCATGGATTAGGTTTCAAATGTAAATATTAACATGTCAAGCTTTCAGGTCTGGGCTCTTTTACCTCATTTGTTGCATATATTAAATTTACATGAGGTGTGTTAACCAGCATCTCCATAATGAGCTTAGGTAAAAAATTTAATTAGATGTAAACAAAAAGAACATTCTAAAAGAACTAAGTATTCTATCTTTCTCACTTATTAACACTCCAAGGAAATTACAGGATTTTATTTACATTTGTTCTTATTAGTATGCATACCAATCAATTATAGTGTTACATAAAGATTTGATCCCAAAAGATTAACTGATTTCAGAGTCAACTCAATGCTTTTGTTAAAATTCTCTCACAGAGTTTTCACAACTTCTGGTAATTTATGACCATCTCCAGAGCATGCCTTCCAAGCCTAATGCACTAGCATAAGTACTGGGGCCACAGGGTTGGGACAGCCAAGATGGTCATGATATCCTTTCTGTCAATTCTTTTTTTTTAATTTTTCTTAATTTTTATTTATTAGCTTTGAGAGAGAGAGAGAGAGAGAGAGAGAGAGAGAGGAGCAGATAGAGAGGGAGGGAGACACAGAATCTGAAGCAGGCTCCAGGCTCTGAGCTGTCAGCACAGAGCCTGATGTGGGGCTCGAACTCACAAACCATGAGATCATGACCTGAGCTGAAGTTGGACACTTAACCAACTAAGCCACTCAGGCTCCCCTTCTGCCAATTCTTTTAAAGGCTCTGCAGACACTGGGCTTCATTGAGATAGAGTAAACTTTCTCCCCAAAAGAGGTTAGATTAGGCAAGTTCCTGGGAGCTCAACATGAACATTCTCTATTTCTCATTTCTCCTTTTATAGCCCAGAGCCAGGCTGATTTAATTTCCCCTTCACACAAACTAAGGAGAGGAGGTAAGCAGTACAGTCAGAACTTGATATATGAGTTGTGGTTGAAGGTGTGGACGATCAATCCTCTTACCCAGTTTCCCACCCCTCCCCCCTTATTTCCTATCCATTCTCCTTGTGATTTGTGTGGCAGACAGATGCCATGAGACTTTAGTGGTTGGAGAAATGGTGTCAGATTTGGTGATGGTGATGGAGGAAGAAAACAGCTGTTAGAATTAGCACAGCACATGAACTTTGTCAAAGGGAATGACGCCTACGTAGTAAGAATAACATTTAAAGGCATGAGAGAACATAGCAAACCTTGAAAGACCTTACCCTTAAGGTCTTATCTGATGGCAAGGAAAACAAAGTAATAAAAAAGTAAATCACAGGAAATGAGATGCCTTGAGACAACAAGGGCAAGGTGAAGGTATTACACAAATTTAATTCTTAACCCTCCAGTGTTGGGCAAAATGAAAAGAAAATAAGTAATCTATAGAGGAGTGAATTTAAAGTCAGGAAACTTTGCTTCCAGTCTTGGCTTTAATTCTCAACAACTGATTGATACTGGTGAAGTGATCTATCCTCGCTATTCCTTAATTTGCTCATCTATGAAAGGGTGGTGACACCTGCCCGACCACCTCCTCAGATTGTCATATATGTCAACAACAGTGACAACAAAACAAGCAAGAAAGAATGAGTGTCTTTGGAACATTGTAAAATGCTGTGCAACTGTTAACTGTTTATTCTGTAAGGTGCTGGCAAGAGTTTATTAGTCTCGGCAACCAACAGAAGTTTTAATGGTATTGGGAAGAACTGTCGAGGAAAACGTTTTTGATTCTTGTGTGAAACAAAACAGTGATGCCATTTTTATAAGCCAGGTTATGAGTAACTGTGTTAGAACATGTAAATAAACTTCTACAAACAGATACTAATTGGAAATGGACTCAGACTCGAGAGGAGTGGCAGGTGGCTGATCTTCTATCAGTTGGAAGTATATGAAGGAGCAAGGTGATCAATGGAGAAAGAAAGAATTTGGGAACAAAATAAATGTGGGGTCAGTGCCAGGTCCTAATAACTATGTGATTCTGGGCAAATTTTGTACCTCCTCCGACCCTTCAGTTTTCTCACTTATAAAATAGGTAACATAATGAGTATAATAATACCTAACTTGCAGGGTTA
The DNA here is from genome assembly GCF_046562875.1 of Panthera onca. Lineage (NCBI taxonomy): Eukaryota > Metazoa > Chordata > Mammalia > Carnivora > Felidae > Panthera > Panthera onca. Next base: position 11,817,595 of record NC_138355.1, on the reverse strand, counting down.
GATTATATTAAATTATATAACATAAAGTGCCTAGTGCAGAGACTGGTACATGGCAAGAATAGGAGTCATTACTATCTCACTTTGCCCAGGCCCTTTCATAGTCTACATACTTGTTTACCTATATTTTCCCTCTTCTGTTTCTTTCTTGAATACTGTCTATCCTGTAGCCTCCCTGTATTTGCCAGACTAATCTGCACACAGGACTCCTTTAAAATGTTTATTTAAACTCCATATTGCCTTCATTATGTCTACCTGATTAATAATAAAATCATTTTTCATCCTGTGTTAGAATTATTGTATTGATCCTGTAAAGATATCCTATTAAATTTATTATGTAGGTACATTGGATTCCTAACACACCTGCTGACCCTAAAAGTAATCACAAACATGGAGCAACACAGAACCAAGGGGAAAAAAAAGAAATGAGGATAGAAAGAGTTAAAGGGAACTTCAAATAGAAACTAACCATCCTAAGATTTAATATTGTATAGTGTATTAATTTTAATTTTTGTATATAAATAATTGCCAGGATAGAAACTTTCTTCTCACGAGTAATAAAATAGATACAATTGTTTGTAATCTACTGAGGAAATCAGAGAGCCTTTCTAATTTCCTTATTCCATTTCTTTAGAGTACTACTGAAACAAAATATCCAATGAAAAATATTACTTTTTGTTTTCCTGGATGGAAAAAATAACCCCAAACAATTGTGTCTGAAGATTATCTGTAATGTATTAGTGTGTTGTGTGTATATATGTGTGAATGTGACTCAACCTCTTTTTCTTCAGTAATTCCAGCCTTTTCTCCCCTTCTCCTTAAAAGGATGGATGTCCTTCTTGTCCTAGTGAAATCCACTTAAATGTAATTTCTTCTGGGAATTCTCACATTACCTGTGGGTGCTCCCTCCCCACCCCAACACCAAGCAGAAAAGTTTATCTTTCTCCTGTGCGTCACAACATCTTGTTTATACCATGAGATTCCTTAGCAATTAAGGTATCTACCTTATACACGCTCCTGAGACACAGCACAATGTCTGGAATATAACTGTCATTTCTTGTATGAATTTTGACTGAAGGCGTAGATGATTAGGCTTGCCTTCCCCTTATTTCCTATTGATCTTTTCTTAAGTTTGCAGTGTGTGACAATGTGGTACTATTTTAAAAGTTGGAGAAGTAGGTCAGAATTGGGGATGGTGTTGGAGGAAAGACAACTATTTTGCTTCCCTTTTCCATCTTCCATATGTTGTGTTATAACTTTTAATCATATCAAAGAAAATTCCATTCCAATCTTTAGAACAATATTATTTCAGCATCATGTTAGCAAAGGATGAATTTGGAAGAATTATTAAATGTTGCACAGAGCACTGTGCAACAGCCTACAGCTACTTTCTCCAGCAAAATCTTGAGGCTTTTTTTAAAATATTGTCTTTATCTTCCCATGATGACTTATGAGGCATGGTTAGGAAAATTTTATTTTAAAGGTCAGAGATTCCAACAGAACCAGCCAAAATTTTTTGAAGTTTATAGAGTGATTAATTCCTAGAGTTCTTCATTTTCCAGCCCTTTAATTTTTGCAATCACATTGACTGTTCAAAGTATATACAGCTTTTTAAAGTCTTTCAAATACTCTGTTCCTAGTCACAACTGGCAATTCATAAATAGAACTGATTAACATTCCCCACCACAAAGATATTTGAAGGAAACTAAAAACAAAAACAGCGTCTTTGTTGAATCCAATTTGCTTACATTTCAACACACATAACTCCACTTAACTGGCCATCACAGCAAAAGCCACAACACACACACACACACAGCAGCATGGAGCTAACCACACAACTCAACAGACAATGCAGACAAACTTGAGTATAAACCAAGATTTTTCTACCTCTTTTTCATAACAGGTTAGTGCTGGCCCTCAGTGTTGGTGTACAGTTTTTATGGCATGGGAAAATAGGGATGTTTCTGCCCTATAAAAATAAATGTGTTGAAGGCTTTAGTTTGAGCTTACACAACGTCAGAAAGTTGCAAAGGCACTGGCACAATACAAAAAAAAAAAAAAAAGGAATCCCACATACAAATATATCACCAAAATATCACCAAAACACATGGCAAGATACTAAGAAAACAGTGGTAGGAAAACTACTGGTTTCTTGGATGATTTATGCAACAGTTTTCAACACCTTCCCAAAAAATAAAGCATAAGAGAGGCACGCTGGTGGGTCTTTGGTGGGCATATCTTGTCACCAACCACCATTCGTACCAAGTCTTTGGCTTTAAACTGCTCATTAGGCCATTTTCTCTCTGCAGAAGTAGAAAGCACAGAACCCTCATTGTTCTTTAACTTTTAAAAAGCCTTAGGAAGGGCTAAGAGAAAGAGCATGTAGAAATGCATGCACTATCTTTAAGAGAGAAAGGGATACATGGAATGAAAATAAAAATACATAAGAAATACTTTCTTCATTTTATATGTCATAATATACACTTCTTTCCAAACCTTAGTTTGACACAAATGGTTTCTTACGGATGACATCTTTACTCTAGAAAGAGCTGGGTCAGAAAGATAAGCAGGAAGCAGAAGTTCTGAGTTTGAATAAAGACAATACTTTTGTTACATCAACGGATGAAAGGTGAGTGATGGGGCTAGAAATTGGGAAAATTTCCCAATTAGACTTAATGATTTGTAATTCCTCAAAAAAAAAAAAAAGAAAAAAAAAAAAAAAGAAAACTTACCACATTCTGTGCAAATTTCTCAAAAGATGTTCTGCGATCCATTGAGTGTTCCGACTTACATGAATGGGGTGGGTGTGGCAAAGGGAAATAGGGAACATAAATAAAAAGAAAGCAAGGAAAACAGCATAAAGAGACAGGATGATGAAAGGAGGCAATGCCAAATCCATGTTCTAAGTCACAGGGAAGGTAGGAAAGCTGCCAAGGAAGGACGCTAGACACAGGACATAGGCTCTGTTTTTATTAGAACTTCTATTTTTAACACCAAAACTCTTCCTGTGCAAACAAAATGGTATGATTTCAAGCAAAATCAAATGACACTAAAATGAAGTAGATTCATGAAGGTTTTACGCTGACGTTTGCAAAGCCTACATATTTGAAAATCAGTGGAATATCTTCAGAATTTCTTCATACTTTTCTGTTAGGACTAGATTTCTGTTGATTATGTCAATTCTGTCAAGCATTGCTGTCCAATAGAATTTGCTGAAAGGATGGAAATGTCATTCTATGTTGTCCAATATTTCAGAAGCTGGGGCCATTGAGTACATGAAATCTGGCTAGAATTTATGTACTCTTAATTAATTTAAATTTAAATTTAAACAACCCCATGTGGCTAGTGGCTGCTGTATTGAACAGGGCAAGTACAGAGTATTTATTGGCAAAGGCAATGGACTTTAAAAAATCCTATTAGCCTAAATGACAGTCATGAATTACACAAAATTATAATTTCATCTCAAAAGTTTCAGGACGCTATGGACTATTTTAACATTAAAAAATAATGAATGATGTTCAATTTTTATATTCAGATTTTCCATACCCTGCCTTAATGATTACATTGATTATAAACATTAATTGAATAATGAGGTCTATTGCACCTCTTCCAAAATGTGTTTGGCTACCTTGTTAGGTGTGTAAAGTTCACCATCAGGATACTAAGTAATCCAGGACAAATGCCAAATTAAAATATTTTGAATCGAACATAACTACATTTTGGCAACTATCATTGAAAATAATAAGTCTATATTTGGTTATGGGGTATGTGGCCAAAACCTTACACTCAAGCTTCCTGGACAAAGAAAACCCTCTTCAAGTTTTTCACCTAATGATGTTATTCTTTCCTTTTCATTAATTTTAATTTTTTATATTTTTATATCCATAAACTGGACATACAAGAGACTAACATGAAACATGAAAACAGGTTCTAAAAAACGTTGTAAAGCATGAACATCTGCAGAAATAAACAAAACAAAAAAGAAAATAAGCAATCAACAAACAAAAACAAAAACATCTTAGATGGACCTTATAAAACACAAAGGTTTGGGGAAGGTCTTGGAGTGTGTTCACTTACCATTTGTCCAATACCCTGGCCTCAGTAGAAGGAACTACTCCATACAATTATAACTGAGAACCAGATCGAAAAAGGTCACAAAGAACCAATACCTTTTTCTTTGCCTGTAGAAGCTCTTGATAGGCACTGGATCTTATAAAACGTGGGTATGAATCACTTTTCATCAATTTGTAAATGTGCTCCTAAAAAGAAATAATGGTTGAAGCGCTTCTTTATTATTTCTCAGGGAAAATCAAATCCTGTGTCAAGAATACAGGGTATGGTTCAAAACAAATCTGGAAACAGCTAAAATTAATAATGATAATGTTGATGAGAATACTTTGTGTTTACAGAACATATGAATCTTCAGATTTATAATTTTATTCATGATCAATATTTAAACTGGGTTGAGAGCTACAGAGGAGGCAAATCATATCCAGTCCTTGAAAAACATGGAATTCAGTTAATGGAAGGTCATGAAGTTATTTCAAATCAAGTTGTTGATTTATATAGGTCATTTGAGAATATAAATAAATCTACTATCTCTTAAAATTACTCCAGGCCAAAAGTGAATGATATGAAGTCAAGACTCAGTAATCACACTAGCTATCTACTTGGAGGATGCAGACTGCCCAGATGAATCATCTCTTCGGTACAAATTATATTAAAAAATTGTCATCCACATCCACTTTGGGCCAGAGCACAAATCCAAGAAATATTTTGTGATATTTAATTGCTAAATCTCCTAATTTGTATGCATTAAAAAAAACCTCCTTCAGTGACAGATTAGGTAAATATTTAATAATTTAAACCTATAATCAGTCCACAATGTTCTATTACGATGATGAATATTGATAGACAAAGAAGTCAAGGAAAAAAATATATTCATCCCATTCAGTTGTTAGCCCCATCTAGGGAGATTCTGCTCTGGCCTATTGAAGTTCAATTGAGCATAAATGCTCCTTCCTCTTTCTAGTCTAGTGAAAAATCAGTTAGATGTAGAGAGTATCCTGGATGTCCCAATCTCTTTGTTTGCAGAAAAAAAATATATTTTAGGAAATGACTCAGTTTCCCCAGTCTCAAACACACCATTACCACGTAGAGCAGAAAATCCTCTCGGCTATGATTTGGAGTTATTCTCACTCAATATCTAGCCCAAGGCTCACCTCCAAAAGCACGGTACATTCAAGACCCTATCAGAATTTGTTGTTGGAAAAGTGGAGAGAGGTCTTGTTTTGGAGTCAAGCATTGAAGGTTTCAGATCTTATCTTGCTCGAGACCTGCCACTTACAAACATGTAAATTTAGGTCAATTATCCCATCTCTCTGAGCCTTAGTTTTCCACTCTGTACAATAGGGTTGTTGTGAGGCTTAAAGGAATGGTATATATTTAGCAAAGAAGGGGAGTATGCATAGTAAGTGCTCAGATATACTTGCATATATACCAGGCACACTTCTAGTGATTGCCTGTATTAGTTAATTTAATCCTCACAAAACTTCAGTGAGGATGGGAACCATTATTATACCCATTTTAAATATGAAGAAGGTCACAGAGCTTTGACTAGAACCCAGGCAATTTGGCTCTAGAGTCTGCTTTCCTAACCATTACACTGTTTCTTTTCTCAAAAAAATGGCAGGAATTTTCATTACTATATTTTTGAGGATGGGGTTAAAAAACCCATCAAAAACTGGAGTTAAATATCTGAGCTTAACTGAAAAAGAAGCCCAGGGTCAGGTGGTAATGTTTTCTATAGAAAATTATGCCTTTTCATTTTACTGAAGACCTATTAAGCAAGAATATTTTTAATGCCACAGATAACAAAGAAATGTTCTTTTTAAGACTTCAGGGAGATCATTTCAAACATTTTACATATTGTTGGCTCTAGAAAAATGCTTGAAATTTTCTCTTGAACTGAAAGAAAGATAAATCCACAGAGAAGTAAGCAACAGGACTATAATTTTCATCCTGCTCTCTTGCATGTGTCTATAATTATTTCCACATAGAAGCCCATGGGAAAGCAAAGATGGGTGTCTGCTTAGCTATCTCCACCTGTGTTAGTTTTCTTTTTTTTTTTTTTAATTTTTTTTTTAACGTTTATTTATTTTTAAGACAGAGAGAGACAGAGCGTGAACAGGGGAGGGGCAGAGAGAGAGGGAGACACAGAATCTGAAACAGGCTCCAGGCTCTGAGCTGTCAGCACAGAGCCCGACACAGGGCTCAAACTCATGGACCGGGGGATCATGACCTGAGCCGAAGTCGGCCGCTTAACCCACTGAGCCACCCAGGCGCCCCTGTGTTAGTTTTCTATACGATGGCTCGTTTCTTTAGACCAAAGCCAGGAGAAATGTACTTTCCACCGGGAGTGAAAATAAGGTCTTTTAGATTTTAAAATCTTCTAGATTTTATTTTAGTAATATTGTTATTTGAAAAACAAGATACTTTCTAGAACTAATATTCTTCTTTTGAAGAGGTTTAAGAAATTAAGATGTATGCATGTTCCAATTTAAAAGCCAATTTAATTTACAGGGGCGCCTGGGTGGCTCAGTTGGTTGAGTGTCTGACTTTGACTCAGGTCATGATCTTACAGTTCATGAGTTCAAGCCCCGGGTCAGGCTTTGTGCTGACAGCTCGGAGCCTGTAGCCTGCTTCCGATTCTGTGTCTCCCTCACACTGCCCCTCCCCCGCTCATGCTCTGTCTCTCTCTCTCTCTCTCTCTCTCTCTCTCAAAAATAAATAAACATTAAATTTTTTTTAAAAAAGCCAATTACAGCATATCATTAGGAAAATAATACCCAAAAGTTTACTTTTCTTCTTGAGCACAATATTTTTTTAGAGAAGGAAAAATTCAGACTGTGTCTAAGGAGGCAATTGTGCCCAGTTTGAGGAAAAAAAATCTAAATATTTGTCTTAGGACATTAATATCTTAATATTAATTTCCTTTTTTTCCTTTTCCCAGATTAAAAACTTAACTTGGGAAATATTATATGCCTAATTCTATTATTTCATTGTATCATAAGAGACAAAACTGGCTTGAGTGTGACATAACTGTAACCTACTCTAGCTTAGCTCTGACTATTCATAATGATGAATAATTTAGGAATGTCAGCATCTTAGAATCTCCACATTGGAAGATACCTTAAAGATTTCAACTATGTGTTACTGAGCTGAGGTCATCATTAGATAAGTGTTTTCTCGCATATTGGGAGATGAAGTAGAAAAATGAAGTAAAAGTGTTCAAATATTTCAAGTATTCCCCTTTAAGAAATTTTCACATAAAAACATTCAAATTTATAAAACATTCCCAAGCTTCAGAAACTGTTCATTTTAATGTGTCTCTCTTTTCTTCCAAATCAATTGGAATTATTTTACATACAGTTACCTAAATTGAAAATATTAAGTCAGCTGCCAATTACAATGAAAATAAAGCAGAAATACCTCAAACGTCAATTTTCCAGGAACACATTTGTGACATACTGTGAGGCCCACCCATATACCAACCTGAGCATCTTCGAATGTGTATCGTCCAGGTTCCTTCACATTCTGTGTGGTTTTATCATAGCTCTTAGAATCCAAGTTAATGGCACTGGGAGCTCCAGGAGCCAGAAATTCTTGCCATATTTCCTGAACTCGGGAAGGGACTTCTCTAATAGGCCTTTTCTTCAGGTCTTCCACTGCTAGCCAGAATCTATGGAAAATGTGACACCAAGCATTTACTGTGATGCCTCATAATTTGCAACTTCTTATAATATTGACTGATCACACAAGTCACAATAATGCCTAACAATAAACCCCTTTTTTTCTCAGGGCGTCCAATATATGGCCTTTACTGAATTTTTTTTCATTAGTTGTATTCAAAAGTATAAATGTTTTCAAAAGGAAATATTGAAAACAATCTCTTTTAAGTGTTTGCTATTGAAAGCAGATCTCCCAGAGCCCTGATTCTTCACAACTTTAATTTTTACTACAGCAAAATAGCACCACTAAAGAACCATTTATTAGAAAGGAAGAGGAGATTGTAGGGAATTAGAGTGAATGACACAGAGCATCTGCTTGGGGGATAAAGCAGTGCATTGTACTATATTCTTTGGATCTGTTGTCCATGTGAGCAATGAGAGTTAGTATGGAGAGGATTTTCTGCTCTACGTGGCAAGGGAATCACAGCGAAGCTTTACTGGAATTAAAAGAGGCCTGGACACAAGATCAGAAAAGGCCCTAGCTGGAGAAATCAGGGCAAGTAACTAATTTTAGGCTGTTTAATTCAGAGAGTTATGGAATGACAGAAGCAACAAGCTTTCACGTGCCACTGTTTGAAAGGTTTACATTTGCAGAGGCATCAAAGCAATTCAGAAGCTCTGGAAAACAAACAAACAAAACAAATACTGACTTTCTTCTAAATATGTAAATACATTTTATATGCTTCTGTATAGAATATATATGCTGTAAGGAAAAAAACCCACCAGAACATGTTTTGGCTAAGAGCAAATAGCAATGTCTAATAATAAAGGGTCACATTGTATTAATAGGTTTCATTTCTTTAAATTTTGCTCTATGTTATATCATTTTGGTCGGGACTGGAAATAATGTTGAAAAGATGAAGATGGTGGGTGCCTGGGTGGCTCAGTTGGTTAAGCATCTGGCTCTTGGTTTCAGCTCAGGTCATGATCTCATGGTTTCGTGAGTTCAAGCCCCATGTTAATCTCTGTACTGACAGCATGGAGCCTACTTGGGATTCTCTCTCTTTCTCTCTCTCTCTACCCCTCCCATGCTCGTGGCCTGCCTCTGCCTCTCTCAAAATAAGTAAATAAACTTAAAAATGAATATATATGACATGTATATTATATATATCACTATAATTGTTAAAATGAAAAAAAATACTTGAAAACGGAACATACTAGGTCTATGTTATCCTCAACATAGACCATTATCACCCTAATGGCATATGTAGTCATGAAATGGGAAAATGACGAAAGACAAAGTTCACTACAGGCTACAGAGTCTTAAGAGAGGTACAATATGACCTTTAGAAACAGAACCTTCATACAAACAGAACCTTCATAATTATTAACTTGGGCATTAATGTTTGGGCATAAGTTTTAACTTGGGCATTAATGAAAGGTCAGAAATAAGTAATAAAGCAGTTGAGCTAGAGTTAGAAAATCAAATATTATTCCACCTAGTGAGTTTCCAGTTTCTAGAGATTATTTTCCTATAGATATATATAACAGTAGATACTCCAATTTTGGACAACGCCTTACACATGAAACTACCATTATTGTCTTCAGAAGGGAAGGCTCAAGACTATTTCCTCCAAAAATAAGAGATTTGGACACTGTGCAATCTAATTGCCATCTGAGGGAGCATAAATGTTGTAATGAATGCTCATTCAAGTCCATTCCAGCATGCTTTCAACACCTTAATTGAAAGAATTTTTCTGTCCTCAAAGAAGCACTAGAGAAAAAGGTACACCATTCAAACAACTGCCTAACATTAGGACCCCGGGAGCAGCTATCAACAGGGCAAACCACATAGTGTGGGAGTGCAAAGCAGGAAAAAGCCTTCTGCTGGGCAAAGCGCTGGGCTGGTAAGGGAAAGCTGATACAGATGCAGTGACATCTTAATAAACTTGAAAACACAGAAAAATTAATAAGAACACTTACAGTAATAAGTAAGTGCAGGCTCTATTCTAAGTGGTTTAGTCATATTTACTAATTCAATCTCTACAGCACTAGAGTATGTGCTATTATTTCCCCCATTTTTGAGAAAAGGAAACTGAGGATATGAAGATTAAGTCACTTATTTAAGGTTGCCCACTATGAGTGTCATAGCTGGGGTTTGCCCCTGGATAATTTGCAGCAGTTGATGTGCTCATAACTGTCCCTAAGAGCATCATCGCCTTTCTTTCTTTCTTTTTTTTTAATGTCTATTTGTTTTGGAGATAGACAGAGAATGAGTGGGAAAGGGGAAGAAAGAGAGGGAGACAGAATCCAAGCAGGCTCCAGGCTCTAAGCTGTCAGCACAGAGCGTGATGTGGGGCTTGAACTCATGAACTACGAGATCATGACCTGAGCCAAAGTTGGACCCTTAACCAACTGAGACACCCAGGTGCCCCACATCATCACCTTTCTTATTCTCGGCCTTACTGTAGATGCTGTAATAACTCAGTAGAATGGAAAGCGCACTGGTAAAATCCCATCATCCTTAATATATGGCAGCTGGAATATGAGGAAGTAAGTGTCTTAATGTCTTTGAGTCTTGAGTTCTTAATCAGTAAAATGGGATAATAATGTCTATCTCAGTAGGTTTCCATTAGATGACAAGACAAATTATGTAAGAGGCACTTCTGAGTGCCTGACACATTTTTAGACACTCCACAATAAAACTCATATTACTACATTTCCTTAGTACTTCCGCTATGCTGCATGTTTTACCTGAAAAGGGAATGAGTAAAAACACACTAATGGACAGCAGAGGTTATATTTGAGGAATAAGTTATCAATAAACATTATTTCTTGACTTTATTTTCCCTGTCTTAATTCTGGAAGAACATAGGAGTGTCATGCTTCTGTAAAGAGCAGGTGCTTACAGGCAGCTGCTTGATAAGACAAACTGAGACTACTTTAAGCTCAATTAGCCCTCCTGGACAACTGGACTATTCTTTCTTCCTCAGTGTGTGATACCAGAAACAGTGGGTTCAGATTTGGGGAGCAGTGGAGTATAGCCTCTATTGGCTTTTAGAAAGCCCAGGATTCCAATTACTAGCCTGACTCGGACAAGATGCTTAGCCTCCCTCAGACATATTTTGCTTATCGGAAAATGGGGCACAAATGTTTAAATTTCATTTTTGTTGCGGTGATTAGATGTTTGATAATCAGAAAGAGTGAACACTAAATATACCATGGCATACTTATAACAGTATGGATATAATTATAAAATATATTAAATATGTCATATTTCTTAAGTGAAATGACTTAGATGGAAAACTAGCATGGCAGGGGTGCCTGGGTGGCTCAGTCGGTTGAGTGTCCAACTTTAGCTAAGGTCATGATCTCTCAGTTCCTGAGTTCAAGTCCTGCGTCGGGCTGTGTGCTAACAGCCCAGAGTCTTGGAGCCTGCTTCGGATTCTGTGTCTCTCCCTCTCCCTGCCCCTCCCCCACTCAAACACACACACACACACACACACACACACACACACACACACACTCTCTCTCTCTCTCTCTCTCTCTCTCTCTCTCTCTTTCTCTCAAAAATAAACATTAAAAAAATTAAAAAAAAGAAAACTAGTATGGCATAAAATTATTGACATAAGAAATGGTTAAGGCTTGAACTAAGGAATCAGCAGTGATTCAATTCATTCATGAAACAAACACAGTTGCCACTATTTCCTTTGCCCAGAGCTTCTTTCTTCTTACATTTTGGCTGGTTATATCTTGACATCCAAATCACAGCCTAAAGCTATTTCCCCTAGGATGCCTTTGCTGATCTCCAACTCTAGGTTAGCTATCCCTCCGTACTTCTCAAATCTAAATAAACACGATTTTGTGTTGTGATCTGTGTTCTCTGTATCCACCACTAGGCTGCAGTTTTAATGAGATCAGGAACCATTTTTATTTGGTTAGGTGATACTGGCCAGGCTTATTACTTGTTTATTTCTTAAGTTTATTTTTACTTGTTTTGAGGGAGGGAGAGAGCACGAGCAGGGGAGGGGCAGAGAGAGAGAGGGAGAGAGGTAGAATCTCAAGCAGGCTCCAAATTGTGAGCATGAAGCCCAATGCAGGGCTTGATCTCACAAACTGTAGGTCATGACCTGAGCCAAAACCAAGAGCTGGACCTTTAACTGACTGAGCAACCCAGGTGCCCCATTTCTTGTTTATTTTTTCATCATGATACCTCTGATGTTGGCATTTATTTAAAAACTTAGAGAACTAGAGGAAATTCCATCTTCCCATCTGCTAAAATGCTAAAAATATCTTTTATCTCTGCTATATTTTTTATGCATTCCTTTACTCAATAATTGATGATGTGACCTTGATATAAAAAAAAATCCTTGGGGCGCCTGGGTGGCTCAGTCGGTTAAGCGGCCGACTTTGGCTCAGGTCATGATCTCGCTGTCCATGAGTTCGAGCCCCGCGTCGGGCTCTGTGCTGACAGCTCAGAGCCTGGAGCCTGTTTCAGATTCTGTGTCTCCCTCTCTCTGACCCTTCCCCGTTCATGCTCTGTCTCTCTCTGTCTCAAAAATAAATAAACGTTAAAAAAAATAAATAAATAAATAAATAAATAAACGTTAAAAAAATTTAAAAAAAAAAATCCTTAGCAGTGTAGATCTTCTAAAAGCCTTCCCAAGATGGGTTTGCACAAACTTGAATGAATAGAAGGCTGCATCCCAACAATTCATGACAGGCATGCATATATAATAAAATTATTCCAGGTTCCAACTGTGATCATCTTGCTTCAACCATAGGACATCTGTCAAAGTTCTACATGCTTCTGAATGGTTTGGTATTGGTATCTGTTAAATCATCTCTAAAGAATGGGACAATGCCTGGAGCTGCAGTGTTCCAGTGAAAATAAATGAATGCTGGGACCTTGCCATAAATGAGTTCCACAGGACTGCATAAGTCATGGGAAAGTAAATTAGGGTATCATTTTCAAAAGAATAATGAATTAAAGAGCTCGTGGAAAAACATTTTTATGCAGTGGAAAGTTATCACTCACTTTGGTGATCTCAAAAAGAGCCATTACAATCTATTGCAGTGTCTCACATTTAAAAATTCAATTTCCAGGTGCCTCTTAAGTTAGAAAAAATTCAAAAGTATGTAAGGATGATGCATACAACAGATGGGTGGAATGCACACCCCTCTCCTACTAACAGCTCAGTGTGGTGCGGCCCTCAACTGTCCTGAAGCTATATTTAAATGTGCCAAGTGCATGAACTGCCCCACAGTGTTGTTTCAAGTTATTTTTAATAGGCACTCAGACCTTACTTTAAGAAGACCAATACTGATAAATAATGATAATTTAACTTCATAAATATTGTTGGCCATTCTTCACTTTGCCAAACATTAGTTCAGGTATTATACTTCTTTATGGAGTCCATTTCAAATGCATCACACTTATATACTTAATAGATGAAGAGATAATGTAAAAATAAACCATTATAAGGAACTAATAATTCTGGATAGGCTTTTCCTTTGTTACCTTTTCCCCTCCATCAGGAGGCAGAAATTCAATGGGTTCATATTGTCATCATGTTGGTACGAGGGTAACTGATCTATTTGGTGCAAAATAACCAGACATATCACAGTAAGTCTCTCTGACATAGAATAGGATACAAACAATGTGTCTTACCTTAAATTTTCTGAGCTGAATTCTGACTCTAGAAATTTAAGAAACTGTTCTCTCCCAACTGGGTCTTTCAATGCTTCATCCATGCCAAAACCCCATCGTTTTACCCTCTGCTGACTTGGTTCTTTGCTATAGGAGATAAAATGAGGAAAAATATACTCCTTTCATGCCAATTCTATCTTCTGCTATTACATCTCCCCTCAAAATCATATATATCTTGAGGTTCCCATCTTTAACATATCTTTCAGGAAAAAAAATCTGTGATTGATGGCTGTGCATGAAATCATAGTGAAGTATACATTTGGCATTAACAACAGTCTAATCTTTATTAAGCCTAGGCACCAAGTGCTCTAGAGGGATTCTTTTAGATTTTTTTCTGCAACTTTTGAGACAGGTACTATTATAATTCTTATTTTATAGATGAAGAAATCAAGGCTCAAAGAGGGTTATAACTTGCCAATGTATGACACGTAATAAGGGGCAATATTCTAGACATTCTCACCTCAAAGCACAATTTCTAAACCAGCATATAGTGTGCAGTCTCATAGTGGTATATTCTACTGGAGGAAAATGCATTGGGAACCAAAAGGCCTAAATTCTAGTTATGAGTTTGTTGTTGATGAAATGTGTGACCTAATCCTGGCTGAATCACAACATTCTGGGGCCCCAATTCCTCATGTATAAAATCTAGAACTTATGGATGAAGAGCCTGCACTTGTCAAGCATTTAAGAACACTGTCTGGAGGTAAAAGAAAGAAAAAGTCCATAAACACAGTCTAGAGAAAGGCCATAGAATATGAAATCCTCACTCTGTATAGTGATAGGCACTGCTCTCTTCATGACTCTGTCAAGATTGATGATATAAGTCTTCCCTTATACAGGTCATGAAGGAAACCAGGGAATCTTAAATTGTGCTTTGGTTTTCTTAAGACGTCAGTATCTTGTCAGATTCTCTTAGAGTGTTAATGGCAAGTTCATTTTGTTTTAAAATTGAATGTATAGAGCCATACCTGTATTGTGCTTAAATAAGTATGGATTTAACAATCATTTTGCTTGAATACAGGGGCCTGTGTGGCTATGCGGATTTTCAAAGAAGCAAAAACCATGAGCTAAATTTCAAGAACTGAAGATCCCAACTCTGAATAATCTATCCTGAAACTCTTGTACCTCTAATTTCGTGCCAGTCCTCTGGCAATGTGCATCTGAACACAAATGCAAGTATTTAAGGTTTAAAAACCATTACCTTGAACAAGAACTTCATGTCACAGGCTAATAGAGACACAGAGTAAAATTAGCCTTACAATTATCAGTTACAGAATTCTTCCTATTTTACCCCAAACCTGAAATAACTGAAATAATTGGAGAGAAAAGAACATGTCACATACCTTGCTTCAAGTTCCCAGAAAGTAGTATCATCAGACAGCCATGGGTTAGAAGGGTCAGGTGGCACAAGAAATGGGTCATATTCTACATACTGTTCCGTGTAACTTAACAGACTAGAGAGAAAAAAAAATATTTTCATCTTCATTAGTTTTTTTGCTGAGGTTATACCCAGCCCCAAATAAGGGATACAATATAAAAAGGTCTGGGCAAGGAATTGCTTGCTTATAGAGTAGAACCCAATGGCAGTTTCCACGTTTCCATAACTTTTGTGCATCAACTTATTGTGCACCTTGGAAGACAAATGTAGCTAAGGAGTCCATGTCTGTCCATGCCCAAACCAAGTGAGGCAACATCCCTCCATTAAAATGAAGTAAAATGGAAGGTGTCAGTGTGTGAAAAACAGTGCTAAGGGTCAGTTCCAATCCTTGGCCAACCAGTCCACTCACAGCTGAAATTTTAGCAAACTTGGAGAATGGGTAAAGGAAATTTTTATTAAAAGTATCTACAGGAGTTAGGTAAGGGGGGAATCACTAATATTTTTTTTAAATTTGTATTAAAAAAATAAAGAAAAGAAAAAGACGGAGAGGAAAGGAAAGAAGTTGGAGAGGTGGGATTTGGCAATACTCCAAAGCGAAGAACATGTGTGCCACTAATAACAGATTTAAATGAAGAAAAGGAAAATATCTAAAATTTGTGTTTAATTCAAATTCTGAAGTCATGCAATAACTGAAAAGTGTCAATGTTAAGATGAATTTACAGAGAGGCTCTAAGTTGCCAAAAAGTAACTTGATAAATTGAAAGGTTCATTTCTCTCAGCAGGAGTGAAAAATTCAACTCCTTGGAAATATCTTCTGTATCTGATTCTAGTTGTGCAGGACTGGATCTCGAGAGACTGAAGACAGTAATGATCATTCTTTCATTTAAACTATAACAGAAGAGTTCCCTGAAAGTTTCCTTCCCTTCCCTCCCCTCCCCTCCCCTCCCCTCCCCTCCCCTCCCTTCCCCTCCCCTCTCTTCTCCTTTCCTTCCCTTCCCTTTCCTTTTCTCTTTTTTTCTTTCTTTCTTTCTTTCTTTCTTTCTTTCTTTCTTTCTTTCTTTCTTTCTTTCTAGGTTTATTGTTTTTGAGAGACAGGGAGAGATAGAGCACAAACAGGAGAGGGGCAGAGAGAGAGAGAGGGAGAAACAGAATCCAAAGTAGGCTCTAGGCTCTGAGCTGTCAGCACAGAGCCCAACGTGGGGCTTGAACTCACAAACCATGAGATCATGACCTGAGCTGAAGTTGGACACTTAACCGACTGAGCCACCCAGGCACCCCATTTTTGAAAGTTTTCTATGTGCAAAAGGAAAAATAAAATTTCTTACAGGATCCCATTTTAAACACAGTTAACTATCACATGAATTTTTTTTATTTATATGGGCATCTTGAAATACTTACCTATCAGCAACTTTTGACATTTTTAACCGATGTCTATCTAACTGTATTTGCCAATATTTAATCTGAAAAGAATTAAAGAAGTAGTTATGTAAGTAGTGACATTCTCAAAATTTTCAACTCGAAATTCTGATACACTGGGCAATTCTAAATAAGAATATGTTCCAAGTCAGTAAAATTTCAAAGTCTGAAAAATCAAATGAGACGACTCTGAAAATTAAAGTGTTTGAAAAAATATAGTCAATATCCCTTTAGAACAGCAATGAATTTGAACATTCTGCATACTTTGACAAAATACAACTTTATTTTAAAAGCATTATAGAGATTTTAAACATTTATTCGGAGTGAATAACCAAATCAGAGTCAATCCCCAATATTAAATTCAGAAAATAAATATATTTGTTATTTGTACTATAATTTCTTTTTTTTTTTAGTTTATTTCTGAGACAGAGCATGAGCAGGGGAGGGGCAGAGAGAGAGGGAGACACAGAATCAGAAGCAGGCTGCAGGCTCTGAGCTGTCAGCACAGAGCCTGACACGGGGCTCGAACTCACGAACTGCGAGATCATGACCTGAGCCGAAGTCGGTCGCTCAACTGACTGAGCCACCCAGGTGCCCCATGTACTATATTTTCAAAGTAAACCCTACTTCCTAATACTAGCCCAAGAAAGCATCAAAGATAGGTGTTTGGGGAATAATTTTACCAACATTTCATAACAAATGTTCACAGGGACATAATCACACATAGAAAACTTCAAAACTCTCTAAATTACTTTCCATTCATGGTTATTATAAATATACTAGAGGAAGTATCATTACACTATTGCTAAACCAGATCACAATAAAATATCAGGGAAAAGAATAAAAAAGTTATTTTGAACCAAACCAAGAGATTTCACTATTATTTGATATAAGAGACCCCAGTGTTTGCTCTCGAATATTACTTGGGGCCCAAACTATTTATCAATTTGTGAAACAACAAGTGACATATGCCATTACTGCACACCAGTGTTAATACAGGAAAACTTCAGAGGCTTATGAGGAGCGGGGGGGAGAAGCAAGAAAAAGCTCTACGTGAAGATCATGTCACATGATTGGATACAGAAAACACGTGACTCAACGGTCACCAGCTTCTAGTCTTCCGTTCTTCAAGAAGAGCTCCAGAGTACAAAATAACTCTTGAAATGGAGACGCCTAATCATCAGTGTAGGTCATTTTAAAGAATTGGTTCGAGGAAGCAGGATTTGGGGAATTAAAGAGTGAAGAGATCTGAAAAACACCTCTCTATATTGATACATTTTCGAGTGACTACACACCTTAAAATAAGTGATTTCACTAACTTTTAACTGCAAGTCTTCTCTATGAAACAGTCAACCCTTCAAATAACCTTTGAGAACCCTTGGCATTAAGATTCACCATGTGGTCTTCATAGCTACTACTCTGTAAACCCTTAACAGATCATTTTATAGGTAGACCCACCTGTTGTTGTAATTCATCTTCTGTTGGAGGTTTAGTTTCTGGTGTGGGTGTGTGGGTAGGACTGTGACTTCTAATGTCATTTTGTAAACCATAGACAGACTATATTAAAGTAAAAAAGAAATATTTTAGGACAAAATATCATTTATAGCCACAGACTTTCTAAAAGGTAATTTTGTGTTATATATTCAGTAAGGTAACTCAAAGCTTTGTTACATATTTGATTAAGCTTCTCATTAAAATTCAAAGACATTGCTGTCATAAATATCTTATGAATATAAAATAGAAGCACAGCTCTTTGAAACAATATGTGGTTAGATTATTAACTTTGACAGAATAATCGATTATATGGAAAGATCACGGTAAGTCTGATAATAAAATTTGGGGATGGACTGAGAGTACTAAGTTGGGAAATAACACTGTACAGCATTTAATAAATATTGATTTCAAAATAAAATAGGGGTGGATATAGAATAGATTAAAAACTTTATAAACCAAAAGAAAATGAAAAGAATCTGAGTTTTACAAAATGGAATACTGAAGAGAGAGACTACGTCAACAATTCTGTTGTTGATTTGGTTTCTGCTAGTGTGATCAAGGACACCCCAGAGTGCTCCAAATTTCCCACCTCAGCATTGGGTTATTTACCTCAACACACGGGCCTTGACATTTGGTGCCTTTGGGTGCCTTTTGCAAGCACCAGTGACCGCAAAGTTTTCACCTATCTTTGGAATCCTTGATGCCCCAGTGCTTCTTTAGTATTTTGTCAAAAGGCCAAATCTACTGTTTAGGAATACTCTTTTTTGAGAAAGACCCACTGCTTAGTACGTACAAATAAATATTTAGAGTCTTACAGAGACAAAAAAAAGTCTTCACCTGAAGGCGAGGCATCTCACATATCAACTCAAGGGAGAAGCCAAATAACTTTTTCTTTCATATCAAAGAATTATGATTTTAAAATAAAGGATTTAATATAAGCTACTGAGCACTTTTTGTTTGGACAAGAGGATGAAAGATAAGGACATAATAAAACTGCTCAAGCCCCACAAAATTGAAGTTACCAGATAGGTTTGGAAGAAACTCTTGAAATCAGAAGAGGGTAGATACAGATGTTTAAATGAGCCAATTTTCAGGCCCATCACTAACCATACAAGTATCTCTACCTTCTATTGTGTTTTGTTCCTGACCTGTTTTTACTCGGACTCTATCTTTTCTTAATGTTAACCTGTTAGCTCTATACATGGACCTTTGGACTTGGTTTTTCCCTTGTAACTCCTCCTTACTTTGCCCTTAGCCTTTCTTCAATAGATACTCACTTGGATTTAACCTGCCTGAATTATCCAATTTAGACTATCTTTGGTAAATCTTTCAATCTGCCCTCTCTTGACCTAGTGTCAACCTCTTGGAACTTAATTTCTGTCACTGGGCATCCACAGTGTATTCACATATGCCGTGAATTAATTATTAACAGGAGTGAACTGAATGGCTTAATTTTTTCTGTTCTTCCATTCAGTCATTAAACATTTATTGAACACCTACTGTATGCTGGAGATAATGCTGAGCACTAGGGATGTAGAAATAAACAAAGATAGGTATGCTTCCTCCTCCATTGGAATTCACAACCTAGCGGAGGGGAAACATGTTACACAAATAATCACACAAATAAACATATGATTAAAACTGTGGTAAGTACCATGAAAGAAAACAATAACAAGAGCATAGGGCCTGTGTACAGGAGACTTAATTTTCACCGAAGAAACAGAGAAGGCCTATGTGAACTACTAATACTCATATTTGAACTTTGAACTCTGAAGTGACAGCTGAGGTTGATGATTTTTTAAAATTGGGTGAGTAAAAGATCACCAATTATTCAATAATTGTAGAAAATAAATGTAGACATTGTCCAATGTTTATTATTTTTCAGGTGTATTACATTAATTTTTATAAAGAAAATAAAAAGACTCTAAGGTTTAAACATTACATTCTTATTTACCTTAGTTTAATTAAAGTACTTAATAAGAATCTATAGTTCATAGAAAGACACTTATAAGATAAGATAGCTATTTTAACAGTAAGTTTTTGGGTTAAGATTAAAAATAATTTAAAACACTGCTGGAAAAAATATGACATTTTGTGGTGTCATGGAAGTAAAATGATGTATAAATTATCTTCTGTCTCTATTTCTATGATTACTTCAGTATGTATGCACAGCACATAGGTTCAGGAAGGTCCATGGAAGAATCACATCACGGGAAGGTGGTGTTTAAAGCTGTCTTCTAGCAGTCTAGCTACTGCCTCTGAGGTTACTGAGGAGTTTCCATTTTTTGTCTTACATGCAAGTAAACGTCAGGAGTCCTGTCTTTCATCAGTCAGAGTGCCTTTAATTTTCTGGGGACCAGTGATAGCTTTTAACTTTGATTCTTGGTTACAGTGAAAATGGCCACGAGTAATGAAGTTTTACATAGAGGGCTTATTTTATGAACAAAGGAGGTAAGGAAATTGATACGAGTTTGGCAGACAGGTTATGAGGATCATCTGAAATGTAAAAGGCTTTGAATTTTTTTTAAAGTTAATACATTAAAATATTGGCCTAGGGTGGGTGGAGTAGACTTAGCAACAGGTAGGAATGGAGAGAAAGGGACATGGAGTTGTCTGAATGTCTCAATGTCTGCAGCTGGGGGTAAAGAAAATTAACTAATTGGGATCCATTTTGAGTTGTTAGCAAAGCTAGTTACTAATCAAGATGCTTTGATGTGATGAACACGTCCACTTATTCAAATACAGGATTCCTGGACCAGCTTTCTTCATATAGGGTACCATCCAAATGAATACTGGGTAAGTTATTCATAAAATGAAACAGATCTGATGTTCTACGTAAATATGTTCATATATGATTTCCCTTCACGTCTTAGAAGAAAGAGGTCTAAGAAAATTCTCTACTTTTAAAGCAGAAACGAAAGAGTGCAGAAAGTTTTTATGCTTGTCTATACTGAGTGAAATCTCTGGGATTTTTCCGACTGGTGGTGGAGGGAGGGGATATTTCTCTTTCTTCTGGATTGCTCAGCTCAGCTAGAAAATGGATTGTGACCACATTTGCTGCCATGTGCAGGAAGCCCTGGCAGAGAGAGGGTAGAGAAGAGAGGGCAGGGTTAGAGAGACCCTGATGAGTCCCTGGGTCCATCACCCCCAGGGCTAACTCTGCCCCTGCTGGCTCCCAAGGCTTTAGAATATTCCCTACTTTTAGCCATTTTGATCAGAGTGTCTATTGCCTGCAAGTTTATTGTCCTTCTTACTTAAAACCCTTTTGTGTCACTGTAAGGCATGAGTAGTTTCTTCTGTTAAGGTTAAAATGCCACATTATGCATACAGACATGAGGAAATGCCAGTATTTTTATGTATAAACAGCTGTAGCCACTGCATTAAAAGCAGAAAAACTAGACATTTAATTGTGAATTTGCTAACCGTTCTTCCAGAATGTCCACATTAGCTATTAACTAAAATATGAAGTGCCTCAATGCCTAAATGAAGGTGATAGAAAAAAGAAAAGTAATGAGACAAGAAACAGCTTACTGTTGTTTTGAAATATGGGCTCTGGAGTTATAGGAAGTAATCCAAAGTGTGGGTTCAGTCATGTATGCACAAATGCTTTTTTAATTTTCCTCAGGTTTTCTGTTGTTCTAGGACCCTTCTAGTTATTGTCGTAGAGAAGGATTCATCCTGTGATGCTTAATTTTTTGTGTCAGGTTGGCTGGGCCACAGTGCTCAGATATTTGTTCAAACATTATTCTGGTTGCTTCTTTGAGGATGTATTTTGAGTGAGACTAAAATTTAAATCAGCAGACTTTGAATAAAGCCTATTGCTGTCCATAATGTGGGTGGGCCTCATCCAATCAGTTGAAGGCCTGAAAAGAACAAAAAGATAGACCTCATCCAGGCAAGAGGGAATTCTGTCAGCAGATGGCAATTCTTCCCTGGGACTCTAGCCACTGGCCTACCTCATTAGATTTGGGGCTTGCTAAGCCTCTACAACTGTGTGAGTCAATTTCTTAAAATAAATCTTTCTCTATCTCTATCACTCTCTCCTGCCCCCTTTGGGGAACCCTGACTAATACACAGGCTGACCTATTATAATTAAAATTTTAGAAGCAGACTGAAGAAAGCCAGGCACACAGTGCCCCTTAAAATTTGCCTAGATTAGGCTGACTTCCTTCTGACTATGCTACCTTATCATCCATAGAGACTTACGGAAACACATTTTCACCTACTTCTTTCTATTTTAGTAAAGACAGGTTTAAAAACTGCCTAAATACTTAAACATATCTCAAATAAGATATACATCTAAGCCTTCTCTTCACATATTTGATATACATATTTGAAATTCAACAATTAAATATAACATTCCAAACCCTGATATTGTTTAGGTACATGTGACGGATTACTGCTTTAGGGATTTACTGAGTCCCTTATTCTTGTTATATAATCATGAGAAATATTATTGCAGCTGAATGCCAAATAAATTAACAGCAGCTCTCTCTGCTAAGCTCTCTCTGTTTGCAAAGATTAAATATAATTCAGGGGTTCCACTTTCTTACTAGCAGTGGTTTAAGACAGAGTGTGGTCACACAGCTAAGGGAATAAAGGACACAGCCCAATTAGCTGTGGCAGACAAAGGCAGTTTCCAGAAGTGACAGATTGGCCTCTGCCATTTGTGTCTAGGGCTTACAATCCCACAGACTTGCCTGCTCCCCAAGGACATAACTGTGAACACTTCAGAGGATAGTGGGATAGTTTGTTGTTTTGCCATTTTTTAAAATAAAATGGTGTGGCAATTGAGAATCCCAAATCATTTAAATTCCCTCGATAACAGGTTACGGACTGAGTTGCATCCCTTTGAAATTCATGTTGGAGCCCTAATCCCCAATGTCACTGTATATGGAGATGGGGTCTATAAGGAGGTAATCAACATTAAGGGAGGCCATTGGGTAAGACCCTAATCTCATGGAGCTGCTGTCCTGATAAAAGGGACAGACACCATAGCTCTCTGCCACGTGAGGACAGAGCAAGAAGACAGCTGCGTATAAGCCAGGAAGAGAGCTGTCACCAAAATCCAACTTAATCTGGGACTTCTAGTCTCCAGAACTTTGAGTAAATAAATTCCCATTATGTAAGCCATTTGGAGCATTTTGTTATGGTAGCTTGAGCAGACTAATATATACCACTTAACACAATTATGTGGCTATATATGTATAGACATTTGTCTGCTTGCTCAAGGTATACACTGTCATTAGATCATGAGCTATGAGCGCAAGGTCATGTCTGTCCCATTTATCGTCTAAACACCAGTAAAAGCCTAGCACAGAGACCTGTTAAATCTACTGATTGAATGGCTCATTCCAGTTACTAACCAAATATGAGCTAAATTAGCAGTGGTCATAATTCTAAAAAAGAAACCAGTATGTGGCTTAGAGTCCTATAACCTTCTATGTAAAATGACACTTGTGAAGATTCTAGAAAATTCAACATGTTTGAATATGAGAAGCTATATATATCCAAAGGTGAAAAAAAAAAAATCAGCATTCTCCAATTGTTGAAAACAAGGGCATGCATGAAAACAAGGGCAAAAACTTTCTTTTTTCTCTGGTAATTTTCGAGTTAGGGAGCTCTGCTTTAGGCCCTGTGGTTCTACCATTATTGATTTACAGGAAACTCTACCACAACCAAGACAAATAGAGCTTAGTAGTTCCATCTCTACAGCATTTCACCTTGCCAGGCCTGGTGTTTTCCCATTGTTAAGTGAAGCACAGCAATGCCAAGTAATGCTTTTCAAGCGTTCAGAAAGCACGATGCCGTGTGAAACACTGTCAAAATAACAATACCGGATGGCGTTAAGAAGACAGTGTAAATGATGGCTCTCTTATCTTTCAGTCCTATCTGCCCATCCATATGCTTTCTCTTTCCGAGTCAGAGCATATCTCAGTTGGTGTCTGTTGGGAAAACTTGACACAAAGGAAGGTATCATGAAAAGTAATTCTTCAAAATTCAGAAGTAGTGATAGGTGGCTAAATGTGCTTTTGGAGAGCTGATTGCAGCTCTGGATGCTGTTCCACAGCACAAAGCCAGTCCCTAGTGCCCTCAGGCTGTGCTGTGTGCAGAGGATGGAAGGAACTGCATGAGGCCCGTCACAGGAGAGCAGGGCCAACAGGCCTGCTTTGGTCTGGCTTTGCCTCTTTCTCTCAGAGAGCCCCTGGGAGCCACAGCTTTGGAGCACGGCATCTGAGCAGGTTTTGTGGCACTCTTCCCTTGGCTTCTTTATCCTGACATCAAGGTAAACTGCCTTAAAAGAAATGAAAAGTACTTGGATCACACTGGGGCCTCTGAACATGATATTTCTAGGGATAGAGGAAAAAGACCACAAGAAATAAGACTAAAAAAAAAAAGTGTTTAGTGCCTATAGCAGGGACATACACCCTGGAAAGCCCTAATGCTACATAAGGAAACAGCCATAAAAGGGAAGGTCTTAAACTTCTGGAATGCTTTAATTCATTGGTGCCCGTCATGGGCTATGTCCTCAAGCCAGAAATTCTGATATGCATCAAGTGTTCTTCACGAAATGAATAAAAATGCCTTCTATGTGTCTGTGTTACTTAAATAAATATGTAGGTACTATCGCTATGTATTTTCAGGAGATTATTTACAATGTCACTGAATTCTGGATAGGTTTCTTTTTGTTTGTTTGTTATGTATTCTCTCATGTAACAGATACCAAATGAACAAACAACCACTATCTTACGGTTGTGTCACAAAATTCTGGTGTTAAAAGGGGGTCCTCATGCAAACTCTGTAGTCCTACATCTTTATGATGTCCCTTTTCCTTCAGAATTTTCTCTAAAAATGCCCTTCTCTCATCAACATCACTTTTTCCAAGATAATCTCCATCTGTGTTTCCTCATCCTCCGGGTGCTGAAAGAGAAGCCTTTCTCTGTTGATGACCCTTCTTTCCAATGGAGAGAGGAGGTATCCTTGGCATCTTTGCCCCATCAGGGACACTTGCATGCCTTGGGACCTGTGCATGCTGGAAAACCACATGCTGGAGAACCGGGATGGTTCCACTTGCTCAGGAGAGATGGACTGACGGAAGACCAGGGTTTGAGCTCCCAGATTTCCTTCTAGCCAAGGAACAAGGAAGAGCAGGGAAGATGCTAGAATATATTCCAGGAAGTGGGAGAAAATTTTTTATGACTGGCATCCTCCTATGGCGTCCTCCTATGGTGTGCAACTTATTACCGAGATCAGCACAGCAAAGGTGGATTTTACCTTCCGTGTTTTATGTGGGTTTCTCATTCTGGATGACTTCTTAATGTCCACTTCAGTGGTATTTACACATCCAGGCTAGAAATGGAAAAACAGAGAGACAAAGGAATCTTTGGGGGTGAGGTTTTTGATTCATGCATTAATGACTTGCCATCCACAACCTGAACAAAAGCTGTGATGACACAGGTCTCTGGAAGTTCTTTCTAAATGGCCACAGCCACCCATCAATGGAGCCAGTAAAAAAAAAATATAGTACACTCTCACTCCTTGCACATAAAGGACTTCAGATACCATTCTTGAATATATTCCAGAGAAACAGGGACAAGAAATGCACAGGCTCTGCCTTTGAAAGTGGGTATTGACATTAGTAGGGGCTAATCCAACAGACTGGGAGCAAGGGTGTCCAGAGACCAAGCGGCTGATGGCCCAGCTGGTACCCACAGACAGCCCTGCTCAGAGTACTCCTCTATGTGAGGTGACACTGTTAAAATGGCTGTTTGCTTCCCAAGTTGGAAAACTACAATTAGTTGACCCAGCTCAAATCCCAGGTGAATTTTTTTTGCAATGATTCGTGAAATTGGGGGACTAGGAATATTTGTTTTCCATACACAGAATAGGATTGTGGTCAGCCTGTTACTGGTTCTCTGACAATCTCAGGAGCATCATTTTGCCAGACTTACTGTTCTGTTGCACAGAAACAGAGAACTGTAAACCTTCTTTTGTATTTAGAGGAGGAGAGGGGTTGAGGGAGGGAGTAAGAAAAGAGGGAGAGGATGGGGCTGAGGAGGAAGGAGAGGGAGAAAAGGAAGGGGAGGAGGGAGAGGGAAGGGAGAGGTAGTGGGAGGAAAAAGAGAAGAAAGGAGATTCAAGAATACAGGGGACCTTATATCTGGAAAGGTCCTTAGATATCACTTAGTCTTTAGAAGTGATTGGAAGGAAGCATTTTTGTGGGTTGTGTTTCCCTAACTTTCAAGTTTTGGTACCAGATATAGGGATCTCTGGTACTAGTATAAGAAGTATCATGTTGTATAACTCTGTGCAGTTTCTCTGTTTTTTCCCACAGAATGTAAGATCGTTAAACATGAGATATACTTGAAAGTGATTATAGAGAAACTATGAATGTGGAAAAAGACTTTTGCACAGTTGGGATGTTATGGGGGGAGGAGGGGCAAAAAGGCAGCAATGATGTGATTCTGGAAATAAGCTGTTCTCCACACTCACTGGCAGGCAAGGGGTTTCCCTTTTGGTTTAATGAAGACTTGCATACAGGAATTTCCTTGAAGAACCCTCTCCTGATAGCACAGCCATTGGGAAGAAGCTCCACCATAATAGTGTAAAGGATAAAAAAGTAAGTAAAGAAAGCCCTTTTTCTTGATTTTTTTCCACATAGGTTGCATGTGAAATATATATACTACAGACACACAAATACACACATGCATGTGCATGCACACACACACACTGCACTAAAAATGAATAAATCACAAATTTGGTTTGCATATATAGATATGCATATATATATATATATATATATATATGCAAACCAAATTTGCATATATATATATATATATATATATATATATATATATATATATATAAACCATGATCTGCTTGGCAGTAAGGAGGAAAAACACCCACATGGGTGGGATGTAGTTACTAATTGACACTGAGTAACTCACTTTAGCTACCTCACCATACTGATCAATGTCTGATATTCTGACTTAATTTTTCTGTGGCTACTAGCAGCATAAGTATTTTTCAAGAGACCCCAGTGAGTTTGATATGCAGCCAGAATTCACAACCACTGATAACAAAGATAACAAAGATAATGGTTCAAAACTATTAAAGTAATATTAAAGTGTTTTCATTTCCTATTCAATTTCCATTTCCTTGAAGCCTTCCACCTGTAAGGTTCGGTCCATTAGGAAGACGAGGCACTGAAATTCTTTATGCTCTTATTGATTCATGGCAAGACAGATCATAGAAATCTTCTTCTAGGGGTGCCTGGGTGGCTCAGTCAGTTGAGTGTCTGATTTCGGGTCAGGTCATGATCTCATGGTCCGTGAGTTCAGCCCCGCGTTGGGCTCTGTGCTGATGGCTCAGAGCCTGGAGCCTGTTTCAGATTCTGTGTCTCCCTCTCTCTCTGACCCTCCCCCGTTCATGCTCTGTCTCTCTCTGTCTCAAAAATAAATAAACGTTAAAAAAAAATTAAAAAAAAAAAGAAAAAAAAAAAGAAATCTTCTTCTATATGTTAAAGGGTGGGAATAGTAAGGGCATGCCCTTCCATGACCTGGAGAAAGACAGACCATTTATTATTTATTTAATAAATATTTATTTCTGATATTGTGATAAATTTTGTGATAAATAGTGACATACAAGGACAAAGGGATGATCTTCTAATATAGTAAGCATGATAAGTATGTGAATCATCACACTGTAGGAGCACAGGACTGGAGAGAAGTTTGGCCAAGGCATTATGCAACAGAACATTTCATATATCCATTGTTATGTACATCCTCTTGGCTCTCACCAACATGGCTGAAATATATTTATTTATCATTTGAGCAAATTTGATCCCAATAAGACCATGCTGTCTTCGGTTATTTAATTTCTTTCTTTTAGTTTTAGAGAGAGACAGTGTGCAAGTGGAGGAGAGGGCCAGAGGGAGAGAGAGAGAGAGAGAGAGAGAGAGAGAGAGAGAGAGAGAGAGAATCCCAAGCATGGTGCCCGATGAGGGGCTCAATCCCATGACTCTGGGATCAGGACCTGAGCCAAAACAGGAGTCAGATGCTCAAATGACTGAGCCACCTAGGTGCCCATCTTTGGTTATTTTAATATATAAAATGTACCACTAGCTGGCACCAGATCCACATGAAATGTTATGGCTAAATTGGTTTTCTGCACTACTAAGCATAGCTTCCCAATAAAATACAAATAACATCACCATTACCAAGTAAGCACTCAATAAAAATGTTCAAACATGTACTACTGGCCAGATATAATATTAAATTCATAGTATTGTTCAATTTAAGGAATAATGAAATAATATTTACACTGACCTAGAAAAGAATCATAAATTATTTCTAGTGATTCAAAGATAAATTTATTTTCAATAGAATTAAGCTGTGTTGTGACATTGCTGTAACACTATTTATTAAAAAGTACAATTGAATTCCTTGGAATCCATTCCTGAAGGAGCAAAAGGATCATATTATTGAGAAATATTACTGCCATAGTGTACATGTAAGTGTCTCAACGAGTTGCAAAACAGAGATGAAATTTTGGTTTCATCATTGATGAAACCATCATTTTACTTAAAACAATCTGAAAATCATTTAGTTCCTGTCATGCAAAATGACATTATTGTAGCAGAAGGCACACTATGCTCAGGATAACTGGGGAAACTTAAGGACTCTTCAGTGAAGAGAGTAATGGAGAACCACTTTCTTTAATTCAGTCCCAGTAGCTGAAGTGAAATTTTCTGAAGTGATTAAAACAATGTCCTAAATGACAAATAAATGGAGAGTTAAGAATAAGGTGCCAAATAGAACTGATAATATCCATATTCCTGGAAATTAAAAAAAAAGACATGATTCTGGGAAAATCAAGACTTTGAATGTTGAAATATTTGTCTTTTTGTAACACAGTACAAGGTTTAAAAGTTCAATTTGCAATGTATTTTACCTCAATGAAAATGATTCTCTCCTTATCCTCATAAAAAGTGGTTATAGATTTTAGAGTGATCAATCTCAGGATACTTTTTTAAACATTCAATTGAAGCTTTTATTTCTGTTCTTGGGCCAACAGGGCTTACTAAATGCTACACACAAAGGAAGTTGTTTAAGGTAACTACACTAGAATTCCTTTCATTCACCCTTTCATTCATCTGATTATTACTTAATCTTATTTGCTGGACACAGATTCTGGATTATGTAATCCTGCTTCAGTGTAGGCTATGAACAAATTCTGAGAGTCCACAAACAGAAGGAAGGCTCCTGCATCAGAGGGGAGGGAAATGTACCAAGATGCTTGGAGCTGTGGAAAGTGGTCAGGTCAGGTAGAAATTATAGCCCATGGTAAGGACTTTGATTTAAGTCTAAACATAAGGGGATGTCATAAGGGAAGTGACTTAATATGATTTATATTTTTAAAAACTCAATCTCTGTAGGGCACCTGGGTGTCTCTGTCAGTTGGGCGTCTAACTTCGGCTCAGGTCATGATCTCACAGTTCATGAGTTTGAGCCCTGAGTCGGGCTCTGGGTTGACAGCTCAGAGACTGGAGCCTGCTTTGGATTCTGCATCCCCCTCTCTCTCTCTGACCCTCCCTGGCTCACACTCTGTCTTTCTCTCAAAAATAAATAAACATTAAAAAAATTAAAAAAATAATCTCTGAGCCTGGAGCCTGCTTCAGATTCTGTTTCCCTCTCTCTCTGCCCCTCCCCTGCTCACTCTCTGTCTCTCTCTGCCTCTCAAAAAAAAAAAAAAGATGTATATATATACACCTATATTTATATGTATTTATATATTATACATATAAATAATATATATTCATATATATAACATATATATTATATATAACATATATAATATATATTATATATAATATATAAACTCACTATGGTTTCACAAAAAAATAACTCAAAATGGATCATAAACCTTAATGTGAAATGCTAAACTATAACCCCCCCGGAAGATAGCATAGGAGAAAATCTAGGTGATCCTGAGTTTGGTGATGACTTTTTAAACATGACACTAAAAGCACCATACATTAGAGAAATCAATGATACACTGGATTTCATTAAAATTAAAAACTTATGCTCTGTGAAAGACAAGCCAGATTGGGGGAAAAAAAAAACATAACACTTGCAAATGGTACATCTGATGAAGGACTGTTATCCCAAATATACAAAGAACTCTTAAAACTCAACAATAAGAAAAAAAACCTCAACAATAAGAAAATGAACAACCTAATTTAAAGGTGGGTAAAAGTATCCACATATGAGTGAAGACATATGGTATCTGTCTTTCTCTTCCTGATTTATTTCACTTAGCATAACACTCCAATTCCATCCACGTTGCTACAAATGGCCAGATTTCATTCTTTCTCATTGCCAAGTAGTATTCCATTGTATATATAAAACACATCTTCTTTATCCACTCATCATTTGATGGACATTTAGGTTCTTTCCATAATTTGGCTATTGTTGAAAGTGCTGCTATAAACATTGGGGTAAAAGTGCCCCTATGCATCAGCACTCCTTTATCCCTTGGGTAAATTCCTAGCAGTGCTATTGCTGGGTCATAAGGTAGATCTATTTTTAATTTTTTGAGGAACCTCCACACTATTTTCCAGAGTGGCTGCACCAGTTTGCATTCCCACCAACAGTGCAAGAGGTTTCCCATTTCTCCACATCCTCTCCAGCATCTATAGGCTCCTGATTTGTTCATTTTAGTCACTCTGACTGGCGTTGAGGTGGTATATCATATGTGGATCCTGAGAAACTTCACAGAAGACCAGGGGGGAGGGGAAGGGGAAAAAAGTTGCAGAGAGGGAAGGAGGTAAATCATAAGAGACTCTTAAATACTGAGAACAAAGTGAGGGTTGATGGGGCGTGGGGGAGAGGGGAAAGTGGGTGTGGGCATTGAGGAGGGCACCTGTTGGGATGAGCACTGGGTGTTGAAACCAATTTGACAATAAATTATATATAAAAAATAAATAAATAAAGATGGATAAAAGGTCTGAACAGACACCTCACTGAAGAAGATACACAGATGACAAATGAGCGTAAGAAAAGATGCTGTACGTCATGTGTCATTAGAGAATTGCAAATTCAAACAATTAAATACCACTACACGCTTATTAGAATAGCCAAGATCCACAGCCCTGACAACATCAAATATTACAGGGCATGTGAAGCAACAAGAACTCCTATTCCTTGCTGGTGGGAATGCAAAATGGTACAGCCCAGTAGTGAAAGCCTTGACGGGTTTGTTTTTGTTTTTGTTTTTGTTTTTGTTTTTGTTTTTTACCTTTTTGTAATTCAAGTGCCTGATTTAGGCATTGATGAGTGAGCAACGATTTCAAAGAGGAACCCACTTCAAATAATAAAGAAGCAGTTTGTCTCCAACACAGATGCTCCTTTGTTTTGGAGATCTTGGTTGGTTTCAATACTGATCATCTTGGCTACTTGTTTTTATTTTATTTTTGTTCTTTCTCTTCCAGTGTTTAAATTTCCACTCTTATGTTTTAAATTCACCAATAAAGAGTGAGCCCATGAAACCCTAGGTCCCCAACCTCAACCCCAAGAAAAGCAGTACTCTGGGGCTCATGCGCTCTCCCCTCTCCTCAACTTTATTATGTGGCCCCAGATGTGCTATGTAATTACTTTTTTCTGTAAGTTGTAAAGCATTATTTTTTTCAAAGTTTCCTGATAATTGTTGTGGAAGGGCAACTTGCAGAAGAACCACATAAGAGCCACATCATTGATCCAACCATAACACTGGTTATTGATAGGCTGAGACCAACACAAAACAAGCCACTCTGGAAGACAGTATGGCAGTTTCTTACAAAACTAAACATACTTTCACCATTTGATCCAGCAATTGTATTCCTTAGTATTTATCCAAAAGAGTTGAAAAATTGTGTTCCCACAAAAGCCTGCACATGGATGTTTATTGCAGGTTTAGTCACCATAACTGCCAAAATGTGGCATCCTTCAGTAGGTGAATGGATAAATAAACTGTGGTATGGAACACCATGGAATATTATTTATGGATGAAAAGAAATAAGCAAACCATGAAAAGACATGGAGGGCCTTAAATGCCTACTATGAAGTGAAAGAAGTCAGTCTGAAAAGGCTACACTGTATGATTCCAACTATACGACATTCTGGAAAAGGCAAAACTATGGAAACAATAAAAAGATCAGTGGTTTCCAGGGGTTAGGGAGAGGGATGGATGACTTAGGCAGATCACAGAAAATTTTTACGGTGGTGAAACTGTTCAGTATGATACTATAACGGTGGATACATGTCATTATACATTTGTTTAAAGCCATAGAATGCACAACACCATTACATTAGAGTGAACCCCAATGTAAATTATGGACTCTGGGTGACGATGATGTGTCTGTGCAGGCTCTCTGATAGCAACAGAGGTACCACCCTGGGGAGGGATGCATTTTGAAGTCAGAATCAACACAACTTGCTGATGAATTGGGTTAAGGAGCATGGTGAGGCAAAAGAGTCAACAATGACTCCTAGTTATTGGCAACTGGGTGACGTGGTGCCATTTATTGAGACGAGGAAGGCTGGGAGAGGAACAAATGTAAACAAAGAGAGAAATCAGGGATGGCTCCTGGATTTCATTTACACACAATTTTAGTATTTTTACTGAATTCTCCAACTAGAATACAGCTCTTTATGCAGTCATTGTCAAGGTTCATGGCTCAGAACACTTCAACATTAATGCTTATACAATAATCTGTCCCTGGCCGGCCACATCCTTTTGTGTCTTTGACTTTTTAGGTGCATATCATTGAGTGTGCAAAACCAATGTCTGATAGTCAGTTATGGAAAACCTGGTGGAGTGGCATCCCATTACTCAGAGCCTCTACTACATTTCTCTAAATTCTTCTCCAGTGCATCCTACCACACTCTCTTAATCTGCTCTGGTTGAAATCATACCACTTCTACTTAATATCTAGTAACTGTCTGTTCATCCTTCTGTGATAGTCCCTTTTTATAGACTAGCAGCTGCCATGCAGACAAGTACAGCCAGATTGTCACAGTTCTCAACAAGCTACCAAGAGGACCCTAATGAGTGAGCTTGCTATGGCTTCTCTGTGATCACAGGCATTGTTCATGTTTCATGTCCAGTTTTTAGACATTTAAAATATTTCTAGCTAGAATTTCTTTGGAATAAAAAAAAATCACTGGGTAGAGGCTGAGTTGTCATACTTACCTTGAATAAAATATGAGCTCCTTCAGGAAGTGACAAAAGCCTGAGGCAGGTATGCATGGGTCTACCACTCATACAAGTGATTGATCTCCCTCATGTCCTATGATTTTTTTCTTCACAAAATGCTGGTTGCAATTTGAGGGCATGGAAAGATTTTTAGTTGGGGAATGAAAAAGACCCCTCTTAGACTGAACACACACACTCCAACTTACTGTGCACTAGGAAGTCCTGGGTTCGCACCAAGGGCGTTTTCATAACCTACAGCTAACTGGCATTTGGGATGGCATTATGTTGCTGTCCTTCTGGGATCTCAGTCATGGGAGGGTGAGTAGCAACATGATTTTGGGATTCCTCGTCCATAAGCTTAATATCATCAAATGTCTTCACTTTTTTTTTTTTTTTTACTTTAACTCCTCATGTGTTTGTTGAATGTAGGCATGAAGGAAATAAACCTAAACCAGATCTCTGATGGCAATGGAAATTTCCCCAGCATAAAAGCTAAGAGCTGAGAAGTAGGAAAATGGATCACTTAACTGAATTGGTGAAAACAATTTTGCAGGTAATACTATTGTTGGTCTTGACGATTTAATGGTGTGCTGTAACTGGTGAACAGAACCAAATAAAATTCCTCATAATATAAATAACTCACCAAAAAATAACTAAAACTCCTAAGTAGTACAAATAAGTAACTTCAAAAGGCTTACAATAATTGTTGCAACAAATGACAATGGGACAACTAGAAAATAACAACTTCATGAAAATCAGTGGATATTGGAATTGGCCTTGAATTCAATAGCCTTGAATTACAAAGGATATGGGAGAGTCTTAAGTCATATGTTCCCAAATGGAAAAGAGGCATATTTCCCTCTCTGGACCAGATACATAGAGAAAGGCTGTCTTTACACACAACTCAGCTCAGCAAGACCTCTATAAAGATGAATTTCAAAGACACACTCTGTTGCATTAAACTTGATTTCCAAAGGTAGGAAAAGATAAGTATTTTATTTATCTAGTGGTGTCAGAAAAGAGAGGTTCACGTAAAGTTATTTTGCAGATTAAATATTTATCACTAAGAGCCAAAACTCAATTTTATTTTCACCATTGGAAAAAAAGATATTCTAAAATAATTCCCACACATACCTAGATTCTTGCACAATTATATCCAAAGCAATGCAATCTTTTCTTGTTGATTCAAGGTCATTATTGAGAACTACACTTACTGTGCCATCCTTAAGACAGCAATGCCTGTGAGGCTGGATGGCCTTAACTCTTAATGGCTTTTGAGCTTTCATGACATTTTAGGTCATTTTTTGAATGCCTCTGCCTTCTGCCAGTCAGTTGTCAATTTTGCTGCTCTCAGTGTCCTTCCTCCCAGCACCAACCCATCATCCTCTAATCTGTTACTTGGATTCTGACAGAGGTCAGGAAAGCAGAAAAATGCTTCTTGAACAGTGTCTCATATTTTTGCAAATGAGCCAACCAAAGCACCTGAGTTAGAGTGTGGGTGTTTTTAACAATTTCTTTGGCTAAAATTTTTGGAGTTTAGTCTTGGCTAAGTTTTAGGTAGAATTAGGTTTTTGGATATGTGAGGAAGGAAATGCAAGTTGTGACAAAGGGAATGTAGGTAACTTCTCATATCTTTCAGAAAACTTATCAGGACATAAATATCTACAGGCTAATTAAGTGGATCAGAGTAGATGACATGAAAACTTTTTCTGGAGTTCTGAGATACGGGGACTTCACACAGAAGGGGAGCTGGCAATTCATTCTGTGCTCAGGGGCGGGAGGAGAAGTGCAGTGAGACACTGGGCAGTGCCCTACAGGAGTGTCTGCCCCAAATCCTGCAAGTGAACAATCATGCCCCTGCTCTACCAAACACTGGTGGGAGAAGCCTTCCAGACACAGTCCTAGTTTTAGTTCAGTTGCTCAGAAAAGACACTGACCAGCCCTGAGCTCCTCCTAGCCTCCCCATTCCATTCCTCATTGCCTTTGCAGCAAAGGCCATATCCATCCACCAGGGTGTTCATGCTATGATCTGGCAGTCGTCAGCCACAGCTTGCTTTCCCTTCCTTCCCACATTTCATTCAACAGCAAGTGTTGTGCACTTTACTCCAAACACATCCTGAATTTATCTGCTCCCCCTCGTGCCAAAATCCTGGTCCAAGCTGCCATTATCTCCCACCTGGACTATCTCAGCAGACTTTTGATTTGTCTTCATCAATCCTTTCTTGCTTTTTACACTCTACACCCAAGTTGTTCTCTGCACTGAAGCCAGACTGACCTTTCAATACTGTAGCCATGTCACCACTCTCCTCTTCAAGCCTCTTCTTATCACATTTCAGATAGAAGGCAAACCCTTTCCCATGTTCTACCAGGTGCTACATAAATGGCCTCTGTCTGCCTTTCCAACTCTGTTTGGTGTCTCTTTGCCTCTGCTCACTTCAGTCCAACCTTATCCACCTCCCTCCTATTCCTTATATGTGTCAGGTTCTTCCCTTTGGACTGGCTGCTACTTCTTTCCACAAGTATTGTGTAGCTGGCCCCTTGCCATTTGGGTCCGACATAATGCTTCCAATCATATCACCTTGTTTTTATTTATAGCACTTGCCTCTACATGTAATGTTCTTATATATTATCTTTGTTTATTCTTTCTCTATCAAAATGTAAGCTCCTCAAATATAGAGGCTTTGCCTGTCATGTTTAATGCCATTATTTTTTTTCTGTTATGTAGTAGGTGCTTAATGAATATGTAATGAATAAATCAATGAATGAATGAGAGAAATCATACATTTTACATAATAGTTATTTCTGAACACTACTCATGCTAAAAAGATGAAATGGGTTTTATTTACTGTGTTTTGGTATATGTGTGTGTATGCTCAAGCATATTTGTACCTATAACTTAAATCCCAGACCAATTGGTCATAAATTATCATTATTATCTTACATTATGAACAGGAAACATATTGTCTAATTCTTCAGTTAGGCTTCAAAGAAACATTTGTTTCAAGAAAATTTAGCTCAAATATTTTTTTCTCTTGAAATATAAGTAGCCCATTGACTGATAAGTATATATGGCTAATGGTATATTGCTTCCAGATTTTATGGGGGTTGAATACTTAAAAAGCAGGAGGACACTGGGAACTTACAAAGGCTCAGTTTTAGAGAAGGCAATATGAGCAAACTCCTCTGCCCCTGAATTTACAATTTCCATTCAAACTGTCTCCATTTTGACCTACAGTCTTCAAGGACAAATAAAACTTGTGCCCCTGTCCATTTTCCCTACCTGGATGTTTAAGGCACAGTGCAGTTAAGATGAAACAACTTAGCTATAGGGCATAATAGCACAGCTCATGAGTCAGTTTTTGGTTTTCC
The DNA here is from genome assembly GCF_046562875.1 of Panthera onca. Classification (NCBI taxonomy): domain Eukaryota; kingdom Metazoa; phylum Chordata; class Mammalia; order Carnivora; family Felidae; genus Panthera; species Panthera onca. The sequence goes on along the minus strand of NC_138355.1, from coordinate 11,781,267 downwards.
AAAGCTTGTGGGTTTCTAACAATATAAAGTCACCCAATCCATAAAAATGGGATGTCTTTCCATTTGTTTGTGCCTTGTTTAATTTTTTATCAGTATTTTGTAGTTTTCAATATACAAGTCTTTTACCTCATTATTTAAGTTTATTCCTAAGTAATTTGTTCTTTTTATGTGTCCTGTTGTAAATGGGATTACTTTCCTAATTTCCTCTATAGATAGTTTGTTGTTAAATATTGGAACCTTTGCACACTATTGTTGGGAATGCAAAATGGTGCTGCCATTATGGAAAATAGTATGGACATTTCTCTAAAAATTAAAAACACAATTGCCAGAAGACCCAGCAATCCCACTTCTGAGTATTTGTTTTAAACAACTGAAATCAGAATCTCTAAGAGATAGAAGCACTCTCATGTTTAACTGCAATACTACTCACGATGGTCAAGATGTGGAAACAACCTAAATGTTCCTTGACAAAGAAAGGATAAATAAACTGTGGTAAATGCATACAATAGAATACTATTCAGTCTCAACAGAAGGAAGAAAGAAAGAAAGAAAGAAAGAAAGAAAGAAAGAAAGAAAGAAAGAAAATCCCACAATATGTAAGAACATGGATGAACTTTCAGGTCATGGTGCTAAGTTAAATAAGCTGACAACCTAGAAGAAATGGATAAATTCCTAGAAACATACAATCTTCCAAAACTGAACCAGGAAGAAATAGAAAATCTGAATATACCGATTACAAGTAATGAAACAGAATCAGTAATCAGAAAACTATGAAAAAATAATAGTACAGGACCAGATGGATCCACAAGTGGATTCTACCACACATTTAAATAAGAAATAATACCTATTCTCCTCAAACTATTCCAAAAAACAGAAAAGAAAGCAAAACTTCCAAATATATTCTATGAGGCCAGGATTTTCCTGACACCAAAAGTACACAAAGTCATCACACACACACAAAAATCTATAGGCCAACAACCCTGATGAACATAGATTCAAAACTCCTCAACAAAGTATTAGCAACTACATAAAATACATTAAAAAATTATTCATCGCAATAATGTAGGATTTATTCCTCGGATGCTATGATGGTTCAATATTCACAAAAATCAATCACATCACATACCATGTCAAGAAAACAAAGGAAAAAAACTCATATGATAATTTTAATAGATGCAGAAAAGAGCATTTAACAAGATTCAACATTCATTCATGATAAATAGTACTGGAAGTCGTAGCCACAGCCATCAGACACAAGAGATGAGAGACAGCCATATTGGTAAAGAAAGAAGCTAAACTGTCACTATTTGCAAATGACATGATGCTATACATAGAAAATCCTGAAGATTCCACCAATAAACTACTAGAAATTACAAATAAATTCAGTAAAGTTGCAGGATACAAAATTACAAATTGGTAGCATCTCTAAACACTAACAATGAAGTCGAGAAAGAGAAATTTAAGAAACAACACCATTTACAATTGCAGCCAAAAGATTAAAATACCTACAAATAAACATAACCAAACAGGTGAAAGACCTATACTGTGAAAACTATATAACACTGATAAAAGAAGTTACAGATGACACAAATGGAAAGATATCCCATGCTCATGGATTAGAAGAATTCATATTGTCAAAACATCTGTATTACCCAAAGGAATCTATAGATTCAATGCAATCCCTATCAAAAGGCCAACAGCACTTAAAAAAAAATACAACTAGAACAAATCATCCCAAAATTTACAGGGAACCACAGTAGATCTCAAATAGTCAAAGCAGTCCTGAGAAAAAAAGAACAAAGTATAATAACTCCAGATTTCTTTAAAAAAAATTTTTTTTTTAATGTTTATTTATTTTTGAGAGAAAGAGACAGAGCATGAGTGGGAGAGGGGCAGAGAGAAAGGGAGACACAGAACTGGAAGCAGGCTCCGGGCTCTGAGTTGTCAGCACAGAGCCCGACGCGGGGCTCGAACTCACAGACCGTGAGATCATCACCTGAGCCGAAGTCGGACGCTCAACCGACTGAGCCACCCAGGCGCCCCTAAATTTCAAGATATACTACAAAGTTGTAGTAATCAAAAGTATGGTCCTGGCACAAAAATAAACACATAGATCAATGGAACAGAATAGAGACCCCAGAAATAAACCCACATTTATAAGGTCAGTTAATCTATGACAAAGGAGGCAAGAATAGACAATGGGAAAAAGACAGTTTCTTCCATAAATGTTGCTGGGAAAACTGGACAGCTACATGTAAAAGAATGAAATTGGACTACTTTCTTACACCATAAATAAAAATAAATGAAAAATGGATTAAAGAGGTAAACATGAGACCTGAAACCAGAAAAATCTTAGAAGAGAGCACAAACAGTAATTTCTCTGTCATCAGCCATAGCAACATTTTTCTAGATACATGTAAGAAAGGAAATAATAGCAAAAATAAACTATTGGCACTACATCAAAATAAAAAGATTTTGCACAGTAAAGGAAACCATCAAAAAACAAAAAAGTCACCCTACTGAACGGGAGAAGATATTTGCAAATGATATATTCCATAAGGGGTTAATATCATATATATATCTATATATATCTATATCTATCTATCTATATCTATATCTATATCTATATATATATATATATATATATATATATATATCTCATACAACTCAACACCAAGAAATCAAACAATCCTATTTAAAAAAAAAATGGGCAAAGGCCCTGAATAGACATTTTTCCAAAGACATACAGATGGCCAACAGACACATGAAATGTTGCTCAACCTTACTAATCCTCTAAGAAATGCAAATCAAAACCACAATGAAATATCACCTCACATCTGTTAGAACTGCTAAGATAACAAAGACAAGCAAAAACAAGTGTTGGTGAGGATGTAGAGAAAAAGGAACCCTCTTTCACTGGTAGTGGGAATATAAGCTAGTGCAGCCACTGTGGAAAACAGTACGGAGTTTCCTCAAAAAGTTAAAAATAGAACTAACCTATGATCTAGCAATTACTACTGTGTATTTATGCAAAGAATACAAAAACATTATTCAAAGGGATATATGTGCCATGTTTATCTCAGCATTATTTACAGTAGCTAAGACATGGGAACAACATAAGTGTCCATCAATATCCAAATAGATAAGAAAAATATGGAACAATGGAATATTATACAGCCATAAAAACGATGAGATCTTGCCATTTGTGACAACATGCATGAACCTAGAGGGTATGATGCTAAGTGAAATAAGTCAGATTGATAAAGAGAAATACCATATGATTCCACTTATGGAAAAATGAAATGAATAACAAAAAGCAGAATCAGAACTATAAATGCAGAGAACAAACTGATGATTGCCACAGGGGAGGAGAGTGGGTTGGGCAAAATGGGTAAAGGGGAGAGGAAGATGCAGCCCTGCAGTTTTGGAATGATTAAGTCATGGGAATAAAAGACACAACATAAGGAATATAGTGGATCATATTGTAATAGTCATGTAATGGAACAGATGTTAGCTACCTTGTGGTGAACATAGCATAGTGTAGAAACTGTCAAATTACTAAGTTGTACACCTGAAACTGATGTCAACTCTATTCAAAAATTAAATAAATAAATAAATAGATAAATAAGCCAGTTACAGAAAGACAAATACTACATGACTGCACTTTTATGAGGTATCTAGAATAGTAAAATTCACAGAACCCAAAAGTGGGATGATAGTTTCCAAGGGCTGGAGGGAAGTGGAAATAGGGATTTTCTAATTAACAGGTTTATCATTTGAGTTAAGGAAAATGAGTAAGCTGTAGAGATCTGATCTCATGTTAAGTATTCTTACTATAATATAAAATTAAAACAAAATGTGAGTTTTAGGCATAGAATAAAAGAGCTTAATTTCCAAAGGACTCATTCTGTTCTCACTGTTCTTCCTTACTCTGTATTATGGAATTAATGATTAAAACCCCGTAGGAAAAAAATCTAGATTCTAGATGTAAAGCATACAAATAATACAGATAATAAGAACAGTTCTTACATCATGGAATACTTTGTCATTTTCCAGCCATTGTCATTTGAGTTTTGTAAAACATTTTATAAACCACACAGGTTCAGTCATTCTGAAACTAATTTTTACTGAAACAAAACATCAAAGACTTGCACATTAGAAGAAGGCATCAATTTTATCTGGTCAATCCTAGCACCCAATTCAAGATTCCTTCTGAAACAGAAGTCATTCAACCTTAGCTGCTACAAGCATCACACTTTCCCCTAAAATTACCCCATCTATGTACATTCTTTAGAATGTAGAAAATCTTTTAATAAGTCACTTATTGAAAGGGTTATGCTATCTTTTAAAATGTTACTACCACATGAAAAAAGAGAAACAACATGACTACAAAATAGTTAGGATCATGGGCTGTATTAACTCCTGGAAAAGTTAAGTAGCCCCTGGGAGCCTGAGTGTCTCCTACATAGTGGAGGTGAGAGTAATGGTACCAAACTTGCTGTTGTACACAATAATGTGTGTAAGGGGTTAGCATATTCCTGACACACAAAGTACATGGAGCACATGTTAGCTGCTATTATTATTGGAAGTAAAGTTTGACAAACAGAAAATAATTACACAGCAGGAAACTGGGTCTTTCAGACTGTTAGAATTTGAGGAAGTTACCGAATGGAACCAGAAAACAAAACGAACAAACTTTAGCAATTTAAGACCAGATACCATATTTAATCAATAAATGAGTAAGTACCTTTTGGGGACTAATTATAAAGTATTGTGGAGGGAAGAGTGCAGAGAGCTCTGTTCAGTTCAAAATCCTTCAGTTCCATCAAGTCAGGCACCAAATTCATACGTTTGAGTTTGACTTCCTCAATGACTGCTTTAACTTTTCGCTTCTCAAAGGGCTAGCTTCTAACGTTTGAAAATATGTAATGACAAATGTCTTTATGTTGGAGTTTATTACATGAAATGTAATTTGGAAAAATCTAGCTGTTACTTGTGAGAAGATACATAAAATTGTTGAAAGGGAATAGCAGAGCTGAGGAGAAATTTTTAGAGCTTTCTGGGCTTGAAAGAATTTATTTTTGTTCTCATTAATTTAGATTGTTTTAAATTTCAATTTAGTTATGTTTATCAGAAAAAGAAAGTTCATCTGAAGCTGACACCTGACATTGGATTAAGAGAGCACAGCCTTTCTTTTTCTTTCTTTCTTTCTTTCTTTCTTTCTTTCTTTCTTTCTCTCCTTCCTTCCTTCCTTCAATACAATTTGGGGAAATTGTATCTGAGGAAAATCAAATGAACAGAAAAAACAGAGCCCAAATAATCACTGTTCCCTATGGAATCAGAATCCATGCTGGCAGTATTGGCAGATTGAGCCCATTTTTGCTTGCTCAGCTATCCCTTTATAGACCATGTGCACTTATGTGCTTGTGTGTGTGCACACGCATGCACACGTTCTTAAATTAAATTTCATTTGATTTCAAACCTATGGAAAAATTGTAAGGAAGTTCAAAGAACTCCATAGACTCTCAGATTCTCCAAATATTTTTATTCTACTTCTCTGCCTATAGTAAAAAACCAGCTACTGGCGACTGGGGTGGCACACAGGACTTTACCTCAGCTATCATAGGAATGGTTTTCTTTTCTTCCTAGCACTTGCCCAGATGCCCAGCAGATGCAAGACCAAAACTGTCCTCTACTCACTTCCCTGAGATGTTGGCTGTGGCCCTAGGGCCTTGCTCCCAGGACCACATCCACACCCTCACGATTTCAGAAGGAACAGGATAGAAATCTGAGCACAACATTTTGAAAAGCTGCCAACACACAGGCTATAGAAACACCAAGTTAATAAGGGGGAAGACAGTTTTTATTCTCACTCTAGCCATGGCTCACATAAATAGCATCAGATATTACATAATAATAGGACACTGTATCTGCAAATCTATTCCAGGATAGAAAGAACAGAGGAAGGATAAAAGATGTAACCAGGGAGCAAAAAAGAACAGTTTCACTCACAGAGGCTCATGATAGTTACATTGTCAAAATATTTTTTAATCCAAAGGAACAGATGAGAATGATAGAAAAGCTGTTCTTTTTTCATAATACAAAAGAAGATTTAAATTTGGATTAACACATTTTGGATTTCCTAAAACAGTGAAAGGAATCAGAAGCTGGATTGTGGACCACTGGTAGGCCTACTTGAGCACTGAGGATGGAAAATTGCAGCATTTCTATTGGCTTCAGCATAATTTGTTTCTCATGGACACCCCAAAACTGACAATGCCAAAAGTTACAACAGGAATATCATTGAGACTTTTCAACAATATTAGGAAATATATTAGGAAATATATTAAAGCTCCAAATGAACACGTGGAATTATGTACATAAATTATACATACAGTACAGAAGTAAAAACTACCCCCTGACACACACACAATGTATAGACTACTACACCTGCTCGTTCAAGTCCAGAGTTAGCCCTGGGAGTTTCTAGGTTTTATACCTGTCCCACTTATACAGCACATTCCACATCATGGCTCTTTCCAGCAGCCTAACATGGCTATAATACTTAGCTCCTTTTCAGAGATGTTGTGATAACAGACATACACTGCTCTTTGCCTGCCTCAGAGATCAAACAAGAAGAAAGAATGAAATCTTGCCATTTGCAATGGCATGGATGGAGCTAGAGAATATTACACTAAGTGACATAAGTCAGAGAAAGACAAATACCATGTGATCTCACTCATATGTGGAATTTAAGAAACAAAACAAATGAGCAAAGTGAAAAAAAAGAAAAGAAAGACAGAGAGGCAAACCAAGAAACAGACTCTTCACTACAGAGAACAAAATGATGGTTACCAGAGGGGAGAGGATGGGGGGTGGGTTAAGCAGGAGGGCACTTGTGACGCACAATAGACCACATAACAAATGAAAAGTTCAACTAATAATTAAAAAAAAAAAAACTAGTTGCTATGCACAAAGCCGACGCTGGTGCAATAAAATAGACAGATGTGTATTATGAACTTACAAAGAATGATTGATTACTATTTAAATAGAGATTGCATGGGGTTTTGGAGCAAATGCCAGGCTTTTAGCCCTAAGTAAGGAATTCAGTCTAAGTCCTGTGATGGTTAACAAAACTCAACTCCTCAGAGACTTGCTTGTAAAGCAGGGGCACTAATTACCCACCCTACGAAATCTCTGTAAGGAATGAGTGACATAATGAATGTAAAATGCCTTTGTATAAAGGTATTAATCAATGATCTTATTGTTATTGACATAAATCTACAAGTACTATTATTCCCTTACACTTTGCAGAGAAGAATCCATGTGGCAAGTATTTCACATGTGTTTCCGCTGAATAATGTACATCTGAACAGCAGCACAGCTTGAACAGCTGAGTATCCGGAGCTCACAGGCGATGCCATAAATCGATGAGCTTTGTGATAGCTGACAAAGTTCTGTTGACTCAGACCTGGTCACTGATGCCCTGGTTGGTTCAAATATCAGAGCCCTGTGACAGAAAAACCTGTCCTACGTCCTGCATCAGTGTGTTGAGTGTCACCCAAAAGGTGCACGTAGGAAAGAGGGAGAGCAGGTATTATTAATTTGCTCATAAATTCAAACCGTATCCACAGAGCATCCACCATGTGCCTGGCACTGGGGTGGACATAGTCAGGAGCAAGCTAACTGCAGGGGTGAGGACTCTGTAGTTTTATAAGGAATGGGTGCTCCGGCATGCCTGCCATCTCATTCTCAGTAATAAAAATCATTTGTATGAGGTACTGTCATACTCCTCTTCATAATTTTGTTTTGTTCAGTCTTGTGACAGAAATTATTAGCTCTCTTAAAAATGTGAAAATTAAGGAGCCTGGGTGGCTCAGTCAGTTAAGCATCTGACTCTTGGTTTCAGCTCAGGTCATGATCTCATGGTTTGTGAGATGCAGCCCTGTGTCGGGCTCTGTGCTGACAGTGCAGAGCCTGCTTGGGATTCTCCCTCTCCCTCTCTCTCTGTCCCTACCCTGTTCACATTCTCTCTCAAAATAAATACATTTTGAAAAATGTGAAAATTAAAGTTGAAAAATGTTGCCTAAAGGTCAATATAGGCAGCAAGAGGCATTCTTTAGTTTAGGAATTATACCTTCATGTTCCTTCTCTGGGGGTTTGGCAAGGAAATCACCTGGCACAACTGTGAAACATGTGTACAGTTTCCTCTCTCCCACTGACCTAGAACCCTGTGTCTCCACTTCCTACTTAGAGGTTCCTAGAGGCAGTGCCCTCAGCACTTGCATGGATCACCCATAGCAATGACAGGGATTTCATTCATGGTAGGATCGGACCTGGTTTCCTCTTTTCTCTCCAGTTTTGTTTTCAAATTCTCTCCAGTGACTAAATTTCACTGTGGGGGTTACTCGCCAAGATGGTAGGTGATGTTCCCTAGCGATATCCTCCTGGTATTCATACCCCTGCACATCACACTTTACTACCATTGGTCTGTGTGACTAATAGACTATGGCAGAGGTCATGGTGTGATACTTTGAAATCTGGCTATAAAGGAGTACTTGGGGCCCTCTTTCTATCTTGGGGTGTCGTGGGGAAGCTATGTCTTGAGTACCCTTACGTAGAGGTCTTTGTGGTCAGGAACTAGAGCCTCCTCCCAACCATGGAATGAGTGAAGTGGATTCCCCAGCTCCTTCAAATGACTGCAGTCCTGGTCAACAGCCTGCCTGTAGCCTCATGGGAGATCTTGAGCCAGAACCATCCAGGAAAGCAACTCCAAGATTCCTGACCCTCAGAAGCAGTGTAAGATAACAAACGTGTGTTTTTTTTTAATGCTGCTAAGTTTGGGGGGGGGGGGTAATTTTTTATGCAAAAGTAGACACTATTACATTTATTAAAGCTTTGAACTTCAAATCCAGCTTTTAGTTCCCAAAAGACTTCAGTGATGCCACCAGGTCATACTTATCTGCCAACTTTTTTTACAATCTTACCCTTTGCGTTCTTGTCTCCCTTCAAAAGCATGATTGCCAAAAGAACTTTACCAATTATTGAACAATGACTATGTTCTATGTACATATAAACAACTTACATACTTTATCTCAGTGCATTCTCAATGGTCTACGAGGCAGCTATTATTACCCACCTTTCAAAACTGAGGAGCCTGAGACTTGAAGGTGTTTAGTAAGATCACATACCTACGCAGTAAGCTGGTATGGGAGCCAAGTGTTTTTAGCTGTAGTTGTTCTCCTGATGTACTATATCGAACTGAGTGGCTGTGCTAGCTCCCCTCAGGCCCTCAGCTTTCAAGACAGGGAGAATATAAATGGAGAGAAGCTGTGGTTTGTAGAGTTTGCATCGTAGGAGGAGTGGGGACAGAAGTGAGAAGCACGATTTTTCTGTCAAGCTTTATGTAATCTATCATTTGGATTTAGCTCACAATCAAATATTGCTCTACCTTATGTCTCATCACATGAAGGAGAGATAATCCCTTATCAAGATTTTCTGAATCATGGGAAAGCATACCAAAATAAATACCAATGCCCTTCTTTACATTAAAGATTTTGTTACAGAAATCAAAAAGAAACCTAATATGGGCCCCAATCTCACTTTTGAACGTCCATATCAAAATCCTAAATAAATAAGAACAAACAAAATCCAGTATTACATTAAGAAAACAATGCGTCACAACCAAGTGGGGGTTATTCTGGGATTTCAGGGATCAGTCAGCATTAGGAACTCCGTTAAGAGAATTCACATATTATTAACACATGTGAAGAGAAAACATGAAAAAAGCCTGAGAAAAAAATTCATCAGTCATTCCTACTTAAAACAAAAGAACACTCTACACCAGCAGTTCTCTGTCAAGGGTTCTGCAAGATCAAAAATATTTTCATAGACTACTATGACATTATTTGTCGTTTTCACTGTCATTCTCTCATGAGTATACAGCAGTTTCCCAGGAGTTACATGGCATGTGACACAACAACAGATTGATTGGAAACCAGACATGAGGACGCAGCTGTCTTCTACTGATTAAAATGATTTGCAAAAGTGTAAAATAGTGCCACTCTTCTCGCTAATTTTCCTTTAGTATATAAAATATGCCATTTTCCATTAAAATTCTACTAATTAATTTATTTTGTTACTGGTTTCTTGTCATTTTAAATAAATCAAAAATATTTTTTTAAATATATCAGTTTTTTTTAAGAGGGACAGAGAGTACACGTGCATGCAAGCAGGAGAAGGGCAGAGAGAGAAAGAGAGAGAGAGAGAGAGAGAAAGAGAGAGAGAGAGAGAGAGAAAGAGAGAGAGAGAGAGAGAGAGAGAGAGAGAGAATCTTAACTAGGTTCCACTCTCAGCATGAACCCCAACTCCTGCTGGCTCCCACAACACTGGGATCATGTGAGCCAAAGTCAAGAGTCAGATGCTGAACTGACTGAGCCACCCAGGCACCCCAGTTTTAATTTTTAATATAGTAACTACCAATAGAGAAAACTCACATAAACAAAAATTCTTTAGGGCACATCATAATTTTTGGGAATGAAAAATAATAATATGACTTAAATATTTGAAAAATCACACCTATATAAGATACAAGTTAATGTCCACTTTCTTAATTATATACCTAGTTGCTTTTTTTAAGATATAAAAGTAAAGAAAAGCCATTTTTATAACTACAACAATTGAGAAAGAAGAAAGAAAGAAAGAAAGAAAGAAAAATGTAACAAGAAATGTGTAAAACCTGCATGAGGAAAATTTAAGATGCTTGTGAAAGACACAAAAGTAGATATGAACAAATGGATAGGATGACTCAACACCATAAAGAAGTCAATTCTCCCAAGTTTTGTATAAATTTAACAAATCCAGTTAAAATGCTAAAAACTCTTTTTTTTTTCTTCTGATGCTAGACAAATGGTTCCAAAGTTCTATGGAAAAATAGCAAAAACCTAAAATGAAGAACAATGGGTGAGAAGTGGAGTCCGAGGTGGAGGAAGCAGCCTTACCACACATTAAAACAGACCGAGATCAAAACGTCATGGTGCAGCAGGTGAAATCCCCAACCTGGACCTCATTCTCCTCCTTCATAATTAAAAGGGAAACTAAAGAACCAACCAAGACAAAAAAATCATTAATATAAATGTCACCTTTCCTGTTTCTAAAGCACAAAAACAACCATTCAGTCTTTGGGATTGCTAGGGTTTTTTTTTTTTTGTCACTTTAAGTGCTACTTTTCAGGAACTTGAAAGTTGATGGGGGGGGGGGGTAGGGCAGAGCAATGCAATTACCCTTGTTAGTGTGGTGAAATATCAGACATTAATGAAGATTGATGAGGATACCACATAATCATGTAAGTCTTTTCTGGCCATTTTTATTTTTATTTATTTTTTTAATGTTTATTTGTTTTGAGAGAAGGAGAGACAGAGCATGAGCAGGGAAGGGGCAGAGAGAGAGAGAGAGGGAGACACAGAATCTGAAGCAGGCTTCAGGCTCTGAGTTGTCAGCACAGAGCCTGAGGTGAGGCTTGAACTCATGAACTGTGAGATCATGACCTGAGCCGAAGTCTGACGCTTAACCGACCGAGCCACACAGGTGTCCGTTTCTGGCCCATTTTTAAGCATTTTAAAACGAAGAGATAAAATGTAGGATGTCATATGAAGAAATCACATAACTACTTGCATATTTTAAGAGGTTCCTAGGCCTCATTTTCTCAGAAAGAAAATATGCTAAATATATTTTCTCTCGAAGAAAATATTGTCTCCTGTGGAGAGTGTATCCCAAGTTGCAATCACTTCTTTAAAGTAGTAAATAAAGAACAGTCTTATCAGAAATTTCTACGGTGGAGTGGAGACATTTTCCTCAGGATAAACAAACATTATATGAACATGAAATTATTATGAAATTTATATTATTTTTATGATGATAATATCCTCTCAAACATAAAATAAGATGTAGCTACTAGGTCCACATTCGCACAAAAACTACCAACATTCTCAATATTTGAGTTAATGAAGCCAATGGCATAAGTTATTTGAAAATTTAACACCACTCCTCACAATAACAACAGCCAGAAAACAGCAGAACTGCTTGCAAAAATCGATTCAGTTTTTGATCCAATAAGAAAAAGGAGCAGTCACTTAATGTACACCAAATTTCAAAAGCACGTTATCTATTTTAGAAATGGAAAATATATGAAAAGCTATGTTGACTATGAAATATGCTAAAAAAAATATTCAGTCAAGTTCTCTGGGAATGCATCCATCCTCCTTTCTGGAGTTACTCCAGAGAGCTGTCACTGCTTCTGAGGCTAAGTGGCATTGAGACAATTTAGGTGATTGCTCTCACATGTGTGAAAATCATGCTCTGGTCCTACCCAACACCACATCATTGGCTAAAAGGATATCAGATATTAATTCCACGTGCAAAGTAATAGACTTTGGTTCACAGAAACACGTGTGCAATCAAGGAGCAACCTTCCTGTTGATGGATTTAACCTTCAAACCTCTTCTTCCCTCTTCCGTCTGTGTTCCTAGTGAGCTTACTACACATATAATCCATAATGTACTGAATTTAAGAGCTGTATAGATAAAAAAGCATCATGTATCACCTCTTTTCATTATGTTGACTGAAATATGATGCTCTCGAATTTCCGTCTGAAGTCCTTTAACCAATAACTTTCCGAGTGCATCTTCCCTGAGGGAGAAGCGCTGAATCATGTTAGGTGGGGGAGAAGGGAGGTAAGGTCCAAGTTCTGACTTAAGAGAAGGGGACCTTATGCAGCAGTCCTGGGCTATTCAGAACATGAGATCTCCCTGCTCTCTGATGCCATCCACTGAACAATTAAAGGGATAAAAACATTCTTCATTTAAAGAAAATCTGCCTCCTTTTTATCCAAAGAAGGATAATTCTCCTTTTTCCAGGGACAGCTGCTAAGATACTTGAAAACAGATGATTAACAGCATCCAGCTTTTCTGACTTAAGCTTAATTTCTTAGCTCTTCTCACTCTTGTACATGTTATCACACCTTCCTGCCCGCCTCCCATCATCCTACTCATGCTCCTCACAAGATGGCCAGCATTTCTAGTTAGCCCTGAGAATGCAGTGCCTGGGGTGAGGTACCACTCTCTAAGTATGTTGTGACCACTTCAGAGCATGGCAGAAGTGTGCCTTCCCTCATCTGGGATGTTATGGCTCAATTCAGTGGTTCTAAGACTATTTGATCAAGTGTAGTTTTTCAAGTATAAATGTGATGCATGCTCTTTGTAGAAAATTTTAATTACCTATATATCAAATACCCAACAATTACTACAAATCAACATTTGGCATATTCTCTCCTAACTGCTTCTCTAAACAGCTGTTTTTTGTAAAACAAACTTGGGATCATATTAAATATAATTGTATATGCATATAATTTCATTTCATATTTCAGCATAGTTTTTCTCTATATTTATTTTTGTAAGAGAGACAGAGAGAGAGGGAGAGAGAGAATTCCAAGGAGGATCTGTGTTGTCAGCATGGAGTCCAATGTGAAGTCCAATCTTACCAACTGTGATGTCATGATCTGAGCCCAAATCAAGAGTCGGACACTTAACTGACTGAGCCACCCAGCTGCCCCAAATTTTCTCGACATTAAAAAAAATTCTTTGAAATGCTCATCTTGAATGGTTATATAATAGCTTATATTATGAATATACCTTATTTAACTACCTCTTATTTTTGAATATCTATGCTAGTTCAGATTTTTAGCTACCTGGATATATTTAACCACTGTAATTTTGCCTAGTTTAGGATAAATTAACTTACTGTTTTAAAAGATTTTAACTTTTTATTCATACTGCTTACTTACTTTTCAGGAATGTAATGTCAATGCACACATCTACCATAACACTTAGGAGTGATTCTCTCCCCATTGATCTTGGCAGGATTATGTAGGATTAATTTAAACTGTTTTTTTTTTTTTTTTTAATTTTAATGTTTATTTACTTTTGAAGGAGAGAGAGACAGAGTGTGAGTGGTGGGGCGGGGGTGGGGAGCGGCAGAGAGAGAGGGAGACACAGAATCTGAAGCAGGCTCCAGGCTCTGAGCTGTCAGAACAGAGCCTGACACGGGGCTTGAACCCACAAACAGCGAGATCATGACCTGAACCGATGGGACGCTCAACTAACTGAGCCACCCAGGCACCCCGGATTAATTTAAACTTTTAAATTTCAGCCCATTTTAATGGACTGAAGAAAATCCGCATATCTTTCTTTTAAGTTGCTCTTTTTATGACTAGAAAGGCTAAACGTGTTTCCTATTTTTAATAGACATTTATATTTTTGTGTGTGAATTGTCAGTTTAATGCTTTTTTCCACTTTTTATGTGAAGTCACAGTATTTTTTCTTTCTGAATTATATATTATTTTATACATTAAGAACACTAAAATTTGTCATGCTCATTCCAAATAATTTTCAAAGATTATCTATTCTCCTTTTATTATGTTTTTAAACATAAAAACTAATTTTTAAGTTAAATTTATTTGCCACTTATCTTTGTGATTTCTTTTGCTGTCTTTAGGCACAAAAAGTTTCCCCTATCCTAACATTAACTAAATGTAAATATATTTTTAAATCAGGTTTTTGCACCTTTTTTATTTTGATTTCTTTCTTCCTTCCTTCATTTCTTTTCCTTTCCTTTCTAAAAAAAATATGACTTTTAAATGAATTTTATGTGTTTTGATGTGAATAATAAGGTGAAAAGTTATTTTTTCCAACTGACTTAAGAGCATTTGTTGAATAGTCTACCTTGTGCTCATTATTATGTGATGTTTATTATATATCAAGAGCTTAAATATGCTTATGTTCATTTCAGAGCTATCCATTCTACCATTATCATAAGGTTTTATTTATTGCATATTAAAATAAACATGTGAATGATTTCCACATATACCACCAGTCTTTTAGATCATGGTTTTCACATATATTAATTATTAATTCCATTTACCTTTGGTCAACTGGAGTAGTTCTCAAGTAAGATTTTTTTCCCCCAAAACAGTTATGTGGGTGATATAGTAACATAGTTTCACTTATACCTGAGAATTTCTGTATTTTCATTGTACATGAAAGACAACTTACATATAATCTTTATTCCTTTAAATTATATACATGTTGTTTTGCTGTCTTGCAGCAGAAACTAAATTTTGATTGTATGTAGCTAGCTAACTACTTTTTTTCCCCTGCCTGGATAGTACACATAATATAAAGTGTTTTTTTCTTGCACTTACAGAATATAGTTATAGGTAATTTTTTCTTAATTTATAGAGCTAATGAAAACAAAATTTTAACTTGAATAAGTGGATATATATGTTCTTGGTAACTTCCAAATGTAGCAATATTTTGAGAACGGAAAGGCTCATTTTAGGTAGAGTGGTAGAAAAGTTCAAATAGAAGGCCAAGAACCAGACAATCCTTAACCCTCCCACTCATTTTTGAAAATCCTTTAGCCAACATCACAGTTAATGGTATGACATGAAGCCCTTTCCCCTAAGAATGAGAATAAGACACGAGTGTCTGCTCTCACTGGTTCTATCAATGACTGGAGGTACTAACTAGTACAATGGAGAAGTCTTAAATCCCTTGCTAAATCTGGGGATGGGTGGACAGAATGAATACATCAGGAGTCAGAGAATAGGTGGGAACTGTAGAAAAGAGCACTTCAGTTAAGTCCAGCTTTATCTCTGTCCAAGCCAGGAGAGAAGGGCTTTAAAGAGACTTTTGTGAGACTTTAGTATGTGTCTCCTACAGTGTCAGGGACACCATAGATTGGTGATGACACAATATTGAAAAAACTAGCACAAGAGGCAGCTTAACCAGCCTGTGGCAACAAAAGAGAGTTGAAGTTTTGCAAATGAGTGTGCTCCTAGGGTTCAATGGGACAGAGAACATGGGCTTCCAGAGGTCCAGTTGTAGTTCAGATAAGAGAAAGCTGGATGGGTCTTCTAAGGTGCCTATCCAAGAGGTCCTCCTGGAGGGATGAAGAGACAGCAAAGAAAAAGCAATACAATAGTCCCCCCTTATTCGGGGCATACATTTCAAGACCCCCGTGGATGCCTGAAACTGCAGATAGTACTGAACACTCTATGTACCATGTTTTTTTTCCTATACATAAACACCTATGATAAAGTTTAATTTACAAATTAGACACGCTAAGAGATTAACAACAATAACTAAGAGTAAAATAGAACAATTATAACAATATATCGTAATACAAGTTTTGTGAATGTGGTTGCTCCCTCTTTAAACCAGCTTACTGCACTGTACTTACCCTTCTTGTGACAACGTGAGATGATGAAATGTCTACGTGGTGAGGTGAAGTGAGGTGACTGATGTAGGCATTGTGATACAGTATTAGGCTACAACTAACCTTCTGACCGTCCATCAGAAGGATCATCTGTTTCTGGCCCCATGGTTGACCTTTGGGTAAGTGAAACTGCAGAAAGTCAAACCACAAGTAAGCAGGGAGTGCTGTAGATATTGCTAGAACCCTAGGGGCTAAGGAAGAATTATGTAGCTAACCAGATTAGGGATCTATTGTCCCTAATCAAAGACAGCTGCAAGCAATAAATCCCCAGAGATAGAGGTGTGGTCAGCCAAGGGCCTATACAAGTTCCCACAAGAGAAAGGTACTTTTGCACATCTCTAAACCCAGGGGTTATGAAAGCTAAGTCAACCTATCAGTCAAGTCAGTTAAGAAGATATCTGCTCCTAGCATCTCCAGCTCCCACCACTCTATCCCTGGATGTGTCAGAAATCATGGCTAGTGAGATGGGAATAGGGAATAAGAAGCTAGATTGGAAAAGGCAGAAGAAAACAACAATTGCCTCCCTTCCCACCTCTAGGAGCCTGGGAAAAAGAAACCTCAATTTCAAATTAGATGTGTAGTTTGATTATGTCTTGCAATTGCATATCTGATCAAAATTATGTTTGGGATTTACTGTAGCCCATAGGATGTTTCACCTAAGACCGAACAGAGAAGTCATGGGGTCCATACAAGTTTTTGTTTGGGTACAGAAGAATTAGCATGGTAGGATGTATTTAAAGAGGAAAATAGGAACCTAAAATAGTTACTTTACAATCACTGGCATATGTCATACCATTTTCACTCAGCGTCTTTAAGTCAAATCCAGCCCCCATTTGGCTTTTGTATGTAAGAAAAAGATCTGTTCCCTTAAGTCTCTCTTCCTTGGGATAATCATAACTAACCAATGATTCCAGTCATTCCTGTACTCCCCAAAGCACTATATTATAGCTCCATTAGAGATCTCATCATTTTCATGATAATTATCCTTATAAGTCTCCATCCCACTCATCCCAAGATAAGAATTTCTCCATCACAGGGACAGCATCGTATTCATCTTTGTGTTTTTAGCCTTCAGTACAGCAAGCTTCCATACATGTTGGTGGAAATATATACCAAATGAATGGGTCATTTAAAGAAACAGTCTTTTCCAACGAAAACAATGTTTTTACCTTATTCCATTTTTTTTTTTTTCTGGCCAACCACTTATCCTATTAATACAGGACTATATTTAGTATATTAATAGTATATTTAGAAAAATGTATTCCATAGGAATAATGAAATCTCATGATGTACTCGTTTGTTTAATGTGCACACTGAGTACACGATCATGCATCAAAACAGCATAGGGGTATACACATAGAGTAGTACAACTAATCCTTAAAAATGGAATTCTGATTTTTTCTCTTTCTCTGAAGAATTCTTTTGAACGTATTTATTCCCATCCAGGAGAAATGAATGGCAGGATTTTCCAATACTATATTCATGGCCTACAGGGCATTAGCTTCATCCTTCAAAGAGATAAAAATGCCTGCAATTCATTTTTTGTGGGACTTTGGTTTTTACCACTCCGATTTCAGATGTCAAAAACCCATCCACCATATAAGGCAAATAAACCAAGTATACTGAATACAACAGAAAACTAATAAATAGGCTTTATCATATTCCATTTCAAGGTCATGACTATACAGTGAACAAAGACATGCAGTGAAATAACCAGCAGGTTTTCTGCAAGACTGGACCTGACGTTATGCGGATAGAATTCATTTTTATCTTCTACTGTCATATGACATTGGTGCGTCCTTGTGATCAGACATTTTTCTGGGCTCATTGCTCCTGGGACATGCCCTCTATTTCACTTTAAAAAGATGTTTTTATCTGAGGTTAAAAAAAAATTAATAGGATTTTTGAACAGCTTTAAGTTTACGGAAAAATTGAGCATAAAGTACAGAGATGTCCCATATGGTCTCTCACCCACCCCGTGGTTTCCCTTATCATTAACATTTTATGTGAGTGTAGTACCTTTGTTACAATTGAGAAGCCAGTATTAATACATCATTGTTAACTAAAGTCAGCAGCAAACACTGGGGTTCACTCTTTGTGCTGTAATTTTATGGGTTTTGAAAAATGTAGGACATGTATCCACCATTATGATATCCTTCAGATTAGTTTCACTGCTCCCCAAATTTCCTGTGCTCCCCCTGTTCACCAGGTCCTGCCTCTATCTCAAACCCTGAAAACTATGGATATTTTTCCTGTCTAGTTTTGCCTTTTTCAGCATGTCACAGAGCTGGGATCATGGCCTTTTTAGATTGGCCTTCATTTAGCACTATGCATTTAAGGTTCACCCCATGTCTTTTTTGTAGCTTGACAGCTCATTTCCTTTTATTGATGAAAAATATTCCAGTTTATGGACCACAGTTTCCTACGGAAGAACATCTTGCTTTTTTCCAAGTTTTGACAATTGTTAGTAAAGCTTCTATAAGCATTTATGTCCAGGTTTTTGTGTAGACATGTTTTCAACTCATTTTGGTAAATATATGGTAAGAGCATGTTTCATTTTGTAGGAAACGCAGAATGGTTTTCCAAATTAGCCATGCAAATACTTAATATTTCACTCCATTCTCTTGTTTGCATGCTTTCTGAAAATAAGTCTGGTGTAATTGTTATCCTTGCTCTTCTGTATGGGTAAGGAGTTTCTCCCCCTCTGGCTTCTTTAAACATTTTCTCTTGGTCTTGATTTCTGCAGTTTGAATGCAATATACTTACACTCAGATTTTTTGGTATTAACTCTGTTTGACATTCTCTGAGCTTCGTGGCTCTGTAATTTGGCACTGATTTTTGGAAATTAACAGTCATTGTTGCTTCAATCAGTCATTGTTTCAATTCTTCCTTTCTGTCTTCCTTCTCTTTCTAGTCTTCTCACTATTTATCTATCACACCTTTAATATTGTTCCACAGTTCTTGGATAGTTTGTTCTGTTTCTTTTTTGTTGTTCTTTTTTTTTTTCTCTATACAATTTAGTTTTGGAATTTTCTATTGATACTTCTTCAAGCTCACTGATTTTTTTTTCCTTTGGCCATGTCCAGTCTATTGATAAGCTCATCAAAGGGATTCTTCATTTCTGCTACAGTATTTTTTTCTATTTATAGCCTTTCCTTTTGACTTAAAAACATTTTTTAATGTTTATTTATTTTTGAGAAAGAGAGACAGACCATAACAGGGGACAGACAGAGAGAGGGAGAGACACAGAATCTGAAGCAGACTCCAGGCTCCGAGCTGTCAGCATGGAGCCCGATGCGGGGCTTGAACCCACAAACTGTGAGATCATGAGGTGAGCTGAAGTCAGATGCTTAACCAACTGAGCCACCCAGAGGCCCCACCTTTTGACTTTTTATTAGAGTTTCCATATCTCTGTTTATATCATACCTCTGCTCTTACATGTTGTCAACATTTCCTATTAGAAGCCTTCGCTTATTCACCATACTTTTCTCAAATTCCTGGTCTGATTATTTCACTATCTCTGCCATATTTGAGTCTGATTCTAATGCTTTATCTCTCTTCAAACTGTTTTTCTTTTTTCTTTTTCTTTTCTTTTTCTTTTTTTTTTTTTTTTCTATATCTTCAATTTTTTGTTGAAAGCCAGACATACATGATGTTCTGGATAAAAGTAACTGAGGTAAAAAAGCATTCAGTGTGTGGTTTATGTTTATCTGCCTAGGGGTTAGACTGTGTTTACTGTTTTCTATTGCTGTAGTTATCAGAGACTAAAATTTTCCCTGAGGTTCTTGTTTTTATCTCCCCAGCTGTCTTGGGGAGACAACCTAGGCATCTTAAGATCTGAGATGTGTAGCTCCTTCCCCTGTAATCCTCTGTTGTTACTTAGCACTACTCATGTGGTGGTTATACCTGGGTGAGGGGAAGCACTGGACAGTGTATGGTTAGGTCTTAGTCTTCTAGGGAGCCTGTGGCTCCTGGGCTGTAACCTTTACAAGTTATTTTCCCCTCTCTCAAACTAGAGGGAGGCTTGAGTTGGTTAGGCTTTGGTAAAACCTTGGTCAGTCTGGCTCTATTGCTTCTCTTGAAGGCTAGTCTTTTTACAAAGAAGAGAATGTTCTGGGTATATTTAAAAATAGTTTCTTTTCCCTTTCCTCTGTGAAGAGCAGGAAGGGAGTTTTCTCAGATCTTTGAATCTAGTCTGAATCTAGTAGAGATTCTGGAGGTAAAACTCACAAAAGTGTGGGGCCTGCCCCTAACACTGGCCTCCCCTGGAGTTGTCATTGTGAAGCTTGTCTACACTGAGCCTCTAGCAATTTGTCAGTTAAAGCTCAAGATTTCTTACCCCAGCACTGGGTCCTGTAGAGGTTTCTGTTCCTGGGATTTTCCCTGGTCAGTTGTGATCTCCTGTAACCGCCTGTCCGCCTCTCCAGTTTTGAGGACTGACACTGGTTTGCCCTGAGACATCATTCCCTGATGGATCTAAAAATGGTTGTTGATTTTCAGCTTTTTCCTGTTATGAGAATGGAAGTGACAACTTCCAAGGTCTTTGTATGCTGGACTGAAAGTCTTGATTCACTTTTTAAAACTATTATTGTTTTTTCTTATTATATGTTGGAAATCAAATAGCTATGTCCTGGGTTAGGAGATTATAGGAAATGCATTGCAAAGCAGAACACTGCTTTCTGGCCTTGCTGAAAACAGCAGCCACACTTTGCTTATCTAGTTAATGTGTATCTAGGGGTTAGGTCCTACCTATACTCATAAATTCCTTAGACCATGTTATCTCATGGAATATTTTATCCTGTCTTAACTTGTTTTTCTGCACACTTTCTATACGTTCTTACTGGCACGTAGCCAATACTGACATTGCGCAATGTTTCCCTGAATGTATGCTCAATAAATACGGGAGCCTGAGAGCAGCTCAGGGAGACTTCCCTTGGCCTCCCTCTCACCTCTCTTGACTTGCATGGAGTCTTGAGTAATACTTTCTGCTGTCCTTGGCTTTGCTGGACAAAGCTGAAACCGAACCCACAACTATATATGTAAACACCCATTAGTTTCTAATTTTAATACAAATCAGAAAGAGAGACAGAGAGAGAGAGAGAAGACAAAATAAACAGAATTTCAACATTCAGAGAACACTATTGTTGATACTTGTGTATCTATCCTTTTCAGGGATTTCTCTATGCACACATCAGCCTGTCTATGTAACAGTCTGTGTATCTATCCATCCATTTTTCCAACTACCTACCTATCCACTTACTCCTCTGCAACAACCAAATAACTACCTCTGGGCCTAAGATGGTAAGACTGTATATAAAATAAATGGTTGTGGTATTATCCTTTAAAAAAAAAATCTTTGCAAAGAGGTTAGAGAGGGAGAGAGCCAAAGCATAAGAGACTCTTAAAAATTGAGAGCAAACTGAGGGTTGATGGGGGGTGGGAGGGTGGGTGATGGGCATTGAGGAGGGCACCTTTTGGGATGTGCACTGGGAACCAGTTTGACAATACATTTCCTATTAAAAAAAATCTTTGCAAACTTGATAGGTAAAAAAAAGTCAGCATTTTTCATTGCATTTTAAACGTTTCTTTGATTTTTTTCTCACTGATTTACAAGTTCTATATTTATTAAAAGATCACTCTTTTGCTATATATAATATGGTGTCATTTACCTTGTTTTTCTCTTTTGTTTTTGTGGTGTGTATCACTTTTGAACCTAAACACAAAAAAGATTTAATTGATGGTTTTGAGTGATAAATAAGTCTGAAGGAACTCAAGTTGAACTCAAGTTGAATATAATGAGTTAGTGAAAATTATAAGTTGAATATCAAAATT
The DNA here is from genome assembly GCF_046562875.1 of Panthera onca. Lineage (NCBI taxonomy): Eukaryota > Metazoa > Chordata > Mammalia > Carnivora > Felidae > Panthera > Panthera onca. Next base: position 11,759,103 of record NC_138355.1, on the reverse strand, counting down.
ATGGATGAAATGGTGGAGTATTAATCATATGGAAGGTAATTTATCATCAGCATATAATGAAGTCTCCTTCTCCCATGTAATGAAAGTTATAAAATATTGAGGATAGCAAAGTACAACTACCTTCAATGATATGAAAAAAAAACTCATATGAAGATACTTAATACAAAAGAGTGCATGTTGATAGTGTCTATAAATTGATTATTTATATAAAGATTAAAAGTAGGCAAACATCTACATTGTATGGGAAGTTACTACTGGTAGAGAGAGTAATGACTGGAATGGTCACCAGTGGGGCTCTGGGATCCTTGTAATGTTTTTTTGTTGTTGTTTTGTTTTTTGTTATTTTTTAAACTGGATGCTTGTTACATGGCTGTGTTCAGTTTGTGAAAATTCATTGATACTTATGCTTTATGCAGTTTTCTGTATGTATGTTATACTTTAATAAAAGTTTAAAAGATAACTGTCCCTTGACCTTATGCTAGGTTTCCCTACCCTTTTCCCAAGGAAATGTGCCATGTTGGTGTCTCCAATAGCATATCTGCAGGAATATTTTTAATTATAGTCTTGTACTTTATAGTTTGTGGTACAAATAATATTTCTTTTTAGTCCTGTCTTCAAAGTATAACTAGGCAACTGTGGGTTTTCAAGGTGAAGAGGAAGGGTGGCACACTATATATAGCCAACTCCACTTCTCAGGGCACACATCTGACTATGCCCAGAAGTAAAAGGGCCTATGTTCCCTAAATTACAGCTTTTTGGATTAACCCTCAAAGTCAGTGTTAATTAACTTGGTGGGGGGAATCCTTTCACCATGTATACGTATATCAAATCACCATGTTATACATTTTAAAATATCTTACAATTTTGTCAGTTATACCTCAGTAAAGCTGAAGAAATGTAAAAAAAACAAACAAAACAAAACAAAACAAAACAAAAGTCAATTTAAAGGATGTAAGCTGGATCCACAGTTGTGGAGCACAAGTTTGGTTGGACCCAGAACACCACCACCATTGTGAAAGTCTCCACTAGACTTCCTTTATTTCCTCTGTGATGATTTTATTTCAAGAACCTCATTGTTCCTTTCTATTATTGGACTTCAGGCAGAATCACCAAAATCTAACCCAATAGGTCTTAGCAACTCTGAATCTTATGGGACTTATGCAGATCTACCACCTCTTCCCCCAGACACCTTTAAACTTCATATTTTTTTAAAGTTTATTTATTTTGAAAGAGAGAGAGTGAGAACATGTGAATACACATGTGTGAGTAGAGGAGGGGCAGAGAGAGAGAGAGGGGGAGAGAGAGAATTCCAAACAGGCTCTGTGCTGCCAGTGCAGAACCAGATGCAGGGCTCAATCCCACCAACTGTGAGATCATGGCCTGAGTCAAAATCAAGAGTTGGATGCTTAACCAACTGAGCCACCCAGGCACCCCAAAACTTCACATTTTAATAAATTTACACACACATGCACACACACATGCTTCATAATACTGCTTCATACTGATTTATTTGAAGAAAAAATGTATAGGGAGCTTAAACAGATTTTCTGGAATTATGACTATATATAAGGAAGAAGAAAGAAAAGAAAACTTCTAAATAAATTACTAATTTTCTTTGACTCTGTTGCTTCCCACAGACAAACAGTTCCTGCCTCAGAGCCTCAATTGTTACCCTTAACATAATGAGCTTCAAAATTAATTTGATGGCCCTAAAATATCCCTTAAACTATGTCACAAATCTACAACTATAGACATTTCCATCTGGATGTTATGTTGTCATACTCAGCATGCCCTAAAACAAACTCAGCATTCCAAATCTGCACCTAACTTTTAGAAAAATCCTTTGCGTATTTCATATTTCCCCGATCTCTCAATTACTTGGTTTGAGATTTCAAATTAAGTTGTATCCTACAAAATGCTACATTGAAGCAACTGAAGACACACTCTTTGCTCCGAAGACCATGGTCTGACAAATATAAGACAAGTGTTCTGAAGTTAGTGTCAATGAAACCATTAAAAATGCTAATATGCGACCAGAAGTCCTAGCCAGAGTAATCAGGCAAGAAAAATAAATAAAAGGTATCCAAATCAGAGAAAAAGAAATAGAATTACCTCTGTTTGGAAATGACATGATTATATATAAAAATTCCTAAAGAGTCTACCAAAAAAACCTGTTAGATTTAATCAACAAATTCAGTAAATTTGTAGGATAAAAGTCAACATACAAAATCAGTACTGTTTCCATACACTAACAAAGAATTATTTTAAAAAGAAATAAAGAAAACGATACTATTTACAATAGCATCAAGCACAATAAAATCCTTAGGCATAAATTTAACCAAGGAGGTAAAATACCTGTACACTGAATACACAAATAAATGGAAAGATATTCTGTGCTCATGGCCTGGAAGAATTAATGTTGTTAAAATATTACTACCTAAAGCTATCTGTAGGTTCAATGCAATTCCTATCAATATTCCAATAGCATTTTTATAGAAATAGAAAAAAAATCCTAAAATTCATATGGAGCACAAAAGACACCAAATACCCAAAGTAATACTGAGAAATAAGTACAGATCTGGAGGCATTACACTCCCCAATATCAAATGATATTACATAGCTACAGTAATCAAGAGAGTATGCAATGGAAATAAAAAAAATGACATACCTACCAATGGAACAAAATCAAGTCTAGAAATAAACCCATGCATATATGATCAACTTAATATTTGACAAAGGAGAATAGATACTCAAAGGAGGAAAGATAGTTTCTCCAACAAATAGTGCTGGGAAAATGGATATTCGCATGAAAAAGAATGAAACTAGACCAGTATCTTAGCCACTCACAAAAATTAACTTAAAATGGACAATATGTTAAAAAAATAACTTGAAATGGATAAAGGCTTAAATGTAAGGCCTGAAACCATAAAACTTCTAGAAGTAAATATAGGGGGTGGGGCACCTGGGTGGCTCAATTGTTTAGGGTATCAACTTTACTCAGGTCATGATCTCGAGCTCTATGCTGACGGCTCAGAACCTGGAGCCTCCTTCAGATTCTGTGTCTCCTTCTCTCTCTGCCCCTCCCCAGCTTGCACTATCCGTTTCTCTCTCTCAAAAATATATTAACATTAAAAAAAATAGGGGAAAACTCCTTCCATGGGTCTTAGCAATGATTTTTTGGTTATGATACCTAAAACACAAGCAGCAAAACAGAAAATCAACAAGTGGGACTACATCAAATTAAAAAACTTCTGCACATCAAAATAAACATTCAACAAATGAAAGACAATCTATAGAATGGAAGAAAATATTTGCAGGCCATATACTGGATGAGAAGTTAATATCCAAAATATAGAAAGAACTCATACAACTCAATAACAAAACAATAAATTGAATTTAAAATTAGGAGAGGATCTGAATAGACATGTTTTTTTCCAAAGATGCCTAATGACTAACAGATACATGAAAAGATGCTCAACATCACTAATCATATGGGAAATGCAAATAAAAATCACAATGACATATCACCTCCTATCTATTAGAAAGGTTAGTATCAAAAACACAGGAGAGAAAAAGTGCTAGAGAGGATGTGCAGAAAAGGAATACTCATGCACTGTTGGTGGGAATGCAAACTGGTGCAGCCACTGTGGAAAACACTATGGAGGTTCCTCATAAAATTAAAAATAGAACTACCATATGATCTACCAACTTCACTTCTGATGTATTTCTAAATGAAAAGAAATTACTATCCTGAAATTACTATCTGCATCCCCGTGTTCATTGTAGCATTATTTATAATAGGAAGATATGGAAATAACCTAAGTGTTGATCAACACATGAATGAATAAAGAAAATGTGGCATGTGTTACACACACACACACACACACACACTGAAATATTATTCAGCCGTAAAAAGAAGGAAATCCTGCCATTTATGACAACATGGATGAAACTTGAGGACATTATGCCAAGTGAAACAAGTAATGGAGAAAGACAAATCCTGTATGATCACTTATATGTAGAATCTAAAAAAATATAACAGATGCATTGACACAGAGAACAGATTAGTGGTTGCCAGAGGCATGGAGTGTGTGTATGAAGGAAATGGGTAAAAGTGGTCAAAAGGTAGAAATTTCCAGTATAAGATAAATAAGTCCCAGGAATATAATGTCAGCATGGTGACTATAGTTAAATATGTATATTTTAAAAAGTGCTGAGAAAGTAAATGTTAAAAGTTCTCATCACACACACAAAATTGTAACTATGTGAGGTGATGGATGTGGTAATCATTTTGCTACATACACATATATCAAATGATTATGTTGTATATCTTAAGCTTATTCTATAGTATGTGTCAATTATACCTCCGTAAATGGAAAAGTTAATTTATAAATGGTAATATATGTAAGAATAAGCCATTGCATGTAGAAGCTATAGGTAAATAATAACTATTTTCACTATTTTGTGATGAAGATTTGTTCAATTTAAAATCAGGAAGAATTAAGATTATTATTTTTATTTTGAACTTTTAATGAAGTACATTTCCATTTTCTGTACTTAAGTATTTTTATTCTGTAAGCCTTTTTTGAAGTACATGGCATGAATCAATCCCAAACTAACAGATTTGGGAAGCAAAGAAGTTGATCTAATTCTTTTTTGTTTGTTTGTTTGTTTGTTTGTTTGGAGATGGGGGGAGGGGGGAAGGATGCAGAAAGGGAAGGAGAGAAAGAAATCCCAAGCACTCTCAGTGTGGAACCAATGTGAGACTTGAACTCATGAACCATGAGCTCACGACCTGAGCCAAAAACAAGAATGGGATGCCTAACTGACTGAGCCCCAAGGTGCCCCAAGTTGAACTAACTCCTGATACTTCATGCTGGAAGGACCACTAAAAATTACTAATCTCACTATACAAAGGAGAAAAGGAGAAAATTGCCTTTTCTCCACCATATTTCTGGCGAATGAATTTCAAAGTATACTTGAATTAATCATTCCTATCATTTAAGGTTGGCAATGATATTTAGTTAAGTATTAATGAAGTTTTTACATTGAGATTTTATTTTCCAGTTGTTTCCACATTGGTCATACAGAATCCAAATGGGGTAAAAGAATAAGCCTCATTCCAACTCCACCTAATCAAATTTCCAAAATATGAAGACAACTTTCTTGGGTTTTCTTATCCTTAAGGCCACTAATCTCTCTAATAATTTCACAATTAATTTTTCTTTTTTTTCTTTATTTAAAAAAAAATTAATGTTTTTATTTATTTTTGAGACAGAGAGAGACAGAGCATGAGCAGGGGAGGGGCAGAGAGAGAGGGAGACACAGAATCCAAAGCAGACTCCAGGTTCTGAGCTGTCAGCACAGAGCCTGACGTGGGGCTTGAACTCACGGATTGTAAGATCATGACCCAAGCTGAAGTCGGACGCTTAACCGACTGAGCTACCCAGGTGCCCCACAATTATTTTTTTCTCATTTTTGACTTTGCCCCTTTAACATTCACCTCAACTAGAGCTCAGCCACATTTTTTTTTTAAGTATGGTTTCTAGAACTAGGCACAAAACTCTAAAATTGAGTTCCTCAGCACTGTGACAAGGGTAATTTTTACTTCAATTGAATTAGTTCCTAAAATTCTATTAATACAGACTAAGAATATGTTGGCCCTTGAAAGGGCTTCATTAAAATGTTGAAACATTAAATACAAAAATTAACATAAATCCCAAATTATTTGACATTTACTACAATTTAGTGTATTTCTCCAATTATATTCTTGAGTAGTTAGTTTTTGACAATTCTATGTGGAATCCCTGAAAACTGAAGAGTCCTTCTTGGGGTTAATGACTTTACTTTTCTGGAGTAAATATAAGCATGCTCAGAGAAGCTAAATTTATTTCATAATGGTATTAAGTGAAATAGAAAGATTATATGTTAAGAGGCCTCACGGTTTTTTAAAAAGTAAAATCATATTACATATATTTTCTATATATTCTTCAAGTAGAAATTTATGTAATATAATATTTTAAATTAATTTTTAAAGTATACTTTAAAGACTCTGAGCTGCTGAGATTTCCCTTTCTCCACTACATTTCTAGCTACTGGCTTCCAACCCATTTTTGATTAAGTAAATGCCAGAGTAAAACCAGATCAAATCAAAGCAAACCAAACAATGCAATGTGGCAGATACTTGAATTAATAAAATCTTCATGAGGATTAACTGTTCTCTGTTATATTTTTTATTGAATGTTTAATGGTAGGATTTTACAAGAAGAGACAAAATGAAAAAAAAAACAACAACAAATAATGCTATTAAAATAACTCCATTTCTGGTTTTTGAAAACAGAGATATTTTCTATATTGATGAAGCTAAAATCAATCCAGGAAAATGTAATTATGTGACTTAAAGGTCTTTCAATTAGGTTGTATTATAAACCAGTGAAATTTGAGTAGAGTTTTTTTTTTTTTTATTCTAATGGGAATATCGATCTCTAGACTTTTAAGACTTATAGTGGTCAGTTAATATTTTTATAATTAGTCTTTTTGAAACCAAAATAAAAACAAGGGCATTCTTTGTGATCTTTTTAATGTACTAGTAATTTATGTGAACTAGATTTATCAATATATTTATAAAAATTTTAGATTGTTCTTGAAATAGTAATAAGTTACACAAGATTATTCTATATGAATATAGGAGATAGTACTTACTGGAGAAACACTACTGGAACTAGCCCTTTACATTTCATATTGTATAACAACACCTGACCACGGTGTTCCCTACATGGTAGCTGGGTGCCCCTAGATCAGGGATATGTGGCCTACAGTGTTTTAAAGATGGCTTTAACTTCAGGCTCTTGAAAACAGTAAAATGAATGAAAAAAGAATATTCAAAAACCAGAAGTAAAATATACTAGTAAAATATTCCTATAACAAGACACCTATAAATATAGCCATATCACACATGCAATATTGCTAACTTTTTATCCCCTCTTTTTTTCAGAATGGAGGCATGCAGTGAGCATCTCACTCTTGCTGCAGCTGCTTTCTTTGACTGGAGCCACTCTACTCCCCTGTTGCTCCCCTTCCTTTGTGAATCAGACTATGGAGTAGAAAATAGTTGGTTCAGGCCACTACTAGCCTTGTGTACACGGGCAAGTCATATAAATCCCATGACCATCTGTATTTTCCCCACAGAAAACAAATGTGCAGTCATGCCTGTCTTAAAGGGTTCGTGACTATGTTCATAAAATGCTTCCACTGGATGTGAATTTTAGGAATCAAGGACTATGTTTTAATCAACATTTCATGCAGTACAATGCCTGGCACATGTTGATACAGAGTAAGTAGTATTCTTTTTTTTTTTTTTTTTTAATTTTTTTTTTTTAATGTTTATTTATTTTTGAGACAGAGGGAGACAGAGCATGAACGGGGGAGAGGCAGAGAGAGAAGGAGACACAGAATCGGAAGCAGGCTCCAGGCTCTGAGCCATCAGCCCAGAGCCCGACGCGGGGCTCGAACTCACGGACCGCGAGATCGTGACCTGAGCTGAAGTCGGATGCTTAACCGACTGAGCCACCCAGGCGCCCCAGTAAGTAGTATTCTTACATGATGCTGCACATGGTAGGAAGGGTGGCATGCTGTGGTATTCTGTGTTTCATGGGGTTCAGATATGGCTTTTGAAGGAAAAAGTGATTAGTCATTGTGTTGGCATGTGTCTACAGGACTGATCCATTTACCTAAAAAAGTTGGGGACAAAGGCTATCCTTCAGACGTTTCAAAAAGTAAGTTTTAGAGGTGAACAGAGAATAATCCCTTTGAAGAGAAGAGTCAACACAATCAGATCATTCCAGATATATTAGTTGATAAACACCAAGGAAGGTCATGTTATAATTCTATTGCCTAAACCTAAGAGATAGATTTCAAGTTCGAAAATAATAGCCTAAATAAAATGAAAAGTGTAGGAATGATACTAAGAGAGAGATCCCACAGATTAGCTTCCTCAACATTTGCAACTGCTGTCATCAGCACCTACACGTTGAATAAAGGAAATGAATTATATATATTCAGGGTGGTTTCTCCCTCTGGGTGCTCCTTAGGATGATTTTCTAATTGGAAGCCTAGTAAGGGGTGCAGCAGGGGACCCCTTGGAAAGCATTCATATGTGTTCCTTGCTGCAGGGAGACACAGAGGACTGAAGCATGACTCACACTAGACAGAGCAGAAACAACTGTGTACAAGTTCTGTCTCCAACACGGCCACACAGAGGGCCAAGGACCATGGAATAAGTCCTCATGAGCAACCCTCTTGAGTTGACAGGAGGATGCAGGCCATGAAAGCTGAACAAGGCTAGCGATGGGCCACCAGATGTCCAGGGGCATAAAGTGGATAAACACAGAAACATAATGTGTTGACTGGTTTCCAAAGACAGCTTAAACCAAACAAATAAGCAAGCAAAATCCTACTTCATATTCTTTCCATTCTTATGCATGTAACCTTATAATCCTTTTTCACCATGAGTAACAAAACTCAAACTGAATATTGAGCAAAGAAGCCAGTTAATTCTCAATTCTAATCTTCTAGAAATTCAAAGAGAGAAAAATTCAATATAGAATTTAACAATTGCATTGTTATCTGAAATATATATATATATATATATATATATATATATATATATATATATATGTAAATCTTTGGAAAGCAGATCTATTTTGGTCTGATCCTGAAGGAAGCTGAGAGGAAAATTTTAAAATATTCTCATCAATCTTGATTTGTCTCATGCTGTGATCCTGATATTTATTCTAATAATACTTCCAGAAATATTATTCTCTAATGTCTTGCCTGCTTGTGTTTAAAGAAATATATAGAAAACAAAGACATACTATTAAAATATAAAGAAATATATGAGATCAGACATGTTTTCTTGTGAATGCCCATAACCAGTGTTGAATTCCTTACAGTTTTGTGGCATTAATCAAGGACATTCATTATTTGTCACTCTGGGTCACACAGCTTATGTAAGACTGCTTTGTTGAAATCTTTTTTCTTTCAAGGGTATAAAAGTATCAGGTACCTCAAATTCCAAGAGTGATGTCATATTGGGAAAATGCACAACTTTATAAATTAAGCGTGACACTACTGAATTCTGGTCATCGTACACGAGAGTGGCAATCTTCCCTTAATGAAATCATCAAGATTTGTGGAAGAGTGATGGGGTTACCTCATTCTTCCCTCACTTTCTCAGGCATCCTTCACTTTCCAAAGGCTCAGATTATGAACTGGAGATAAGGTGTGCACTCATGCTTACCACAGGTCTATGAACATCCCAGAATGCTCTCTCTTGGCTATCGAGGATCTTCCTTTCAATCTTGTCTCTCTTCTTGTCCACTCTGTCAACATGGCAACAATGGATAATAAGTGATATTAATTGTAGCACCTCTCTGGACAAAAGGCCGCAACTTGAACAAATTTTCCAAAAGACTCACAAGGACTCACTTTGCTTGTGCTTCTGCTTGCATGAAAATGAACTCCCACTTCCGGGCAAATGCTCTCTGCAGCCTGGCCAGGCTCTCCTGAAAAATACACCACAGGTGAAGACTTTCTGGTGCTCATGATCACTACTCCCTTCTCATTTATCTACCGTATGAATTTGTCAAGAAAATATAGTCTCTAAAGTAGTAAGTGTACTCCAGTTCTGAATGATGAGTCATGCTCACTGAATATAACTCATCCTCATATTAACAGAGGAAACAGGGAAACCTATCACAAATATTAATGTTTATTAATAATTGACTTGAGAGAATACAAGTAAACATCTAAAATACTAAAATTACTTTGTATATAAAAAGTGCTCAGTACTAACCTATTGGAGTTTTCTGTGCCCATTTTAGTGAGGAACAGAAAAGCAATGCATTTTTACTATTGATTCAGTCAATCCATCCAGTTCCTGACAAGAATGTAAACCCTCAGAAGACTACTACCATTTCTAGTCAATGCTTCAAAGTCAGTAAATCACAACATAGCAATTGTCGGAACAAATTACATCAGATTAATTTTACCTGCTGATGGTGACCAACCTGAAGGTTCTGCAAAAACCATTTACCCAAAGTAAATGTTCTTTACTTCTCTAAGTTTGGATGTCTTTACTATATGCAGGACACATCTCACATTTTCACACTTGAGTTTAGCAAGTAAGACATACTCCTCCCTTCTCCCATGAATTTGTGTGTGTAGAAGTTCACCGTCTCCAAGGAAGCAAGCAAGTCAGGCATTTGGGCCATTATGATGCTCGATCCCTGGGAATCTGGTCCTTAAAATCCAGGCATGTAGAAAGTCAACAGAATTCCCAGAAATGACCATAGGCCTTATTCCTGTTCATTTTATGACATTCTTTGCCAGAAAGTCCTTAGTACTTACAGCTTCATAGTCAGCTAGTTCCAGCCTTGCCTTGTTTTGCATTGTTCTCTTGCAGAGATAAACCGCTAAAAGGAAAAAAAAATTAATTACATCTTCCCTGCTTGTTAACATGAAGGCACTTACTGAAAATAAAAGATAGTGTTATAAATCAAGACATCTCGGTCTTTGCCATTTTTTTCCACTCAGCATTTTCAATGATTTATTTTTTTGACAAAAATAAAGAAGGTATGATATTTTTACTGAAATTCAAACATAATGGTATTTATAAGAAAAAAGATGTTCATGGGGAGTGGCTCAGTTGGTTAAGTGTCCGACTTCAACTCAGGTCATGGTGTCATGGTTCGTGGGTTCAAGCCCCATGTTGGGATCTGTGCTGACAGCTCAGAGTCTGGAGCCTGCTTTGGGTCTGTGTCTCCCTCTTTCTCTGCCCCTCCCCTGCTCACACTCTGTTTCTCTCTCAAAAATAAATAATAAACATAAAAAAATTTAAATTCATTCAAAAGACATAGGATATCAGAATGGATAAAAAAACAAGACCCATCTATTTGCTGTCTAAAAGAGACTCATTTTAGACCTGAGGACACTTTCAGACTGAAAGTGAGGGGATGGAGAACAATATATTATGCTCCTGGAAGTCAAAAGAAAGCTTGAATAGCCATACTTATATCAGACAAACTAGACTTTAAATTAAAGGTTGTAACAAGAGTTGAAGAAGGGCATTATATAATAATTACAGGGTCTATCCATCAGGAAGTGCTAACAATTATAAATGTCTATGCACCGAATTCGGAAGCACCCCAATATTTAAAACAAACACAAACACAAGCAATCTTATCCATAAGAAAGTGATAATTGCAGGGACTTTAATAATCCACTTACAACAATGGATAGATCATCTAGACAGAGAATCAGTAAAGAAACAATGGCCCTGAATGATACATTGGACTAGATGGACTTGACAGATATATTTAGAACTCTACATCCCAAAGCAGCAGAATATACTTTCTTCTCGAGTGCATATGGAACATTCTCCAAGATAGATCACATACTGGGCCACAAAACAGTCCTCAATAAATATAAAAGAACTGAGATCATACCATGCACACTTACAGATCACAATGCTATGAAAATTGAAATCAACCACAGGAAAAAGTCTGGAAAACCTCCAAAAGCATGGAGGTTAAAGAACATCCCACTAAAGAACTAATGGGTCAACCAGACAAGTAGAGAAGAAATTAAAAGACATATGGAAACAAATGAAAATGAAAATACAACAATCCAAACCCTCTGGGATGCAGCAAAGGCAGTCCTAAGAGGAAAATACATTGCAATCCAGGCCTATCTCAAGAAACAAGAAAAATCCCCAATACAAAATCTAACAGCACTCCTAAAGGAACTAGAAGCAGAAGAGCAAAGAAACCCCAAACCCAGCAGAAGAAGAGAAATAAAGATCAGAGTAGAAATAAACAATATAGAATCCAAAAACAAACAAACAAACACAGATCAATAAAGCAAAGAGTTGGTTTTTTGAAAAACTAAACAAAATTGATAAACCTCTAGACAGGCTTCTCAAAAAGAAAAGGGAAAGGACACAAACAGATAAAATCACAAATGAAAATGGATTTATTACAACCAATCCCTCATAAATACAAGCAATTATCAAGGAATACTATGAAAAATTATATGCCAAAAAACTGGACAACCTGGAAGAAATGGACAAATTCCTAAACAACCACACACTACCAAAAGTCAAACAGGAAGAAATAGAAAATTTGAACAGACCCATAACTAATGAAGAAATTGAATCAGTCATCAAAAATCTCCCAACAAATAAGAGTCCTGGACCAGATGGCTTCCTTGGGAATTTCTACTAGACATTTAAAGAAGAGTTAATACCTATTCTTCTCAAGCTGTTTCAAAAAATAGAAATGGAAGGAAAACTTCCAGAATCATTCTATGAATTTAGCATTACTTTGATTCCCAAAGCAGACAGAAACCCAACCAAAAAAAAAAAAAAAAAAAAAGAAAAAAAAAAGGCCAATATCCCTGATGAATATGGATGCAAAAATTCTCAACAAGACACTAGTGAATCGAATTCAACAGCATATAAAAAGAATTATTCACCATGATCCAGTGGGATTCACTCCTGGGCTGCAGGGCTGGTTCAATATTTGCAAATAAATCAATGTGATACACCACATTAATAAAAGATAAGAACCATATGATCCTGTCAATAGATGCAGAAAAAGTATTTGACAAAATACAGCATCCTTTCTTGATGAAAACCCTCAAGAAAGTCAGGATAGAAGGAACATACTTAAACATCATAGAAGCCATTTATAAAAAGCTCGTAGCTAATACCATCCTCAATGGGGAAAACTGAAAGTTTTCTCCCTGCAATCAGGGACACGACAGGGATGTCCACTGTCTCACCACTGTTGTTTAACATAGTGCTGGAAGTCCTAGAATCAGTAATCAGACAACAAAAGGAAATCAAAAGCATCAAAATTGGCAAAGATGAAGTCAAACTTTCACTTTTTGCAGACGACATGATATTATACATGGAAAACCCGAAAGACTCCACCAAAAGTCTGCTAGAACTGATACTTGAATTCAGCAAAGTCGCAGGGTACAATTAATGTACACAAACTGGCTGCATTTTTATACACCAATAATGAAGCAACAGAAAGAGAAATAAAGAAACAGATCTCCTTCACAATTGCACCAAGAACCATAAAATACCTAGGAATAAACCTAACCAAAGATGTAAAAGATCTATATACTGAAAACTATAGAAAGCTCATGAAGGAAATTGAAGAAGATAGAAATGGAAAAACATACCATGCTCATGGATTGGAAGAATAATATTGTTAAAACGTCAATACTACCCAAAGCAATCTACACATTCAATGCAATCCCAATCAAAATTGCACCCACATTGTTCTCAAAGCTACAACAAAGAATCCTAAAATTTGTATGGAACCACAAAAGGCCCTGAATAGCCCAAGTAATATTGAAGAAGAAAACCAAAGCAGGAGGCATCACAATCCTAGACTTTAGCCTCTACTACAAAGCTGTAATCATCAAAACAGTATGCGATTGTCACAAAAACAGACACATAGACCAATGGAATAGAATAGAGAACCCAGAATGGGACCCACAAATGTATGGCCGACTAATCTTTGACAAAGCAAGAAAGTACCCAATGGAAAAAAGACAGTCTCTTTAACAAATGGTGCTGGGAGAACTGGACAGCAATATGCAGAAGAATGAAACTAGACCACTTTCTTACACCATCCACAAAAAATAAACTCAAAATGGAGGAAGGACTTGAATGCGAGACAGGAAACCATCAAAACCCTAGAGGAGAAAGCAGGAAAAAAACCTCTCTGACCTCAGCTGCAGCAATTTCTTACTCGACACATCTCTAAAGGCAAGGGAATTAAAAGCAAAAATGAACTATTGTGTCCTCATCAAAATAAAAAGTTTCTGCACTGCAAAGGAAACAATGAACAAAACTAAAAGGCAACCGACAGAATGGGAAAAGATATTTGCAAATGACATAATGGATAAAGGGCTAGTATCTAAAATCTATAAAGATCTCACCAAACTCCACACCCGAAAAACAAATAATCCAGTGAAGAAATGGGCAGAAGTCACGAATAGACACTTTTCCAAAGCACACATCCAGATGGCCAACAGACACATGAAAAGTTGCTCAACATCACTCATCACCAGGGAAATACAAATCAAAACCACACTGAGATAGCACCTCACACTGGTCAGAGTAGCTAAAATGAACAAATCAGGAGACTATAGATGCTGGAGAGGATGTGGAGAAACGGGAACCCTCTTGCACTGTTGGTGGGAATGCAAACTGGTGCAGCCACTCTGGAAAACAGTGTGGAGGTTCTTTAAAAAATTAAAAATAGACCTACCCTATGATCCAGCAATAGCACTGCTAGGGATTTACCCAAGGGATATGGGAATGCTGATGCATAGGGGCACATGTACTCTGATGTTAATAGCAGTCCTTTCAACAGTAGCCAAATTATGGAAAGAGCCTAAATGTCCAGCAACTGATGAATGCATAAGGAAGATGTGGTTTATATATATAATGGAATACTACTTGGCAATGAGAAAGAATAAAATCTGGCCATTTTCAGCAACGTGGATGGGACTGGAGGGCATTATGCTAAGTGAAATAAGTCAGGCAGAGAAAGACAGATACCATATGTTTTCACTCATATGTGGATCCTGAGAAACTTAACAGAAGACCATGGGGCGGGGGGGAAGGGGGAAAAAGTTACAGAGAGGGAGGGAGGAAAACCATAAGAGACTCTTGGATACTGAGAACAAACTGAGGGTTGATGGGGGTTGGGGGAGAAGGGAAAGTGGGTGATGGGCAGGGAGGAGGGCACTTGTTGGGATGAGCACTGGGTATTTTATGGAAACCAATTTGACAATGAATTATATTTTTAAAAATTAAAAAAAGGAAAAAAATATATGTTTAGAAATTTTCTTTATTTTTATTAAATAAGAGGGAAAATAAAGCCTTTTAAATAACACATCAAATGAGCTTTAACATCTAGAGACACAGATAACACCATTTTTTTAAAAGGAACTGCATGAAGAAGGAATCATTATTGGCACATTTGATTATTTCCATAATCTTCTGTCAACTGAAAGAATCTCTTATTGTAAACTGAAGGCTTCTTGGCATCTCCTTTACTACATTTCAGAATCATCAGCTGTTTTTCCACTAGGAGAGAGAAAGCTGTAACATCTTCCCTAACTACAATATGATGACTTTTTAATTCCATTTTTCTGAGGACTCCGTGTCCTTGCTGCCAGGGGAAGCCCACCTGGGCAACAGATTTACAGGATGGGTGCCAGAGGGAGTGCGGAGGTCACAGCAGCTCTGTCACTGACAAATAATGTTCCTTAAGTTATTTCAGGATTATCAGCAACTCTTATGATACCATCAAGACAATCAGAGCCCTCTGGTACAGTCCTGATTTCCAGGACATTTTTTGCCATTTTCCATAACATATGATATTTGAATCTCATGAAATTCAAGATAAACTATATATATGGTAAGTGCTGAATAGATCTGCTGGATGAAGAGTGTAAATTTCACTTTTTTGTAAGGTTAGTTCTGGAGGTGCTTTTATAATTCCCACCATTGCGCTAAGCTATGCCACCCTCAGTTTTCGATAATGAAGTTTCGATACCACTGAGGAAATTATCTTACACAGAAAATCTGAGATCTCTGCAAACACTGGTGTTGTGTCTTCAATTTCTGCTCTCTAAAGCTTCTTTTATGAAGGCCCAGGCAAAGGAGAAAGCCAACTACGGCCCAATGCTAACATTACTACAGACACGTAAGAACCCAGGAGATGATTTGAGAGCATATCTTTGTATAAGCAACCATGGGAATTTTATTTTTCCATTAGTATTACTAGTAGTAGTAATTTTCAAAATTTCTAATTCTCAAAATTAGTAAAAGACAACCTTCAAAAACAAAAATGACATGATGCATTCATTTTCTAATTAGCCATAGTTCATGCTCACTCTTGAAGAAACTCTTACTGACAGGGCAGATTTTTTTTATTTTTTATTTTTTTTATTTTTTTAATGTGAAATTTATTGTCAAATTGGTTTCCATACAACACCCAGTGCTCATCCCAACAGGTGCCCTCCCCAATACACTGATCTTAACAAAATATCTAACATGTTCTCAGCAGCTGGTCAAAGAGATTGCAGTGTATGTGCAATACCCCTGAGAATGTCTCTTGTTGAGAGAAAGACAAAAATCTTCCTAAATATCTAAATTAAATAATTTCAGCTTTCCCATAGAATTACCTTACCCAAATTTCAAGTCTGAACTACAGGCTCCATGGGTTTGTCCTCCTGCACCAGCCTCTACTTGCTTCTCTATTCCGGTCATCTAATCTTTGCTCTTTTCAAAATCAGACCCCCTCTGGGAAACATATTTCTACCCTCATTAGGTAAACTAATAAATAAAAGCAGGAGCAGGGTGATTTTTTTAGATGCCTGTTCACTAAGAAGTTATGCATCCTTTAATATAGTTGCCCTTCAATGCAGTTTTCTTTAATTCTCTAGGAAACAAAGTGGAGGCGTGGACAGGCAGAACCAGGTAAATAGTAGTTGTTCCACATGTATTTGTTAAATAGGGTCTTTTACAAAGGAGTTATTTGGAAGTCAAATCTAAAGTGATTTCTACTGGTCTTTTTTTTGTAAAAAGGAAGAAGGAAAAAGTCTGGGTTAGCAAGTGGGGAACATTCTGGATACTGTTAAAGATACTGCAAATACAGTTGGGACTGAAAGGGCCCAAACCTCACTGAACTAGTCTAGATACAGGACAGTATGTGGACAGGTAGAGATGATCCTTCCATTCTTTATCAGCAGAGGGTGCCAGCATTGAATAGGATGCAGATGAGAAGGGGCATCTTAGATGAAAGAGGGTTTCAATTCTTATTTACAGTTTATTGAAGATTTTAAAAATGAGAGTAGTTACGCATCATCAAAACTATGGCTCAGGTCAAGTGTTTTTGTACTAACCCTTAATCATTTAGGGCACCAGAGTGCTCCAGAGGGTACTATATATGGACATAGGCCCAAGTGCAAGTATGAATATTCCTTAACAGAACCCTTGAGTTTTTTTCTGCAGTGCCAACATATTGAAAACAACTTTAAAAAATCATTTCCTGGGTTATTTTTAAATGTTTTCCATTATTGAGAATTTAATTTAAATTTCAAGTTTAAATATATCTCTCTGCAGTAATTTTCGACTAGAGAAGACAGTTTTGAGGACTTAGGCTCAAACAAACAAGAAATTTAATAGAAGGATATGCCACTAAGTGGAAGAAAGTTCGAGAAGGCTTAACGTACCACTTTGGCTAAAATGGCCACATAGTAAATGCATAGAATGTGGCCTGAATATGCCTTAGGTGTAAAAGTTTCTGGATCACACATCTACTGAACATAGAGTGAATGATGGCATTAGTTTTTTCCATTTAATTTCATAAAGCTCTCCAAGGTGGAATACTCTGTTGAACAAAAACCGATGTCTATGACAAAAGTGTTCAGAGATATATCACAGAGGTCTGTGAGAAAATCATGAAGGTACCAATATGTAAACATTAAAAGAACATAAGTATATAATATAATTCATGAAGACTAGAAATATAATTGCCACATAAATATTTGAAAAATATCCCACTTGCAACCAAAGTCATACAAATGTAACATATACCTCCATAATGAAACTGTTTATCTTTTCAAGTTTATTTGTGTGAACAAATCCTTCCACAGTCCCTGAATGAAAACTCAAGCAGTATCTACACTCTTGCTTGTCACTCAGGTAATTTAGAGTCCCAACTTATAAACAAGAATGTCTATCCTGAGTAACTGTCAAACATTCATGTCTGGTTTAAAGCCTTGAGGTCTGCCCCTCTCCCCCAGGTTCTGTGAGTAAGAGAAGCATGATTGTCTTCTTTGTCTTCCTTGTTCTTCTGTGTCCCTGCCAAGTATTGCTGACCAGGGCTTCTAAGCCTTCTGGAGTTGGAGGATAAGGAGGAAGGGGAACAAAGGAGGGTGCTGCCATTCTTACTCGACTGATGCCAGTATGGTGATCTAGTGTTGTCATTCTCTGGACTGGGCAGAGGTTTTAAGCTGATTGTGTTTCTCATGTTACTTAGTAGGATGCTTTGGAGAAAACCCATCCCACCATTGCCGGGGATCTCTCACCTGTAGCCATTGTTGGGGCTGATCACTGCCACAGCCCTTAGACTGTACCTCTGGCCTCTCTCTCCAGTGTGTTTGCCTGTCCAGGCTGTTCCCTAGGACAGGACCATCTCTCACATACAGCTTAGATTACACATGCACTCTTTGCCACAGAACATAGCCACCTGCCTTTCAATTCCTCCATCCGTAACAAGATAGCCTGTCCCTTGCCCTTTGTAATTCCAAGGCCTGGAATTCGTGATCCATTGTGTCCCAGAAGTAGATGACTCCTGTCAAGTATTCTCAGAAACCCCTTGAAATCTTTGTCACTGGACTTGAGGTGAGGTGCATTCCCCATTCATTCCTCCCACTTGGGGCTGATGGGACCAATGACTTCTGATGACCTAACGGCTACAAAACTAGTCTTTAAGCCAACATCTTATCCTTGAATACACTCAATGTGAGCTGACAGTAGCTAGTGTGACAATTTGTATGTCAGTGTAGCGGAGCACTTTCACACCTGGTCTTGATCCACTTAACACTTTGGCTGGATTTCCGTTTTGTAACACCCAGTTACAAAAATCACTTTCCACTCATCAGAAGAGCAGAGATGTTACAGAGTGGCAATAACCCATTCTGGCCACAGAGCAGTGGAACAACACTGTGGGTGGGCATGTGAACAGCAAAGATGTCTTTGGGGAAAAGATTTTGACAATGAGTAACAAAGCCTTGAAACATTCACGGCCATTGTTCCGGTGCTTGCTCTTCTGAGAATATAACCCAGGGAAACAGCAGGAAAAACAGCAGAGGTGTAAGCCTTCATGGCATGGAATATAGGAACACAGTGGGGCAATGAATTCATGCATTCAATGAAATGTTATATTGTCATTAAAAATGATAAACCCAAAGGGGTGCCTAGGGGGCTTGGTCGGTTGAATGTCTGACTTTGGCTTAGGTCACGGTTTCATGGTTTGTGAGTTCGAGCCCTCCACCAGGTTCTCTGCTATCAGGGTAGAACCTGCTTCAGATCCTCTGTCCCCCCTCTCTCTCTGCCCTCCCCAGTTCATGTGAGCTTTCTCTCTCAAAAAATAAACATGAAAAAAAAATGATACACTCAAACTGGTTAACTTCAAAGTTGAAATAATTTGATTTTTAAAGTCCTTATCTCTCAAATAGACCTATCCTATGACCCAGCAGTAGCACTGCTAGGAATTTACCCAAGGGATACAGGAGTACTGATGCATAGGGGCACTTGTACCCCAATGTTTATAGCAGCACTCTCAACTATAGCTAAATTATGGAAAGAGCCTAAATGTCCCATCAACTGACGAATGGATAAAGAAATTGTGGTTTATATATACAATGGAATACTACATGGCAATGAGAAAGAATGAAATATGGCCTTTGTAGCAACGTGGATGGAACTGGAGAGTGTGATGCTAAGTGAAATAAGTCATACAGAGAAGGACAGATTCCATATGTTTTAACTCCTATGTGAATCCTGAGAAGCTTAACAGAAGACCATGGGGGAGGGGAAGGGGAAAAATATGGTTAGAGAGGGAGGGAGCCAAAACATAAGAGACTCCTAAAAGCTGAGAACAAACTGAGGATTTATGGGGGGGGTGGAAGGGAGGGGTGGGTGGGTGCTGGGTATTGAGGAGGGGACCTATTGGGATGAGCACTGGGTGTTGTATGGAAACCAATTTGACAATAAATTTCATATTAAAAAAAAATAAAGTCCTTATCTCTCATTGTAAAAGTTCAGACAATAAAGAAAAAATATAAATATTAAAGAAAAAAATCAGTATAATCTCACTTCTGTCATTGTTTGGCACATATTCCGGATTTTTCCCTTCTATATACATCCACTAACATACACATGAATATCTGTATTTATATCAAAAATCTGCATATATTTACATAATCTGCATATATTTACTTAAAACATTTTCAAACTTTACTACATATGTTGTCTTATTAACTTGTTTCTTTAATATTATATTATGGCTAACTTCATATCAATAACTATTGTTTGGTAATATTCATAAAAATTATTTCATGACAATCCATTTATTATTTATTTAATGAGCCATTATTGTTGAACACTTGGATTATACCCTTTGTCTTGCATTATTTATTAATACTTCTGCAAACATGTATGCATATATGTATACAAGTATGTATGGCTGTATATTTTTTAGGTGTCTGCTAATTTCCTAAAGTACTATTGCTGCATGAGGATGTGTGCACCTTTCAGTGCACCTTTCAAGTCCTTTGGTCTGTGGAACTAAATTCCATAGAGTTTAGGCATGAGTAAGTCTTCTTATACCCTCTCCAACTCTGGAGAGTCCATTTTCAGCCAAGCAGCCAGAGTTATTCTGTTAAGACTTAAATCAGATTTCTGGGGCACCTGGGTGGCTCAGTCAGTTAGGCGTCCAACTTCAGCTTAGGTCATGATCTCAAGCACGGTTCATGAGTTCAAGCCCCATGTCGGGCTCTGTGCTGACAGCTCAGAGCCTGGAGCCTGCTTCAGATTCTGTCTCCCTCTCTCTCTGCCTCTCTCTCTCTCTCAAAAATAAATATTAAAAAAAAAAAAAAGACTTAAATCCGATTTCACTTTATTTTAACTTCCCACTTTTCAACTACTTCCTATCTTATCTCATTTCAGGTAAAAACCAGAGTCCTTGCTCGTCCATTACTTTATCCTGGGACCTTGTTTCCCTCTTCTCTGGCAGTACCTATGTCCCCCCTGGGCCCAACCTCCTTATCTCCCTCCTCAGGGCTGAACTGCCATTTTCCCAGTGACACCTCTCCCCCTGCCCGCCCCCCCACCCCCAGCCCAACATCCTCTTCCACACAACTTTCCACCTCCTCACACACAACTTCTTTTTAAAATTTTTTTTAAATGTTTATATGTTTTCGAGGGAAAGAGTGAGACAGAGCGTGAGTGGGGGA
This sequence comes from Panthera onca, assembly GCF_046562875.1. Taxonomy (NCBI): domain Eukaryota; kingdom Metazoa; phylum Chordata; class Mammalia; order Carnivora; family Felidae; genus Panthera; species Panthera onca. The sequence continues at coordinate 11,737,992 of NC_138355.1, read as the reverse complement.
GGGCCAGAGGGAGGGAGACACAGAATCTGAAGCAGGCTCCAGGCTCTGAGCTGTCAGCACAGAGCCTGACATGGGGCTCGGACCATGAACCCTGAGAACATGACCTGAGCCGAAGTTCGACGCCTAACTGACTGAGCCACCCAGGCGCCCCCTCATACACAGCTTCTGTATCCATTTACATGAGTAGCTGAGGAGCTTACTCTCACCCCCTCCCACCTGCCCTGGAATGCCAGCTCTACAAGCACAGGGAGTTTTGTTAGTCCATGTGTCCCCTTGCCTAGAACATACTTGGCACATAGTAGGTGCTCAGGACATACTTGTTGAGTAAAAACACCACTAAATATTTCCTGACCATTTGGGTGTCTTTTTTCTTTTGTGAATTAGCTATTCATGACTTTGCTAATTTTTCTCTCGGGGGATTTGATTTTTTCTTATTAGACTTAAGTCCTCTTTATACGTGAGCGATAGAAACTAATTTTTAGGTACATATGCAGGACATATATTTCCCCATGTTTTTGGAGGAGAAGTTTAATAAATGATACAGATAATATTGAGCATACTTCAGCAAACATTGATTTACTTTTAAATTATATATATGTATGTGTGTGTGTGTGTGTATATATGTATACACACACACATATAGCATTCATAGGACATGTTCCACAACCTGCTTTTTTTACTCGACTTTACTGAGGTTCACACAGTTTTCCATAGTTGGTATCTCTTAACCGCTCTCTTCTATCCTATGAATGCAGCACATATTGTTTCAGCCATACACCTATTATTAAATACTTGGATTGTTTTCCTTTTTTCTTTCTTCTCAGTTTTATTGGGACACAATTGACACGCGGCACTGTATGCGTTTAAGGTGCACAGTGTAATTACTTGACGTACAGAATTGTGAAATTATTACCACAATAAGTTCAGTTAACATTCAAAAGTAAGTTTTTTTCCTTGTGATGAGAACATTTAGGATCCACTCTCTTAGCAACTTTCAAACTATGCAAACAGCAGTGTTTGCTATAGTCATCATGGCACACATCATATCCCCAGAACTCATTTATCTTGTATCTGGCAGTTTGTACATTTTGACTCCCTTTCCTGCAATCCCCCCACCTCCCACCCCTTGCCTCTGATCTTTTTCTATTTTCCTAGGAATCTGTTTTTTTTCTTTCACACTCCATATAGTAGTGAGAAAATGCTTTCATTTTTTCAGAGCTATTACAAATAATGACTCCATATAGGCTTCCATTAGCATATTTTCTTGGAATTGGTAGCAGGGATTTGTGGGACAGGCACAGCATGAATTTTATAAGACACTGCCAAACTTCTGACCAGTATGCCTTCCCAAATATGCCAGTATCCTCACCTTCAGGCCAGACTTGATTTTGTGCCAATCTGGCTTGAAAGAGACACTTTGATTATGTTTATCTGTTTTCTTATATTTTCACTGCTTGCACATGAGAGGTTTTAATGGGAAAGATGTCTATGGATTGCCCCCCTCACTAATGTGGCTCTATTTAATACTTTGTACCCTGGTTATTTTTCATTCTATCTATATTGCAAACCCTGGTTCCTTTTTCTAATTGTATTTGCGTGATATAGCTTTGCTTCACCACTATAACTGACAGAGTCAGCATGTTTTACTTAACTTCCTTTCAGACAGATATTATTGGTTTTTATTTATGAGCTAACTTAAAGATGCCTGTTATTTTAATAGATGGACTTAAATATTTACATTCATTCTTGTATCAGCTATGTTTGTTATTCCTTTTCTTACATCTTCATGCCTCTGTCTCTCTCTCCTCCATGATTGTAACTTCTTTGTTGTCTACTTTTTGTGACATGGAATGAGTTTTCTTTAATTTATCCTTTAATAATTTAGAATAAAACTTGTTACTATTCCATTAGTGGCCATTCTCATATGTTTAAATAAATGTCTAATATATTTTTCTTGAATTTTAGCTGCAGAAATTAAATACAGCCTAGTGCTGCCCCCCATAAACGATGAAGAAAATAATACATCTTGACTCTCTGCTATTTTTATAATTTTAGTGACTAGATTTGACTGTATGCTCTATTACAGTTTTATAAAAATTAATTATAGTATTCACATTCCATTTGGAATTCCTTTTATCATAATTATTTAGATCCTGGAGGGCATGGAGAGAAAGCTGTTATCTTGGAAAATTAAGGTGAGTAAACTTTGCTTTGCACATTTCTTTTTAAAACTAAATTTGCGAAAACTATTCTATCACAACTCAGATCTTCCAAAAAAGGAGGGCCATGGCCCATTGTGGCTACCCTATTTCTAGGTTCCCCTGGCGTTTGCTCACTCATTTTGGAGGCCCCTGCACTGGTGAAGCTGACCTAGGGAACCCTGGGTTTGCTGTGGCGGCTGTCGGCCCAAAGCAACAACAATCCTGCAAGGATCCTACGTTCCTCCCCTCTCCCCACTTTCCCCCCTTTATTCTTAAGCTTGCTCCCTAAACGTCCGAGAGCCTGAGCTGCTTTATGAAATCCACGTCAGAGACAAAACATCAGACAAGGCATAGGACTGTCTCTTTGAGTGCTGCGTTTAAGCTAAGAAATCTTAATCCAAGACAGGGCAAGCCTTTCCCTACCCTCCCAATACTTACTTTTATCTCCAGCCCACATGGGTTGATGACTCATTAATGGGGTAGGTCTGAATTTCATCCAATTCCTTAAAGCTGCCCTAGTTTCTTGAGAAAAGAAATTGTAAGTCTGATATCACTTCCTTTCATTTGGCTAATCTTCCTTTCATTTGGCTAATTTCTGTTGATTCCAGAAAGAATACATCTTCCAAGTGAGTTGTATGTGGTGCCATTCTCTAATTTCCACACTGTCCTAGTAGTTCTTTCCATTCTAGTTTTGTTTTCTTTTCTTTTTATTCCATGCAGGGGCAGCGGGAGCAGTTTTGGAAGATGTCCTGGAAGTATAGTGTGTAAGTTCATTTTTGCTTCTTACATCCACCCAAGATGCAAACATGTTTCGTAATTGTATCTATGCTGAATGAACATACCCTTAAAACCTCGATGAGTTTTGGATTTTTATTTAAAAAAAAATTTTTTTTTTTAACGTTTATTTATTTTTGAGACAGAGAGAGACAGAGCATGAACGGGGGAGGGTCAGAGAGAGGGAGACACAGAATCTGAAACAGGCTCCAGGCTCTGAGCTGTCGGCACAGAGCCCGATGCGGGGCTCGAACTCACGGACCGTGAGATCATGACCTGAGCCGAAGTCCGCCGCTTAACCGACTGAGCCGAAGTCCGCCGCTTAACCGACTGAGCTTAACCGACAGGCGCCCCGAGTTTTGGATTTTTAAAAAAACAAGAAAAGCTTAAAAACATTACCCTTAATTTCACTCTAAAGGGAAGAGGTAATTATCTTCTTTAAGAACAGAATTTCCAAAATAATTCTTTGAAGGAATTTTAAATTTAATGATAACACAGTCCTATAAAATCTAATACTCATTTAATGATTCAACCACTGGGAATGAATTTGTAGGAATGAAAGGTAATGAATAGCAAAAATTTAGGGAATTTTATTTTCTTAAAATTTATAACTCAACAGCAACTCATACATTAATTAACTGAAAGAAATTAAATCTTAGCAGAAAATTAACTAGAGGACATATTATGAAAATAATTTTAAAATTATTTAATTTTTTGATATATGTTAATGAAGACCATGTTACTATAAAGTAGAAGTAGGACTTCACTGCTGTATGAGATGAAATACCTTAACTAAAGAAGATTAATCAAGCTAAGAGAGATCTACTATGGTAATTGAACACCTGGATGGTGAAAGTCTTCAAATAACTGCCTTGAAGGTCTAATCGTAAAAAGAAAGAATTCCTTTAGGGCATCTCTGGAATAGTAGCCAAACACCACAAAATGAAAAGAATCAGAGCTGTGGACTTCTATCTCCTCCTAAAGGAAGAGGAAGTGCTCTCTGATGATTCTACCACACAGACTGCTGCATCTTAAGGTGTTTACATGTATTATCTCATCCACAGCCTTACATCAACAATCTCAGAAAAGGTATTATCATCTTTATTCAACCGACAGCAACAGTGAAATCCAGAGAGATTAAGTCTATTTCCAGAGCCATACAAATAAGTAGGTGAAATCCAGAGAGATTAAGTCTATTTCCAGAGCCATCCAAATAATAAGTAGGCGAGTCAGAGGATTCTTGGGTTTGTAATCACATAGCAGATACTTATCACA